>NC_134531.1:115806739-117040906 GCF_050624435.1 Tenrec ecaudatus | reverse complement strand
TAATGTTAGAGTGGACATTAGAAAAGGTTAATATGCACTTAATTTATTTCAGTTGTTTTGATTGACCAATTGTGTTTCTTCTTGAAAATCATGTTCTATTACAGCAATATACCAAAAAAACTCAAACTCATTTCCATTGAGTAGATTTTGACTTATAGAAACCCTAGAAGATCCGGTTGAATTGCCCCTGTGGGTTTTTTTTTTTTTAATTTTAAAAAATGTTTTCTCATTTGAATGAAGTTTACAAATTCAAGCAAGGGTGCTGGCCATACAAAAGGACAATACTAAAAGCAGGGCCACAATTCACACACCCCTGTGGGTTTCTGAGGCTATGAATTTTTATGAGAGTAGAAAGCTTCATCTTTCTCCCTTTGGTCAGCTGGTGGTTTTGAACTGCTGAACTTGTGGTGCACATTACATCTCATATAACCCACTGTGCCACCAGGGCTCTTTATTAAAATAAAGTATATACAATAAAACATAACATTTCATCAGTGTCTACATCTATAATTCAATGATCTTTGTGCCATATTTAAAGTTTCACAACCATTTTAGCTATCACCCTATTATTTTACCACAATTAGCATATTATGCTAATCCACAAGGCCAGCAGTTTGAAACCACCTGGCTGTCTGAAGGAGACAAACAGGGCTTGGCACTCCTGTAAAGAGTTACAGTCTCAGAAACTCACAGGGGTAGTTCTACCCTGTCTTAGGGGGTTGCTGTGAGTCATCACCGACCGCATTACAGTGAGTTTGTTTGTTATTAGATGAACAACTAAGAATGTATGGATGAGTGGAGGGGAGGATAGGAAACAGGAACAAAAAATAAGTATCTTGACAATTTAGTTGATTCACTTGGAATGGTAACTCATCTGAGTTAAGTTTTAGTGGTATTTGTACACAGGGTTAAAATTATTCTCAAGCTTTGAATCAGCTTGAATGCTAGGACAATCATCTCACCAAGATCCTACAAATTCTGTGTCAGACACTACAAGAGAGTTTGGGCTCCCCAAATTGAGTGCAGAGTATATGGTGCAACTTGTAAAGATTTGCCGCCACTGAGTTGAAGCTGACTCATAGTGACCCTATAGGATAGGGTAGAACTACCTCTCGGAGTGTCCGAGACTAACTCTACAGGAGTAGAAAATATCTTTCCTTTTCCCTCGGGGCAGCTGATGGTTTCGTATTGTTGACCTTGTGGTTCTAAGCCCAATGTATAACCATGACAGCATGTATTAGTCTGGGTACTTTAGAGAAACAAATCCACAGAAAGTCATGTATAAGAGTTTTATATATAGGTTAAGTGTGCATCAAGGAAACATCCCAACCCAGTGTTGCTCAAACCCACTAGTCCAACATTGACCCATATGTCCAGCACCAATCCACAAAATCCTCCTCCATCTCACAAAGCAGACATAACGATGCCAACTGCAGGAGGAAAGCTGGGTATGAATGTGTAAGCATCTCACCACTGGCAGGGATCTCCACACTGGTACTCCAGCATCCAGGGCTGCGCTGGGGTAGGTCCATGTGGCTTCTCCTCAGGGATGTCTTGCAGGAAGTCAGCCTTGCAAGCTGAAGCAGGAAACTGCTAAGGCAGCTGCACCCTGGTGCGACCATCAAAAGCAAGAAACCCGAGAACTTGAAAGGTGAGGCTCACTGAGTTATTTATCCCTCCGCCCTTCAATTAATCCCACGTGTTTATTGGCCAGGTTGGCACAATAAGCTAACAGCACCAGGGCTCCTCTAGTGCACCTTGGACATTTAACAACCTGCATGTGTGTCCTAGAATGCATTTGAGTAGAGTATGCTTCATCTTGGTCCTTCGTTCCCAACAGTATGAATACTCGATGGGTTAATTACATGTTCACACTTAGTCAACTGATCTGTTAGAATTTCCTTTATTTCAAAGATTACTAATTGTGTTCTGTATTGTAGGAATTATGATTATGTGGGGATATAGACATGGGAAGATGAGAAATTCCCAGTCATAGCAGTGTGAGTACTTGCTGAGGCAATAATACCTGTGGGGTTAATATGAATGGTTCCTCTGACAAAGAGTCTAGTGTCAAGAAATCATCTTCATGGACCATTTTCTGATTTAAATGACCATTTCAAAAATGGACCTGTTACATTTAATTAGGTAAAACCCCATTATCCGCACATTATAGTGGATCATTAATTGTGATTTGCGTACTTTGGTGACAGTACCCCCAAATCCACATTTATTACTGGCTTAGTCAAAAATAGCAGCCTTCGTCACTTTACTCCACCATAAAATACAAGTTACTTAAGGGATTTTGATTGAGCGTGTGAATGTATTCATCCGAGTTTCGTTTGAAATCATTTCACTAACCCCTCTTCTAGAGAACTCCTCTTCTCAAGCTGGGAGGCTCCATCAATTGGAACAGCAGAGTGGCCTCTTCAGAATTTAGATAACAGCCATCAAGGCAGCTTTCAACCTGTCCACGGTTCACTTGTGCGTCGTTTGGGAGTTGTGACATTATACTTTAAAATTAGGAAACTAGAAATATTGGTGGTTTCAAATATTTTTGTTTAGTCTGTAAAAGAATGGCGCATCCTCCCTGGAGGCAGCAGGGGCCTGCTCTGGGTCTCCTCGCAGGCGGGCAGGCGAGTGAGTGGATGCCCTTTTTCCATGGCAGGTGCTTGCCGCTCAGTGGGATCAACGGGATGCGACGGGATGGGGGGGGAGAAAAAAAAAAGTTTGTAAGTAATCACTTTGAGGCTCTTTAATGATGCAGGTAATATATAGTTCAATATTTAAATCTATTATGTTGTTCATTGCTGTCTGTCCCCCAACCAAACTCTCACTGCCATCAAGTAGATTCTGATTCATATGCTCAATGGAAGGCCAGCAGTTCAAATCCATCAGCCACTCTGGAAGGGGCTGTTTTCTCTGTCTTCACATGTTGCTGCTGTAAGCCCAAGGAGCTGCCGCCTCTGGTCCCACCTCACAGCAAGAGGATATGCAACAGAGTACCACACTGCCCCGTCCAGGGTCGTCCTCACACGGTTTTGCTGTTTCATATCAGTCTTACAATCACTGTGTTAATCTGTCTCGTTGAGGGTCTTGTACTTTGTTGGTGAACCTCTACTGAGCATGATGCCCTTCTTGAGGGATGGCCCTTTCTGATAATAGGTTCAAAGCACATGAAATCGGTGTCTAAGGGAGCATTGTTGCTGTACGTCTTCCAGATTTGTTCGTTCTTCTGCCAGTCCACGGTCAAGATTCTTTGCCAACATCGAATCAATTATGCCAATTCCTAAATTAATCTTGGAGTGTAATTGTTTCACTTAAGACTTATTTTGGGTTAATAGGGTTCTTTGAGATTAGATTAGGATGACCCATGAGTTTGATTCCCTTTTCCAATAGGTTATTTTTCTAAGAATATTTCTAAGTCTCTCCAGTCAAGGTTCTTGTGAGCAGGACAGTGGATCACCACTGGGATTTTAATGAGTAAAATGTACGTAGACATAAACTTTATTTGGGAAACGGAGGCAGTTCCAAGTAGCTCAGTTTGGAGAAATTGTCACACGTATGACTAAATTATCAGCCCACATTGGCCTGCCCATCCTGGACAGCTTTACTGAAAGATCGTATTGCAAATATGAGGAAATTAGTTATTTACAGATTAGGCTTCTTTGTAAATCGACCAGTTAAGCCTTTATAGGAAGATTGGAAAATCTAGATGACTGCATTTTTTTCCCGAGTGACATTCTGGGAAAGACCTTGAGTCATGTTAGAAACATCTGTGTCTGCTTTGGGATTTTATGATTTTATAATTCCAGTGTATTAACCAACGAACTTGAAAATTTACTGGCTAGGTGACCCTCTAAGGCCTGGACTTAGTTCAGAGTCTCTGGTTCCTGAGACTCATTAGGGTAGCATAACAGATTAAAAATGTGAGTTTTAGACTCACAAATTGAATCACCTTCTGAAGCAAGTTATTAGTCATCGGATTAAGAAATTTGGTGAAGGTAAAATTAATGCTCTATAAGTTAACTATTTTAATGGAGAGATTTACATTTTAACTTCTTCAGTTACAGACACACTTCATAATTATTCTCATGGTAACACTTTCCCAGAGAGCAATCCTGGAGTTCAGTGGTTTTTGGGGCAATCTGTTTTAGGCAATTTTGGATATGAGCAAAGCATGCTATCCTGGACAAAATGGGGCGCACTTCCCCAAGTACCGGAGAAGTAGGAAGCCTTCTTTCCTGCCATTGCTGCGGCCAAATGTAATCGACAAATTCTCCATCTGTCTTCACCAAGTCTGTGTTGAACCAAGTCTGGAATGGCTTTATCACATTCTCAGTTATAGCCACGATATTTGCGTGAAAATCTGTTGGGGGAAAGTAAACTGAATTTTGTTTTGCTGTCTGGTTGACAGGACTAGAACGGCCGGGCTGGTAAAAGCCTCTGGGTTTTGCTTACAGAAGTATTCTACTAGAAATTGTAAGCTCTTTAGTGAAAGAGGTCAATATCAATTAAGAAATTACTCAAAGATTTTCAAATTGTCGGAGAGCAGGTTCTTTACAGTCCCCAGGTGAATTCCGAATGCCATTTTGCTTCTATTACACTCTTGATTCTACCCTGAAATTGGACAAATCCTTGAGCTGGGAAGGATGAACAATTCAGTTAACGACAGAGTGCAACTGCACCTTAAGGCTCCCAAGGCTGTGAGACTATAGTAGCCCTCGCAGCTCCTGGATTCGAACCAATGGCCTTTTGCTTAGCAACCAAATACATAACTGTGTTACAGGCAGGGCTCCTTGGGAGGTAGAAAGAAGTAGCAAACATTTTTGATAGGGGTGTACTAGTGTAGAGTCTGTTGTAAATAGGATTTTACCCACTAGCGCTAAAATGTAATTCAGGCAGGAGCACCCTGAAATCACAGCTGCACCCACTTGAGCTTTTGCCCAAAAGACCTAGATAATCTCTCTATTCTTGGACTTGTTTGTGAGTGATCAAAAGCATTAATGCTAATTGCACATGTTAGGCCAATCTGCGCCTAACAAAAGCCCTTTTGTATCGCGGTTGGAAAACAAGTACGGACATTCACAGATACTGTGATTTTTACATAATGGAGAGGTGACACCACTTTTCGAAATAACAGCACATTTCCCTGAGTTTTGTCTTACCAAGGTAGTGACGCACACTTGCTTGCTTTGCTGTATGAAGCTTGCTACTAGGAAATGGAGCTTGCTGTCTTTCATGGAAGGTGATCTTATACTTTTTATGTCCCTTGTATTGAAGATCACTGGTGTTAAATTCTATATACAACGTCAGGCTATGTGATTCACTCCTAAAATCCACATGTGTGTGTTTGTCCTCAAAGCCAGGCAAAAGGCCGATCTGGATTTTATATCAGGAAGAACAATTGTGTTAAAATTGTGCCTCCCTCTGACAACCCATACCGGTCAGAGTCCAACCAGGAAGGCAGGTCCCACACAGTAATTTGAAAATGAGAAGTTAAATACGAGGGAGGCTTTAAGTTTTCATGACCGTTCCATTCTATTTTTTCTAAAAGCTTTTTGAAGCGCCCTTATATGTAAAAAAGGAAAAGGAAAAATTATTTCCAGGGGTTAGCATTTCAGGGATTTGGTTAGTAAGGAATAGAGACAGAAATATAGGCTATTGGAAGCAGCCACAACTCCGGGGTCTTAGAGGAGAGAGCTTGAGGCAGAAACAAGTCTGGAAAGGACCCCCACCTCCCAGCCCTGAGCTGTGGGCCCCTCTTGACTGAGGGAGTGTGGCTGTGGCCCTTGGAAGCAGAGAAATCATCCAAAAAAAGATCGTCTGTTTATCACTGAAGTACCGAACACCGCTCTCTGCATCTTGCCCTCTAATCTCTTGGCTACCTGCTCTTTGGCCTTACATGTAACAAAATCCTTTAATGTAATCTACAGAGACGATTGCAAATTGATCTTGTCCCTGGCACGATTGATTAAAATTTGCCATTTACACTCAGGTTTGCTCATTGTTGATACATAAGTTCATATGCAAGTATGTGCTCTGTAAACACTGGGATTCTGATGAGCTCTCTTACATGATTTTATCAGAAAGAGATACAGACCACATTAATAATTGTGTCCACTACATGAGCAAGGATATCCTTGACAGGTGAGAACTTTCATTTTGACAAGGTGTTGATGAAAACGAAATACTATGTTCCCGACTTGTAATGATGAATTTTTCACACATTAGTTTGTGGCTTCATGTATATCAAATCTTACCGCTGTTCTCATTACCGGTGGTTGTTGGGCACCTTCGGGCACATTCATGTCACACTGTAAAATGCCACAGTGAGAGGTAGGAGTACTGCTGGAAGACATTCCCGTTCCAGGTCAACTGATGATAAACACTGGAGAGGGCTGTAAGTACTCATCCTGTTGAACCCAACTAAATGCACCCCAACTCAACAGATTGTAGCTGGTCCCAAAATGCCCTTGGTTACTCTGTGCCACCTGACGTGAGGGAGGAGAAATCAGTGGAAAGAATAGCTACCTTAAAGTAGGTTGTATTAAATTATTCTACCTTTTAAACCTATACATACAAACATATGTTGCTATGGCCCTTCCAATGGGGAGAGAGAAAAGAAAGCTCACAAGCCTCCAGGTAAGTGCACCTCAGGCCCCTTGTTTACAAGAATAACACAGTGAGCTGATTGCCAAATCCCCTGGGCACTTCACAGTTTTCTCTTACTACGGCACTCACTAGCAGCAAATCCCTCCTAAAAACACCCTTTTCCTCTTGTTTTCTGTAACTTCGATTTTCTGCTTTGTTCCCCTGCTGTCTGTGCTGTGTGCGTCAGGGTTCAGTGCGTAGACTTCATTTTATACCCATCTATTGCCCCTATTTGCATATCTAAGAGACCTCTCAAAAAACAAAACCGTGCTCAAACTGAAAACCAATCCTAAGCCTCTCACTTTGCAAACGCCTCTCCCATTTGCTCAGTTACTGTTGGTTGCTGCCAAACAGATGCTGACCCACGGACCTGACGTGCAGAGTAGAGCTCCAAAGTTGTCCACGTTGGGAACTTTGGGAGGCAGCTGGTCAGGTCTGCTTCCAAAGTGCCCGCGTTGGAACCGCCTACTTTTGGTTATTGCTTCTAAAACCTATGTGTCATTCCTTGTCTCCCCTCTGCCTGCCCATACCACATCACTCCATTGGAGAATTCTGTCCATCCCACCTTGAAAACCGATCTCTGATCATTGTTCACCCCTTCCGCCTAGTTCAAAATCACCATTTCCTGTTGCCATTCTCACCCTCTCCCGCCCCGCACGCCTGAGCAGAATGCCCCAGTGGCGCGCATCGGATCACGGCTCTTACAGTTAAATAAATCCTCGGGCTCCTCCTCCAACTGCACCCTCACCAACATGTCACTCCTGATCACACTAGCGGGACTGTTCGGGAACGGGTTAGATGAGGTCGTTGGAGCTTTCTTGCACTGGAGGTCGCTGGGGTTCAAAGTTGTGCTCGTTCAGCGCATGTGAGTGTCTGTCCTGATAGGTTTTGTTTGTTACCTCGTTTCCTTAAAGTGAGAGACCTTCCCGCTTCCCGCCTACCTCCAGCACCTAACACTCTGTCCCCGGAACTGCTTCCCGTCTTTCCTAGTAAGGAACTCACGCGCTTGTCTCTTTCCTCCATTAAAACAGGCTCTTGGGGACCTTGGCGCAGTTAAAAGCTTGGCATGTCTGTTCAAGAGCAGAGGGCGGAAGTGGAGAAGGGCCCAGCTTTCGTGTCAGCCGGGCACTACCCCCTTTATCTTTTGGGTGTCTACAGCACCTCCATTTGTGAGCTAGGGATACTCACGCTCACCCCCCAAATGGACGTGTCTGGAGGATTAAATGCAGTCAGCTTGCCCAGTGCCTCACACTGACAGGTGCTAAGGAAATGGGCATCTCACTTCAATGCTAGGTTCTCCGTTTCTGAAGGAAGGCTAGATCTTCCGAAGTTAGTGGATTGGCCTGAAGACATCTAGGTAGTGGGAAATGGTTTAGAATGAGGAAGATCCTCATCTTCTTAACAATACCCATTCCAAAAACACACACAACAATCATTTTTCTCAGGGGCTCCGCATCTGCATGTTTTGTAAGCTTTTTCGACCTCAGAAACACTGAGGTGCGAATTGACCTGCGACCAACTCGACTATTAAAGTCCAGCAAGGTTTGCAAATACAAGGAATGGCTGAAGAGAACTGGGAAGCTGGCAGTAACTTGTAACAGGGGAACAAAAGAAAACCACACTGCCTCGGAGTTAATCCTGACTCATAGTGGTCCTGTAGGTCAGAGCAGAACTGCCTGTGGGGGGTTAAATCTGTATGGGACCAGAAAGTTTCAACTGTCTCCCACTACACGGCTATTGGGTTTGAACAGCTAACCTCATGGTTAGCAGCTCAGAGTGTAACCCACTGCTCCCTCAGAGCTCTTTCCTCTGGTGGGATGCTTCTTTAACATGCTATTAATAAAACGGTATTAATGAAAGCTCGGGGAGGGGGAGGACGTGAGGAGGAAGGAGGAGACATCCTATGTCCATGAACAGATTCTATATTCCAGTGAGACCTCCTCTGTTGCCAGGTTACCCGTTAGCAATGAACTTCCTAAAATGATTTTCTTCCAAGATGTATGGCTTTCAAGATGTGCCCAGGAGGAATCCCAACTCTGCCCCAACTGTAATGGCTAGAACCCTTTCTTTGCCCCCTAACCCCCATTCCTTTAAGTTCCTTGTGCCTCACCTCCCAGGTTGAATTCCTTTGAGATTGGACTTGGTTGAAAGGGAGCCTCTCTAAAAGCCGATGGCTGGAAAAGACTTCAGATTGATATCCTTGCCTCGATTTGCATAAGGAACCAAAGGTCTTGGAGATCTCAATGAATTAAATTTCAATGACAGAAATTAAGGAAATTATCTTTCCAAGAGCCTGCCCAGGGGCCTCCCAAATTGCAGTAATGGTAGCTAGCTATCTATATTGCACTTGATTTTCTTTGCTTTATGCCATTTGCTGTGTTTTTTTTCTTCTTAATCAAAATACTTTCATCCTATGTTGTGAGAATTCTCAACCTTCATACAATTGTCCCTACATAGTTTTACTATAGACAGAGCTATCATTGCTACTCGTGTTTGCTTTCCTGGGAGGTTGCGGGGAAATTTGCTGACTTCAAAGAGCCCCCAGATCACAGTTATAAGCTGTTCTGTATGTTAAAATATGCAAGAATTTAGCATTTTCTGCAGTTTGGGCCCAATGTAAAACTTCCCCCTTCTCTCCCTCAGTGTAAAACCATGGAAATGAGGTCATGTTTTTCTTGGTTTTCTCCCCCAATTTCTAGCAGTTCCACTGCCACTGATAATTGCTGACTTTTTTGTGTGTGCACCAGTAAAATATTTAAATTTTTCTCTTCAGTCAGCATAAAATTCCAAATAGCGGCTGGGCGCTGACAATCCCTTTCAGGGTTTATGAATAAAGATTACTCACCAGCTGTCTCCTGTTTTTATTTATTAAGGGTATTAACCCTTTGTCTCAAAGGAGGGTGAGTCAAAAAGTACTGCTACCAGGATTCCAGTTCACACAAGAATGGGTTTATTCTGAATGAAACCTGTCTCAGCAGGGCTCTGACCACTGGAGTGCAAGGCCGGTCTCAGTCTAGTTAGGTCCCTTCAAACACAAGGTCTAACCAAACACTGGCTTCTGAGAGGCTCTACCGGCCCTCTCCATTCCAGGCGGAGAGGTCAGCCCGGAGGTGATGGCCCTCATGTTTTGCAGGTGATCTCGATGGACTTCCTTGACGGACACAGGGCAATGACAAAGGCTTATGATGGAAAAAGTTTTCAGAAAATAAAAAAACTGCGCCCATGAGGAAGAGGCCAAGAAAGTTGTGCTGAGGAACTTTCTTCCCATCAAACATCATTCTTAAAGGGTAGAGCGGTCTGTCCTATGAGAATCGCACCGGGAACCCTGACCCCATCCGCCCTACAGTCTGGATCTCGTCCCTGCAGACTGTTTATTGTTTGCTCACGAAACCCAGAGAACATTTAAAAGAACATGATGTGAGTCCCTCAAAGATGCACAAAGCTGTGAAGCACCATAAATCAGAGCATATAATTCCTCAGGGGGGAGGGGGTGGGGGGAAAGGGTTCAAAGACGGAAACATCACTTCCAGATGTGCATTGACCTGGACAGAGACGATGAGGAGAAACAATAGCTTCACGCATGGTTATGTATATTTCAAAATCAACGTTGCTATGATGTAGCAATACCTGTGGACTTACCGTCGAAACAAGTGCTTTTTCAGGTAATTAGCTTTGGCTTCTGTTTATAGTATTTTCTGTCCTCCGAATGTCTTATGCTGTTACATGGTGACTTTGTTGGTTTTCATTTATGACATATGGTGTTACATATGCTAAACAGGTTTCTCTCAATAAAAGGAAAATCCAGTGACAGAGACCACATGAGGCTATTCTTGTGACAGAGACACCCCTCCCCCTCGTCCCCCCTGATTCAGAAGATGGGTAGAATTTGCTTGGTGTCAGGGGGTATTGCATAAATGGGGTCACGTGTGGCATAATGGTTACGTGTTGGGCTGCTAACCGAAAGGTCTGCAGTTCAAATCCACCAGGCACTCAGCGAAAGATGGGCTTTCTACTCCTGGAAAGAGGTACAGCCTAGGAAACCCACAGGAGTTAGTTTTCTACCTTGTCCTATTGCGGTTGCTGTGAGTCGGCGTCAACTCCGTGGAAGTGAGTTGAGCTAATTGTGGGTGTTGTGTAGACTGACAAACAAGCTAAGCTTTTCTCCCAATCTGATATCAATGCCCTGCAGTTGTGCATTGCTAGCCTGCCTTCTCCCGCCTACGCATTCTGCAGCCAGCAATTTCTCTGTGGGTGAGTTATGTGCTCTGGGGGAAAGGACTGGTGGTACCTGGGCTGCGGGTCCCCTGCCCCTGAGAATTATGGAGCGCAATGTCTGCACAAAAGTAAAAATAAATCATGAGTGAGTGTTAGTCTTCTCTTACTGGAACAGTCAGCACCTTGACTCTGTTGGCTGGGTCTTCTACGTGGTTCATTCTGGTTCAAACCCCTGGTGAGAATGTTCATTTCCTCACCTGCTATACTGAATCAGAACCTGCATTTTAACAAGGCGATACTCATATGGCTTGTTAGCATGTGGATCGTGTTTCAGTATATCTGGTGTGCAAGTGAAATTTTTCAGTAGGGAATGAACCCATGAACTGGCTTAAAGGCATGATCATTGGTTTCTCCCTCATTAAAAACTCCTCCGTCCGCCTCAGTAAAGCCAAGAGGTGGTTACAGGAAGTACTATGAGGGAGTTGAGAAGTTAATGAACCTGAGAGGCTGATTGGAACACAGCTTTGAATAGTCCCACGATGTGCCACGATGCAAACGCTGCCAACTTTTCAATGCTTGTCGTTTCTATGGAGCACCTGCGCCCCTGGGACAGGCCTGGCCTCTGCATGGAAGTCTCATGAAACCTTTGTTCAGAAGGCATCTTATCGGGAAAGTCTTCCCTGATCTTTTAAGTAGAATTAGGTTTCTACACATTTTTATTTGTGTCGATATCATGTTGTTTTTTTAGCATTTCCTGTGATTAGTTAGCATTAACAAACATTTACTGAGTGGCTATTGATTTGAGGTGTTTTCACACATCTTAGAATTCAATTAACTTTCAATCTCTTTCACCACCATTCAACTCTAAACTTTTTGAAAGCAATAATTTTTTTAATTAAAAAAATTTCAGTAGTGCACCCAGGGCATCAGTCAATAAATGCTGAGTGATCTCAATGAATGCCTGGTACCAGTTAATTGGAACCTTGAAGCTTATTCATATATTAAAACAAAAAACCCAAACCAAATCATTTCTGGTTTAATTATTAAGTATTATCTTAATTAATAATATTTATCAAAGTAGCATGTGCACATAACTTAAACATTATAACATTTCCAAGGAATGTAGATAGCTCTGTTCCCTTCTCCACCTTTTCTCTTTTTCCAGACTTATCCAAGAGGCAATTACTCTCTAACTTTTTAATTGCTTATTTGATACACATCTCTACATTTATCAGTATTGAGATTTTACTGGTAGTTTAGAACATGTCAATTGCACAATGTCTACAGATTCTACCAAGGAGCCCTGGTGACTCAGTGGGTTATAGATGCATTAGGCTGCCACTCTCAAGGTCTGGAGTTGAATCTATGTGCGGCTCCATGGGAGGCTTTCTGCTGCCTTAAGCTTTACAGCTTCACAACCCTAAAGGGTATGTTGTCTGGGCTCGCTGAGAGTCAGAACTGACTCAATGCCAGTGGGTCTTACTGATTCTGTGTGACACTGAGTGAGGTAGGCAGTGCACCATTAACTGCAAGGTTGGTGGTTCAAATCCACCAGCCACTCTGAGGAAGAAAGAGGAGGCTGTCTACGGTATTTTAGGATTTAGTTCCCTTTCCATCTCTCCCTCACCTTAACTCTTTACTATTCTCTATACTTATTTCCCAGTTTTTGGTTAAATCAGTATTAATCGTGGTGTTGTTTTGGTTAAGGGTGTAATTCCAAACTCTTTGTTGACTCTCAAGGAAAGCCCTCCCCACCCTGCCCCATGCTCCCTCCTTACCCCATCTTTGGCTCTGGGTGCGCAGACTCTGAGAGGCTCTAGAGAGGGAATTCTTAGGGTTCTTAGTAACATGCCTCTCAGAGCTAAGCTCACTGCCACAGAGTCTATCCGGACTCATAGCAACCCTACTCTAGGACGCAGGAGAAGGGCCTCACAGGGTTTTCAAGGGTTTAATTGTTCTGTAATTAAGGCTGCCTCATCATTTTCTGCGGAACAGCTGGTGGGCTCGAACCTCCAATCTTTTGGTTAATCATTCACCACCCTTGCATCTTCTGCAAATGTGTTAATGCCTGCTGTTGTCCTCTTCCCCATATTCTTTGCCCTTTTTGGTAATATCTTTGAATTTCATCATTGTTAGTTTAGTCAAGTTTGGGGAAAGAGAGAAATTGAATAAGTGTGATTAATTTGTTAGGATTAGTGTGAAATTCACTTGCAGTTTAAAAAGCCCAAGTCGCAAAATGAACTTACAGACTGGTAGGTCTCCCCCCCCCCCCCCTCCAACTTCTAACAAGTGAGAGGGAAGGGCTAGGGGAGGGACAGGCCAGTCTGTCTTCCTTCTTGCTCAGAATGTAGAGAAAAAGGAAGTCGGAGAATAAAGCTCGCACAAGCAAGGCCTTCGGGTCTCAGTGTGTATTTGATGTTTACGACCTTGTGGGTAAGTGGTCCCGGGATGCGTCACTGAACTCAGGGGAGTCATGAAATCACATCGCGTCCCATGGAAATAATGAATGTTAGCGGACACTCCTGCGGGCTTAGCCGGTACCTGGCACTGATTCCAGGTGGGACTCGCAGGGGTGCTTCATGCAGTCTTGGTGGTGTTTATAGGAGACCGCGAACCTCCGGCTCTTCCGTGGTTGCTTTAGGAACGTTCTCTGGGAAGACATTTGCTCTTTCTTGCTGATCGTTGTTCTTTTTCGTGCAGTTTCTTAATGGAAAGAAATTCCCTGCCGGTGAAGGACACACAGGCCACGGATTGGTCTTGCGTATTTCAGGAATGTAGCAGTTTCAGGAGGATGACTTCCTGCCTTACCTTTCTGTCGTTCTCCAGGCAGAAGGGAGCACGGAGGGTCTAAGGATTCCAGTATTCAGGAGAAGTTTGTCCGGCTGCTGTCATTCTTTTCCTGCGTCCTTCCTCTTGGATAGGGTGGGGTGCGGGGAGGGCCCTGGTGGCCTAGTTGGTTACCGGTTGGGCTGCTAACTTCAAAACCAGCGGTTCACAAGCCACTGGCTGCTCTGCAGGACTTTCTACTCAATGGCTGGGAGTTTGGGTGTTGGTCTCTGGGATGCTTGTTTCTGCTTCTTGCCAGTAGGTGGCAACGTAGGCCCAGGAAACAAGCAAGCCCGGCGCAGTGGATGGTGTGGCGGGAAGGGATCATGGGGCTCCGTTCAGAGGGAGGGGCCTGGAGGGCCCAGGTGAGCCGCCTGGCATGGCAAGCACTTCAGTTTACCGAGCGGCCACACTGGGGACAGTGGAGGCAGGGGAGCCAGGGGCGAAAAAGGAGGAAGGAGGCTTATAGAGGTGCGCACTTAGAGGTGGCGCTGCCGGGGCAGGAAAGGCTGCGCCTGAGGATCCATGCACCAGGCCGCTTCCTCAGATTAACCTGGGCTCGCCAGTCAGCTGATTGGCAGCTATGGCAGGCAGGTATGCAGGGAAAGGCCCGAGATTTTGGAGTCAGCTCTGCTGGGGCTACTCTAGCTTACTCTAGCTGGGGTTACTCTAGCTTACTCTAGCTGGGGTTACTCTAGTCTTACTCTAGCTGGGGTTACTCTAGCTTACTCTAGCTGGGGTTACTCTAGCTTACTCTAGCTGGGGTTACTCTAGCTTACTCTAGCTGGGGTTACTCTAGTCTTACTCTAGCTGGGGTTACTCTAGTCTTACTCTAGCTGGGGTTACTCTAGCTTACTCTAGCTGGGGTTACTCTAGCTTACTCTAGCTGGGGTTACTCTAGCTTACTCTAGCTGGGGTTACTCTAGCTGGGGTTACTCTAGCTTACTCTAGCTGGGGTTACTCTAGTCTTACTCTAGCTGGGGTTACTCTAGCTTACTCTAGCTGGGGTTACTCTAGTCTTACTCTAGCTGGGGTTACTCTAGCTTACTCTAGCTGGGGTTACTCTAGTCTTACTCTAGCTGGGGTTACTCTAGCTTACTCTAGCTGGGGTTACTCTAGTCTTACTCTAGCTGGGGTTACTCTAGCTTACTCTAGCTGGGGTTACTCTAGCTTACTCTAGCTGGGGTTACTCTAGCTTACTCTAGCTGGGGTTACTCTAGTCTTACTCTAGCTGGGGTTACTCTAGCTTACTCTAGCTGGGGTTACTCTAGCTTACTCTAGCTGGGGTTACTCTAGCTTACTCTAGCTGGGGTTACTCTAGCTTACTCTAGCTGGGGTTACTCTAGCTTACTCTAGCTGGGGTTACTCTAGTCTTACTCTAGCTGGGGTTACTCTAGCTTACTCTAGCTGGGGTTACTCTAGTCTTACTCTAGCTGGGGTTACTCTAGCTTACTCTAGCTGGGGTTACTCTAGTCTTACTCTAGCTGGGGTTACTCTAGCTTACTCTAGCTGGGGTTACTCTAGTCTTACTCTAGCTGGGGTTACTCTAGTCTTACTCTAGCTGGGGTTACTCTAGTCTTACTCTAGTCTTACTCTAGCTGGGGTTACTCTAGTCTTACTCTAGCTGGGGTTACTCTAGTCTTACTCTAGCTGGGGTTACTCTAGCTTACTCTAGCTGGGGTTACTCTAGTCTTACTCTAGTCTTACTCTAGCTGGGGTTACTCTAGTCTTACTCTAGCTTCGGGATTTGCCACATGCTGCTTTACTCCCCGGCGTCTTTATAATAATCCTTACCTCAAGGGTTGTTTCTAAAGTTTAATGAAAGGGCTTATTTCTTCCTGGTGCTGGACTAGAACCGCTGTTTAGTAAATGGTATCTTTTATTATGACTGTTCATTTTATAGAAGATAAATTTCCTTAAGAGAAAATATAATAAACACACTTTTGTCCTGAAAAAGGAAAAATGAGAGCTAGCTCGTAAACATAATTGTTGATCACAAGGTGGAACAGACTTCAACGTGCCTGTCTTAATTGGGAGGGTGAGTACTAGCCTTTCAAAGACAGTGATATATTTGACCTCTTTTTGATGGGTGGGACATTTTGAGCAAATCTCAGTCTTGTGCCAGGTATAAATTCTAAGTTGATGAAGGCAAATAGCCTGAACATAGAACACAGACCTTGAAGGAGGTAATAAAGCACTATTAAGTTTGTCATACGACACAACCTTTGATATTCATTATTAATGTTTTCTAGTTCAATTATGTTTGACCTCATTTTGAAAAAAAATAAAGGGGAGGGAATATTTGTTGAATTCACAGATAGACTTTGCAAATAAGCAAGAAACCTGCACTGTAGAGGGCAGATACAAAGAGGGACATTTGTCTTCCTTCTTGGCATCCTACCCACTCCACTCTCATGAACGGTCTCACCCACTAAACTGTGACCCAGACTGCCTGAAACATCTCACAGGATGGCATTGTTTACATAAATGTTTTGACCATAACAACCAACTCTTTAATCATTGCATTTGTACATAGGCATTCTGGTTTTAAAATATGATACCTCTAATTTTATCGTGGTCCAACTTGCTGGTACACTTCAATCAAAAGTCCCTATGCTGGTAAGCCTGTTAGTCTATATATTTAGGGATGTTTTAAGGTACAAAAGGCCTCCCAAATCTCAAATATAATGTAAGGAGAACATTTATTATGTCTTAAGCAGTAAAAAATAACACAGAGACAAAGACTCATATCCGGATGAGGGAGACCATGAACATGAGCTACAGGGGCTTCCAAGGGTTTTCAGACATTTGGAGACCTAAGAAGGGCATGGTTTTCTGATACTTTGCCATTAGATCTATCTTTGGAATGACTTTGAATATATCCTAACATTTTAAGATAGTTTGCCTTTTCTTAGATTGAGGCCCTTCACTTTTATGTGATCACTGTTGTTAGGCCTCTTTTCTGTTCTTTGTTCTCGTTTCATGTTTTTCTGTGTGGGACAGTCAGGATGGATGAAGACAGTAACTGAAATAATGATTACCTGGGCCATGGGAGGGGAGCGTGGGGCACGTGGGCCGTCCACGCCCGTGGTGACAAGAGGAAAAAAATGTCCCAAAGTTGGTTGTGGTGATGGTTGCCCAACTCTTCTTAATATGATTGAATGATTGAACTACATGGAGTGCTAATTACAACTCGATAAAACAAATTGTAGAAACAGGACATGGGAGGGTAAACTGCCACAGAGGATTGACAGCAGATCAGTCATCATGGTTGTCAGTAGGGAGACAGGAACAGGAATGGGACCATGATTGGGACATATCCCTTATGTTAGAACAGCTTACGAGATTGGTTCAGGTCCTTCTGACTTAAGACTCTCAAAATGTGACTCAAGACCACCTAGCACTCCAATTTCCATCGGGACACAACCAGAGAAGTACACAAGGGCTATGTCACAGTAACAGTAACAATAACCTACTTCCTAATGCGCTCTGCCCGAGGGCAAAGCAATTCCCTGGGCCCAATCGTGTGTTCAGAGGAATTCAGTGGAGGCTGAGTTTATATGGAGACTCATAAATGGATTTCCGGCTTCCACTGCACACGGAGTGCTCGCAAATTTAAGCTCTAACTCAGGGGGAGCCTGTACATTTGTCCCTCTTCTAAGTCTTGTGTTTGAATTCCTGCTGTATAGAGCAGGAAGACACACATGAGATCCAGACGAGGCCTTCTAGGCGCCGCCCCCACCAACCAGCGGTGCCCCACAGAAGTAAACGCCCCTCTGCAGCCCCACGCAGGCTGCTCCTGGATCCAGGCAGGCATGAGGGTGCAAGCCGGAAGGAGAGTCCACGCATCCGTGTTTGAGAAGCTGCTGCTGGAGTCCCTAGCCCTTACGAGCTGTGTCTGTCGGACCGTTTATGCGACACACAGCACCCTCCAGTAAAATACAAAGTTTACACACATTTTTAAGCGTATTACACCAGCTCTGTGAAGATGTCACATGGTTTGAAAAGAAGGCAACAGCTGATCTGATGGAAGCATTGCTTCTGGGCGTCATTCAGTCTATTCTGACTCATGGCAGCCGTATAGGGCAAGGTAGCACTAACTGTCCCTGTGGGTTCCCGAGGCTGAACCTCTTGACAGGAGTTTTTGGCTGCAGGCGCCTGGTGGATTCAGGAACTTTGTAGATCGCAGCCAAACCTGTAACCACCACGCAACCAGGGCTCAAGAAGAGCTTGGGGAGGATATAGGAGAGGGGCTTTCCTTTGCTTTTTGGATCAAACACTCAAAACTTAAAGTCCTGACTGGCTGGAATATCCCTAGATAATTGCCTACCTACATTTGGTCAACCCCTCTAGCCATAGGAGAACGGGTTTTCAATAGTTGAGTTTCACAGAAATAGATCACCGGCCTTGGCATCTAAAACACCTTTGGGTGAATTTGAACCTTCCACCTCCTGGTTTGTAGTGAAGCATTTAAAAACTCTAATCTTTTTTGTAAACATTTTATTAGGGGCTCATACAACTCTTACTACAATCCATACATATACATACATCAATTGTATAAAGCACATCCATACATTCCCTGCCCCAATCATTCTCAAAGCATTTGCTCTCCACCTAAGCCCTTTGCATCAGGTCCTCTTTTTTTTCGCCCTCCCTCCCCGCTCCCCCCTCCCTCATGTGCCCTTGGTAATTTATACATTGTTATTTAACCCTAATCTTTTAAACCATAACTTCAGTGACAAATCATTTTATGAAAGCACTTCCTTTCCATTAATTCAAGTATACAGTTAAATAACAAAAGTATTCATGTGCCTGTCTAATATGCTGGCCATTATTTTATCATCTTTGTGGCTATGGGGCCAGTAATATGACTAGTAAGATTTTTTGTATACACAATGATGACTCTTATCCCTAAGGGGTACAGTAACCCCAATTCAACAGATGCTATTTTCTATGGTTTGCTCTCTTTCTCTCACTATGAATGGCGATATCTATTAATAAATACCCTAGTTTCCAGAACAATGCTTCATATGCTTGGCTATTGAATAGAACATTTTAATTGAGACTATCTAGAAAGTTGTATGACATATCGGTCAGCTTTATATTTTTATTATATTAAATTTATGTAATCAACCCTAGTTCCTATAATTAATTTATTAAGTTTAAAAAGCAATAATTATTGCTAGTATTATCAAGAGTTTACTTTCTGATGGACACTGGATGAGGTCTTTGACATGTTTCAATTTTATGTCTCATAACAATCCTCTGAAATGGATCATAATTTAATTTGCTTGAAGAGGAAACCAAAGCTCAGGCCCACTGCTAGGCAAGGATGAAATGCATGATAGAAGTCACGTAATTAGTCTTTGTATGTTGGTATTATTTTTCCACAAAAGGACCGGATAGGGAAGTGTTTTTGCTTGAGAGCTTATTTATTTTTAAGAGACTACGGAGAGAAGATCTCATTTCTAATAAGTGTGTAACTTTGGATCTGTTTGCTTTTTTCTCAAAGACTACAGCGTGGACTGCAAAACCAGTGAGTCTGTCCAACCAAAGTCTGAGGCTGGGAAATTGGGTAGGTTTTCCTCCTGTGATCTTCCCTGTGCGTCTGTTGGATTTTCCATCTAATAACATGGAGGAGAAAAATACGTTTCCACAAAAACCTCTGCAAAGTAGATCTGTGTTATTTGGTTTGGTTTCCAATTCTTCTTACCCAATAATATTTGAGTTGAACACATTTTCCTTTGAAAACCCCTAGAAAATTGCTCTGTGTTCTATAGGGTTGGCTTCAGAACACCCTAAAACCCACCCTCAGCATTAACTCCTAGTGATACTCTATGCGTGTATACAACTGCTCCGTGGGGCTTTCAAGGCTATAGTCCCTACTGAAGTAGGCGGTCACTCCTTCCTCCCACAGAGAAACTGGTGGTTCAAGGCTTCAGTGACTAGCCTTTCATTAGCAGCAAGCACTTAATTGTGGCACCATCAAGTCTCCTTTTGGGCTAATATGTTCTTATTTGTCTACCAGCCTACAGTGATTTTTTAAATGACTTTCTTTCCTTATATCCAAGGAATGAAGGGGCTTCAAAATTCTTGTGAAAAAATTCCATTTTCTTTTAATTCCATCTTTCCAGAAACTTTTTGAAGTCCCTTTTTATGATATTAAACTAAGAACATATAGTAGGTTCATATATGCACATATGTAGGTACATATAATATTAATGATATATAGTATATATACTTATATGAAAATATATGAGGGTAAGCAAAAAAGTATTGCTACTAGGATTTATTGCACACAAAATGTGTTTAAGCATACCTGTGTGACCAGTGGATGGTGGCAGACAAGTTTTCTCAGTAATACATTTATCTTAGTCTTGTAAAAAGAACATGATTTGAGTCCCTTGAGGATGCTTTAATATAGTATAGAAAAAGGTTTAAAAAGTTTTCAGTGATTTCATGGCAATACTTTTCATAATTATTCAGATACAGAGAAACCTAAAAGAGCCAGAATTATTTTGTTTCCCCAATTGCTCAAGTTTTCTGCCTTTGACAGGGTACAGTAATCACTTTTCTATTACTCTTTATTTAGCGGAAAATATTTGAGTTTATCTTCTGTGTTAGACTGTGTTCTCCAGAAAAGTAAGATCAGTGATACATATGTGTGTGTGTGTGTGTGTATTTATTTATTTATTTCTAACAAGCAAATGGCTCACACAGTTGTATAAGCAGGCCCTTCAAAGTGCAGGTAGATTCTAAGTCCCTGGGTTAGATGTCAAGCTGGAAGCTTTTCCTGATTTGAGTCGTTTCAGGGACTGATGAAACCAAGGTCATCAGGAAGACCACTGAGGCAGGTGAATCCATAGTTGGCAAGTCAGATGTCAGGTTGCTGATGGCTCCCAGGATCACTAGGCCATATGGCGGACCATTGGCTCAAGCCCAAAGAACCTGAGGTTGACGAGCTAGACCCAGGAAAAAGCAAGGAAGCTTTTCCACATGGTCCATTTATTTATTTATTAAAAAAAACATTTTATCAGGGGCTCATACAACTCTTATCACAATCCACACATATACATACATCAATTGTATAAAGCACATCCGTACATTCTTTGCCCTAATCATTCTCAAAGCATTTGCTTTCCACTTAAGCCCTCTGCATCAGGTCCTCTTTTTTCCCCCCTCCCTCCCCCACATGGTCCATTTAGATAGGAAGTAGGCTGTACCCCTGGGGCAATGTCCTTTTCATTGCCTCACGGGAGTGACTTGAGGAATGGGATTGTATGCCACTCTCATCTCTTACAATTGATTGCCTACTGACTGCAGATCCCGTTATGGAGTTGATGGGGATTACTAGACCTTACCTGCCAAACTACTGAGCATCTTAGTTAACACAAAGCCTTAAATAACAAACCTTAATAACAAAACTTCTTACAGGCTCTCCACCTTACACAGGTTCAGGCTTTTGTAGGTCTTAGTTTATGTCAGTACAATTTAATATTAGTAACTCCTCCCTGGAAGAGAGCATGGGTACGCTCTCATATCCAAGACAAAATGTATTTACTATTGAAAGAGAGGGGTCCGACATGCAAACCTGAACTCGGAATGACTCTGGACATTCAGGTGAGGACTCTTATTTGGATTAAAAAGGCGTTTTAATGTCAGCTATGTGTATCTCGTGCCACTCACCCGTGCTGGTGACAATGAGAATGAAACCAAGGATTCTTGTTGCCTGAAGTGAGTTGCGACTCCTTCACCATCCGCTAACCACCCACTCTGCTCTAAGGAGTTTTGGTTCTTTGTGGACGAAAATGACAAATTGAAGGGCCAGAAAGGAAATTGTGGCAGGAAAAAAAAGGGGAAAGGAGGATGCAATTTAAAAGCAGTAGAGAAATAGATTATTGCCTATAACCATGACTTTTGCTCTCCCTGGAGCCGATTATGCATGTTTTTCAAAATACGAATAGAAGAGTTTCAAATGACTGTGATCTTATGAAAACTACATGCTTCCTTTTGTTGAGCTAATTTTTTAAAGTCACTTTATTGGGGGCTTGTACAACTCATCACAATCCATCCATCCATCCATTAGATCAAGCACATCTGTACATTTATTGCCCTCATCATTCTCAAAACATCTTCTTTCTACTTGAACCCTCGATACCAGCTCCTCATTTCCCCCCTCCCTCTCCAACCCTCCTTCCATCATGAACCCTTGATAATTTATAAATTATTATTTTTTCATGTCTTATGCTGACTGATATCTACCTTTCATCGACCTTTCTGTTGGTTGAGCTAGTTCTTGATTCATGGCCTTGTTAAGGTACCATTTGCCAAACTATACCTAAATAATAAGAATAACTTGTAATGTTTTCAATCCTTGTGAACTAGTTAAAAGAACAAATTCTATCAATTTTGTGTGGTTTTTTAAATTAATAATTTTATTGGGGGGCTTTTACAAATCTTATAACAACCCATCATTCAATTGTATTAAGCACATTTGTACATATGTTGCCATCAATATTTCCAAAACATTTTCTTTCTACTTGAGCTCTTGGTATCAGTTCCTCTTTTATCCCCTCCCTCTCCCATCCTCCCACCCTCATGAATTCTTGATCAATATATAATTATTGTTGTTATTTCTTGTTTTACACTACCCGTTATCTCCCTTCACCCAAATTTCTGTTATTCATCCCCCTGGGAGGGGGCTATATATCCAACCTTGTGATTGGTTCCCCCTTTCTCTCCCTTACTCTCACACCCACCATCTCCCTACCTCATGATATTGTTCCTTCCACTACTGTTCCTGAGGGTTTTATCTGTCCTGAATTTTAAATGGAATTTTATTACTTTGTATTTTTTTACTTTGCTCATTTTGCTTGCGGAATCTAGTTATTAAATTTAGGATCAAATGATGGGCCAGCTTTAAAATAACATTACAAATTTCAATCAACACCAGGCAAGAACAGAGTGTATTAATTGGAAGTACAGCTATGTTACTGTTTGGTGCCGTTGAGTTACCTCTGACTCATAGTAGTTACTCCATGTACAACAATTGTTGCTCTGCTTAAGCTCATTGGTGTAGCTGCTGTGTTAATCTATCTCTTTAAGGGTCTTATTTTTTAACTGACCTTCTACTTTATCATGTAGGATGCCCTCCTCCAGAAACTGATCTCTCCTCATAATATGCCGACAGTACATGAGACGAGGTCTCTCCATCTTCACTTCCAAGGGACATGCAACATTTCTTCAAAACAGATCCATGAATTCTTCCAGTAATCTACCATATAGCTAATATTCTTTGCCAGTACCATAATTCAAATGCACCAATTCTTTTAAACCCCCAAACCCCAAACCAAACCAATCTACACCAAAACAAAAACTCCAAGACTTATGGCCACAGACTTGATTGCAACTCATAGTGAGTCTATAGGGCAGCACAGAACCCTTTGGGTTTCTGAAGCTGTAAATACTTACAGAAGCAGGAAGCCCACTCTATCTCCCAGGGGGTAACTGGTGACTTCAAACTGCTTGTCTGTGGTTCACAACCCAGTGCTTAGCTACTATATCACTTGGGCTCCTACCAACTCTTCTTAGGTCTTCCTTATTTATTTTCCAGATTTTGCATGCATATGAGGTGGTTAAAAAAACACATCTTGTATAAGGCACCCTTTAATCCTCTAAGTGATCATTTAAAAAACACACTTTCAATCACTGAAGACAAATGTGTGCATAAGCAAAGGTAGTGAGGAAAGCTAATGCTGCCTGGCTATCAAAAGACATAACATCTGGGGTCTTAAAGGCTTGAAGATAAACAAGAAGCCATCTAGCTGAGAAGCATCAAAGCCCACATGGAAAAACACACCAGCCTGTCTGACCACAAGGTGTAGAAGGGACCAGTTATCAGACATCAAAGAACTAAAAATCATATTAGTGGGTGTCCACCTTTCTGATATGATCACTGAAGACAAATGTGTACATAAGCAAATGTGGTGAAGAAAGCTGATGGTGCCCAGCTATCAAAAGATATAGCATCTGGGGTATTAAAGGCTTGAAGATAAACAAGCGGCCATCTAGCTCAGAAGCAACAAAACCCACATGGAAGAAGCACACCAGCCTGTGTGACCACGAGCTGTTGAAGCGATCAGGTATCACGCATCAAAGACCCAAAAATTATATCATTGTAAATGTGGATGAGTGTATAGTGGAGACTCAAAGCCCATCATATGGCAACTGGACATCCCCTTACTAAAAGGTTGTGGGGAGGAGATGAGCCAGTCAGGGTGCAGGGTAGCAATGATGAATTATATAACTTTCCTCTAGTTCTTGAATGCTCCTCCCCCCACTATCATGATCCCAATCTGCCTGGACCAGAGGATGTACATTGGTACAGATACACAGGGAATCCAGGACAGATGACCCCTTCGGGACCAGTGGTGAGATTGGCGATGCCTGGAGGGTGGAGGGAATGTGGGGTAGAAAGGGGAAACCAACTTCAAGAATCTACATATAGTCTCTTCCCTGGGGGATGGACAGCAGAGAAGAGGGTGGGGGAGACATTAGACAGTGTAAGATATGACAAAATAATAATAATTTATGAATTATGAAGGGTTCATGAGGGAGGGGGAAAATGGGAAGGAGGGGAAAAATGAGCAGCCAATATTAAGGGTTCAAATAGAAGGCAAATATTCTGAGAATTATGATGGCAACAAATGTACATATGTGCTGACACAATTGATGGTTGTGTAGATTGTGATAAGAATTGTATGAGACCCCAATAAATTGATTTAAAAATGCATTTTCCAAATATAAAAACCATAATTATGGGGAAAAACACACTTTGAAGGAATATTTTGCAGCACATTTTCCCAATGCAATACTTCACAACTAGATCAGTGGACAAAATCATGATAAATAGAGAAAAGATTGAAGTTGTCAAGGATTTCATTTATTTAGAGGCAACATCCTGGAAGCAGCAGTCAAGAAATGAACTAATGTATTGGATTGTGTCAATATACGGCATATGACCTCTTTAAAGTGTTAAAAAGTCAGGCTGCCACTTTGAGGGCTCAGGTGCACCTGATTCAAGCCATGATATTTTCACTTGCTTCAAATGCGTGTGAAAGTTGGATAGTGAATAAAAAGGACAAAAGAAGAATTGATTCATTTGAATTTGGGGGCTGGCAAAGAATGTGGAAAGGGCTGGGGACTGCCTGGAGAACGAACAGATCTGTCTTGGAAGAAGTACAACCAGAACGCTCCTTGGAAGGGAAGATGGCAAGATTTCATTTCATGGACGTTGGGGAGACCGCTCCTGGAAAAGGTCATCATGCTCAGTGAAGTAGAGGGTGGGCAAAAAAGAGAATGACTGTCAACGAGCCAAGCTGATGGCAAAAGTGGACACAGACATAACAACAATGTGAGGGAGGTACAGGAACATGCAGCGCTTCGTTCTGTTATATAGAGGCTCTCTAGGAGTCAGAAGCAATTTGATGGCACCTAGCGACAACAACATCCACCACGACTGACTTTGGTGGTATTTGAAAAACCAATGGTATCGCTTTTAGCATCACGCCAACGTGCAACTCACAACAGTACAGCAAACTTACAGCCATGTGGTGGGAGATAGCAGGGAGAGAGCAATAATATAGTAATTAATGTACTTCCAGATCAAGTGCTTGGATAGTTTACATAAAAATTGCAACGGTGTTTTTTATACTCCCTGCAATGTTATTTCCACCAGGTGCCATGATCCCTCTAATAGTCCCAGTAATATTTAAACTAAGAGAAGCAGAAAGATGCTATGAATCAGCATGTAGTTTTGGTGGCTGTGCCTAGGGTATGCAATTTCATGTGTACATGGAAACAGAAAGGGAAGCCCATCTTCCCTGGCCATGAAAGTACCCAGCAGCTTCAAGCATATAATTTGCTCTGACTTTCTTATATGCGTTTCACTCTAACTTATTGCCTGACTTTCTCACGGCTACTTTCTTGGGCAGCTTGAACTGGGAGTCGAATTCATCGTCAGGTGTGTAAGAACAGCCTACCAATAACTTTATGAAAATGAAGCGTGCTCTATGTGGACAACAAAGATACTTTTCTCCAACTGGGGCACAACCTGTGCTTTGACTCACTGGTCCTGGTGCGGACTTTGTTCAGATTCATTTACACCCTTGTTCTTTCTACCTGAGGACCAACCGCTGCCATGGGCAGGGCTGGGAGCAGGGTTATGGGTGTCCGGTGCCTCCTCAAGCAGCAGGAAGATTAGTGGTCCTGAAGAGAGTGACCTCATGATTTCACCATGAGGCTACACAATCTCAGGCTGATGCCCCAAATTAAGACATCATTGGAAAACATCTGTGAATAAAGACGAAAATCCCTAGGAAGAACTTCTGTATTTCAGGGGTCTAGCAAAGTTAATGGACGCATTCCAATATCAGACTCAAGAGACCTGATGCCAAATTTAGGTAAATACAGTGAAACGCTGGTATTCCACCGCATCAGCACTCGACGCAGTCAGATTTCAACGCAAAATGAGAACATTTTGAATTGGAGCTCGAACAAAACATCCAAGTCCAACCCGATGCACATGATTTGTGTAAACAAAAGCAGTTCATGTTTCAGTGTTTTGGTCGGTCATTGGCATTGTTAGTACAAGTTGTTTAAACCTTTTATGGCTGTGTTCCAAGCATTGTGCTATAATTTTCTTAGTGTTTGTACTGTTTTTAGATAAAAACCATGAGTCCTAAGAAAGAGTTTTTTTTTTTTTAAAGAATCATCATGATAAGGAACTGGTTAACCCTGTTATTAATATTTGTTGATGATAATTTAGGAAACCCTTTTAGAAAAGAGTTAAGGAAATGCCAACAGTAGACCAGCAGTTCCTAGTAAAGAAATGCAAAGAAGGGGAAAAACTCCTGAAAAGCAGCTACCAGTTGGTTTTATGGAAGGGGCTTCCCCTTCCAAACAATGACTCTCTCTCCATCATCTCCTCTCCACATCCGTGTCCACAGATCCAGATCCTCATCCATCTCAAGGTATGGGCCATACTGTAGTTGTTAAAAACTTTTTTGATGTGTGTTTCTTATTTGAATTATATTATTTAACTCTGAAATTTCCATATAATGTTTTGTATAAAAAGGCAAGTTTAGTAAAAACTTGGTGGTCGAGAACGGATTAATGTGTTTTTAATTATTTCTTATGGGAAAAATTGATTCAGAACTCGACTGCATCGCATCTTGATGCTTCATCTAGAACGGATTGCTATTGAGGTCCTGGATTCTGTTGTATGTCTGAAACTCCTTTCACCTAAGGCTTTATAAATTATTTAAATATTTTTAAATGAATTTCGAGTCTGAAAGTATAAACAGAGCAAAAGATTATCTCAATGATATAAAATCTAAGAGCAAAATAATCAGATGGCAAAGAACTTTCATTTGGTTTCATGATAGATATTGGTCTTGCCACTTTTTTCAATTTTAAAAATTTTTCGTAGATGGCCAACTATTGACTTTACAGTTCTTTAAGTATTGCCAGAAGTAGTGCTGCTTGGAATCAACTTAATTTTAATATATTTTTGTTTCTATTTTGATGAGGAGGATGGAAGGATAACGGGCAAGGTGAAAAACAAAACACATCAACAAACAAACTCACTGCTTTTGGGTTAATACTGACTCAGAGGCTTATAGAGGCTATAAATCTTTACAAGAAAAAAAAAAAGCTTCATCTTCCTCCCTTGGGGTGACTGATGAGTGTCAACAATTGGTTTTGTGGTTCAAAGACCAACTTGACAGTGTCACGGGTGCTGCTTTTATTTGCCATCAAGTTGGTCTGAGCCAGCGAGACCCTAGGCACAATAGAAGAAAACACTGCATGGTCCTGTGCCTGCCTCGTCATTACTCTGTGCTTGCTCGAGCCCATTGTGGCATCAGTCCATCTCCTTGAGGGCCTTTCTCTTTTTGCCGCCCCTCCACTTTACCAAGCATGATGCTTCTCATGGTACTGGTCTCTCTGATGTCCAAAGTATGTAAGACAAAATCTTGTCACCCTTGCCTCTAGGGAGCACTCTGACTATAATTTTTTCCAAGGCAGATTCGTTTGTCTTTTTGGCAGTCCATTGTAGTTTCAATTATTCTTCACCGGCACCACAAGTCAAATGCATCGATTCATCTTTGGTCTTCCTTAGTCAATGTCCAACTTTCAAATGCATAGGAGGCAACTGATCATGCCATGGCTAGGATGAGGCTCACCTTAATCCTCAAAGTAACATCCTTGCTCTTCAATACTCTAAAGAGGTCTGGTGTGGCAAATTTACCCAATGCAACTCAACTTTTGATTTCTTGACTGCTGCTTCTGTGAACTTTCATGGTGGGTCCAGACCAGATAAAATCCTTGACAACTTCAATCTTTTTTCCATTGATCATGATATAACCTATTGGTCCAGTTGTGAGGATTTTGGTTCTCGTTACATTGAGTTGTAAGCCATACGGAAGGGTGCACTCCTTGTTCTTCATCAGCAAGTACTTCACGTCTTCCTCACTTTCACCCATCAGGGTTATGCCATCCACTCTAGAGACAAGGTAGGATGTTTACAAATTTGAAAATGAAACTGAGAATGGAATAAATGACTTTACTGAAACAAGCGAATACAGGAAACATTTGGTGATGTAGTCACAGGACTATTTGTCCCTTGACTTTTCTCTCTGCTAGTCTAATCAGAGGCAGACATCTTTCATGGATGAGGCCCTGAAGGGAGTAAGTCTTAGAAGCACTTGGGTGTAAGTTGCCCCTGAAACAAAGGAATTGGGGCTAGAGGGAATCTTAGAGATGAATGACTTGCTTGAGGTCATGTAATTAACTAGTGAACCCAAACTCCACTTGGTTCGAGCCCTATCCTCTTCAATAATTACCATAATGGCTAATAAGAAAGTGTTTTTTGGGGGGGTGGGTTGGGGTTAATGAGGTTAAAGGGAGTCCTGGTGTTGCTGTGTTAGGCAATGGACTGTTAACCTGGAGGTCGCTGGTTCAAACTCATGAGCCACTCTGAGGGGAAAATTCTAGGCTTCCAACTCCCATAAAGAGTTACCGTCTTGGAACCCTTAGGAGCAGCTCTGTTCTCTCCTATATGATCAGTGATTTAGAACTGAATCACTGATGATGGGATTGGTGGTTTAGTGAGTGTGTAAAGCATTTGCTGGGCACTGGGGATTTAGAGAAGGATTTGACATGGTCTGATGGCAATGGATTTACAATCTAGTAAAGAGATGAAATAAGAAGAAAACAACAATATAGGCCTAAGAAAGATGCCAGATGAAATATATAGACAAAAATAATATTGGCCCAAGCAAATAGTAGGCAAGGCATTTGATAATTTTAAAAAATGTGGAGATACATATACATGAGCTTCAAAAGTTCATGGAAATTTTTCATGATCTTTTACTTCCATTTTCTGTGAACATTTTGAAACCTTTATGTATGAGAGCCCAGGCATAGGGATAGCATGTCATCCTTAGGTGAACCTTTCAGAGAGATGTGTAATTTGCTAAGTCTTTTAGAATCGAGACTGAATTGAGGTGATCAGTGAAGTTAGACCCAGTTATGGGACGGGTCCACTAGGAAGACAGGCATGGAAGCGACTATAAAGGCAAAGTAAAACTTGGCTCAAAGAAGAGGGAACCATGTTATAGGGAGTGTACCCATGTGACTTCAGTACCGTTAACATAAAGGGAAAAACACAGACTTTTCAGCAACTTAGAACAATGTATTGTCTGGAAATAGCTTCCAAAATGCTTGCAAGCTGTGCGCTGGAGTGGATGGAGCTATTGCTCTGGGTGAGAATCCAGATGTCAGATATTCAGCAAGCAAATTTGGAAAGCAGAAATAGAACATGTATTAGCCGTGAGTGCTGAGCGTGCTGGTGGAAAAATGGAGTAAAACTGAGCATCCACAGTAATAATGATATTACTGGAACAGGCTGATATTTATAACTCATGGACTGTGTGAAAGCTCTGGGCTACGGATAGCTTCCTTCCTTGTACTGGCTTTGCAGGAGACCGCAGTGGGCCAAACCTTGGGCTGCAAACCACCAAGTTAGTGGTTCAAACTCACCAGCCATTGCACAGGAGCAAGATGAGGGTGTGTGCTCTCAAAGATGCACTGTCTGGAAAACCCCAAGATGCAGTCTCCTGTATCCTGTAGAGCAGCTTTGAATCAGAATCGATTGGATGGCAGTGGGTGGGTTGGGTTTACGTACTTTACACTCATAGTAGCACTATGACTGGGGTTTCCTTGTGGCAGTTGTTGGGTGCTATAGAGCTGTTTCGTTGACATTGAAACTGTGCAGAACAGAACAGCACCGCAGGGCTTCCTAGGCTGTAGTCTTTACGGAGCAGACGGCCACCCCTTCTCCCATGGAGTGGGTTCAAACCACTGACTTTTCAATTAGCAACTGAGGGCTTGCCCCTGTGTCACCAGGCCTCCATTTACCAAGGGAAGTCAGGACCCAGAGAGCTTCAATACTTGGCCAAGGCCACATAGCAGTGGAGACAGGACTTGACCCCGCCCAGGTCTGCTTGTTTCCAAAGGGCATTTTACCAGTCACTCCTCCGTCCAGTCTGCTGCTGTCTGAGCGTCGAGTAAGAAATAGCTGCTTCTAGCTGGACTGGATGGTGCAGTCTCAGCAGCGGGGCTGGGGCAAAAAGCTTCCTTAGAACTGCCTGCTCTAGGGGCACACATACTTTCCTAATTTCAGGTCTGAGGTTCCCAAGAAAGCAGTCTATAAAAATATGGCTATGTCTCCGGTGGGCTTATTCGTTTACCTTTATTTGAATTCCAAATACATTTCCCCCCTATTAGCACATTTATTAGCACGCTGGCTGCAGGGGAACAAACTTGCAGCTTCTGCTGTGCTGGCAGTTTGATGTAAAATCACCCAGCTTTTGAAAATATTTGCTAAATGGTTCATTTTAATTGAACCCCATGATTTTCCCTACTGTGCTTTATTTTATTTTGCTCTATTTATTTATTTTTATCGGAAACCACTGAGCATACATTTGAGCTTGAAAATCGCTTTCAGAATTCTTACACTGACGTGTCGCTTGTGTCAGAAAGGGGAGTTAGTGCGAGAAGAGCCCGGACTAAGACCACATTCTCCAGACGTGTCTACTTAACAAAACAGCCTGCAGTATTGATGGAAAATGCATCTGTGCTCAGGCGCCTGCGCACTCGGATCCAGTGAAGAAGGGTGGGGGCCAAGGCCTCTGTCTTGTGAAGCCAGCTGCCTTGGGGGCCTTCAGGGTTGAAGGCGTGAAAACGCAAGGGGACACACAGGTTGTGGAGGAGGCGTCTTCAAGAAAGGGGCGTGCTCCCCTCACAGACGGGGCTGGACTCTTCTACAAAGGCTGCCGTTTTCCAAGCCCACTGCCAGGCTAAAGACCTAGTCCACAATCCCCACCCCAGGCCCAAAGCGTTTTAAAAGTCAACCTCAGAAGCTGTTTTGAGGCAAACGCATTTGGGTTCGGCGGGCCTCTCTGGCCCTCTTCGCTTGTCCATCAGGCACCTGTTGAGCCCTTCCTGAGGCAGGGCCTCCGCTGCCCCTGGGCGGCTGTCTCGGCAGCTCAGGGTTTCCCTTCCTTCTGCATCTGCCAAGAGCTGCAATGGTGCGGTTGTGTCTCCGCAGGGCCAGCCTTCTAAGTTCAGCCACATTTGTGCGTCTGTGCAAACTTTCCCGTGAGGGGGCTAATTCTCCTCAGAAAGGGATTCTCGTTTCTCCCGCAGAGCGACATAACGCCTGTCTTCAGGAGTGTCATTCTGTGCTTGTAGATGATAGTCAGAATGTAGCCCCCGTGCTGGGAATCCTCTGTTTCCCGACATGGCCTGGGAGCCACTCAGAGTAGGCCTACTCTGTCTGTGAGCCACGAGGCCTGGGGTCCTCCCCTCTCGTGTTTAGTTTTATGAGCCGGCAGGTGGGAATTAGAAACTCACCTGAGGAGCTCAGTGGTATGACGTGGAGGCAGTTGGGGTGTGTTATTTCAATTCAGTATCATTTACTGACTGATGTTCTGCTCTGGGGCTGATTGCTAAGCACAGCTATGAATGAACAAGACTTGATGCCTGTCCTTGAGGGCCGAGAGAGCCAGGGCAGGCTTTGGAGGCAGCCCATGCTTCCTTTGAACATCCACTCTTTCTATTTGTGGGAAGTTGAACCATCATTGAACCTCTCTGAGTCGCTGTTTCCTTGGTTGTATGTGAGGTAATGGAAGTTTAAACCTGCAGAAGGCTGATGAACAAGCAAATGGAACAAATAAGACCTGGACTCCAGACTTTTTGGAAGAGTGTTTTTTTCCGCTGCAGTTTTCACTTTAAGTCTTCTTTTCCTCCATCACAGGCGTAGGAGCATTTTCCTCTAAACGAGACGTCTTCAGTGATCTTGACTACCTGGCCCGGGACAAGCAGAAACGCACAAGGGCAGCTTCCGCTGCAGCCCTGGTCAGGAGCCGGGAGAGTGCAAGACCTTGGCACAAAGGCTAGTACATAGGCCCCGTTTTGTGTTTTTGTACCTTGATTTACTGTATCCATTACTCTCCCTGTCCTGGAAACACAGCACATGGACTGTGCGCAGAGTCAAGTTGAAAAGAAAACGTTGCCTTTCAATTTCGCAACCTCAAGGTCCATCCCTCTCCTGGCTTCTTTGAAGCACGTCATTCAAGGCTCTTTTCCCTTGAACTTTCCTCATCTTTGCACGCGGCAGTCACTGTGGGAGGGAGTCCTTCACATTTATTTTGGTACTTGTTGGTACAGCCGAGCATTTTAGCACCGATGATGAATCTGAAAAAATGTCGGGTGTTCAGAGGTCTCTTGGTAAGTGTTGTTCGGTGTCAGGTTTACCAACAAAGCAAACGCATGGTCTTCCCGGAGCACTGATGGTGCTACCTGTGAGAAAGGAGGGGACAGAACTCAAAGCTTCTCAACAGAGACAGCCTAATCACCACCACTGGAACGTGCTTGTCTAGGACTTAGCTACTATTCACTCTATTAAAAGGAGCCCGGTGGCAGAGGGGGCTGCATCTTGGGCTGCTCACCGTAAACTAGCAGTTCCAATCCACCTGCGCTCCTTAGGGGGAGAGGAGACTGTCTGATCCTGTAAGGACTTGCAGTCTGAGAAACTCCCAGCAGGCAGTCCCACTCTATCCCACGGGCGAGCTGAGTTGGAGTCGGGCTTCGGGGTTTGTTGTTGTTAGGCTAAAACCTTTCTCCCCTTTGATGAGTTTTACTTCCATTATGGAGTACTATATATTTAGCACTGTCTTGCTTCACACTGAAACAAAATTTCTTAGAAAACACCAGGTACTGAAACTAGGATGGGCCCAAATGGAGAAATTTAGGTTTCAGAGACCAAAAGGACCTTCTGGGAAGGGATGGGCCCTGCATCCCAGAGGTGGGCTGCACTCCAGTTAGGCAGAAATTGGTGGCAGGGGAGATGCTCAGTGGTCTCTAGTCCTTTCTGTACTGGCTCCTAATAGCCCCTCCAGTGGCGTTTCCTTTGTTTGTTTAAAAGTTTCTCACACACACACACACACACACACACTCACACACACGTGCGCATGAGAAGGAGAGAGAGAGTGAGAGAGAGCCAGCCAGCCATGTATACACAAATAAAAGCTTCACAGATAGAGGAGACAAGGCTCAGAAACATAAGCTGAAAGGGTGAGAACATATATTACTCAAATTTCAAATGGGATGTTTCTAAAATAGAGTGCTTTGATCTCATCTCTTGTTTACCTCCTATTTGTGGTAGTGAAGGACCAGCGTCCTGAACAGCCATGACCCCCTCTTATCAAGCTCCGCGTTCTCTGCCCTTTCTGCAGGATTTAATGGAAAGCACCCCTGTTTGTCTTAGAGTCAGTCCCAACGCACGGTTCCCACATGTGTTACAAGAGGATACTGCTCCACAGGTGTTTCTTAACTGGAATCATAAATGGAAGAAGTTTTCAAGCTCTGTCTTCTCCTCCTCCTCCCCCTCCTCCTCCTCCTCCTCCTCCTCCTCCTCCTCCTCCTCCTCCTCCTCCTCCTCCTCCTTCTTCTTCTTCTTCTTCTTCTTCTTCCTCCTCCTCCTCCTCCTTCTCCTCCTCCTCCTCCTCCTCCTCCTTCTTTTCTCCCAATTGTTTTACTTGGAGTTCATACAACTCTTATCACAATCCATGCATCCATCCATTGTCTTGAGCACTGAGGTAGTTAGTTTATTGTGCCAACCTGTAAAGGAAACAAAAGCCGTCACAACTAGACCAACAGATGCCATCATGACAAACAGAGAAAAGATCAATGTCGTCAAATATTTCCTTTTACTTGCATCTACAGTCAACCCTCATGGAAGTAGCAGCCAGGTAATCAAATTATGTATTGCACTAGGTGACTGCTGCACAAGACTTCTTTAAAGCGTGAGAGAGCCAAGATGACACTTTAAGGACTCAGGTGCACCTGATTCAAGCCACCGGTATCCTCGACTGCCTTTCATACATGTGAAAGCTGGACAGAGAAAAGACTGAAGTAGAAGTGATGCATTTGAATTATAGTGTTGAAGAATATTGAAAGTACCATGGGCTCCCAGAACAATAAATAAATCTGTCTTAGAGGAAGTTGAAGTAGTTAGTTTATTGTGCAAACCTGGCCGATAAACACATGTGGGATTAATTGAAGGGCTGAGAGATAAATGGCTAGGCAAGCCTTGCCTTTTTAGTCTCTTGCTCTTTGACCAATGTGCGGCTGCCTTGCTTGGTCTTTGCCTCAGTTTGCAAGCTACACTACCTGTGGGACACCTAACCCATGGACTGTGTGAATGTAATTTGAGGTTCCTTCAAGACCTGCTTTGCCACATCACTGGAATTTACATCTCTTGAGCTGGGGGCTGTCAGACCCTGTCATCTGGCTGACTGTTGGTGACCCGCCTTGCTGTTTGCTGCCTGTGCCCAGATAGCCTGAATTGCTCTACAGAGGACTACCTGGTGGCCCTCAAGACTTGAAGGACTGCCAGTGTCTCACAACTGTCTCATAGGAGTGAGTTGCCCTGAGCTATTTGTACTGGTTTATAATTTAATTAACTGTTTATTTCTTATGTTATCTATCTATCTGTATAAATATGCATAAAATTATTAGCATTCTGGTTTTGTTTCTCTAGAGAACCCCGTCTAACACAAGCACATTTTTACATATGTTACCATCATATTTTCAAAGCATTTTCTTTCTATTTGAGCCCTTGGTATCAGTTCCTCATTTTTCCCCCTCCCTCCTGTTCCCTCCCTTATGAACCCTTGATAATTTACAAATTATTATTCTTTTTCCATGTCTTGCACTGTCCACTGTCTCCCCCAACCCCTTGTCTGTTGTCCATCTCTCTGGGAAGGGGTTATAGGTAGGTCATTGTGATGTGTTCCCCCTTTCTGCCCCCATCACCCCCTTACCCCATGGCTATTCTTAATATTGGTCCCGACGAGTTTATCTGTCCTACATTCCCTACGTTTCCAGCTCTTATCTGTACCCATGTAGATGCTCTGGTCTAGCCAGATTTGTAAGGTAGAATTAGGGTCATGATAGTTGAGGGAGGAAACATTAAAGAACCAGAGGAAAGCTGTATGTTTCATCGGTGCTACACAGCACCCTGGCTGGCCCATCTTCTCCCAGGACCCTTCTGTAAGGGGATGTCCAATTGCTTACAGATTGGCTTTGGATCTCCACATCGCACTCCCCCTCTCCCCATTCACATTATGATTTTTTTGCTCTGGGTCTATGATGCGTGATACCTGATCTCATTGACACCTCATGATCACACAGGCTGGTGTTCCAAGCTCTGTCTTCTATGGAGTTGCTGGGTGGGTTTAAACCACCAACCTTTAGGTTAGCAGCTGATGGCAAATCACTTGTGCCACCTATCCAGGTTCCATTTGGCAGGTTTTGAGAGCCTTTGAGGATCTGTGTGGTTCAGCAGTTAATGAAATAGACTGACAGCAGAAAGATGAGTAGTTTATACCCACCAACCACTCTGGGGGAGAGATATGTGGCAGCTTGTTTTGTAAAATGTATAGCCTTTCATGATCCCAATCCTACCTTAAAAACCTGGCCAGACCAGAGGATGTACACAGGTACAGATAGGAACTGGAAACACAGGGAAGCCAGGACAGATGATCCTTTCAGGATCTGTGGTGAGATAAGTGATACCAGGATGGTGGAAGGAAGGTGGGATAGAAAGGGGGAACTGATCACAAGGATCTACATATAACCCCCTCCCTGGGGGATGGAAAACAGAAAAGTGGGTGAAGGGAGATGTTGGATGGTGTAAGTAATAATAATAATAATTTATAAATTATCAAGGGCTTGTGAGGGAGGGGAAAATTCAGGAGCTGATACCAAGGACTCAAGTAGAAAGCAAATGTTTTGAGAATGATGAAGCCAATAAATGTACAAATATGCTTGACACAATAGATGTATGTATGGATTGTGATAAGAGTTGTATGAGCCCCCAATAAAATGATTTTAAAAAATTTATAGCCTTGGAAAGTACTGGGCAGTTCTACTTTGTTCTATAGGATTGCTGTAAGTTTGAATGTGTTACATTTGGCTGTAACTTACAGCGACCTTATATACAATAGAACAAAGCATTGCCCAGTTCTGTACTATCCCCTGAAGTGTCCCTGTGTTTGAGCCCATTGATACCACCACTGTGTTGATGCATCTTGTCAAGGGTACTCACCTTTCTTACTGCTCCACTACTTTACCAAGCTTCACGCCCTTCCCTAGCAATGTCGCTCCTGACAACATGTCCAAAGTACACGAGACGAAGTCTCATCATCTTTGCCTCTAAGGAGCATTCTGTCTGTACGTCTTACAAGTAGATTTGTTCATTTTTTGGAAGTCCATGGTATGTTCAATATTCCTCACTAGCCCTATAATTCAAATGCCCTGATTCTTCAGTCTTCCTTAATTGATGTTCAACTTTCACATGGATATGAGACAATTAAAAATAACATGGCTTGGGTCAGGTGCACCTCAAATCTTAAAGTAACTTCTATTCTTTTCAGTGCTTTAAAGAGGTCTGCGCAGTATATTTACCCAATGCAAATTGTCATTTAATCTCTTCACTGCTTCTCCTCTGAGCATTAATTTTGGATCCAAGCAAGATGAAATCCTAGACACCTTCAGTCTTTTCCCCACTTTTTGTGTTCTTACCTATCGGTCCAGTAGTGAGGATTTTTGCTTTCTTTACATTGAGTTGTACCCATACTGAAAGCTACAATCTTTGATCTTCATTAACAAGTACTTAAAATATCCCTGATTTTCAGCAAGCTAAGTGCTGACATCACATTACTAGGGAAGCCTTCTCATCCTGATGCCACATTCTTCTTCATATAATCCAGCTTCTCTGATGACTTGCTCAGAACACAGAGGGAAAAAGTGTGGTGAGAGGATACCACCCTGCCACACACCTTTCCTGATGTTAAACCATGTGGTATGCCCTTGTTCTGTTTGCACTATTGTCTCTTGAATTCATGTATAGGTTCTGCATGTGCACAATGTAGTGTTCAAGAATTCCCCTTGTGCTCAAGGTTATCCACAGTTTGTTATGGTCCACACAGTCAAATGCCTTCACATAGTCAATAAAACACAAGTAAACCTCTTTTTGGTGTTCTTTGCTTTGAGCCAAGATCCATCTGACATCAACAATGATACCCGTGGTTCCATGCCCTCTTCTGAATCCAGCCAGAACCTGTGAAAACTCCCTGTCAGTGTCCTGCTGCAACTATTATTGCATGATATTCAGCCAAATTTTACTTGTATGTGATATTAATGATAAAAACTCCAAACCCAACCCACTGTTATTGAGTCAGTATAGACTTGTAGACACCACACAGGACAGGGTAGCAACTGCATCTGTGAGTTTCTGAGACTGTAACTTTCAAGGGAGTAGAAATTCCCATCTCTCTCCGGAGGAGCGGCTGCTGGTTTCGAATCGCTGACCTTGCAATGAGCCACTCAATGCATAACCACTATGTCACCAGAGCTTTTATGATATTAATGACATTGTTCTATAATATGAGCATTCTGTTGGCTCCCCTTTCTTTGGGATGAATACAAATTTGAATCTCATCACATCATTTGATTAATTAGCTTTCTTTCAAATTTCCTGCCATAGACAAGAAAGTGCCTCCAGTGCTTCATGAGCTTAATGCAACATTTCAATCTGTATGCCATAAATTTCCAGAGCCTTGTTTTTAGCTAAGGCTTTCAGTGCAGCTTGGATTTAATCCTCCAGCACCATTGGTTTTTGCTATTATGCTGCTACCTCTGGAAATGGATGACTATTGGCGTCCAGTGACCATCTTCTTGGTACAGTGACCATCTGTATTCTTTCCATCTTTTTTGGGGATATTTCCTGCATTAGCCGATATTTCTCCCATGTTGTTGTTGGTAGATGGCATCAAGTTGGTTCGTGCCCCTTTCACAGCTGAATGAAACACTGCCTGGTCCTGTGCCATTCTCATGATTGTTCCTGTGTCTAAGCTCATTGTTGTAGCCACTGTCTCAGTCCATCTTGTTGAGAGTCTTCCTCTTTTTTGCAGCCCATGTCTTTTGCCAAGCATGAAGTCCTTCTGTAAGAACTAGTCTCTCCTCACAACATATACAAAGTATGTTAGATGAAATCTCACCATCCTTGCCTCTAAGGAAAATGCTGGCTGCATTTCTTCCAGGAAAGTTTTGTTTTTTCTTTTGGAAGTCTATGATACTTTCAATATTCTTCTCCAGAACCACAATTCAAACTCAGTGATTTTTCTTCAATCTTTCTTATTCAGTGTTCCATGTTCACATGCACACACAGCGATGGAAATACCATGGCTTGCATCAGGTGCACCTTAGTCTTCAAAATAATATCCTTGCCCATAGAGTCTTTCAATATTTCAACTCCAGGCTTGCTTTCCCTTTCTATCAGTTTTAGATATACTGAACACATTCTTCCTCTTTGTTTTTCTAACTCTAGGTCTTTCTTTGTACATTTAGTTTTTCCAAATTCATACATGTATGGATTTAGTTCAAGTGAAATGTGTTTACACATGTCTCTGTGATCAGTGGATAGTTGTGGACACGTTCTCTCAATAACACATTTGTCTTTTTCTCTTTTGGATGCCATCACCAAAAGGGTTCAATCAAAAATTGTCTGCTGAGGATGCTGACTGGGCCCGTTAGACTTAAGGAGAGAGGTCAGCTCAGATGGTTGTGTTGACTGTTGTCGTTGTTGGGTGCCACTGAGTCAGTTCCTGTGCCATCCTCACAATTGATGCTATGTTAGAGCTCAGTGTTACAGCCACTGTGTCAATCCATCTAATCGAGGACCGTTCTCTTTCTCATGACCCCGCTACTTTACCAAGCATAATGTCCTTCTCCAGGGTCTCTCTTGAGACCACATGCCCAAAATACAGTCTTGCTATCCTTGCCTCTAAGGAAGACTCTGGCCATACCTTTTCCAAGACAGATTTGTTTAGGATTTTTTTGGCAGTCCATGGTATTTTAATATTCGTTGCTAGCACCACAATTCATATGCATTGATTCTTCTTCACTCTTCCTTATTTAATGTCCAACTTTCATATGCATATGAAGCAATTGGAAATACCATGGCTTGAGTCAGGCACGCCTTAGTCCTCAAAGGAATATCTTTGCTTTTAAACATGAAAAGCAAATTTACCCAATGCAGCAGATTTACCCAATGCTACTTGTCTTTTGATCTCAAGACTGCTGCTTCCATGAGCATTAATTGTAAATCCAAGCAAGACAAAATCCTTGTAGATTCCAGTTTTTCACTATTTATCATGATGTTACATTTGGTCCATTTGTGAGGATTTGTTTTCTTTACATTGAATTGTAATCCATATTGTAGGCTGTCATCTTGATCGTCATCAACAAGTGCTTCAAGTCATCCTTACTTTCAGCAAGAAAGGTTGTGTCATCTGCATATCACAGGTTGTTAATAAGCCTTTCTCCAATTTCTTTTTGATATTTTACTTTGTCTTCTCCAGCTGTCCTTTGAAATTTTGTGTTCAGCTCTTTGACTTCATAATTTCTTCTATTTGCTACTGTATGATTAAGAACATGTTTCATATCTCTTCTGACATCCATTTGATCTTTTCTTTCCTGTTTTTTTTTACACGACTGTGGTAGTTACATAATCTGGTGTCAGTTTGGGATTTGAGAGAATTAGAGTGAAGAGGTGGAGTCTACTCTTGTCAATCCGGTCATAGTCAATAAGACCTCTGTGTGAGCGTGGTTTTCTCCTGAGAATTCTGGGAAATCCGGTATTTTCTCATTGAAGTGGCGGACATACACTCTATCTCTCTGCTGACTTCCTGTGAGGCACTTCTGAGGAGAAGCCACATGGACCTACCCCGATGCAGCCCTGGGTGCTGGAGAAGCTGCATGGAGACCCCTGCCAGGGCTGAGATCTCACACGCTCACTGATTTGGTTTTCCTTCTGCAATTAGCATGAACGTGTGTGTTTTGTGAGATTGAGGAGGACTTCGTAGATCGGTGTTGGACATATGAGCTAATGTTGGACTTATGGGCTTGGGCAGCACTGTGTTGGAATGCTTTCTTAATATACATTTACCCTTTATATAAAACTCTCTTATAGACATATGAGTTTCTGTGGATTTGTTCCTCTAGTTTACCCAGACTAACACATGTAGGGAAGGTATTATGCAGTGCCACATTGTTAGAACAAACCATTCTTGTACTTAGGTGAGATTTTAGTAGAATCCAAATTCCATCTGTTTCCTAATTGTATTTACCTGTATGTACGTGTATAGACAAATATACCTATATTTTCATATTTATATACCTGTATTTATACCTATATATATATTTTTTGCATTCTTCTTTTGTATTCTTCTTTTTTCTTTCCACCTGTCCCACAATAATGCTTATCCATCATTCACCTCTCAGTAATGCCTCTCTGACACTCTTCGATTGATCAAACCTGACAAGGAATTCTACACCATCAATTTTATAACCTGTGCTATTGTCCTGTCCCTCTCATTATTGGCTCACTACAGACTTCCTTCTCTCTCCTCCCATCCCATGCCCCCACCCCACACCCCGATGGTCCTATCTGTGGGGTTCGTTATCCTACCTGTCTTATACAGGCACACACACACACACACACACACACACACACAAAAGGAGAGAAGAGAAAAAGACATTATATAAAATTCCAAGTCTAACTGGCATCGTGACCAAGAGAAGATTAAACTTTCTCTGTTAAATAGCGAGCAGGACCAGCTATAATCCCTCTGCCTGATCCCCTTTTCTTTCAGAGTTCCATATCCTGGGACCCCCTTACCTAACAGCACTTATACCCTTTTAGTCCTCAGCCTTCATGTCCAAAAGGCACACATCCTACAGGTCCCTATTTCTCTTCCTGCAGTCAGGGATGGAGCGGTCTAGTGCATCCCCAACCCCACCCTGTTACCCCTTTAGACTTTTAGTGTGGTCCCTTTGTGGGTACCCCCCGCCTAGTTTGGGTGAGGTGCCAAGTGCTGCCCCAGAGTCAGAAGTATACAATTTGGATCCCTTGGGGACTTCAAGGCTTCGCTCCCGTAGTTGGTCTGTTGCACTTTCCTCTTGGCTTGCCCTCATGTTTGCACATCAGACTGGCCGTTCTCCCAGAGCTGTATCTTCCGGCTGTGCTCTATAGTGCTGTCCTTTAGGGAGAGGATGTCACCTCACAAGCTGAGGATAGCCCTGCAGTCATCTCTGGGAGCAAGCTGTTCTGAGCAGGAGCACCATCCTCAAGGTTTTGCACATCGGAATGAAGTCTATTCTCAGTCTCCCTTTTCTGTAGAGGCATAAACAATAACCCCCTTGGGTACATTAGTGTCCTGGTCTCCCATTGCTGTTTTTTCTTCCCCCAACTCTCTCTGGGCCTTAAAGGCATTTAAGAGGGGTGGAAAAGATGCCTTTCAACACAGGTGCTAGCAGATGATACAGTCTTACTGCTGAATGTGAGCAGGACTTGAAGCACTTGCTGATGCAGATCAAGGATTGTAGCCTTCAGTATGGACTACAACTCAATGTAAGGAAGACCAACATCCCCACAACTACATAACATCATAATACATAACAATACATAACATACATAACATAACATCATAACATCATAATACATAACATCATAATACATAGAGTAAAGTGGATTGAATTTAGTCTTGGATCCAGCATCCATGCTCCTGGAAGCAGTAGTCAAGAGATCAAAAGATGTATTACATTGGGTGAATCTGCTTCCCAAGACCTCTTTAGAATATTGAAGAGTGAGGATGGTTCTTTGAAGACTAATGTGCACCCGACGCAAGCTATGGTATTCTCCATTGCATCATATGCATGTAAAAGCTTTACATTGAGTAAGAAAGACCAAAGAAAAAGATGCAATTGAATCATGGTACTGGAGATGAATACTGAAAGTACCATGGACAGCTTAAAGAACAACCTATCTGTATTGGAAGAATTAGGGCCAGAGTTCTCCTTGGAGGCAAGACTTCATCTTATATACTCTGGACATATTGTCAGGAGGACCAGTCCCTGGAGAAGGACATTCGTTTTGGTAAAGTGGAGGGGTGGCAAAAAGAGGAAGGTCCTCAAAGAGATGTGTACACACAGTGGCCGCATCAGTAGGCTCAGGCATAGGAGCAATCGTGAGGATGGCACAGGACTATACACTGTTTCATTCTGCTGTGCTCCATGGATTGAAGCCAACTCAATGCTACCGAACACCAACAGCAACAGCAATACTTGGGCTGTGGATTTTATGTGTTCCCTTTTTTTTCCTAAAAAAGTTTCAATTTTATGCATTCATACTTCATACACCCCAAGTTCCAATTATTAATTGATGTTTGTAGTTTTGTTTTCCCCCTTATTTTGAATCGTGCTCCATCCGCAAATGAAGGTCTTAGAAGCCCTGCTCTTGAGCGCTGTGCTCCAGCCGCATCAGTCTCATCCACTCTACTTTGAGTTGGCGGCCCTTCTTCAGCTATATTTTGAGTGCCTTCTGGCTTGAGGGGATCATCTTCTTGCAGGATATCAGACAATGCTCTGCTTCTTTCCTTGAGTTTTTCAGTATCTGGCAAAGTTTTGATGCTGTCAATAAGGGTTTCAGTTGCTAGTTTCTCTCACGTGGACAGCCTATACCGTCTTCATATTCTGAAAACTCTGCTGAAACCTACTCACTTTGGGTTGATCCTTCTGGCATTGAAAATACCAATGACATGGCTTCCAGCCACCCAGCAACACCTGAGCCACCACAGTAAGACTAAGTGACAATTGGTGGACTGACAGAATAGGGTGGAGTGCTACCCTTTAATCAGGTCACAGTCTAGACCATTGTTTCGTGAGAATTGTGAAGTATCCCTATAGAAGCTCACATTGTTGAAAAGCTAGCTCACTTCCCTTCTTAAAAACAGTTTAAAAAGAATCATATTATTATAGTTCATAATTTTATGACTTGGGAATTTGGTCAAATGGGAAAGTAATTATTTATCCTATTAAAATGTTTTATTGACATCTGACTCACATTTTGTATAATTTTATAATTCAATAATATTAAGAAGAGTTGTATAATTATCACAATCAATGTCAGAACATTTTGTTCTTAACTCATTGTTTGTAGTTCCCCATTCCTCCCCAATTCTCCGCCCTTGTCCCTCGGTAATTATTAATTCAGTTACTGTCTATGTAGGCTTACCTATCCTGGATTTCATACCCAGCAAATCATACAAATCAAAACCAAGAAACAAGCAAACAAAGAACAATTACAATGGCAAAACAAAACAGAAAAACTTCAATGGAAAAGAAAGTAGAAAATATTAAAATGGAAACAACTTTAAAGTAGGTCACAAGGGAGGTTGTTTCAAAGAATGAGAATTCTAGAACACTTACTTGTTCGCATTCAAAGCCTGTACATGGACCAAAAGGCCGTCATTTGAACGGAACGTGGGGGATTGAATGGTTGTAAGTTAGGAAAGGTTGCGTGCGGGTGGTAGTCTTTGATCATGCTTACTCAATCTGTATGTTGAGCAAGCCACCTGAGAAGCTGAACTTGATGCAGACCAAGGAGGCATCAGGATTGAAGGAAACTCAGTTACAAACTGAATATGCAGATGACCCAAGCCTGCTGCTAAAGATGAAGAGGATTTGAAGCATTTACTGATGAAGATCAAAGACTGCAGCTTTCAATATGGGTTACACCTCAACTCTTTGATAACAAATATCTTTAAAACTGAGTCAAAGGCAACATTATGAAACAAAGAAATATTGAATTTGTAAAGGATTTCATTTTACTGGGATCCAGAATCAATGCTCATGGAAGCAGCTGTCAAGAAATTAAATGACATATGGCATTTGGAAAATATATCCCCAAAGACCTCCTTAAAGTGCTAAAAAATGATGGCACTCTGAGAAGTAAGGTGTGTGTGCCTCATGCCATGGCGTTTCCAACATGCCTTTGAAATCTGAGCAATGAACTAGGAAGATCAAAGAAGAATAGATGCCTTTGAATTGTGTGTAGACAAAAATATTGGACATCCCCTGGAATGCCAGAAGAAAACCCAAACCTGTCGTAGAGGAATCTAACTAGGATGCTCCTTAGAAGTGAGGATGGCAAGATTTCATTTTGTATACTTTGGACATGTTATCAAGAGGGACCGATACTTGGTAAAGTAGAGGGTCAGTGGGAAAGAAGGTCTTCCAATGGGATGGATTGACCCAAAGGCAGCAGGAAAGAACTCAAGAATAGCAAAGAGTGTGAAGATGTGATTCATTCGGTTTTACACCGTGGTGTTATGAGTAGAATGGGCTCCACAGCACCTAACCCCGACAATAAAAATCTACCACCACCAGAACAAAAATATATCACAGTCAAAAACTTCCAATCCGTTTGTCCCTTTCTCTTTCTCTGACTAGGAACCATGCTATGATGGGTTTTCAGCAAAATTGAAATAATCACTTTCTTTTTTAAAAATCATTTTATTTGGGGCTCGTACAAATCTTATCACAAGCCATCCATCCATCCATTGTGTCAAGCACATTTGATACCAAGGGCTCACATAGAAAGAAAATGATGATGGCAACAAATAATCACTTTCTTGAATGCGTGTTATTACATAACCTGAAAAAGCAGTGAGAGCCTTGAAAGGCTTTTTCTGAAGAATCCTTCAGCTAAAGCAGTGGAGAAATTCCAAAACTCTCTGGGCACTCAGCCAATTCTTAGCAATCCTATCAGTCATCTCTTCTACTTCGCTGGCTGACTCCTGTGAAAGATAACATGCGGCCTAGAAGTGCCTGCAGGCCCACTGCACCTTTGCCTCAGCTGGGGCTTGTTCTTTCTGTGACATTCTCTACAACAAGGGCTTGGTAATCAGAGAGACTTCTTTCAGAAAACTGCTCAGTGAAGTAGCTATCGATGAGTGTTCCCAACACCTTTAGGGTTGTTTTTGACAGTGTGCCTAGTGGATCCCATAGCTGTTTCTGGGTCAGCCCAACAGCACAGGGAGGGACATGTGTTGTCGTTTTTGTTAGGCGATGTCAAGTTTATTTCCACTCTGCAGTCCTATGTACAATAGAGTGAAACACTCCCCAATCCTGTATCATCCTCACAATTGCTCTCCTGTTTGAGCTCATTGTTGTAGCTGTGTCAGTCCATCCTGTCTAGGACCTCCTTTTCCACGCCCCCTCCACTTTACTAAGCACCGTGCATTGGTCTCTTCTGAAAACGCCCAAAGTCCATGAAATGAAGTGTAGCCATCCTTGCTTCTAAGGAACATTCTGGTTGTACTTCTACCAAGACATGCCTGTTTTTTGGGGGGGCAGTCCAGGGTACTTTCAATATTCTTTGCTAACACCCATAGTTCAAATGCATTGATTTTTCTTTGGTCTTCCTTATTCAATGTCCAGCTTGAGTAGGCATATGAGGAGATGATAGGGCAACGGATGTACAAATGTGCTTTACACAGTTGATATATATATGGATTGTGATAAGAGTTGTATGAGCCCCCAATAAAATGATTAAAAAAATACCCTGGCTTGGGTCAGGCATACATCCTTGATTTTCAACATTTCAAAGGGCTGTTTGCATCGGACTTACCCACTGCAATGCATCATTTGATCTTCTGACTGCTGCTTCCACAAGCATTGATTGTGGATCCAAACAAGACAAAATCCTTGACAATTCCTATCTTTTCTCTGTTTATCATGCTATTATCTAGTGGCCTAGTTGTGAGGATTTGAGTTTTCTTTACACTGAATTTTCATCCAGGCTGAAGGCTGCCACTCTCGATCTTCATCAGCAAGTGTGTCAAGTCCCTCCTCACTTTCATCAAGCAAGGTTGTGCCATCTGCATATGGCAGGTGGTTAGGAAGCTTCTTCCAATCCCGATGTGACATTCCTCTTCATCAAATCCAGCTTCCCTGATGATCTGGTCACCATACAGAGGGAATAAGTATGGTGAGAGGGTACAACCGTGATGCATTCTTTTCGTGATTTTAAATCATGCACGTTTGCCTTGTTCTGTTAGCATAAGTGCATCTTGATCAATGTACAGGTTCTGCATGAGCACAGTGAAGTGTTCTGGAATTCTCATTCTTCTCAGAACTATCCATAATTTTGTTAGGATCCACATAGTTGAATGCCATTGCATAGTATTTAAAACGTAAGTAAACATCTTTTTAGTGTCTCTGCTTTCGGCCAAGATCCATCTGACATTTGCAATGATATACCTTCTTCCATATCCTCTTCTGAATCTGGCCTGGCTATCTGTCAGCTCCCTGTCACTGTGCCGATGCAACCGCTGTTGGATGATCTTCAGCAACATTTTAATTGCATGTGATATCAATTTATTGTTCTATAGTTTGAGCATTCTGTTGGGTCACCTTTCTTTGTAATGGGTACAAATATATATGTCTTCCAGTCAGTTGACTAAATAGCTTCTTCCAAATTTCTTGGTATAGATGAGTGCGTGCTCCCAATCCTTCGTCAGTTTGTTGAAACCTTACACTTGGAATCTGATCAATTCCTGGAACCTGGTTAATGCTTTCAATGCAGCTTGGACTTCTTCCTTCTGTGCAATTGGTTCTTGCTTGTGCACTATCTCTTCAAATGGTTGAATGTTGACTAGTGCTTTTTGGTACAACGGTACCTCTTCTTTGGATGCTTCCTGCATCATTCAATATTTTGCCCATAGAGTCTTTCAATATTGTAAATGCAGTCGAGTTTTTTCTTTAGTCCTTTCAGCTTAAGATAGGCTAAGAATGTTCTGCCTTTTTGTTTTTTTGAATTCTATGGCTATGCACATTTCATTATACTATTTCACTTTATCTTCTCAAGCTGGCCTTTGAAACTTTGTATTCAGCTCTTTGACTTCATCGTTTCTTCCTTTTTTCTTAGCTACACTGTGATTAAGAGCAAGTATCAGTGTCTCCTCGGACATCCATTTTGCTATTTTCTTTCTTTTTGGCCTCTTGCTTTCTTTATGTACCTGTTCTGGATTCCATCCCATCGCCCCGCAAGTCGTCTGTTATTGGTGTGCACTGCATCAAGTCTGCTCTTGAGATGTTCTTGAAATTAGGGTGGGATTGACTCAAAGTCATATTTGGGCTCTCTGGTTGTTTTAATTTCCTTCAACTTCAACCTGAACTTACATATGAGCAATTGTTGATCTGTTCCACCACTGACCTCTGGCCTCATCTCAGCTGTTGACCCTGAGCTTTCCCATCCTCTCTTCCCACAGTTGCAATCAATTTGATTTCTATGTGTCCCTTCTGGAGAAGTCCAAGTGAATAGTAGCCTTTTGTTTGTATTTTTGAAAAAGGTATTTTTGATGAAGTCCTTTATGGTGCAAAATTTTATCATGTGATCTCTGCCTTTGTTTCTTTCACCAAGGCAGTATTTCCCAACTACGGTTCCTTCTTTTTTGTTTCCAATTTTTCTATTCCAAGTTCTAATAGTTATCAGTGCATCTTGATTGTATGTTTGATAAGTTGCAGACTGAAGAAATTTTGTAGAATTCTGCAGTTATTTGCATCACTAGCTATAGTGGTTAGTTCAGAAATTTGAATAATAGTTGTATTGACTGGATATCCTTGAATGCGGATAAATATTATCCCATCATAGACAACCTTGTACTTCAATATGGAGCTTGAAATGATATTTTTGAGGACAAATGTGACACTATATCTTTTGGATTGTCTTTCTTTACATAATAAACCATAGGATTATCAAATTAAAATTAGTCAATATCAGTCCATTTCAGCTCATGAAAGCCTAGAATATTAATCTTCATGCATTTCATTTTATTTTTGATGATTCCAATTTTCCTAGAATTATATTTTGTACCTTCCATGTTCTCCTTGCTAGAAGATGTTTGTAGCTGTTTCTTCTCCTTTTGCATCACACCCTACCAGTAATTTAAGGTCTCCGAAGCTTTCCCTCGCCCACATCATTATCCGAGGTGACACTCTTCCCCAGTTGGGTTCTGAGTGCCTTCTCCCCGAGAGGCTCATCTATCAGATGATACTGCACTGCTCGTCATACGATTTCATCAGACGTGGACTACCTCTTTCTTCTTCCTGGTTGGTCTTAGCCTGGAACAGCCATTGCAATGTGTCCATCTTTGGTATCCCTCCAAAAAACAAACTCACTGCCATCTAGTCAGTACCCGCTGTGGGTTCCTGAGACTGTAACTGATTATGGGAATGGAGAGCTTGGTCTTTCTCCCGAGGGGCTGCTGGTGGTTTTGAACTGCCGACAATTCAGATCACAGCCCGATGGGTAAACAGCACACCACCAGGTTCCTACTTGGTTACCCGGGAAACATGCATGATATTGGTGGCATAGCTTCCAGCATCACAATGACATGGGTGTCACCACAATATGACCAACTGACAGACAATTGGTGGCTTTTGAGGATCATCTCTGTGAATGAGTCAATTCTGACTCAGTTACCCTACAGGGAATCTCTCTTACCGGGTTTCTGAGGCTATCCATCTTCATGGGAGTAAAAAGCCTGGCTTTCCTCTGCAGAATGGCTCCTTGGTTCCAACTGCTGACCTTGAGACCGTCAGCCCAATGCATGCATTTTTTTTTTCACATTTTAACTTAAAAAAAAAACATTTTATGATGGGCTCATACAACTCTTACCACAATCCACACATATACACACATCAATTGTATAAAGCACAATGCATGCATTTTTAAAGTCAGAGAGGTTTTGACAACTTAGAGAATTATTTCCTACTTTCCTAGAGGGATTGACAATGATGGACAAAGGATGACTACATTCCTTTGCCTCTGAAATGGGTTTTCTGGATCATATTTTAGAACTCCCACATGAAGAACACATGGGGCCAAAAAATGAGGAAGCTGACATGAAATTGCATCTCTCAGCCCCAAACCACACATTCAGGGAAGAAGCCTATCCATTAATACACACTGCAGGGGGCTAGAAGACCGCTGGTGGCACTGTTGGGTAAGCATAGGACTACTAACCACAACGTTGATGCTTCAAACCCACCACCTGCTCCGCAGAAGAAAGACGAAGCTGTCTGCTACCATAAAGATGTCAGCTTATGAGTAGGAACAGACTCATGCCAGTGGGTCTGGTTTTGGTTTGGCTACCATGATTACATAGAGTTAAGGAACTGTTCATCTTTCATATATGTTTGGTACATGAAAATGACATTATTGTATAATTCATTTCTTGCTAAAATTCTTCAGATCACCTCCTCGTATGTGTCTAGCTTTATAACGTAAGGGAGGTTTCATGTAGGAGGGAGAATTTCAGGGTTTTATTTATCATGTGTGGTGGGAAGTTTTTCAAGACTGGTGACTTTACATAAAAACTTGTTTTTATCTTGTACCATAGAACAGAATTTCGAGGCTGAAAGTAGGGTTAAATGACTGACATTTACCTCCCTCTTCCCGCATTGTCACTATTGTTTGGTATTAGTATTTCAGGTTAGGGAGCTGGAGGATGGAGCAGAGAGCTGTCTCTGCAGAGAGGAGACAGTGATTGCAGTTGTCGAGAATGCCACATTTTCATTCTTCTGAAGGGCTCACAGGTAGCTAGGCAAGGTGCTGTGTGAACTAAACCCACCAAGCCTCCCATTCAGTTTGTTCCTTTGAGCCTTTCTTTCACGTTTCTAAGTTGGTTCCAGCCCCTTTGTTTATTTATTTTAAAGCACCATGAGCCCACGGGGTTATGACTTTCTAGGGGCAATGTTAAGGACTCCTGGAATCACAAATGGTCAAACGCTAGTGTGCTCACTGGGAAGTTGGTGCTTCGGATCCACATCCACACAGCTGTGCCTCAGGGGAAACCCCTGGGGACCTGCTTTGGTAAATATTCTAATTTAGAAATGCCACGATGCTGTGGCGCATTTCTAACCTGTCACATGGGGTGTGGAGGTCCGAGTGTGTGTGTGTGTGTGTGTAGGTAGGTGTGGGGGGTTCGGTGTGATTGACTCAGTGAGCTCTCAGCAACCCGAGGGGCATCCCTGACTCCCTCCATTCCCTCCAAATGGCAGCCTGGCCTGGGCAGCAGGTCATCACTGCCCACAACAGGAGCTTCTTTCTCCAGTCACGTCTGGGGCTGGGGCTGGGCCTGGGGCTGGCTCGGGTCTGGTGGTAGGGGTGCTGGAGTGGCAGCCACTTTATTACCAAACTGTCCGTGCACACAGACTGTCACTCACAGTACCGGATCAGCTCTGTCCTTGACATTTAGACGACAGCCATCACCGTGGTCTGGAGGACCGCTCCGTGCTGTGTTTCAAAAGGGACTCATCTGCAGCCCCTCCACGCAGTCCAAGTCTGGTTAGAGTGATACTCCCATCACTGATAACCGAAGACAGAGAAATCTTGAAGTAAATGTGTATTGCTTATTTTTCAACACAAACTACTTAGTTCTCATTACGAGAATCCAATATCCCAGGCTTCTTCTAAAAGGAGCTTGGGTGATGGAGTGTTAACAGTGCTCTGCTATTAACCGAGCTGTCAGTGGTTTGAACTCACTCTCTACAACATGGGAGAGAGATATGGTAGCCCAGTACGCTCTAAAAAGTAACAGTTTCAGAAAATCTATGGGGCAGTTCTGTTCTTCCTTATAGGGTCCCTGAGTTGGAATAAACTCCACAGAAGTAAGAAAATAATGGAGAAAATAGTTTTTTCTAATGTCCTAGCCTCCCCAAAGAAATCCTAGTTATTAGCATTTTGGTGAAGGGGCCCTCAATTCTGGTTCTCTCCACCTTACATGAACCTCCCAAAATGTTTGGTATGTGAAATGCTACTGAGACAGACAAGAACTTACTTTAGGTGTTATGTGGTTGGACATATTTAATAATCTTAATTTCTACTCTGTGTCCCACAATACTCTCTATTTTTCCCCAATTCTATTTTTTGCTGCTTCTACAATTCATTGCGATGACCACACCAAACCCACAGAGGATGCGCATGATCATGCAGTTTACTAGGGAAGCTGATGGGGTTGCTGTTCATGGGGAAGATGCTGAGAATGCAGTTGTCCAATCAGGGCAGTTTATTCCTGTGCTGCCCACAGTCAGGCCTCTTTAAAGCCTTCATGTGATTGGTCCAGACTCTGCCTGTATAAGTAAATGTTACCAAACTCTTTTAGTGCTACTAATAAATACCCAAAAGGCATGCCACTCCGCTATAAGCCTCAACCCAAAGTCACTCAGTCCCAGCTCCCTGAGTCAGCAAACCCAGCTCCCCCCAGTAGGTGCCCTATGCCACCAGCCAATCTCCTGCCTCAAAGCACTCTGCTGTACTTACTCTGGACTGGGAAGTCCACTCTTCCACCTGTGCTGCTCCTCTGCCGCTTCTCTGACGTCAAGCTGTCTCCTGCATCAAGGAGATTCAATGCACAGACATCTTGGAGTCTGAAGGATACACTTTCCTCCTAGTTCTTCTCTCTCCCTGGTAGTAAGATATACCTTCAACTACAAAATGACCTTCAATAGTCACCCCACCCCAGCGTGAAATGTAACTGTTTACAATTATTCACAGTTGAATCATAACCCTATATTCCTCCACCACCTTTCCCAGACCCATCAGGAAAACAAAGATCATTTAGTGGTGCAATCAAGGCTATGGCTAGAAGAGCCAGATTGACTTACTGCATTGCAATAGTAGTACATACCAGGAAAAGACACAAAAATATTGAAGCAAGGTTGTTGTAGGTTTTGCTTTTTATTACAATTAATCCATCTGTGTAAATAATATTGGTTGATTTAAAGGAAAGGTGAATGACAGCACAGGGGACACAGACTATGGCAACACCTGTAAAGGGAATGTCTCAGGGCCTGACCTTGGAAAGTTTGTACACATCTTCGTCATTGCTGTTTTAGGTGAAGTGACTCTGCGGGCGTAGTCTATGATCTTCTTCTTTTACATTAACTGTCACCACTAGATTGGTGTCAACTTGGCTTAGTGTTGCAGTTTGGCAGCGAGTCCCCGAGTGGCCCAGCCCAGTGCCACAGTTTGATGGTGCTTTCTTGGGGGAGTGGCTTACTTAGGTATAAATGAACAGTACCTGGGTGTGTGTGTGTGGTGTGCCTCTTTCTTCTTGCTGGTGTGGTTCTCTGCAGCTAACCTGCCTGCAGCCTGCCACCTGCGGCTGCTACCCACTTGGCCCTTCTGCTTCTCAGTTCTTGGCTCTTCAGCCCAGCAACCGTGTGAGTCAAGAAGGGCCTTGTCAGAGTGCAGTATAGCGCTGACAAAACATAACATGCCTCTAGTTCTTTAGTGCTTCCTGTCCTCTCCCCGCCCCTCACTATCATGACCCCAGTTCTACCTTACAAATCCGGCTAGACCGGAGCTTGTGCACTGGTACAGATAAGAGCTTTCGACACACGTAATCCAGGACAGATAACCCCCTTAGGAACAGTAATGGGAGTAGTAATAGCATGAGGGTAAGGGGAAGGTCGGGGGAGAAGGGGGAGAAAAGGTAACCAATTGCAATGATCGATGTTAACAACCACCACCCACTTCCCGCCAAGGGAAGAAACAACAGAAACGTGGGTGAAGGGAGACAGCGGACGGTGTAAGATATGAAAGTAATAAAATGAAAATAATAATGATTCATAATTTATCAAGGGGTCACGAGGGTAGGAGAGTGGGGGAGGGACGGAAGGAAAAGGAGGAGCTGATACCAAGGGCTCAAGTAAAAAGAAAATGTTCTGAAAATGATGGTGGCAACATTTGTACAAATGTGCTTGATACATTTGATGTATGTATAGATTGTTATAAGAGCTGTAAGAACCCCCAGTAAAATGATTTATTAATAAAAACAAACCAAGGGCCTTTGGCTAGTTACATATGACCCACAAGCATGAACCTGAATGGGTTAAGCTTGTCTGCAGCTATGGGCCACTTGCTCATACAGATTGCTTTCTTGATCTAAATATCTCTCTCTATATACCACCCCCCCGCCCCCATGTCCTTCTTTAGCTTCTTATAAAACCCTGCTTTATACAGATTGTATTGGGAATATTCTATTCAGAATATACGACTTCAATCTTTTAGATAGGTGTACCAGATTGTATTGCTTCGATGTAGCAGCGCTGTATGCAGATATCGGATTCCCATGTTCACAGCTGTCATATCAGGGGTACTGTGAACATGTAATGTGCATTCACGGAGATATCTTTAATTGATATGATCACAGAAATGAGAGTGCCAGGTTAAAATAAATACTGTTTTTTAAAATATATTGTTAAACTTCTCTCCAATGTGAATTTGTCCTCCAATTGGAAGCATATGAAAATGCCTGTTTGTCTAAGACCAGGCATGAGCAATTTTTTGTTTTTGGTCTTTGTCAGATTACAAAAATGAATTTATTTAATTATCAATATCATGGAGTGTCTTTTATGCATACTGACAGCCTGCTTAGGGTGTTCCTTTTGTGAATTGCTAGTTTTACATTTCTCTCTCTGTAGCTCATGTGTTCTCTGCATTGCTGCATGGACTAATTAGCAGTTACAGTTCTTCTCACTGTATAAATCTATCTATCTATGATCTATCTATCTAATCATAAGTGTCCTCTAGAGAACCCTCCTAACACAATGGTACTTCAGTATTCTTCACCAGCACCATGATTCAAATGCATCAATTCTTTTTTGGTCTTCTTTATTTAATGTCCCACTTTCACATGCAGACGAGGCAAATGGAAAACAGCATTGCTTTGGTAAAGGGTACCTTAGTCCTCAAAGTAACCACCTTGCTTTTCAACACTCTATAAAAGAGGTCTTATGCAACAGATTTTCCCAGTGCAATGCTTAATTGGATCTCTTGACTGCTCCTGATTGAGTCTTCTCAATACAAAACCCTGCCTTTTTTCTTCCTGATCAGTTGTAATCCATGCTTGTCATAATTCACTCCAGACACATTAAGACGATAAGATCTCTTTGCTTCCCCTTTTCCTATCAGGCTCTTTCCCACCCACTGCTTTTCAGATACATGAAGCTTCTTGCATTTCCCCATCATGCTGTGCTCTCGTTCTGAAGTCTCTGAGCATTCTGCCCTCTCCGTCTGGAGCATTCTTCTATCCTGCGATCACTGTCTAGTGCCATCCCGTCTGGAGCATTCTTCTATCCTGCGATCACTGTCTAGTGCCATCCCTCTTTTCTTGCTCGGCTCATGTGGTATGTCTGTTGGGAAGCTTCTCTGGATGACGTGCAGGACCCCCCTGGTTCTCAGGCTCCCTCTTTCTCACCCTCTGAGTAGCCACTGTGTTCTTTTCAAATGATCATCTGTCCTTCCATGCTGTGAAGAGAGTCTATTTTGTCTATATTTGATAATCACTGTATCCCAGTACCCAGTTGACTTCCTGGAACATAGCCGGTTCTCAATAACTATTGAATGAATTTGTTAATAACCAAATGAGAGCCTCCTATAACTCAAGTAAACCCAGACCGGCTTTACTGTGAAGTCCCTATTCTGTCTACAACACGAACTCCCTAACTGGAAACCAGAATTGTCTATTTTTAAATGGAGTTTTATTAACATGCCCTCCACATGTCACACCGTTCAATAATTCAATCACATCAAGAAGAGTTGCACGATCAGCTCAAGAACATTTTCTTCTTCCTTGTACTCATTGTTATTCATGTAATTTTTTTTGATTGTGGCAAAAATACACGCAACAAAACATTCTCCAATTCAATAACTTCTACATGTATAATTCAGTGCCATTGATTAAAATCTTTACACAGAGTTTCTGCATCAAAGTACAGCCCTCATTGATACAGCAGCGTTTATTTTATAGCCCTGTTGTAGACACAGTAACAAAGCGGAGGAGGTCGGTGGAAATGATTTTACTCGGCACGATAACGCTTGAGACTTCTGCGAGGCATTGTACGTGGTGTGGATGGAATACATCAGATCAGTGGTTCTCAACCTGTGGGTTGCAACCCCTTTGGGTGTCAAATAACCCTTTCCCAGGGGTTGCCTGATTCATAACAGTAGCAAAATTACAGTTTTGAAGTACCAACAAAATTGATTTTTTAGTTGGGGTCACCACCACATGAGGAACTGTGTGAAAGGGCCGCGGCATGAGGAAGGCTGGGAACCGCTGCCTTAGATGATGTTGCAATGGGGGATGTTCCTTTAAACCTAGAGGCATATCGCTCCCAGGAGTCTCAACTTGACCTCACTTCTGAGCCTGGCACTCAAGTCAGCATAGTATCATTTAAGTATGTGCACATTGAGGACCGAAGGACTTGAATGTCAAAAGAAGCCCCTTAAGTCCATTTCATTAAGCAGTATGGAAAGTTTATATTAGAAAGCAGAAGTCATCTGAGCAGTGTCGGGGTTTCACTGGGAATGAAGGTGGCAGCTGCATTTTGAACCGATTACAAGTTGGAAATAGAAGGCAGAGAAGGAGCTGCGAACAGCCGAATACAATGAGCACAGGGCCAATAGCTCAGAGGGACCCGGGGAATGTTCACCCCTGAGTGCCAGTGTTCTGGTGGGAATGGGCAGCAGCCAGCATTCACTAGCGCTTCTCTCCCTCTACCAAGGACACTTGACTCGATCTCTTTTTGTCCTATCCTTTCTCCCTTCCTCCCAGTCTAACACCTTTGTATAGACATCCCAAGGTTTGAGATTTGTCTGCCATGGCCATTTAAAAGGTGTCTACATTCTTCTAACAGTTAGAGCTTTATTCAAAAGTCTCACCTGTCACCTTCACCTTTTCCACCAACTCGAGGAGCACAAACGTCCACAGGCGTCACAATCTTTGCATAAGGGCGGTCTTTGTGGAAGCCTAAGAAGCAGCCATTGCTGTATTTTTAGATGCATGCTTAGTCTTCTTTGCTCCCTGTGGCCACACCTCGTTGAGTCTTTTTAACTAGAGGATTCAGATTCCTCTTGGCCACTGTATCAGCAAGAGAAGCACACCTGTTGGCCCACTGGAATTTGACTGCACAGAAGGTTCATTTCTTTTGAGTTTCTATTGATTGTCTCCTTTGGGGCTTCATTGTGCAGAGGACAGTCCGGTTTATCTGCTGAGAGTTCCTCTGGGAAGAAATTGGAAAATCTTGCTGTTGGTACTGATGTAATACTCCTGAGTCCAGGGTACATCTTTCACCCACTGGCACTACACATTTCATGCTTCATGGCTGCAGCATCAGGGGGCCAGGGACGATGGTACAGAGCATGCGTTCTTATGTTTTAAGAAGATCTGGTTCTGGGTAAATTCACTCCTCAGTGGGAAGTAAACTGCTTATATGTGGATACCATTTCCTTCATCCTTGTATCCTCTGTGATTACCATGGTGTCAAACAAGACTGAAGCAAAAAATCAATATGGACAGTTTGGTTTTAGGCAAATAGACATTAAATTGACAAATTAGAATGAAATGGATAAGCATTTTAGTCACGGTATTTGGAATTAGTGCACATGGGCAAAGCTTCCAAATCTAGTAGGTAAGTTTAAATGTGGTGATGTATGAATTATATAATAAGGAGTTTGGAGATCACAATTGTGTCTAAATACTATCCCAGAATATAGTAGACATTGATGAAAGAAGAAATGTGATAAGACACAACTAAGTGTTCAGTTATGCAGGACATTTCCTCAAAATTCAGAAATTAGATTACTCTGGACTATCTGTAAGAGAAAAGACTTTAGGAGGGGTAAGGAGTATAGTTTAGTGATAAAACGATAACTGAGCTTAGAATTTAGAACAACTATTTTGTGCTACCTTAGCCAGTAGTTCAAGACCAATAACCTACACTACCCATGCTGTCTTTGAAAGGCCAAGAAAAATTAAAAAGAATATGATATAATTTGATTCACTCTTCACTAACTTTTTAAACATAAAGGTTGAGAGATTTGACCATTCATTAAAGGAAAACGGACTCGAATATTTCAATGCAGTGTTGAACTACCTGCAGTACCTGTTAGTACATATCTCGGAGGTTCTTTATTCTCTCCTGTTGCTGACTTTTGTAATAGCCCAGAGGAGCACTCCACTACAGGCTATACTTCCCAAGTTTGACTTGAACAGAAGCAATTCATAACTCATGCTACATAAACTTACTTTTTCTAATCCACATTTGACCTTTTTCCATAAAAATTTCAAACTTTCTGGAAATACTTAGTAGGGAAAAATAAGTGGACTTTTAGAGCAAAGAGAATGTGTCAGGTTTAGTAGCTCAGAGTGCGGTCCTCTTTCTGAATGCTCGTCCTGATCCTGCATCACGGTTGTGGCTCAGCCTGTGCTGTAGGTGTGATGCAGAAGGACCCCAAAGAAAGGTCCATTCCGTCCATCTATTGCCCTGTCTTTCCTCTTGCCATCACCCCTGTCATCCTTAGAGTGAAGACATGCACGTGTTTTCAGGGTATTCCTCCAGAAGGGGACAAACAGAATAAGGTGGAGACATTAGTCAGGGCTTACCAACTTTTGGTTGCAGTGTGATCCCTCCCCCTTTCCCAACCTCTCTTGCAAATAAAGGCTTGAAGGTGAACAAGCGGCCATCTAGCTCAGAAGCAACCAAGCTCACATGGAAGAAGCACACCAGCCTGTGCGATCACGAGGTGCCAAAGGGATCAGGTATAAGGCATCATACAAAAAAAATACCATAGTGAATGAAGGGGGAAGTGCAGAGTGGAGACCCAAAGCCCATTTGTCGGCCACTGGATATCCCCTCACAGAGGGGTCTAGGGGAGGAGATGAGTCAGTCAGGGTGCGATGTAGCACCGATGAAGAATACAGCTTTCCCCCAGATCCTGGATACTTCCTCCCCCCTAACAACCATGATCCGAATTCTACCTTGCAAGACTGGATAGGGCAGAGGTTGTACACTGGTGCATATGGGAGCTGGAGGCACAGGGAATCCAGGGTGGATGATCCCTTCAGGACCAGGGGTGTGAGGGACGATACTGGGAGAGCAGAGGGTGAGTGGATTGGAAAGTGGGAACCGATTACAAGGATCTACATGTGACCTCCTCCCTGGGGGACGGACAACAGAGAAGGGGGTCAAGGGAGACGCAGGATAGGGCAAGATATGACAAAATAATAATCTATAAATTATCAAGGGCTCATGAGGGAGGGGGGAGTGGGGAGGGAGGGTGAAAATAAAGAGGACCTGATGCAAAGGGCTTAAGTGGAGAGCAAATGCTTTGAAAATGATTAGGGCAAGGAATGTACGGATGTGCTTTATACAATTGATGTATGTATATGTATGGATTGTGATAAGAGTTGTATGAGCCCCTAATAAAATGTTTTCAAAAAATGAGTGGGGGGTTTCTGCTAATGGCTTGAGCAGACTCTGGTTCTTATATGCCTTTTGAGCTGTGTAACTTAATATTTGGTTACTTGATAATTTTTTATGCAACTGATAAAATGGTGATGTGTATTAATTTTAGGTCAGTCATATATTTATACTGTATGAATATTTGTAAATGTGATTATAGTTCTGTGGGAGAAATGGTTTTTCAGTGATCACCAGTTTGTAAAAATCTATTTGTGAGAACTTTGAAGTCCAAATAAATGAAAAAAAGTCGATAAACTTAATGATGGTAGTTAGTGATAGATTTTCTCAAATTTAGGATACTTAAAATGTCTTTATAGTTTGCCTCCATTATAGATTATGAGCTATTTTCTTTCAGCCTTTGGAAATATATTAACTTCCCTATGTTATGACTGTTAAATCAGTTATTAGTCCAATTGTCTCCCTTGACCCCGAGGTTTCTGCCTATTCTCTCCAATTGTTCTTAATATTTTTGCTTTTGTTTACCTGACATTTTACTGTGATAAGAGATGAAAATGGAAAGATAGGGACAAGAAAGTATGCATAGGCTCAGGCTAGATGGGGGTAGCCAAGTCAAGGAGAAATCTCTTACAGATGAGTTATTCAGAAATATTTAACTTAAAGGTGTTTGAATTTCACTTAGGGAAGACAGATAGGTTTGCTCTTTTATAGCAGTGTACAGTTGTTTTTTTCAACATCTTTCACCAATGCCATAGTTTAAATGCATATGTTCTTCTGTGGCCTTCCTCATTTATTATTCAACTTTCAAATGCATATGAGGCTATTGAAAATATTATGGCTTGGGTCAGGTGCACCTTTGTTTTCAAAGTGATATCCTCACTCTTCAACAATTTTAAAGAGGTCTTGTGAAGCAGATTTCTCAAATGCAACATGTCCTTTGGTTTCTTTTTTTTCCCTTGGAAAACGATTTTGTTGGGAGCTCTTACAGATATCAGACTATTCCACAGTTCAGTCACATCAAGCAGTGTTGCTATTACAATTAGTTTAAAAACACTTTCTTTCTTCTTTAGTTTCTTCATATCAGCTCCACTTTATCCCCTCCTTCCCCAACGTATCCCCCAGGAATCCTTATTCTACTTTTTGTCTCTAGAGTTTCATCAATTCTGGGTTTCATATACTGAAAAACAGATAACAGTTCAAGAGGGCTACCAGCAGTGACAAAATACACCACAGATAAAACTCATATGAAAAAACAAACCCACCCTAAGTGTTGAAAACAAGATCAGGCCCAAAGTATATCAGAGGTGGGGTGGGTGGGTGGAGATCAAGTGAGGTTTGATCAAGTCAGGTTTACCGTGTTGATCTCCTACACTTCAGACATCTCTTTCTTGGTGCTGCTTGTTGATCCAAGCAAAATGAAATCCTGACCACTTCCATCTTTTCTCTGTTTATCATGATGTCTAAAGCTGCAGTTGAGAAGATTTCAATTTTCTTTTGATGGCGTTTCAGTTCATACTCAAGGCTGCAGTCCTTGATCTTCAGCAAGTGCTTTAAGTCCTTTCAACAAGCAAGGTTGTGTCATTGCAGGTTGTTAATAAGCCTGTCTCCCATCCTGGTAGGGCATCCTTCTTCATTATTTCTTAGATTATTTGCTGAGCATAAAGAATAAGTATGATGTACAACCCTGCTGCACACCTTTTATAATTTTATACCCTTATTCTGTTTGAATGATAGCACTTGGTCTATGTCCATGTTCACATGAACCCAATTAACAGTTCTTGGAGTTCCGATTCTTATCAATGTCATCCATAGTGTGTTGTGATCTACATAGTCTCTGCATAATCAGAAATCACAATAGCTTATATTTTTTTACTTGTTTTGTTAAATCATGCTGATTATCTACTGGATTCCAATTTCTATTATTTAGCTCTTGGAATCCTTAAGGCCAAGATGGCTCATAAACAGATTTTATTATTAAAGACTTGAGATAATACTGAACTGTTTGTCATAAAAATAGCCATAACTTATGCACACCTACCTGACACAATCGCTGAAGACAAACGTGTGCATAAGCAAATGTGGTGAAGAAAGCTGATGGTGCCCGGCTATCAAAAGATATAGCGTCTGGGATCTTAAAGGCTTGAAGATAAACAAGTGACCATCTAGCTCAGAAATAACAAAGCCCACATGGAAGAAGCACACCAGCCCGTGTGACCATGAGCTGTCAAAGGGATCAGGTATCAAGCATCAAAGAACAAAAAATCATATCATTGTAAATGAGGGTGAGTGTAGAGTGGAGACTCAAAGTCTATCGGTAGGCAACCAGACACCCCCTTACTGAAGGGTTGTGAGGAGGAGATGAGCCAGTCAGGGTGCAGGGTAGCAATGATCAAACATAACTTTCCTCTAGTTCTTAAGTGCTTCCTTCCCTACACTATCATGATCCCAATTCTACCTTACAAATCTGACTAGACTAGAGGATGTACCTTGGTACAGATAGCAACTAGAAACACAAGGAATCCAGGACAGATGACCCCTTCAGGACCAGTGGTGAGAGTGGGATGCCTGGAGGGTGGAGGGAATGTGGGGTGGAAAGGGGGAACCGATGACAAGAATCTATGTATAGCCTCTGCCCTGGGGGATGGACAGCAGAGAAGTGGGCGGGGGAGATGTTGGACAGTGTAAGATATGACAAAATAATAATAATATATGAATTATGAAGGGTTCATGAGGGGGTTGGGAGTGGAGAGGGAGGGGGAAAATTGAGGAGCCGATATTAAGGGCTCAAGTAGAAGGTAAATGTTTTGAGAATGATGATAGCAATAAATATACAAATGTGCTTGACACAATGGATGTATGTATGGATTGTGATAAGAATTGTACAAGCTCCCCAATAAAATGATTTTAAAAACTAGCCATAACTTAATGACAAAACTTCCAAAATAAAATTCATCCACCTTCTTCCCCCTCAAATGGAAAGGATCATGAAATTTGTTTCTTAGATATGTGTTAAAAATTATCCCCAGTCTTCCATGTTTTTCAGTACATTATGAATCTGACCAAATTCTCCTAATATCTAACTTACTTTTTTCCTGCAGCAATATTATCTCTTAAGCTGCTATCAATAAAAATAATCACATGCAGGTCACTCTTCTCTTAGTTTTTTATCTAATGAAAACTTTTCATTTCTTGTATTTTGTTCATGGGGGAATGTTTCCTAATAATTTTCATTATTTTCTTCACACTTGAGTTGCTGAGCTACAACCTCAGCAATTCATAGAAGCTGGACCAGTGCCAAGTGGGAAGAGAGGATGACCCATGATTCTTACTTACGTGGCTCATTTTATATTTTGCTACTGAGCAGGTCTTATTTCCTAGGAATATGCTCATTCAGTGTTTCCCAAAGTGTCAGTAAGCCTTAAATGCTCATATTAGGAAACATAGCCTGAGAATCAATTCCAGTGCTTCCCAGAGTGGGTGATACTACTTCCTAGGGGGTTCTGGAATGATCCAGGGAGCTTCAAAAGCAGATACCTACACTTTGTCCTGGATTATGGGCTACACGACAACAGGTTTTCATTACTAAGGGTGTGCTGAATACGTTGTCTTTTGAAATGGGTGGTGGGCCAAATAGCATATGCTCTAGCTTCTTTCCTTCCTTCCTCTTCGTCCTCTTTTTTGTAAACCTTAGCTTCTCAACACCAGTGTCACGTTAACAGTGCTAGAAGTCTAGTTATGTTCGCTTAATATGAACGCCAACAGCAAGCATTGTTTAGCATGTATCTGGCTTTGTTCTCGGTTCTTTAAATGCATTCGCTTCTCATTGAGGTAAAGACTAAAGCAAAACAAAACAAAAACCCTCACTGTTGTCAAGTCAGCTCTGACTCTTAGCAACCCTGTAGGACAGACTAGAACCATGCTTGTGGACTTCCGAGACTTCACCCTGTGCTGGAGTAGACATTTTTCCCCCGTGGAGAAGCTGGCAGATTTGAACTGCTGACTTCCATCAGGGTTCTCTGCAGGGTTGATATGAGTCAGAATCAACTTAATGACAGCAAGATGTCACTAATCTCATTTAGGTAGGTACTATTATGTCCCCTATTTCAAACAATCAAAAAATTTCATTTATGTCTTCAGGTGTGAAAACACCTTCACTGCATCAGCTCAATATTTCAGCATTCAAGCAATGGCTTCCTTAAAAGAAAAGTTGGGGTGGGTGAAGGGAGACAGCGGTCGGTGTAAGATATGAAAATGATAACTTATAAATCATCAAGAGTTCATGAGGGAGGGAGGAGGGGAAAGAGAAAACAAAATGAAGAGCTGATGCCAAGGGCTCAAGTAGAAAGAAAATGGTTTGAAAACAATGAGGGCAACATCTTACAAATGTGCTGACACAGTGGATGGGTGGATGGATTGGGATAAGAGCTGTTAAGAGCCCCCAATAAAATGGTTTCAAAAAAAGAAAAGGAAAGTTGGGAATTTTATTTATTTTATTATAAGATCATTTTATTGGGGCTCTTAAAGCTCTTACACAATCCAAACATCAATTGTATCAAGCATATTTGTACATATGTTGCCATTATTATTTTCTCCACATTTGCTTACTTTTGAGCCCTTAGTATCAGGTCATCTTTTTTCCCTCCCTTGCCTCCTTCATGATCCCTCCATAAATAATAAATTATTATTATTTTCATATCTTACACTGACTGCTTTCTCCCTTTACCTGCAATTTCTGTGTTCATGCCCCTGGAAGTGGGGGAGGTGTGTGGTTATGTGTCGATGAAAGCGGATGACTTATTTTAGGTTATTATCCTGGGTCCCCCTTGCAGCATTGCATCTCTTGAACTAAATTTATATGTATATACCACATATTTAGGGGATGTGGGTCTTTATTTATTTTAGCGCTTGCCTGTTCTGTCTTCTTTTGTATGAAATCAGTCTTGTGGTCAGTGTTTCCTTTCTTTGCTTGCTTGTCCAAAAGTCCTAAGACATTTCCTGTTGCTAGGTACTGTAGAGAGCTTCCGACTCTCTCGATGGTATGTACAATTGAGCAAAATACTACCCCGGCTTGCAACCTCTTCACAGCGGCTCCTGCTTCAGCCTGTCCCCTAGTTTCAGCTCTATACCACACTCTTAGGCACTTTACCCAGCATTTCTGTATTAGTTCATTTCTTACATTTGGAGCAACAGAGCTGGGGAATCTTGGGGCTCTTTGATTATTTGGACCCTAGAGAGCTTGGCGGGGAGAACACTCCACGTAGCACTCTTCCCTCCGAAGAGAGTCTTCTTTCAGGGTGGAAAAGGGATGCTGGCTTACTTTTGTTCCCGATACTCAGCATGTTCCCCACAGAGTGTTATTAGTCACCCCGGTTCCTCAAGGACGCGAGAATTGAGCACAAATGCAGTTTTATTAGTCCTGACTGACCAATGCATTCTCCTTAATGAGGAGTTTAGAAAATAGAAGCAGACGTTAATGGAAACAATATGCAAACACCAGGAAGTTTATTGGGGCGGGGTGGTGGGGATTGACCCTGTGAGTTCAAGTTCACATCTTGATAAACACCCCTATCTTGAGCAATGGCACAGTCCTTTCCATCCTCCAAGGGTTAAGTTCCTTGCTGTAAACTCTGCTTTGAGTTACTGCTGGTTTAGCATCTTTGTATTTCTGGAACTCTGGGTCTGATATTGCCAGGGAAATGATCTGCAAACAGCTGGTAAAAAACATCTGCCCTATTTGAATAATTTTCTTTTTCTGATGAGCCAAAGTTCCCTTTTCAGATAAAAGGGTTCTTGTTGATCTTTAGAATAATTTCTTTGTTACCAGAAATTCTTTGTTGTTGAGGAGATGAAAGGGACTGGGTGTGTGTATAATGAAAAAAATGTTTCTTTTTTCATGCTTTATTAATGCTCCTGTGTTCCCAAGTCAGGGAGCTAGCATCTGTTGAGAACCTACTAAGTGCCAAGATTTTCACTATAACCTTATCCTCAGTACTGCCTTGTAATTAAGACGTTTCTGGTCGTCTTTGCATTCATGAAGAAACCGGTGTTTAGAAAAGTTAAGCAATGTGTTCACGGAGACTTTTGCACACGCTGAAGATGTAAATAGAGAACCGGGAGCCTCAAGAGTGCTGTTGCTTCCTCTGATTCACTTAGCGCTGGAAAGGACCTTTGAGAGGCCTCGTGTGAGAAGGTGCACCCCGAATATTTGTGGGACCCAGAGCAAGACGGGAAATGAAGAGCCACTTACAATTTGGCTATTTAGAAGTAAGAAATTAAGTTAGCAAACTAAGGAGAATGTCTGTCTTCCTATTATGGCAAAGCCATCTTTTCAACAATCTAACAGGGCAGATTTTTATCTTAAGTTCTTCAATTCGTCAGAGTTCAATTATAGAATGTGGAGGCCAAGGAGAAGCATTCGGCAGCCTCACTCCCCTCCCCGTCTTTCAATCATGGGTTGTAAGGGTGCCTGCATGAATGCATTGGGCTCACTAACCTGCGTGCCCCAACTCCAAGCAAAGGGCTTCCTCCTCATCCTATAACGGCTACAGGAGATCCAGCATGGGGCTCAAGGACGGTCCCCTCTTTCCCAGGCCCAGAGATGGTGCCCCAGCTTATAGAAGTACAAACAGAGGCAAGAGATGTGGTGAGTTGCTTAGTATTCCACACCTGGTTAGTGGCTAGGCCGGGAGGGTCTGATTCCTGGCACTTGTCTTGTGGTTGGACTTGTGAGATGGCATTGTTCTGTGCATGTTGTTGTTGTGGGTAAGGTGCTTTTGAGTCCATTCTAACCCATAGCCACCCTACACACAACAGAACAAAATACTGCCCCGTCTTGCACGACCCTCACTTTGTCATGTTTGAGCTCAATGTTGCCGTGACAATCCGTCTCATGAACAGTCTCCCCTTTTTAAGTTGCCCTGTACTTTACAAGCATGATGTCTATTTATGGAGACTTGTTCCACCTGACAGCATGCGCAAAGTAAATGAGAAAAGTCTTGCTCATCCCTGCTTCCAAGGACCACGCTGGCTCTCTATGCGTACGTTTACACAAACCCAACCTAGGAACTAAATGAATGGCCCCAGGGTCACATTTGTACCCAGAGTCACAACATTGAATACACTTGAAAAATAAGCACCCACTTATTAATTTCGGGTGACATTACAAGGCAATCAATATCTTAGGAGGTTGCAGCTCATAAATAATTTCCAGATGATTTCCTTCAGAGGTCAGTTTATTGTATTCGTATGAAGCAACTGGCTCACCAAGAATTTACAATTAGAAATTCCAGCAACATATACTTCATTGAAATAACTGGCAGATGTTTTCAATATTTGCATATGAATTAGTCAGCAGCTTTAGAAATCTAGTTTATTAAGGACTGGGATGATTTCATCCAGTTTTCCTTCTGTTGGAAGGTCCTGAAGGAAGTCTTCCTTTATTAAAGGGTCGTGTCATAAACGCCTCCCAGTGTTTAGGATTTTATTCTGTGTAGTTAATTTCTGATGATAAGTGAGCCTACCTTTATAAATGTTGCTGCGGATAGCTTAGGATTTGCATAGCCCTTTGTTTATGATAGTGTGCACTTGACAAAATGTCCACTTTTCGACTTTGATTTTTATACACGGAAGCTTAGGTATGCTTGTTAGTCGTTTGGTTCTGAGAGGGAGGGAACACAGGCTCTGAGAGCTGATTCACACAGCTAATGGGGCAGAGCTAGAGTTTGAGCCCAAGTTTGTCGGATTCCAAATGGCAGCACCTTCTCTTATCCTCTTGTCTTTCTCTCACAGCTGAGTACTCAGTCTCTCTTAAGCCACAGAACAGCTTTACTTTTCTGGTATTCTTTTATTGTTATTCTTATAAATAAATCACTTTATTGGGAGGGGGGGTCCTACAGCTCCTATAACAGCCCATGTTATTGTTTTTTATCCCTGAGGGGGGTGAGTTGTACATCATTGTAGTTGGTTCCCTGTTTCTCCCCCTTCCCCTCCCACCTTCCCCCTACCCTCATGGTATTACTACTCTGATTGCTGTTCCTAAGGGGTTTATCTGTCCTGGATTCCATGTGTCGAGACTCTGATCTGTACCAGAGTGTACATGCTCCAGTCTAGCTGGATTTGTAAGGTAGAAGTGGGGTCATGGTAATGGGCAGGAGGAAGCACTAAAGAACTAGAGGAATGTTTTGTGTTCTGTCGGTGCTGTGCTGCACCCTGGCTGTCCCATTCTTTCCTTGTGACCCTTCTGTGAGGGAATGTCCAAATATCTACAGATGGGCTTTGGGTCTCCACTCTGACCCCCACTATTTACTTAGATATATTTGTTTTTTTGGGGGGCTCTTCTCAAGCCCAATACCTTATGCCATTGACACCTCATGATCACATAGGCTAGTGTGCTTTTTCCATGTGGGCTTTGTTGCTTCCCTGTTAGATGACCTCTAGTTCAGTTTCAAGCCTTTAAGACCCCAGATGCTGTGTCTTTTAATAGTCGGGCACCCTCAGCTTACTTCGCCACATGTGCTTTACACCCATTTTGACTTCAGCGATTGTGCTGGGAAGTGAGCATCACAGAATGCCAGGTTATTAAAGCGTTCTTGCATTGAGGGAGGACTTGAGTAGAGACCAATGCCCATCTGCTACCTTAATATTTAACACTTAAATATATCTACATAGACCTATATGCCTATCTTTATATATTAATGTATTTACATATGTGCATACCTAAATTTATGCCTCTATAGATGTCTTTTGCCTCCTAGTTCTTTTCTCCATTTCTATTTATTTTCCTCCTGTCCCACTATCATGTTAGACCTTCATTCAATTCTCAGTGCTTTCTCTCAGCTACATTGTACTTGATCACACCCCATAGGGCATTCTAAACCCTCCTCGCCATTGATTTTAGATCTCTTATTATTCCCTTGTCTCTGGATTTGTTGGCTCCCTCCTCCCTTTCTCCCACTACCTCCTCCCCCATGTCCCCCCAGAGCCGTCAGCCCTGTTGTCTTCTCAAGACTAATCATGTCCGGGGGATCAGTTATCCTACCTATCCTATGTGGATAGACATGATAAAAAAAGAAAAAGGGAAAAAGAAAAAAACTCCAAACAAACCCCAAAACAACACATCAAAAAACCCAACCCTATAAATGGTTCCAGATCTGTCTGCTGGCCCTTCTGAATCTGGTCTGCTGAAGTACCATGAGTGGTCTATTTTTGGGATTCCTCTGGTACTTCATTGTTTTCCTCCCCTTGTTCTGCTGTGTTCCCTTCGTGTTTCACTCTGGTATGAAGGATCAGACCAGGCACACTTCCCACTCTGCGTCTCCAGTACTGTCCCTTATAGCCCTGTGGGTCAGTGATGGGGCATTGTGTCTCATGGTGTGGCCAGCACATGTTCCTCTCTGTGCATTGGTTGCTCTGAGCCTGAATGGCATCCTCCAGGCTTGGTGGGTCAAGTCGTGGTTCTCTCTCTCTCCCTCTTAGTTTAGACCGACCCACCTCGCTCCCTGGGCTGTATCATCAGTGCTGTCCTCTGTAGTGCATTCCTCTGGGATGGGATCGATGTAGCTGGGTCTGGGGCTGGCCCCACGGACCTTTCTGCTAGCTCACTGCTCCGTGCTGGTCTGTTGCCCTTGAGGCTTGGCACCCCAGTTTGTCGGGTCCCTTTCTTGTTTTCCTGTGGAGACATGAACAATACCACCCCGCTGTGTGGGTTAGTGAGTGCCCTGTTTCCCCACTATCCATGTCCTTCCTCCGCCCTCTCCCCTTTTCCTTTCCTTTTTAGTTGGCTGCCATATGCATCCCTGGGTTGGGTCCAACCCCTACTAGGGTGCCTGCATCTCACCCTGGGAATGTATCCTCTTGGTGGCTTTCCCCCTTGTGCTTTTTAAGCTTACCTCAGTGGACTCATGTTGTACATCTCTTTTTGTCCTTGCTTTACTTCACTTAGAATAAATTCCTCCGAGTCTTCCCATACGTCGATGTGCTTCATGCGCTCATCTCTGTTTTTTTTGGAATGTGTAATATTCCATTGTATGTATAGACCAGAGACTTTTAATCCATTTGTTGGTTGATGGAAATTTAGGCTGTTTTCAACTCTTTGTGATTGTGAACTGTGCTGCAATGAACATTGGAGCACAGCTCTGTGGTTGTGGACTATTTCGTACTTCTTCTGGGTATATGCCCAGTAGAGGGATTGCTGGGTCATATGGTAGCTCAATTCCCATTTGTTTGAGGTATCACAATATCAATTTCCATAATGGCTGCTGTGTTAGTCTGGATACATTAGAGAAACAAATCCACAGAAATTCATATGTATGAGAGAGTTTTATCTAAAGGGTAAGTGCACATCAAGGAAACATCCCAACCCAGTGCTGCTCAAGCCTAGAAGTCCAACATTAGCCCATATGTCCGACATGAATCCACAAATTCCACCTCCATTTCACAAAACACAATGATGCCGACAGCAGGAAGAAAGCTGAATCAGTAAATGTGTAAGCACTGCCAGGGGTCTCCACATGACTTCTGCAGCACCCAGGGCTGTATTGTGGTAGGTCCATGTGGCTTCTCCTCAGGGATGTCTTGCAGGAAGTGAGCCTTATCAACTGAAGCAGGGAACTGACTAAGGCAACTGCACCCTGGTCCGACCATCAGAAAGTAAGAGACCTGAGAATTCAAAAGGCGAGGCTCACCGAGCCATCTAGCTCTCTGCCCTTCAATTAACCCCAAATATGTTTATCAGCCAGGTTGGCACAATAAACTTTTCTTAACTCAGCTGCAGATACCTACAGGATCACCAACAGTGGATGAGAGTTCCTATCTCACCACATCCCTTCCAACATTTGTTACTGTTTTTTTTTTTAATTGAGCTATCTTTGAGGGTGGTAGGTGGTATCTCATAGTTGCTTTTAATTTGCATTTCTCTCTTATAGCTAATGATTGGGAACATTTTCTTTTATGTTGTTGGCCATTTGGATTTCCACCCTTGAGAAACTTCTGATCAGGTCTTTTGTCCATTTCCTCAATGGGTTATTTGCTTTTTTTTTTCTTATTGTAGGCTAGCAGAGTATTTTAGATTTTAGTAATAAGGTCTTTGTCGGGCATGTCACTGCTAAAGATGTTTTCCGAGTCTGTGGGCTTTCTTATTACTCTCTTGGTGAAGGCTTTTGATATACACAGGTGTTTTATCTTCAGTATATCCTATTTATCAATTTGTGCTTCCCTGTGTTTGTATCCTTCCCTGTTTCTGATAACTTATCTATTCCCTGTGCCAAAGTTCTTATGGGTGTCCCCATTCCCTCATTGATGGCCCTAAGGGTTTGGGGTTTTACCTCAAGGTCGTGGTCCACCTTGCATTTATTTTTTTGCAGGTAGATATCCATTTTTTCCAGCACCACTTGTTGAAGAGGGCATCCACTTCCCAACTAATAATTTTTGGGCGCTTATCAAAGATCAGTTGTCTGTATGCTGATGATCTTATTTCTAGGTTTTCAGCTTTTTTCCAGTGGTGTGAATATCTGTCATTACATCAGTACCATGCTGTTTTGACCACTGTGGCTGCACAGTAGATGCTAAAATCAGGTGAAGGAAGCCCTCTGACTTTGTCCTTCTTCTTGAGGAGTGCTCTGCTAATTCTGGGTTTCTTCCCTCTCCGTATGAAGTTGGTAGTTAGTTGTTCCAATTCTTTAAAGAAGGACGTTGATATTTGTATTGGGATGGCATTAAACTTGTGTAGTGCTTTGGGCAGGATTGACATTTTTACAATATTAAGTCTTCCAATCCATGAGCATGGGATGTCCTTACATTTATGGAGATCACTCTTGGTTTCTTATAATAGTGTTCTGTAGTTCTCCGTGTACAAATTTTTGTTGTTGTTGTCAGGAATATCCCTAGGTATTTCAATTTTTGCTTGGCTCTTTTGAAGGGTACTACCTTTTGATTCTTCCATTATGTTTGGCAGTCTGATAGACTTCTCTCTTTGTTAATCTTGTATTCTGCCACTCTCCCATATTCCTCTGTAACTTCCAATACTCTTGTGGAGCTTTTAGGGTTTTCCATATATAAAATCATGTCATCTGTGAATAATGATAGTTTCCCCTCTTCTTCCCTAGACAAATACCTTTGATGTCTTTCCTTTGCCTTATGTTGTTAGCTAGGACCTCCAATATGATGTTAAATAGAAGTGGGAACCAGGGTAGCCCTTATCTGGTTCTCTTTTTCAATGGGATGGTTTTCGTCTTTCCCCCATCGACTACCACGTTGGCTTTTCACATATAGCTTCTATTATATTGAAGAATTTTCCTACCATTCCTATCTTCTTGAGTGTCTTAAGCAGGAATGGGTGTTGGGTGTTGTTGAGTGCTTTTTCTATATCTATTGATATTTTCATGTGGTTTTTATCCTTTTTTCTTATCAATGTACCAAAGAATGCTGATGGACTTTTGGATGTTGAACCATCCTTGCACCCCTGGAATGAATCCCACTTGGTCATGGTGAATTATTCATTTTATAAACTTTTGTATTCTATAGGTCAGCATTTTGTTAAGAATTTTTGCATGATGTTCATTAGAGCTATTGGTCTGTAGTTCTCAATTCTTGTGGGATCCATGTCCCATTTTAGGTATCAGTGTTATATTAGCTTCAAAGAAAGAGTTTGGGAGTTTTAGTCTTTATCTATATTCTGTAAATTCCCTTGCTTCATCCCTCATCCTGACTATTAATGTTTGTTCTTTTTTTCCTCTGGTTAGGTTTGCCAGTGGTCTATTGATTCTGTCAATACTTTCAAAGAACCAACATGTTTGGCTGCATTGATTTTTTGCATTATTTTCTTGTTTTCCCACTCATTTATTTATACCCTAATTTTTATTATTTCTTTTCTTTTGCTATTTGTAGGATTGTCCCGTTGACTCCACTCTAGTTGCTGTAGGTTTTGTGTCAGCGTATCAATCACAAGTTTCTTCTCTTGTTTCATGTGTGTATTTATCACTATCAAACTTCCTATGATAACTGCCTTTGATGTATCCCAAAGGTTTTGGTATGTCATGTTCTCATTCTTAAAGGTTTCTCGAAATTTCCTGATTTCTTCTCTGATCTGGGTCAATACTGACTCATTTTGCAGTACAGAGTTATTTATCCTCCAATTCTTTGCCCGTGTTTTCTTAATTCTCCTTTTGTTTCTTTACAGCCTTATGACATAGTGTCTGAAAGTCTGAGTGACCTCTATGTGCTTGAATTTACATAGACTCACCTGTGCCCCAGCATGTGGTCAACCTTTGAGTATGTGCTGTGTGGACTTGAAAAGAATGTGAATTTATTTTGCACTTGGGTAGAGAGCTTTGAAAATGTTTATCAGGTTAAGCCACCTAATTATAGAGTTTAGTTTTTTTAGCTTCCTTATTAAGCTTCTTTCCCTACGATCTATCTTTCTCAAAGAGTGTTGTATTAAAGGCACCTACTATGATTGTTGAGCCTATGATTTCTTTTTTCATCTTTTGGAGCATTTGATTAACCAGTTTCACAGGTCTCTCATTAGGTGCATGCATGTTTAATATGCCCACTGGTTCTTGGTCTACTGATCCCTTGAGCATTATATAACTCCCTTCTTTATCTCTTATTATGGCTTGCACCTTGAGATCAGTTTTGTCAGAGATTTTGTCAGCAATTTTGAATTTTTGCTTGTATATTTTTATACAGTCATTAATTCTCAGCCTATTTCTGTCTGCAAGCTTAAAATATGTCACTTGTACACAGCAGATTGATAGGTTGTGTTTTCTAGTCTCTTTCTTTTATAGGATGAGTTCAGTCCATTGATATTCACAGTTATAACATTCATCTGACTCTGTAATATCATCTCATACCTTTTGTGCTCGATGTTTTCCTACCTCCCTTCTTATCAGTGCATTGTGAGAATAAGTGTGTGGTTTATTCTTCCGTTTTTTTCACTACTGAGGCCATGTTATCATAGGGGCTGTTTTCAATGAGTTGACCTCTAGGGAAAGTTGCCCTATGTGGTGGTCTCCTATTTGTGCTTGGTGAGTGTTGGTCTGGCCACACATGGTCGGCAAGGATTTATTTATTTTTTTTTGTAGAGCTGGGCTTCTTTTAACTTATTCTTTGAGATTTTCTTTGTCTGAGAACACTCACTCCACCATCTATCTTGATAGACAATTTGTCTTTATAGAGGATTCTTGGGTTTGCATTGTTTTTCTTTAACTTGCCGAAGATGTTATTCCACTCTCTCCTCTTTTTTCATGGTCTCTGCTGAAAAGTCTGAGCATAATCTTATTTGGGTACCTTTATAGATGACTGCCTTTTTATCCCTTGCTGCTCCCACGATTTTCTCCTTTCCCTCAAAGTTGGATAATTTAACTATTATATACCTTGGGAAATTCTTCTTTGAATTCAGTCTAGCTCGTGTCCTGTCTGCTTCCTGGATGTTTGTCTGATTTTCATTCATTAAGCTGGGAAAATTTCCTCTAGGAATTCCTTCTCTATTTTTGCTGTTGATTTCTTTGTTGTGTCTTGGTCTGATAGTCCAATTATTCTAATGTTGTTCCACTTCATAGCATCCAACATTGTCCTTAGGTGTTTTTCAGTTTCTTCAATTATCTTGTTTGACTGTCTTTCTCATTTGTTGGTGTCTGCTTGGTTATCCTCAAGGTCAGCTTCTTTTAATCTGTTGTCACAGTCTGTTAACTTGTTATTTGCTTTTGTTATCTCATCCCTTAGCTCTTGCATTTTCCTTTGCTGTGTGGCCTTTTCCACTCTATTATTGCATCCTTTTTCTTTACTGCTTCCCTCATGTCCTGTGTGACTCCAAACAGCATTCTGAAGAATTTTTATTCGATAGCTGAACTTCTACTTGTTCTATGCATGTCTCTAGATCCAGGTCCTCCTCTGACAATGCATTTTGTTTTTTGTTGTTGTTTAGGGTAGTTGCTGTCTGGGTGTCATTTTGGAGGAGCTTGGCTCCATTTTCTGGCCAGTCAACAATCCCTGGGCTCTCTCTTTTTGGGGGAGGTGGGAATGCTTCTGCCGGCTGCCTGAAGCCAGCTATCCCAGAGGGTTGGACTACTTCTTTATCTAATTAAGTTTTTTCTTTCCTTAGACAGATGGGATTCCTTATTTGAAGAGCAGGTCTGGTGAGTCTCTCAGGGTACACAATTATGGCAGCTGTAGGCAGTGAGTGTAGCTCTGTGTATGGGGTACCAGACAACTCTGGGGGAAGCCCCGCTGCCATGGTCAGGTGTGCCAAGTAAAGGTAAAGAAAACTCTGTTGCCACTGGTGGATTTGCTGGGCTATCATGGAGAAAATCTCTCTGCTATAGGTAGAGGTGCTGGGTGAAGGTGGGAAAGCCCCTTTGCCATGGGAGGGGATGCCAGGTGACAGTAGGAGAAGTCCTGCTGCCACTGGTGGAGATGCCAGGCTACCACTTGGAAAGACTTGTTGCTATGGGTGGAGGTGCTAGGCAAATGCGAGGAGTACCCTGTTGCTACAGGAGGGGGTGTTGTGCTACAGTAGCACTGGCACAGGGGAGCGGGGTGTGCTGAGCAACAGTGGGGGCAACTATCAGAGCTGCAGGCAGGGTGTCATGTCAGCATGGGAGAGGCTGGCATGGTGCTGCTTCATGTATGTCAGTAGAGGCTGTGGCAGCATGAGAGGCCTGTGGCACTGCTTAGGTGTTGGACAAGTGGCTGCTGCAGGGGTTGTGGGTTGTTAGGCTATGGTGGGGACAGCCCTCACTGCTGCAGGTGACCAAACTGATTGCAATTGCACTGCTGGTTGGTCCCTGGGGCCCTGGGTGGGTGGTGGGAAGGAATGAAGCTCGGCACTAGGATCTGCTGTCACGTGGGGAGAGGGGAACCTCAGGAGAAAGGAGCAGCTCACCGAGGAGAGGGTCGAGGAGGACAGTTGCTGTGTGTGGGTCCAGCCACAGGTGTGGGAAGACTTAGCAGGGCAGCTGGCCAGCCCCTGGCCTGGTCATCAGGCCAGGGATGGAGTGGAGGGTAATCGGTGTGTGGCGGTATCCTAAAGCAACATGGCCAGCAGGGACCAGGGGATCCTAGGGACCAAATTGCAGATCTTCAGACCCTGGAGCGAGGCCAGCAGGGGGGAGGGTCACCTCCTGGACAAAGGTGTTGTGGGGATCTTTTCACGTACTGTAATCCCCCAACTTGTCCTCCTGGATACCGGGCTCACTGCTCACCATGGAGCTCCCAATGTGGGCTGCTTTCTTGGGTGTCATGTTGCCAGAACTCCACTTTTCTGGCATTCTTATGAATGCTCCAACTTGATGCAGAAGTTTAAGAAGCATCTCAAGGCCTCTCCACATTCACAACACATCCTATTGTGTGTTTCTATTATTATACCAGAATTCCATTATTGGATTAACATTCTTTTGGATTGCTGTCTTGTAGGTCAAAGAGTTATATTCAAATAAACAAGATATGTCCTATGAGCCAATTTTGTCTTATGTCTGTTCCTGTAAATAAAATTTTATTGGAACAGTCACAGTCATTTGTTTATGTATCATTTATGCTTATTTCAGTACAACAACACAACAATTGAGTTATTGCAACATAGACTATATGGCCTTCAAAGCCTAAAATAGTTACTATCTTGTCCTTTACGGATAAGTTGCTGAGAACAATTTGATAGCATTTTTCTAAAAGTATGATAGAACAATGTTTCTTTTTTTTTTTTTAAGAAAAAAAGCCGTACCTTCATCATTGTCTTACTTTAAAGTGTGCACCTTTGTTTACTTAATGTTACCAGTGTAGTGATATCATCACAATATTAACAACTTGTTATGTTTCAAGAGGAGAATTTGTGTGTCACTCAAATGATGATAAAGCAATCCAACAATACTATGAGCGCAGGAAACAACCTTCTCACAGATCTACTATTTTGAAGGTGGCTTGGTGACCTAGTGGGCTGCTGATCACATAGTTAGCAGTTCAAAATAGCCAGTGCGCTTGGTAGGAGAGAGACTAGATTTTATACAGTCTTGGGTACTCACAGAGGCACTTCAATATTGTCCTTAAAGGTCACCATGAGTCTGAATTGAGTTGATAGCAGTCAGTTGAGATCACTCACTCTTTCTCTTCCTTGTTCTTAGTTCTCTGGTAATGCTGATCAGGAAATGACTTCACACCAGCCTGGGTAAGTTAAGAGGGAGTTTTACCTTAACTGGAAAAAAGGAAAAAAAGAAGAAAGAAAAAAGAAGGCAGTAGATAACAACTTGACTGTATTTTATAATAGAATGTTGTTATATAATGAGGTATAGCATGCATAATTATAAGTCTTTATTTTAAATTTAAGTTAAATATTAGTATGGAATAGGGTTTTACTCTATTACTGACTTGATTTTAATTTTTAAAAAAATTCCATGTCCATTTGGATTTTATAATAATGAAAAAGAATTTAACCCTCAAAAATAGCTCTCATTTATCTATTGCAGTTATGGTCCTCTGAGACATTTATACCTCTGCATCAATTTTAAGGATCAAATTACTCTGCTCCATGACAACTAGATGAGATCAGGGTCTGTGGGGATTAGATTTTTTTTATTCAGGGTATGAGATTGGGTGTGTGCCTGGGTGTGCATGTGCATGTGCATGTGTGTGTGCTGAAAGTGTAATTTTGGAATTTGGAGTATAGAAGATACGAAAAGAGAAATGAGCAGGGAGCAGAAGGAAATGAAGATCACTGCGCACTAACTACTCATTTGAGAAGCTCAGCAGTGACTGGAAGAGGAGAAATAGCCTAGATATAACTACAAAGAGGCAGCAATAGTCAGCAGTCTCCCCAATCCAGCCTACACAGGGCTAAGGAAGATCTGTGCATATTTGCAAAGTCGCTTCTTTTAAGGGGAGGGGCTAGAGAAGTCCATTTTAGTTTTCCTTCTCTTGGCAGTCTTCTAATAATTTAGACATCCTCTTATGTAGAGAAAACGAGACGTTTCCAATCTGAAGAACAGCACATTCACAAAGCCTTTGTGAATTTCCTTCATATGGTAAATTGTTTGCTTTTTAAAATTATCCCAAGAAGTAGAATTAGTTAAATCCCTTAATTAGTGCTTAAAAGGGTTTGCGGCATGTGTAAATTCTTCCCAGAGATAAATGCTGCACGTTGTTTTCAATGACTAAAATCTGTAACCAGAGTCAGATCATAGGAGTGTGAATTGTTCTCAGAAACCAATGAACACATTGCATTGGGTAAATCTGCTGTGTTGAAAAGCAAGGAGGTTACTTTGAGGACTAAGGTGTACCTGGCTGAAGCCCTGGTATTGTCAATCACCTCATATGCATATGAATAGTTGGATGTTGAATAAGGAAGACTGAAGAAGAATTGATGTATTTGAATTGTGGTGCTGGGGAAGAATATTGAAAGTACATGGACTGCTAAAAGAAAAGACATATATTCTTGGAAAAATACAGTAAGAATGCTCTTTAGGAGCAAGGAAGGTCTCATGTACTTTGGACATTTTATTAAGTGAGGCCACTACTTGGAGAAGGACATCCTTATTTGTAAAGTAGTAGGGCAGCAAAGAAGAGGAAGGCACTTGACAAGAGGATTGACACAGTGGCTGCAACAATGGGTTCAAAGATAGGAACAATGGTGAGCATGGTGCAGGAGTGGGTTGTGTTTGTTCTGTTGTACATAAAGTCTCTATGAATTGGAACTGCCTCATGGCACCTAACAAAACCAACCTTGTTGCGTTTTAGCAAAAATTAGCCTTTGAAAAATCTTTAAAACCAAAGTTGTCATTCTGATGACTAAGGTGCTCCATGGTATTTTCAGCTGTTTCATATTCAAGCAAAAGGAAGACTTAGAATTGATACACTGATTGAATTATATTGGTGAAGAATATTGAGTATACCATAAACTACTGGAATATTAATTAAATCTGTCTTGAAAGAAGTGCAGCCAGAAACTCTTCTGAAGTGAGGCTAGACAGATTTCATCTCACTTTGGACATGTTATCAGGACGAATCCGTTCCTGTAGAAGGATATCATCCTTTGGAAAGTCGACCAAAATACATCCATTGCTTCTAGGTCCATCCAACTCACAGCAATCCTACACAGCAGTGCGTAACTGCCCCATGGAGTTTTCATGATCACCAGTCTTCATGGAAGTCAGCTGCTACATCTCTATCCCACAGAAAAGCTGGTGAGCCCAACTGCTGATCTTTCAGGTAATAGCTAACCGCTTAATTACTGCTCCACCTGGATAAATAGAGGGTGAGAGAAACAGAGGAAGGTTATCAGTGGTATGGGTTGACACAACGACGATAATAATGGGCTCAAAACTACTTACTATTGTGATGGATTACAATTCACTGTCAAGAAGACTAAAATCCTCACAACTGGACCAATAGGTAACATCATGATAATGGAGAAAAGGTTGAAGTTGTCAAGGATTTTGTCTTGGATCCACAATCTACCCACCAAATTCCACTAGATCGATTTCCCAGGAACTCTGACCTTTTGCTCCATTCCCTCTTTCCAGCTTTCCTCTGGGTTCTGACCCTCCAACCAAACTATTTCCCCACTCTTCAATTTTTCTTCTTTTTCTCATCCTAAGCCTTGTTCAAGCTTTATTTCTTTTCTGATTCTCTTCTATTCTTGCCTCTGTTTTCAGGAACTGTAATTCCCCTTTAAGACGCCGCACAAATATCCTTTCTCTTATGAAACTTACCCAGAGTTTCTCTACTTCCAGGCTCTGTTTTTTTTTAAAGTCATGATATTTTCTTTCTATTTTATTATTCTATTTTATATTATTTTTATTTTCTGAGGTATCGATCAGATTTAAGTTCCTTGAGGCTGAATTGGGACTGCTATGTTTCCTTACTTAACATAGTTGCTATCCTAGCCGACATTCCGAAGAAGTCTGTTGAAAGGAAGGCATCTTAACTAAATGTGACAAGAAAGGCAGTGCCCGAGCCTCTAAGAAGTATTCTCAAGTTTACTCCCCTCAAATTGATTCCAAATTATCGTGATCCTACAGGACAAAGTAGAATGGTGCCTTTGGCTTTCAGAGATCTCCAATCTTCCTAAGAGTAGACAGCTTCATCTTTCTCCCATGCAGTGACTGATGGGCTTGTACCACTGACCTTACGGTTTGCAACTCACTCTACCACCAGAGCTTTTTCTTAAGTAGTATCTGTGAGAAATAAAATAAACATATTGCTACTAGGTTCATATATGCCCTGGTTTATTTTTAAAATGTGTTTAAACATGTCTCTGGGATCCCTACATGGCTGAAAATAAGTTCTCTTAGTAATATACTTTTCTCCTTATGCTTTCTTAAAAAACAAACAAAAAAGGTCTAATAAAAACAGTGGCTTCCGAAGACATCTGCTAGATCAGTTAAATCCAGGAGTCGTCAACTCAAAAGGTTATAGCTTACTCTTTTTTGGTATCCCGAGGCAGTCATCATGAAAGATTTTCTTGAAGGATACTGACAATCATGGAAACTTCTTAGGAAGAGTTTCTTCTAAAAAGACTTTAAAATTATTAATTGGAAATGCTTTGGGAGACAGGGAGACAGTAGGGGGTGGGGTGTCTTTGGTAGTATGCACCAAATGGCCACATTGAACCAGATTTCTGAGTGCATTCTGGGTACTCAGGGCAGGAGCTGTGGACACTGAATTCTGGATCTTCAAGGCAAGCAGCATTACTCCAGAGGCTGCAGCAGAGAGATCTCATGTGGAAACTCCACTGAGGGAACTTAATTCTACCTCAGACACACTTGCAACCAGAGGACATAAGTCAGAAAAGACATGGTGTCCGAGGAAGCAAAAGTCACTGTACCAAGATTGTTGAGTGGTTGGTAGGCAGACAAACATGGTCACGCCACATCAGTGCCCTATATGCTCAATGAAGATATGCATTATTCCAGCAAGCCTGTGATGGACATTCTGTTTTATTTTGGTTTTGTTTGCTCACATTAGGATGCATGTAAGGAGTGGTGTGTCATTAGGGGTCACCCTCTTGAAGTTGTGTATGTGTTTTTCTGTTTTTCAGTAAGTAAAACCCAGAATTGATGGACCTTTCAGGACAGCAAGTAGAATAAGGGTTTGGGGTGGGATTGGGTGGTAAAAGGGAGACAGTATCAAGGAGTTCAGGAAACTGACTATGGAAGAAATCATACAATTCTGCTTCACACGATTGAACTAGATGGAGAGTATGTTGAGAAATAATAACATCATGTATATATATATTTTAGTAAGAGTTTCTATGGTTTTGTATCAATTCTTTGTTACTTACCTTAATATTTATCACAGCTTTCAGTGGATTTGAACTCAGACAGGGTCTGTTCCATTCTCCAGAGCAATAGTCTTTCTTGCCCCTTGCAGTTTTATTGCATTTTATTTATTTTTGTTCCCTTCCAAGAGTCCTTTCCCTCTTCTGGCATCAATCTCTTTAGGTAAAGTCACCCTTCCTTGTTTCATATGCCCCGTGCATTTTTCACTTCCATCTCATCTTTCAGAGCTCCATATGTAGACGTGGACACCTCTTCAGAGTGTACTTACCAGTGAGGTGGTCCTTCAGATTGAGTTCAATCTGCTGCTTGGAAAACTGTGTTTTCTGAATGAATCAGTGAAAGGAGGAGAAAATGGGATAGTTTTATTAGATTCTTCTCCCTGTTTTGTCGCTGTTGTTGTCTCTGGAGTTCTATGCTTTTGTCATTTTAGGCATCATCTCCCGTGTGATTATGCTGCAGCATCATTTCAGGATTATTCCATTTGTTAATCAAGTCTAAATTACATGTGCCTAAATCCGACTGGTTTTTGCTTCATTTTTATTTATTTTGTCCATTTGAACTAATGGACTAATGCCTATTTATGGTTAATTTGTCTTTTTATTGCCCCCCTGTCTTTTTTTGTTCCCCAAACACAAAGGACATTAACTAGGAAAACAACCTAAGTCCCTCTGAAGGGCTTTCTGAGCATGTAATAGATTTGTCAGAGCTTTCTAAGCATGCAGCTGATTTTCTATCTCTTTGTAATTCTACCGTATGGCCTATTTTACCATTTATTTATTCGAGTTATTTAAATTGGAATTGCCTAAAATCTGTGGCCATGCGTTTATTCCTAGTGTTCTTATTTTCTGTTTTGTAAGAATGGTGAGACCAGAGATGTTCTTTGTATGCCATGGAAACTTCTGAACTACATCATTCTCATGTATGTACACTAAATTAGAAGAGGCTTTTATTGATTAGTGCTCAGTATTTTTTTTAAGGTATGCTTTCTAAAGACAAACCAGCAGTTGCTGTCAATGAATAGATTTTTAAAAGACTGCAAGGAATGGTAATGTAGGCTTAATATAGTGAAGAATAGTTTTAGTTCCTGGCTAATTTCTTTTATTACCTGAAGTGGATGGACCTGTTTGAAGATAAGATGTTTAGTTTCTCCCTGCTCTTTCTCACTAAAGACTAGAATGAGACTCTATCTCTTAGTAAAGTTTGGGCCCATGAGCTATGGAGTTAAAAGCATGGTTGCTGGATTCAGAGTTGCTCCATTCAAATCCCAGCGCCATCATGGAATATAAGGGTTGGTGTTTGGGAAGTAGTTACAACTTTCTGGGACTTTGTTTCCCCCTCTCCATCTTTAAAATAAAGGTTGATGTGTGAATCACATGTGTGAGGACATACATGAAGCCCTTCTTTGGCTTAGTTACTGTAGCTATTAATAATACAAATGGTACTATTATGGATAATACTGTTTTGATCTTTACTTCCACTTTGCCCATATGTTCATCAGAGTACAGATTATAGCTGGGATATTGTTCAGGTGAGGAAATGGGTAAACACTTCCCCACATCAAATTAGGATTTGCACCCTTTCTTCCCCCATTATCCTTACAATTTCCCCACAAGATAGTGAGTGAAAGTATAGTAGATGACCACCGCCATAAAACATGTAAACATCAAATGCTAGAAAATACTCCTCATGTACATAATCTTCCTTTCTTTTCAAGGGCAATCAAAATCATAGTATGGTTAATGTAGCTTCCCTGATTTTCTGCAAGATTTACTAAGAGATGTCATAGTTACCATTTCTAGCCTTAACGCATAGAACAGACACTTAATATTTTTATAGCAATACATTTCATAAATGCTCCTATGAATGGTTATGCTTTTAAAATGTCATTAATAATCTTTGAAAATAGGATTCTCTGGGGTACATAAGTGTCCATTTTATAAAAGAAAGATGTTTTTATTCTCTACAGTTGACCAATCTACCAAATGATATTCTTTCATTAGACTGAGGATTTTCTCCAAAACCAAGCCAGGAAAGGTATTTGAACAAAAAAATCGTTCTTGTTAGTGTGAGGAACATCCAGAGTGCATGTCCTCCGTTGTATAGAGTATCTTGGGAAAGAAGAGAGTGATTTTGTTCATCCTGTTTATGATCAGAAAATATCTGGATCCTCTAATCTTCTTCTAATTCTGAGAGAATTAGAGAGAACAGAGAAAATAGAGAGGAAAGAAAAGACTCTTGTGACTCAGGGCCTTTGATATTCCAGAAGCGAAGTGGGCAGATTGACTACAGCGCTAACGACTGTACAAATCTTTGTGAGACAAATCCAATTTCCTGTTATATTATGAATTTTTAATGAAGTCCTACGCTAGAATATATTAGTGAGACATACTCCTTCGACTTTTATGCTTTAAAACTGATCAAGTGGAAAAACCATCTGATCTGGTTTTCATCTCTAGAGGCGAGTGGATTATCCCAAAATAACTATCGGCTGTGTGATGCTATTTTTTAAAAGCAAGCAGCTAAGATAAGTTTTTTAACCTATTCTCCTCTATTTTGGGTTAGGGATTCAGGAAAAGCAGCAATGCGAGCATGACTTGGAAGCTGTAGGAGCTTTGGGTATCAAGTATGGAGTTTGGAAGGTGACTATCCTTTGTTTGCGGATGGTAGCTATAATAACAGATGATATTTTTGAATATGTAATAATAATCTCTGTGTTATTCTCTCTATAAACTGTCCCTTTGTTATTATCTACATGTATCTATAATGACAAAGCCCTAGTAGCGCTGTGGGCTTGGCATGGAACTGTGAACCGAAAGGTCAGTGGTTCGAACCCATCAGCTACTCTGCAGGAGACAGACAAGGCTGTTTCCTTCTGTAAAGATTTGCAGTCTTGGCGGCACTATGGACCTTTAATATTCTCTCCTGTGTTGTTGTTGTTGTTAGGTTCCTTCGAGGCGTTTCCAATTCATAATGACCCGATGTATAACAGAAAAAAACACCACCCGGTCCTGTGCCATTCTCACAATTGTTTTTATGTTTGAACCCGTTAATTCAACAACTGTGTCAATCCATCTTGTAGAGGGTCTTCACTGTTTCACCATCCCGCTACTTGACCAAGCATGATGATCTTCTCCAGGGGATGGTCTCGCCTGATTACATGTCCAAGTACATGAGATAATCCTTGCTTCTAAGGAACATTCTTGCTGTACTTCTTCCAAGACAGATTTGCTTGTTCTTCTGGTGGTCCATGGTACTTTCAATAACTTTTTTGCCAACATCATAATTTAAATGCATTGGTTCTTCAGTCTTCCTTTTTCCATGTCCAACTTTCTCATGCACATGAGACCATTGAAAATAACCATGGCCAGGGCAGGCACACGTTAGTTCTAAAATATGACATCTTTGCTTTTCCAGAGTGTACAGATTTTGTGCTTTCTCAATGCAATGCATTGCTTGATCTCTCGACTGCTGCTTCCATGAGCTTTGAGTGTGTATCCAAGCAGTATGAAATCATTGACAACTTCAGCCTGTTTTCCATTTATCACGATGTTATCTATTGTTCCAATTGTGAAGATTTTTGTTGTCTTTACATTGACTGCAATCCATAGTGAAGGGTGCAATACTTGATCTTCATCAACAAGTGTCTTGAGCCCTGCTCACTTTCAGCCAGCAAGGTTGAGTCACTTACCTATTGCAGGTTCTTAAGAAGCCTTCCTCCAATCCTGATACCACTTTCTTCTTCATGTAGTCCAGCGTCTCTGATAATTTGCTCAGCATACAGATTGATTCAATATGATGAAAGGCTAAAACTCTGACAAACATCTTTCCTGATTTTAAACTATGCACGATGCTCTCATCCTGTTTGCACAACTCTCTTTTGATCCATGTACAGGTGCTGGATGAACACAATGACGTGTTGTGAAATTCCCATTCTTCTCAAAGCAGTCCACTGTTTGAAATGGTCCACACAGGCAAATGCTATTGTATAGTCAATACAAGTTAACATCTTTCTGGTAGTCTCTGTTTGAGTAAAGTTCTAGCTGACATCTCAGTGATATTCCTTGTTCCAAGTCCTCTTCTGAATCTGGCTTGAATTTCTGGGAGATCCCTGTCAATGTACTGCTTCAATGATTATTGAATGATATTCAGCAAAATTTTACTTGCATGTGATATTAGGTAGTAGGGTAGTATGTATAATATCAGGTAGTAGGATAGTATCTATAATAACATGCCTCTTCTCTCCACTGTTTTCCCTGGAATGTGTTGTGGTAGTTACATAATCTGGTGTCAATTTGAGAGGATTACAAGTGAAGGGGTGGAGTCTAGCCTGTCAATTGAGAGATAGCCAATGAGACCTCTGTGTGGGCATGGCCTTCTCCTGAGAATTCTGGGAACTGCTGTTTTTTGTCCTTGGAGGCAGGACACACCTATCTCTTGGCTCACTCCCTGAGGTGCTCTACTGACAAGACACATGACACTACACCTATTAACCCTGTTCCTTGGGAACTAGAGAAGCCACATGGAGACTCCTGTCAGTGCTGAGACGCTTAAAAAGCCACTGGATCCAAAGACTTTCTACCCAGTGGCCTGTGATCATCCTGCATTCGACAGCATTGCATGTGCTTGGTGAGTCTGAAGAGGACTTTATAGATTGGTATCAGACATATTGGCTAATTAATATCAAACTTATGGGCTTGGACTGGATTGGATTGGGATGCTTTCTTAATGTACAATTACCATTTATATAAAACTCTCTCTCATACACATATGATCTCCCTGGATTTGTTTTTCTGGTCTACCCAGAATAACACATGTGTTAATGACTAAAATGCTTAGTAGCTAACCTACAGGTTAGAGGTTCAAGTCCTCCTCAGTAGAAAGTCCTGGTGATCTATTTCAGAAAAATCATTCATTGTGGAACATACTTTTGCCTGACATATGGGCTTCATGAGTTAGAACTCAGTCAACTAAATTTTTTCCTTTAATATTGTATATTCTCATAAACATTTTTTTGTGTCTATCAATTATACCCCTTCTTAACAGCATTCATGAAAAGCTAGTTTTGGATTCAAATTCTATTACTCAGCTATTTTTAGTTATCTATAACCTGTGGTATTAGAGTATATGAGAATAAAGCAATAAAAGGAGAGAAAGAAATGGTTATTGGACCATGAGACTCCCAGTGCCCTTTAAAAGAGCATCAAGTAAGGGTGAAAGACTACTGAGCTGAAACGACACGGACTCTTCAGCTAAAAAACCAAACCCAAACAAAACAAAATAAAACCCTGTGTTAGTCTGGGTAGACTAGAGAAACAAATTCATAGGAACTCATATGTGTATAAGGAAGAGGTTTATATACAAGAGCAGTTGAATTTTGAGAAAACATCCCAGCCCAGTCCAGTTCAAGTCCATAAGTCCAATATTAGCCCATATGTCCAATACCAATCTATAAAGTTATCTTCAGACTCATGAAACACATGCGACGATGCCAAATGCTAGAGGATCACAGGCCAGTATGTATGTGTGGGGGGGGAGGAGGGGGTCTTGTAGATCCAGTATCACTGTAAGCATCTTAGCACTGGGAGGGATTTCCATGTGGCTTCTCTACCTGAAGGCACTAGGGTAGTTCCATGTGTCTTGTTAGCTGCAATGTCTCCCAGGGTGTGAGCAGAGAGAGAGACTGTCTCCTGTCTCTAAGGAGGAATACCAGAGTTCCCAGAATCCTCAGGGAGCCATGCCCATACAGAGACCTCATTGGTTATGACCTAATTGACCGATTAGACTCCACCCTTCACTCTTAATCCTCTCAAATCCCAAATTGACACCCGATTATGTCACTACTACAACCCCTCACCCCCCAAATCACAACCATTGAATCAGTTCTGACTCCTAGTGACCCTGTGGGCTTACATGGCTATAAATCTGTACAAGACCGTAAATCTTTATGAGAGTACAACACCCCACCAATCCTCCTATGGAGTACCTGGTGATTTTGAACTACCAACCTTGTAGCTAACACGCTTGACCAACTTTTGCCATTAAGGCTCCCATTCAGTTAAAAGGCCTCAATAAATGCTAGTGTCACTATCAATAATTACAAATGAAATAGAACAATAGAAAAGGAAATCAACTATTGGATCTTGCCCTTTTCCTACCTGTATTCAACTTAAGGAACCTTGGAGGCATAGTGGTTATATGTTGGGCTGCTAACCTCAAGGTCAGCAGTTCAAAACCACTAGCTGCTATGCAAGAGCAAGATGGGGCTTTGCACTCCAGTAAAGGGTTACAGTCCTAGAAACTCACAAGGGAAGTTCTACCCTGGCCTATGGAGTTGCTATGCATCAGTACTGACTGGATGGCAGTGAGTTATATGTAGTGAGCAGTGACGACTCTCCACCACCACCCCCTTCTGTTTTAGGATGTAGACTCTAGATCTAGATTCTAGAGCAAAGCTTACATACTTTCTTAATGTTTGATTTTACTTTCAACCTGCCTGCAATGAAAATATGAAGGACCATTAACAAGTAACAGGTGGGTTCATGAGAAGGTGCTTACAACTAATTGCAGTTTTAATCACTTTCCCAAACAGCAACTGCCATCGCGTTGATTCTGACTCAGCACGAGCTCACAGTATTTCCGAGACTTTCAATATTGACAGAAGCAGACAGTTTTCTTTTCCCCCTCAGAGGGACTCGTGAAGTCGAACCACTGACCTTGTGGTTATCAGTCTGACACCTACCTATCTGACAGGGCCACCAGGGCTCCTTTCTAACCCTTAAAAAAAACCAAACCCACAACTCTACTCATAAACAATTATTTATAGGGTTTTTGAGGCTGTCAATCTTTTCAGGAGCAAATAGCTCCATCTTTTCCACCCTCGCAAAAGCTGGTGGTTTTGACTCTCCATTTTTGCAGTTAGCAGTCCAATGCATGCATGACGGCACCACCAAGGTTTCTCTACCCTCTTTAGTGCCTACTAATGGAGAGGCTTCCTCCTTGAAATTGTGATTTGTGGCTGAGAGATGCAATATGTAAGAAACACATCTGATTCCTTGTCTCTTGATCCCAAGTGTTCTCCAAGTGGGGAGGTATGAAAAATGATCTGAAAACACATTTTACATCCGTGAATACAACAATCCTTATGCCGTCATTGAATTTTTCCTTATATAGAAAAGTAAGGACTAAGTCTAAAGACCCAAAGATATACCCAAACAAAATAAAACAGGGAAAAACCAAACAAATGTGCGCGAACTCACATCCAGTGAGTCCATTTGAACCACAGCGACACTACAAAGGGTGTGATAGAACAGGCTGGCTACAGAAACAAATCTAGAGACACCCATATGTGTGTAAGAGAGAGAGTTATATCAGAGAGAAACTGTATATTGAGAAAACATCCCAGCCCAGCCTAGATCAAGTCCGTAAGTACAATATTAGCCCATATGTCCGATACTAGTCTATGAATTCCTCTTCAGACTCACACAGCACATACAATGAGACTTTAGTATATTCCAGCTAAATTAGTGTCATTGACCACTAATAGCAGAAGACCCGATGATCAAGAACATCATGCATAAAGATAGAAAAAGAACACTAAAAAGACACAAAAATGAGCTCAAGGTAGACCAAAGATCTAAGGTAAAACTCAGAGCTAGAACTGAGGTCATGATAGTGGGGTGAAGGAAGCACCAAAGAACTAGAGGAAAGTTGTGTGTTTCATCGGTGCTATACTGCACCCTGACTGGCTCATTTCTTTCCTGTGACCACCTCAATTCTATCTTACAAATCGAATTAGACCAGAACATGATAAATAAGAGCCCACAACACAGGGAATTCAGGATAGATAAACCCTTAAGGGGCAACAAGGAGAGGAGAGAGACCAGCAGGATTAGGAGAGGGTTGGGGAAACAAGGGGGAAGTGATCATAAGAATCAACCTAGAACCCCCTTCCAGGGGGACAAATAATGGGAAAGTGGGTGAGGGACGACGGAGGATGATGTAAAATATGGAAAAGATTATCTATAACTTATCAAGGGTTCATGAGGGAAGGTGGGGTGGGGAAAGGGGGAAGAAATGGGGAGTTGATATCAGCGGCTCAAGTGGGAAGAGAATGCTTTGAAAATGATGATGGCGGCATATGTGCAAATGTGCTTAACACACTGGAGGAATGCATGGATTGCCATAAGAGATGAAAGAGCCCCTAATAAAAGTATAAAAAAAACCCCAAAACTCAAAGCTATCAGGATTATCAGGAAAACAGAAAAATCTAAGGGCCCTAGTGCAGGGCATACCGTGGCTCCCAGATATACAAAGCAAGCACACACAGAAGAAGACAAAATAGATGAATAGGACCTATTAAAATTACATATTGTGTGCATCAGAAGATTTCATCAAAATAGTAAAACAAGAGCCCTCAAATTGAGAAAAGATGTTTAATAATGGCATAACAAACAAAGGACATCCTGTCACATTCCTGTCTTCAATGGGAATGTTTTCAGCTTTTCTCTATTGAGTGTTATTGGCTGTTGGTTTCTCATAAATAGCCTTTATTGTGGTGAGAAATTTCCCTTTTATTCCTGTCTTATTAAGTGCTTTTATATGGAATAGGTGTTGGATGTTGTCAAGTGCTCTTTCTGCATTAATTGATATAATCATATGGTTCTTATCCTTTCACTTGTTTATGTGGTGGAATACATTAATTTTTTTCAAATGTTGAACCATCCCTGTATCCCTGCTATGTTGATATGTTGTTACATTCTATTGGCTAGGATTTTGTGGAGAATTTTTGCATCTATGTTCCTGAGGGATAATGGTCTATAATTTTTTAAAAAAATCTTTGTGGGATCTTTTCCTGGTTTTGGCATCAGGGTAATGCTGGCTTTGTAAAATGAGTTTGGGAGCTTTCTGGATGCTTCTATAGTCTGGATATTTTGTGTAGATTTGGTGTCAGCTCTTCTCTGAATATTTGGTAGAGTTGGCCTCGGAAGTCATCTAGTTGTGGGCTCTTTTTGATTTGGATTTTCTTGATGACCTTGTATGTTTCTTCTTTTGCTATAGGTCTGTTCAAGTTCTTAATGCCCATCTGCGTTAATTTGGAAAGAGCATGTATTTGTCTGTCATCTGGATAATTGAATTTATTGGAATACAGTCTTTTGTAATAGTGATATTATTTGTTTCATTTCATTTGGATCTGTTGTGATGACACCTTTCCCACTTCTAAGTCTAGATATTTTCAAGTGCTCTTTATTTCCCTTTGTTAAGTTTGCTAGTGGTTTGTCAATTCTGTTGATCCCTTCAAAGAACCAGTTTATTGCTTTTGTTGATTTTTTCCATTGTTTTTCTTTTTACCAGCTCATTTACGTCTACTCTAATTTTTATTATTTCTTTTCTTCTGTTGGAGTGTTTATGCTGTTGACTCTGTTCTAAGTATTGGAGGTGTTGTATTAAAATGTTGAAAATTATTTTCTCCTCTTTTTTGAATGTGCGCATTAATTTTTATAAACTGACCGCTGATAACTTCTTTTGTTATGTACCAAAGGTATTCGTATTTTGTGTTGGCATTCTTGTTTGCTTCTAAGAACTTCCTAACTTCCTCTCTTAATTAGGGTAATACCCAGTCTTTTTTAGTAGTGTGTTGTTCAGTCTCCATGTGTTTGTCTTTATGTTTTTATTCTTTCTATTGTTGATTTCCAGTTTTATGGCAGTGTGGTCTGAGAAGATGGTTTGAATGATCTCTGAGTTTTAATTTGTTAAGACTTGCTTTGTAGTCTAGTATGTGGTCTATTTTAGAATATGAGCCAAGTATTTTGGAGAAGATTTTTTTTTTCCTGTTGGTTGGAGAACTTCGTAAACATGTATGAGATCAGGTTCTTTGATTGTGTTGTTCAGCTCTTCAGTTTCTTTGCTGAGTTTCTTTCCTGTTGATCTATCTTTCCTTGAGAGTGGTGTACTGAAGTCTACTACTATCATTGTCTGTCTGGTGATCGTGTTTCATGTCATTGGGGACTTGGTTGATGTATTTCAGGGGTCTTTTGTTGGATGCATATATGTTTATTATGACTGTGTTTTCGGCACTTTATAGGAGCAAAGTGTAGCAGTCTGTTTCTGAAAAGATTTGCAGCCCTATAAACCTCAAGGAACTGTTCTACTCTGTCTTGCAGGATCACTAGGAGTCAGACTAGATGATTTGGGAATAGGTTGAGTTTTTAGGTTTACTCCAATATGGCCTCACATTAACTTAAGATTTATTTTCAAACAAGGACACGTTCACATGTGTTAGGCATTAGGACTTCTATCATTTTTATTAAAAAATAAACTATAAAAGCATGTAAACTGTTTACTTCAATGCCACACACACACACATACACACACACACATACACACACACACACACAAACTCTCTCTCCCCCCCTCTCTCTCTCACCATAAATGATTGATTTTATTATCGCAACAATTGGTGTGGAGGGGGCCATATCTGACCTCTTCTGGCTTTCCTATTGCCATGAGATAGAGGACAGGCATGCCTTCACTTTCCATCTTTCTTTACCTGTTCTGATACCAACTTCCCCTCAGGCACACACATGGTCCTTGGGCGTCTGCCCGTGTTCTCTGCCCAGCTCTTATGTTCTATCACATGGTCTCCTTGCCCCAGTTTTGCTCTCAGTCTCTACCACTTTGAACATGTTCTAATGGTGGCTTTCATTCTGATGGTGCTGCATTTCTCTCTGTGTTCTTGCTTCTGAGATGGCTCTTATCAACCGAGGCACCATTTTGTTAGCTATCTGGCTTTGTCTCTAGGGAGACCAGACCCCAAGGAAACAAAGGGTGGTCACTTGGTGCACATCTTCTACTGAAGTGGAGAATTATCTTACCCTAATCCTGTCCATTAGCATAGCAAAGACCTCCCTCTAAAATACATTATCACAGGCTTAGAGGCCAGAATGTATAATACAAGGAATTAAATGAGGAATTCTTTGAATTATGACAAAAATGGCCATATTCATGGACTACATCTTAATTGTATATCTATGTAGTGTATGTCTTCAGAGGCTCAGTGTGCTGTAACGTGATTTCTTTTGTATGCTCAGAAAATTTCACCTTGGAGACATGAGGGAGGATTGTGAATGTTCTAATCTAATCACTTATGCACAACAAAGTATTAATTGGACTTTCCAGGAATGGTGCTCTCGGCACAACAGAATTAAATTGAATACCTACAGACTGCACATCTCAAAGGCTGTATAAAAAATCCTTACACCCAAAGGAACACAAAGCAACATGTAGGATTCCTAAATTATTTGACCACTGTCACACAAAGATTTTAATAGCTATCGAAATAGTACACGTGCTCTCATGATGCTTACTCATTAATTTATTCATGCTGAAAATGTTTAATTAATTTGAGTTGGTGTCAAACATTAGAGTAGATGTTGGAAATCTGATGATAAACAAGGCAGAGTTGGTGACTTTTCACATGAATTTAATATTTGAAAAATGGGAAATACAGGTAAATACTTTGAAGAAAATAACAAAATTCTTACAAACCATGCAGATTAAAATAAAAACCAATCCTATGACTGTCAAGTTGATTCTGACACATAGGAATGGAATCCTTTGGGATGGAGTAGAACAGAGTAGTAGGGTTTTCAGGGTTTCTATCTTCATGGAAGCAGATTGTCACATGTGGGAGATAGACCAGTTACCCCGCACCAAGCTGCATCTGAAATGAAGTGTGTGAATGAAAAGAAAAAAAGAGACAAGTACAAAGTATGGGATTGGGAGGACAACAGTCTGATGGACTGAAGACCCGAGTATATTCAAAGCTTTGTTTTTATACTATTCATACAAGGGAATGGTTACAAAACAAATATTAAAGCACTTGTTTAAAAAACATTCTGACCCTGAACTAACTATAAGCTTTTCTCTTGTGAACTGTTTTGTTCTGTTCTTTGTCAGTGGTTTGTTTTCGTTGTTTTGTTGTCTGGTTGTATACTGTTGCTTTGTTTTCCTCTGTCTTGTTTTCGTGCATGTTAGTGACTCCACAGGTCTGTCTGAATAGGACAGGCTGGATGAACTATCTGGAGGAAAAACAACGGGACCGACAGTTCCGGGGGGACTTGGGGTGGGGGGGCAGGGGGGGTAAGGAAGTGGTGTTAACAAACCCAGGAACAAGGGAAAAACATGGGACCCCAAATGGTAGAGAAGGGGGAGTGGCAGGCATGGTGGGAAATGATCATGGGTAAGGTTGCTTAGAGAAGAGGTATACTCTAGCCCAGGTGGCAATGAAGCATGGTAGTAGGGCAGGAGGAAAGTCAAGGGAGATGGAGGAAAGAGCTAGGAGTCAAAGGGCATTCATGGAGGTCTAGATAAAGACATGTACATGCAAATATATATAGGTAGATGGGGAAATAGATCTATGTGTCTATATTTATAGGTCAAGTATTAAGGTGGCGGAAGGACCTTGGGCCTCTACTCAAACACTCCCTCAATGCATGAATACCTTCTTTTATTAAATTGGAACTCTATGATGCTCACTCTCCCGACACAACGGCTGGAGCCAAAGTGGGTGAACAAGTAAATGTGGTGAAGAAAGCTGATGGTGCCCGGCTATCAAAAGAGATAGTGACTGGGGTCTTAAAGGCTTGAAGATAAACAAGCGGCCATCTAGCTCAGAAGCAACAAAGTCCACATGGAAGAACACACCAGCCTGTGTGATCGAGTGGTCCCAAAGGGATCAGTTACCAGGCATCAAAGAACAAAAAAATCATATCATTGACTGCACACCTCCATGATAGGATCACTGAAGACAAATGGGTGCATAAGCAAATGTGGTGAAGAAAGCTGATGGTGCCCGGCTATCAAAAGATATAGTGTCTGGGGTCTTAAAGGCTTAAAGGTGAACAAGCGGCCATCTAGCTAAGAAGCAAAAAAGCCCACATGGAAGAAGCACACCGGCCAGTACGATCACGAGGTGCCAAGGGACCAGGTATAAGGCATCATGCAAAAAAAACAACAACGATATAAGTGTGTGTATATATGTGTATATATGTGTATATGTATATGTACATATATACCATATTAAATGAAGGGGGAAGTGCAGAGTGGAGACCCAAGGCCCAAGTGTCGGCCAATGGAGATCCTCTCATAGAGGGGTTTAGGAGAGGAGATGGGTTAATTAGGGTGCGAGGTAGTACCGATGAAGAACACAGCTTTCCCCCAGATCCTGGATGCTTCCTCCCCACAACTACCATGATCCGAATTCTACCTTGCAGGACTGGATAGGGCAGAGGCTGTACACTGGTACATATGAGGGCTGGAGGTACAGGGAATCCAGGGTGGATGATACCTTCAGGACCAAGGGTGTGAGGGGCGATGCTGGGAGAGTGGAGGGTGAGTGGATTGGAAGGGGGGAACTGATTACAAGGATCCACATATGACCTCTTCCCTGGGAGAGGGACAGCAGAGAAGGGGGGAAGGGAGACTCCGGACAGGGAAAGATATGACAAAATAACGAGGTATAAATTACCAAGGGCACATGAGGGAGGGGGGAAAGGGGAGGAAGGGGAAAAAAAAGAGAGGACCTGATGCAAGGGGCTTAAGTGGAGAGCAAATGCTTTGAGAATGATTGGGGCAGGGAATGTATGGATGTGCTTTATACAATTGATGTATGTATATGTATGGATGGTGATAAGAGTTGTATGGGTCCCTAATAAAATGTAAAAAAAGAAAAGAGGAGAAAAAAATGATTAGGGCAGGTACTGTACAGATGTGCTTTATACAATTGATGTATGTATATGTATGAACTGTGATAAGAATTGTATGAGCCCCTAATAAATTGTTAAAATTAAAAAAACAAAACAAAACAAAACATTGTGAACCTCTTATCTATGCAAACATTACTTAACTAGGTACACTGTCTAAACACTTGAATAATAAAAGCACTACATTCTAAGATAAGTACAAGGACATGCAAGGTCAACATGCAAGGTCAACAGAGGCACAGGGGACTAAGTAGTCGCACACCAAGAAACATCTGGACCAGTTGACCACCTCCTACAGTCACATCTTCCTCTCATGGAGTAGCTGGTGGATTTGAACTTCCAACCTTTTGGTTAGTAACCAAATGTTTAACAATTGTGCCATGAGGGAAATTGATTATAAATATGATGTAATGAAGAGACCAACAGGATTCAGATAGGAAGTAATAGTAACAAAATAGAAGCGAGTGAGTGCTTTTGCACAAGCTTTTTAAAAAAAGTTCATAGAACAATAGAATAACAAATAGCGGAGCTTTCCCATGAATATTTTTTAGTACCCTCATATTTGAGCAAGGATTGCTAGAACTAGCTGTGTGAAGGCCATTCCAGAGAGAGGGAACATCATGTGCAAAGAACCTTACAACATAGCAAAGAACATTGCGACATAGCAAAGAACCTTCATGAGTTGGAAAAACACCACTGTGATTGTGGAGTAGTAGGGAATTAGTTCAAGACTGGCCAAGCCAGAGTGCGTAAGGCACTGTACTCAGTTATGTCTATTGAAGGACTTTTTCTGGGGATGCTATAAATGGTTTTGCCTAAACAGAAGGGGAGAGAAAAAAGGTACTCTATATCTCTAAGATCTCTCTGGCTTCTGAATGTAGAATAGATGGGAAAGACCAAGAATGTCCATGTGGAGTTAGAGGCGATAGGGGTCATTCAAGTAAGTTAGAGAGCATTTCTATTTTCTACTAGAATTGATCCAACTTAAAGCAGGATTAAATGTTTAATTGCTGCTGGTTGTAGTTGCATCTGTTTGGACTCACAGTGACCCCAGGTATGCAGAGTGGAATGTTCTACAGGTTTTTTCAAAGCGATGACCTTTGGGAAACAGCTTCCCAGATCTTCTGAGGTGCCTCAAGGTAGATTTGAACTGTCAATCTTTTAGTTAGTAGTCCCTGCTTAACTGTTTACACCACCTAAGAACTCAGATGTTTAGTGTGCAATTAAGTGGGAGAGTCTTGATCCCAAAGGAGAGATCTGACCTAAAATACAAATTTAGAAGTTATGGAATTTTATATAATACAGAATTTAAAGCCATATTATAGGAGATCGCTTTGGAAATGTGTGTGAAGAGAGAAAAGAGTTTTGAGACACACTAAGCTTTTGAGGTCAAGAGCAGCAAAGGAGAAACCAGAAAGACAAGAGGAAATCTTGGGGCATTTAGAAAAAGAGTCTAAAGAAGGAAGCGATTAAAACTTGGTTGAATTCTGGTAAGAGAGTGAGTAAGATGAAGACAAGGTTATTATATTTGGCAACATGGAAAGAATTAGAGAACACAATATCTGTCTCAGTACAGTGGTGCTTTGGGATTCTTTTGTGTTGTGTTGGAATCAGATTTGAGTGAGTTGAAGACGGAATAGAATGAGTAAATTGACATAATATATGTAGCTTCCTTTGGAAAGTTGATATTTGATAAAGTCAAAAGAAAATGTTTTCAAAATATGGATTTTAGGAAAGCATGTCTGAATCTTACAGACATGTTCCTGTAAGCCTTAGATCTGGAATTAGATCCAGAGCACAGATGACAAGACTGATTTTCCAGAAATAGGACAACTTCTTATTTTCTAACAGGAAGGAAGCAGAGTTACATATATGAGGAAGAATGTGGTTTGTGCATCTGCTTGTCAGTGAAGAATGCAGAGTGAGCAAAATCATCGGGGCACTGAGATAGAGGAGGGAGCGTTGGATAGTTTCAAGAAAGCAGAGGCATAAATTAGTCAAATCAGGTTTATATGAAAAAAAAAAGCAAAGGGTTACTGGCCTTTCTTGAATGCACATTTGCGTGCACAAAGCCTGTCTTTTGGAATATACTATATCTCCTGAGTTCAGGTGTTTTGTTTTCCTGTTTACCACTGTCTCCATGGGACCCCAGCAGGACCTAGTAAATAGTAAGTGCTCAAGATATATTTAACATTGAGCTCCTGGGATTTCTTCCTTCAGGATCATCAGTTCTTGATCATCTGGTACCCGTTGAAATGGGTGAATATTGATCAATTCTTTTAGGTACAGTGACTTGTATATTCTTATAACTTCTTTTGATATTGCATGTGTTGTTCATCACTTTGCCTAAAAAACACTTTAGTATCTCAACTCAAGGCTTGAATGATTTCTTCTGTTCTTTCAGCTCGAGATCTACTCAGCCTTTTCGCCTTTTGGGCTTTCTAACTCCAGCGTTGCACGTTTCATTCCAATACTGTATTGAGCTGCCCTGTGGAATTGTCTGTTCAGTTTTTCACTTCATTTTTTTCTTCCACTGCTCTAGCTAGCCTATGTTCCATATCATTAATATCACATATACATTACGTTACACTGAACATCATTGAAGAACAATATGTTGACAGGGAGCTGAGAGAGACAGGGTGATTCAGAAGAGGATGTGGAATAATGAATATCTTGCTGACTTCAGCTAGATCTTGCCTCAAAGCAGGGGATACCATAAAGATATTTACTTGTGCTTTATTGCCTATGCAAATGTATTTCAACTGTGTGGGACCATACAAAACTAAATGCATTTGGTTAAAATTTTGAATTTCATAGAAAGAGGAAAAACATGCACATTTGTCCAAGTATAAAGTACAACATCAGAATTCTGATCTGCAATACTAGAAACTTGAAGTTAGCGAAATTATGTCTACATGCATGTGATAGAAAATGCCTACAACTTAACCTTCCTATGTCAATAAAAGATATAATAAAGATATGTACACAGAATTTTGAAAGTATATACTTAAGTGCTTCATATAAGGAAAATACGAAAAAAAGAAAAAGACTGTACTAAAATAAAATTTAAAAGCTAGAGGAAGTTGAAAGACAGAGAGTGTTAATCCAGATAGACTAGAGAAACAAGGCAGTGACACTCATATAAGTGTAAGAAAGAGCTTAATCTCAAGAAGTAATTGTATACCAGGAAACCAGCCCAGCTCAACTCAAATACTTAAGTCTGAAACTAGTCCATAAGTCCCTCTTCAGACCTACGCAGACAGGCTAAATTCCACCCCTTCACTCCTAAGTCTCAAATTGACAACAGATTATGTAACCACCACATTGCTATTCAAATGGCTTCCAGTGGTAAATCCTTCAGAAATTGGCAGCCTCTTCCTTTATTAGTCTGGAAATTAATCAGAAACTTGTTCACTCTGGATAACCTTGCTGGAAACCACTGTACCACTGGAGCTTTACTAATTCTACTAATAGTAATGTGAAACTCTCCACCATAGAATTAAAATACCATCGAGATAAAAGGAATATTCAAATATGGGCAAGCTTTTCAGACTAAACTGAATGGGATGTTCATTTATACATATTAAGACACGTAAGTAACTAATTCCTGTTTAAGAAAGCAACGAGGGTTAGTGTGTTCACACGTCTTGTGGGTGGTCTCCTTTGGCACTGCCTGTTTACCAAGCAGGATGCTCTTTCCCAGGGATTGGTCTCTCTGACAGTGTGTCTGAGCACATGAGCTGAAGTCTCACCATCCTTACTTCTGGAGCATTCTGGTTGTACTCCCAAAACAGATCCGCTTGTTCTTTTAGCTGTCCATAGTACTTTAAGATTCTTTGCCAGCACCATAATTCAAATGTATCAATTATTCTTCGGTCTTCCTTATGTAGTGTCCAACTTTCACATGCAAACGAGGCTATTGAAAATACTGTGGCTTGGGTTAGGTGCACGTTAGTCCTGAAAATATATTTCTTGTTTTACAATGCTTTCAAGCTATCTTGTGCAGGAGATTTGCACATTTCATTTCTTGGCTGCTGCTTTCATGAGCATTGATTGTGGATTCAAGCAAGATGAAATCCTTGACTATGTCAGTCTTTTCTCTGTTTATGATAATGTTACCTATTGGTCCACTTGTGGGGATTTAGATTTTCTTTACGTTAAGTTCTAATTCATATTGAAGGCTGCAGTCCTTGATCTTCATCAGCAAGTACGTCAGTTCACCTCTCTTTCAATAAGCAAGGTCGTGTCATCTGCATATTCAAGGTTTTTCATAAGGCTACTTCCAATCCTGATGCCATATTATTTTTTGCACAGTCTAGCTTCTCTGATTAATTGCCCAGTATCCAGATTGAATAAGTAAGGTGAGAGGCTACGATCCCGACATCTACCTTTCCTGGTTTTAAATCATGCAGCATTCCTGTGTTCTGTTTGCACAACTGCCTCTTACTCCATGTATAGGTTCTGCATGAGCACAGGGATGTGTTCTGGAATTCCTGTTCTTATATAGAATTCTCATTTCTCGTAGCAGTTATCAAATTCCTGCCACTTTAATTAGAAATGTTAATGGTCGGGGAGAAGGTGACAAAAGAATCTCCAGAAACAATTGTGGGCTCAAGTACAGAGGAGCCGATGTCCTATTTCATTAGTCATTGCTCAGGGAGGGTTAAGTGCTTCAGAATTTGTGTCCTTTTAGACCAGGGAAGAAGGGAAATCAAGCGACTATTCAGAGGTGCCAAGCAGAGGGTCCTGCGTCACGCATGAGCCTGGATGAGGCCTCCTTGGTGGCGTGTGAAAACGCCACGTGGCAGGCAGTCGCTGAGAGAAGACTAGCACACTGGTAGGTGCCTTGCACCAACTCCATGACACCTCACAACAGCCTTCCCTTCGAATCCTCTTGGCACTTACCACTGAAAGCTTAGGCAGGCAGACAAAGGGTTCAGATCAGCAAGAAAGAATTTATGATACTTCTTACTCTACTCATTCTCAGGTATGATGTATTGATTTCATATCGTGCCATCAATTAATTTCCAAGATTGTATTTTTATTTTGTTCATCTTGGAAGCTGGGCACAGTTAGAGGTACTCTGGGAAAACTGGATGAGATCGTGGGACAAGAAGAGGCATTGGGATCTGTGGTAGCTTTCTTTTGAACAACTCCTCTTTGGGGGATTGAAGTTGACTTTCAGCGCTCACTCAGGAGCGGGTCCTCTGTCTCCTGGGACACTTCCTTTGCAGCCTCTTGACTGAGCTCCAGACTAGCAATGCTCTAATGGATTCACTCGAGTGCCAAGCGCTAGCAGCACCGTGAAGGCTGCGCTCAGATATCTGTGTGGTAGTTACTTTCTGGTAGCTTTTGGAGAATGGATCTGTTTTATTAATATTTTATTTTATCATCATAGTAACAATAAAACAATGATAATATATAACAGTATATATATTTTTAGCATATGATTTGATCTGCACAGGTTTATTATACAAAATACTTGCATACCACATGTTTACATCTTTCTCTACTGTCTCAAGTTTTCAAACCCAGGAGCATATTACAATTTTCTTGTTTTTTCCATTTTTGTGCTTTGCGGCATCCTATACATTCTACTGTTCATTTTACTTAGAATGTCTACCTTTTTCTTCCTCTCATTCCTGAAACTAGTGATTCTGTGTCTTTCCTTCTTCACCCTCACTGGAATCTTCTGCCCTAGGTGTGTCAAGCTTATTTTCCATGATTTTTCCTTTTCTTAGGTCCCTCACTCTTCTCCTTTCCTGTTGGGTGTTTTTCTAAATACGGTAATCTTTCTGAAGCAGGTCCTACATGACTCCATTTCTCCGTATATATTTTAATATTTCCTCTCTTCTATACTTCTTGTTCACCTCAGTCACTTCCTTTCTCTTTGCCTGTTACTAACCCCAAGGTCAGCAGTTTGAGCCTTCCAGCTTCTCCGTGGGGAAAGATGAGGTAGCCTGCCTCATTGGAAACCCAATGAGGCAGTTCTATACCATCCCATAGGGTTGTTATGGTTTGGAATCAGCTCTATGGTAGTGGGTTGGGTTTGGGGTTTGGGTCTATGTGTTAGTCTGGATTGACTAGAGAAACAAATCCAGAGACATTCATATGTATAAGAAGGAACTTTATATCAAGAATAATTGAACAGCAGGAAAACATCCCAGTCTAGTCCAGATCAAATCATACATCCAGTGCTAGTTCGTAAGTCTGGTTCTAGTCCATAAGCTCCTCTTCTGACTCATGAAGCCACATGAAATGATGCAGAATGCAGGAACATCACAGGTTAGTGGGTGCAAAGTCCTGTGACTCTGGCAGCTCTCCGAGTGACTCAATAGCAGGAAGGTGAAGGCAGAGAGAGAGGAGGAATTTCCCAGGCCCCTCCTATGAGGAGGTCATGCCCACAAGGAGGCCCCATCAAGCTGCGACCTGACTGAGAGGCTAGACTCTACCCCTGCACTTCAAGTTGACCGGAAATTATGTAACTACCACAGCCTATATTAATTTCATAGGCCTGTTGTAACAAAGTACCACAGAACAGGCAGATGCTAGAAATGCAAATCAACCTGTGACTATGCTTTCTACAAAGTTTCTTGAGAAAAATCCTCCTTTGTCTCTTGGTGCTTTGGTAGCTTTATGTGGTTTGGGTACGTAAAGGAATCTTCTTGGAGCTATCTATTCTTCCTCAGTCTCTCTGTATCTCTTTTCCTCTTTTGTAAAAGACACGACTCAGATTGGGTTAAGACCCACCTGACTCTGGTGTGACCTCATATTGTCTTATAATGTCTTCAAAGACCTTTAAAAATATATATATTTACCTTCAGAGGTACCAGGGGTTAGGCTATCAACATTTTTTGTGTGTGGACACAATCCAACCTATAGCACTTTAAATATATATTCTTGATTCGATTTCTACTCAGATCCCTTTTCTGAAGTACCCATATTAGAGCATGTCCCTGTATCTTTTGGGTATCCATTTATAGATGCTATTATTTGATGCACACAGTTTTTTCTTGCTCCTTGAAAGTAGATCAAAGGGTATGGACCTTCTGACTATTGTCGAGGCTTGATTTGAAGCTCTGCATATCCAGAATAGCATAATTTTTCAACTTTCTGGCAGGCTATCTTTTATCTTCCTTCTCTGAATGCCCCAAGATTTCCATTCACTATATTCTAACAATCTCCCTCCTCCAAAGTTGCTTCTTAGAGTTGAGAAGCTGAGCCAACACGCTCTCCCTCTACTGTGCTCACCCCACTGCCATTTTACTTCCAATCCAGGAGTCCGCTAATTTACTTAATTCTTATGCATGTCTGGTGAGAGACCAATGCACTTTTCCTGTGCTAACGCTTTCTGCTCTATAGAATAATATGACTATATCCTTCTCTATGATAGATTATACTTTACATATTCTTATTTTCAACGACTCAGACATTTCAAGTAATTGGAATCCATACCAAATAATATCCTCATACATTTCTTCTTGTTCCTGCCCATTGACTGAACTGTTCTGGGCTCCAGAACCAATGTTGATCCCTTGGAGAATGTTTTCCTTAGGGCCCTGGTAGTGTAGTGGGTTATCAACCTGCAGGTTCAGCAGGTAGAACCCATCAGCTGTGCCTTGAAAGAAAGAGAAAACTTTCTGCTCCCATAGAGATGTATAGCCTCAGAAACCCCGAGAGCAGCTCTGCCCTGTCCTAGTGCGACCCTGTCCCAGGGTCACTGCGAGTCGGAATTGCCTGGATGGCAGCAAGTCCTTTTTATTCATGGTTAGAGTGGAGTGCAGTTCTGATCTTTTATATTCTTTATGGGAGAAATGTTCTGCCTTGGCTGTTTTATCTATCTTCTTTATTAACACATAAAATTATTAATGAAGTCATTAACAGAGAAAGCCTTAAAACAAGTAATGTTAGTTAATAGCATTCTCTCACCTTGTTGGATCTGTATTATGCCCCCCACGCCCCCACGCCTTTTCTTGGAGAAGCATTGTTGGGGATTTGCTAATAGCATAATAGACTGCTTGTTCTGTTTTCTTTCAGGAGGAAATATTTCAGTGTGGGAGGGAATGGTTCAGACTCCCATAGATCAATTTCCTGAGGGTCTCAAATAATAGCCATCACATCTCTTGTTCCCAAAGAGGGAACAAGGGGCCATGCTTTAATTGTATTGTCATTATCTGCTTACATCAGTGGAGTATGAATTCCTCCAAAGCAATAGTATTATCTTATTCTTGATGGTTACAATGATTAGAATTCAACAAGTGTTTATTCAGTGAATGAAAAGATAAACAAACAAATAAATAAGTAAATCGGACTCAAAAGGAGTAAAAAGCTGAGTGATCCTGAGCTGTCTGCTAACCTTGCTGGGGCACATCTATAACTTGGGGATGCTGGCAGAAATTTTCTAAAACAACGTTTCCAAGTCCAAGTTCCAATGACTTGCCCCATGTTGTGTAAGAGGTCACTGGCCAGGGTGAGACTAGTACTTAAGTGTGCTCATTCATGTTACAGGCTCTTTTTACCACCTCATGTTGTATTCTAACCTATACAGTCAGGTGATGGAGAATGTGCTATGTCGGCCACTCGATTTCCTTCCAGGGCTGATGGTACTGAGTGGGAGAGGAGTTATATTTAGAAGGCTTTGCTGAGAACATAAAGGTCAGATTTTGATCTAAGGGTTTGTCACATGCGTTTGGATAATTATGTGAGATATTTATTGTATTTTCCCAACCAACTGCATTCTTTCCCATTACACTTTCTTATACCTGGAATCATTTAGTTCTCTTTAAATAAAAGCTATCCATTTTCTCAGGAAATGGTTACTGTGGTAGGAATGTAAAGGAAAACAGAGAGCTCCACCTTAAACCTCAAGGCTGACATTCAAGGCTGTTTGGGGTCTAAAGCTTGTTAATTTTTTTGAGTGTTTTTAAATCTTTAATCAATAGCTTATGAAGTACAAGTGCTTCCCCCTACTTTGCTAAACAAAGGTCTATACTTTTGGGCATTCCCTCTTCACGTTCCAGCTCCTGGGGTAGCTCCAAACTCTTTCTTCTGCCTAGTAAGATTGCCCATGTTGAAAGCCAAATTGCGACATTCCTTCAGGTGAACAGCTAGGAAAAGAGGAATGAATAATGTCATTCCATTCCTCAGAGTCCCAGCTCCACTCCAGTTTCTCTGGCTTTTCCCATGCCGTTTGATGATTGTTTTTTCATACTTTGTTCAGAGTTTATATTTGTTACCTGCAGTTGAGTTTTTTTTCATTTAAAAGGTATCATTTAACAGTTTTTAGTGTTTCCAGAGAGTTTTGCAACCATTATCACAATGACTTGAACGTTCACTACCTCAAAAAGAAATTTCATATCCATTAGCCGTTACTCCCCTTTTTATCCTCAGTACCACCATCCCCGTTGCTAGGCACCACTTCCAGCTCATGACATTACTAAGTGAAGCAGAACAAAATGCTGTCTGGTCCACTGCCATCTTCAAAAGTGTTATGCCTTACTGCAGTCACTGCATGTGATAGTTATATAATTTCATGTCAAAATGATAAATAAGTGCCTCTTGTGGGCGTGACCTTCCCATGAGTCTTCTGGGAACTTCCTCTCACTCTCTCTCCTTCACCTTCCAGTTGGCAAGCCATGTAGAGCCATGCTGAGACCTGAGGGAGCCATATGCAAAGGCCTGTGCCAGCCCTGTGCTGCTTCCACCACCATTGGATCCCTAAGACTTTTCACCCTCTTCTGTGATCTTCCTGCGCTCTGCATCATTACATGTGGTTGTGTGAGTCGGCAGAGAGATTTATGGACTAGTATTAGATTTATGGGTGAGTATTAGACTTATGGACTGGATCTTTTCTTGATACACAATTACTTGATGTTTTATAGATACACAATTAGTTTTTGATATAAAGCTCTCTCTTGCACATTTAAAAGTGCCTCTGGATTTGTTTCTGTAGTCAACCTGGACTAACACACGGCACAAATTCATTTTCTTGGGGATCTTCCTTGCTTTCACTCATCTTTTACATTATCAAGCGTGATGGCCTTTTCCAAAGACTGATCTCTTCTGATAACTATGTTCAAAGTATTAAGACAAGTCTCTTGCCATCCTTGCTTCTAAGGAGCATTCTAGCTTTACTTTTTCCAAGGAAGATTTGTTTTTTCTTCTGTGTCCATGATACTTTCAGTATTCGTCATCAGCATCATAATTCCAATGCATCATTATTCTTTTGGTTTTAAATTCATTGTCCAGCTTTTGCATGCATATACAGTGATTGAAAACACCATGGCTTGGATCAGGCACACCCTAGTCATCAAAGTGACATCCTTGTTCTCCAATAATGCAAAGAACTCTTGAGTTTGATGCAGCATGTTGCTTGACTATGACTACTACCATTACTTCCTTTTCCATCTTCCTTTTTCTCTTCTCCCTCTTCTGCTCCCCCTCCATCTTCTTGCAATTCAATGCTTTGTATATACTAAGAGAGCTGTGCAATCATCGCCACATCAATTTTAGAAAATTTTCTTCATTGTTTTACTCATTGTTATTAGCTCTCCATTTCCCCCAACCTCCCCTGCCACAACCATAAGAAACTATTAATTTAGTTGCTGTATCTGTATTAATTTAGTTGCAGTTTCTTATGGTCTGTGGTTGGTTACTGTGAAAATGATTTCTTTTAGAAAAATTAGCACAAAGAGTAGTCCTAAGGAGGTAGAGATTAAAGATGTCCTAAATGTCCAACTTTTCAAAATGTGATATTATTCCATTGTCCCTCTTCCCCTCAGTATATCTCTCATGTCCCTAACTTTTGTAATTTACTCCAATGTCTCACAGAACCAATGAAATGTTAAGGAAATGGCTCACATGGTTGTGTGGGTCCTGTTAAATCTGAACCTGGAATTTCAAATGTCTGTCTGGAGTATCATCTCCATCCACAAGGTTGTGGAAGCTGATGAAATCAGGTGAGGTGACAGATCACAACTAAAGCCTCAGGTACTAGAGATAAGGCCAAGGGAAGCTATAGCTAGGGCCCAATGCCTGAATCAGAACAGGTGTCCTTGCTGCTGCACATGCTCAGTCAAGAGGGGAAGTAAGAAAAAGAATGGCTTTGCTGGGGTGTGGTTGCCTTCTGCAGTCCACACTCCTGAGCAACCAAAGGGTGGTGACTTGAATCACATCCTCTGATAACGTGGAGACTCAAAAGACATCCCATTTAACCATATGAATTAGCATAAAAGAGAGTCTGTTCAAAGTGAGATTATAATCACAGGCATTTTCTTGTTAGTAGGGCCATATGAGTTATTTCTGACTCATAGCATCCCTATGTAAAACAGAATGAAACATTGCCCATCCTCACAATTGTCATGTCTGAGGCCACGGTTGCAGAAACTGTATCACTCCATCTCTCTGGGAGTCTTCTTTTTTCACTGCACTTCTATTTTACCAAGCACAACGTGCTTTTCTAGGACTAGTCTCTCCTGATAACATGTCCAAAGTATGAGGGGGTGCCCCCCAAAAAACCTCAAACTATTTTTTCAAAGCTATCTAATTTTTTAAAAACAAAATAACCTTATCACCATCAAAGTACTCTCCATTACACTTCATACATTTGTCAAATCTGCAATTCCATTCTTGGAAACATTTTCAAACTCATCTGTTTGGATGGCTGACATCATGTCCCTTGTTTCTTCACCTCTTTTACATAATCAAATCACTGTCCTTTCATCTCCCTCTTTATTCACAGAAACAAAAAGAAGTTGCATCGAGTGAGGTCAGGTGAGTAAGGTGCATGGTGCAAGAGAGGCATGGTCTTTTTTTTGCCCAAAATTGGCACACTGAGATGGCTGCGTGAACAGGTGTATTGTCATGATGGAAAAACCAGTCCCTCATTTGCCACAAATCAGGCCTTTTTTGTTGCACACTGTTAAGCAATCTTTTCAGAACCTCTAAACAGAGAGATTGATTAACAGGCTGACCTGGTAGAACAAACTCCAAATGCACAATGAGCCTATATTTTCATCTGTTTAGGACCTTGATGTCCAGAATGAGGTTTGTCATCAATCAACATTTCACCTTCTTTGAAATGAGAAACCACCCATACACTTGATCTTTCTCCATGAGTTATCCTTGTAAGCTATGCTCAGCATCAAAATAGTTTCTGGGGCACTTTTCTAGAGCAGGAAACAAAATTTCACAGCCACACACTGTTCTCTTAAAAAGACCATCACAAAAGACAAGGTTTGATGGAAGCTGCTTTTATGAAAAAATTCACTGGGACTAGAGAGAACCTTTCTAGGTGATGCCACTGGGTGCACTAACTCACAGCGAGTTGCTCTATGCTCACCCAATGGGAAAAATGTATACTACAAAACTATACCAGCGGAGCTTTTTCTCGTTGTTGTTTTTTTGGGGGGAGGACCCCCATGTATATGAGATGAAGTTTTTCATTAACCTTGCTTCTAAGGAGCATGATGGCCGCACTTCTTGAAAGACAGAATTATTTGATGTGTTAGAAATTCTTGCTAATTTCAAGAGGAACTGATGCATTTGAATTATGATGCTTGGTGAAGAATATTGACTACTAAAACCACAGGCATAGAGGCTAGAATTTATAATACATAGCGAAAAGGATTATGACTAGAAGGTCCATATTAAGTGATTGACGACATCTCAGTCATCGAACCAAACCCACTGACATTGAGTTGATTCCAACTCATGCAAGATTGAGCAGTGAACTAAGCATTGGGCTACTAATCACAAGGTTGTTGATTAAAATTCACCTGCCACTCTGTGGGAGAAAAATAGCAATCTGTTTCCATAGATCTACATCCTCAGGCATTCCATGGAGCAGTCTGACTCTGTCCTATAGGATTCCTATGAACTCAGTTTGGAAGGGGAGAAAGTTAAAGATTTCCCATGTCCCTCCTGGTAGATTTCACTGGAGCTGGAGGAGACCTGAGGTGTGCATGCAACAGAATGGTTGGCATGGAGAACGTGACTTCACTGTAACCAGAGGAGATATGTATAGCTCTGTAGACATCATTGGGGGAATCGGAGGTTCAGATCATTCTGGTTGGAGTACCTGCTCAGAATTTGCATTTCCACCCTAGATGTAGTGAATCAGTCCCTACATCTTGTTAAAAATGTCAATTTTGATTCGGTATGTCTGGAGTAGAATTTTCAGCAAGAGGCATTTTTTCAGTAAGAGGTTGAACTGGTTCAATACCTAGAGGAAAATGTATCAATCAGTGATTAGGGGGAACCAGGAAATGGTAGCAAATCCCATCATAGACCAAGAAGACCATGATTGAAGGTCATTTGGCAGACTTGGCATTACAGTCCTCTATCCCCTTCCTTGTCCTTGGAACTTACTCGCAACACCAGGGATAAGCACGGATGGAAGAAAGGACGGACCAAATTGTATTTATCCAGAACTGTCTGATTCAAGTTTATACCAAATGATCGAATGAGAATTTTGAGATAGAAAGTAAGGTCATCAAGGGTGTGAGGGGCGATGCTGGGAGAGTGGAGAGTGAGTGGGTTGGAAAGAGGGAACTGATTACAGGGATCCACATGTGACCTCTTCCCTGGGAGAGGGACAGCAGAGAAGGGGGGAAGGGAGACTCCGGATAGGGCAAGATATGACAAAATAACGATGTATAAATTACAAAGGGCACATGAGGGAGGGGGGAGTGGGGAGGGAGGGGAAAAAAAAAAGGACCTGATGCAAGGAGCTTAAGTGGAGAGCAAATGCTTTGAGAATGATTGGGGCGGGGAATGTATGGATGTGCTTTATACAATTGATGTATGTATATGTATGGATTGTGATAAGAGTTGTATGAGTCCCTAATAAATTGTTAAAAAAAAAGAAAGTAAGGTCATATAAGGTTGAATTTTGACATACTTATATTCAACAGATTAGGATTCTCTACTTCCTACAACGTGAAATGCTAACCTAGCCAGGGGCATCCAGCACTAACTGCTGGTAGCGACTCCAGGTGGTAACTAGAAATGCAGAGGCAGGAGTGGGGAGTTATCTCGTCTATGCTTCTCCAAGCGTGGAGTTTTGAGTTTCATTTCAGGATTCTTTTAATGGCCTTCTAGTCAACCAGTAAACAGAGCTTTATTTGTCTTTCTAGTTCTGGCTTCTAATATCCATAATTTACATATATTTGCATATTATTATTTCCAAATGAAAGAATTGAATAAATATACCATCTCTGGGTGCCAGTGGAGCAGAAACACATTGAACTCCAGTGGTTTGAATAAAGGTCACTGTTGACATACACCTTGTTTTTGCTGAAAAGTGTTTTCTGAACTATGGGTATGTTTCCATCATTGGCACATCTACAGCGTAATCTCGATATTTATGTATTTACTTTTTAGTGGTGCTGACAGATTCTAAAGAAATGGCCCAGGTCAAGTCCTTTGTTTTGCAGAAGAAATGTGTCCACGGGAGTGTTTATCCAAGACCACATGCTTGTTTAGAGGTAGAGGCAATTTTGGAACCCAGGCATCCTGGCACCAGTTTTTACACTTATGTAAAAACGTACCTGTCTCTCTGGCTCATGAGCCAAGGTAACTTTTGCTATATATAGATGGGTAGAGCATGGAAGATTTCCTTTATTCTTGTTTAAAATGATGATATGAAAGTAAAAGTGCAGCTAATGGAAGTTGTGTATTGGGTATTAGAGTAGTAAAATGGGAAGGAAGGTAGTATCACCTTCAAAGTGAGAATCAAGGGCTACTGATTAGTTAATGGAACAATAAAGAATATTTTAATAAGCAATACAAAGTAACAAGCCTCCAGTAACTATTAAGAGAATATGTATATATTCTCAGACAGTATGTATACATCATATGGCAGTAGCAATCAACAAACCAAAAGATGTATTGCATTGGGGATATCTGTTACAAAGACCTCTTTAAATTATTAAAAAGCAAAGATGTCACTTTGAAGGGTAAGGTGTGCTTGATCCAAGCCATTTTAATTGCTTTATATATATGTATTTTAAATTGTTTCGTGTATACGCAAAACCTGGACAATGAATAAGGAAGACTAGCGAATAACAACAAATAGTATATAGCCTTGCACACTCTTCACAAAAGTGGGAAAAGTGGTTAAATAAGAAAAATATTCTGTTTTTTAAATTGTGGATAGTAATTTAGCATAACTGATAAATCAAGGGAGAGATATAAGCACATCTCCCAGGGTTAGGGAAATAACAAGTAGATGGTCAGAAAAGGAAAGGTTAAGGCTTGTTCCTGGTAGGAGTGGTGTGTGGGGAAAGTTGGGCTGGGAGTGGGATGAGTGCAAAGCCACTGCTTTTCATCACAAGCCCCGTCCTATGCCATCTCCATAGTTGTTCCTGTGCTTGAGCCCACTGTCGCAGTCACTGTGTCAATCCATCACCTTGAGGACCTTCCTCTTTATGACTGTCCATCTACTTTACCAAGCATGATGTTGTTTTCCAAGGACTGGTCTCTCCTGTCTATAGTATGTAGGGCTAAGTCTTGCCATCCTTGTATCTAAGGAGCACTCTGGCCATACTTCTCCTAAGACAAACCTGTTCACTCTTTGCCAGTCAATGGTTCTCTCAACCTTCTCTGCCAGCACCATTTAGATGCAGTAACTCTTCTTCGATCTTCCTTATGCAAGGTCCAACTTTGACATGCAAATGAAGTGATTGAAAACACCATGGCTTGGATCAGATGAGCTTGAGCCCTTAAAGTAATATTCTTGCTTTTTCAACAATTTAAAGAGGTCCCGCGCAGCACATTGACCCAATGCAATGCATTGTTTTATCTTTGGACTGCTGCTTGCATGAGTTCTGATTGTGAAATCAAGCAAGACAAAATCCTTGACAAAATCCAACTTCAACTTTGTCTCCATTTGTCATGTTACTTATTGGTCTCATTGTGAGGATTTTGGTCTGCTTGACACTGAATTGTCATTGTACTGAAGGCTGCACTCCTTGATCTTCATCAGCAAGTCCCTCAAGTCGTCCTCACTTTCAGCAAGCAAGGTTGTGTCATCTGCCAGCTTCTCGAATGATTGGCTCAGCAGACAGCTTGGATAATTGTGACAAGAGGATTACAACCCTGATGCACACCGTAAACCATTCAGGATTTCCTGCCTTCAACAGTGATTTCCCTTGTTTCAAGGCCTTTTCTGAATCTGTCTTGGACCTCTGGCTGCTCCCTGTCAATGTACTACTGCAACCGTTGCAATGACAATGCTTGAAAGCTATGCATAAGGTTGTTAGTGACTCCTTCCTCCAAACAAGGGAGTCCAGTCCTTCTTTGTTGACTTTTCTTAGTCGATGCTCCACTGAAACCTGTTCACTTTGAGTGACGCTGCTGGCATTTGAAATACCGGTGACACAGCTTCCAGCCTCACAGCAACACACAAGAAAGTATAACAAACTGACAGATAAATGGTGGAAGCACAATGTAGTGCTCTGGAATTCCTATCCTTCTCAAGGATGTTCTTCCATAGTTTGTTAACATCCACAGAGGCTAATGCATTTGCAGAGTCAATACACACTAGGAAACATCTTTCTCATATTCTCTGCTTTCAGCCATGATCGATCTGACATCAACAATGATTTCCTTTGTTCCATGGCCTTTTCTGAATCCAGTCTGAACCTCGGCAGCTCCCTGACCAGTTTCCTCTGCAACTGTTGGTAGATGACCTCTAACATAATTTTACTTGCACGTGATGTTCATGATATTTCCTTATAATTAGATCATTCACACAGGGGTGGGAGAAGGGAGGGAAGAAAGAGGACCTAATACCAAAGACTCAAATAGAAAGTAAATGTTTAGAAAATGATAATGGCAACACATGTGCAAATATGCTTGATACAATTGATGTATGAAATGTTATAAGAGCTGTAAGAGCCCCTAATAAAATGATTTAATAATAATAATAATAGAATTCTGTTGGTCAGCTTTCTTTGGAGTGGCTACAAATATGGATTTCTTCCAGTCCGTTAGCCAATTAGCTACCTTCCAAATTTCTTGGCACAGAGAAGTGAGTGATTGCAATACTGCATCAATCAGCATGGCGAAACTTTTCTGTTGGTATTCTGCCTATTCCTGGAGCCTTGTTTTTGGCTAATGGTTTCAGTGCAGCTTGGACTTCTTCCTTTATCATTCTTTCATGTTCAAATGCTACTTCTTGAAATGGCTGGATGTCAACTAATGCTTTCTGGTATGGTGGCTCCATGTCTTCTTCCATCTTCTTTTGATGCTCTCGTATAGTTCAATGCTTGTCCATGGAATCTCTGGCAACACACCCTCCTGCAAAGGTCAAAGTCCATTGTTCGTGAGTTGATTCTCACTCACAGCAACCCACAGAGCAGAGTAGATGGTGGCATAGGGCTTCTCAGCCTATACATCTTTACAGCAGCAGATACCACATAATTCTCCTGTGCAGTGGCTGGTGGGTTCGCACTGTTGATCTTTCCGTTAAGAATGTGTGCTTATCCTATTGTGCCACTAGGGCGCCTTACACATCTCAGAAATGGAAAAATGTATGTTTGCTATCTGACGTACTTACCCACAATGCACATGATTATCTTTGTCAATGGCATTTGTTGATATATTACTGCTTGTGTTTCTTTATTTTGGTAAATCTATGAGTACATAGAATGAATGAATATCTTTGTATGATTAGAGTTTGTTAATTGTTATGTTCATGTCTCCTGTTTTATTCATTATTTGATTAATTCACCGAGAGGTGTTAAATATTCCACTACCAATATGAATAGTTCAATATTTTGATATAAGGCTGCCAGCATTTCTTTCATGAGACTTTACACAAGTAAATAATCATTACAGGTTTTGTGACCTGATTGCTTATCCTTATATGGGGACTCTGTTTCTAACAAATGAAGATGACATTGCCTTCAATAGTTAGTATCTTATTCTATCTTATGATAAGTCTGGAATGGAGACAGGCTGGCTGTCACGAGAATGTGTCTTGCAGACCTGCAACTGCAGAGAGCATAACCAAGAGTTAGCTCTTGTGTGGCTGCCATGCTTCCCACAGCTGCTCTCAGCCAGTGACTGCAGATAGATCATGTCCATTCTTGAAGACATGGGACTCCTTTGGTAGCTGGCTTTGACTCATGGACTCTCATAGCCTTTGACACTTTTACCCACCCAACCTCCTCCCCGACTCTTGAGATGGGGAGTTCACTTTCCCTTAAGTCCCCAAATAGAAAGAGGGTAATTGAACAAAATTAAGATTCTATTAGGAAGGAATTGGAGATGGATATAAGGTAGACAGTCCACTGTTTTTGTTAGACTTAATAACACTTTTAGTTTTGAAATGTGTATCATAGGATATCATTATGACCATATCACCTTTCTTTTGAGTATTATTTTACTGACTTATCTTTACTCGCAACCTTTTGATGTTTTTTTTAGTTATCTCTGTTGTGGGAAGTACTTGGCTTTATTTTGTTTTAATTCCATATGAAATTCTTTTATTTTTAGTTAGTATAATAGCACTTAATATGATTATTGATGTATTTGAATTTATTCTACTCTTTGATCTTCTGCTTTCTACTTATTGGATCTCCCCTCCCCCCCACATACACAACCTTTTGTACTTCACCCCTTCTGATCTTCTGGATTACTTTTCTTTTTATTATGGAAAATCTCAAAGCAGATGTAAAAATAAAGAAAATGATTTCATAGTAACCAATATTTTTCTGCATTTGCTTTATCTAACCCTTCTTCCTTTTTATGTGAAAGGGTCTAAAATCAAATTGCAGCTATAGTGACATGTTAGTGTAAATACCGAAGTATATGTGTTGAATTTCTTTATTTTTCTCTAATCAAAATAATATTTCATTAATTTTGACATGTAATGTTAGTCAGTGTAGGCACTATTCTTTCAAACAAAGCAAGGCATATCAGTGTCCTGGTTTAAAGGAAACTTCAGTTTCTTTGTTGGCTCTAGAAGAGGTCCTGGTCTTTCTTTTACTATCTGCTCCTGCCCCATTCTTCATGTAATTGGGAATGGGTTTTCCTCTATATCTACTTTTCTCCCTTGCTTATTTGGTTTCTTTTACATTTCAAAGTAGATATATTTAAGAGACACCTACTCACATTGTTTCAGTATCATTAACAAAGGAAACCCGTTACCCAAATGGGATTTTAACCACAGATATAAGGGGTAGAATTTACCACACATGCACAGGGAAGCTCTTCTTCACAGCAGGAATCCCTCCCCCTTTCCTCTGGTATGCATGCTATCCAGAACACATGACGTTCAAAATTTCAGGTGAAAAGAAGAAAGAACTCCAGGGTTATCAGGGATAATTTTAGGGCCAAACCCTTAAATCCAAGCACTTTCTATTTCTTTAGCTCTAATTCTGTTACATGGATTCTGATCCATTTGCAATGCAGGCTCAGAAATGTGCTTTCCTATATTGTTAGGGAAAATGTGTTCTAGTTAGGCTTTGTGCCAATGTGGCCAGGCTAGCATTCTCATTTGGCCAGGGTTAGCATTTAAGACCTAATAATATCCTATGACCTCACCTAACACACTTTATCTCTTCCATAATGGAATCTGATAGGAGTGGCCAATCTTTTGTAAGAATATTAGGGTGGAATGTAATCCCCATACTCAGATCACAACTCTGATACTATTAGTTGAAAAGAAGTTTCCTCAGGAGTATGGCCTGCATCCAATATAAGTTGATGGTGTAAAAATGCTTCCTTGCCTGTTTGCTAGGTTTGTATTCTGCATCTGGTTCGTTGATCTTCCGTTTCTTGGACTTGAATTTTCTGACATTTCCCCTGCTGATTCTGGGAGTCATCATGGCCTGCTAGCTGACTTGCTTAACTTGAATTCATTTGTTTCTACAACTACTGGGTTGGGGTCTTCCTGCTGATATTGGGGTCACCAGCACCTATAGCTACACCAGTCAAGTGAAACTTCCAGCCTAATGTCTGGCCCACAGACTTGGAACCTGAACTTGAACTCACATCTTTCTCTAACTCTGTGAGCCAACTTTCTGGATATAAATTTCTTTCTGTATAGACATATGTTTATATGTATATATATTTCACTGGGTTTTCTTCTCTAGAGAACCCGGTCTAAATCAGATATAAACTTAGTTTAAATTAAATATTTTTGTTGTCTTTTTTCTTTTCCTTGCTGCTACTCAGATAAGGAACAACTCCAAAAGAGCACCAGTCAAATAGCTTCTTAATGATTTCTACAGATGCTGATGAAGAAAGAATGACTGCTGCGTCTCCCACAGTGAGTGTTTAAAATTGGATCTGCTTTGCATCATTGTTGCTGCCATTTGGGTAAGGCCTGAATGAGAGACTTCAGCCAATTCAATATTAAACAGAATTGGGGAAGAGGGACAGAATTCTAATAGCATCATTAGGAACGGTGAATTTAGCTGTACTGAAGTTAGATTTAATCTTTGCGTTTCTTACTTATGTTAATCAATACGCTCTGTGATTTGGCTTAGAATTTCTAGCACTTGCAATGAAAGAATTCTGAAAACCCAGTAGTGTCAGAGACTGATAATATAGGCAAACCTATATCCATAGAACCAGCGAACTTACCAACTGACAATATTGGCTCACATGATATGATAATGTCAGTGTCTCATTATTTACTCTACTGCATTGTTGTATTGTTAGGGGCCACAACAGAATAAAACACCAACTGGTCCTGCCCATTCTCCCAGTATTTATTATGCTTGAGTTCGTTAGAGTTCATTACATTCTTTTTTTTTTTTTAATACCGAGCATAATATATTTTTCCAGGGACTAGTCCCTCCTGGTGTTAAAACAAAATCTTACCACTCTTGCTTCTAGGGAGCATTCTGGCTGTACTTCCTTCAAGATAATTTAGAAGTCAGTGGAATATTCAATATTTTTCCCTAACACCAAAATTCAAATGTATCAATTTTTTTCTTAGTCTTCCTGATTCACTGCCCAGTTTTCTGATGAGGCTACTGAAAATACCCTGCTCTGAGTCAGGCTGATCTTACTCCTGAACGTCACATGTTTGTTCTCTCACACTTGAAAGAGGTCTTTTGCAGCATAGTTTCCCAATGTCATTTGATTTCTTGACTGCCGGTTCTAGGAATGTTGATTATGGATCCAAGTAAAATAACATCCTTGCCTACTTAAATCTTTCTCCGTTTATCATATTTATTGTAGGACTTCTTAAATTTTTTCCACTTGTGACCCTTTTTGCCTGAGAAATTTGCAACATGAGTAAGCTCTATCAAACACCTAAGATTCATTATGTGTTTGCTTTTGAATTAATACCTTGTCATTGCACATTCAGAAAGCTTTAACTGCTGCTAATTTTTCATGACCCCTGCATTTGGTTACATGGCCCCATATGGGGTCAAGAACCACACTGTCAGAAGCTTTGGTCTATTAGTTTATGAGTTAGTTAGTTTATTGTGCCAACCTGGCCAATAAATACATGTGGGATTAATTGAAGAGTAGAGGGATAAATGTCTCAGTGAACCTCGCCTTTCGAGTTCTCGGGTTTCTTGCTTTGTGATGGTCAGACCAGGGTGCAGCTGCCTTAGCTGTTCCCTGCTTCAGCTTGCAAGGCTCACTTCCTGCAAGACATCCCCGAGGAGAAGCCACATGGACCTACCCGGATGCAGCCCTAGTGCTGGAGCAGCTGTGTGGAGACCCCTGCCAGCACTGAGATGCTTACATATTCACTGACTCGGCTTTCCTGCTGTAGTCAGCGTCATAGTGTGTGTTTTGTGAGATGGAAGAGGACTTTGTGGATTGGTGTTGGACATATGGGTTAATGTTGGACTTGTGGGCTTGGGCAGCCCTCGGTTGGGATATTTTCCTGGTGGACACTTAACTTTTACATAAAACTCTCTCTTATACATGAGTTGGTGTGGATTTGTTTCTCTAAAGTACCCAGACTAATACAGTTTGGTTGTAAAGACCTTTGTTTTCTTTACATGGAGTTGTAATCCATACTGAAAGCTATAGTTATTGATCTCCATCAATAAGTGCTCCAAGTCCTCTTCACTTCCAGCAAGCAAGGCTATGTCATCTGCATATTGTAGGTTGTTAACGGTCTTCTAATCCTGATGCCACATTCTTCAGCTAGTTCCTCTTCTCGAATTATTTGCTCAGCATAGAGATTGAATAAGTATGCTGCCGTTACACAACCCTGATACACACCTTTCCTGATTTTAAATCAGGAAATAGACTCTTGTTCAACCCTGATACACACCTTTCCTGATTTTAAATCAGGAAATAGACTCTTGTTCAACCCTGATACACACCTTTCCTGATTTTAAATCAGGAAATAGACTCTTGTTCTTTTTGAACAATTGTTTATTAGTCTAGGTGTAGGTTCTGCATGAAAACAATGAACTGTCTTGGAATTTCCATTATGTGCAATGTTAACGGTGGTTTGTTATGATCCATGGAGTCAAATGTTTTTGTATAGCCAACAAAGCTCAAGTAAACATCTCTATGGTATCTGCTTTCAGCCTAATCTATCTGATAGCAGCGGTGATATCTTGCATTCTATGTCCTCCTGGGAATCCAGCTTCAGTTTTTGGCAGTTGCCAGAATTTTAATGTACCGCTGCCACTGTTTTGGAATTTACTTGTTTGTGATAGAAAATATATAAAATAAGTTCTTCATTCTTTTGGGTCACCTTTCTTTGGAATGGACTCATCTACATTTCTTGTCATAGACTAATGAGTGCTTCCAGGGATGCATCAGTTTGTTGAAACATTTCAGTTTGGTATTGTAGAAAGACCTGGAATTTTGACTTTCACTAATACCTTCAGTGCATCTTCAGTGCCTTCAATCTCTTGACCATATACTCATGTACTATATCTTCAATCTCTTTACCATATACTCATGTACTATATCTTGAAATGATTGAATGTTGAAAAATTATTTTGGTACAGTGGCACTATGTATCCCTCCCATCTTCTTTTGCTGCTTCCTGTCTCATTCAATATTTTTCTCTTAGAATCCTTTATTATTGCAACTTGGAGCTTATATTTTTCTTCAGGCTGACGTATGTTGAGCATAGCTTCCAATTCAGTTTTCTAACTCCAAATCTTTGCACATTTCATTATAACACTTTGCTTTCTCGAATTATCATGGAATTTTCTTTTCAAGTATTTTACTTCATTTCTTCTGTTAGTTTTAGCTACTCTACATTTAAGAGCAAGTTTCAGATATCCACTTTGGTCTTTTCTTGCCCTTTCTTTCTTTCTGATTTTTTTTATACTTTAGGATATAATGATCTTGTTTCACAGAACTTCTTTCCTATTTCTTAATGATCTTTTGCTTCCACATCCTCCCACAGTAAACCATAACTGCATGACAACCACACCTTAGTGTTCTGAGTTGCGGTGTGTCGAAGACTAGTGGAGGAAAGGTATAGGAGAGCAGGACTGAAGAAAAGTGTTAAGAATTTAATTTCTACCCCCACATGTGTGACAATGGCCTGGGCCAAGATCATCAGTATTATGTAAGTATCTTAAATCTTGTAATCTCAATAGTGTTAAAGAGGAGCTCTGGTGATGCAGTGGTTATGAGTCGCATGGTTGGCAGTTCAAAACCACCAGTAGTTCCTCAGGATAATGAGTAGTCTTTCTCCTGTAAACAGTTACAGTTTCAGAAACCCGCAGGGGGCTCGCTACACATTAGATTGACTCAATGGCAATAAGTGAGAGAGTGAGAGACAGTGTTAAAGAGGCAGGATAGAATCCACAGAATTAAATCCTACCTTGAGTCAATCTCTTTTGAGATATAAAAGAGCTTGAACAATTGAACAGAGATTAGAGGAAAGTATGGCATTGGAATTGGAGGAAGATTTATTGTCAACCTCTGATATGAAAATGATTCAACCTTGCTTGCTGAAAGTGAGCAAGCCTAGAAGCACTTGCTGATGAAGATCAAGGATTTCAGCCTTCAGTATGGTTTTCAATATATAGAAAACCAAAATCCTCACAACTGGACAAATAGGTAACATCAATATTAATGGAAGATTGAAATTGTCAAGGATAAAGGCGCTCACAAGATTGCCTTTATAAAGTAAGTTTGCTTCACAAGAACTCTTTAAAGTGTTGAAAGGTGAGGATATTACTTTGAGGACTAAGGTGTGCTTGATACAAACCATGGTATTTTCCATTGCCTAATGTACATGTGAAATTGGACTTTAAGGAAGACCAATGAAGAATTGATATATTTGAATTATGGAGCTGGTCAGGAATATTGAAAATACTGTGAAGGGGCAAAAGAAGCAATAAATATGTCTTGAAAGAAGACAGAATGTCCCTTCGAGGCAAGGATGGTGAGACTTTATCAGGCAATATGGACATGTTGCCAGGAGAGAACCTTATGGTTGGATATTGCAAACAAAGTGGAAGGAGCTCAACAGGATGATTTGACACCGTGGCTGCAACAATTAACGCAGACTTAAGAGCAATTGGAAGTATGGCACAGAACCGGGTGACACTGTCTTGCTGTACCAGGGTCGCTATGATATGGAACTGACCTGAGGCGTCTAAGAACAACAACTATCAGCAATAGGAGAACCATGGCACTATCTGTTCCTATAAAGGTTTACAGCCTTGAAGATTTACTTACATAGAGTCATTGTGAGTCAGAATCAACTTGATGGGACTGGGTCTGTTTTTGTCTTTTGGTACTATCACTAAGAAAGAAGAGTCAGGGGTAGAGTGGGTCCTTTGGACCTAGGATTCCTGAAGTGGGGACCTTCTTGAGCCAGGGAAAGATTGATGCTCAAACACATGGAGATCTTCAAGGAATGCTGGAGACAAGGATCTTCCTTCTAAACTGTATGTGTTAGTCTGGGTAGACTAGAGAAACAAATCCATGGACACACGTGTATAAGAAAGAGATTTATATACAAGCGCAATTGAACATCGAGGAAACATTCCATCCCAGTCCAGATCAAGTCCATAAGTCCGATATTAGCCAATATGTCTGATACCAATCTATAAAGTCCTCTTCAGATTCATGAAACACGTACAATGACAATGTAGATCACAAGCCAGTGGGTAGAAAGTCTTTGGATCCAGTGGCATTGGAAACATATCGGCACTGGCAGGGGTCTCCACATGGCTTCTCTGGCTTTCAGGGCTGCATCAGGGTGGGTCCATGTGTCTTGTCAGTTTCTATGTCTTCCAGGGTGTGAGCAGAGTCTCCAATCTCCAAGAAGGAAATACCAGATTTCCTAGAATTCTCAGGCCATACCCACATAGAAGCCTCATTAGCTATGATCCAATTGACAAGCTAGAATCTACCCCTACACTCTTTTATTTTATTTTTTAATCATTTTATTGGGGGATCATACAATTCTAATCACAATCCATACATACATCCATTGTGTCAAAAACATATGTACATTTATTGCCATCATCATTCTCAAAACATTTACCTTCTACTTGAGCCCTTAATATCTGTTGCTCATTTCCCCCCTCCCTCCCCATTCCCCCCTACCTCATGAACTCTTCATAATTCATAATTTTTTATTATTTTGTCATATATTATACTGTCTGATGTCTCCCCCCGCCTTCTTCTCTGCCGACCCTCCCCCAGGGAGGAGGCTATATGTAGATTCTTGTAATCAGTTCCCCCTTTCTATTCCACATTCCCTCCACCCTCCAGGCATCACCACTCTCACCATTGGTCCTGAAGGAGTCATCTGTCCTGGATTCCCTGTGTTGCCAGTTGCTATCTGTACCTATGTACATCCACTGGTCTAGCCAGATATGTAGGGTAGAATTGGGATCATGATAGTGGGTAGGGGTGGGGGTGGGGGAGGAAGCATTTAAGAACTAGAGGAAAGTTACATGTTTCATCATTGCTACACTGCACCCTGGCTGGTTCATCTCTTCCCCACAACTCTTCAGTAAGGGGTGTCCGGTTGCCCAGAGATGGGCTTTGAGTCTCCACTCTGCACTCACCCACATTTTAAGTTATATGATTTTTTGTTCCTTGATGCTTGATACCTGATCCCTTTGACAGCTCATGGTCACACAGGCTGGTGTGTTTCTTCCATGTGGGCTTTGTTGCTTCTAAGCTATATGGCCACTTGTTTATCTTTGAAGCTTTAAGACCCCAGATGCTATATTTTTTGATAACTGGGCACCATCAGCTTTCTTCACCACATTTGCTTATGCCCATATTTGTCTTCATTGATCGTATCAGGAAGGTGGGCACCTATTGATATGATTTTTAATTCTTTCATGTCCCACCCCTACACTCTTAATCTTCAAATCGACAAACGATTATATATCTACCACACTGTAAATCAACAGAGAGAGAATACCATCCTTTAGAGCTAACCTCCTGAATTCAAATTTCTAGTTTCCAAAACTGTGAGAGAATAAGTTTGTTATTTAATTCACTCAATTGTGTTATTTTTGTCATGACAGGCATATATATATAACTGAAATTAAATTAAAAAATTACAACATTACTTTTCCTTTTGAGTGGATGGATACCTTCCTCTTAACCGTTCTGTAGCTTATGTCAGCTAAGAAAATTTTGGCTGAAAAAATCATAACATTCTGATTCAAAATGATTACTTGATATGTTAGTCTGGGTTGACTAGAGAAACAAATCTAGAAACACTCATATGTGTTAGATAAAGACCTTTATATCAAAGAGTAATTCTATATTGAAAAACCATCTCAGCCCAGCCCAGATCAAGTCCATAAGTGTGACATTAGCACCTATCTGATACCAATCTATAAATTTCTCTTCAGACTCCAGCATGCAGCACATGCAATGGTACTGAATGCAGGAAGATCACAGGCTAGTAGGTAGAAAGTCTTGTGGATCCAGTGGCAGTGGCTGCATGGGTGGCAGGGGTCTCCACATGGCTCCCAGAGATCTAGCCTAACTCCATGTGTCTTGTCAGCAGGAAGACAAAGCAAAGAATGTTTCTCGCCTCCAGGGAGGAATACAGTAGTTCCCAGAATCCTCAGGAAAAGGCTATGCCCACACAGAGGTCTCATTGGTTATGGTGTGGTTGACAGCCTAGATTCCACCCCTTTGCAAGTTGACAGGAGATTATGTAACTGTCACACTTAATAAGGATATTTATTATCCCATTTATTGAGAAACTAATGGGTTGTGTGTGATTTAAAGAAATTACTAATACCATCGTGGATCCAATTTTTCCTGTCATCATCTCAGGGAGCCTTCAGCATGAGGTTACCTGATTGCATACCTGTGTTGACCCGTCCAAACCAGGACCAATAACAATGGCCAGAGAAATATTATTTTCTGATGGACAAGACTAATAAGGAGCTGAGTTGGTGTTCATCAAGGTACCATGGAATTGATTTATAAGTTGAATCTCTGAGTCCTCTAACTGTCTTCAGAGGCACATGGTGGGTTGGGGGTTGGATAATTATATAAATTTGAGGTTTTATAATAAGTAATAAAAGGAGAGTGAGTGGTGAACGAGCACCATCTGTGTCCATTAGCTACCTTAGGTATAGCTTGAGAGAGGAAAGCTGGATCTACCCATGACCACTAGCTTGATAGTTCCCATACATCCCTCAGCTTGAGTTTCCATAGCAACTTGAATTTAGGTGAGTCATTACAACCGTACTTAACTGTTGACGAGAAAGAACAAAATGTTGAATGTGTTGTTAGTTTGATAGTGTATATTTTAAGCCTTAGATTCTAATTTGCGGGCCCAGAATGGACTATACAAAAGCTAATGCTGCTATGTAAGAGAGAGCAGTAGAGGTAATCTTTGATTCACATTGGGAATCTGAAGCTTCTTAGGAGCTTGTGGAATGAGAAGTCATTGCAAAACATCCTGGTTGGGTAGGTTTAAACATTAATAGTGAACACTTTAGTAAGTCGCTTAACATTAAAAAATTATTTAAGTCAGTAGTTTATATTTTAAATGCATGAATACAGAAGTAAATCAGAAAAAGAAATCCCGTGCTAACTGGACACCTGAACTGCAATGTGCTTGTGGCTGTGGGCAGCCTTTCCTCCAAATTAAAGAAAGTGTTAGACTCACGATGATTACGAAGCAGCTGCTCCATCAAGCTGTTTTCTAAATGGGCTCTCACCATTATTGTTGTTGTTAGACAGGGAAGCGACTTTAGTGTGAATGTGAAAATGAATTAGTGTTGCCTGTCAGGAAACAGAACCGGTGCCAGGAGATCAGTTTACACGCAGCGGACAGATTGAAAAGTAGATTCGTGGAAACCAAAAAGCTACAAAGACAACAATCTCAAATTTTACTAGTTTTGAAAAGTGGAAGTTCATGCTCTTCCTCAGAGATGGGATGGGGCTTAGATAAGGCACATTTGGTCCCCATATCCATGCAAATTTGGAAAGTAATGGTGGCAGAGGCAGTAAGCGAGGCTCATTTTCAACTTGAAAATCAGATAGAAATACTGATTCCTAGACCATCTGGGATCGAGCTGTCAGATTTAGCAAATAAAAACACAGGATGTCCATTTAAAATAGAATTTCAGACCAGTAATAAATGACCAAAAATCCTTTAGAAGAACTATATGCTGAATATTCTGGGGACACTATTATATTACAAATAAAATCCACTCTTATCTGAAGTTTCAGATCTCACTGGCTATCTTGTACTTTATCTAGCAACTCCAATATGAAATAATTAATAATCATATGTATGATTACATATAAAAATCAATAATCTGACCTCATTGTAAAGAGATTAAGACTCCTTTTAACTGGAAGGATAAGAAACATTATAACAAGCAGAGAAGAGATTTAATTTATCAAGATTTATCTTACTTAGATCCACAATCAATGCTTAACCTCAAGAAATCAAATATTGTTCCATTTGGCAAATCTTCTGCAAAATATTCTTTAAAATAGTAAAGACCAAAGGTGTCTTTTTGAGAATTAAGTTGCGGCCTGACACAAGCCCCATTAGGAATCTACTCAGTGGTAGTGGGTTTGGTTTTGAAATATGCATTGAAAGTTGCACAATTAATAAGGAAGGCTGGAGAAGAATTAGCACATTTGAAATATGGTATTGGTGAAGAATATTGAAAGTAACATGGACTGCCAGAAGTACAAACAAGTATACCTTGGACGAAGTACAACCAGTATGCTCCTTAGATGTGAGGATTGAAAGACTCCATTTTAGGTACTTGAGACATGTTACTAGTAGAGACCATCTCTGGAAAGCACATGCTGTTTGGCCAGCAGAAAGAAAGAACCCCTCAGTGCAATAGATTGACATAGTGGCTTTAGTAATTAGCTCAAACATAACAGCATTTATGAGGCTGGTGTAAAACTGGGCACAGTTTAATTCGGTCATAAATTGGAACAGACTTGACAACACCTAACAGCGAAAGTAATTTGGAAATGATGTGTGACTCACAGATATAAACAGATTCTTAGTTAAGCCATCAATTTGATCACATATGGCTCATGAAGAGACAAAGGATGCCTGAAAGGCCTCCCTATTCTAGTCCCTAGCTGTTCCAACCTTCTCTCTTAGACCCCAGACAGCCGAGTGAAGATGCCTCTGAGATAGTCTCAGGTCCACCACCGTTTAACTGTAACTTCATGTCTCGGAGCAGAAGCACCCACACAGTGAAGCCACTACTACCTTTCTGACTCAAAGAAATGTGAGAGATAATGAATAATCATTGTTTTTTAATCTGTGTTTTGGCTTGATTAGTTAATAGCAATAGGTTTTGTGGGAAGAGGAGTAATACAACCTTTGAAAAAAATCCATCATTTTATTTGGAGCGCTTCGAGATGTCATAATATCCCACAATTCAAATACATCAAGCACAATTGTACAGTTCCTGCTAAAATCAGTTTCAAAACATATTTTTTCTTCTTAAACTCTTTGCTATCAGCTCCCCTTTATCCCCTCCACTCCCACCCTTCCCCCAGGAACCCTTGTTGTTATTGTTATATATTATTATGTTATATTTATACATATATAGACACACATATAATATATATTAGCCATATCTCACCAATCCAATATATCCATTCACCTAAAATTCGGTTATTTTCTCCCTCTGAGTAGGGTTATACAGCCATCATTGCTACCAGCTGTCACATCCCCACTCCCCACCTGTCCTCCTGTATCCTCAGGGAATCATTACTCCCATTGCCATTGCTGAAGAGTCATTCACCCTGGCATTCCTGCATCGAATGATCTAAATTGTACACATGAACATACGTAGATCTAGCAGTATTGATGAGGTGAAACATAAGCCTTAATAGTAAGGGTTAAAATATTTTTTAAAAACTCAGAAGGTAGTTCTGTATTTCATCAATGCTATACCCCAGCCTAAATTCCTCATCCCCCACCCCCCATGTGACCCCTCTGTGAGGACCTGTCCAATTGTCTTGCAGGTGGATTTTGGGTCTCCACTTTGTCCATGCTCCTTCACGTCAATTTGACTGCTTGTTTTTGAAATTCTTATACCTATTCCTGTCAACACCTCATGATCACACAGGCAGGTGTGTTTCTTCCATGTGGGCTTTGTTGCTTTCTCGTTCAATGGCTGCTTGTTTGACTACAAGCTTTTAAGAGCCCAGATGCTATATATTTTAATAGCCAGACACCATCAGCATTCTTTACCACGTTTGCTTATGTACCCATTTTATCTTCAGTTATCATGTCAGGAAGGTTATCATACATTTCTACATTATTAGACTAAACCGTTCTTGTACTCAGGTCAGATTTTGTTAGAAGTGCAAAGTTAATCTACTTCCTTATTGAATTTACATATATGTACATCACAGACAAATACACCTATATTTTTATAATTATATATTTACATACGCATATATCTTTATTTATACCTCTATATATAAACTTTTGCATCCTTCTTCCTCTTTTCCCTTTTCATTTCCTTCTGTTCCACTATCATGCTTACTCATCTTTCACCTCTCAGACACTTTGCAATTGATCAACCACTTCCAGGAGCACTATACCCTCCTCACTGTCCATCATATACCCCTTGCTGTTCCTCTGTCCCTGTCATTGTTGGCTCACCACTCCCCTCCTCTGCCTTCTCTCCTACTATTACCTCCTCCCCCTGGACCATTGGTCCTGTCTCTGTCTCCATGGGCTTGCTTATCCTGCCTATCTTATTTAGATAGACACCACAAGACAATAAATAAATTTTAAAAAGATAAAATAAATAAATAAATACCATAAATAAAAAATAAGAAAAACCATAGAGATAGTTCCAAGTCTAACTGGTATATAGTGAATCTCTCTCTGTTACATAGCAAGAAGGACCTGTTATAATCCCTCTGTCCAGTCCCCTTTTCTTTCAGAGATCCATATCCCGGGACCAATTACCTAACAGCACTTATACCTTTTTAGACCTCAGCCTTTGTATGTGACAGGTGCACATCCTACAGGTCCCTATTTCTTTTCCTACAGTCAGGGGTGGAGCAGTCTCTTGCCCCCCCACCCCCTTACACCTTTAGACTTTCAGTGTGGTCCCCTTATGAGAAACCCGCAACCAGACTGGGTGAGGTGCCATGTGCTGCCACCAGAATCAGGATTCCTCAGGGACTGTGGGGCTTTGCTCCCATTGCTGGCCTGTTATACTTTCCTCTTGGTTTGCCCCATGTGTGCATGTCACACTGGCCATTCTAGACTATATCTTCAGATTATGAGACTGACGCGCTACCTACTGCGCTAATGAGGCACCTTCTAGACTGTATCTTTAGGACCGTCCTCTACAGCTCTGCTATCTAGGGAGAGGACATCACATCTAGAGCTGAGGCCAACCCTGCAGTCATCTCTGGAGACAAGCTGGAGTTGCTCTGAGCAGGAACATCGCCCTCAAGGATTGGCACACCAGAATGGGGTCTACTTTTGGTCTCCATTTCCTGTGGAGACATAAACTCTACCCTTCTCTTGGGTGGATTAGTGCTCTGGTCCCCCATTACCACCTTCTTCTCCCATTCATCTGTGGACCCTAAAGGCCTATGAAAGGGTGGGGAGAGGGGAGATGCCTTTCAGCACCAGTGCTATCAGAATCGTTATTTATTCATTTTAATGTGTTTATTTTATTTATTTGCTAATGAATGTATCATGAGGATTTGGCTGGCTCATACCAGAGTATCTGGTCCTCAGTCCAGGAGTCGTGTGCTCTGTGCATTTTCCTTTAAGCAAGTGGTTCTCAACCTTCCTAATGCTGTGACCCTTTAATACAGTTCCTCATGTTGTGGTGACCCCAAACCATAAAAGTATTTTCATTGCTATTTCATAACTGTAATTTTGCTACTGTTATGAATCATATTGTAAATATCTGATATGCAGGATATATTTTCATTGTTACAAATTGAAGATCATTAAAGCATAGTGATTAATCATAAAAATAGTATGTAATGATATATTTTGAAATATTTATTTCTAATTACAAATAAATAAAATTTTGTGTTGATGCATTGAGTGGCGTGGGTAACAGTCTTCACTCTGGCATTTCTTAAGTATTTTGAATTATATTGAGGCAATTATATTCTATTCCTATCTTCTTGAGTGTCTTCATTAGGAACGAGTGTTTTATATTGTCAAATGCCTTTTCTGCATCTATTGATATTATCATGTGCTTCTTATCCTTTTTCCATTCAGTGTGATGGATGATGTTAATGGATTTTGGGGTGTTAAACCATCCCTGCATCCCTGGTATGAATCCCACTTGGTCGTGATGTGTAACTCTTTCTGTGTACTTTTGTACTCCTACTACCAAGATTGTGTTAGGGATTTTTGCATTGATGTGCCCGTGGTTTTCTATTCTTGTGGGATCCTTGCCTGGTTTTAATATCAGTGTTATGCTAACTCCATAGAATGTGTTTGGGAATGTACCATCCTTTTCTATGTTCTGGAAGAACTTGTGCAGAATTGGTGTCAGCTTTTCCCTGAATGCTTGACAGAATTCTTCTGTGGAGCCATTTTTTTTAGTTTGTAGATCTTTGATTACCTTATCTATTTCTTCTTTTTATATGGGTTGGTTCATGTTCTTGTCATCTATATGGGATAATCTTGGGAGGGTTCATTTTTTCAGGTATTTGTCCATGTTTTCCAGGTTATTGTATTTGTTGGAATACAGTCCTTTGTAATACTGTGTTATTAGTCTTTGAATTTCATTAGGGTCCATTGTAATTTCCCCCTTTTCATTGATCATCCTGGATATTGATGTTTGCTCCCTCCTATCTTTTGTTTATTTGCCAATAGTTTGTTAGTTCTGTTAATCCTTTCAAAAATCGGCTTTTTACTGTGTTAATTTTCTCGATTGTTCTTCTGTTTTCCCACTCATTAATCTCCACCCTGATTTTTATCATTTCTTTTGCTATCAGAAGGATTATTCTGTTGACTCAATTGCAATAGCTACCACAAGCCTCTTTTCCTTCTTCAAATGTGCCTTTTTCACTATCAAGCATCCTCTGATAACTGCCTTTGCTGTATCACATTGGTTTTAGTATGTTGTATTCTCATTTTCATTAGTTTCTAGAAACTTCCCAATTTTGTCTCTAATTGGGGCCAATACCCACTCATTTTGAAGAAGTATGTTATTTATCCTCCAAGCATTTTCCCCTCCCCCTGCTCCCTTTTCCTTTGTTGATCTCCAGCTTTATGGCATAATGGTCAGAGAAGGAAGTCTGAGCGACCTCTCTATGTTTGAATTTGTTCAAACTTGACCAGCATGCGATATATTTTTGAGTACGTACCATCTTTCCCTCTAGCTGCTCTTATGATTTTCTCATTTTCCTCAAAGTTGGATAATTTGACTATTATATGCCTTGGTGTGTTCTTCTTGGGGTTCAGTCTAATTGGTCTCCTCTCTGCTTCCTAGATGATTGTCTGGTTCTCCTTCATTAAGTTAGGGGAGTTTTCTTCCAGGAATTCCCTTGCTATTTTGGCTGTTAATTTTTTGTTATGTCTTACTGTGGTATCCCAATTATTTGACTGTTGTCTCTCTTCATTGTGTCTCTCATTTTTCTCAGGTGTTCTTCAGCTTTCTTTGATTATCTTGGTTGATTATCTTGCACATTTGTTGAAATCTGCTTGACTATCTTGAAGGTCACTGATATGATTCTCTGCCTCTTTCAGCCTGTCAATAAGGTCTTTTACCATTCCCTTGCTTCTGCTGCCTGACCCCTTAACTCTTGTATTTCCCTTTGGAAAGTGGACTCTGTCCTCTTATTTTTTTCATCCTCGACTGTATTAATTCCCTCATGTTCTGAATAACTCTAAGCAGCATTTTGAAGATTTCTTCCTGTGGTAGTTTTAAGTCTGCTTCTTCTATATATGTTGCTAAATTCAGATCCTCTTCAGATATTGCAGTTTGTTTCACTTGCTTTCTTATAGTTACTGCTGGTATGGGTAGTAGTTTGCATGGCATTTTGATGTCTCTGTAGGTGATATGTTATGTATAATGTATATGGCACAGGAGACAGGGCTGGCCGGGTCTGTGTGTGACTCATGTGATGCTGTGGTATGGGTTTGGGTGGCTGGGGCCTGCTGGTTTGTTTGTGAGTGAGTGTGTGTGTGTGTGTGTGTGTGTGTGTGTGGTGTGTGTTGCGGCCATGGATCTCTGGTTACACCAGAACTCTATGTCACGCCACTGTGAAGTCTATGTCCTTCTCCATGGGTGGAAATCAGAGAAAGAACCCTGAAAAGAATCTTAGGGTGCCAAAAGGCCAGATCCCAAGTCTAGATTCCCAGTATTGCTGCCTCACCCAGTGATTACTCTACCTCACTCATGGAGCTCTAGGGAGGGGAACCCTATTTTGTTGCCATCTTCCCAGAAGTCCAGTAATACAACTTTTGTTGTTAACATTTCCATATTTTTGCATGAACAATTCAGTGATATTATGTTATTAATCATCATACTGTAACAGAATTTTAGGGTAACCTTTTAAAATAATATATGTATTTAGGGTATTATAACTTTGTTTTTAGGAAGTGGACACATGATAATATGCCCACATTTTTGTTCAATGAGTTGTTTTGATGATTTTTTGAGTAAGTGAATTATTTATTGTATTAAAAAATTTTTAAGTAAGTGAATTATTTAATGTGTTCCTCTAGCCATAGACTCTGTAACTCCAACCAAATGACCCTTTCCTGCTGGATATGACTAAGGGAAGAAAGAGGAAGACATCGATAAGATTCAGTTGTGAGTAGCTGTTAACAGGGTTAATTGTGTCATTATTTTGAGTGTAAAATGAACATTCTCAGAACAGGTAGTGGGGATAGTATTAGCAAGAGAAGAGCCAGGACTGGAGTTTGTTTGTACTATGAGATCAGTGAACACTACACTTTCTTGATCCAGGAAACAACTTTGACATAAGAGGAGCAGCAGAGGAACAGTATCAGCAGAACCAGGAGCCAGAGAATGAGAGAGCAGGGACCTCCCAGTCCACAGAGCAAGTAAAGCTGAGTGCTTTAGGATAGGGGATTGGCTTGTGGAGTGAGGTGCCTCTGGCGCTTACTAGGAGAGTTGGGTTTGTTGACTGATGGAATTGGAGCTGAATGCTTTTGAGCTGAGGCTTATGGATGAATGTTCTGTCCTTTGGGCACTTATTGGAAATCCTAGACATGCTTTATAATATTGCCTGATTCGGGCAGATGCCAGGTTGAGAAGCTGAGAATCAAAGACAGATTTGCCATTGGGACAAAAGAGAAGAAACTTTCTTTACTGAACAGCTGTATCCTGAATTATAATCTGTTATCTTCCCTAATAAACCTCATAACCATATAATCATTAACAGTCTCTGCAAGTTCTGTGTGGCCATTGTAATGAATGATAGAGTCCAGTAGGAAAGTAGATAAACAAGCTACCTTTTGTTTATTTAAAAAATTAAAACAAATGTGTTCAGTTCTTAAGCACTTGATTTGTGGAGTATTGTAGCTGATGGTGGGATCCCTAACTCCATTTGAGTTCTTTCAGCAATGTGGCAACTTTCCCCGCAGGCAGCATGCTTGAGAATATATTATGGCTCCCCCTGTGAGCCCCGAGAGGAGCAGTCTGGTGTATGTGGAACCTCTCTGTGTGCTATCTAAAGTTAGGGTACTAGTGGCTGTGCTTCAAGGATTCATGGTCATGAGTCATAGCCTGACCACCAAGTAGCAAGGTGGTCGAAGGCCCCCAAGACTAATCTTGAAGTTTTTCTAATCTGCCATTGTGAATTTATCCCAATCATGGCCCCTTCTCCTATTCCGTAATCCCACCTACAAAAGAGATTAATTGATCTGCTGCCAGTCATGTTTTGTGAAGATGTCCCTTGTAATTTACAATCTATAATTAGCCACATGGTTATGAATTCTATGGACACCATTATATTCTCATGCTGACGGTTTTCCTCACCTGAATGGCTTCTCCTTGCCTTGGAGTCACAGTGGTTGAAATGTTGTTTGCGCCCAGGAACTCCTTCATGGGAGAAAAAGGAGATAGTCCATTTACTTAAAGATTTACATCCTTAGAAACCCCATAGAACAGTTTTACTCTGTTTTATAGGGTTGTTATTGATTGAAAGAGACTCAAAGACAATAATACAGGAAAGCTGAATTTATACAGAAACAGCCTCTACCCCGCCCCAAAGCTCAGAATTGTTCAATGAAATAAGCACTGCTAAAGGAGTCAGGAGACCTAACTTGGCTTTGACACAAAATACCTAACAGACTGGGGCAAATTATATACTCTCTAAAACTCCTATATGAAGGCATTATCCTGTCTAAAAGATAGCTGTATACAAAGCCACCATTTTCCCCAAGATGTATCACTAATATTATTAAAGCTCTCTTCCCCCAAGAAAGTTATCACAGCCAGTAATAAAAATAAAATAATGTTTCCTTCCTAGACCTAGTACACATTAGTGCTACTTTCACTGTTAAAATTTATTAATCCTAATTGAAATTATTTACACAAGTTCTTTTTAAATTACTGCTGGAGTGACTGTGGAAGCAATGTTGAAAGTATCTGAAGACTCTTAGAGCAACATGAATTGAGCCTCATCATGTGCCTGTAAGAGCTGAATAGGTGTGATGGAGACAGTGATAAGAAAGACATTTTCTCAAGGAGAGAAAAGGAAACACATAAATAACTCCAAATGAGACAGTTTTCCCACTTTGATTCAAATTATACCAATTTTGCCCAGATTGCCAGCTGAGACTCCTCAGTTTTGAAAACAATATAAGAAAAGAGGTGGTGAGGTGTCTTAGAAATACGTTATTCACATTTGATCTGAGGGTTTCTAAAGGATACGGCTGGATGGCAGCTTCACATCCAACTGTAATAGAGGAAATTCTGAAAGAAATCAATAGTCAACTTTTCTCAGTGAACCACACCTGGGCTTACAGTGAACCACACCTGGGCTTATTGCTCAAGGATGTGCCACTTTTCTACTGTTGCTGTCAACTCTCATCTCTCACTCTTGTCTTACGCAGCTCTTTGCTTGTATTTTAGACCTTCTCTCAACTGTATTACTATCTGCTTACTTCTCCATACCAGGTTTGGAAATGAACTTTAAAGGATATCACCAACCCCCTTTTCATATGCCTTCTTGTTTGATCATTAGTCATTTGCTATCATTCCTTATTTTAAGTCTTATTTTCAAGAGTTTTCTCTAAGTATGTGGCTAGATTTTTTTAAGCTAGAAGTGATTTTAACTTTTGCTTTTATATTCTAGAATGGTAGTTTATATCGAACTCCTGATGCAAAATAACAGTATATTATTATTTTTTTAAAAACATTTTATTAGGGGCTCATACAACTCTTATCACAATCCATACATATACATACATCAATTGTATAAAGCACATCTGTACATTCTTTTCCCTAATCATTTTCTTCTCTTTTTTTTCCTTTTCTTTTTTTACATTTTATTAGGGGCTCATACAACTCTTATCACAATCCATACATATACATACATCAACTGTATAAAGGACATCCGCACATTCCCTGCCCCAATCATTCTCAAAGCATTTTCTCTCCACTTAAGCCCTTTGCATCAGGTCCTCTTTTTTTTCCCTCCCTCCCCGCTCCCCCCTCCCTCATGTGCCCTTGGTAATTTATACATTGTTTTTTTTGTCATATCTTGCCCTATCCGGAGTCCCCCTTCCCCCCTTCTCTGCCGTCCATCTCCCAGGGAGGAGGTCACATGTGGATCCTTGTAATCAGTTCCCCCTTTCCAACCCACTCACCCTCCACTCTCCCAGCATCGCCCCTCACACCCCTGGTCCTGAAGGTATCATCCACCCTGGATTCCCTGTGCCTCCAGCCCCCATATGCACCAGTGTACAACCTCTGCCCTATCCAGCCCTGCAAGGTAGAATTCGGATCATGGTAGTTGGGGGGAGGTAGCATCCAGGATCTGGGGGAAAGCTGTGTTCTTCATCGGTACTACCTCGCACCCTGACTGTCCCATCTCCTCTTCTAAACCCCTCTATGAGTATATTATTTTTAACACTTGAAGTGTTTAACACAAGCATTTCAATTTCACAGCTTCTACACAGTAACTTCTTAAATATTGACCTCTCCCACTCCACTTATAAAACAAATAATAAAATAACTGATTTCAGAGAGCAGTGGGAAGAGGCCCATTTCTAGGTTGGAACAATTGGGGAAGGAACCATAGGCAAGGAAGCCGTTGTCCTTGACCTTGAAAGACAAATAGGCAATGGCAGGTTAGAAATAGAGAAGTCATTCCAGGTTGATAAATAGTGGAAACAAAGTAGAAGACCTTGAGAAAAGAGCATGGAATATATATATATATTCCTGCAGTGGAGTAATCACTAAAGTAGTAGAGAGAGAGGGTAAGGCCATAACACAGATTGGATTGGTTGAATAGGCAAATTAAGACCATCCCTGTTTTAGTAGTTTTTTGGGAAGTAAGTGGTATATTTGCAAATAGTTCTCTGCTACTTAGTCCCTGTTCTATTTTTGAAAATTAAGGACTGGAAAGGATCGCTCCCTTGCCTATGTCTCTAGCCTTCTCTGTGGGAGGGAAATGTAGAGCAGGCAGATACTCCAAGTGGTGTGAAAATTCATTGTGCATTTAAATGACCGTTTTAACAATCTGCTTGGAGTTCGTTTTTCTCCCACTAGAGATAGTTCTTAAGTCTCTAGTAGTTCATCTTTCTAGCAGAAACTCAAAATATACGACCTCGATGTCTCAGAAGCCACAGAGAAATAACGTGGATTTCTTCCACAAAGTGCTGTGTTGCTGCTGCCAGGTGACCTCCAGTTGGTTCTGGTCCACAGAGATGTTACGCACAGCAGAACCAGGCCCTGCCCAACCTGCACCATCGTCGTCACTGTTTTTATGCTTCATTCCATTTGTGTAGCCATTTTGCAGATGGTCTCAATCTATCTCGTTGAGGACCTTCCTCTTTTTAGCTGCCACTGCACTTTACCAAACATGATGTCTTTCTTCAGGGACTGGTCTCTCCTGAAAACAAGCCAAAGTATGTTAGATGAAGTCTCACCCCCCCTTGCCGCTAAAGCACCCCCTGGTGGTGCCTGTTCTAAGACAGAGGGGTTTAGCCTTTTTGCAGTCTCTGACACTTCTCTAGCACCATAATTCAAATGCATCGACACTTTTTTATTGTTTTTAATTCAGTGTCCACCTTTCACGCTTATATGAGACAATTGAAAATACCTAGTGTGGGTCAGGCACACCTTAGTGCTCAAAGAAACATCTGTCCTTGTCAATACCCTAAAGAGAGCTTGTGCAGCACATGTAGGCAATGCAACACTTCTGTTGACCTCTTGACTGCTGCTTCGATGAGCATTGGTTGTGGATACAAGCAAGACAAAATTCTTGACAATTTAAATCCTTTCTCCATTTATTGGTCCAGTTGTGAGGATTTTGATATTTTTTTTAGTTGTGAAGATACAATTTATCTTTTACAAAAGAAAGGAAAGGAGGAAGAGAAGAAGAAAGGAGGAAGGAAGGAAAAACTTGCACAAAGACATGAACACCAGACAGTGGAAATTGGCTGCCCCCTTCACCATCCTCAAAGTATGACTTCCTCATGTTTTCAAAGAGCTGCTTCACCTCCAGCGATTTCATCACCAAAGAAAAATATGTGCTAGCTACCTGCACATGTGTATAGAAAGGGATTGATATCAAGAAGTAGCTCACACTGTGGTAAGAGCAGCTAAGTTCAGTCCAGTTCCAGTCCGTGCATCAAATGATCAGCTGGAGGCTTCTCCTGACTCTGTAGGAGCTGAGAAACCAGGTAGGAGAAAGACAAAGCAGGAAGACACAAGCTTGTAGGAGCAGAGTGGAATGAATCCAAGGAAGGCAGTCTGCTGATGACTCCTTGATTACTTTGTGAAGCCGATGGGGAACCCCGTGGGGAATCTGGGAGTGCTGGGGAAGGTGGGGTGGTGGGCCGGCCTTCCTCGAGCCGGCAGGTGATGAGGATTTTGATCTTTATATTGAATTGCAATCCATATTGAAGGCTGCAGTCCTTGATCTTCATCATAAAGTGCTTCAAGTCCTCCTCACTTTCCGCAAGACAGGTTGTGTCACCTGCATATTGCAGGTTGTTTATAAGCCTTCCATCAATCCTGCTGCCACATTATTCTTCATATAATTAACTTCTCGGATGATTTGATCAACATATGGGTTGAAGAAGTATGGTGAGAGGTTGTAACCCTGACACACACCTTATCTGATTTAAACCACGCAGTATTCCCTTGTTCTGTTTGTGCACTTGCCTTTTGACTCAAGTACAAGTTACCCATGAGCACAATGAAGTGTTATGGAAAACCTATTCTTCTCAGAGTTGGTTCCGACCCACACAATTGAATGCCTTTGCATAGTCAATGAAACACAAATAAGCATGTTTCTCGTATACTCTGCTTTGAGCCAAGATCGATCTGACAGCCATGGTTCCATGTCCTTTTCTGGATCTGGCCTGAGCTTCTGATTGCTCCCTGTCAATGTGCTACTGCAACTGTTGTTGGATGATCTTCCACAAAAGTTTGCTTGCATGTGTTATCAATGATATTGTTTATGGTTTGAGCATTCTGTTGGGCCACCTTTCTTTGGAAGGAGCACAAATATGGATCTCTTTCAGTCAGTTGGCTGAAGAGTGGTCTTCCAAATTTCCTGACATAGATAAGTGAGTATCTTCAGTGCTTGTTGAAATATTTCACTTGGTATTTCATCAATTCCCGGGGCCTTGTTTTTGGCTAATGCTTTCAGTGCCGCTGGAACGTTTTTCTTCCTTCAGCACCATTGGTTCTTGCTCAGATGCTACCTCCTAAAATGGTGGAATGCAAGCCAATTCTTTTGGTACAGCAACTCTGGATACTCTTGCCATCTTCTCTTGATGCTTCCTGCAACATTCAAGATTTTGCTCATAGAATCATTCAATATTTCACTGTAAGGCTTGACTGTTTTCTTAAGCTCTTTCAGTTTCTGATATGCTGGCTTTCTAATTCTAGGTCTTTTCACATTTATATATACAAATATCAGTACAAACATTCATTTATTAATCAAAAGGGTGATCCCAAATAAACACTTTAAATTAGTTGTGTGTAAAATGTGTGTGATAGAAGTAATTGGATATATTAATGAAACTAAAAAGTACGGAGGTTTGCTCATTGAACTAAGCTTGATCATTCTCATACCTAATTCCTGCCTAAATGATGCTCAAATTGTTATTTTACTTTTTTATAGGTTTGGATACAGATAACATTGTTCATAACATATTCCACCACTAATTTTTCCTCTTCCAATTTTCTTGTTAGTGTGCTCTCCTTCCCATCCCATTCCTGGGATTGGGCCAAAGCACCATTTGCAAAGTCACAAATAGTCTGAGTTTTCTGCCATCAGCTGTAGCTTCTTCAAACTTTTCTCCCAGGTTACAAGAATACTGTGTTGTTTCCAAAGTGCTCTTGGTTTTCATGGTGAGGGTTTTGCCTTCAGTAGAGAGGTTACAGTCAGGCTTGGTCATTGTGCCCAGTTTTCACAGAGTCATTCCCACTCTTAGTTCCTTCATGGATTCTTCCAAACCTTTTCTGTCTACCAGGCCTGTCTTCCTCTGAGCTGCTGAATGGTGGCCATGGAGGGCGCTGATGAGTGGATGTGTAGATATGGTAGAGGAAAGTCTGGTGGGAGAGCGTGGTGTCTCAATAATTTTTACCTGTGTCTTCTTGAGTTGCCCTTTGAAATGTTCTATTCAGCTCTTTGACTTTATCATTTCTTCCATTTGCTTTAGCTACTTTGCAATTAGTGGGAGACATGAAGTCAAAGAGCTGGATAGAAAAGAAAGCACTTTGTTAGCACTAATTGTTTCTTTCTTATTCATCCATTCAGGGAATGTTTGTTGGCCATGGACTAGGTATGAAGCATGGTGCTAGATATTGGGTATATATTGGTAGATACGATAGGATATCCATTTTTCTTAGAAGAAAGAATAACCTAATTTGTTAGGCATCATCCTTCAGGAGATTGGCATCCAACAGCACAAAATATGGCAAACACCAAAAAGAAAATGAAGCAGCAAAACATTTTCACAAGGAAAATAAATTGGGAGAGTGGATCAAGTTGACATGCTCTAGGCAACCTGGACCTCCACCCTTAGAACTAAGGGAGAAGACGTGTTAGTCAATATATCAGATAACATTAACTGCTGTAACAGGTAAGTCCCCCAACTCTCAGGACAGCATAGAGTTGAATTTTATTTATTTATAAACTTAGAATGAGTATGAGTTGGTGATCAGAATGATGAACTGGTGTTCTCTTCCCAGAGGTGTTTCAGGGGCCCTTACTCCACCTTGCCTCAATACGCATGTGGTTGTTTGACAATGAATAATGAAGACCCAATAGGAATTAATACATTTGAATTATGATGTTGGAGAAGAAAGTAATATGCCAGAAGTAAAAATATCAGTTTTGGAAGAATTACAGTTCTAATACTGCTTGGGAGAAATAGATATATATGCATATATTTATAGGTTTAGTATTAAGGTAGCAGATGGACAATGGGACTGCACTCAAGTATTCGCTCAATGCAAGAATATTTTGTTCTATTAAATTGGTATTCTATGATGCTCACCTTCCCAAAATGATTGCTGAAGACAAATGTGTTTATAAGTGGTGAAGAAAGTTGATGGTACCTGGCTATCAAAAGTTATAGCCTCTGGGGTCTTAAAGGCTTGAAGGTAAACAAGTGGCCATCTACCTGAGAAGCAACAAAGCCCCCAAGGAAGAAGCACACCAGCCTGTGTGATCATGAGGTGTCGAAGGGGTCAGGTATCAGGCATCAAAGAAAAAAAATCATATCATTGTGAATGAGGGGGAGTGCGGAGTAGGGACCCAAAGCCCATCTGTAGGCAACTGGACATCCCTTACAGAAGGGTCGTGGGGAAGAGATGAGCCAGTCAGGGTACAGTGTAGCAATGATTAAACATACAACTTTTCTCTAGTTCTTAATTGCTCCTTCACCCACTCTCCAGCTAGACCAGAGGATGTACACTGGTACAGATAAGAACTGGAAACACAGGGAATCCAGGACAGATGATCCCTTTAGGATCAGTGATGAGAGTGGCAATACTAGGAGGGTGGGATGGAAAGGGGGAACTGATTATAAGGATCTACATATAACCTCCTTCCTGGGGGACAGACAACAGAAGAGTGGGTGAAGGGAGACTTAGGACAATGTAGGACATTACAAAATAATAATAATTTGTAAATTATCAAGGGTAAATAATAATTTGTAAATTATGAGGGAGAGAGGGAGGAGGAAAATGAGGTGCTGATACCAAGGGCTCAAGTAGAAAGCAAATATTTTGAGAATGATGATGGCAACAAATGTACAAATGTGCTTGCCACAAATACATCATGCTTCATAAAATAGAGTGTTTTTGAAAAAAGGAAGACTGTCAACAAAATGGCTGCAACAATGGGCTCAACCATAATACTAATTGTGATGATGGAGCAGGACTGGGGAATGTTTTATTCTATCTTACACAGGGTTGTTATGAATGGGAACCAATCATACAGAACCCAACAGCATAATTTCACTTTGAGGAGGCCTGGTGGGGACATGGGTCTGTTAGGCATTGGGCTGCAAACTACAAGGTTGGTGGTTTAAAATCACTGGTCCTTCCTGGGAGAAAGATGAAGCTGCAAGTGACAGTAAAGATGGAAAGTCAGAGGGACTCTAGTGGGTACACATTGAAGTACTAACTGCAAGGGCAGCAGTTTGAAGCCACCTCTCTGGGTGAGAAAGATGAGGCTTTCTACTCCAGTAAAGGTTGCAGTCTCAGAAACCCACAGGACCAAGTCTACCCTCTTCGATAGGGTCACTTGCAGTTGGTATTGATTTATGTGCATTGAGTTTGGTTTTTGGTTTATTATAGGGTTGCTCTGAATCAGAATAAACCTGATGGCAGTGAGTTTCTTTAGCCCACGGGCCCTGATGCCATAGTGGTTACAAGTGGGGCTGCTAACCACAGGTCAACAGTGTGAAACTGCCAGCCTCTCAATGGGAGAAAGACAAGGCGTTCTCTTCCTGGAAACAGTTACTGTCTCGGAAATCCACAGGGGGAAATTCCACCCTGTTCTATATGTCAATATGAGACAGAACTGACTCCGTATCAGTGAGCGTTTTTTGAGACACGGCCTTTTGGCTTTTTCATTTTCCACATTTGGTCACTGTGCTTGTTGACTGGAGCCTCAAGGGAAACATGCTGGAGGTTAAAATGGAAGGTTTATAGTCAACACTTGAAAGTGGACATCTCATTTCTTCTCTCATCATTGGCCATACCTGCCTGGATGGGAGTTCTCTGGGTTTCTCAAAATTCTCACTTAGAACTAAAAAAAACAACCCCCCTCTATTTTCATTGCTGGGAACCTAGGCTTTAGAATCAAACATCTCCATTCTTTACATGGATGAGCTCAGGAGGTTAAAAAGGAACAAACCTTGCTTGCTAGGGAGAAAGGAGAGAAAATCATTCACATTTCTTAAAATGATGAGTCTATAATAATGTTTTTCTATCAGATTATTTTTATCTGTTCTTTTAGAATTGGGTTGGCATTCGGATCCAATTCAGGAAACTGATGCCTTGAGGCGGTACGGGGCACTGATTTCCCAAGTAGGACAGGCTAACATAGCCTTAATGTCTGGCTCCCCCTCCCTTATACTAGCACAGCGTGCAGAATGGCAGGAATAAGAGTCTTCCAAAATGGGATTCTGGGAGTCCTTCGGTATGCAAATCAGTTAACACCAAACTGTTGCTTTCACAGTCACAGTCATGGTGCCCAGAGCAATCATTTCCGTTCCCACTGTTGGGTGGGTGTAAGCATTGGGCTCATTTTTAAAACATGAGTAATGTGCATGTATCCGGATGATGCATCTGGTCTTGATGGGGGTGATTTGAAGTGATGGCAATGCAGCCCAGACCTGGGAAAACAGCTTATGGGCAATTGACAGGCTTCTTGACTGTCAAGTACGGGGGTTGATGGTAGATACAGAAGGTGCTAGGGGCTCCTAGGTTACTCAGAATACTTTCCTTTTTGAGGACATGTAGTTTAACGATTTCCAAGTTAATTAGTCCTGAAATAAATGTGTCATGAAAATTTGAAAACTTCTCTGGAAATGAAAGTCAAGCAAAACTCATTGAGATTAAATAGATTTCTGTAGGAACTCTTGGTGGTCATTACAGTTAATATGATTTAACATTGAGTTAATTTCATTAAGAAATAACTTCATTTAATAAATAATAGTCATATACATTTAAGAACATGACTATTAACTCACAGAAAATTCCTATGTATTAATGACTACATTCATAGAAATAAAGTTAAGTTCAATGATCCATTTTAATAATTAAGAATAAGAAATCTAGATTGCAATCTGGAAAATACAACATATAGAAGAAATGCTTTTAAATTCTTCATTATAGGTTACATTAGAGGAGATAGAGAATTATATTATAAATTATATATTAATATATTATATTATAGATAAAAGAGAAGAAAAAAGCTAGAGAATGGGAGAGAATAAGACAAAAAAAGAGCAACAAATTGCCCTCTTCAATAAAAACATTATCATCCAGTCTTTATCATTTTCCTCATTTTTATTTTCTTTTACTTTAAAATTTTTCCTGTTGAGAGATCCAAACTTAAATAAAATCAAAATTTTGTAGTATTGATTAAGATGTGTTACTTTGTTCCTCTCTAATCTTTAAAAATTAATTTCATTTGGGCTGTCAGTTTTTAAAAATCACTTTATTGGGGCTCATACAATTCATCACATTCATACATACATCCATTGTGTCAAGTACATTTGTACATTTGTTGCCATCATCATTCTCAAAAAATTTCTTTCTACTTGAGTCTTTGGTAGCAGCTCTTCATTTTTTACCCTCCCTCCCCCCCAAACTCTTGATAATTTATAAATTCTACTGTCCGATGTCTCCCTTTACTTACTTTTCTGTTGTCTGTCCCCCAGGTAGGGGGTGATATTTGGATCATTGTGATCAGTTCCCCCTTTCTCCACCACCTTCTCCTTACCGTCCTGGTATTGCTACTCTCATTATTGGTCCTTAGGAGTTTACCTGTCCTGGATTCCCTGTGTTTCCATTTCTTATCTGTACCAGCGTACATCCTCTGGTCTAGCTGGATTTGTAAGGTAGAATTGAGATCATGATAGTGGCGAGTAGGGGGTGGGGGAAGGAAGCATTAAAGAACTAGAGGGAAGTTGTATGTTTTATCTGTGCTATACTGCACCCTGACTGGCTTGTCTGCTCTCCGTGATCCTTCTGTAAGGGGATGTCCAGTTGCCTATAGATGGGCTTTGGGTCTCCACTCTGCACTCCCCCTCATTCACAATGATATGATTTTTTTTTGTTCTTTGATGCCTGATACCTGATCCCTTCGACACCTCATGATCACACTGCTGGTGTGCTTCTTCCATGTGGACTTTGTTGCTTTTGAACTAAATGGCCGCTTGCTTACATTCAACTCTTTAAGACCTCAGGCTCTATATCTTTTGATAGCTGGGAACCATCAGCTTTCTTCACCATGCTTACTTATGCATACATTTGTCTTCAGCGATCATGTTGGGAAGGTGAGCATCATGGAATGCCAGGTTAATAGAACAAAATATTCTTGCATTGAGGGAATACTTGAGTGGAGTCACAATGTCCATCTGCTACCTTAATACTAAACCTTTAAATGTATGCACACAGATCTATTTCCCCATAATACATCAATATATTTACATGTGTACATGCCTGTATTTAAACCTCTGTAAATGCCCTTTGCCTCCTAGTTCCTTCCTCTATTTCCTTTTACTTTCCTCTTGTCCCTCTATCATGCTCAGCCTTCATTTGGATTTCAGTAATTCCTCTCAGTTACATTGCCTTTGATCAAGCCCTACACCCTCCTCGCCACTGATTCTGGATCACTTGTTGCTTCCTGTCCCTGGCTTTGTGAACACACACTGCCTCTGATTTTTAACTGTATGTAATGATCCCTAGTAGTATTTGATGGCTTTCTGGAAATGGAATATAACCTTCAGGATATCACTCTATATTGATTTCTTTCTGGTGCCATAACCAATTAAAGCAAATATAGCAAAAGTTTATAAGTTTACATTTCTGAAGGTCAGAAGTCCTTTTAATTCACTGCTCTCAAGTTGATTCTGACTCATAGCCACCCCATAAGACAGAATAGAATAGTCTATTTTTGTTCCTGAGAACATATATATTTGTGGGAGTAGAAAGCTTCATCTTTCTCCTGAGCACAGTTGGTAGTTTTGAACTACTGACCTTATGGTTAGCAGCCCAATGTGTAACTCAGTATGTCACCAGGGCTACCTGTGCTAAAGATAAAGGGACGACAGGGCTGTGTTCCTTTTTGGAGGAATATGGGAAAATCTGTCCTTGCCTTTTCCAGCTACTAGAGGCTACTCATATTTCCGAATCCCTTTATCTCCCAAACCAACAGTGCATCTCTCTCTGTCATTATAACGTGTTATCATGGTCATTAAAGTGTGATGTCACATTTTTCTCTGACTAAAGCCTGAAATAGGAAACAGAACACACTTTTAAGAACTTTTGTAATAAGATTGAGCCCACCTGGGTGATTTCAGAATAATCTCACCAGTTTAAAGCCAGCTGATTTGCAAACTTAATTGCATTAGCAACCATAATACCCTAGTAGCTATTTCTAAAACTTACATATCTTTGAGCACCGCTATTATACCTACCATGCTTTATCACTTCGTAGAATAATTGATTTCTATTTTGCTATTGTTAGGTGCCATAGAGTCAGTTCCTACTCATAGCAACCAATATGCAACAGAATACAACACTGCCTGCTCCTACGCCATCCTCCAAATGTTTATGCTTGAGCCACTGTTGCAACCACTGTATGAATCCATCTTTTAGCAAGTCTTCTCTTTTACACTGACCCTCTACTTTACCAAGCACAATGTCCTTCTTCAACCTGGTCTCTTGAAAACATGCCCAAAGAGTGTGGGACAAAGTCTCACCATTCTCTCTGTAAGGACCTTTCTGACTGTACTTCCTGCAAGATGGATTTCTGTATTCTTCTGGTAGTCCATGACACTCGCAATATTCTTCATTAACAACATTCAAATGCATTGACTTGTCGTTTGTCTTCCTTATTTATTATGCAGCTTTCATACGCATATAAGGAGATTGAAAATGCCATGGCTTGAGTCAGGCATACATACCTATATCCACTTGTGCTCTTTGGTCTTGCGTTGGAGATTTGTCCAAAGCAATGCATCATTTGCTTTCTTGACCGCTGCTTCCATGACTACTCACTATGGATCCAAGTAAAGTGAACTCCTTGACACCTGCGACCTTTTCTTCATTTATCAGGATGTCGGCTGCTGCATTAGCTGCAAGCACTTTTGTTTTCTTTATACCGTTGTAGTCCATACTGAAGGCTGCAGTCTTTGATTGCCATCAGAAGTGCTTCTGATCCTCTTGGCTTTCCGCAAACACAGTTTTATCAGTAGCCTCTATCAGATGTTTAATGAGCGTCCCTCTCAGTCTGATTTTTCATTCTTCTTCATGTAGTCCAATTCTGAGATTCTTGACTCACCGTATAGTTTGACTAAGTATGGTGGAAGGATCTAACCCTGATGCAAACTTTCCTTTTTGAAATCACGCACTATCCTCTTGTTCTGTCCCAACAATTGCCGCTTGATCTGTGTACAGGTTTTGCACAATGTTGTCCTTAGTGTGGCATGACCCACATACATGCCTTTGCATAGTCACCAAAACACAGGCAAATAACTTTCTGATATTCTCTGCCTACTGCCAATAGCCATCTGACCACATCCATCAAGATCCATCTGACCACATCCATCAAGATCCATCTGACCACATCCATCAAGATCCATCTGACCACATCCATCAAGATCCATCTGACCACATCCATCAAGATCCATCTGACCACATCCATCAAGATCCATCTGACCACATCCATCATTCCAAGGGCTCTTCTAATTAAAGCTCGGCTTTTGCCTTCTTTCAGCTGGAGATATGCCGAGAGTGTTCTTCCCTTTTGATTTTCTAACTTTAGGTCATTGCACATTTCATCGTAACGATTCACTTTGTCTTCTTGAGCTCCCCTTTGAAATTTTCTGTTTAGTTTTTCTGCACCATTCCTTCTGTTCACTTTAGAGCAAGTTTCAGAGTCTCTTTTGATGTACACTTTTGTCTTTTTTTTCTTTCCTACCTTTTAAATGATCTTTTGCTTTTATCATGTACAACGTTCTTGATATCAATCCACACAGTTGTGTCATTAGTGTTCAATGTATTAAATCTGTTCTTGAAATAATCTCTAACTTGAGGCGGTACATACTGATGGTCCTATTTTGGTTGGAATTGATTGGTTTTAATTTTTTCACCTTTAACTTGATCTTGCCTATGAACAGTGATGGTCTGTTCCCCAGTCAGCCTCTAGCCTTGTTTTGGCTAATGATTTTGAGCTTCTTAATCAGCTCTTCTCAGAGATATTGGATTGATTCCTGTGTGGTTCATCTGGTGAGGTCTACTTGTATAGTAGTCAAGCAAACATGTCTGCAATGAAGCTGTGGTCTTGTAAAATTTCATCATGGAATCTCCAGTGTAGTATGAAGTTGTGGTCTTGTAAAATTTCCTCATGGGATCTCCAGTGTAGTTTTTGTTATCACAGCCATATTTTCCAACTGCCTAATCGGACTCTTTGTTGCCAAGTCTCACATTCTAATCATTTGTAATTATCAATGAAGCTTGATTGTATTCTATATCATTGGTAGAATTTTCCATTTCTTTATTTCCCAGCTTTAGTGTTTGATAGATACATTTGAATAATAGTAGTAATGACACTCATTCCTGCTTGGTGGCCACCTTTCTCACGGCAACCAAGATATTGCTCAGCTCCTCCCTCTTCCTCTTGGTGCGGATGTGCGTCCCCACCTACTTCTTGGTGAACTTAGCACCTGCTTGTCCTTGGAGAACTTGAGGAGCTCCATTGTCTGGCTCCAGGAATTGTCAGAATATCAATAGAAATGCTTTAACATGCTGATGAAGCCCTGGAAGCACTCACTGATGCCAAGAAATCTGAAAGACAACTACCTAGACAACTGACTGGAAGAGATCCATGTGCATATCTATTCTAAAGGAAGGTAACCCAACAGAAGGTAAAATTTATTGAACAGTATCATGAATATTACATATATGTGAAATTTCACTGAAGATAATCGAACAATTGTTGCAGCAGTACGTAGGCAGAGAGCTGCCAAACATTCACGGTAGATTCAGTAAAGGACATGAAACAAGGGATATCACTGCTGGTGTCGGGTGGTTCTTAGCTGAAGCAGTGATTACGAGAAAGATGGTTATGTGTGTTTTAGTAACTATGAAAAGACATTTCACTATGTGGGGCATAAATTGTGGATAACAGTGAGAATGTTGGGAATTCCAGAATACTTTATTTTGCTCACATGGATCCTGTACATGGATCACGAGGCAGTGTATGAACAGAACTAGGGAATGCTGCAAGGCTTAAAAAGAAAAGGTGTGCATCAGGTTGTATCCTCTATCCATACTTATTCAGTCTGTTTGTTGTGCAAATAAATTGAGAAGCCAGACTATATGAAAAAAGATTAGAGGAAGGCTTATTAAAAATCTGTAATATGTAGGTAACACAGCCTTGCTTTTTGAAAGTGAAGAGGACTTAAAGCATTTGCTGATGAAGATCAAGGATTTCAGCCTTCAGAATGGATTACAACTCAATGTAAAGAAGATCAAAATCCTCCCAACTGCACCAATAGGTAACATCATGGTAAAAGGAGAAAGGATTGAAGTTGTCAAAATTTTCATCTTGCTTGGATGAACTATCAATATTCATGGAAACAGCAGCCAGGAAACCAAGTAACATATTGCACTGGGAAAATCTCCTGCACAGCACCCTTTTAAAGTGTAGAACAGCAAGGATATCAACTTGAGAATTAAGGTGCACTTGACCCAGACCATTTTATTTTCAATCTCTTCATATGTATATGAAAACTGGACTTTGAGTAAGGGAGACCAACAAAGAACCCATGCATTTGAATTATGGCGTTGACCAAGAATTTCGGAAACACTATGGACTGCCAAAAGAATGGATTTCAGGCTGGGAGGGGGAGATCCCCCATAACCAGTGGGGATTTAGTCATGAAGGTCAGTGAACAGACTTGGAATTATATATATTTTTTCTCCTTTTAAAAAAATCTTCTCTTTCTTTTTTCTCTCATTTTCTTCCTTAAATATTTTGTTTTCTTTTTGCTTGACCTATATCATAGTTGATTTGCCTACTTATGTAAGATAGGCATGGGATGCAAGCCCGAGGAGAACGCAGCAGGACCAACGGTCCTGATTGTGGGGGTGGGGTGGGGGATTTGGGTTGGAAGGGTGGCAGGGGAAGGGTGCAGGGAGCCATATGCAGGGGAACAACTAGGGAGTTAAAATCAACAACAAGGAGGATATAGAGATCCTGAGGGTGTCAGAGCATCAGCAAACTAGCTAAGAGGAAGTTCTGAGAGGCAGAAATAGGGGGTGGTGGGGAGAGTGATGGTGGGGCAGGAGGAAGGTAAAAGGAAACAGAGGAAGAACCTAGGAAGCAAAGCAATAGGTAGAAGTATAAGCATAGGTGTGAACATGTGTAAATATATTGATCCACAAAAATAGAGGTATTGGTTTATGCACATATATTTATACAGCAATATACTGTGCTAGTGGGTGATCTTCGGGCCTCTGCTCAATACAAGAATAATTGTTCTAACAAATTGGCATTCTGAGATGCTCACCCTCCTGACACAATGGCTGAAGACAAAATGGTGCATAAGCAAATGTGGTGAAGAATGCAGACAGTACCCAGCCATTAAAGGATATAGCATTTGGGGTCTTAAAGGCTTGAAGTTAAACAAGCAGCCATTCAGCAGAGAAGCAACAAGCCCACGTGGAAGAAGCGCACTGTTGGTGTCATCGGGACCCAGTAATAGGCACCAGAAGACACATAAGAAACAAACAAACATTGTTGAGAATGACGGTGGAGGGCTGGAGCAGAGACCCAAAGCCCATCTGTAGACAATGGAAAAATCCCCCCACAGAGGGGCCACAGGGAAGGGATGAGTCAACCAGAGTGCAGAAAAGCATGGATGAAACATGCAATATTTCTCCAGTCCAGTTCCTTGTGGCTTCCTCACCTGCCACTACCATGACCCATTGCTGCTTCACAATTCAGACTAGATCGGAACATGTACACAGGTATAGATATGAGATGGAATCCAGGAACAGGAGTGGGAATAGCGATACCAGAAAGGTAGGGATAAAGAGGGGGGGCGGGGAGAGGAAGGGAGAGAGGAGGAACCCATCTTAATGATTGACATATAACCATACACCCCTCTCCAGGGGGAGGAACAGCAGAAAACATAGAGGAAGGGAGGCAGCAGTCAGTGTAAGATATGAAAATAATAACAATTTATAATCTACAAAGGGGGTATAAGGGTGGAGAGGGGAACAGAAAATGAGGAGCTGATACCAAGGGCTCAATTGAAAGAAAATGTCTAGAAATCAATGAAGGTAACATATGTACAAACATACCTGATGCAATCAATATATGGATTGTAACTAGAGTTGTAAGCGTCCCCAATAAAATGATCTTTTAATTAAAAAAAAGAAGAACAAACAAACAAATCCCCAAAGGGACAAACAAATCTATCGTGGGACAAATATAGCCAGAATGCTTCTTGGAAGCAAGGATGACAGAACTTTGTCTTAGGTATTTTTGGATATACTGTCAGAAGAATCATGCCCTAGCAAAGGACAGTGTGTTAGGTCGAGAGCGAGCTAAACAGAGGAAGATTCTTGATCAGATGGATTGACAGGGATTCTTGATCAGATGGTTACAACCACGAGCTCAACCTTAACAACAGTTGTGAAGCTGCTGTAGGACTACTGTTCTCTCTGTCGTGTATAGAACTGCTATACGTTGGACCTGATTGTACATCACATAGCAACAAGCAACAAGTGTCAATTTGATTCCATATTGATAGATGTTAAAATAGGTCAATAAATATTCTTTACTAGTTATGCTAAACAAATCATTGCTTGATTTTAAGGGTACTTTAGGGCATATGTTTGGTTTATGATTTAAAAGATTATCTTATTCAGGGGCTTGTCTACTCTCCATGGCTCTAAAAAGTCTCTGGAGTTCATGAAAATTTAAAATTTTATTCTACATTCCTTTCTCCCTGCTGTGATCAGTATTTTTCCAGAACCTTTGATCGATATGTTCAAAATGTTATACAAACCTCAGCTAGTTCTTCTAGCTTCATGGCAAAGGAGGCAGTTGTCCAGAAAACTTCTGAAAGTCTTGTTTTTTTTTTAAAGGGCACAGATGAGTGTACTCAGGAAATAACTTTTCTCTGATTCTTGCCTTTATGACTATTTCTTTTGATTGTCTAGATTTTATCTTGGTGGATCTTTGGGTTTTCAGTTACTATTGATTTTGGGATGGTCTCATAGGAAATGAACATCATGACCTCGCTCTCTCATATAATCCAAATCTCTTCATGGCACACCCCACAAAGGCTTTTGCCAACTAACACAAGAGCAAGAGTTCATAGCCGGTCCATTTACTCCTCTCCCCAGCGGGAAAGCCGATTGGGGGAGAATAGAAAGTCTTGCTCATGCTGCTAAGTACTGGCTCTCGTTCTTATGGGTACTTCTGTTGGTGATCTTGACACTTTTCCAGGGTGGACTTCCACCCTCATCCCTTTTCTAGCGCCTGACCTTTCATCTTTTCCCTCCACTCCATCTTCTGGGAAATACTGCTAACCAGACTGATAGTCAGCCAAGTAGAGCTGTATGGCATACCAGAAGTTCACTTTAATTGATGTCTACTTTTTATTTGTAAATACATTCTGAATATTACCCTTATCTTCATTATTTTTTCTGTAGGAGCTCCAATATTCAGTCCTTGTTGCTGATAGCATTTTGAGGTGATTCAGGTTAGTTACCTTTTATGAAACCCTTTTAGTCTACGAGAACTAGATTTAAGATCTTGAGGTGTAACATAGCTAAACTTGAACTAGATTTAAGATCTTGAGGTGTAACATAGCTAAACTTGAACTAGATTTAAGATCGTGAGGTGTAACATAGCTAAACTTGAACTAGATTTAAGATCTTGAGGTGTATCATAGCTAAACTTGAACTAGATTTAAGATCTTGAGGTGTAACATAGCTAAACTTCTCAGCAGACTTCTTATAGGTCTAGTCCATCGTACCCACACAACCCCACTCTCTTTGCCCCAAATCCAGAGAATGAATGTCAAGTTTTCCAAGGAACATTTTGACCTAACTATTTTCTGACTACACCAGTGTTAGCAAAAGCCTCAATTGAATGGATGAGTGGAAAAAAGAGGGAATAAAAATCACATCACTCTTTGCATTTTGGAATTCTTGTGGAAACCATTCTTTACTTTCTAGAATCATCTCTATTGTCTTTGTATATACGCAGAAGGGACACCAGTTGCTGAATCTATTTGGCTAAATACTGGCATATTTGGCTAAATATGGACATTCAAATCTCTTCTGTTTAAAAATGGTGGCCACTTATGAACCATTATCCTGAGCTTTAGAGCTTCAATCCAAAGTCCAAGGAGATGACGGAAACAGATTTTGTCACAACCAAAAGCAATCTCAATATTGAGAACAGGACATGCAAAGAGGTATATGTTTTAAACAGAATGACCGTCTCTCTCCCTGTTCCACTTCAGTTAACACATGTCTTTATGGAACTCACATCTCAAAGTTTATTAGGTTTCACACAGAGTACCTACTATGAGCAGGAGGGTCCTGTGATAACTACTGCTTAAAAAAAGACATTTTGATCTTTAATCATGTAGTCAAGTGTATTTGTAGGTTAGAGAGTAGTAAAGATGAAACCTAGATACAAATGCAAAAATCTGAAACATAAAATGATATCCATAATGACAAAATGCAAAAAATTTGCTATGGAAAGGGAGAAATTATTTTCAACTCTGAGTATTTTTGAACGCATTGTAGAATGGAAAGTGTTTTTTTAATATAAGACGAATGATTAAGATTGGATGAGCTAAAGTAAAGGGTCTTTATATGTAAACAGAAGCAAGCATAGATAAAGTTGATTCACTCATTAAGAAAATATCGAGAACCCATTGGATGGTAGATTCTGGGTTAAGTTGTTTATAGGCATATAATTTAGATTTTATAGTAACCTTATAAAATGTGACATTATTACCTCATTTGAACAGTTGAGACAACTGACATTTAGAACAATTGAACTTGCTAAGTGTCCCACAGCTGATAAATGATGGTGCTGAAATCTGAGCACAGGGTTTTCCTGATTTTAAAGCCCCATACCTTATAGTCTTTCTAAAAGGCATGAGCCAATATATGAGGGGAAATTGCCTGTAATTAAGCCCATATGGCTCTACACAAACGGTGTAATGTTTAATCTAGCAACTACTTCATTCCTGTAGTTCTTAGTCCTATATACTCTGCCCATTCATCAGGGGCCAGGCAAATCCCCTATCTTCTTTTAAAAATAATTTTACTAGGGGCCCATACAACTCTTATCACAATCTATACATACATCAATTGTGTAAAGCATATGTGTACATTCATTGCCTTCATCATTTGCTCTCCACTTAAACCCCTGGCATCAGCTCCTCATTTTCCCCCTCCCTCCCCGCTCCCCACTCCCTCATGAACTCTTGATAATTTATAAATTATTATTGTGTCATATCTTACACTGTCCGATGTCTTTCTTCACCCATTTTTCTGTTGTCCATCCCCCAGGGAGGAGGTTATATGTAGACCCTTGTAATCAGTTCCCTCTTTCCACTCCACCCCCTCCTCGACCCTCCCGGTATCACCACTCTCACCACTGGTCTGGAAGGGATCATCCGCCCTGGATTCCCTGTGTTTCCAATTCCTATCTGTACCATTGTACATCCTCTGGTCTAGCCAGATTTATAAGGGAGAATAAGGATCATGACAATGGGGGAGGGGGGTTGAGGGGAGGAAGCATTTAGGAACTAGAGGAAAGTTGTATGTTTCATCGCTGCTACACTGCACCCTGACTGGCTTGTCTCCTTCCCGTGACCCTTCTGTAAGGGGATGTCCAGTTGCCCACTCCCCTTCATTCACAATGATATGATTATTTGTTCTTTGACGCCTGATACCTGATCTCTTCGGCACCTCATGATCACACAGGTTGATGTGCTTCTTCCATGTGGGCTTTGTTGCTTCTGAGCTAGATGGTCGCTTGTTTACCTTCACCTTTAAGACCTCAGATGCTACATCTTTTGATAGTCAGGCACCATCAGCTTTCCTCACCACATTTTCTTATGCACCCATTTGTCTTCAGCGATTGTGACGGGAAGGTAAACATCATGTAATGCTAGTTTAATAGAACAAAGTATTCTTGCATTAAGGGAGTACTTGAGTGGAGGCCCAATGTCCATCTGCTACCTGAATACTAAACCTATACATATATGCACATAGATCTATTTCCACATCCTCATATATAAATTTGTTTACATATTTACATGCCTTTATGTAGACCTCTATAAATGCCCGAGGCTTACTTCATCCAGGAGGGCAGCTTTGGTTCCTCCAATGTCTTTCCTACGCTCAGGGTTCTCCACCTTCTCATTTCCACACCATCTAGTGAGATTCCAGTTCACATAACTGAGTATTAATTAGATAATGTGCTTTCTCCTAGTAAGTCTTATTTACTTCATATGTTTCTTTTGTATTTTTCAGGATCTGGTTTACTTGCTGATGGATTACAGGGTTTAGAGTAACATTTAGAGTGGAATTAATTGCTGATATATAAAGTTCCTTTGGAAAGATTCGATCTTCTGTTTTGTAAAACTCCTGGAATGAAAAAACTGAAGGGTTAAGAAACGTCTTGTGAGTTTTAGATGCATGGGCATGTAAGGGAGTGGAGAGCTGCCTGTGCTGCTGAAGAGCCAGAGAGAGGCCCGAACAAGGACGAACGTTGGACTTGACGGGAGCCAAAGCAACCGCAGCGAGAATCCAAAGATTTACAAGATCAGTCTGCACAGAGGAGTGTGAGAAACACGAAGGGCCGTTGTTTGTGTCTCACGTGTTTCCCTTCACAGGGAATGAGCCAAGGGCATATGTGATTTCAGAGCTCCCCTTCTGTTCTCCAGCTTTTGTGACACCCCAGCAAATGCAAAGCATTGTACATGCGTGAGTTTTCAGTCGAACAGGAAGAACTTGGGGAGCAATGACAAATACTCCACAGTACCTCCTTGGCATCTGAGATCGTTTCCCGAGAGAGAACACAAGCTTCTGCTTCGTGGATTCCCGGAAGACATCTGTGGGAGGAGCTTTGCCGAGCAAATATGCACACTTTCATCATGCCCACAGTGCAAATGTCATGAGACCTCATAAAATCTGGAACAAACTGAAGACACTTATGGGAGAGTTAGAGAAGCCTCAAGAAAAACCCATGACCACCACATCTTGTCCAGAATGTCTACAATCGCGGGATGTTATTTCCAAGAAATCAGAGTGAATGAATCCAGCAGAGGAAAACTCAGAGAAGGAGCAGGTGGGGGGAAGCAAAAACAGTATTACATTTCTGAGGGAGTAAGAAGTAACTTTTGGAAATTGCTCATGTGGAAAATGACAGCTTTGGTCTTTAGGGAAGAAAAAAAAAGACAACCCAAAAGACGTCAATCTTTAAACAGCCGCAGAAACCTGGATATGGCTTTATTGGGCATATCACCACCCCCAAATGAAATCACAGTCTCGTGTCTTTACAGCTAAAGAACCATGGCTACTTATCTTCTTGGCAGATATATTTAGATTTTTGTTCAGCACATGCTTGATGAAGTGATACTTGCCAACTTAATTCAAGTTGGCTTAGATAAGAACTTAGTCATGTGGATCTCAAACGGCATGAACTTGATGAATAATAAATTTCAGAGTTAGAAAAAAGTTCAATGTAAGAAATGTAGAAGAGAAGGCATCGTTTTGACACAATTTCTCTCCTCTCAGAGTAGTGTCTGTTTGCTGTACCCTTGTCAAGGAGGTAGAATGGCTGCCAGGTTGGAGGAGATGGCTGGGGAACAATGATTATTTGTGAGCTAGTCTTGCCCTTTGTATCCTTGTACATGTTGGAGTATCCACGTTTGTGTTTCGTTCTGAGTTCTGGGACTGCCTTCATTTGAACTCTTTTCTACATTGTCTAGTGCAATGTGTTTGTAGAGCAAGATCCTGCCAAGAGTCCATTTCTGCTAAACTTCCCCCAAACTTCCAATGGTCCTTTCTTTCCTCAAGGCAAGTAAGGTCTTAGTGCCCAAGCTAGCCAGCTGGAGTCAGACCATACAATGATCGAGCTCTCTTCAGCCTTTTACTTTGGCCATGCTTGTTCATCTCAGGCAATGTGTAGAAGAACTAAGGTCAAATGTGACAAGCAGCTCACAGTCTAGAGGAGCCAGGAGGCCAATTACAGAATGGCCAAACGCATACCTTGTTTGAGTAATGCAGAGGTTGTGATGTGGCCACAGCAGAGAACTGCCTCACTCGGGCAGGAAAAGCATAAACAGGGTCAGGGTTTGTTCCTGGAGGGAGTAATACATTTGGAAGAGTGGAAAAGGGAATTGCATACATTCAGTCATCAAATATTTATTGGGTATCTATGAAATATTTGGCATTTGGTTGCTGAGAAAATAGAAATGCACAAGGCAGGTGTAGCAAAAAGAAAGGGAGGTGGGTATGGGATTCAGAAATGAACCTCTTCTTGCTTTGAAACACCTATTCCTGCATGTACTGGCATGGTTGAAAGGTGAGAAGTAAACGTGACAGTCAAAGATAGCCATTTCTGCCCCCAGTTCCTAATGGCCTATTGAAAGTAAATTCAGTATTTTGGGGTAAATTGGGAATCTTTTAGAGTTTTTTATCCTCTCCCTTCTCACTTATTTTTCTCATCATGAAGCCCCTGGAGATGGGGAGTTTATTTAGTCTCTTGCATTGAGAGAGTTGAGTTTAGTCTAGGTCAGCAGTTCTCAACCTGTGGGTCGAGACCGTTTGGGGGTTGAGCGCTCCTTTCACAGGGGCCACCTGATTCATAACAGTAACAAAACTACAGTTATGAAGTAGCAACAAAAAGAATTTTATGGTTGGGGGATCACACAACATGAGGAAGTCTTTTAAAGGGTCATGGCATTAGGAAGGGTGAGAACCACCGGTCTGGGTGACGGTCTTTTCTCTTGGTTCCTACTGAACTCAGCTTGTCTGAGCTCGTTTCTGGGAATTGATTTCTGTTATTGCTCCAGCCACTGCTGAAATATCAGATTGATGAATGGTGTAAGTAGTGCTTGATTTTGGCACAGGTGGTGATGATGGTGGTGGCTCAGGAGCTCACCGTTCTCCTGTTGCTGAATAGACAGCACCTCAGCTCTCAGTGAGTCTGTTGATCCTGTGAGGTGTTTGCCAACTCCTCTGGATCATGGCTTGATTGGTCTTCCCTGCATCTTTTGTTGTATGGACCTTTCATCTCTCACCACTGCAATACCCCTAGCAAGCTCGGTGACTTCCACCATCACCCACTTGCTTGCCTTCTCCTTTGCTTTCTAGAGGTATTCAGGAACTTATAGGTTACTTTCCTTTCATGTGAAAGCCAAGGGAGTCTGAGGGCACCATTTTCCTTTTTCACTCAGTTGAACTGCCTTCCCATGGCTCTCAGTGGTAAATGGGGCTTGTACTCCTTTTGATTTGGGCTTCCTAATCAACTTATGTGATATTTGTATTTTCTTGGACCATTCTCCCTGGTGTGTGGGTTGGGTGTGAGTGTGGGTGGGGGAATTTGTGGTCCCAGGAAGCATCTTACCCCAGATTTGGCTTTTCTAATCAGGCTCTAAAGAGTCCTAATATTGCTGTGGGTTTGATATTGGACTGATAATCTCAAGGTTGATGGTCCAAATCCATATTGTGCTCCAAGGGAGAAAGATGCATTTGTCCGCCTCTAAAGAATTATAATCTTGGAAACCCATATTCCCCTGCCATCAAGTAAGCAGGGTCTCATAATGACTCTCTAGGACAGGGTAAAACAGCCCCAATGGGGATCCCATGACTTTAAATCTGTATGGGAACAGATGGCCTCATCATCGTCCGGTGGAGTGACTAGTAGGTTTGAACCATTGACCTTGCGGTTAGCAACTCAGTGTGTAACCCATTATGTCACCTTGCAAACTCATAGAGGAAACATGCCAATGGGTAGTCTGAATCATACCTCCAACTGATTTTTTTTCTTTCTTTCATGACCAGTAGTCTGAATAGACTTGATAGTAGTGGGTCTGGTTTCTGTGCAAACATATAAAAAGGAGCCCTGATCCCACAGTGGTTAGAACTCAGCTAGCATCTGACCGGTGAGCAGTGCAAAACCAGCAACTGCTCAGCTGCAGCGTGATGGAAACTCTATGGTGCAGTTGTGCGCTGTCCTAAGGGGTCACTATGAGTGAGCATTGACTTTATGGCAATGGATTTAAAAAATTCTTCCAGGATAGTACCTGGTATTGATAAAAGCAGTTAACATAATGTAAGAAGTAACATGAAGGAGCATAACTTACTGTGGAGTAGTGGGGGCAGGGGTGGGGATTTCCTTGTGTAGGCCTGTCTGAGAAGGTGCTATTTCAATGATGGAATGAAAGGTAAGAAAAAACAACAACAACAGTTGTGCAGAACTGTGAGGGGGGAATAAAATTACTGATGGAGGCAAGGTTCAAGAATAAATAAGGTTTCATTGGACAATATCTCTAAATATGAATCTGTAGTTGGCTCCATAGATACTGTCAGAGATCTTTCTTGTGGAGCCAGAATTAAGTAGACTAATTGTATAAACAGTTTTATGAAGGTGACGATACATCAATTCAATGACTGGACATGAAATTAAATATAAGTTGAGGGCTAACCAGCTTTTAGGATAACAAGAACAGTAACGATCATCACACTTCTGAGTACATGTTGTGTGAAAGGTGATACAAAAGTGACGAAGCAAAGTAAGTGAGCAAATTAGAACTTCCATCAAGAAGTTAACAGTCATAATGTGTGGTAAAACAAGTAGATAAATGACAAATCCAGAGGTTTTTAATCTCTTAGGGGAATAAGTAGTAGATCAAGGTCCCAGGTAGCGCCCTGATACCCTGGTGAAGTCGCTGCCCATAGATCAAAACAAAGTGCTGGTAGACTTGGGTCGGCCCATCTGCTTACCTCAATCAGGCACCGTGGCCCCCTTCATGGGGGCCTACAGGGAGCTTGTCTGGGTGCCAGGAGGCCTGAGAAGAGATTTGACAACCTGCTTTAGAGAGCAGAGTAGAGCATGAATATGTTCAGTTGGAGCACGCTGGAAGTGCTTCAAAAAGTAAAGAATCAATGCATTTTGGTGTTGGTGAAGAATGCCCATCAGCCACCTTATTGAATGGTATGAGTCAGAATCAACTCGATGGCAGTGGACCTTTTTAGGCTTTGGACAGAAGAATGTATAAATCTGTCTTGGAAGAAGTACAGCCAATGCTTCTTAGAAACAAGGATGGCATGGCTTCATATCACATAATTTGAACATGTTGTCAGGAGATGCCAGTCCTTCATAAAGGACATCATGCTTGATAAATGAGAAGGCCAGTGGAAAAGAGGAAGATCCTTAATGACACAGTCCCTACCACACTGGGTTCAATGAGACCAACAACTGTGAGGATGGCACAGGAATTGGAAGTGTTCTGTTCTATTGCACATGGGCCTATTGTGAGTTAGCATGAGCTTGGTGGCATTTAATATCAACATATTAAAATGCATAAACTATATATGAATAAGTATTTTATACTTGTGACATGATGGAAAACCATTTTGTACATATAAGATTCAATATAAATATGTTAGGTACCATGGAGCTGGCTCCCACCTGTAGTGGTCCTGTGCACAACAGAATAACACACTGCGGTCCTGCACCATCCTCAGAAGTGTTCCCAAGGTTCAGCCCACTGTGGCACCCACTGTGTCAATCCATCCTGTCAAGGCCCTTCCTCTTTTATAGCACCCCTCCACCTTCTAATGTCTTTCTCCAGGGACTTGCCTCTCCTGACAATATGCCCAGTGTATGGAAGAAGAAGTCTCGCCATCCTTGCCTCCCAGGAGCACGATGGCCTTACTTCTTCCGATGTGGATCAGTTTGTCCTTTTAAGAGTCAACGGCACTTTCAATATTCTCCAGCACTACAATCCAAATGCATCTATTCCTTAGTCAATGTCCAAATTTCTCATGTATGCATATGATGCAATGGAGATTGATTACCATGGCTTGAGTCAGGCACACCTTAGTCCTCAAAGTAACATCTTTGCTCTTCAATATTCGAAAGAGATCTTGTGCAGCAGATTTACCTAATGTAGCATGTATTTTGCTCTCTTGACTGCTGCTTCCATGAGCAATGATTGTGGATCAAGTAAGACAAAATCCTCGACAGCTTCAACCTTTCCTTCACTTATCAAGATGTTACCTATTGGTCTAGTTGTTGGGATTTGTGTCTTCATTACATTGAACTGTAATCAATGCTGAAGGCTTCAATCCGTGATCTTTATCAGCAAGTGTTTAAATCCTCTTCACTTTCAGCAAGCAAGGTTGTGTCATCTGCACACCAAAGATGGTTAATAAGGTTTCCTCCAATCCTGATGCTGCACTCTTCTTCACATAACCAGCTCTCTGCTGATTTGTTCAACATAGAGATTAACTGACTATGGTGAGAGGATACAATCCTGGTATACACCTTCATTGATTTTAAACCACGCAGTATTCCTCTGTTCTGTTCCCACAACTGCCTCTTAATCTATGTACAAGTTCTACACAAGCAAAATGAAGTGTTCTGGAATTTCCATTTGTGATAGTTCAGGTTTATTGTGCCAACCTGGCCAATAAACACATGTGGGATTAATTGAAGGGTGGAGAGATAAATATGTTCCGTGAGAGATAAATATGTTCCGTGAGCCTCATCTTTCTTGTTCTTTAGTCTCTTGTTCTATGATGGTCAGACCTTAGCAAGTTCTTCCCTCAGCTGGCAAGGCTCACTTCCTGTGAGACATTCCTGAGGAGAAGTCACATGGACCTACCCTGATGCAGCCCTGAGTGCTGGAGAAGCCGCATGGAGACCCCTGCCAGCGCTGAGATGCTTACACACTCACTGATTTGGCTTTCCTCCTGCATTTGGTGTTATTGCATGTGTTTTGTGAGTTTGAGGAGGTAGATTGGTGTTGGACATGTGGGCTAATGTCAGACTTATGGGCTTGGACTGGACTGGGTTGGAATGCTTTCTTAATGTACACTTACCTTTTATATAAAACTGTCTTGTATACATATGAGTTTCTGTGGATTTGTTTCTCTAGTCTACCCAGACTTACACACCATTCTTTTCAAAGTTATCCACAGTTTATTAGGGTCCACACAGTCCAATGTCTTTGCATAGTCAATGCAACACAAGTAAACATCTTTATGGCATTCTCTACTTTGACCCAAGATACATCTGACATCAGCAATGGTAGCCCTCCTTCCATGGCCTCATCTGAATCTGGCCTGAACTTCTGGCAGCTCTCTATCTACGTACTGTTGTAACTGTTGGATGGTTTTCAGGAAAATTTTGCTTACACGTGATATCAATGAAGTTGGTTTATAGTTTGAGAATTTTGTGGGGTAACCATTCTTTGGAATGGGCACAAATATGGATCTCTTCCAGTCAGTTGGCCTACCAAAATTCCTGGCATAAGCGAGTGAGTGTTTCCAGGGGTTCTTCAGCTGTCTGAAACATTTAAGTGGGTTGTCCATCAATTCCTGGGGCCTTGTTTTTGGCTAATGCATTCAGTGAAGATTGTACTTTCTTCAGCATCATTGGTTCTTGCTTATACGTTATCTCCTGGAATGGCGGACTGTAACTAGTTAGTTTTGGTACAGCGACTCTGTATTGTTTCTATCTTCTCTTGATCCTTCTGGCATCATTAAAAATGTTGGCTCTAGAATCTTTCAAATTTGCAATTCAAGACTTGATTTTTTTTCTTGTGTTCTTTCAGTTGCAGATATGCTGAGCATGTTCTTCCCTGGTTTTCTAATTCAAGGTCCGTGAGCATTTTGTTATATTTGGGGTTATCTTCTTGAGCTGCCCTTAGAAAATTTCTATTCAGCTCCTTTTCTTCATCATTTCTTCCATTTGCTATAGCTACTCTACAATGTTGAGCAAGTTTCAGAGTCTCTTTTGACAGCCACTTTGATCTTTATTTTCTTCCTATCTTTTTTAATGGCCTTTTGCTTTCTTCATGAATGATGGTCTTCAAGTCCTCCCGCAGCTTATCAGGTCTGTTGTCATTAGTGTTCAATGCATCAAATCTGTTCTTGAGATGTTCGCAACATTCACATAGACTCAAGGTCATATTTTGATTCTTGTGGATTTGTTTTAATTTTCTTCAGCTTTATCCCGAACTGACATCTGAGCAAGGGATGGTCTGTTCCCCAGTTGGCCTCAGTCTGGATTTAGCTGCTGCTGTTGAACTTCTCCATCATTTCTCCCCACAGATTTATGTGCATTTTTGTAATTTCTGTGTATTCCGTATGGGGTAGTCCATGTGTGTAGGTGCCGTTTGTGTTGTTGAGAAAGGGTATTTGTTATGAACAGTCATTGGTTTTTCAAGATTCCATCATGTGATCTCGAGCTTCATTTCTATCAACAAGTCCATATTTTCCAATTATTGTTCTTTCTCGTTGTTTCCAACTTTTGCTTGCCAATCACTAATAACTATTAATGCATCTTAATTGCACATTTGATCAATTTCTCACTGAAGTAGTTGGTGCAATTTTTTAATTTCTTCATCACTGGATTTTGTGGTTTGTGCATAAAATTGAATAATAATTGTATTTATTGGATTCCCTTGAAGTACGATTGATTTAATCCAATCACAGATAGCATTGTACTTGGATTTAGCAAGATCCTTTCTGACAATGAATGCTACCCCACTCTTTTTTATTTCACTTTTCCCAACAGAGTAAATCATATGATTTTCTGATTCAAAATGGCCGATACCATCCATTTCAGCTCACTACTGTCTAAGATATCTACTTTTATGCATTCTATTTCATTTGTGACCACTTCCAATTTTCCTAAATTCATGCTTCGCACCAACTTCTAATTATTAGAAGATTTTGCAGTTGTTGCTCTTTATTTTGAGTCATGCCCCACCAACAAATGAAAATCCTGAATACTCCACTCCCTCAGGCTTTGTCCCACTTGTGCCTCCATGGTCTACTCTCTTCCAGGAAATCACCTCCTATTTAGTCACATTCTGAGAGCCCTTGGACATGGCAGCCCATCAGCCGGCAGGATCTCTGACAATGTCCTGCTTCCTTTGTTTAGGCTTCCACTATTTGAAAATGCTTCGAAGTTGTGTATAAAGTTTTCAGTGGCTTCTTCCTCCCAAGTGGGGAGTTGAGTCCTTCTTTATATTCTGTTCTTAGTCTGAAGCTCAGCTAAAACCTGTTTATTTGGATGACCTGCTGCCATTTGAAATACCAGAGACAACTTCCAGCATCACAGCAACACACAAAACACCACAGTCCGACAAACGGACAGACAAGTGGTGAAATTTATTTATATATTTATATAAATATAGTTACATATTTTATTTACATATTTATATGGATATTTTATGTAAATATAAAAGAATTAAATGGCATTTGACATGAATGTAGAAACTTAGGTATCATAATAAGTTTGGCCCATGCATTAAAATAAATATTATAAAAAGCTAGGGAGGGGCATCATTAAAAAAGGGGAAACAGAATGAGTAGGTACATAGAAAGTGAGTGAATAGTTTCAATAAAGAGCAAAATTTGCACCACTCAACCAATTTAAGCTTTGTTCTTATATTTTGGCACAGGGTTGTAAGAATCTTTTACATACATACATACTCACAATGGAACTGTCTGAGGGCCCTGATCCTGTTGGTCAACCTCCCCATCATCTCTATAAGGGGCCCTGGATCCGTCCTTGGAATCTAGGCCCCATGGAAAACAAGCACACAGCTATGACTCAGGGATTGTGTTATAGAAGCCAGCCTTGGGATTTTAGACATAATTCAAGAAATTAAAGGTATTGAGTAGGTAAACTGCTAACAAAGTGTGTTAAGTGTCAGTTATACCCTAGGGCATCTACTAATGCTTTTGAAAAATTAAAACTCAACCTCACCTCCCATCAAGCCAATTCTCACTCATATTGACCTGCAGAACTGCTCTGTTTGGGTTTCCATGGCAGTCAATCTTTACTGGGACAGAAATCCTCATCTTTCTTCTGTGGAGCTGCTAGTGAATTTGAACTGCTGACCTTGTGTTAGTAGCTCTCCCCATAATTGACTATGCCACCAGAGCTCCTTACTAAAAGTGATTCTGTAGGATACAAAATATAACAGAATAGGCAGTGTTCTGTAATGAACAATGGGTATATTGTTTAAGGTGGTGCAAATGTTAAGCACTCAGCAATTAACTAAAAAACTGACTGATCAAATCCAACCAAAGGCAGTTTCCCAGGAAAAGGCCATGATAATCTATGTTTTAAAGGTCATCACCATTGAAAACCCTGTGAAGCATAGTTTTACTTTGATACACATGGGGTCTCTATGAGCCAGTTTACTTGATTACTGTCAAGTAACTGGTTTTGCTTGTATTTTTTGCTTATACTATAACCTTTAAAAAAGAAATAATTTTTAAAACAATCCACACATCCTTAGTATCAAGCACGTTTTTACCTATGTTGCCATTATCCTTTTCAAAACATTTTCTTTTTACTTGAGCCCTTGGTATCAGTTCCTCTTTTTTTCCCTCCTTCCCCACCTTCATGAACCCTTGATAAATTATTATTATTTTCATATCTTACACTGTCTGTGTCTCCCTTTACCCATGTTTCTATTGTTCGTCATCCTGGGGTGTTGGTAGTGGCTATACATTGATCATTGCAATCAGTTCCCTCTTTCTCTCCACACCTTCTCCCTACTCTCATGGAATTGCCACTCCATTACTGTGCCTGAGGGGTTTATCTGTTCTGCATTCTGTGTGTTGAGAGATTTTATCTGTACTGGTGTACATGCTCTGGTCTAGCTGGATCTGTTGGGGGCAAACAAGCCCACAGATAAGGGAACAACTCTGATCTAAAACCTGATGGGGTTTGATCAAGTGCAATGTAGCCAAGAGGAAGTACTGAAAGGTGAATGAAGGTCAAACATAATAGTGGTGCAGGAGTAAAGTAAAAGGAAATAGAAGAAAGAACCAGGAGGCAAAAGACATGTGTAGAGGTATAAATACAGACACATACATATGTAAATATACATATGTAAATATATTTTTATATAAGGATACGGTTTTAGGTCTATGTACATATATTTATGTTAAGTATTAAGGTAGCAGATGGACACAGAATCAAGTATTCCCTCAACACAAGACCAATTTGTTCTAATAACCTATGGTATCACCTTCCAACACGACCACTGAAGACAAAATGTGTGCACAAGAAAATGTGGTGAAGAAAGCTCACAGTGCCCAGCTATTAAACAATGTAGCATTTGGGGTCTTAAAGACTTGAAGACAGCCAAGCAGCCATCTAGCTGGAAAGCAACAAAGCCCACATGGAAGAAGCACACCAGCCCATGTGATTATGAGGTGTCCTTAGGATTAGGTATCAGGCATCAAAAGACCCCAAATCAGCACTCATATCGATGCAAATGAGGGGGCAGGGAATGGAGTGGACACACAAAGTTCATCTGTAGACAGCTGGACATCCCCTCACAGAAGGGTCATAAGGAAGGGACATCTGCTAGGGTGCAGTATAGCACCAACAAAACATACAACATTCCTCTAGTTCAGTGATTCTCAACCTTCCTAATGCCATCACCCTTTAAAACAGTTCCTCATGTTGTGGTCATTCCCCCCAACCATAAAATTATTTTCGTTGCTACTTCATGACTGTAATTTTGCTACTGTTATGAATCGGGTGACCCCTGTGAAAGAGTCGTTCAACCCCAAAGTAGTCACACCCCACAGGTTGAGAACCGCTGCTCTAGTTCTTTATTGCTTCCTCCCCACCACTATCATGACCCAGTTCTACCTTACAAATAAGATAGCTTTTTCCTGAGACTTTTCCTGGTGGCCCTTTGTTGATTGCATTTCTCAAATGGCAAGTCTGTGCTGAGTTACCGGGAATTCTTCCAGTATCCTTGCATGTTTTCTCAGCTTTGCCTAAAGTTTGTAACCCAGATAAACTTTGGATAAGAACACAAGGACCACCATATTTACCAATTCTGCAACATATTTCTCTCTTAGCCACATTGTCTTGCTTTAGTCTAGTGGAATCCATCTTATGCCTGGATGTTTAAGGTCTAATGATAGATTCATAATGCTGGTCAAAAGACTTATTGATCATTTTGGAGTCACTGAAATGATAGCAAAGAAGGGATTATGGAGGGTGGAACTGGCCAGTTGAGTGCACTGAGTTGAGAGGATCTTTGTAATCGTCCTCCCCAACTTTGTCTTTTGGTGTTGGGTTATTATTTCAGACCCAGGCAACAAGTTTGAAGTCAGTTAGATAAGCTCTTGAATTTCATTGAAGAGACGGCTAGCATAAGAGACCTTGATCCTTTCTGTTGTTATAGCAGGAGGAGGACAGAAACTCATGACCAGAGTCAATAACCTTTCCAGGACAACAGATTTTACTCTAGTCCCTTGGAAGCCTGTGTCCACTGCTTTCCCCTTTGCTGCAGTCATAGAACCAGCATCATTGAATACATGCCACTCAGCGCAGAGAATTGACTTCTCTGTCCCATCCTCTGAAAGGAAGTCATTTTGCAGAGCCCAACCCTGGCACTTTCCTTCACCCTCCTTCAACTGAAATGCCACTGACCTGCTTAGCCATTCTTACAGGGCAAGCACAATTCTCTTAAGATTTAGAGATAGAGATGTTGGAGCAGTTTTGTGAGTCTTTCACAAGAGAAAAGCTTTAGAAATGTGTAAAGGATAGATAAGCTTTTGCTTGCTCTTATGAGGTTTTGAGGTTCTTTTCATTGTCTGCTAATGTCTGCACACACGGAACTGATGGGTTCGGTAATACAAATAAATTTTCAGTTGGATAAATGTTATTTATCTAAAGTTAACAATTAATAATCAATAAATAAATCTTATTTATTTATATAATATTTGTAAGCCATGCAAGAGTTTTCATTGACCTATATGGATTCTAATTTTTTTTGTTTTGTTTTTTTTTTCTTCTTTTACATTTTATTAGGGATTGTGGATTCTAATTTTTATTTAATATTTTAAAAATTGACTTAAAGTAGACCAAGAAACCACATTTCAGTAACAACTCTGACATTACCGGTACTTGTTTGTTACACATTAAATTAAATATGTAACTATTAAAATGTGTGTATGACCTAAAGGACTTTGTTTAGGTCAATTGACATAACCTAGTCCAGGAAGACAATGTTCTATATTCTCTGGTGAATAGCAACTGGGGTCTTAAAAACTCATGACTGGCCATCTAAGATGCTACCATTGGTCTCTCCTTATCCAAAAAAATAACAAAGAAAATTAAAAATGCATGGGAACAGTCCATTGGATGGGATAATGGGCCAAGTAAACATCAGTGTCCATGACCCTAGGGCCCAAAGTACCAGATCGTGCCCATCTATAGCTATCCCCTATTATGTCCACAGCTATTAGAAAGTCCTGTATAGAGTGGGAGAAAAATGTATAATAAAACTCCAAATCACAAAAAAGACCATGCTTCCTGGTCAAAGAAAGCTTAGTGGAACCTTTGAGACTATGGGCCCTACTTGCCCTTTAGGTCTGTAAATAGCTCAATTTTTAGCCAAACAATAGACAAGTCTAAAATGGGAGCAATAGCCCTAGGGAGCTATGTGCACCTTAACTAGTTGGGGTCAAAAGGGTAGCATTTATCCAAAGACAAAGTTCAACAGGGTTATGACAGAAGGAGAAAGGAAATAGGAAATATAGGATTTAAGTACAATAAATGATATCACATTGATCATTGCAATAATGATGTGAGACAAATGATTATGAATTATTGAGTGGAAAACTGATCTGCTCTGAAAACCTTTTCCAATGCACATTAAAAAAATAAGAGACTTTGTTTGCTTGTAGAGAAACGCATACTAGACTTATCTTTTTCATCTGTTCACTTATAAGTTCTCATTGTTAAAAAAGAGTCTCTGACTAAACTGAAAATCAAGGCTTATCATCCCCACTAGCCCCATCAATCTTAGGGATTACACCATCTTCCTAACCAGTTGTTCAAGTTGGAAACCCAAGGATCATCTTGGATTCCCTCACACCATATCTAACCAGTCACCAGTCCTATTACTTTGATCTCCTAAAATCTAACCCCTTGACTTTATCCTAGTCTGGTATATTATTCTCAATTTATAATGTTGATTTTAGGCAACTTTAACCCATGCCCATTTTCCACAATGTTTCAGTCACATTTTCCAACTGATTAATTCATGCAGCCACAATGAGAATTTCGGAGAACAAACTCTTTGAAAAGACATTCCTGCCTAACTTCACACTGTACTTTCCCTCCATCCCCTTTGGATTTCACACTTCATCCTGCCATATGTTTTTCTAACTCTTTCTTCCCTCTATGTAGTTTTTAGCTCAGTGTCTCCCTACTCATCTTTCAGGTCAGTTAATTAGTGCACCCTCTAGGAATATTTAAAAAATAATCGCTACATTTAACGCACTCATCTTCAGTTCTCATACCATGCAACAACTCTACGTGATACCATTTATCAAAGTTATCATTTTACATTGATTCATGGGAGTATTTGATTAAATCTTAATTCCTTCATTAGACTGTACAGCAGAATGTGTCTGCTTTCATCTCTAACCAGTGCCTATCATGGTTCCAAGCACATAAAATGGTCTCAGTAAACATTTTTCAAAACTAAATGACTTGTAATGGGTTGTAAAGATAGAGCCTGCGAAAGAGACATAGGTTTCAGGACTTGCCAAAAGAAGAAATTCAGTGAGAACCAGGATTATAAGTTTTCCCTAAGAATTTGTTACATCATCAGGAAACCAGTCAGCAAGCTTCTCTCAGCAACTCTTTAAAGATTGATCGAAACAGCATCAAATATTGAGGTTTGGCAGATGTTGCAAGGAAAATAAGAAGGAAAGCTGAAATCAAAAGACAGCTATTGATCATTAAGAGCCATGTTGAGAAACGAGAAATCCTGCAGGAGAGACGGAGAAGTGGTTGGAGGTAGAGCCTGGAAATAAGAGCTGTTAGGTGTATTGCATCTGCGCCATCAAGGATGGAGGAGTCCTTGAGCAAACACCTCTAATGTCCTACTCGGAGGCCAGAGCCAGCGAAAGCAGAATGACAATGTGCCTACAGAACTCTGTGTGATAGAGGAACATCTTTCGGTCTGCATGGATGATTAAATCTTAGAAGAGGCTCAAGGGAGGGATGATGAATCTTACTCAGAGACCTTTAGGAGCAGAAGAAACAACCATTTATCTGGGAGAAAGGCAAGTCATAAACTCGCCTGCCCGTAGGTCCTTTTGGCTTTTAGAACATTTAGTTTTATCACCAAGGAATTCTTTCCCCACCTTTTTGCCCAGATACACTCAGCCAGAGAGGAACTAGCTATCTAAAACGCTACTCGACTTCAGGCAAGTCTCAGAGACATAGGGAAGCCAGCATCTCTACTACAAGAGGCTGTTTACAGGCTGGCTTCTCCCCTTCTCAGTTTCACCCTTCTTTTATTGCATCTGAATTTGTTTGGAACTTCTCTGATCCCGGAATCTCTGCTGTTCTTGATTGGTGCTGCCTACCCAAGACACTGGAATCTCCAAACATCCACTCGATCCTTAGACCTCTAACCTCTTGTCTTGCCTCCTCCCCTGCTATCTTGGATTTTGATTTGTCTACTGGTGTTTTCCCACTAACACAGTGGCTCTCCACCTTCCTAATGCTGTGGTCCTGTAATACAGTTCCTCATGTGGTGGTGACCCCCCCAACCATAAAATTATTTTTGTTGCTACTTCATAACTGTAATTTTGCTACTGTTGTGAATCAGGTGGCCCCTGTGAAAGGGTTGTTCAACCCCAAAAGGGGTCGCGACCCACAGGTTGAGAACTGCTGCCTAGCATTTTACTATGCTCAGCTACTTCCATTTTATCAAGGAAATGATATTCTTTCAAAATCAAGGCCCCAGCTAGTTGCCATTTGATCTCTCTCTTCTTTTTTAGGGAAAACCCTTTAAAGATTTGTCTACATCTGCCAACCCCACTTCTCTAGCTACTCCCTAATCTACTGCATCCTGACACACCCCTCCCCTCTTCTCTGAAGTACTTACCAACACTACAAAGGACATCCTTGTTGCTGTGGTTAAAAGTGTGCTTTTACTTCCTTATCTTACAACACCTCTTAAGAGCAAACAGCAGTTGACTTCAGTCTTATTCTTTAAACAAGGACCCCTCCCTTGGACTTTGGGTCTTCTAATTTCCCCCTTTCTCTTGGTCTCCTCTCAGATTTCTTTCCTCTGCCCATCACTTCAACACTGGGACTCCTTGGCGACTGCCCTAGATCCTTGTATGTTTTGTCCTATATATTCTCTTGGTCACTTGTGATTTGACCTCTGATTTCAAAGGACACCTACATTCCAGATATCTTTCTGAGTCCTTTCTTATAACTCCTCCCTCACCTCTTGCCATCCCAACTTCACAATTACTTTCCATTCCTCCAAACCAGACCAAGCCAGTTGCCATGAAGTCAGTTCTAACTGATTCAGAGCAGAAGTTTGTGCTTTAGGGGTTGCAGGGGCTGCATCTTTTGAAAGTATATCACCGCACTTCCTTCCAAAGTGCCTCTGGGTAGAATCAAGTGGCCGACTTTTTTGGTGAGCAGTGAGGCACGAAACCATCGGCATCACCCAGGGACTCCTCATTTATGTTACTTCTTGACACTTTGCAATTGCGTTTCCCTGTGCCTGGAATTCCTGTCTCCCTCTGTTCAATTCACTTCTTCCTATTCTTCAAATCTCATCTTCGAGGTCACTTTTTACAGGAAGGCCGCTAGGCGCTCTTTTAATCTGTTCTCCCAGCTTGCTAAGAGGGGCAGTCGGTGGTGAGGCTCGTGTTAAATTTGGACACTGGCAGTCATGGCTCGACTTCTGCAGCTCTTGGAGTGCTTTGTAACCTTTGAACCTCAGGTGTTGCAGCTCCCATACTGGCTGCTCAGACACGCCCTGCTGGCCACCCCTCCAATCCTTTTGTTTTTTAGGCTTCTGATTCTGACTCCATAAAGGAACAAAGAGGCACTCTGTTTTTATCAAGATCCACAATCATGCAAACCCTAGGCAGCAGTTCTTCTCTTCCTATAAGGTCTTGATGAGTCAGAATCAATTCCACAGCCATAGTTATTCACTTTTAAATTATTTACACTATTGAGTGATAGAAAAAAGCCTAAATGAAAATAACTAGTGTTTGAAATCAGAAGAGGATGAAAATGCAGCACAGAGAAAGGTTTGTGACACAATAAGCACAGGGCTCAGAAAGGGAATCACAGCAATAGATACACCAAAAGAGAACGAACCAAAACCAATAACTTAAACTGCCAACTTATAATAAAAACAGAAGAAACAGCAGAAGAAGACCAACCCCTTGCCTGTGAGTCTATTATGACTCACAGTGGCCGTCTCGGACCAAGTGTAGAAACAGATGACCACAGCTCTTTCCTTCAGAGTGGCTGTGGGTTCAAACTGCCAGCCTTTTGGTTAGTAACTAAACACATACCCATGGCATACAAGAACTCTTTAAAAGAAGAGCATGGTTACCACAGAAAGGAAATAAAAATGGCCAGAGTAGAAATAAATGACACAGAAACAGAAAAACAACAGAAAGAGAGAACTAAGAGTAGATGTTTGTTCCTTGAATGGATCTAATTGACAAACTACTAGCCAAATTTGAAGGAAGAAGTAAAACTATCCTTATTTGAAGATGAAATGATCCTATACATAGTAAGTCCCAGAATTTTCACAAGGGAGATACTGGGAAGAAAGAGGATTCAGAAAAGTGGCAGGGTATATGATTAACACAAAAATTAATTGGTTACATTTACACAGACTACTGAAAGGAAAAGCAGGAAAAGCAATACAAAAGGATTAAATATCTATGCTCTCAAAGGATAAACTATCTAGGTATAAGCTTAACCAGGAAAAAAAAAAAAGCTCACCCAGAAATGCTAAAGATTAAAACACTGGAAGAAACTGAAAGGGACCTACATAATGGGAAAATAGTCTAGGTTTGTGTCCTGGATGGCTTAGCATGGTGAGAATGCCACTAATACAAAAAACAAAAACAAACCCCAAACAATCTGTAGATATAATACAATCCTGGTCCAAATTCCAACAATTTTTTAAATTGAAATGGAAACACTAATCTCCGAGAGATTTTGAATAGCTAAAGCTCAGGTTCTCAAACTTATTTGATGAACAACCCCCTTTTCAGAAACGAATAAACAAACAAATGACTCACTGCTCCCTGGCAATTAAAAGTGTTTGTCATAATTCAGGGTAAAGTATAGGTATTGATTTTGCACTCCCTCTGGATTGTTCCAGTGCTCTCAAAGGGCAGGCTCACCCACTTTGAGAAACACTGAGCTAAGGCAATATTGAAAAATAAAAATGTAGGCGGCCTCACACTGTCTTGATCTTAAGTCGTATCATATAGCAAGAGGCATGTGTACTTATGCAAGATAATGGTACAGGCCTTGGGTGCCATTGGAAGGGGCGTCACTGTACATGTAAGAGTCATACCAGGGTTCAACATTGGAAAACTAATGAAAGTAATTCAGTACATAAATAAAAATAGAAAAGGATCACATGCTTTCAATAAAGAAAAAATGATTTGATAAGGTCCGACTTCTGTTCTTATTAAAAACTCCAAGCAACATAGGAAAAGAAAAGGAAATTCCTCAACACAATTAAGGGAATATATGCAAAACCAAGAGCTAGCATTATTCTCAGTGGAGAAAGATTGAGAACATCCCTCCTGAGAATGGGGCAAAGCTTCCCTTTATCACCACTCTTATTTAAAGTTGTACTGGGAGTCCTCAATAAAGCAATGAGGAGAGAAAAGTAAATAAAGGGTATGTAAATTGGAGAAAACCCACTGCCATGTAGATTCCAATTCATAGCAATCTATACACAATTTCTGAGACTGTAAAATTTTCTGGCAACAGATAGCCTCAAGCCTCATCTTTTTCCCATGGAGTAACTGGTAAGTGTAGCCATGTGGCTAGTAGACCAATGTCTAACTCACAATAACACCAACATCCTTACATATAAAATGAGCAGTCAAAACATTTTAAAAAAGGAATATTTTTATATTTGAGAGTCTCTATGTGTCAAGGCAGACTGTGTATCTTGCTCTGCTGAGTGTAGGAAGAGATGACACATAAAAAATGACAGGATAGCAGTGAACATTGCATCATCAAGGCAAGGAAACTGTAATTATCATTTGATGTAGTACCATAATGTGCTAAGTAAAACATGAATGAATTTGACTTTTATTTTTGAGTTCATATTATGATAACTTGATATAAAAGATGGGTGACAGATGTTTGGACAAGGGTACAATTTCAGGGCTTGCCATAGGTGTTATGACAGTCATGGTACTAAAAATAATATTCCCAATGATATATTGCTTAATGCTTTTATTTCCTAATGTACTCAGTCATCCTGGAAGACAGTTGCAGTAGATTCAATCACCAACTTTAATTTTACATATGTGGAAATTCAGGGAGAATTATGATGAATAATTTTCCCCAAAGACATACGAGTAAAGGGTGAAAGCCAGAGTTTGATAGTGTTGTCGTTGTTAGGTTCAGTCTCCTGGTAGCATGTCCAAAGCATGTGAGATGAAGTCTTGCCATCCTTGCCTCTAAGGAACTTTGTGGTTGCACTTCTTCCAAGACAGATTTGCTGGATCTTTTTGGCAGTCCATGGTGTTTTCAATATTCTTTGCCAGCACCATAATTTAAATGCTGCAATTCTTTTTTTGGTCTTCCTTATTCTATGTCCAACTTTCACATGATTGAAAATATCATGGCTTTGGTCAGGCACACCCTAGTCCTCAAAGTAAAGTGTTTGCTTCTAAACACCTAAAAGGTCTTGTGCAAAAGACTTACCCTATGCAATGCACAATTTGATCTCTTAACTGCTGCTTCCAACAGCATTGACTATGTACACAAGCAAGGCGATAGCTTTGACAACTTTAGTCTTTTTTCCATTTATTATGATGCTACCTATTGGTCCATGGAAAAAGTAAAATATTATAGTGAAATATGCAAAGACATAAAGAAGGTAAACAGTATCCTACATTACTTTCAAAATTGTTAGAAACAAGGTGCTAGCACATATATGTTGGGGCTGTATGTTGATACAAACATACAGGATGTCAATATTGATTTCCTTTGGGATTACTGAATGTTGGTTTAGTTCCGCAGCAAATGACCATCTCTGGTTCTCTTACTTAGGGATCTCCTCATAATGCTTTACTTCAGCCTTTCCTTTTCAGTCCTCTATTATCACTATAAACACAATTTATAATTTTATATCCTGCACCAGTTTACTTAGGAAGTCACTTTCCTAGGCACTCATAATTTTGTTAATGATCACATTTCAAGGTAATTTTGTTGCTATATGTTTAACTCAGTATCACAGACTACATAGATCTAAACAACTTTATTACCATGCAGATGCAGAACTGTAAACCTCAATCAGTCATTTCAATTCATTGTGAAGTGTTTTGTTTGAAATCTCAAGGCATTTAAGGAATAAGAGACAGTGGGAAGGGTATATGTCTAATTGGAGGAAGAGTAAAGGCCGATTAAAGTATGTGGTGTTATCTTGGGAAAGGCAGTCTAGATTGGACATAGGATGTAATCTGGGTATTGAGGGATACAGCAGAGGGACACTGTCCCTCCCGAATCGGGGCAGGAAGATGAAAGACATCCAACAAGATGAGATGACCACCACTAGAGACAGGATTACCCCAGTGCCATACTTTGATTGTCCTCAGGGTCAGCTCTGGTCGAGACTACCCAGTGAGGCTGGGAATGTGCAAAGGAACCTTGCTTTGGAGATGAAATGCTTCAGTGACTTCCCGGGTCAATGTCTCTACCAACTAAAACTATTTCTCAACGTTTGTGCTTCTCTTAAAGAAAATACGAATGCAGTTGTAAATCCTTCTCGGTCCCTCTGCCTGTTTCTCATACTCAACAAGGTGCATCGCACTTTTTCAAACAACACAGCGTCCTTGACCATCATTCTAACCTACCCATTCCACCCTCATAAACATTCCTCCCACATCTACCTGGAAAATTACTGCTCTAGATTATGAGAGGGGAATAAAAAAGACTCTATGAAAAATCTGAACAGGATCTGTTCCTCCAAAAGAAGAACTCCTGAAACTTAAAAACAAAATAAAACAAAAAATCCCAGCTCCTCGGTATCAAGCTGCTCAAGGACTGAGAGGCAGCTGTGTACTGATCTATCTCCTTCTCTCCAGCCTCCCACCCAGCGTCTGGCATTCCCAATCTTTTAACTGCAAATTATGTTGCATTATTGAAAATGTAGCCCCTGCTATTTTATATCTACATCTATAAACAGTGCCAAGAATGTACTCATGGGCTATGCTTATTTGAATATGAATATGTTTTAATGTATAATGAGTATATTAAATGGATTCACTTTGCATATAATAGGGATGACTTAAAGTCATTAGCACTTTAAAAAAGATGAGTTTGGGAGTTATTTAGCTAAGGGAGTATAGATAACAGCCACAAAAAGGTTCAATATGGTTTATTAAAAATAGAGAACTAATTCTAAAGCCCAATGAGAGACATTTACCTAGAAGGAATAGTAGCAGCAGACATGTATTTCCCCATTATACAAAGAAGCAACTTCTTTACATTGAGAATAAGAAAACAAAGACATTATTTTCTTTGAAAATTTTGACATTTTCTCTGCTAGTTAACTAAAAATTAATTAGAAACAATAGCAATAATAAACAGTGTTAACTGAAATATAAAATCTGTGAAATCTGGCTAATTAAACTTGTTCAAGTAGAGAAGACCAAAACTATTGTTTTATTAAAATTTAAGGGATCATTTTTGAGTTTAGATGCACTTTGCATTATTATTTTACTTGGCAAATAAGTTAACTGGTAGATTTATCACGTTAAAAGATAATACTGTCTTATTCACTCACTGGCCAAGCATGTCTAGTGGAATTTCAATTGTTCCATTTGTAAAGTTGTTTATGCTTATTACAGTGCAGGTTACATTACAAATATTCCACAACCTGTAGAGCTTGCAAAAAGAGATCGATTTAATTTGGGGGGATCATCTCTGCTGTTAACTCCTTCGCTTGTCATAGAATGTAGGCTATTATCGTGGTTGAAACTGTTAAAGGAAGGCAATGTGTTTATGAGAGAAAAAGGTTTTCTTAAAAAGGGATACCCAATTTGTCAAAGTGTGCTTTTTACAAAGAATTTTATTTATTTTGTTGAGTATGTAACAAAACATATGCAATTCAACAGTTTCAACATGTATAATTCAGTGACTTTGATTACAGTTTTTAAATTGTACAACCATTTCCATCCCTTTTCTGAATTATTTTCCCCCACTAGCATAATCTCCTTGCCCTCTGAATTTCCTATAAAATCTTTTGAGTTACTGTTGTCAATTCCATGGGACTCATTGAATTGCGTGTTGGCTTTATAGAGGCAATAAAATCTCCCACGTTATTGCAAGTAAAATTGGTCCTTTGTCATCTTTATGTTTTCCTGATGATGTTAGGGATCTTTTTGTAAGAATATATTCTACTTTTTCCACGTTGAGCTCATATCTAGTACCTATGCTACCAACGTATTAGATTTCCCATACAGGAACATGCCCACCCCAGTTGTCATGCACTGGAGGGTCATAATTAGCCATTAGACTACCACTAAGATTGGCCTTTTCTGCTTTGAACAAATGGCACTGGCTCCTCTCCATTAGACGATCACAGCGAGATGAAATCTCCTCATACTCCCAGCTGAGGCGCCACACCACTTCCAAGAGAGATTTTCTTGTTTTTCTGGCAGCTGACGGAATATTCAATATTCTTGGCCAACACAATAATTCAATGTACCAATTCTTCCCCGGGCTTTCTTTTTCACTGTCCAGCTTTCACGTGCATTTGAAGCTGTTGAAAATTCCAATGCTTGAGCCAGGTACATCTTAGTCCTCAGAGTGAAATCTTTGCTGTTTCGCACTTGAAAGAGGGCGGTGTCACAGATTTTCCCCGTGCAATACATCATTTGATTTTTTGACTGCTGAGTCCATGAGTGCTGATTGCCGATCCAAGAAAAATGAAATCCTTGACAACTTCAGTCTTTCTTTGATCTTCATCTGTAAATGCCTCAACTCAGAAAGTGTATGTCAATATTTTTGGCAAGTGGTTAAATAATTAATAAGATTACCAACAGTGTGCTAATTACAAAGAACGAGGGGGTTCAGCTAGAGGTAGTGAATTTTCCAAACGGGGAAACTAGGATCCGCAGCCCCGAGGTCCAAAGCTTCCAACACCCAGGCGGGGCAGCTCCAAAATAAAGGAGTGGGGGGCGGCGGGTGGTCAAGGCTGCTCCTGCTTTTTCTTGACAGAGATGCGCTTCTTCCCGGCCGCCAACATCTCATAAAAAGGGTCCACGCTCATAGCCGCCTGGATGGACATCCTTTTTCACCTGTGTGGGCACCGAGATACGGTAGACCATGTGGTTGCCCTCCACTACCTGCCCATCGGCCTGCAATTTGCAAGCTTTGATGAGCTGCCCCTTGTTGATGGGGATGCCCAGCTCAAAGCAGTTGAGTTTCCGGGGTCATCCACCTCTCGGGTGTTCAGATTCTCCAGATTGTGCATCGTGTGTACTCGAAGTAGTAGAGGCTGTTGTCAGGTAGGGTGAACCAGGGCCTTCCATGTCTTCACCTGGGCCTCCTCCTCCCAGCTTGAGAAGCCAGCCCTCGCGGTCCGGGTGGAAGAAGGTCGTTCTGTCGTCTTCAGGAATCTTGAAAGGCTCGTTTCGGAAGCTGTGATAGAGGTTCCTGCGCAGCGCCTCAGGCAGGTCCCCGTCCTCATTGGCGCCCAGTTCACCGCCACTGAAGGGCAGCCAGCATCTCTGGCCAAAGGCCTCCATCATCCCATTGATTTCCTGGGTCTCTCCGGGGAGGCGGAAGCGCCATAGCACTTGCCTGAGCGCCCGTACCGAGGTGGGGTCCGTGAACTCGCGCAAATGCGCGAAGGCGTGGCTTCCCTCCCCCCCCCCCCCCCCCCCCCCCCCCCGCTGGTCCCTGATTTCCTCAGGCGTGTTCTGGAGCGGTTCATTCTCCACCAAGAACTGGAGCCCCTTCATGGGGTCCATGCTGATCTTCCTCCTCCCATCGCCACCTTCCGGTGCCGCTGCAAGGTTCCACTGCCCTCAGTGGCCTCGCTCAGGGCTGGCTCCTCGCGCAGGCGCTGTAGCTCCGTCCGCACCTCCTGCTTCCGCTGCCCTGGGGTCCCAGGAGCCCCCTCTGCACTGAAAACACTCCCTTCGCCTCCTGACTGCCCCGCGCACCAGTCATCATTTTTTAATCTCAGGCTGTTAATAACCTGATGCTGTGCAGGTTTTTATGTAGCATTTTATATAGGTTCCCCTGTTATCTGCTTAGCACACTTATTGAATAAGCATGGTGAAAAGATACAACCCACGCACACCTTTCCTGCCATAGTCCCTGTTCTGCTTGAACGACTGCCTCTTGGTCTATGCACAGGTTCCTCACGGGCACAATGAAGTGCCCTAGAATTTCCATTCTTAGCAATGTTATCCAAAGTATGCGATGATACACAGTCAAGGAAACATAGTAAATATATTTCTGCTATTTTCAGCTTTCAGCCAAGAGCCATCCCTTCCTTGCTTCATGACCTTGTCTCCACCTGCTTGAAGTTCTGGCATCTCTTGACCAATGTGTCGCTATAACTGCCTTTAAATTATCCTCAGTAAGATTTTATTTGCATATGATAATGATTAGAGTTCATTATATCATTCAACAAAATGTTTGCATTTTGTTGGGTCACATTTCTTTGGAATGGGCACAAACATGGAGTTCTTCCAGCTGGATCACTATGAATTGAAACTGATTTGATGGTGGCAGTGAAGCCAATGAAGTCTAGTTGGTTGGCCAGGTATAGCTGGCTCTAAATTTCTTGGCATAGACTAATGACTTCTTCCAATGCTGTAGCAATTTGTTAAAAAAAAAACAACAAAAAACTGTTCTGTTAATCCCTGTAGCCTTGTTTTTCACCAATACTTTCAACATGGCTTAGAATTCTTCCTTTAGTGTCATTAGTTTCAGATGATATATTACTTTTTGAAATAATTGTCAACCAATTCTTTTTTGGTATAGTGATTGTATTATTATTCCTATTTTAAGTCACATTTAAAACTCAAACTTTAAGCTTAAAAAAAAATTCTACTAAGTAGTGTCATTTGCATTTCGCAGGTTGTTAAGAGCCCTCTCCATCATGATGCTGCATCCCCCCACCAGGTAGTCCAGCTTTTTGCATTATCTGCTCAGCATACAGGTTGGATAATTATGGTGAAAGAATACAACCCAGCTGCACAGCCTTCCTGATCTGACACCAGTCAGCATTCTTATGTTTTGCTGAAATGGCTGCTTCTTGGTCCATGTTCAGGTTCTACATGAGTACAATGAAGTGTTCTGAAACTCCCATTCTTCTCAATGCTTCCCATATTTGTTATGATCCACACAGTCAATGCCTTTTCAAAGTCAATAAACATAAATCAACATTCTCTGCTTTTGATCAAAGTCTATCAGACGTCAGCAATGATATCCTTCATTCCATGGTCTCTTCTATGTAAAGTTTGAATTTATGGTGGCTCCCTGTTGATGTCTTGCTGCAATCACTGTTGAATGATCTTCAGAAAAATTATCTATATGTCATGCTTATGACACCAGTTGATAATTTCCACATTTTGTTGGAATGGGTGCAAATATGAATCTCTTCCAGTCAGTTGGCAAAGTAGCTGTCTTCTAAATTTCTTGTTATAGGTGAGTGAGTGAGTGAGTAAGTGATTCCAGTCCTTTATTAGTTTTTTGTGTAAAAGTTGTTAGGATTCCATTAAAATCTGAAGGTTTTTTAAAAAATACCTTAACTGTAGCTTAGACTCCTTCCTTCCATAACATTGATTTCTAATCACATGCCACCTCTGAAAGGGATGAATGTCAACTAACTCTCTTTGGTACACTGAGTATGTGTTCCTTATACCTTCTTTTGATCATTTCTATATTGTTAAAAATTTTACACATAGAATCTTCCAATGTTTAACTTTGGGCTTGAGTTTTTCCCCAATTCTTTCAGCTTGATATGTGCCTAGCATGTTTTTCCCTTTTTTGTTTTCTGACTTCAGGTTATTTCAGCATGGATTAAAATATTTTCCTTTGTCTTCTTGAACTTCCCTTTAAAAATGTTCTGGTCAACTCTTTTACTTCACCTTTTCTGCATTTGCTTTAGTTACTCTGTATTCAAGAGCAAGATATAAAGCCTCTTCTGACATTCACTTTGGTCTTTTCTGCCTATCATTTTCAATATCCATTTACTTTCTTTATGAAGTTCTTGATACCATGCTACAACGTCTCTTGTCTTCAGTCAATAGTGCTCAATGTGTCAAGTCTTTTCTTGAGATTGTCTTTAAATTCAGGTGAGATTATACTCAGAGTCATATTTGGACTCTTGGGATTTTTGTAATACATTTTTTACCTTCAATTAGAACTTGCACATGGGTAATTGATGCTCTGTTCCAAAGCCAAGTCCTGGTCTTATTTTAGTTGGTGATATTAAGGTTTTCCGTAATTTATTTTGTATATTCCAGTGAGCATAGTCTATGTGTATAATCACTGTTGTTGAAAAGGTATTTGCAATAAATTGAATATTCTTGAAAAATTCTATAGTATAAGCTCCCACTTAATTTCTGTTACCAAGGCCATCTTTCCCAGTATCAACCCTTCCTGTTTGTTTTAAATGTGCACATTCCAATTACCAGTAATACCAATACATCTTGATTAAATGTTTGATCAATCTTAGACTGGAGAAGTTGGTAGAGTTCTTCAATTTCTTCATCATTAGATTTAGTGGTTAGTATTTAAATTTGAATCATAATTGTATTAACTGCACCATGTGCCTGCTACCCATGGAACTCTTGTGATCTATAGAGGTTTTTTTTAAGTAAACCTAATTTTTAAAGTAAAATACAAGGTCTTTCTTCCTGTTCTGTCTTAGTCTGGAAGCTCTATTGAACTTGTTATGCATCAAAGCATCACAAAGCCTACACTGATAGGTTGCAACAACACATGAGGTACCTTGACTGGGTTCTGAATCTCCCATAAAGAAGGCAAGAATTCTGCCATTGAACTCTCCGTGCTCCTCTCTCCACTCCATCTATGAGCTGCGTATTACTTTTCCCAGCTGGAAATTAGATCAAGGAAGGAGTGAAGTGGTCCTACACCAATAAAGTCTAACCTTGAGTCAAGATTGCATGCCTCTCTACTGAAAAATAAATATGGATACATTAATCTGCTTACATTAATGAAGTACACCTGTTCTTCCACTTTCTTACCCTTGCCCATATTTATACAATATATAAGAATCAACTACAGGAGAAGTCAGAGATTAGGGTCTGGATGAGGAGGAGCTCGACCATACATTGCCATACCTCCTTGACAGTTTCAAAATGTAGAGAATGGCAGTGAGGCCCATAGGTGAGTTTTAAGACACTTGGACAGGAGCAGGAATACCTAGAGTGTGGTCTGGGGTCTGCAGGAAATCACTAAATTGCATTCAGTGCGTCCTTGAGTACAAAATTGTTTTCATAGCCCCTCATTGGAGTCAAATGCAATGTTTCAGAGACTACAACATATGTTATGACATAATCATCAATCTGGCAACTAGTGGTATGTGTGCATGTGTATTCTGGCATTCTGGTTTGAAGGTAGAGGTGTTGGGTATACAAAGGTGAGTTTTTAGAAATTACTCAGCTTGTTCTCAAAATGTTTATGGTGATCTTACATCTGGCTTCAGTTGTTCCTGCTATAATCTGTGTAATTTCATTCACAAACTCAGTCACTGAGGCAATTCTAAAACCTCGTTATTATTCAATAAATTATTATTTTGAATGCCTCCTTGCAAGCTACATAGAAATACACACACGTACACACACAAAAAGTTAGGTATTATTATGTTTTCTATGAATTCAAAGTATATACATATCTGTAAATATATTCACATACACATAAACATGAATATATGTATATTTTACAAAATTCATGGGATCACACTGTATATTAATAAATATTGATTTTTTTACTTAACATATACCATTTAACATCATTTTATGTCAGAATAAACCTATGTGCTCTCATTGAGTCAGAATTAAACGGCTCTGTAGGGTTTTTGAAGCTGTGAAATCTTATGGAATAAGACTGCCTCACCTTTCTCCCATGGAGCAGCAAATGGGTTCAAAACTGAATTTTTATTAGTATAAAGCTTAACTAATTGTGACACCAGGGTTCCTTTATGTCAGAATAGACAGATAAGTCTTTCTGTTTTATGACTATGTAATATTTCCTACTTTGAAGATTTAGTTAACCATCCTCAAGTTGATGTATAATTTCGTGTTACCATTATTCAATTTACCACTATTAAAAACAAATTTACCATTATTAAAACCACTACAATGAACATCAATTTTCCATTTAAAATATTTATACAAGAATACTTTCAGGATGGATTCCTAAAGTAGAATTTCTGGGTCAAGTATTAAGCACATATATTTTAGATTTTTGGTGAAGCCTAATGATAAAACTTTAGAAATTCAAAGGTATTCTTGCCTCTTATCCTTTCATAAAAATGGGATATATTCCTAATACTTTGGCAGAAGTATAAAAGAGAATCAACTAGCCAATTCTCTTGCCTGGCACAAGAGTTTGAATTTATAAACACAAAAGAATGCATATATATATATATATATATATATATATTTGTTTTTTCCTTTAAAAATAATTTTATTGGGGCTCATACAACTCTTATCACAATCCATCCATCCATCCATCCATCCATCCATCCATCCATTGTGTCAAGCACTTTTGTACATTTGTTGCCATCATCATTCTCAGAACATTTGCTTTCTACTTGAGCCCTTGGTATCAGCTCCACATGCCCTCCCCCACCCACCTCCCTCATGTACCCTTGATAATATATAAATGATTATTTTGTCATGTTTTACAATGTCCAACATCTTCCTTTGCCCACTTTTCTGTTGTCCATCCCCCAGGGAGGGTGTTATATGTAGATCCTTGTAATCAGTTCCCTGTTTCTACCCCTCCACCCTTCTGGTATCGCCACTCTCACCACTGGTCCTGAGGGGTTCATCTGTCCTGGATTCCCTGTGTTTCCAGTTGCTATCCATACCAGTGTACCTCCTCTGGTCTAGCTGGATTTTTAAGGTAGAATTTGGATTATGATAGTGGGAGGGGGGAAGCATTTAAGAACTAAAGGAAAGTTGCATGTTTCATCCGTGCTATACTGCACCCTGACTGGCTCATCTCCCTATGACCCTTCTATAAGGGGGCGTCCAGATGCCTACAGATGGGCTTTGGGTCCCCACTCCACATTCCCCCTTATTCACAATGATATGATATTTTTTTTTTGATATCTGATACCTGATCCCATCGACACCCCATGATCATGCAGGCTGATGTGCTTCTTCCATATGGGCTTTCTTGCTTCTGAGCTAGATGGCTGCTTGTTTATCTTCAAGCCTTTAAGACCCCAGACTCTATATCTTTTGATAGCTGGACATCATCAGCTTTCTTCATGACATTTGCTTATGCATTCACTTTGTCTTCAGCGATCATGTCAGGAAGGTGAGCATTATTGAATGCCAATTTAGTAGAACAAAGTGTTCTTGCATTGAGGGAGTATGTGAGTGAAGGCCCAATGTCCATATGCTCCCTTAATACTAAACCTATAAATATGTGCACATAGCTCTATTTCCCCATCATCATATATAAATATATTTACATATGTACATACCTTTATTTAGACCTCTTTGCCTCCTAGTTCTTTCCTCTATTTCCTTTTACTTTCTTCTTATCCCACTATCATGCTCAGCCTTCATTTGGGTTTCAGTAATTCCTCTGGGTAACACTGCCCTGGGTCAAGTCATACAAAGGCCTCTTACACCCTCCTTGCCACTTATTTTGGATCACTTGTTGTCCCCTTGTCTCTGGGTTTGTTAATTCTACTTCCTTTCTCCCACCTGCCCCTCTCCCATGTCCCCCCAGAACTGTTGGTCCTGTTGTTTTCTCCAGATTTTTTATCCCACCTTTCTTATCTAGATAGAACTGCAGAGATAGTAAGATGCACAAAAACAAGACAGAGCAAATCAAAGCAACAAAAGAAAACACGTTTTCTTGATTCACACTGCATGTGAAATTGCTTTCCCAATATTAAAAAGTGTTTCCCCTTTTCAGTGTAGTGAATCTTTACTATGGTTCTTCTAACTATAGTCTTTCTCCCACCAGATGACCTGTAGCTGATGAGTGTGAGTAAGAGATGGTGGGAGAAGATACTGATAAGATTCAGATGTGAGTGATTGTTGACAGGTTTAATTGTGAATGCCATTCTGCTGGATATAAAATGAGCCATCTTTAAAGCAGCAAGAGGGAAATCTCACTAGCAGTAAGAGAAGAACAAAGAGTGGAACATGTCCTTTGAACCCTGAGCTCACTGCTCATTGAAACTTCTTGATCTAAGAGACAGCTATTAAGCCAGAGGAGTAGCAGAAGCAGAAGCAGAACCAAGATCCAGCGATTGACACCAAACAATGGACTTCCCAGCCTATACTTCGAATAAAAGCTGAATGCCTTTGTGAAGAAGGCTGGTTTCAGAGTGGGGTTCCTCCAGACACTTACTTGAGGGAACTAGTTTGGCTGACCCATGGAGTTAGAATTGAGCATCTTTTGGGCCAGAGTTTAGAGCAGAGTGGTATGCCCTTTGGGTGTATGTTGGCAGCTCCTGAAGGGCTGGGAAGAGGCCAGGCCAAGAGACCAAAGGCCAGAAAGGCCTCCCTGTGGGCCTGGCAGACAAAAGACTGTCCTGACTGAACAACTGTATCTTCTGAATTTTAACTTGTTAATGTCCCCAATAAACCCACAAACATGAATATTCTCTATGAGTTCTCTGCAGCTATTGCAATGAATTAGTGAGTAGAGACTATGTGAGAGGAATGGCTGGTGTCATATTGGTAAAGACGTTTGAAGGGTGGGGATATGTCCAAACTCAGTCTCATAGGAATTGCTGCAGCTGCTGCAGTTGCTGATGCCCCCTGACCCCTTGTTGTGAAGTTAGAGGAAGTCAGCTGCCACCCCTTATCACCTTCAATTTACATGCAGTGGTTAATCAATATAGGATTTTCAAAACACGTTTTATGATTTTTCTTTATGCTTACTGGCCACCTGGAATCTATTGTGAACTTTATTATATATTAAAACAAATACTTCAAATCTCACTTGTTCAGTATACTGAAGGTTTATTTCCTAATCAAGTTACATACTCAAATGGTTGGGAGGAAGATTGCTTTCATTAATTACTCAAAAACCCAGGATGATGGAAGGTCTTTGATCTTATGTTGCATCATGTGAAACAATATAGCCGCCTAGTCTCCCACTGGGGAAGAAGAGATGGAAGAAGCACATTAACGTTAACTGTCTTGATCTAGAAAAGCCAAGTATCATGTTCCCTCTCAGTCCACTGTTCCACAGGCTGGAAACTGTACGGGAGCCAGTGGAACATTTGCAGAGTACTAACTGTGCTATAGGATTAACATCCCTATTTTTTACTACTGTCGATACTATATCAATTATAATTGTAAAATATTATTTTAAATACAAGGGAATGACCGTGCTTCTTCTTAGAACCCTTCACTGTTTTCTCAGTATGGTTTGAATAAAATCTGAGTTGTGAAACCATGCCCTATAGGCCCTCCAGTCTGGCTTTCACATACATTCTACACGTTTATCTCTCGCCACCGCCTTTTCTCTAAGTCTCAATCACACCAAACTCTTCCTAACCTTAAGATTTTATTTCTTGCTGTTATCGCTCCTTGGAATGTTCTTGCTCTATCTAGCTCTGCTCCAACTCCACTTCATCTCTCAGGTTTCAGGTGAAACATCAACCGCGGGAATGGTTAGTCTACATTTCCTTCTGGAGGAAGAAATAAAAGGAAATTGAAAGGTAGATTTTGGTCTAATTCTTTTGCTTATATTAAGTTTCAGGAATACACGAGTCTTTTTTAATAAATAAATGATTTTATTGTTGGCTCTTACAGTGCTCATAACAATCCATACATCAATTGGATCAAGCACATTTGTACACATGTTGCCATCATCATTTCCCAAACATTTTCTTTCTACTAGAGCCGTTGGTGTTATCCTCTTTCCTCCCCTTCCCTCCCCCATCTTCCCACCCTCGTGAACTCTTGATATTTTATAAATTATTTTTATTTTCATAGTTTACACTGCCTGCTGCCTCCCTTCACCCACATTTCTGTTGTTCGTCCCACTGGGGGATAATACATGAGTCTCAATCTTTAGCCAGGAAAAATTTACAGGCAGAAAATGACCACACATAAAAATTTTGAAAGATTTAACTGCCGAGGGTAGAGTACATTAATATAGTGTCCAGAAGAGCCATGGGCAATGATGTTGTTCAATTATTTTGTTCATAATAACCATGGTAATTTGTTGGAACAATACTGTGTTACTATGTTTGAATTTTCCCATGGATTTAATGGAGAGTATCAACAGGAGTGACCTAATTTAAGAAAGAACTCTGAAATTGGTGTGAACAGCCGGGACCAGTAGATACTGTGTTGATTGAGTTAGTTTACCTTCTTTACTTTCCCAAACACACATGCAATTCCTTTGTTGCCACCTAAAATATAACATAGCTACCATTTTTATGGGAAAGGAAGCAAAACTACAATAAAACAGGCAAGGCAATAAATCATGGAGATTAAGCTCATTCTGAACAAACTAATCATGCCAACTGAAATGATTTACCTCCATGAAATTATTTTTCTTCCTGTTAAAGTATTTTTCAGTTTAATATTCTGTCATAATTTTTAAGCACTATGCCTTATAACATTGACTGACCATGTACTGGCTGTGGGATTTTAAAGTTGCCAAGATTCGGGATTTGTTTTGGGGTTTACAATATAACCTATCGTTCAAGAGTTAATAAATGAAGCAGGTTTGTTTAGAAGGCCTTTTAAAACCTGTCACTCACTCTGCAGTTTTCACTATTCAGAACATTCATGAACAAATTTGAGAGATGTGCAGTCACCCCACTAACAGTCAGTATACATTTATGGCTTGTAATGACAAGGGAAGTGATTTATGAGTTTACGTTGCCCTTCCATGAGACCCAGGCAGAGTAAAACCCCTATGCTAGTGGCATTTGATTGCTTTTATGCAGTGTTGGTTTGAAGAAGAAAATGAGGATTATGTAGTGTGGGTTGAAGAAGAAAACGGGGAAGCAAATTATTTTGGTGCTTGGAAACAATGCCATTTATTTTGAGACAGGTAAATATCAGAATGTCTTTTGATTTTTATAAAAGTCATTTTTACCAAGTGTTCTAAAGTTTATTTTGAAGCAACATCCTTCAGAGGAAAAGAATCTCCCAACTGAGTGGTTGGAAAATTGTTTGAGTTGTCCTTACAGTCAGGAATAAACCAAAAGAAAAGGGAAAGATCTACTTTTCATTCTAAATTCTTTAGGATAATTTTAATTGAAATAAATATTAATGTGCTTGGAAAGAGATTTCATATGAATGGCCACAGGTGATTGTAGGAGTATTTTTAATTTTTAGTCAGTTTTGTAAACATTGTTTTATTCTGGTTATCAATGGAATCGTTTGGGTAAATCTTTGTTGATCTGATGAGGTAAAAACCAGAAGGGCATGTCACAAAAGGGAACTTCCATGGGGAAACACAGCTGATGTGTCCTGACTCCAGTTGGAAAAGTCTGAGTCCAGTTTACTTCTTAGTCTGCCTGCTTACCTAATCCCGAGAAAAGCCCATGCTAAGGCAACTGTGACCATCATGGCAGGAGTCTCTTTCTGCTACCAGGAGATGGAGTATGTGCTTGCCTACGTTCTCCTAGGGTAGACAGAGTTTCTCTAAGCAGAGACAGTGCCAAGAGAAATTATTTCTGTAGAAAAGACAATATTTTATAATGGATTATTTCTGAAGAAAAGACAATGTTTTATAGATGGGTTATTTCTGTAGAAAAGATAATGTTTTATAGATGGAGGTCGATGGCTATTTAAATTAATTCAAAGGCAACACTCTAGGTGAATAGGCACTAAAGGCCAGTGGATATTGAAACCCATCTACAACATCCCCACCAATTCACTCTTGAATTCTTCTTCCAGCAGGGAGCTTTCTACATTCCAATAGTGAAACTTATTAAGACACAGACATTTAAAATTTTTTTCATTCTAAAATCCGTTTTTTAAAAAAACTTCCAACTGTTTGTCTTAGTGTTACACTTTAAAGCCTAAAGTAGGCATATATTATTTAGAACGATGCTTCTCAAATTTTGTCAAGCATAAGAATTTGTTACAATCTAGACTCGTGGGGCTGACTCCCATGGCTTCTGAGTCAGATTTCCCTTTAGTTTTCTTTACTAAATCTCTTTCAAATAAGTGATAATTTTTCTACTAGTCTCACTTTAATCTCTTTCTCTTATTCCCTCTCCTTTTCTCCTCTTTTTATATAAACCAGTTGGTTTTGACTTCTTGCCACCAAACAGAGGCCTAAAACCATGAAGTACACATGTATTCTTTTGGCTACAGTACACACTTATACATATTGGAAGACAATTCTGACTCATATGCAGATGAAATGCTCCTGATTCCTTCATTATTTTTCCTTGAAGGACATAATCTGCAAGTTTGTACACCATCACAGTTGTCCTATTTTCGTCTTTCTATAGTAGTTCATTGCAAGAAGCCCTGGAGTGATTGTTGGATAAGCTCAGGACTTCTAACCACATGGTAAGACTTTGAAACCCATCAATGTTTCATGATGGTAACTTTTGGTCTGCTGTTTGAGCCACTTTGTCTTGTTCCTTTGTGTGAACCGAGGTGAAGCCTCTATATTTGTGTGTTTAATTCACTTTTTGCTTTAATTTTTCTTGATATATGTGGATGAGCAGGGGGTGTGTACTACTCTGCACCCTAGTGGCATGACTTGGGTGCCTACCACCTATCTCCTGGTGGCTTTAGGGATGGGAGAGTGTGTGTGCTGTTGAGCATTGGTGGGGCTGGCTGGTGGTGCCTGCTGTTTGTCAAGCAGGAGGGCAGTGCCACTCACCACTCTATGGGGTCACATATGCGGCAGGTCTGACTGGTCAGTGTAGACGAGACTGCTGCCCCCATCAAGTGGAACAAAAAATAAATAAAAGGGAATAAGGGAAGGACAGTAAAAAGGAAAACCAAAAACAAGCTTAAAGGGAAAAAAGGCGGGGGTGACAGGAAGCAAAGAATATTAAAAAACAGATAAAAAATGAAAACAACAAGAGAAGAGGTAGAAAGAAATGAATAAGAAAAAAAGAGTATTTTTTAAGCTTGGGTCTTAGGGGCTGAGGCCCCTGTTCTCGGCAGCACCGACTACTGCCCACGTAAGTGGCATAAAGATTTGTTCAAAACAAAACAAATAGTGACCGAGGGCACTCATATTTCCATACCATGAAGTGTATTTTGCCTACTTGGGGGAAATCTCTATTATCAGCTTCGTGCTTTCAAAAGTAAAGTTGGGATATCGTTAGAGAAAGCGTTAAGGCTTATGGCAGGAGTAACATAACCCCCAAGGCAGTGGTTCTCAAACTTCCTTTTTTTCCCCGTAAAACCACTTTATTGGGAGCTAAACAGATATCATAGTGTTCCAGGGTTCAATCATATCAAGTCGCATTATACAATTGCTACCACACTCAGTTTTCATCTGAATCACCTATCATTTCCAGTTTATTAAAAAGGAAGAATATATGAAATATCCTGGGTCTCCAGTTGGAATTTACAGAATTTCCAATGGAGTGGACCTGGAAAGGGCCTTGAAACCTTAACCCGCAGCTCAGTTTCCTAGAATTATATTATAAGAGTTTCCTAAGCATCGCTATACACATTTCCCAAGCAATTCTGTATGAAGTATCAGGTATACATAATATTTTAAAAAGACTACACTAAGAAATAGGAAGTCTGTGACAAATCTGTCCCTCTTTACAGATGGAATAAGCAGCAGGATCTTTTTTTTTAAAAAAAACAATTTATTAGGGGCTCATACAACTCTTATCACAGTCCATACATATACATACATCAATTGTATAAAGCACATCTGTACATTCTTTGACCTAATCATTTTCTTTTTTTTCTCCTCTTTTCTTTTTTTACATTTTATTAGGGACTCATACAACTATTATCACAATCCATACATATACATACATCAATTGTATAAAGCACATCCATACATTCCCTGCCACAATCATTCTCAAAGCATTTGCTCTCCACTTAAGCCCTTTGCATCAGGTCCTCTTTTTTTTCCCCCCTCCCTCCCCACTCCCCCCTCCCTCATGTGCCCTTGGTAATTTATACATCGTTATTTTGCCATATCTTGCCCTATCCGGAGTCTCCCCCCCCCCTTCTCTGCCGTCCCTCTCCCAGGGAGGAGGTCACATGTGGATCCTTCTAATCAGTTCCCCCTTTCCAACCCACTCACCCTCCACTCTCCCAGCATCGCCCCTCATACCCCTGGTCCTGAAGGTATCATCCACCCTGGATTCCCTGTGCCTCCAGCCCTCATATGTACCAGTGTGCAACCTCTGCCCTACCCAGCCCGCAGCAGGACCTTTAAGCATGTCCTTAAACATTTGAGTGTCTTTGTGATTTGCGGCTGTATATACAGGGGGTCCCTTACAAGCAGAGTAAATTGGAATGTACATATTTTTGTATAAGTTCACACAAGGGACGTTTTCTAAAATCAGACAAAGAATGAAATAAAAGTAGTTTTATTCCACTTAATACATAGATTATTTGATCATTTTCAACAATTAATACAAATTACCCAAGTCTGAAATTGGATCCTTTGTTGGTGGGTGCCACGAAATGCCCAGACAAGGCAAAGGAAGCTGGGGTCCCTTTGTGCAGATTATTTATACTTATTCCATGGTGGCTTTGTGTACCACAGAAGGAGGGCAGAGTATTAATCGCTCAAGAGCTATCATGTACTCAAGGAGTGTATTGTGAGCATGAAAAATAGAAAAACAACAAAAATGGTTACTTGAGATAAGATATTTATTTATGGGTTCCTTTTAGGCCCACTTCACTTGGGAGAATCTGAGATCTGAGAAGAATGCAGGAAGGTTTAAGGGCATGAGGAGTCAATAAAAACACCATAAGCAAATGTGGTGAAGAAAGCTGATGGTGCCCAGCTGTCAAAAGATAGAATCTGGGGTCTTATAGGCTAGAAGATGAACAAGTGGCCATCTACCTGAGAAACAACAAAGCCCACAAGGAAGAAGCACATCAGCCTGTGAGATCACATGCCTCGAAGGGATCAGGTATCAAGCATCAAAGACAAAAAAAAATCATAGCATTATGAATGAGGGGGAGTGCAGAGTGGGTATCCAAGGCCCATCTGTGGGAAATTGGACATCCCTTGCAGAAGGGCCTTGGGGAGGAGACGAGCCAGTCAGGGTGTCATGTAGCAATGATGAAACATACAATTTTCCTCTAGTTCTTGAATGCTTCCTTCCCTCCATTGTCATGATCCCAATTCTACCTTACAAATCCGGCTGGACCAGAGGATGTTCACTGGTACAGATAGGAACTGGAAGCACAGGGAATCCAGGACGGATGAACCCCTCAGGACCAGTGGTAAGAGTGGCGATACTGGGGTGGGGTGGAGTTGAGGGAAGGTGAGGGAGAAAGGGGGAACAGATTACAAGGATCTACATATAACCTCCTCCCTGGGGGACGGGCAGTGGAGGAGTGGGTGAAGAGAGACATTGGACAGTGTAAGATATGACAAAATATTAGTAATTTATAAATTATCAAGGGTTCATGGGGGAGGAGGATGGGGGGAAGGAGGGGAAAAATGAGCAGTTGATACTAAGGACTCAAGTAGAAAGCAAATGTTTTGAGAATGATGAGGGAAACAATTATACAAAAGTGCTTGACACAATGGATGGATGTATGGATTGTGATGAGTTGTATGAGCCCCCAATAAAATGATTTTAAAAAACCCTGAAACCACCACAATTGCTACTATTTTATCCGAATTCTGAGGGATATAACTTAGTTGCTTAGTAGGCATTTTCATAGCTAGCGATTTCTGGGTGGGTACTTTTCAGCCAAAAACAAACGATCCCCTTTGTCCTTGCTAGAATGGTTTTGAATTGAAGAATGATGTTACATTTGACCACTCTGACAGCAATGGTTGGGAACGGAGGGATCATTCATAGGCTTCTGGATTTTCTTCTACGGCGGTTTGTGTGTGTTCTTAAGGTATAGTGCAGGGTAACTATGTCTAGCAAAGAGTAGACAGAGGGAGAAGTTGAACTTGCATGACCCTGCAACAAAGACCTCGGCTGGCCCTTTGAGGAGATCCGTTCAAAACAGTCCCAAATGGAGCCAATGGGGCTGGCCCTTTGCATATCTCTAACAGTGCGGCATTGGAAGTGGATTGCCTTAGGTGAGGTGGTTCTCTCCTGGGAGCCAAGTTCCCACAAAGGCCCTCTGCTGAGAGCTGCCCAGTAACCGCACACCAGCAGCTGACAGCCCTGATGGGAGGACTGATGTGGGTCAGGACGGTGCACCTGACATACCCCACAGGTTCCAGCTTTTCCCAGGGTAGCCTGAGTGGCATCACTTAGGAAGTACAAGGAAGTTGATACTCTGTGGAAAATATTTTGACATGTGATAGGAAATGAGAGGGCACCAATGGATCAATTGCTCTCTTCCTCTGCTTTATGAATTCAGAGATCCAGTTCATGAAATTGAGTAGTTGGCAAAATGTGGCCTGAATTGTAAAGCGCCTCTTCTAAGTGCTCCCCGCCTTTCTTCTTTCTTACTTGTGTTTCCCTGACACCAAGTTTTAGCACAATATTATCATGACGGCTTTGCCTTGGGTTCTGTTTTCTAGGGAACTTAGGCTAATGGCCTCATCGAAACATATGAAATGACAGGCTTTAAGAGTTATTTTAAAGGTCTGTCATTCTAAGGCTTCCTCTTTTACAGGTCAGGAAACTGAGCTCAGAGTGGTTCTGTTATTTGATGAGCATCTCAGACTGAGTCCTTAGGCTTCCTGACTTTTAGCTCCATGATCCTCTCACTAAATCACATGATGTCTACACTAACCCATTTGAAACTCACCATTACCCCCAGATGGGGTTATTCTGGGTACAAGGGCAATGGATCTTTTCCCTCTTTCTCTTACTCGTTCATTAATTACTGATCTATAATTAATATATCATACATTTCAATAGTTCAATTATATCAAGAAGTGTTGTGCAGTCATCGCCACAACCAATTTTAGTACCTTTTCTTCCTTCTTGTACCCACGGGTGTTGTCTCCCCCCTCCCTTCATTCTCCTCTCTGCCCCAGGCAGTCATTCATCGAGCTGCTGTCTTCACAACTCAACCCTGACACCTCATACAAATGTTTCTCGGAAATTTTGAGTAATAGAGAGTGCATGTTGTAGTTGTTGTTGTTAGGTGCCATCAATCCAGCCCCAGTCATGGCACTCCTAGTTACTGTAGAACGAAACGCCGGCCGCAATCCTGTGCTCTCTTCACAATTGTTGCTATGTCTGAGCCCATTATTGCAGCCATGTGTCGATCCATCTTGTTTCCCATTTTTTGTTGACTCTCTACCAAGCATGCTATTCTTTTTTAGGGACTGATAGCTCATGAAAACATGTCCACGGCACATGAGACAAAGCCTCACCATCCTCAATTCTAAAAAATGTTCTGGCAGTTTCCCCATAGTTGACTGTAGTAGTTGGTGTATAGATTTATTAGTATTTATATTAACTGATTATGACTTCCAATAGCTTTCCATTTGATTTGAAATAAAATTTAGATTTTTGTTATGATGCTTTATGTTCTAGCCTCTGTTTATCTCTATGTTCTCACCTCTTCAGAATCCTGTCTTCCAGACATCCTGATAGTCTATTATTCTTGGAACACACTAAGCTTTGCTGTTTCCACATATATATTTTTTTGGTCAGGACCACTTTTTCACTCCTTGCTGACTCGTTATCAGTCTGAGAAGCTGGTCTGTATTGAAGATAAACAGGTGTCAGGATTAGACAAAGGCTGGTTAATAATGTGTTAATAACCTTGCATCCTGAAAGCCCCATAGGACTGGAAGCACTTGCTGTTGAAAACCAGCCTGCAGAATTCTGGATGGATTACAATTCAATGCAAAGGAAAGCAAAACCTTCACACGCGAACCAATAATGTCACGATAAATAGAGAAATATAGAATTTGTCAAAGATTTCATGTTTTCTTGGATACACAATCAATACTCAAGGAAACAGCAGTTTAGATGATCCGATGATGTATTGCATTAGGCATATCTGCTGTAATAGAGGATCTTTTAAATGTTCCGAAAGAAGATGTCGCTTTGAGGACTTGGTTGCCCCTGACCCAGCCCTGCATTTTCAATCTTCTCCTATGCTTGTGAAAGTTGGACAATAAATCACGAAGACCAGGAGGACGGATGCATTGTGGTGTGGATGGACATTGAAAGTTCCATAGAGTGCCAGAAGAACAAACACATCTGCTTGGCAGGAAGCATAATCAGAAGGCTCTTAAGCCATGAAGAAGGCACAACTTCACTTCAATCATTTTGGACATGTCTCCAAAGAAAGTCCAGTCGCTGGAAAAAGACACCATGCTTGGTAAAGTGGAGGATCTGTAAAAAAATGAAGAAGACATTCCAGAAGGTGGATTAACACAGTGGCTGCAACAAGAGGCTCACCCATACGATCGATCACCGGGATGTAGTGGCCAGTGTTGTGTTCTGTCTTACACAGGGTCACTGTGAGTCAAAACTGACTCCCCGGCGTCTAACACAAGTAGCAGTATCTTATTGCAGCAATCTGATTTTTGATGTTCATGGGGCCCTTTAGACTTCCACTAGTTTTTCTCTCTAATATTCCCTGACTTCATTTACAACATTAATTCTTAAAAACTCTTCCTTCTTCAGTGTAACTTTTAAAACATATAGTCCAGTACATGTGTGTCTTTTTAGAGTGTATATAAATGATTGGATGGCATGGATGAGTCACAGAAACAAATCTAGCAGGGCTCCTCATGCTGATAAATGATAGAAAGAATTTAGTTTTGGCATTTAACTTGGGTAGTTCTTGTGCCCCCATGCCCTCTACTGACAACCCAACTACCTTGTTTTGGATTGGAGTAAACAAAAGCTCAGAAAGCTGAGGTTGTTTGAAACTGTATAGCTAATGAATAGAAGAGCCAGCACTGGAGCAGAGATCTCTGTTCTCTTTGGCCTGTGGTTCCCTCCACAACAGCACATTAATTTTCCTTAGTGTGATCTTAGGTAATTGACATTATTTAGAGAGCACAAATCATAAACACATCAAGTAAAATATATCCAAAGGTAAGTTAAAAAAATAATCATGGTACAAAATCATAGAAATATTTTTTTCATAGAAATCTTTTAAACAACAATACTTTAAATAGCATTTAACATTACCCTTCATTTAGATCAATACACTTCTGAAGGCAGTGTGTTCGTTTCTAACTCTTCCCTCTGGTGGTGTTACCTAGTGGCCACAAGATTGGTGACTCAAACACACCAGCTGCTCTACAGGAGTGAGATGAGGCTTTCTGCTCCGGTGAAGATTTACAGCCTGGGAAACCCAGTATCAGCTCACTCTAAGTTGGAATCTACTTACCAGGAGGAGAAACCTATCCCTAAAAATTCTTCATCTTTTAGTTTATACTATGTCAAAAATAGCCATTTTGGTATCCTCAAGGAACCTCAAATTGTGCCCCTTTTAAATGTTCTGTGAGTTCTGGGAACAAAAATTAGTCTGAAGAGGAAAGATCAGGGTTGTAGGTTGAAGATTTTCCAACCCCAAATGCTTGGAGGATACTCTATGGTACCTTTGAAGAATGAGCAGGTGCATGATTGCGAGGGGGCTGGGGGGGGGGTCCTCTTTGAAAGGTTCCTAACCATTTTCTTACCAAGCAACTTTCCATTTTCTTAAAACTGCTTCCTAATAAGTTCCTGTGAGTATTGCGTGTTCTTCTAGGAACGTCTACCATCATTATTGTGTTAGACTGTGTTGTCCAGAGAAGCAAACTTGTGAAAAAAATATATGTGTGTGTGTGTATATATATATATATATATATGCTTTATATCAAAAAGTAATCTTATAACTACCAAACACAAGCAGCCCTTGGGAGCCTCCCAAAGCAGTCACTGTGACTTTGGAGCTGACCCCTCTGCTTTGAATTTCAATGGCCCAGCAGGTCCCTTGGAAAGCTACTGTTTTGATGGGACTTTTTTTTTTTTTTTTGAAGCCCAATAACAAAACTAAAGTAAGAGCATTACTGAGAAAACTTGTCTGCAGCCATGTACTGATCCAATGCTTTTTGATCGGAATAAACCTGTGCATATACGAACCGCAACCCAACTTTCTGAGTTACCCTGGCACATCCTTAAATAGAAGTGTGTCTTCAGAAACATTAGAAATCTCACCAAAAGAAACAGATAAGAAAGAGGGGAAAGGAATGTGTACAGCCACAAGACACGAAGCACTTACTTGTAACCCACCAAAAGGCGATTTATTTCCTCTTCTTTGTGCCTGTAAAGCAGCAGGAAGAGACAAGCTGTTCCATTAAGAAACCACAGAAGAATGCTTCATGAGCTGAGGCTGCCTCTAGCATATGGAAAACATTCTTTGGATTTAAGATGCAAATATTCAACAGACTGCCCTTCCCTCTCAGAGTCCCAGCATGGGAACAGAGCATGGCTGGCTTCAGTGAGCCTGACGTGGGAAGTGAACACTAACTCTACACCCCCATCTCCATCCTTGGTCCTTTTCCAAACAGAGGGGTTTGCTTTGCAAAGCTGAGTCAGGTCAGTAGAAAATTTGGCCAGTGCAGCAATGCTCTTGGATCCTTCTTGCGACTGGAAAGGGAATGATGCAAATGTCTAAGAATGCCACTTGCGCACTTAATCTTGGTGGGGGCTGGGATCACGCACAGTCTCATTATCACTTCTACCTGCAGTCTCCCTGACACGGCTCCTATTACTTTCCGACAGCTGTGCCAGGCTCTGTATGGGAGCAGCTGAGCCGTGCGCCGCTGCAGGCTCTCTTTGATAGAGAGGTGATAGGGGACCAGACCCCTGGTTCAGGTTTCTTTTGTACTCCGTGGGAAAGCCGCCAATTTGAATCTGGTCAAGCAGCATGATCAGACTTTGGACTGTGCTATGTCTTCTTTAGGAAACTCTCACCCTTAAAGACACTGAAGTGTTCATACATGATGAGCTGCGATGGAAAGTGCCAGCCTGTCATCTTCTGGGACAAGTGAGCCACCTCATTTTGATAAGTTTCAGCTTCTGAGCTTGTTCCATGGTGTGTGTGATCTTGATAGAGTTCTTTTCTTGGAATTTGCGAAGCAAATATATGAATACCCAACTGTTCGTAATTCCCAGTCTTGTGGGAGTAAGCCATCAGGAAATAAGTTGTTATATATAGTTTAAAGAAGAAACATAGCCCCAAAGTAACAAAACAAACCCCCAAACCGTTTAGTAATTAGAAAACACACACACACACACACACACACACACTTTGTTGTTGTTAGGCGCTGTTGAGTCGATTCGAACTCACAGTGAATCAGTGTGTAACAATGAAATGCCAATCATGTGCTAGTCTCATAATTGTTCTATGTTTGAACCCATTGCTGCAGCCACGGTGCCAGTCCATCTCTTCAAGAGTCTTCCTCTTTCTTGGTTTCCCCTTCACTTTACCAAGAAGTCTATGGTCTTAGATCCTTACCAACTCTTCCTTTCATAGGTGAGAATAAGCCTGCTGTTTCTGGCCGGGTGTTTGGGACCGTGGGACAGAGTAAAGAGAATGTACTGGGAGATGGAAGAAGATGGCATCTAGTCAGATTCTCCTGCGCAGAGCTCCTGCTGCCAGACCAGAAGATTGGGAGGTAAGGTGAAGGAGACTGGGAAGAGGAGTCCTGAAATTAGAATCAGGGTATTAGGGTCTGTCTTGAACCCCCCTTTTTTGATTTCCATTAAAAAGCAAACCAAGATTGCACTAAATGATCTAGTTTGACGTGCTGGGCTGTGGGCTCCAGCTGGGTAGCTGCCTGTGCCCTAGTTTGGCAGCGAGGAGCGGTTTCCCAGGCTGATGCCCTAAAGGGGACATGATTCCAGACTCGAGGAGAACCTCTGAAAGCTAGCCATGGACCCCACACCAGAGCTCCCCTCGCAGTTAGCTGCCTTTAGTTCATGGCCTCAAGGCTATGGGGTTAGCTCAGGACCAGGGTTGGCAGGCAGCCATAGATTTGCAGCAATAGAAAAGCTGTAAGGACATTCACCTGCGTTAGGTCGCAGTGTGAAAGAAAATAAGCGGATAGTCCTAGTCAAGGGGGCGAATTCAGATCCTGTTGCCCGATAAGGAAGCAACCTCTCTGATAAGGTGGATTTCCTCCTCTGGGGGTCAGCATGACAGCCCCCAAACCAGGGCACTCCATAAGCCCAATATAAAAATGAGAGGAAAATATTTTCTTGATAAAAACTGCAAATCCTGGACTCATAGTTTAACTCCAAGGCAACGGTTAGGAGGAGTCCTTTAATATACATTAGCATAATAATGGAGCCCATGCTAAAGAAGGCTAGAAGTTAGCTACAGAGCCCAGAGGCCGTCAACATAACTTAATTCAATTCTAGCTGGCCAGGGGAAAAACAAAACACCTGTGAGCTATTAGGGCTACCGCGGTTCTGGTGCAAGCTACACAGCAAGCCCAGCTCTGCTATCAGTGATCGTACCCACAGCTGGGGAGATCCTGTCTGTCCTGGGGCCCTACACAGGGCTGAGGGAAAACACACACACACACACACACACACACACACACACACACCTGCTGCAGTGAACTCCTGTGCTCAACACCGCTGCGGGAATAGCTGCCCGTCCTCTGCTATGATCTTGCCTTCGAGGATAATTCTGCTCAGCAGCTGTGAGTCCCTGTACCAAGCGGGCACACCACCCCACTACTGTGAGACCGGGTTGGAACTCCTCCAGCCCCATGGTCAGGCGATCAAGCCTCAGTTATCTCCTTACTTACCACTCTTTTTCTTCTATCTTCTCCCCCTTTTATCTTTCCCACTGCAGTTGGTCTCAATGGACCCATTATTTTTGTTCTTTTTCTTCCCCCTCCTCTCTTTTTGACCCCCCCCTTCTCTTTTCCCTCTCCCTCTCTTTCCTTTTATATGCCACAGCTGGCTTCTGGGCCACTACCCTCTGCCTAGGACAACTCAATCCAAACAGCAGGGGGAACTCCAGCCCGCCCTCTGTGGGAGCGCTTCACACTGCACAAGGCAGCGGTGACAGCCCTCTACAGCGCTCTGCACTGCCGAGGAAACAGCAGCCTGGCCTCTAAGGCGGTCTTGCCAACTAGGGCAATTCCGCAGCACTGCTCAGAGCCTGCACTAAAAGGGCACACCAACCTGCCACCTTGGGGCAGGGTTTAAACCTCTCCAGCCCCACTTTCAAGCAATCCCTTTATTCTTTATTTTTTTCTTCTCTCATCTCTCTCATAACAGTGAATCTTAGCAAGCACAGTTGCATTTCCCCCTTCCTTCTCTTTCTTTTCTCTTGCGTTCTTTCTTCTCTCTCTCTTTTCTGTTTTTCTTTCTTTCTCTCTCTCTCTCTTTCTATCTTTCTTTCTGTCTGTCTGTCTTTCTTTCTTCTTTTCTGTTTCTCTCCTCTCCCTCTCTTTCCTTCTACATTCCATTGCTGGTTTCCAGCCTCCCACCCTCTGCCTAGGGTGACTCCACCCACACAGCTGTCTGGGGAGAGCTCCAGCCTGCCCCGTGTGACAGTGCTGCCCATGGCATGGCATGGGGCTCAGGTATCTCTTCATCTATTTTTTTCTTCTCTTTTTTCTTTCTTTTCTTCTTCTTTCTCTTTTTCTTCATTCCCACCCTCTTCTATTCTTTCTCTCTTTCCTGCCACAGTCTTAGCAGAATCAGTTCTCCTTTCTTGTTATTTTCTTTTTTGGACTGTTTTTACTTTTGTTTTGTCTTTGCGTTTGTGTGTGTGTGTGTGTGTGTGTGTGTGTGTATGTTATTTATTTATTTATTTTGCTCCTGTCTTGGTTTTCTCCTTTATCACTTTTTCTTCTCTCCTCCCTCTCTTTCCTTTCACAAGGCACTACCGGCCTCCAGGCCACCCCCCTCCACTGAGGGAAACTTTGATGGCCCAGTTGGGGGAGCTCCCACCTGAACTTGTTGGCTTTACACACAGCTGGGGAAATCACACCCATCCTCCACCAGACCCCAAGTTGCTGGGGAATCTCCCTTTCAAATGGCTGGGGAACTCCAGCCTACAACCCAAGGCCCTATAAGTGACTTGGGTAACTGATGCTCCACAGCATTCTCTGTGACTAGGGTAAATCTGCCTGCCATCTACACCAAGGAGGGTACACCCTCATACCCTCCATGGCACTCCAGGTTCAGAGGGAAACACCACATGCCACCCAAGGCTCTCCAAGCACCATGAAACATACCACTACACCTTACTGAGAGATCAGTCAGTGAAATGCCACCCTCCTGGGCTCACAACCACCCGACCAGCTTCCCAAGATAAGACTATCCAACTCACATTCCACATAATGGGATATTGATTGGCGAGAGTAAGAGTGCAACCACAAGAAGATACAGCGGTAGTCTGACACCCTCCCGGCCCCCCCAACCCTCCCCAGTGCAGCTACCTGCAGGTAGAAGACACAACAGAGAAGTCAACATTGAATTCTTAGAGGAAAACATCCCCAGCTTAATAAATGAAAATCAGAGACTGAAAGAACACCAGCCAGACTGAATCTCAAGATGAAGCCACCAAGACACATAATAGTTAAATTATCCAACTCTGAAGAAAAGGAAAAGACCATAGAGCAGCTGGGGAAAAACAAATAGTGACTTATAAAGGTGCCCAAGTAAGAATATGTTCAGACCTATCAGTAGACACAATGCAGAAGAAGAGGGAATGGAGTAACACATTCCAAAAATTGAAGGAAAATATCACAAACCCAAGAATATATACCCGGCCAAATTATTTATTAAGATAGATGGAGAAGTAAGAGTCTTTCCAGTCAAGGAAAAATTCAAAGAATACATAAAGAGAAATCCAGCCCTACATAATATCCTTGCTGATCCACTAGGGGCAGAAAATCAGCACTCACCAAGCACAATAAGTGACCATCATATAGAACAACTCCGTCCAGAGGGTGACAAGAGAAAACAGCCCCCAAGATAGCATTAGCTCAATAGAAGAAAGAAAGCAAGAATGAACCACACACAAACAAACACAAATTGATAAGATAGGTAACCAACACAAAGGTGCAAGATGACATCACAGAGTCCACAGATGGATGTAATAACACTGAATGTCAGTTGACTGGGCTCAGGCATTAAAAGGCAGAGGCTAACAGACTGGCTTGGAACACACATAACCCATCCATCTGCTGCCTACAGGAGACACGTCTCAATCTTGCCAGACAAAAACAGGTTGAGACTTAAAGACTTGAGGAAAATATACCAAGCAAATGGCAATGCAAAAAATTCAGGGCTAGCAATATGCTGTTTACCTGAAAGTAAGCCATCCCCCCCAAAATAAGACCTATTTACAGTTTTGCCTCTCGCTGAAATAAAAGGCAATCCCTGAAAATAAGACCTTCCCGAAAATAAGCCCCCCTGAATCTAATGTAACTCTGGACCATAGCGGCAGGCCCTGCTGCACAGCTCACTGTTGGCCACAGCGCAGCCGGAGTATATAGGAAGTGCGGGGTCCCTTTTAATAAATTAATAAATGTGTACTTTATTTTCTTTATGGAAAAATAAGATATCCCCTGAAAATAAGACCTAGTGCATAGTTGGGAGAAAAAAATTAGTATAAGACACTGTTATTTTTCGGGGAAATGGTATTAATCTCTGACAAATTGATACCAAGTACAAGTCATAACAAGAGACAAGAGGGGCACTATATAATGCTCAAGGGAACAGTAGACCAAGAACCAGTGAGCATAATAAATATGTGAGCTCTCAATGAGAGACCAGAAAAATTTGTAAATAAAACATTCCAAAAGATTAAAAAAGGAATCATAGGCTCAAAAATTATAGTAGGTGACTTTAATACATCACTCTGAAAAATACAGATCACAGGGAAAGAAACTCAACAAGGAGGCTGCAGATCTAAACAGCACAATTGGACGGCTTGACCTGATAGTATTTTCAGAGCTTTCCACAGAATTTTCAAAAGCAAATTCACTTTTTTTCAAGTTCACATGGCACATACTCAAAGATAGATCACATGCTGGGACAAAAGTTGAACCTGAGTATATTAAAGCACATAGAGATTATACAGATATCCCTCTATGATCACTGTGCCATAATGTTGGAAATCTACAGAAGGACAATGAATATAACAAGGGCAAACAATTGGAGGGTGAATAATTCTCTTTTGCAAAAGGAGTAGGTATTGGTCCAAACCAGAGATGAAATCAGGAAATTTCTAGAAACCAATGAGAATGAAAATATGACATACTTAAACCTTTGGGATACAGCAAAGGCATTTAGAAGAGGAAGATTGATAGCAATACAGGCACACATGGAAAAGGAAGAGAGACTTGTGGTTGGTATGTTGGCACAAAACTTACACCAATTAGAGCAGAGTCAACAGAACATCCTATTAATAGGAAAAGGAAAGAAATAATAAAAATTAGAGCTGAGATACAGGAGAGAGCTAACAAGTAAACTATGGAAAAATATTATGCGGCTAAAAGTTGGTACTTTGAAAGGATTAACAGAATTGGCAGACCACTGGCAAACATAACCAAAGAAAGGAAGGAACAAATGTCAATTGCAAGGATGAGGGATGAAACGGGACATTACAACGGACCCTAATGAAATCAAAAGGATCATTGCACAGTACTATGAAGGCCTATATTCTAATGAATTCAACAACTTGGATGACATGGAAAAATTATTGGATAAACAATCCCTCCCTAGACTAACCCAGATGGACATGAAGAACCTCAACAGACCCACAGCAATGGAAGAAATGGACAAGGTTACCAAGGGATTACCAACCGAAAAATCCCCCTGGCCATATGGCTTCACAGGAGAATTCTATCAAGCATTCGGGGAAGAACTGATACCAATCCTACACAAACTCTTCCAGACATAGAAAACAATGAAAATTTCCAAACTCTTACTAGTATAACTCTGATACCGAAACCAGGCAAGGATCCCACAAGAATTGAGAACTACAGACCACTATGCCTAATGAACATCAATGCAAAAATCCTTAACAAAATATTGACCTATAGAATACAAAAGCATATAAAAAATAATTCACCATGACCAAGTGGGATTCATACCAGGGATGGTACAACATACAAAAGACCATTAGTATTAATCACCTTGATAGGAAAAAAAATAAGAACCACATCATAATATTGATAGATGTGGGAAAAGAACTTGATAACACCCAACACCCATTCCTGTTTAAGACACTCAAGAAGATAGGAATAGAAGGAAAAATCCTCAATATTATACAAGCTATATATGAAAAACCAACAGCCAATGTGGTAGTCAATGGAGAAAAGACGAAAACAATTCCACTGAAAAAGAGGACCATACAAAGATGTCCCTTGTCCCCACTCCTACTTATCCTACTGGCGGTCCTAGCTAACAACATAAGTCAAAGAAAATACATCAAGTAGTGAAACTATCATTATTCACAGATGATATGATTTTATACATCAAAAACCCCTAAAACTCCACAAGGGGAGTGTTGAAAGCAATAGAGGAATGGCAGAGTGGCAGAATACAAGATCAACAAACAGAAGTCTATCAGATTGCTATACACATCAGATAGACGAGGCAATTAAAAAGGTAGTGACAATAACAATAGCCAAGCACAAATTGAAGTATCTAGGGATATACCTGACTAAAAATATGAAAGACTTGTATGAGGAAAACTACAGAACACTATTACAAGAAACCAAGAGTGACCTCAACAAATGGAAGAATATCTCATGCTCACGGATTAGAAAACTCAATATAGTATAGATGTCAGTTCTGCCAAAGGCACTATATAAGTTTAATGCTATCACGATATGAATACTATCATTCTTCTTCAAAGAATTTGAAAAACTGATTACCAACTCATATAGAAAGGGAAGAAGCCTAGAATTAGCAGAGAACTCCTCAAGAAGAAGGACAAAGTTGGAGGGCTTGCTCTACCTGACTTTAGCACCTATCATACGGCCACAGTGATCAAAACAGTGTGGTGCTGGTATAATGACAGATATTTCAGACCAATGGAAAAGAGCTGAGGACCAAGAAATAAAAACATCAGCATACAGGCAACTGATTTTTGATAAGGGCCCCAACAATATCAAATAGAAGTGGATGCCCTTTTCAATAAGTGGTACTGGAAAAAATGGATATCTACCTGCAGAAAAATGAAACAAGACCCTTACCTCATTCCATGCACAAGAATAAACTCAAGGTGGACCACAGACCTTGAGGTAAAACCCCAATTAGGGCCATAAATAAGGGAGTTGGAATAAACCTGAGAACCTTGGCACAAGGAATACATAGACTATCGGAAATAGGGAAGGATACAAATACAGAGAAGTCACAAATTGACAAGTGGGATACACTGAAGATAATCACCTGTGTTCATAGAAAAAATTCACCAAGAGAGTAATAGAGAAGCCAGTGACTGGGAAAACATCTTTAGCAATAACACATCAGACAAAGGCCTTATTACTAAAATCTACAATACTTTTCAAACTTACAATAAGAAAAAAACTGACAGCCCACTGAGGAGGTGGGCAAAGGACCTGAACAGAAGTTTCACAGGGGAAGAAATCTGAAAAACTAATAAACACATGAGAAAATGTTCCTGATTATTAGCCATTAGAGAAACGCAAATTGAAACAACGATGAGATACCACCTAACACCCTCAAAGATAGCCCAATTCAAAAAGTCAGAAACTAATAAGTGTTGGAGGGGCTATGGGGAGATATGAACTCTTGTCCACTGCTGGTGGACCTGTAGGTATGTACAGCCATTATGGAAATTGATTTGGTGATATCTAAAATAGATGGAGATTGAGCTACCATATGACCCAACCCAGAAGATGCAAGAAACAAACCAAGGCCAGACATCTGAGCTTCATTGTTTATCACAGCACAGTTCATAATTGCAAGGAGTTGGAAACAACCTGAATTTTCATCAACAGATGAATGGATCAAAGAACTGTGGTACATACATACAATGGACAAGCCTTAACCCATACTACACATCCCTATAAAGCAGTGATGAATGCATGAAGCACATTGGAGCATGGGAAGAACTGGAGGAAATCATGATAAGTGAAGTAAGTCAAACCCAAAAAGACAAATATAGCATGAGTCCACTGATATAAGTTTAAAAACAAAAACAAAAATGGGGCATAAGGGAAAAGCTACTATATACATACATCCCTGGGGTGAGGTCCAGCAACTATGGCAGGGGCCAAACCCAATGCAGGGATACATACGGCAGCCAACTAAATAAAATGGGGAAAGAAAAAGGGGAAAAAGACATGGGTAGGGGGGAGCAGGGCATTAATCCACCCAAGGGGAGAATATTGTTTATATCTCCACAGGAGAGGGAGAGAGAGACCAGGCTTCAATCTGATGCACCAAACATGAATACAGCATACTGGCATGTACCAGGGCACCTACAGAGAGTTCTGCGGGGTTGGCTCTAATCCCAACTATGTGGACACTCCCCACCCCACAGAAGAATTCACTTCAGAGGACAGCACTGGGGCTATAGCTTAGGGAGAGGGGCACATCAGATTAGACCACATGGGAGACACACAAGGGGATGGAGAGGGAGGAGAGGACATACTGGCCCACCAAGCCCCGAGGACAATGTTAGTGCTTAGAGCAGCCAACACATGGGGAGGACAATAGAGCTGGCCCCACCACGGGACATGGCGCCTATCGCTGAACCATGATGCTACAGGGGACAGCACTGGAGACTGAAGAGTGCACAGTCTGGCCCCATAACACTGGGGCAAGGCACTGAGGGCGTGCAGCAGAGCAGCAGGGGGAGCAGAGTAATGAAACCCTCGGGGAACACCAAAAATAGACTTGGGAGACAGAGTGTGGCACCCCATCAGACTCAGCTGGAAAACACTCGTGAAGTCAAACAAACAGACCTTGAACTATTTATAGGCTTTTCCATTTTTGTCAGTGGCTTTCTTTTTGTTATTGTTGTTTTGTTTTTGCTTTCTGCTGTTGTTATTGTTTTGTTGGTTTTGACTTCCTTTGTTGTTTTATTTTGATTTTGCCTGGTTTTTGAACTTATTAATGAATCTGAATTTCAATCTAGATAAAATAGGCGGGATAAATAATTTCGAGATGAAAATAATGGGACCAATGGTTCTAGGGGGGTACAGGAGATGGCGAAGTGGGAGAAAGGAAGGGGGGGCTACCAACTCAGGGGCAAGGGAACAACAATTGAATTAAAATCAATGGAAGGAAGTTTGTAGGATGCCTAATGGGGCTCAATCAAGGGCAATGTGGCAGCGAGAAATTACTGAAGCCAAATGACGTTTGAACATGATGGTGGGACAAAACAGAAGTAAAAGGAAATAGAGGAAAGAACCAGGAGGCAAAGGACATTTATAGAGGCCTAAATACAGGCATGAACATATGTAAAAAATATATATATACACACACACATATATATATATATATATATATATATATATAATGAGAGGGGAGCAGAACTATGTATTCATATCTATATGTTAAGAATTAAGATTGCAGATGGACATAGGGCCTCAACCAAACTACTCCCTTACACAATAACACTTTGTTCTAATAATCTGCCATTCTGTGATGCTCAACTTCCTGACATGATCACTGCAGACAAAATGGGTGCAAAAGTAAATGTGATGAAGAAAGCTGATGGTGCCTGGCTATCAAAAGATATAGCGTCAGGGGTCTTAAAGGCTTAAAAATAAACAAGCGGCCATCTAGTTGAAAAGCAACAAAGACCACATGGAAGAAGCACACTAGCCTGTGTCATCACAAGGTGTCAATGGGATCAGGTATCAGGCATTTAAGACCCAGAATAAAATCATACCCAAGGTGAATAAGGGGATCATAGAGTGGAGACCCAATGCTCATCTGTAGACAATTGGACATCCCTTCACAGAGGGGTCACAGGGAAGGGATGAGCCAGTCAGGCTGCAGTATAGCACTGATGAAACACACAACTTTCCTCTAACTCTTTGGTGCTTCCTTCACCCCACTATCATGGCCTCAATTCTTCCTTACAAATCAGATTAGACCAGAGCATGCACACTGCTACAGAAGATCCAGCAACACAGGGAATCCAGGATAGATAAACACCTCAGCATCAACAAGGAGAGTAGAGATACCAGGAGGATTAGAGGAGGGTGGGGGAGAAAGGTGAATTGATCACAAGGATCAACCTAGAGCCCCCTTCTAGGGGGACAAATAATGGAAAAGTAGGTGAGAGGTGGCAGCAGAGGACAATGTATGATATGGAAATAATAATCTATAACTTATCAAGGGTTCGTGAGGGAGGGTGGGTAGGGGAGGGAGGGGGGAGAAATGGAGAACTGATATTAGGGGCGCAAGTGGGAAGAGAATGCTTTGAAAATGATGATGGCGGCATATGTACAAATGTGCTTGACACACTGGAGGAATGTATGGATTGTGATAAGAGATGTAAGAGGCCCCAATAAAACTATTTTTTTTAAAAAAAGTATGTACTGTCAACACCAGTCAATTCTGACTCATCTTGGCCTTCCATGGCAGCAGAATTGCCTGCCGGCTGTCCTAGGCTGTGATGTTCAGTGCGAGCAAATTACAGGTTCTATTCTCCGGTGATGCCAATGGATGCTGTCCTTTCATTCAGCATCCACACGTTTATCCACTGCCTCCCCACGGCTCTTTTTGGAGAGTTTACATTTGGTCAAAGGCGGTTCAGCTCAGAGCAAAAATTGTGCTTTGTACAAGTCTTTTCCTTTGGTTCACAGAGAAGGGGACAATTCACTTGGTTTTATCTCCAATCACCTCTCAGTCCTTTGTGAGGGAAACCAGGATGAACCAGGATAGCAAGCCTTAACCCAGTCCCTGCCTTGCTGATTCCCACTCCTAGTGATCTCCTGTGGGCCAGAACAAAATGATCCACCATGGCGTTTTCAAGGGCAATGGTTTTGGGGGACGCAGGTCACCAGGCCTTTCATCTGAGGCACTCCTTGGTAGACTTGAGCTGCCACTGGTGAACTAATCTTTTGAACCATAGTTTAGCTCCAGCTAATAGAAAGTGCATCCTGGGAAAGAAGGCAAGTGGCCAATGCTGCTGATTAGCAGGCCTCCGCAGGCACTACTGATTTTTCACTTCCTTCCTGGGAAAATCGCATTAAAACAAAACCACGAATCTGTGGCAAGATTAAAGCAACATCACGAAAGCACAGGAGAGCCCCCGAGTTGAAAGGGAGGCCCCACCGGACAGTGGCACTTTGTGTGTTTCCCTCCCAGTGCCGGTGGGAGTTGCGCACACACTGCTCAGTGGCAGGGCCTGGCAGGGCCTGGCAGGGGGCTCTGCTTCCCGGCTCTGCAGTCCCCATGCTCACAGCCGGCCATGCTCGCAGAGGGAGACCAGCTGGGCTCCCCCACTCGCCTGGCCTTGTATATCAACGGAGAGTACAGACTGTGCAGGGTACTGGGCGAAAGCAGATGGCAGGCTGTTCCCTGATGGCAAGGACTGAGCTTTCCTTCTGAGCAAAGTGTCTGCTTCGTGATGGTGGGGGTACTTGCTCCCAGCGCCTGTGTTGTTCCTCTGCGCTGAGTTATTTTTTCCTTTCTCTCGAGCCCATAGATATGTACAAGGTGCAGTGAAATAGAAGAGATGAGCCACAAGAGTCTTGTGAGAGCGGATGCGTTCCTCCTAGCATGACCTGAAGCCATGGAAACAGTGTCATTCCCACGCTGTCCTTTTTGAGTTGTCTTGGGCTTTAGAATTTGAGTTGAAGATTATTAGAGAAGCAGGAAACTCTATCAAGGTTGTAGTGAGCCAAGAGGGAATAGTCTGTTAATAAAGGGATAATTAGTATGACTGAGGGCTTCAGCAAGGGGACAGAAGCCCATGACCAGTGGTCAAGCATTATTCAATGTAGGAGACCTTCTCCGGGGTGGGGTGGGATGCGGGTGGGGGTGGTTGATCAGAGTTCAACATTCAGGAAAGATTTCTGCCCTGCTTCTCAGGACATGTGCCATCTATTCAGAACACCCCCTGCCCCACTCCCCAGATGCACTCTGAACAGACTTCCTGAAATCTCTGCATCTCTGGGTGGTGAGGCTGGGAAGATCTGAAACCACTCTCTGAGGAACCCTGGAACAAGTGCTTTCTTTGCACAAGCTCCGAGTGCTTCCCCAAAGCCATTGAACAATTACCATGTTAATTGGGAGACTTCAGATTTTGTTAAGTGGCCTTCATTATTTCTCCATGCCCTTTCCAATTAACCCAATTTCATTTTGAAATGGAAATTCCCCAGTGTGGGCAACCCTTTTTAGGGTAGGTTGTTTCTTCTGATATTGGAGAGGTTTTTTTTTTTTTTTCTTTTTCCTCATTTTCTTTTTCCTAAAAGGAAGCAAATTGGCGATTGCCAATTAAGCTCATGGAGTCCCCCTGTTACTGCAGGGGCTGGCAGCCACTCAAACTGGGCCAGCATTTCAGAGTGGTCTGCCCAGGTGGGGGCCATTCTTCTAGAGCTGCGTCCCAGGGTCCCTAGGAAGGGAAGGATAGAAGACGCAAGAAAAAATAGCAGAAGCCAAATGAGGCCCAAAGCTGCTCCAGGCTCAGACGATGAAAGGAAAGAGCAAACACATTATTCTTATTTGAGGTGATGATAAATTCCCAAGTTTGTTTGTTTGTTTATTTCCAAGGGAAAGCAATGGTGTCTCTGTACAATTTCACTTAAAAAACTCTTTTACGATTCTCTGGTTTGGTTTTCATTTCCCATAATTATTTCACATCCTTTCTGAAAACCCCTCTTGTTTCATCTATCCTGTTCCATTTGTTGTTCTTGCTGTTAAGTGCCATTGAGTGGTTCCGACCCATAACAGAACATGGGCACAACAGAAGGGAACAATTGTGAGGATGGTGCAGGGCTGGGCAGAGTTTCCTTCTGTGCCAATCCTCTTTTATGCTGTGTCTCTGCTTTACCTAGCATCATGACCTTCTCCAGCGACTGATCTCTCCTGACATGTCCGAAGTACGTGAGATGAAGTCTTACCTCTAAGAGCGCTCTGTACCCTTTAGCTTCTTTCCACCCTGGAGGTGGTTGGTCTGTTTGTTAATTGACAGACTCACTCAGGAAGCTGCTACTGGCTTGTAGTTGCTGTTTAGAATACATGGGGTGTGGAGATGAATATGGATCAAAGAAGCTCTTACTCAGCGTGGTCTCTATTCCAGGCACGATGCTAGGCATACCTAAACGCCTCAAACTCCCAACTGGCTGCTAACCACACCATTCCAACGCAGAGTAACCTGATACAACATGGTAGAACTGTCTCTGTGGGGTCACTGAGATGGTAACTCTTTACAGGAGTAGAAAGCTTCATCTTTCTCTTGTGGAGTGGCTGATGACTTTGAACTGCTGACCTTGTAGATCACAGCCCAACGTATGACCACTACACCACCAGGGCTTCTAGCCAGGAGATAGACTCCATATAAATACTTTCAAAAGGGTAATTTCCCCAACAGTTTTATTTGCACAGAATTTACATATCATATGATTGAATAGTTCAGTCATTCAATCATATCAAGATATCAAGGGGAACTGTACAATTACCATCACATCTTTGTTAGAGCACCCCCCCACCCCACAGCATGGTAAGTCACCTTCAAAATGTTTTGTGCAATCACAATCAATTCTAGTGCTCCCCCTGCCACCCCTGCCTTCAGTATTTACTCCTGAAATCCCCTAGAAGGGACTTTTTAATATGAAGAATTACTAGTAAAAGTGACTAGTGAAAACAGCAGCTGCGATGGAATAGATCCCTGCTCAGGACCACCTGCCCACAGTGTCAGACAGGAGAACTGTGTGGCAGAGGGTTTTCTTTTCTTTTTTCTTTTTTAATAAATCATTTTATTGGGGCCCATATAACTCTTATCACAATTCATACATACATCAATTGAGTAAAGCACCCTTATACATTCGTTGCCCTCATCATTCTCAACATTCGCCTTCCACTTGGGTTCCTGGAATCAGCTCATTTTCCTTTTTTCCCCCTCCCCCTCCCTCTCCGGTCCCCCCTCCCCCATGAACCCTTAATAGTTTATAAATTATTATTTTATCTTATCTTACACAGCCCGGTGTCTCCCCTCACCTACCTTCCCATTGCCCATCCCCCAGAGAGGAGGTTACATGTAGATCCCCGAGATCGGCTCTCCCTTTTTGCACCCCCTTACCTCTCGGTGTCGCCACTCTCACCGCTCTCCTTGAATGGGAATTGCTGACCCTTTGCTCCACAGCACACCAGGTAACCACTACTCCATCAGGGCTCCCAATTAGGGGATAGGTATGGAGAAATCAATAATTTAACATGTAAATGATTAATAGTAAACATGCAAACTTAAATGAAATTCTTATAGAATATTATGGCATAGTTATGGAGTAGAAGATGAGGCTATTATTTTAAAGAATGACTGGCACTTGGGTATCTCTGTGTATGACTTTGAGAGAACAATTGGAGAGATTGGTCAGTAATGGATAGGCTTGTTTATCCTGCCTATCCCTTCCAGGTAGACATGCTATGTACCATCACAAGACTGAGTACAATGAAGCAAAAATATAAAGCAAAACAGTAGCTACAACAACAACACCACAAAAAAAACCCATATAAATAGTTCAGGGTCTATTTCTTGTCCTTCACAAGTCCTTTCCAGTCGAGTCTGATGGGATGCCATGCTCTGCTGCATGCCCCCAGAGGTTGGCTTCAGCATAGTGAGCTCAGGGTGGGCAAAATTCCTGCCGTGTGTCTCTAGTGTTGTCCCCAGTGGTGCTATGGGTCAATGAGGAATGCTGTGTCCATGGTGAGGCTGGCCCTGTGGTCATCACTGTGCATTGCTATTCTGAGCAAGAACATTGTCCTCAGGGCTTGGTGAGTCAGGATGTGCGTCACTCTCCTTCCACCCCTCCCCCGCTCCCCCTTTCCCCCTTGTTGGCTCCTATGTGCTCTGATCAGAATAGTCCCTCTTCTGGAGCTTTAGCTTCAGTGCTGTCTTCTGAAGTGAGTTCTTCTTGGGGGTGGGGTGGGGTGGGGGAGGGGGAGGTTCACTTAGTTGGGAATGGGGCTGTCCCCTCAGGCCTCTCTATTGGTTCCCTGCTTCATGTCAGTGTGTTGTGCTCTTGTCTTGGAACTCCAGGTTGAAAGTCTGGTCCCTCTTTCCCAGTGGAGACAAAATCAACACCCTCCCCCTGTGTGGGTTAGTGCCCCGTTGACCCGGCTACCCATGCCGTTTGTTTCCCCCTCCTTTTAATGAGTTACCATATGTATCCTATGTGTATCCCTGAGTTTAGTCTGGCCCTGCCATATTACCTGAACCTCACCCCAGGAATATATGTATACAGTAGCTTCATCCCTATGCCCCTTTTGAATTTTTTGAGTTTACCTTAGCAGACTCATGTAGTACTTGTGTTTTTGTGCTTGGCTTACTTAACATAGCATAATTTCCTCCAGTTCTTCCCATGCGGCGATGTGCTTCATGCTTGTTCATCATTGCTTTTTAGGGATGCATAATACTCCATTGTATGTATGTACCAGAGTTTTTTGATCCATTCATCTGTTGATGGAAATTTGGGCCAACTCTTTGCAATTGTGAACTGTGCCACGATGAACACTGGGGCACAGATGTCTAACTGTGGGTTTTTTTTTTGTCTCTTCTGGGTATATGCTCAGAAGGGGGATTGCTGGATCGTATGGTAGCTCAATTTCCAACTGCTTTAAATATCGCCAAATTGATTTCCATAATGGCTGTATATACCTACAGGTCCACTAGCAGTGGACGAGAGTTCCTATCTCTCCGCATCCCCTCCAACACTTGTTACTTTCTGATTTCTTGAGTTGGGCTGTCTTTGAGGGTGTTAGGTGGTATCTCATAGTTGTTTTAATTTGCATTTCTTTTATGCCTAGAGATCGGGAACATTTTCTCATATAGTTATTGGCCATTTGGATTTCTGCCCTTGAGAAACTCCTACTCAGGTCCTTTGCCCACCTCTTGAGTGGACAGTTGGTTTTTTTTCTTGTTGAAGGTTAGCAGAGTATTGGAGATTTTAGTAATAAGGCCTTTGTCTGATGTGTCATTGCTAAAGATGTTTTCCCATTCTGTGGTCTCTATTATTACTCAAAGAAATAGAGGAAAGAACTAGGAGGCAAAGTGTAGTCATAGAGATTTAAATAAGGCATATAAAGATGTAAATATATTTATATATGATGAGGGGGGAATAGATGTGTGTACATATATTTATAGGTTTAGTGTTATGAAAACAGATGGACAGTGAGCCCCTGCTCAAGTACTCCCTCAACTCAAGAACACTTTGTTCTAACAATTTGGCAATCTGAGATGCTCACCTTCCTGGCAGGATTGCTGAAGACAATGGGCACACAAGCAAATGTGGTGAATAAAGCTGATGGCGCCCGGCTACCAAAAGATATAGAATCTGATGTCTTAAAGGCCTGAAGATAAACAAGTAGCTATATAGCTAAGAAACAACAAAAGCCACACAGAAGAAGCACATCAGCCTGTCCTGACTCGATCTCTCAGGACAACGTGGTGTATAAGCAAAAGTGGTGAAGAAAGCTGATGGTGCCAGGCTATCAAAAGATGTAGCATCTGGGGTCTTAAAGGCTTAAAGATAAACAAGAGGCAATCTAACTGAGAAACAACAAAGCCCACATAGAAGAAGCACACCAGCCTGTGAGATTACAAGGCGTCGAAGGGATCAGGTATCAGGCATCAAAGACCTAAATAAATAAATAAATAAATATCATAGCATTGTGAATGAGGGGGAGTGCGGAGTGGGGACCCAGGGCCCATCTGTGGGAAATTGGACATCTTGCGGGAGGGCTGCGGGGAGGAAACGATCCAGTCAGGGTGCAGTGTAGCAATGATAAAATATACAATTTTCCTCTAGTTCTTGAATGCTTTCTTCTCCCCACACCCCCCACTATCATGATCCCAATTCTACCTTACAAATCTGGTTGGACTGGAGGATGCACACTGGCACAGAAAGGAACTAGAAATACAGGGAATCCAGACAGATGATCCCCTCAGGACCAGTGGTGAGAGTAGTGATACCGGGAGGGTGGAGGGAAGGTGAGGGAGAAAGGGGGAACAGATTACAAGGTCTACATATAATCTCCTCCCTGGGGGATGGACAGCAGAGAAGTGGGTGAAGGGAGACTTTGGATGGTGTAAGGTGTGACAAAATAATAATAATTTATAAATTATCAAGGGTTCATGGGAGAGGGGGCAGTGGGGAGGGAGGGGAAAATTGAGATGCTAATACCAAGGGCTCAAGTAGAAAGAAAATGTTTTGAGAATGATGATGGTAACATATGTACAAATGTGCTTGACACAATTGATGTATGTATGGATTGTGATAAGACTTGTATGAGCCCCTAATAAAATGATTTTAAAAATTATCTTGGTGTTACCTGTGAGAGTTGCCAGATAGGTTGTGTTATAGTTCACGTAAACCTTTTTGTGTTATATGAAATCAGGCAGCTTATTAAGAGATCAGATAAATGGCACATGGCTATGGTATACTTAACTTTTTTCTATATTTGGAGGAAAAAGTTAAGGCTTATCATCTAAGGAGGGAAGTGACTAGGGGATATTGCAGAGGAACAATGGCTGCCTGGGTTTTGCAACACTAGAGCCTATTATCTCTATCAGTCTTCCTGTAAATGCTCTGGCTACATCACAGGACCAGGGGAGTAAACACATGCCAGGAGGAGGAGGGCTGGTGTCTGATTTATAAAAATGAAGATGGGGAAATAGACCTATGTGCATATATTTATAGGTTTAGTATTAAGTTAGCAGATGGACATTGGGCCTCCACTCAAGTACTCCCTCAATGCAAGAACACTTTGTTCTATTTAACTGGCATTCCATGATGCTCACCTTCCTGATGCATGGCTGAAGACAAAGCGGTTGCATAAGTAAATGTAGTGAAGAAAGCTGATGGTATCTGGCTATCAAAAGATATAGCATCTGGAGTCTTAAAGCCTTGAAGATAAACAAGTGACCATTTAGTAAAGAAGCAACAAAGCCCACATGGAAGAAGTACACCAGCCTGTCTGATCATGGAGTGTCGATAGGATCAGGTACCAGGCATCAAAGAACAAAAAAATCATATCATTGTGAATGAGGGGGAGTGCGGAGTGGGGACCCCAAACCCATCTGTAGGCAACTGGACATCCCCTTACAGAAGGGTCACGGGGAGGACACAAGCCAGTCAGGGTGCAGTATAGCAATGATGAAACATACAATTTTCCCCTAGTTTTTTAATGCTTTCCCCAACTATCATGATCCCAATTCTACCTTACAAATCCACCTAGATCAGCAGATGTACACCAGTACAGATAAGAGCTTGAAACACAGGGAATCCAGGATAGATAAATCCCTCAGGACCAATAATGACAGAAGTGATAAAAGAGGGGAAGGGGAAGGTGGGGGAGAAAGGGAAACCGATCACAATGATCTACATAGAACCCCCTCCCTGGGGGATGAAAAACAGAAATGTGGATGAAGGGAAACATCAGACAGTATAAGACATGAAAAAATAATAATTTATAAATTCTCAAGGGTTCATGAGGAAGGGGGGAGCGGGGAGGGAGGGGAAAATGAGGAGCTGATACCAAGGGCTCAAGCAGAAAGCAAATGTTCTGAGAATGATGATGGCAACAAATGTACAAATGTGCTTGACACAATGGATGGATATATGGATTTTGATAAGCGTTGTGCAAGCCCCAATAAAATGATTAAAACAAAAAGATTTGAAAGTTGTCACATTCATCTTCTCTGTGAAAAAACAAACAAACAACAAGCTAAAAAACTGCAAACGAACAACTCTTCTTACATCCATTAAAGAAATGTGCCAAGCAAGGAGCCAAGTATCACTCTGAAAACGGCCGATCTAGGTGGTTGGAGAATCATGCCTTACTGGGATCCGAATCCACGGTGGGCTCAGCATTGTGTAAGGGCACTATGCTTGAATGACTTATTGCAGGAGTCCTGGTGGTATAGTGGTTATGAGTTTGGCTGCTACCCAGCAGCTGAAACACTAGTCCGAAAACACCAGTCCCTTAGTGGGAGAAAGACCAGGATTTCCATTTGGGTAAAGACCTACAGTCTTAGAAACCCACAGGGCTGGTTCGACTCTGTTTTGTAGGATTACCACGAGTGGGGGTCAACTTGATGACAGTGAGTTTTGAGAGGGTTAGCTTGATACATAAAAATCCCTGACGGCCTAACGTGTGTGTGTGTGCCTGTGTGCATGTGTGGTGGTGGTGGTGGTGGTATTTTCACCTCCAGGAACTCCGTCAGACTCGCTGTGATCTGAGAGAAATCCTCTTTTGTTTCTAGCTGGTCCAGAGGGAAAGTGTCCAGTTTAAATATCTGCAGAACCTTCTGTTCTCGCATCTTGCCCTCAAAGGGAACTATTGTTCTAGACTCCAACTCACGCGCTGCTCCTTCCTGTCAGTTGGTTTTGCCTCCTGGCAACCTTACTCATGACAAACACAACACTGTCCAATGCTGCGGCATCATCACGATGCTGGCATATGGGATTCTGCTGAGTTGACTGTTGTATAGTCTTTTCTGACCCACCAGCCCTACCTTAGGCACTATTCTTTATGATCCATAAGGCTTACTTTCATCGGTTAAACTTTGGAATTATAACACCAGGCCTTTCTTGCTAGGCTATTTTAATCTGGAAGCACTGCTGAAACGTATACATCATTGATGGCCCATCTAGGATTAGAAATACTGGTGGCATCGATTTCAGCATATTAACTGCCAGGAATACAGTGATAACTAACACAGTGGAAGTGAAACCCCCAATTCACATCCTCCTCTCATTCCTGGCTCACCAAAAGGAGAGTGGGGGGAGCCCAGAAATAGGTCCCAGCCCAGGAGCACACGCTCACAAAAAGACTGAGACTCAATCCTAGGTTCTTCCACTTCTTACAATCAAGTAGTAGAGTTACTTTATAATAACAAATAGAGTTGAAGAGAATTGCAAGGTTCAGACACTATTTGAGGTGGAACTTGAGACTCCAGTCATGCTCCAACTATGACTTGGGGCCTGGATTTCTGTTTGGCACCACCTCATTGATTTTTTTCCAAGTTTTAGTGGCACCAATTTACGTATCATTCAATTGAATTGTTCAATCACATCAAGGGGGATTATACAATCACCACCACAACCATGCTGGAACCCCCCCCCCCCATGGTTCATTCGCCCCCAAATGAGCTTTTCAATCAGGCTCAGCTGCAGTGCTCCCTTCCCCTCCCTCCTCCATCATTTACTTCCCAACTCCCCTTTCCCTCCCTGTCACCGATCCGCCTCCCTGCATTTCCTGTAACACCTGTATCAATTATTATCATTATCCCTCCACTCCTCCTGTGCTTCTAGCCGGGAGACCCCACGGAAAGCAAGGAAAAATATCTCACTAAGGTGGTAAGAATACAATCGTATTAGTATAAAGACAAAAATACAAATGATGCATCAGATAAAGGGACCTCCTGTGACAAAGTAGCACTGCGTGGTAGGGTTTTCTTGGCTCTAATAGTCACTGGAGGCCAGAGCTCTAGTTCTGTCTTTGTAAAGCAGCAGGGTGAGTTCAAACTGCTAGCCTTTGCTTAGAGGAGTGCTTGCTTAACTGTCCTACCCCAGGGCACCTTGCTGTGCATATTAGCTGTTTAAATTGGAATGTCTTCCTCTGGGTGTTACCACTTAATTTCTTTACAAAAGCAAGCACCCCAAGCACCAGAGATGGAAAACAACAACAACAACCCCTCAAGTGCCAATCTGAAAAATCAGGCACTCTCTCTTTTCCTGCTCATTTTTATCTGGCAATTCAACAAGGTATCACATAAATGCACCATGGAAGTCTTCTAGCTCATAGGAAACAGCGTTCCTATGCTTTAGTGGAGAGCTTCATGCTCTACATTTTCCAGAGTCATAGTTAAAAATACATCACTTGGTTTGTTGCAAGGTAATTACTGTTTATGGTGCAGGAGAGTCCAGAAAGGCAGTGAGTCAAGGTAAATTGGTTCCACATCACACGAGGACTGCTGATGCAGAAGGCTAGATACTTATTTTGTTTTTATTTGAAGGCAACACTTGCACTTTGGTTTTTGTATTGGGCAAATCATAAACTATAGCTCAAATTATCAAGAGAGGGTGAGGGTCAAGAGCATATACTGTTGCATACTTTGGTTATCTAGTTCTACAATATATTTGCCTTTGAAAAAATAACGCACACGATTTCATGTGGCATCGCTGAGAATAGAGTCTTGTTTTGTCAGTCTGATGATGAGACACCAGTTCTCACAGGCCTTGAGGGGAAAGCTGACTGAATAAGGACTAATGAAGCCAAAAAAGGCAGGAGGCTCCAGCTGTGTTGTACATATAGATGGGTTTTCACTTGGGTAAGCATTGCCCGAGAGGAAATGGAAGGATTAATGTTATGGAGCAGAGTCTGGATGATAGGCTATCACGAAACAGGCTCTAGACCCCAGAAAGGCCTTTCGGTATGCTCTAGGGACTTCTAGCACGTGTCAATTAACCACTCTCAAATTTGGATGCCTCTGCTCTTTCTGATTGTCACGATTTTAGGTAGGGCTATTTTGTATTTAATTATCTTGGTGAAATATACGCTTTAGAACATATATGCAGCCATCGATTTCTACGTGTGGATGGTTACATCCATAGCACTGTGCAGCCATTCTGTCCCTACCCATACTGGTTTCAGCACCATTGACAGACTCACTACCTGCTAAACTGCTCCATCCCTGCTTGAGAGTTCCTGCTGACAGTCTGATCTGCTATAGATCATTATTTGAAGAGGGCAATGGTTAGGGTGCATATTATTTACTAATTTTACTTAACAGACGGGATGGTTTATTTTAAGCACAACTTCATTTGGATGCCATGGACATACAGCAAACGTAAACTGTATTGTTTGATGTGCTTGACTTGTGAGGGGTATTAAAAAAGTTTGTGGAAAACTGAAGTGAAAAGATACTGAGAATTTCCCCCCATGAACTTTTGGAAGCTCACCATCAAGACATTAAAAGAAAATCTGTACATCCCTTAAACCGAGGTTGAAGGCTTTATTCAGAGGATGTTCAGGAAGGTAACTAAATTAGAGTGGGACTGGAGCTTTGTCAGGCAAACAGAAGAGAGGGCTCTGGATCCTTGTGCGGTGACGCAGGCAGCAGGCGTGGGCTCAAATTCCTGTGAGACTTGTAGTCAGAGTAATTGGGAATTGTTCCCCTTTTTGTACATTTTGCTTAGAATCCTTGACTTAATCCCATCCAGATACCGCCAGAGCAATGTTCTTAGAGTTGCTGTTGTAAGCTGCCTTACAGTTCGATGCTTAGTCAAGGTTCAAAGAAGAAGGGGGGGGTGGCATGGGTGCACGTGGCACGGGGTTGGGGCATAAAGCAGCGGTTCGCATCGTGAAAACCTGAGGTCTTTCTATAGTGTTTGCTTTCATTATTTTATAAAACTAGCATTCATCACATCCACAAGTTTCCTAATATCCCATTGTCATTCCCCCTTCCAACCCTTCACCCCCGAAAGGCCCCCCTGCTGTACTTAGTTTGCACTGTCTAGACTTTTATGTAACACAATCCTGCTGTGTGAACTCCCTTTGCCCCCCTTCTTTCACCCAGCACAATGATGTTGAGAATGATTCACATTTTTGAGCTTATCAGTAGTTCATTCCTATTGATCACCAAAGGATATTCCTTTGTATGGTCATATCACAGTTCGTTGTTGGTGGACCTTCAGGTTGTTTACTGCCTTTGGCTATTACAAATAAAACTGCTATAAGCTTTCACATGAAAATTTTTACATGGATATAGCTCTCATTTCTTTTGGGTGGCATACCTCGGAGGAAAATGGATGAATCATATGCTCGTCAAGGTAACTCTGCGGCTAATTCACTAGTCAGGGCCCCTCCTCAAAGGTGCATGAGTATGATGTAAATTAACGGAGAAAACTTGATTGGTGGGGAAATATTTGCAGGAAGGCTCGGGCCCACTGGAAGCAAGTAAAAGATGGATGTTGTGATATTTAAATTAAGTTATTACTAATGTATTATTCATAAGGTAATATAAATAATAGCACAACTAAGGTACTATAACAAATATCTAATTTTACAGTAATCTTTAGTGCTAATAAAAATACTCAACCTTTATGCAGTTGGACATCACTAGACCATTTCTGAAGAAGAGGAAACATATTTGATTATAGTTCCTGCTCATCAACCAGAATGAAAACTTTCTGTTTTAACTAATTTAAAAACCTCAGATTTTCTTAGAATAGAATCAGTGCTTGAGAAGAAAAATGCCTTCTGGATGAATTTATTTTTATGATTTTGGTGGAATCACCCCTAGAGTGTCTGATGTCATCAAGGAGCACACACACGACTATGGCAAGCACATTGCTGAGCCGTTGAAGAGAAGACATCCTTGCCTCTGGCATCTTTTCTGAGATGATTGTTAGAAATGTTAAAAGTTTCCTCTTCTGAGCTTCTTAGTTGAGGACCTTGCCACTTATTTTAACATTTGAAAGCTTGTTGGCTTCTAACCTCTGGAACTCAAAATTCAAGAACTGGAGCAAGGCCCTTTAAGGGAAAGTTTAGGTTTTCTGTACTCCATAGTGGCTGTAACTGTGGGATTCCTTCTCATCTCAAAGTGAAACAGCCCCACTTTCTGTGGGTACTGACTAGCCATTCTCTAGAAATCATGCTATTTCCTGTTTCTTTTCTTATACAAGTAGCGTTCAAGTTTCAATTTCAAGGAGTTTCAGAGTTAATGAGAGGAGGTTGTTGTTATCTATTATAGGTTTTGGTATAGACCAGATAATGACAAATATTTTCTATATAAATTTACATGACAACAGTCTATGGAAAATAGTGTTAAATACACTCTAGGCCGCTGCAAAGATCAGATCATAAAATCACTAGGAGATATTATCATTTGAGATCATGATTATAATTGCAATAGGCATTAGCACCTTTTAACATACTATTCACCTGACAAGCTATATAAGGGATTTATACTAAAATATGAACTTATTTTTGTACTATTGGGATGGAATCCATATTACAATTTGAAGCTTAATTACACACACACACACACACACACACACACACACACACACAAAGTTTGCCATGCCATCTTCTAACCATTCCAATATTCTGCTAACCACAGGCTCCTAAATTTTCACCATTTTCCTGACCCAGGCTTCTGTGTGTGTGGCCTTGGGATACACCCTAGTATCTCTTAGTTCCGCTTTCTTCTCCTCATGCGCAGGAAGAAGAATCAGTGTCCTTCCTGAGTGGACGTCTGTTTTACATTACAGCTTAAGGACAAGCATTCTTTCTCCCCTTGGCAGTTACCAGAATCCAGTATTTCAGCACAGCGAGCTTGTCTCTTCTTAAGGACGCCTTCTGCGTGGCTCGCTGCCACGCTGTGACGAAGCAGGCTTTGTCTCCTGTTCTCTGCCAAGGTTAGGAGCCTTCAGCTATTCATCTGATTTTGTTTCCTATCTGAGGCGAAGCAGGCCTCCCTACATTTCTCCCCTGTGGAATTCCTCTGCCTTTGGACTCACATCAAAGAAGCAGGAGGTGCCCATAATCCCACACTTCACTTACTGGCTGGAACTGAGGTTCTGCCAGCCCTGCTGTCAGGCTGCTGACAGACACACAGCTGGCACCTTCTCAGTGTTCTTTTTTGTTGTTGCTGTTGTTAAAAAGATCATCATCTACAGTTTTTGATACAAGAATTAAAGAAATAGAGACAAGGTACTTTAATTATCTAGGCTTATCCCCACGCTAAGATTCCACCTATAAATTCAAAGGAAACTACTTCATTATAATAATTTTGTATTGAAACATGTTGAATCAACGAAAGCCATAAACCCAGGTGTTGTTTTCTTTGGGTGCCATTGAGTCAATTTAGTCTGCATTTTTTAATCTGATATTTGTTTTTCTTAGTTATTCTTGTTTTTATTTTTATAGAAAATGGTGAGGATGTTCTGTGGGGGAAGAAATAACAGACTCTATATTTAAAAGTCTAAAAAACAGCAAGCAGTGAGTGAAGGTTTCTGTAGTGACCAGATTTGGGGCAAGTCTTCTAGTCTGTCCTGGGTATAAAGATGAGTTTGTGCGAAGGAGGGCGGGTAGCATTTTTCCCCAGAACATTATGGGAAATATTGTGCCAGTTTCAGCTCTGCCACAGATAGCTGTCTGGAATTAAATAAATGACTTCCTTTTACAAACCTCCGTTTTCTTAGCTCTATTGCTGTAAGGAGAGTAAGAGTGTCTTCTTCCTAAGGTGGTTAGGTGCCTGGGTGTCTGAAACAGTTCAGTGTTTGATGACTACTGGAAAGCTCAGTGGTTCAAATCCATCCAGATGCAACCTGGAAGAAAGGCCTGGTGATCTGCTTCCCCAGAGTCACAGACCTTGAGAATCCCAGAGGGGAGTGCTTCTTCCCTTGACCCATGGGGTTGACATGAGTCAGAATCAACTCACAGGCTACTTATATTGGTGGGAAGGGTGAATGAGACACTGACTAAAGTGTCTGTTTCCAAGACTGCAATCCAGTTAAGGCTAGTCAACCCAATTAGTTATCAATTCTTTTGTTCAAATTTTTTCTTCAGTCAATAGTTTCAGTAGCTTTGGAAAAGCTCAGACTTACTTCTCTTTCTGTTTTTCAGTGTGTCCTCTCTCTCAAGAAGGTGGTAGTGATGATGGTGAACTTGATGAGGATGAAGATAACTGTACAGGGACCATTACAGGGAACCCCCCACCAGGCGGACAGAAGACATGACTGTAGGACTTCGTGACAACCTAAAAAAGTAGGTGTGTAGTAGGTAAATGCTTGGTTGCATTCTGGTCTTCCCATCAATGCTGGGAGGCAGATTCTGTAAGTAGAAAATGAATGCACCTGTTAACAGTTGCCTGCCTAGAGGAGGCAGAGCTCTGCCTGGCAAGGCCACACTGCTCTGCAAAGAGCCGGGAAGGAGCCCTGTGCAGGTGGACGGTCAGCGCTCTAGTGTTCCTACCAGGTCTCTGAAGGCTCTGAATGACTAGGAGCCAGTGAGTCTCAATGGTGCCTGCTTTCTCCCGTGAGAAGGTCATCAGGCCGGGGTCAGAAACCCTTGGAGATAGACAAGCCAATCCTGGTCCTCACAACAATGTAAACATTATTTGAGAGTCATAATTATATGTTTACAGACAAATGAAATCACCATTCTCTGAATCATGTCCCTTTCAATTTTCCTTCAGAGACACATGTACATATCGAAGGAGCTACAATTTGCCAACCTCCGGCCTAGAGCATGTCTCCGGAAGTCTGTGCAAAGCCAGTGAGTTTGAATCCATATGGATGCTAACTTGCCATTCAGAATTAAAATCTCAGAGCTGCTTTCATTCAGATTTATGTTCTTTATAGGAGTCATTTTCAGAGGAAGATGGGCCTTTGTTACTCCCATAACGAGGTGTGGTAGTGGAAACTCACAGGGGGCATTCTACTCTGTCATATATTGTCACTATGAGTTGGAATCAACTCCATGGCAATGAGTTGGGCTTTATGGTGGGGTCATTGGCATTCTGGTGTTTGAATATCAAAATATTCTGGCAGAAGGTTTAGAAATGTTAGCAAACTTTCAGAGATTTGAAATTTCTGTTAGAGTTGAAGTTAAAAACATGTTAAATATTTGTTTTTAAAACTTTGAGGAGTTTGTAGTACAAATAACACTCGGAAAAATTCTTCTGAAAGATCTGATGTTATGTAAAATATTGAAATATTTGTCAGACTACTGGCGGCTCTTTGAAATACGTGTCACATTTCGTTTTGACATCGTTAAGACATACGTTCCTCGAAGGCCTAGGAATGCCTGTTATGTTGCTCATCCTGCATCCTCAGTGCCGAGCTGGGCGCCCAGCACGTGGTAACTTTCCATCCATTTAATGATCACATTAGAAACATTATGTGAAGATGAGGTCTTTAGTTCTAGGGAGCATCTCCATGAATCAAACAATTAGTCAGTAAGGGTATATAGAGTCCTGGTAGTCAGGGTACGCAGAATGACTAAATAGGAGGGATGGAAAGAGACACTCTAGTTGCAAAGGAGGGCTTCAGGACAGGTCTTCAAACACAGAGTTTTCTAATTTACTGTCTGCATTTATCATGCTATTGTGTTTTGATTTTATTGTTTATTTGGTGTGGCTTTGGTGGCATTGTTTAGCTGTTAACCGATCGTTTAGGGGTTCTAACCTATTTGCTGCTCCTTGGGAGAAAGATGTGGACTCTGTTTCTGTGGAGATCTGTACAGCCTTGGAAACTCTGAGTCAGTTCTACCCTGTCCTGTAGGGTTGCCATGAGTTGTAATCAAATTGTTTGATATGGATTTATGGTTGGAGGTTTGATAAAAATAATGGAGTAGAGGTGAAAAAGCTCTTTAAACAACACGTTGATTCTGCTCCCTGTTGACCCTGAATAGGGTTTCTGAGGCTGTAAATCTCTGTGGAAACTGAGTCTCCTCTTTCCTCAGTGGAGTGGCTAGTGGGTTTGAACTTCTGACCTTGCAGTTAGCAGCCTGATGTTTAACCCACTGCACCACTAAACCAAACCCAAACTCACTGCCATAAATTGATGCCTCATAGCCTACAGGACAGAGTAGAACTGCTCCTATGAGTTTCCGAGATTCTCTTTTTATGGGAACAGAAATTGCCTGTGGAGCAACTAGTGATTTTCAGTTGCAGACCTCACTGTGAGCACAACTCTTAACCACTCCACCCCCAGGGATAAAGAGTAGCTAATGTGATTTCCTGTAAGGAATTTTCAGAGACTAGTCTTATGATTTGAGTGCTATTATTTCTACTGAATGGAAGCAAAAATTAAAGTTTATTCAAGGGGATTTCAAAAAGTTTGTAGAACAAATTCTATTATCTTTTCATACCATTTTTTCATGAACGTTTGGAAGGCCCTCATTCCTGGGATAGCCCTTACCCAAAGTCCAACAATAGAGAATCCAGAAATTCAACCCAGGGTCTGTCTGGCTCTTGAACTACCTCCCAAGGTTGCTGAACAATGGAATGGTCATATTGCAAATGAGCCATCTCTTTAGACCAGTGGTTCTCAACCTTCCTAATGCTGAGACCCTTTAATACAGTTCCTCATGTTGTGGTGACCCCCCAACCATAAAATTATTTTTGTTGCTACTTCGTAACTGTAATTTTACTAGGGTTATGAATCGGGTGGCCCCTGTGAAAGGGTTATTCGACTCCCAAGAGGTTCTCAAGAGAACCACTGCCTTAGGGGATGGGGCAAAATTGGAGCTTGGATCGTGTAATTGAGAGTTGAGGGCTAGTTTGGACAGTTTTGTTGCATAGGAGTCTCACTTTTATGTTTCTGTTCTTTAAGTCACAAGATTGTTTTTTAAAAGGATGATCAAGGGGAAAGTAGCTAGTATGAGCTTCAGTTACCTTATGACAATGGTACAACTGTTTGTATAAGTGGTTCCCAGATTTTATTATGCAAAATTATTCACCTGGGAGAATTATAAAATGCAAATGATCATTTTCTTCCACTAGAAATACTCAGAAGGAAACCTCGCTGCCACAGTCAATTTGCACTCTGACCCTCTAGGGCAGACAAGAATTGCCTGAAGGCTTCCAAGGCTGTAGGTCTTTGCAAAAGCAGACTGCGAAATGTTTCACTTGTGGAGCTTCTGGTGGATTTGAACAACCCACCTTTTCGTTAGCAGCTGAGGACTTAACCACTGTGCCACCAGGACTCCTGCTCAGTAGGCACACTATCCTAGACATATTCAATATATACATACATATATATTTTTGGATATAGATAAGCTTTTTTTAAAAATCATTTTATCCGGGGCTCGTACAATGCTTATCACAATTCGTCCATCCATCCATTCTGTCAAGCACAATTGTACATTTGTTGCCATCACTATTCTCAAAACATTTGCTTTCTACTCGAGCCCTTGGTATCAGCTCCTCATATTAACTAGCTATCCCCAGGTGATTCTGAAGCCTCTGAGCAACACTTTATGAGACTTTACCAACAGCACCTCTTACTGGCAGTGTTCTGTAATTGCAGGCCAAGAGGGAAATAAAATGACTTTCTAATGGCTGAGTGAACAAAACTGATCATGAAAGCAATAATAATGTCTTGTCAAACTGTTGAGTTGTTGGGGTCAGTATGATTTAAATGTCTCTTCAGACCCTGGAATTCTATAAATCATTTGCTGGGTAATTTAGGATTATTAATTTCTTGCCTATGTAAATTTAACAAAACCAAACTACTTAAAAATAAATGGACGTTCCTCTACTTTTCCCCCTGAGCCTAAAGTATAGTACAAATGAAAATCCTTTAAATATTCAGAGGCTATTTTGCTTTGGATGAGAAGAACCAAGCTGTGCTCATGTTCTGTCTTCAGTTGTGTACAGTTTCCATTAACTAAAAGGATTTCCCAGTCTACTCTAAGGTCCTATACTTCTTAACACCAGAAGGGACCACTCTGAAAGCAGCAAGCCACCACGCAAAATATTTAAAGCATAGAAAAGAAAAGAAGCAGCAGCCGCAGCTCTGGCACCAAAAGACATTTAGCTTTTTCTATTTTTGAAAGGTGTGTTATTATAAAAGCCTTCCTATCAGATAGGATGAGCATGCTAGCTGCCTGTTGGTAGACCAGAGCATTTATTTATCTTGACTGTCCAAACAAGAAGTGCCATTGACTCAACATTGCAATCCCTTGGCAAAGCACTGACCAGGGCCCAAGAGAACATTGTCAATAGTTTCTACTACTAATTTAACGTGCTATTTTGCATTCTATTTAGAGATCACCCACACTCAGAAAAATGTCATAAAAACACTCAGAAGGGAGGGAGCTGCTTGCAGGGCTGAGAAATAATCCAAGTGTTCACTCATATTGTGTTACAAGAATACAAGAACCTACTCTAGCATTTGAATCTAGGATGAAGCATAATTACATACAATTAAATGTGAGCTTCTTGGGCAGCAGTCTTTTTTATATATAAATACTTTTATTGAAGAGAAAAGAAAGAAAAAATACTTTTATTGGGGGCTCTTACAGCTTTTATAACAATCCATATATCAATTGTATCAAGCACATTTGTACATATGCTGCCATCACCATTTTCAGAACATTTTTTTTCTGCTTGAGCTCTTGCTATCAGCTCCCCTTTTTTCCCTCCCTCCCCCACCCTCTCACCCTTGTAACTACTTGATAAATTATAAATTACTGTTATTTTCATATCTTACAGCATACGCTGTCTCCCTTCACTCATGTTTTTGCTGTTCTTCCCCCTTGGGGTGGGAGAAGTCCTATACATCAATCATTGTGATCGGTTCCCCCTTTCCTCCTCTTCTACCCCCTACCTTCATGGTATTGCTACTTCCATTATTGTTCGAGGGGGTTATCTGTCCTGGATCCCATGTCAAGAGCTCTTATCTGTATGACTGTACATGCTTCAGTCTAGTCCGATTTGTAAGGTAGAACTGGGGTCACGATAGTGGGGAGGAAGCATTAACGAATTAGAGGAATGTTGAGTGTTTCATCAGTGCTGTGCTGCACCCTGACTGGCTCATCCTGTCCTTGTGATCCTTCTGTGAGGGGATGTCCAGTTTTTACAAATGGGCTTTGGGTGGGTCTCCACTCTGACCCCCTCCCTCACATTGAAATGGTTATTTGCTTTGTGTCTTCTGATGTCTGATACCTGATCCGGTTGACACCTCATGATCACACAGGCTAGTGTATTTCGTCCATGTGGGTTTCGTTGTTTCCCTGCTAGATGACCGCTTTTTTAACTTCAAGCCTTTACGACCCCAGATGCTATATTTTCTAAAAGCTGGGCACCATCAACTTTCATCCCCACACTCATTTTGACGTCAGCAATCATGTCAGGAAGGTGAGCATCACAGGATCCCAGGTTATTAGAACAAAGTGCTCTTGTGTTGAGGGAGGACTTGAGTCGAGGCCAAGGTCTGTTGGGCAGCATTTTAAAAAAATCATTTGATTGGGGGCTCGTACAGCTCTTGTCACAATCCATACATCCATCAAGTTGATTCTGACTCATTGTGACCCTCCCCAGGCTTGTGGAGACTACACGTTTTTAAGGGAGCAGCCAGCCTCATCTTTCTCCCTCGGGGAGTGGTCGCTGGATTTGAACCCACAGCGCCACCGTGGCTCCTTACAGCAAGAACACTACAATTGCCCCAAAGGTTATTCTTTCCTTCCCGGTGTCCTTTTTGAGAGCTAGAGAGGATGTTAAAAGAAAAGCAGAGTAGGAATGGAATTGAGAAAAATTACCAAGACTATTAGCAAATTTGAAGATGAGAATCCACTCTTCTATATAAAACAGGAACCAAAACACAACCGTCCCCTTAAAGCTCGCAAACAACAATTCACACATGCATTTGAATATAGTTCCTAAGTATGAGTACACTGATTAATGCCTTTTTAAGACTTTTTCCTTTTTCTTGCTTATTCTATATAAATATCTTTATTTAAAAACAAATAACCATGAAATAATCTTTGTTAGATATGTTGAATACAAATAAATGCAACAATTGATCTAAAAATCTGATTTAACTTTATGGTATGCATTTTCCTGTTTGTGCTTTGATAGCAACAGAAATGTGCTACTAGACTGGAGGAAAATGCTTTAAGAAGGCAGATGCATTCATCTAACTTTGTCCATTTCAATGTTTGTGTGTAGAATTGTTTCTGTTAACCATAGTGAGATTATTTCGGGAAAATAATATTTCAGGGTAAGAATATGGTTAGATTTATGAGTACAGAGTTATCTAAGAAGCTGAGCTACCGGCTCTGACATGGTAAGTCTCTGACAGACATTACTTCCAAATGTTTTAAAAGTTGAAAATGTTATGCAAATATTGAAAATTGTTTAAAGACTGGTTGGGAAAAAAAAGATTTTTCCTTTCTCCCACCACCCCTACCCCTATGTCCCCCTGGAACTGTCATCCCGTTGTTCTCTCTTCTGGCTTGTTTATTCTGCCTATCCCTTCCAGGTAGACATGCTATGTACCATCACAAGACTGAGTACCACGAAGCAACAACAGAAAGTAAACAATAGCTACAACAAAAATAACACGCACACGCACATACACACATAGATGTATGAATAGTTCAGGGTCTGTTTGTTTTCCTTCACAGGTATATTCCAGTCAAGTCTGATGGGGTGCCATGCCCTGGCATTGCCTCTATCCCTGGGGACTTCATTGCTCTGCTCCCCACCCCCCTCACTGCTCTGCTGCATGGCCCCAGAGGCTGGCTTCGGCGTGGTGAGCTCATGGCGGGCACTAGTGTGTGTCTCTAGTGTTAGCTCCAATGGTGCTATGGGTCAATGAGGAACACTGTGTCCCATGGTGGGGCTGGCCCTGTGGTCATCTCTGTGCGTTGCTTTTCTGAGCAGGAACACTAGCCTCAGGGCTTGGTGAGCCAGGATGTGTGTCACTCTTTTATTTCCCCTTTGCCCCGCCTTGGCTCCTGTGTGCTTTGACCAGACCAGTCCCTCTTCCCTCTTCTTGAGCTGTAGCGTCAGTGCTGTCCTCTGAAGTGAATTCTTCTTGAGGGGAGTGTGGTAATGGGGCCGGCCCCTCAGGCCTCTCTATCAGTTCCCTGCTTCATGTCAGTGTGTTGCGTTCTTGTCTTGGAGCTCCAGGTTAAAGTCTTGTCTCTCTTGCCCTGTGGAAAGACAAGCAACACCCTCCCCCTGTGTGGGTTAGTGCCCTGTCCCCCTGACTACCCATACCTTTTTCCATCCTCCCTTTTAATGGGCTGCCATATGTATCCCTGAGTTTAGTCTGGCCCCTGCCATATTACCTGGGCCTCACCCCAGGCATGTATGTATACAGCATCTTCTTCCCTATGCCCCTTTTGAATTTTTTTTTTTTTGAGCTTACCTCAGCGGACTTGTAGTACTTGTCCTTCTGTGCTTGGCTTACTTCACTTAGCAGAATTTCCTCCAGTTCTTCCCATGTGGCGATGTGCTTCATGCGTTCATCATTGCTTTTTTAGGGATGCGTAATACTCCATTGTATGTATGTATGAGTTTTTTAATCCATTCATCTGTTGATGGGAATTTGGGCTCCTTGCAATTGTGAACTGTGTCGCGATGTACACTGGGGCACAGATGTCTGGCTGTGGTTTGTTTTTTGTCTCTTCTGGTATATGCCCAGTAGGGGGATTGCTGGATTATAAGGTAGCTCAATTTCCAACTGTTTTAGATATCACCAAATCGATTTCCATAACGGCTGTACATACCTACAGGTCAACCAGCAGTGGACGAGAGTTCCTATATCTCTGTATCCCCTCCAACACTTATTACTTTCTGATTTCTTGAATTGGACTATCTTGGAGGGTGTTAGGTGGTATCTCATAGTTGTTTTAATTTGCATTTCTCTTATGGCTAGAAATCTGGAACATTTTCTCATATAGTTATTGGCCATTTGGATTTCTGCCCTTGAGAAACTCCTGCTCACGTCCTTTGCCCACATCCTGAGTGGACAATTGTTTTTTTTATTTTTGTAGTTTAGCAGTGTATTGTAGATCTTAGTAATAAGGCCTTTGTCTGATGTGTCATTGCTAAAGATGTTTTCCCATTCTGTAGTCTCTTGTATTACTCTCTTGGTGAATTCTTTCAATGTACATAGTGTTTTATTTTTAGTATGTCCCATTGGTCAATTTGTGCCTCCTCTGTGTTGGTGTCCTTCCCGATTTCTGATAGCCTCTATAATCCCTGTGCCAAGGTTCTCAGGTTTGTCCCAATTCCCTCATTGATGGCCCTAATAGTTTAGGATCTTACTTCAAGGTCTGTGATCCACCTTGAGTTTATTCTTGTTCATGGAGTGAGGTAAAGGTCTTGCTTAATTTTTCTGCAGCTATGTATCCATTTTTTTCCAGCACCATGAATTGAATAGGGCATCCGCTTCCCATTTGATACTTTTGAGCCCCTTATCAAAGATCAGTTGTCTGTATGCTGATGATTTTTTTTCTGGGTTTTCAATCCTTTTCCATTGGTCTGAATATCTATCATTATACCAGTACCACACTGTTTTGACCACCGTGGCTGTGTAGTAGGTGCTAAAGTCGGGTAAAACAAGCCCTCTGACTTGGTCCTTCTTCTTGAGATGTTCTCGGCTAACTCTCTGTTTCTTCCCTCTCCATATGAAGTTGGTAATCTGTTTTTCCAACTCTTTGAAGAAAGTTGCTGGAATTTGGATCAGGATAGCATTGAATTTACATAGTGCCTTGTAGAATTGACGTCTTTACAATATTGAGTCTGCCGATCCACGAGCATGGGATCTCCTTCCATTTGTTGAGGTCATCCTTGGTTTCTTTTAAGAGTGTTTTGTAGTTTTCCTCATACAGATCTTTTGGGTTTTTTTTTTGAGTCAGGTATATCCCTAGATATTTCCATTTGTGTTTGGCTATTGTGAAGGGCACCCCGTTTTTGATCTCCACTTCTGTGTCCTTGTCCGATGTGTATAGTAGTGCAATAGACTTCTGTTTGTTGATCTTGTATCCTCTGAGCAAGGTATTTTCAATTGTCTCCTCTGCACGTGAAAGCTGGAAAGTGATTAAGGAAGACTGAAGACGAATTGATGCACGGTGTTGGTGAACAATATCGAATGTACCATGAACGTCAAGAAGTACAAATCTCTCCTGAAAGAAATATAGCCAGAATGTTCTTCAGAAGCAAGGATAGCAAGCCTTTATCTTGTGCATATTTAATGTGTTATCAGGAGGGAGCAGTCCTTGGGGAAAGACATCGCTTGGTATAAAGTTGACAGTGAAAGAGATGACGCTTAATTAGGTAACAGACACATAGGCTGTCAAATTGGGCTCACACATAGCGGCAATTGTAAGCACAGCCTAGAGCAGTGTTTCTTTAGGGCCACTACTAGCCAGCACTGACTCGATTGACGACCGTGTTAGGGTGAGTTCTCTAAAGAAGCAAAACCGATGGCACTTACACGAGGAGGTATGCAGAAAGAGATTTATATCAATAATGGCCACACAGTTGTAGAGCAATTACGTCCGGTCAGATTCAAATTCGTGGGTCAGATGGTAAGTGAAGGCTTCTTCTGACTGAGGTAGCTGCAGCGACTACAAACCAGGAGACCACACCCCAGAAATCTTTCTTCCAGTGCATCCGGGCTGTAACCTGGTCAAGGCGGTTGCAGACCACACATATGCTAGCCACTCTCTGATGCTATGACAGAGCCCATCACGGGTGATTACTCCAAACTACCGAGAACCCGGGCCCCGCTAACTTAACACCAAGGCCAGCTGTCACAGTGGCACACTTAATAACAGCAGTCTGCCATTTTTAATTGAATCAATAATACTCCTTGACTTTTTTTGGGTGCAAAGATCCGGGAAAATTCAGTGAACACACTTTGCATGTACTTGTATTATAGAAAATAGTCCCAGAAGGAGCTCCAATGAAAACTTCACCAAAATGCAAACATACTAGAGAATTGGCTTCAAAATCCATGACATAAATAACTTTGTCACACTCCATAAAGTCCAGTATATTGTTCACCAGGATTTTATTTTCAGCCAATACTCTCATTTTAGCCAATACGCCATTTGGTCCATTATCGGGAGCTAGAAGACAACCTTGGAGTCTAATCAATCCCAGGTGGAATCTTCTAATGTTCACGGATCCTTTTGTCTTAAAGGACCCTGTTTTCTCTTTTTATAAGGACCTCAGATTTTGGTCTTTGACACTGGCTGTAAGTCTTTCTTCCTGTCCATCATGCTCTGAACTGATGTGAGACTTTACCCACGTGTGAACGGTCAGCAATAAGTATTCAATACGTCATAGGATCCAGTAAGCCTTTCATTCTGGTTAATTCTCAGCAGCTGAAAATGTGCTGGATGAAGTCAGGTAGGTGGTGGGGTTGCAATATGATAAAGCCATTATTTTATTTTGTGGTAATATGCCCTTTTATCATAGAAATAAATATTACATAAAATATCAAATTAACTGTGTTACCATTTGAAAGGGTACAAATCAATGACACATAGTACATTCATTCTGTGCACTCAGCACCACACTAGTTCCATGACATTCTTTACCAGCCCACAAGGAAGCTCCTTATCTATTAAACAGTCATTTCCACCCCATCCTGAGTTAACGGCGACCACTAATCTGCGTGCTCTTCACGGATTTGCCTTTTGAAAGCATTTCACATAAATGAAATCATGAATTATGTGACTTATATTTCTGGCTTTTTCCACGTTAAACTCACTGACATCCCGTCAATTCTGACTTGGCAGTGTTGTAAAGACAGAGCAGAACTGTCCATGGGGTTTCTGGGGCTGTAAATTCTTTCTCCTACCTAGGAGCTGGTGGGTTCCATCTGTTGAACTTCGATAGCAGCTGAATGCTCCAACCACAGAGCTGTTCACATCCCATAATGACTTCCGTTTTATAGTGGAAGGATATTAGACTGTATAACTTTTGATTAACCATTGCTGGACATTGGTTGTTTCTACCTTTGAGGTATTGTGAAAATGCTGCCATGAACAACCATGTACATATTTTTATTTGAAAAAGATGGCTGGCCACTTGCGACGCGGGGTGGTCCATTGTCCCCAGAGCAGATCTTTAGATCCACTCACACCCGAGCGGTCGCTCGCCGCTTCTGGTCTTAGTGTTTGCAGGGCGTCTCCCCTGGCGTCTTCCTCTCAGCCGCTCTGCACGCTGCTCCTGTGCCCTGGAGTCCACCCCAGACACCATCTTGTGGGAAACCTCAATCCGCACCGGTCCTCGGGGCTCCATGGGGGTCGTTCCACGCCTGCATTTAAATGCAAAGGTTTACAAAGTATTTCTCTGTGTTTCTAGCTACTCTGCGGAGTCCACAATGAACTGTCTACTCAGGAAACCTTGTCTTTAAAGAAGAATGGTCTATTAAAACTCACTGACATTCTATATGACGGAAAAGCTGGAAACACGGTATCACCTGGAGTTTTATTTCTGTCGCCCTGGGCCTCTTGCGGGGAACTTCTTATCCTGAAACGACTCCTTTTCTCCTCCAGTTCTCGGGTTTCGCGGCCCTTCTTCTGGCTTATTTTGTTTGCTTCAGTAAGCTAGGAGGACACGCAACTATGGGACAAGATAGGTCAGTGGTTGTAGAGTTCAGTTTGGCTCCAGAACTCTAAGCCTAGTTCTTGCTGTTGATGTGACCATGCGAAGTCATTTCAAATTGCAGTCTTAGGTTTCTGTCCATTAAAAAGAGAGAGAAAAAGATGGTATTTGAGCCCATTCCAGTTAATATCTAGTTATCCTTTGACATCAGTATTTTTGTTGCCAATATCCTGACATCGATGTTTGTGGAACAACTGTTCTTGCTTTGGAGCCAGGGGCAGTCATAAAAATTCTCTACGTTCTGATTGCCTGGCCAATGGAGTTTACTTTAGAAATAGAATTGTTCATGGCATCCCCACAGAAACCATATTCAAGTGTTTGAAGTGGAAGGGTTGCCTATGTTTCCAGGTACTTGTATAGGCCAGTCACACTTCCAAAGCGATGGGACTTAACCTGTAGGCTTTTGCAGGCTTAGGTGGACCAGGAGTGCGCCTCTAAAGATTGTTATTTCTGTTGATTGGGTTCTCCATCGTTCCTCTGGAGCCCACTGGATATGAAGGTAAGATACGGATCGCCTTTAGAGTTTCTGAAAACAGACTGGTCCTTGCAAGCCGAGCCAATCAGAAGGCAGAAAGACTAAATAATTGTTTTGTGACTAATCAATCTCCAACCTTACAGAAATTCGTATAAGATTTCCTTCCCGAAGGGAGAACGTAGCACCTACGAGGAGCGAGTACTGATAGTGTCTCTAGTCTGCCGTATGGCATACGGTTCTGCTCAAACACAAGGCAGCAGCGTTCCTCCCACTTTTAAAAACCATGAGCTGGGCCCGTGGCCTGGCAACTTTAACTGTTATGAAAATGATCTCAGTTGGTTCTCGCAAAACCTGTGGGATAATTTCTATGGTAAGGTTTGTAATCTCCATTTTGCAGATGGTGACCCAGGCTTAGAGGGCTTCGTACAATTCTTGAAGTCATAAGGGACGTGACTGTGTCAGTCAAAGACTCTTCTTTTCTCTGCATCTTGCTGACGGAGGAAAAGAGCTAGGAGAATGAGAATAACCTCTATAGCTATGTGATAGTTAAGGTTTATTGTGCCAATCTGGCTGATAAATACATGTGGGATTAATTGAAGGGCGGAGAGATAAATGGCTCAGGGAGTCTCCCCTTCCTTGTTCTCTGGTCTCTTCCTCTCTCATGGTCAGACCAGGGTGTGTCTACAGCCTTTACTAGTTCTCTACCTCAGCTGGCAAGGCTCACTTCCTGCAAAACATCCTTGAGGAGAAGCCACATGGGCCTTCCCCGGTGCAGCCCTGGGTGCTGGAGCAGCCGTGTGGAGACCCCTGCCAGCACTGAGATGCTCACACGCTCACTGATTTGGCTTTCCTCCTGCAGTCAGCATCATAGTGTGTGTTTTGTGAGTTTGAGGAGGACTTTTGAGATTGATGTCGGACATATGGACTAATGTCGAACTTATGGGCCTGGACTGCACTGGGTTGGAATGCTTAATGTACAATTACTCTTTACATAAAACTCTCTTATACAAAATAAGAGTTTATGAATTTTGTTTCTCTGGTCTATGTAGACTAACACACTACTCAATAACGAAAGATGAGGCATTAAAAAATCTTGCATCAGGCTCAATTGGAAGATGCAGGGATGCTCCTGCGCCATCCTCCCGTTACGCTTGAGCCCATTGTTGCAGCCAGTGTGCCAGTTCTTCAACGTGGCAGTCTTCCACGCTTTTGTTAAGCCTCCACTTTGCCAAGCACGGTGCCCTTTTCCAGGAACTGGTCTCTCCTAGTAGTTGACTCGATGGCTCCTTAACAACAAGTTTCATTTTAGAAACTGAGGTATCACTTCCATAGAGTGTAGGCCTCTTCATTGTATAGTTCACGGATGCACATTTTTGACAATAACATGCATGTCTATCAAGCTACAGAGCAACCACAGTCAAGATACAGAAGTAAAGGTTAAAAAGACTGAACCCGAGCAAACAATCAAAGGTAACAGACGTAGAGTAGTGGCTGTCCCGGGAGTGATGTCCTGTTGCTCTTTGTATTTGGAGGAGAGAAGCTAGGACAGTGACTGGAGGTCTCCATTTTTGTTTTCCTGACATTTTGGTATGTTATTTTTAAACATGTCCCCTCAAATATATAATTTTATTATAGGTGACAAACAACTTTCTTTTATAGTTCGCTCCCTCTCCCCCTTCCTCCTTTTCTTCCTGCATTTTCTTTTGTTTTCTAAAATAAGAATACACACTAGCTATTTGTATATGTTAAGTCTACACATGACAGGCCAAAGTTTGTTATGACACACAGACACGGCTAAGATTGTTGAGCTTAGCAGAAGGTGCACTTTCTGAGAGAATGCTATTTTTGATGGATATGGCTTGACGGCCATTCAAACACTGAATTTTCAATTGACCCAAAGAGGAGCCACATGGTGGAAGAGATGCAGGGCTGGAAGCTTGAGTGCTTAGGCTGGCGTGTCATTCTCTGCTCCTTGAGAACCCCTGTGCCTCCTGGGTTTTCCCATCAATGGTGTGGGAACTCCGCATTCTCCCCCATTCCTAAGAGCCTTTGATTATATTGGCTGGAACGGATTTACCTGACCTTCTTAATTTTCATGTCATTTCCCCCTCCTTTGACTCCTTTCCTTCCAAATAACTTATATTAACTTTTATTTTCTTACTGTCTTTATGTTATAGTGGAGTTCTTGGTGGTGCAACAATATTAATGCACTCTGCTGCTGACTGAAAGGTTGAAGCTTGATATCTCCCCAGAGGTGCCGCAGAAGAAAACCCTCGCTGTCGGGGCTCTGAGCAATCAGTCATTGAAAGCTCTATGGGAGGGCGTTCTACTTTTATACAAGAGGCCCCACGAGTTGACCCCATGCCACTGGTGCTCTTCCATAATCCTGGGGCAGAGACTCCAGAAGGGGGAAGTGCTTTCCCTAAGGACTCGCAGTTAGTGATTTAATCAAGTCCAACTGTCCGTTTAAGACCTGGGCTTCTTTTACAGCATACAGTCACATTTCTCTTCTTCCGTCCTCATTCAGCGATTCTTCCCATAGGTGGTCTGAAGTCCTCGGAAACAAGATAATAATTATCAATAGCCAGATTATACTTTTATTCTGGATCACCGGAGAAGCGGGAGGGGAACTGTATGGTGAGTTTGGTGCTGTGACTCTGGGCATTGGAGAAGGATCAGATATTAGCAACCTACGAGGATGCTGGACACATTTTGCTCCCATCAGATACAGCAATGTGCATGAAGTGTTTCATGCACAGAATTGAATTATTGAAGATACTGAAAATGAACAATCCCACTACCACCCAGACCTGCACCCACCTCTGCTCCACACATTGAGTGACTTCGAGAAAATGACCTCACCTACCTCCCAGGGTCTGAATTGCTCAAAAAGCTATGCTCTGTTAAGTGTCAATGATAATAATAATTGATAGTAATAATGCAGAATCTTCCTGGCAAAGAGATGGAATCCTAGAGGTCCCTCTGGGCTCTCCCTTCTAAGATTCAATTTTATAACTGAAAAGTAACCTTGGACAGACATTGTCAAAAACTGAAGAGCCTGAGGCACCATATAACTCAAAGATTAATAAAACAAATTGCGGAAACCAGGATTTCATCACGCTGAGGTGAAAAATGATAGCTTTGTACTTAAGAGGCTATTTCTTCCCCCTCTGCTTCATGTCCTATATACTTTTGCATAGTATTTATAATTAGAAGTGAATTAAAATAATGAGAAAAGTTTTCCTGGCTGTGGCTGGGACCTCTGGATACAGAGATCCCATGTCCTGCAGTCTCTTCCTGCCTTCAGTGGTGAGTCGCCCTTTATCCCTGTCTGGGCATGGCCCCTTTGCTGGGCAGGAGGAGCTCGCTTCTGGGTACCGCGCTCTCAGAAGTGTGGTTGTGTTACTTGATACCACAACCCCTGTGGTACTGCTGCTGTGGTTCTACCATCCTTGGCCCCAGAGCTTAGACCATCTTGTGTTCTCTGGAAAAGTGGGGAGTGAGTCCCCCCTCCCTTTCTGGTATGGCACCCTTCCAAAAGGCTTCTACGGGCTGCCCCTGGCACCTAGCGAGTTCTGAGAAGGACTGGTGAGACTGTAGGTTGACTTGTTTCTTACCGGGTTGGTTTTGTTTTTCAGGTCCCACGTAAGGTGTGTATGTTGAGGAAGTTGTGAGATGGCAAGGGCTTATGAGAAACACTGTGACAGACACTGCACCAGATTGAGGCTCTGCTCTGGAGCCAAGCAGATTGTGAGTCAAGGAAACCAAGCTTTTTCACCCTAGGAGTGGTGGGGTTACTGGAACTTGAGCTAAAAAACGGAGGCAATCCTGGAAAATCTGTGACTGATGGTCACCTGATGAGCTCTCTTAGCCAGAGCCACATCCTAAAGGATCCTTGGAGTCCCAAGCCATTTAGCCATCTCTGAATCCCAGAGTGCATATGATTTACACGGATTAGGACTACTGGTTTTTATTTTAAGGTAGAAGAAGTCATGTCTGATCTCTTTGTTTTCCTGCAGTCAGTGAGAATAACTGCAGCTGGTATACTACACAAAGATGTGTCCTGAAGGATTGGGTATCACCGGTCCTAGCAAAGGGATCAGAATTCGGCAAACGCAACACGTCTTTATTAAATGTCTATACGGACTTTAGGAATACAATCAGTTAAGTGCTTAACCTCTAATCAAAAGGTTGGCAGTTCAAATCAACACGGCCTCATAAGCAACCTGCTTCCCAAAGGCATCAAAGAGCTTACGGAGCACCGTTCTGTTCACATGGGGTCACTGTGAGTCAGACTCGACTTGAAGTCCACTTTTGTTCTCAGTTTGGGCTAGCAAGATCCTACCCAGACCTCACCCTCCTCAGGACATGCCAGCTATCCTTTTCCTACCAGAGATGAAAGATTCTTTCCTGTTTCCATACTCTTTCTCTGAAAGACGCCCCATGCCCACGCATGCACACACACACACACACACACACACACACACACACGGTTTATCTGCCTTTCCATTATTAGATTAAAATTTAGCAGTCGTATTTTAAGTGCTAACCAGAGACCACAGGGCAGTCAGTTTGAACTGGTAATTGCCTTAGAGGACAGAAAGGGAGTGGCGGCTCTTCCCGTCACCGACCTTTGGGTGAACAGCTGGGCGCTATCCCTGCCAGTAAGTCTCTCCTTGCTAAGTCATCCTACCAGAAATGAGCATCCAATGGGAAGCTTACCGAAATCAGTCCACTCCTCAGATGTGTTTCTTTTAAGCCGTGTAAGGGTAATTTCGCCCACCATTGATTGCGATCGATTTCGTTACCAGGCACGCAGCTGTAAAGCGAGCTGCGCACAGGTTGCAATGGCGGCGTCCTGTCCGAAGCCACTGAGGTGTGGCTGATGGCAGCAGGAGGGGGCGGAAGCCTCACGGGTCATTTGGGGTAGGTTCCCGTGACGCGGACTTCACCCACATCCTTCTAACGCAGTGTCTGCCTCTCCGTGGTCTCACACCAAGACACGGTGGGAAAGACTGAGTAGTGGCATTTGCTCGTTCGCCACCATATGCCAGATGTCATCTAGGTGCACTGAATCGACGACTTCCCTCAATCTGCCCTCGGAACGGGCCTGCGACAGTGGTAACGTCATTGCCATTTGTAGGGGAGCTAATGATGTTCAGGGCGATGAAGCAGCTTTTCCTAGTCCACAAGTGATACGAGTTGAGTTGAACCCACATGGATGTACGTGGACACCCACTGTGCACCCGCATCCCTTACCCTACCTCTTGCATAGGTGAAGAGCCCGAGTCTCAGGAAGTGACTTGCCCCAGGTTCGATAGCAGAACTTGAAATCTGGGAAAGGGATCAGGGGTCTGACGTTAACTTTGCTTATTTTATGAGCGAAGAACCAGAGGTTCTATATCACCTGTGGTCTAACGTTGAGATGCTGGTTTGAGCAGGAGATCCACTGACAGGCGTGGGGAAGCCAGGATCCCCCTGAGGTCCCACAGGACCCCAGACAGCATCCCCTCTGCCCTCTGTTACTGTGCCTTTCAGAGTCCACAGCTGCGTAATGATTACGCCGGACAGCTGTGATGCGCGGAGCCTGTCTTGTTTTGAGAGAGGCGGAGGACTAAGGGCTGGAGCTTGGGCAAGCCTCTACAATTCTAGTGTTGGGGAATTTGCCTCCGTAACCGCAGCAGAATGCGGCATTCCTTCCCCATCCGCGCAGCCCAGCGGTGCCATGAAAGCCTTGGGCAAACACACGCGCACGAGGACCCTCTGGCTGTATCAGCTAAGAGATAAGAGATGTTTTGCAAAACCGAATGTCCAGGGATGCTTCAGAGATAATACAGGTTTGGTTACAGCAAAAGGAGGCTGACTCTGCCTGGGAAGGTTCCTGGAGCCTCCGAAAGGGTCCCCGTGAGAAGGAGTTGGCGCCATAGCGGTGGGTTTAAGATTCGGGGGTTCTGATTCATTTAGGGTTTAAGCCAAAGAGACATTTAGAGGAATGAGCTGACGAGTTCTACCACAGGCCGTCTGTTGTCAGTCGATTTTTCCACTGTAAACCACAGCGTCTCCCTCCCTGGCCCGGAGTTCCAATTCACAGTGAACCCGCAGAGCGGAACTGTTGCGGTAAGTTTCCTAGACGGTAACTGCTGGCGAACGGAGAAGGCGTTTGTCTTTCTGTCTGTGGCCTGTGGAATGGTGGGCGGCTTCCATCTGCTGACCTTGCAGGTAGCAGCCCCACGTGTAAGCCATGATGCCATTAGGGCTCCTACCCCACACATGTAGCTGTCACCAGTTGTTAACGGCGATAATTTTGCTTCTGTGCTGTGAGTCTTTGGAATGAAGACAATTGCACAATAGAGTCAGACTTAAAAATAGCATCATCATTCTGCCAAGTGGCCCCTGTTTTCACCCCAAACACAAGTGTCTGTGGCGCCCCATTGTTCTTTTTGGAATCCTGTGTCCTTACTAGGAGTCAGGGTCCCTTATAAACTCCATGTCCTCTGGAAGCCGAACATTCCCTCATCGACCTCTCCCTTAGACTGAGGAAAACCGAAAGCCCCAAACTGGAGGATGTTCCCCTGGGCTCAGTCCCCTCGCAGTGGCTATCCGCAGATCAGACAAATTCACCGAAGAACAACTACTTGATGCAAGGAAAGGGCCGGAGTGAGGGATCGCCCTTTAAACCGTCCCTCCTCCTGGACTGAATTCGCAGCAGCGCAGCCGAACGTTGCGAGTGCAAATCCACCTGGAGGCAAGAGGCAGTGCTGTTCTCCCCACACCTCCAGAGATAATGGTCGGCGCTGATTTGTGATTTATTCCTCCAGGGAAACGAAAAAAGGAGAACCCCAAACATACGCATGCAGACGTAATGACTCAAATCAAATGGAGCCGCATGAAAAGGCCTGATGCCGATTTTTGTGATGGAATCTAACAAGCAAGCCAGTAAACTTGGGAAGCGTGTTTGCAACATTTACCAGGAAAGAACACACTTCTTTGAGGAGAGAGGAGATCTATTTTTCAGCAGACACCCGTACGTAGGTCGTAGGTCGCGCTGCGATGGGAAAGGCACTTGCGCACAGCCGAGAGAGGGCTCCTTCGCCCTGCCTTCCTGCCCTCGGTGTCTGCACATGGCCTCAGCCCGGCACCCTCGCTCCCGTCAGCTCTCTTGAATTATTCCGCTTAATTTCTAGTTGTGCTTTTCTCACCCCAAAAGGAAATAAAAGGGAGAAATCAGAAGGTCTCCTCTTTTGTCAGCAGCTATTTCTGGAGGTATTTGGAGCTGTCTTGGAACCTTATTTAAACTGTGTTTCATCCAAATGTTTTCTCTCTACCTAATTTTGGTCACTTTTTTTGCAGTGCCCTTTCACAGAAGGAAAACAAAAATAATTGGTGGTGTCACAGAGAAAGCAGGTTGCTTCCCTCAGGCCCCAATTGTCCTTTCATGCCAGAGAACTTCAGCTGCTGGTGCTGTCCCCGAGTATGACACCTGACAATAATGATACCTTAAACAACTAAGCTTCCTTTGGGCAGAAAGCAACCTTTGTGTCTTTTTATTCTCATTGAAAATTTTAGAAAAATATTTTCACCATTTTAATGACTATATCAAAGCCCAATGAACTGATGAACGGCACTCAATGTAAGCATTCCGCAAGGCTTGGTTGGTATTTAAATATTGTCTTCCATGTATGTAAAGCTACTCACATAGCTGCATTATTCAATCAGAAGATATTCTCAGCAGTGAAATGATTGGATCAAATTACATGAGTGGTTTTAAAATTTTTTTTCCAAAGGTTTTAATGGCATATAATTCACACAACATATAATAAAATAGTTCAATCATATCCAGAAAAGTTGTACAATCATCACCACAACCAGTTTTAGAACATTTTCTTTTTTCTTGTCCTCATTGTTATTAGCTCCCCATTTCCCTCAACCTCCCCTGCCATGACCCCCAAGTCACCATTAATCCAATTATTGTCTGTATAGTTTGACCTATTCTGGATTTTATATACATAAAACATTTTTTAAAACCCCAAACTAGCAACAATAACTAAGTGAAACAGATAAAAACCTTAATTGCAAAGAAAACAGAAAATATTAAAAGCCCAAACAAATTTAAATGGATTATAAGGGTTCTCAAATAACCTGACTGCATCTGCAACAATCCACCTTTCAATGCATTCTGCACGATATATACGCAGCTATTTACGCCCATGGTCCAAGGTCCCAGGAGATTCCCCAGGGCTTTAATCCACATGTATTTCCCCTTTTTTTTTAACTGAAAGTTTTAAAATGGATGAAAAGGAGATCAAATGATAAGGTATTGCATTTATATGTCACTATGCCTGCCAGAATGAACTTTGCAATGCTGTCGGATAACAGGACTCTGCTCACCCCTGACTGACAGAGGGAATTCTCAGGAGGCTTCATCCACGTGTGGACCTGGGGCTTCCACTGTCACCCCTCGCCTTCTGCCAAGCGGGAGTTCACAGCCGGAGCTCTGACATCATTTGGATTCGGATTACATATGTCTAATCCTGGGATCACACAGGCTGGTGTGTTTCTCCCATGTGGACTCAGTTGACATCTCACTTAGATGGCTACTTGTTTGACAACAAGCGCGTAAGACCCCAGATGCTATTCTTTCTCATAGCTGGGCACCATTTACTTCCTTCACCACACTTTTCTATAGCACCCATATCTTCAGTGATCTCTTCATGAGGATGACCATCAAGCAGGGCCACGACATAAGCACTAATTGTTCTTAGTTTGGGGCTAGAATTATGTGCAAGTTCAAAATTTATTCATGCATCTGTTTATATATATCTTTGACTTACATTAGAGAGCTCTTTGTCATTTTATGTCAGAGAACATTATCGATCTTCTCCCTGGGGCCTCATTTCCACTACCATCAAGCTGAGTGTTTTCCCAGCTCTTAAGGTACTTTGTCAATCTTATTCCAGTTAGGAGGATGGTTTCACCATGAAGATGCCGGAACTTACTCTTACAATTATTTATTTATTTTTGGTCTTAGTAGTATAAATTGGTGCTTGTTTTGAACTTTGCATTCTTTCAACTCACAAGGTAAATTATTTTCAGATTTTATAATTTACCATCTGTATCCATCACTTTAAGAATGGCCCTGTGAGATGGTAAATGTCAGTTTAAGGAATATTGGATTCACTGGGCCCATTCTAGCCCGCGGAGAGGACTGGAGGGGGAACAAAAGGAAGGCAGGAGGGAGAAAGGAACTGAAGAAGGGAGAGCTCGTGTTCTAACAATAATCCTTGGCAGTGCTTGACTTTGTTCAAATATGGGCCCAGCTAACAAAACCTGCCCAACTTAAAATTAGACTGCCGTAGGGCGCAGTCCACATAGACAGGGTTTGGGATCTGAAGCCTTCGGGTGAACTGCTCTGTGCTTCTTTGTTATGAATGCGTTCAGGGCTGCCATATGTTCCTCTCCCTTTGAGATGGGCGTTTTGCCATGTGCATAATGCTTGGAGACTATTAATTACTCTGTATGAAATAAGTTGGGGTTTGTGTAACCCTTTGCTCAGATGATCCCATTTCTTCACGACACCTCTGTTTTGGTTTTGTTCATTTCGAACAGATTTCCGTGTAGCTGTGTGAAACTCAACTATGACAAGCTATCGTGATAACTCAGCTCTCTGAGGTCTGCGTGCTTTGGAGTAGACATTTGTCACTGGTGACATTCCTGCAAGAGCTGATCTGGCTTCAAGTCTGCTGCTTTGCTCAGGAGAATTCAGAATCTCCAGGACAATTTTGGTGGCCAATGTAAATAAGGATGGAGAGATTTGTTAAGAGATGAGCAGTCTGTTTCCTGCCTCTTAAATAGGACAACCAGTAGGTGGGTTTGTCCTATCATTTGTTCAAGCATTCATTAGTTCATCCAGGAATCCAAGTGCTATTGATTGAGACACTATGATGCCAGGGACTCTACTGGGAACTCTGATTCAGGCAGGGAAGAAAATGCAGCCATCCCTCCCCTCGACCGCCTACTAATGATTCTCTGATATCTGTCAAGCTGTTGTTCAAAAAGTAATGAACTTTTTGTAGCAAATGAACTTTGGTTAATCCAATCCCCCAGTTTACCCCACTCCCTCAACAGAGGCAAACTCATAAACTCTTTGAGCAAAGAGATGACTCTTAGACCCGAGGTTTTCAGATTTGAACATGGAGAAAATGGAAGTCTCATCAGGAATATAATCAGACCAGGGAAGAACAAGAATTTAATATTGTCCAAATACCGGGTGTTCTCTGCTGTGGGGAGAATTAGAGGGCATGAGGACTACAGAGTAACAGAGGATCTGGTTGGAGTATTTGAGGGTCACTATGCTGTTGAGTGTATTGTAGGAGGACAAGAGAAAGTTGAGAGGCCCATCAGAAGAGCGATGGTCGTGGTTTAGACCACACTGTGGAGATGGAGAGAAGTAGACGGATAGATTGGAAGTTGAAATGACTGATGAAAGGAAATGATGTGAGATATGAGGAAAAAGGAAGAATTAAGGATGGTTTATGCGTCCTGATTTGAAGGCTATTTTAAAATAGAAATTAAATTCTATACCACAATTTTATATATATATGAAAGTTGACCCTGGCTCTTAGTTGTGCGACGACGAGGGCCCCCAACAAATCATCACAGGTCTGGTAGGCACAATTGTACAGCGATAATAAGTAAAGATTATAGGAAAGTCAGAGAGAGCACGAGAGATAGAAGAGAGATTGGAATAATGGAGTCAGACACAATTTATGGTAGCATGCTCACCTCAGCCCCGCTTGGTGGTCCTCGTGGGGGGAGCCTGGCCGTGAGAGCAGGAGAGAGTCTCAAGTTTATTGACAACCAAGGTTTCTATCTCCTTAGGAGGGCATGATTACAGGTAACCACCATACATCACAGGACGGGACAGTACAATAGGCATACACATCACAGGGAGGGGATGTATGATAGGCATAAGCGTGACAGGAAGGGGATGAGCTAGGGGTGTGCCATAGGAATGGGAAGGTCTGGGGGGATACATGTGACAAGATGGGCAGACCCTAGATTCATGATGGCAGCCTAACCTTGGTCATCCTAGGGCAGGTTTGACTTCTCTGGGGTCTCCTACAAGGAAATAGACAACTCCTATCCTTATCAGAAGGGACTGGGCCCTATTTGTTCTGTGATAAATGGTAGTGTCTGCTTGGTCTAGATGGCTGATACCTCTTAGGGAGAATAACCCTGACCTACTTCTGATGACCTCCAAGTGTATAGTCATTCGCAAGCAGCTAAGTTTGGCATATATTTGGGGGAGACAACTTGGGAGAAATCCTTCTGTATCCCACAATTCCCCTTTTGTTTTATACATGAAATTCAAAAGAGCCACAGTGGCTACATGGTTATTTTCTATACTTCGAAAGCTGTAAAGGTAAAACTCCATGATGCAATTAATACAGGCAAAATTCAGGCTTACAGCAAACATTTTGAATCCAGACGTGGAGGATAAGGTGCCCCTATGCCCATCCACAATTGGAGGAAGGTATGAGGGGCTGGATGCCATGGAGGGAAGAAAACAAATAGGAATGTCTGCTTCTATAGAGAGAATGAATCAACCATGTGCTCACTTTAAGGCAGCACAGCTTTAAGGGGAGAAACTGTAGAAACGATAGACAACCGCAGGAACATGTACCTGAACTGTATCTCCAACTACCAGAGTGGCGGTCTTCCTGCTATGGAATACTAGTCTTCCAGATTCCCTACGTACCAGTCAGGGAATAAGTCTCAGTTCTATTTCCCTCAGTGCTAGTATCCCACATTTCCTCCTTCTGCATTATGTTTAAGATTTAATAGTGCTACAGAGGCAACATGATCTCTCTTCATATCTCTTAGCTTCTTATAGAAGCGACAGGACTCTGTGAGCATCACAATTAAGATGAAAAGTAACACAGTCAGACTGGAACTTAAACTATGTGAAATGCTTTTCACCCAAGCGCGTGGGATCCAGCCTCTTTCTATGCCATCCACCATTTGTTTAAATACCTCAGCTAGTGGAATGCCTTAAATCCACCCTTGAATGTATAGAAAATATCCTTATTAAGCTGACCAACATCTAATGAAATGTTTCCCTTAAACCCTTGAAAATGTTTCCTAATCAAATCCCAATTATGCAATGCTTCATTATATAGGTAAGGGCTTACACAGAAATCAGTTACATTCTAATCATATTATAGCATGAATTAACAAGTCCAAAATCATGATCTTTCAGCAAAACAACAGTCTGTAGTAATAGTCCAGTCACTATTGTAAAAAATGTTCAGCTTTGATAAGATTCCCAGAGTGTCCCTTAGACAGCGTCAGCAATGGAAAAAATATCTCAGTAGTCAGTGATAGCCAGTTTCAGGAATCTGCAAGGTCTTCTTGACATTTTGGATAACTTCAGTAAGCAGAACTGGGTCGGGTCACGGATCTGCTTCCCTCCTTTCTTCTGGGCCTTGCTGACTGAAGAGAAATACATCTATCTCCTTTGCCTCTGAAAATATAAACAAATAGCCCCTCTCTTCAGGGTGTCAGTGACCTGGAAAAAGAATTATGATTAAAATTGGATGAATTCTTCGCGTCCTTCATGTCCATCTTTCTCTGAACGTGGTTGCATCCTTCTAAAGGGAGTCCATCAGCTCTATTCTGCAAAAACATAAATGCATAGCCCTTTCTCCAGGTGACAAATGGACCTGGATCCCAAACACAATTTCCATCTACTTGGGACTTTCTAGAATCATCGTTCTCTATAGAAGTGAAAATGTGTTTATCTCTCCTAATTTTGTTACAAACTTTTAGTAAGGAGAAAATTGTTTTCATCATATATAAAATTCCTCTTCTTCTGTTTTAACAATTCAGGTATCAGAGCATTGCAAGCAATCTCAGTTACCTTGCTTGGTCTTGAACCAGTAAAACTACTAGTTGGATAGCCTTATGTCAATGTTGGCTGCCAGCTCTCAGAGGGTCAAGAGAGCTGATTAATTGTGAGAACTTCTTACCACACTCTGGATGATTTGAAAGACTGAAAAAAATTCATAATACATTTGTCCAGCTGTTCTTGAACTAACTTACCAAACAGACATTTTTTCTCCAAGTTTACCAATTAGGTTACAGGTTCATTTAAGCAGTATTGCCCATCAGGCTTCATGCACTGTAGGATTTTACAATCTTGCAATATTCTGTCTTGGTTAACTTCTCTTATTCCCTCCATGCTGGCTTTAAGAGAAGTTAATGGGTGGGTCTTAGCACCTTGTGAATGACCTAAGGAAATGAACTCATATCCAGAGTTTAAAAACCTTTTTTCCTCCAATTTCTAATTCCATGTGGGGGCACTGTTGTTTCTCCACAACAGCATTCCAAAAGACCCCTTGATTTAAAGGGTGGTCAGATTTCTCAGGTACTCTTTCCTGATAGATATACATTTTTACTCTAGGAATGCAAGGAAGCAAAAATTGGCTTAAGCAATCTTCCTTTTTTATAAACCATGGTATATCAGATTTTATCACTGCTTTAATTTCTTCATAATCCCGATCAATAATTCCAGCAATACCTTGAGAATTTAGATTGGACTTCCCCAATAAACGTCCTATACTTTTAGGTATCAGACCCCAATTTTTGCTCTTGATAATTTCTGATTTAATTACAGCTTTTAGCTTTCCTTTGCAACTCTGATCAACTCCAGTAGCAACTGGAATTCCTTGAGTACTTAGGTTCAATCTGCCTGATAGAAACGGGATTACTCTTTCAATAAGAGGCTCTTGCTGTGAGATTGGGGGATACCTGTGATTGCCATTCAAAGACTCCTTTGCTGGGTTGGGCAGAGGCCTTGCCTTCTGCGCTCTGTTAGGCGGGGACTTGGATCCAGCTCCTTCCTGTATTTTCCCGCTGGGAAGCCTTTGCTAATGGCAGCCCTTCACTGTTGAATCTTGAGTGACATTGACTCGCCCGATGAGTTCCCTTCCTACAGCAGGGTCTTTTAAACCCGAATTAGGTGGCCCTGGCCCATGCTCTGACGCAGGCCGCAGTTTGCTTTTCACGGCCAAGTTGATGGGCCTGTGCTGTCTGCACTCTCCTTGAAGATGACCTAGCTTCCTAAGGCTAAAGCATTTTCTTTTAGGCCTGGTGTAATTTGCCAGGGCAGCTGCCATGAGGTTGGCCTTGAACTCCTCTGTCTCTACATTCCTGCATATTATAAAATAATCTAACAGTGTGCCCTGTTCCCTATAGGGAACACTGTGCATCCCTTTTGGGTCAGGCTTCCGGTTTGTACCTCTTCCAGGATAAGCCACTCTAAATCCCGAATCTGCTGCCTGGGCTATGCTCTTCTCTGCCTGTGAGAACAGAGGTGCCTTCCCACACTCTGCCTCTTTGCTTCTTGCTTCCCGAACCTCACCTTCTACCTTAAATCTCTCCACTTGCCTTTCTTTGGATCCAATCTCATCTCTCCCTCCAGCACCGACTTGCTTGACTGCATTGTGATTCCCTATGCTGTACTCTGGTGGTGGCGCAGGCGCTTCTAGTCTGCTATCTCCTTCTGATTCAGACTTCGTCTCATCTGCCTGACACTCACCTGATTTAAGTCTGCGTAGCTTAGAGGCTTCTCACTCTTATGCTGGTCTTGTTACTTTACTCTCTCACCTGCAGCGACTCCAACACTGCTTTAATCTGCACCCACAGAACCCAGGTCTCCATGGGTATGCTCTGTCCTTCCCTGTGAGTTTTTCTTAAATTGATGGCTATCTTATCCCAGATCTCCATATCAAAGGTTCCTGACTCCAGAAAAGAAGGATTAAATTTCTTTACCAATTTGTTACCACTACATTTTGTTTCTTCAAGAGGTGGCAAAGCATTATACCATAATCTGTATCCTTGCTGTTTGCCTGACTCATATTTCACTCTGACTTAAAACACACTTAAAAAAATAAACTCAAAAAATTTTTCCCAATTCACTCTCTCTGTCCGATGAGGTCATACAATTGTTACACGGGATATAACTTAAAAGATTTCTTTTCCTACAAGGCCACACGTGATGGGAGCCATTTATGGGGAGAGGAGGGTCCCCCACAAATCATCACAGGTCCGGTAGGTGCAATTGTACAGTGATAATAAGTAAAGATTATAGTAAAGTCATAGAGAGCACGAGAGATAGAGGAGAGATTGAATTAATGGAGTCAGACACATTTCATGGTAGCATGCTCACCTCAGCCCCATATGGTGGTCCTCGTGGGGGGAGCCCTGCTGTGAGAGCAGGAGAGAGCCTCAATTTTATTGCTAACCAAGGGTCAGCTCTCCTTAGGAGGGCATGATTACAGGTAACCACACATCACAGGAAAGGGCAGTACAATAGGCATACAAATCATAGGAAGGGGATGTATGATAGGTACAAGCGTGACAGGAAGGGGATGAGCTAGGGGTGTGCCATAGGAATGGGAAGGTCTGGGGGTGTACATGTGACAAGATGGGCAGACCCTAGATTCATGATGGCAGCCTAACCTTGGTCATCCTAGGGCAGGTTTGACCTCTCTGGGGTCTCCTACAAGGAAACAGACAACTACTATCCTTATCAGAAGAGAATGGGCCCTATTTGTTGTGGGATAAACAGTGGTGCCTGCTTGGTCTAGATGGCTGATAACCCTAGGGAGAATAACCCTGATCTACTTCTGATCACCTCCAAGTGTGTAGTCAGTCATTTGCAAGCAGCTAAGTTTGGCATATATTTGGGGAGACAACTTGGGAGAAATCCTTCTGTTTCCCGCACATAGTGATCCCACATGTTAACAGACAGACATGCGCCATAGGGATTTTGGCCTTGATCTTTATGGAAGCAGAGTCCCAGGCCTTTCTTCCATGGTGCCACCATTAAGTATGCTTCCATGGCCAAAGTTAAGCAGGTTAGCTGTTGGTTGTAAACTGCTTGTGCCACTCATATGTATGACGAACATATGTAGAATGAACCCATGTGCGTATCTATGAAGGTATGTGTGCACGTGAGTATGTGTGTTTAGGGAAAGAGGGCATCTTGGAACCACCAATTAAAACATCCTGTCTGTAGATTCCTGAGGACAAGTAGGAAGCCATAAATTGGTTACTTAAATTTGTGTTCTCCTCAGCATAGTTCTCTGGTTGGGTGTTATATGAGCTAGATTCTCAAATATTTCCACTTCCTCCTTTAAACATGTCCAATTTTATTTAGATATAATAAAAACCACAAAGAAGGGTGAAAGAATTGCAGTATACACTTTTCTACTTTACTGATTGCAATGATAAGAATCCTAGCTAATCTTCACCTAGCTCTCACTATGGGGCAGACATTGTTCTGAGTACTTAAACTATTGCACGCCAGCAACCTTGTCAAGTGAGTTCTCTTACCGTTTCTGTGTGGTAGATCGTGTCACTGGTATTTGTTCAAGGTATCAAATGTTTGCGGATGTGAATCCTGTTGGTTTGGCAGTCTGGTTTTAGAATCTGCGCCTTCAACCAATGCATTACACAGCATGGAGGAAAATACAATAAGAATTAAGATTGTTTATCCATGTTGGATACTTAGCTTTAATAAAAACATACTGCTTTTGGACCTTTGGCCAGATCTATGTGAATAGTTTTGTCCTCAGATGGGGTGCACTGGAAAATGGATTATTGCCGATACAGTTAGCTTAAAATTTAACATTTATCATTTTATTCTCCATTTTGACCTATTTTAAACTTGCTCTAGTTTTTATTATTTTCTGCTTTCTTGTGGTGAAATTTGTTTGTTTTATCTTGTTGCTGATGGGTTTTTTATGTTATAATTTCTGAATATGAAATCCCCGACAGGTAAATCCCTAGAGACAGTAACTGAAATAATAGGTCTTTAGAGTTATGATGGGGGGGGGGGTTGGTGGTGGCAGGGGAGAATTGGGGAGCTAATAACAATGGATCCAAGTATGAAGAAAATGAGCCCAAATTGATTGTGGTGACGACTGCACAACTCTTTAAAAAAATTTTAAACCATTGAATTGTATCATATATGAAGTATATGTCAATAAAATGCTTAAAATAAAAGTATACTGAATTTCTTGACTTTTAAGCATAGAGTAATCTTTATTTCTCTAGGGCCTGCGATTACGGATGCTATTATGTATATTCCTGAGAGGAAAAATGTGATAGACAAATTAGGATAATATCTTATTTTTTGTTGTGTTTGTCCTTGAATGTGGTTATGTGTGTGTAGCCATTTGTTGGTATTTTCAGGGCTTCTAGGACATCCCCCTTCAGATTTGCATCCTCTCACATACCGTAAGTCATCTCTAAATTATCTATTATACCTCAACCCAAGACCAAACTCTCTGGCATCAAGTCACTTCTGACTCAAAGCAACTCTAAGGACACGGCAGAACTGCCCTTTGAGCTCCGACCATCACTCTTCATAGAGGTCGGGCATGGAAAGCCTCGTCTTTCTCTGTGCAGCAGCCCGTGCTTTGGGTAACCTTACACCAGCAGGATAGAGGCTTTACAATATCTGTGCAGTGTAAATATGGCCTCTCTTAGCCTTGAGTCATTGTTTCAATCACTTACTTGGGTTTTCTTAGGAGCCATTTTCCCCTCCCACAAGCAGTCAATGAATGACATCTGCGTGGACAGAGTTCAGACAGTGACTATTGCAGAGACGTAGGATCTATGAAGTGGTACAGGCTATGGCAGATTCTGCCCACGTATTGTTTCGTGGACTCACGATAGTGCGTGGCACACGACAAATTAATGTTTTACTTTTGGAAGCTTTCAAATTAAACATATTTCTAGAATAGTTTTTTATTTTTAGGTGGTTGAACCCACAGATTCAGAGCTTGTGGTTGTGGAGGGATGGCTGCACACATGCGTGCACACCCAGTTCACATGATCTACGCAGAAACCCAACCAGGTCCCACTGGCACCGAGTAGGTTCTGACTCACAGCAACCCTCCCGGACAGCCCAGAACTGCTTCGCGGGCTTCCCGCAGCTGCAAATCTTTACGAAAGCAGAAAGCCTCATCTTTTCCCTACAGAGTGGCTGGCAGGTTTGAACCACCAACCTTATGGTTAGCAGCCCAATGCTTAACCCACAACCATTAGGGCTCCTGATTGAACACACAGGCATCAAAAAATCAGACTGTGAGTTTGGGAGCTCAGAGATTATCTTTCTAAGAAAACAGCTCTGAAGGGTCTAGGTGACACCACACAATTCATTAGCAGAAGCAACTGGGTTTCACTATTTCTCGTCCATTCATGTTTTATTTTCTAATGTGTCTTTCTCCTCCATCTCCCTTCAAGGATGTTTCCTTCAAGATCATTCAATATGGATATTTTGGGGGAGAAGAAAATGACTGGATAGTTATTTATTTAAAAACAATAGTGTATCCTCCAGAGTTAGCACAGAGAGACCTTCTGTTCCTTGTTGAACTTCTGTTCATTTTTTCTGCCACTGTCTCCAGGTGGCACTGTTTCCCCTTTCACACTACACTGAATAAAGACATGCTATACTTAAAAGATGATGCAAAGGCAGTGGAATAACAAAAGGAATGAATAGATGGTGTAACTTAGCTGTACATGTTCTAAGTTATGAGGTTTGGTTTGTTTGCTGCAGTGCATAGACCCAAGCAAGCTCGTCTGGTTCTGATCGGTTTGCCATACATTTCGTTTCAGCCACTGTGTCAAAAAATCTTGTAGATTTTCCTCTTTGTCACCAATCCTTCACTTAACCGAACAGTATATCCTTTTCTTCTTCTCGTTCTTGTTGTTATTCTTCTTTTTTATTATATCCTGTTCTAAGGACTAGTCTCTCCTGATACTATGTCCAAAATATACAAGATAAAGTCTCAGGAGGCTGAGGGTTGTACTTTTTGCAAGACAGATTTGTTTGTCCTTCTGGCAGTCCCTGGTACCTGTTCAATCTTCCTTGCCAACACCATAACTAAAATGCACCAATTCTTCTTTAGTGTTGCGTATCCATTGTCCAGCGTCCACATGCACAGGACGTACTTGGAACTTTAAAGAGGACCCGTGCAGCAGATTTGCTTAATGCAATATGTCATTTGATATCTAGACTGTGAATTAAAGTAAAACGAAATCCTTGACAACCTCAGTCTTTTATCTGTTTATCATCATTCTGTCTATTGGTCTTGTGAAGATTTTGTTTTCTTTACATTGAGCTGTAATCTGTATTGAAGGCCGCTGTCTTTGATTTTTATCAGTATGTACGTTCTCCTTGCTTCACCTCTGTGGCATAATTGTGTTATATGCATATCATAGGTTGTGAAAAATCCTTCCTTTGATCCAAAGTGAAACAAAACAAAGGAAACAGTTTTACATAAGTCTTTTGATGAATCAATGCAAATTACTCATTGTACTGGCCGGACCTTGACACATGACAAAATAGAAAGTATGCGTTAGGCCTCTTTGCTGGAAATCCATAGTTGTACTGATGTAAAACACCATGTGGCTGTTTGAGTTGCAGACTGAACTAGCTCCAGTTTTCATTTTATATCATTTTTACTTGAAGCAATGACTGACAAACTGTAGTTATTCAGACTTGGAAATGTGGTGGACATTTTCTTGAAAATAAAAGAAATAAATCTGTCTCAGGAAAAACAACTGATCATGCTTGTTGGCAGAGATGAAATTGGAGCTTTTAAGCAAAAATTTTCAAAAACACATATCCAACTATTGGGCTTAATAACATCCCAATTCTTAAATATTTTCTGATGTGATTGGTGATAATATTAATGAATTTGATTGTATAATGTCATCAATAGTCATATGCTAACATTTGAAAGATCTGAGTAAACCAATAAACCGAATATTTTTCAGTACCCAAATGCATAATCTTAACATTGCAGGGAAACATCCATTCAATGTGCAAGATAGACCCATGGATTTTCATATAATAGAATACAAAATGTTGATTCATTTGGCTTCTGCTTCTCTTCTTCTGCTAACTTGTAAGAAACTACTACTTCCCAAGTTTAGTGTAGTAATTTATAATATTATCTACAATCTGAGAAAATCTATGAAAATGCTCCTCCATTTTCCAGTTACATATCCATTAGAAGATTAATCTTCTTCATATACTTTAACGTAAGTAACATATCACATAAGATAAAATACATTAGAATTCATGTGTTTGTGAATGAAAATTCATAAAGTAGACATAAGCATTCAATTGTTTCCTATTAAGCTAGGCATTAGAGAGCTTTGCAAAATTGGAATACAATTCTACTCCTTACTATTTTTCATTTGGAATAAACATCATTTTACAAAAATATGTAAATTGACATGCAGTAAGCTTTCCATCACTAATTTTCAATAAAAAATGTAAAATGTTAAAGTTTGAATCACAAATGAAAATACTAATGAATGTAACCTTCAACATGTGGAACAGGTGGAGGCTGCCAGCGAAGGGCAGCAGAAGGACTCAGAATGTGGGGAAATGGCGAGAAAAGAGGATGTATGTCCTGGGTCGGCTCTATGGACTTAAGTATACTCCTCACCCAGAATCTGAGTATTTTCAGCTACAGTGATTGAGGTTTCAGAACATAAACCTGGACACCAAGAGTCCTGAACTTTCCAAATCTGCAGTCATTGTCATCGAATTGCCATCACTGTCACCGAATTGGTTCTGACTTATAGAGTCCTTATTGACCAAATCCACTCTCACTGCCCTGGAGCCCATGCTGATCCATAGCTACCCTCTGTGGGTTCCCAAACGGTCACTGCTTAGGGGAGTAGAGGCCCAGTCTCGCCTGCAGAGCTGCTGGTGGCTTTGAGCTGCTGACCATGCGCATCACAGCCCAGTGCAAACAGCAGAACTACCTCTGTGGATTTCAGAGACGGTAGCTCTTGATAGGAGTAAAGAGCTTCCTCTTTCTCCTTAGCCATGACATGGTCTCAAACTGCTAGTCTTGAAGTTAGCAGCCCAACATGTAACCCTTACACCACCTGGGTTCCTTCCCTGAACTTCCAAGAACTCTAGGATGATCTCCTCCATCTACATTCCTCCCCTGCAGGGTCCAGGGACTCTCCTCCATCCCGGAGCTGTCTAGGCCATACCATGAGTTCTTAGACTCTTGGATTCTCTATACGAACAAGCCCCGCTCCATGTCCAGCTTGTGTCTGTGCTCCTAAGGGTGTGCCAGCATCAGTGTGAGATACCTTAAACCCGAGGTATGACCCAGGGTGGCTATTTGAGGAGAGTGTGGATGGAGTTGGCACAAGTGGTCTGTGCTAAAGCATATGAGGTCACTGGTGATACGAATATAGTCAGGAGCCAAGAGCCACGTTGTCCTACGTTCCAGCAAAAAAAGACTCTGCAGAGTTTAAGTCTTCTAAGTGCGACTCTTGGAAAAGGACATCACCCTTGGTAAACTAACCGGTCAGTGAAAAAGAGGAAGACTTTGGCAAGATGCACTGACCCAGTGGTTGCCAACAATGGGCTCAAACAGAACAATTGTGAGCACAACACGGGACCCGGCTGTGGTACATGGGGTCCCTGTGAACTGGAACAGACATGAGGGGACCGACTGATGAGTATGAATTAGTCTGCTAGAATTCAGCTCATTGTTTTCAAGGAGATGATGGAATATATTTATTTAGCAGTGGGTCTCCGTTTTGTACTGTTGTCTGTGGGTGTAGACATGCTGGTTGACCTTTAGTACTGAAATATTCCTGGTTAGCCATGGCCTCCGACCCTTATCATTTCTTATCCAGAAACTTCACCTATAGGACTGTGATCTAATCTCACATTGTGCATACTTAACAGCATACACATAAGTGTGTCTAGTCATTACGTTGTCTCGCAGGAGAGCAACCAGCTGGGTGTTAAACAGAGCCAGTGGAAGGTATTCAGTGCCAGTTTGCACAGAATGGATGTCCTCTCAGGAATATCCGGAGGGCTTGTCTATTGTCACTCCTGGGGTCACTCATCCGTCAGTGCAGAAGATGACTATTCCGTAGCATGGTTACTGATCAGATCCAGCTCCTCAGCCATGGCACCATGTGTGTGTGAGTACACCAAGCACTGCGTGGTGAGCTTCTCAGCCTGCAGTCAGAGGTCTCAGTTAATACCCAGGACTTTGGCCTCTGTTTGGGGTAAAAGATATGGGATCCCAAATATTTGCAAGTTACTCATGACTGTCATTTATAGAGTGTGCCACATGACATTGTTTAGGTATTTAATTTTAATTTATATCACAAAACTCTGAAGCAGAACTTTAAAGTATTAATATACTCTCCAGAACCACTCACTGCATAAGGCAAGTGCACTGATTAGTTCCATTTTACAGTTGAGAAAAGCAAGGCGATACAACTGGGTGATGGTTTGGGGACATGGCCAGAGGCCAGCTATTATTAAATGTAACTGTCCTAACTGTCCTTTAATGTAGGCACTACTGAAATTCCCATTTTGTTGAGGGTGGGTTTGGGGCTAAATCTTCTCACTTCCACAGCTTCTCTAAGTAAATTGACTAAGGTTGCCTAAGTTTTAAGGGCTGTCTGGACTCAACCCAGTCTACCGAGTCAGCTCAAAAGTGGAGCATCCCTATTCCATTCTTGAGAGTTCAGTTTTCTGTTTTCTGCATATTGAAGAACTCTATCGGTCCCCAACCTTAACCCTACTGTCATCTCCATTGTTGATGTCATTTAGGACAATGGTCTATAGGTGCAATGCAATAAGAGTGTGCTCCCAAGACCACCTTTTCTAAACTCTTGAGATTGGAGTGGTGGAGGGAACTTTACTGAGAACTCAATCGCCCTCTCTGCCAAATGCCTTTGGGGACCTTTTGTTACTGAGAACTGCATTGACATATGTCATGATAATGGCCAGCCCATAAGAAACAAATTAAATGCCTCACTGTACAATAGAAGAAGGAGTCTTGGTGGCAGCTGCTAAGTGAGGGGCTGTAGCAGCTACATAATCTCTGGTCAACCTGTGAAGGGGTGGAGCCTAGCCTGTCAATCAGGCTATAGCCAATGAGGCCTCATGTGGGCAAAGCCTTCTCCTGAGGACGCTGGGAACTCCTGTATTCCTCCCTGGAGGCAGGAGACACTCTGCTTCGTCTTCCTGCTGACAAGCCACATGGAATTACACTGATGCAGCCAGAGCCTTGGAACTAGAGGAGCCACGTGGAGACCCATGCTAGCACTGAGATGCTTACATCATCACTGGATCCACAAGACTTCCCACCCACGGGCCTGTGATCTCCCTGCATTCGGCATCATTGCATGGCTGTGTGAGTCTAAAGAGGAATTTATGGCTAATATTGGACTTGTGGACTTGATCTGGACTGGGCTGGGATGTTTCTCATCATGCAATTACTCTTTGACACACAGTTCTCTCTCACACACATACAAGTCGCTCTGAATTTGTTTCTCTAGACTACCCGGACGAACACCAGGGGTAATGATTCAAATCCACCCCGTGGTTCCTTGTGAGAAAGACTGGACGGCCTGCGTGCATGATTTCCAGTCTAGGAAGCCTTCGGGAGCAGTTCAATTCTGTTATCTGGGGCTGCTCTGAGTCAACAGACTCACTGCCCTCCAAGGAGGACAGTCGAAAGAGCAAGGGTTGGTTTGGGCTCCACTCCACCTCGAGAATCATGTCCTGACCTCACTATGCTTCCTCGCCTGAGGGCTGAAAGGATCTGTCGAAAACTCGAGTTTCTCTAACCATGCACGTCAGAACAGAGGGCATTTGGCTCGTGAAGAGAGAGCCACGCCAGCTCACCCATCCCCTGGCCTCCGGAAAGCGGAGACCACCTCAGCCAGCAGTGTGCCCTGCTGAGCCTGCTGACGCATTGGCTTGGGCAGAAGGCCCAGCTCTGTTTGGCCCTTTGCCTGGGCTGCTTTAGCCAGAATATAGGGGCCAGCAGACCTGGCTGGGGATGTCTACAAGCCTGCAACTATCTTTCCCCTTTGGTCTAGGGACTATCTCCGAGTACTCCGAAGGGCGTTGCGATTGTTGGATGCTGTCCATCCCCGCCTAGGCTATGTGACAGAGTCAAACTTCCCCATGGGGGGGTTCTTGGCCCTAATCTGTATGGAGACTGATAGGGTTTTCTCCTGCAGATTTGCCGAGCAGGTTCAAACCTCCCGTCTTTTGGTTAGCAGCTGAGGGGGTAGCTGATGCCCTGAGAGGAGTCCCTGTTCAGAAGGACACATATGGCATTTCTAGAAGCAAAAGGGGACCCGGGGCCAGATTTCTCTTCTTCATCCCAAACTGGTGGTTGAGTTGTGTCTTGTGGGATAAAGATAACTGAGTGGGAAAGCCATTCCCGAGAATTAATAAAAATGGGCCACCAGTCCCCTGGGTCAGGGCTGCAAAAGAGCTGGGAAGCGGCAAGTTCATGTTCTTTGTATTCTTTAGAGGAGCGTGAAGAGCCCAAGTCTGGAAATATTTCCAAGGCATTTGCTCTTCTCCCCCATCTTGGCTTGTAGGCAACCGAGGGAGCTGTAGCATATGTTCGTATTGATTTGCATTTGCACACTTTCCTGCATCCATTATCTCACCTCATTAGGGCTTGGAAGGGGCCGTGGAGCTGAGTGCAGCGGCAGCGTGCGCTTTTCCTGAGCCCTGCGGAGAGTTGTCCCAAACGGTAAATGAAACAGTTGCAAGGACCGGCGAGGAGCCTGCAGGAGGGCAGGCATCTTCAGGCACAAGTCCAGCAGGGCTGAAGTCACATGGCCCGTAAAGGGGCATCCCGGGTCAGGCGGCCCCTTGATCGATGCTCAAGACTGAGCTCAGAGCTCAGAGAAAGACCCCGTGTCTCCCCTACATGCTTGCTCTCCTGGATTCATATTTCAGCACAGCAAATGGTTAAGCTGGAATCAAGCACCTTTTGCAAGTAGAGGTAGACAGATAACTATTACTTAGTTATGAATGAAAATGGCATAAGGAAATCTCATTGTCTGGGGTAATCAAGAGCTAGGAGGGGATTCAGGCAGTCCCATTTGCCTTATGCCACTTTCACACATGTCTCAGATTTAGAATGGAATTATATAAATATATATATATAAAGGAATATATTTTAAAAGCCCAAGCCCATTGCTGGTGAGTTGATTGCAATGCATGGAGAGCCCACGTGTGCATGTGTTAGAGCAGAACTTGTCCACAGGGCTTCTGAGGTGTTCTCTTTGTGGAAGTGACTGCCAGCTCTTTCCTTCATGGTACTTCTGGATGTGTTTGAACCCCCAGGAACAAATTGTTGGCTCTTCCCAGACCCACTATGTAGGAGCGTGTATGCGTCTGCACCATAGGCTCAACACGAGAAGAGCAAGTTGTTCAGGTCTCACTTGACCTCTTAGTCGCTCTGCCTAGAACCAACCACCGACGGCATGTCTGCACGATCATTGCCTTAGATCCTTGGATGCGCTCCCTCTGTTTTGTTCCTGAGACTTTCCTCTCCGCCTCCTCACGGTCTAGGTCTGTCGCTCATTTGCAACGTAAACCCTTGCCTCCCCTCATCTCAGTTTCTTCATCTGTTGAGTAGATGGCAGTGTGTGACCTAGCGATGTTGTTGAACTTTGGTGGAAACAAAATTACCCAATGCCTGCCAAAGTGTTTTTATAGTTATAAAGGCAATGCGACCATGGAATGGTATCACTTGGACATAAATAAAGCAAAATTTCCCTTGCCTATGAATAAAGCTGCCTGTATTAATTATTTGTTGAATCATTCCTTAAAGTAGTCTGAGCTAGCTCTGGGTTTGCCATAGGTGAAGTACTGCAAGATCAAGGACTGATCTTGGTTCAAAGAGCCTTTCGAAGGCAGAGCTGTTTAGTCAGTATAGCAATTACCACATCTGAGTGATGAAACAGCAAGGTTTGCGGAGATTATTCGGTCAGAGTTGGAAGTGGGTGATGGTCCATTGGTCTGGTTTCAAGTACAACGGAGGGAGGGAACCAGGTTGGAGAAATGTAAGGAAGATGTACAGAGAAAGTGTGGTAAAGTCCAGCTAGTGATAGGACCAGGCTCAGGTGAGCAGACACTACTTTATAAATTCTGAGTCCATTAAATGACAAGAGGAGCTGTCAGCTGCTTTTAATTTTGTATCTTTTTGAGAAATATTTCTCAGGGACCCACATTTTAGGAGCTCTAAGTTGATTGGTTCATACTGCCATTTGCTTTGAGGTTAACTCGAAAGGAAATCTTTGGGAACTAGAACCCAGTGTACCCAAATGTGAGGTGGATTAAAAATAAATTTAGGCATGAGGATGACAACAATTTACCCTCATGAGAAGGAATATTCTGCCAACTGTTCACATATACTTTTTCAAATATCCCCTCATTACCATTGTAAAACATGTTGCTTATTCAGCTGCTCTCTGCTACTGCAGTTTTGCAAAAGTAAAGTGGATAGTATTGGACCTTATGTTGTAGATTAGGTGCAGGGAACGCTAGGTCTTTGGCAACCCAAACATGGGAGGCCATGATGATAGAGGAGCATATGAGTCAGCTTCGGGCATCGCCATGGAGAGGAAGGACGGATACAGAGCACCCAAACCCTTAGCCCAGGACCCCCATGCTGACAGGGGCAGGGCAGTGGGGGAATGCAGGCGATGGTTAAAAGCGAGGGGGCGGCCAGTCTGTGGTTATTGCAAGTGTCACCCTGCCTTCAATGTGGATGGCACTATCTTATCGTAGGAGAGGATTCCAGGGAAAACACACAAGTAGAGGATCAAGACCCAGCCAAACATTGCAGTTTGGCGTTGGATGTTAAATAGGGCACCGGCCCAAACGAAGGAGTTCTTGTGGTCCCGGGGGCCTAACAGGATCCAAGGGCTAAGCAGTGCTCGACTTAGAGGGCAAATAAAAGTTTGGCCTGGACCCCCCTGTACTTGAGGTGGGAAATCTGTTTGGCAGACAGAATAAAAGCATGCAGTCATGCTGGGGCCAGAGGAAGCAATTTTAACTCTTACTGGGAGGGGCCGTTCTATTTGATGACTGGATTAGGAAGTGAGAGAGTCAGAAGGTGAAGAGTGGACACTCTGAGCGATAACTCTTCATAGACTTAAGAAGACAGGGGTGAGCTTTGCACATGTCACGACTCGTTTCAGGGTTCTTTGTTGGTCTTCAGAGGCAAACTTGCAAAGCAAAGGGAGTTTCTTCTTGGACCGACCACATTTTAGACTTTATCTCTACCCCTAGTTGAAGATGGGATATTGATATCAAGTATGCTTTAGCCTTTCCATACATCCCAACCATCATCATTTTGGTGATTTTGCCAAGCAGCCAACTAGAATTAAATGTAGCCAGTTAGCATGGCAGAGCGTAAGACGAATGGGTTTAAAATAGGACTTTTGTCCTTGCTGTCATTAACTTCAAGCTTTCATCAGCTGAGCTGAACTCTCTCCACTTGGTAGCGGGTGATTTTTGGTAACTACTGTTTCCAAGAGGTAGAAACTGCATGTAGGAATTCTGTCACAATTCTTTCAAAAGGAAGATACAGGGATGGGGAGGCAGCTGGAAGCTGGCCATGGGTGGTTGAGGCTGAGGGACAGGATTACATAAAGAGCGGGGCTTTACTTGCTGGTAAAAGAGAGTCTGACTGAAGGTCCAGAAACTCTACTCTTGGTTATCCTAAAGGGAGAGATCAGTCTTATTTGAAAATATTTTGGACTTTAAACAGCATTCTACTTTTGAAAATGGAAATACTTCAGCTTGAATGGATTCAGTCGTCATTCTTCGTTAAGTCTCATATTCCTCTGAATAACACTGAGTAAAACACACACCCGTTCCTGATTAGTGTGTGTGCCTGGTGTTATTCCCCACAAACACTTAGCATAATCTCTGACTACGGATTAATGTGGCATTCAGGTACATTACCTGGACCTAAACTAACGTGTTACTACCCTGCAAAGGCAGCAGCCTCCAGTTGGATTCCAAATGATTCTTTTTATTATATGTAAGGCACTGTGTTGTGGTTTGCCCCCTTTAAAATTAGACTGGACGAAGAGAGAAGTATTCCTTGGGCTCTGTTCTTTCCTTTAGTAACACGTTCACAGGGAATCTGAAGGGAGGCATTGTTTACCGAGCAGAGAAACCATTCAGAGTTAGGTTATAACATTATTGCAAAGTGAAAACAAATTTAAATCTTCTCCACAGACAATCATCCATTATAAATGTGCAGCAAAATTCCCAAGGATGGCCTATTCTCGCTGAAAATTGTTTAAGGAAATAGCATCACTCGGAAATGTAAACCAGGAGGCGGATCCCGAAGCCTTACTTTACTATAAGCTTCACGAAAATAAAATTTGAATTAGAATGATACAGCTTAGACTGTCTCTGAAGATTTGTAAGGCTTGTCTCTGCCGTTAGGGGGCACCCCACCTAACATTTCCTTCAGCGGTGAGTGCCCAGGGAGAGTCTGTGTGGGGACAGCACAGACCATGCACGATGCAGTTGACTGAGGAGCGGCACGTCTCTGACTAAAACTTCCCGTAGCTGTCCGGACACCTTAAAGGCTTTCTCCAGGGGATCTTTAGCCTTTTTCGATGTACAAACTGAGAGAGGAAGAAGGCCGAGCAAAAAGTTCTTCTTAATAGTTTCTCTGTGAAGCTCCTCTCCTGGGCCAGCAGCCCCGTCTGTCTTTCTGAAGCCCGGCCTCTGTCTCTCCTGGCTGTGTCTCAGGCTAAGTCTGGGTACTGCCCCTCTGCTCTGTCTCATGGTTTCTGCTGCCTGCCCTGCTTCAGGCAAGGATTTCACCTGCGCTCCTCTGGCGGCCCCTCTTCCGTGAGAGTCCTAGGATTCCTTCTCTCTGCTTCTGAAATGGCGTTCTTCTACAACGAATGAGAACCCCGACTGAACAATCCACTCTGCTAGTGTTTCACACACCCTGCTTGCATAGGCCCACCCGGTCATTTAGTGGTGTTACAGAGATCTGGATACAAGAGCCATATTAAAAATGTTCACTTCATCATATGAGGGTACAAGGCAGAAAGGACCTCTATTTGATAAAGCCACCAGTTTAATGAAGGTGTCCATTGTTATACACACGATCAACCAAAGACCATCCACATGTGATGATGAGACCTTGAAAGACTTTTCCCAGCAAGTGATCCTTAAATGGAAGGCCTTTTGAAATGAAGTTCTCCAAACACAGGGTAAGTGAAAGAAGGGGAAACTCATTGTTTAGAGACCCTATCAAGATTAGCTTAATAACCTTAAATAAAAACAAAGAAAATGAAAAAAAATTTCTCCGTGTTAGTCTCTGTGGGGGTGTCTATGCGTATGTGTTTGGGAAATGTTGGCAAGGGAAAAATAGAGAGCTGTAGAACATCCGATGATAGAGTTCCCTACCAGTTCCCAGGTCCCTTTGCAACATGCAAGGGCCAGAATTAGAGACACACACAGACCAAGCCCATCAGATCAACTTGGACGCAGAGAGCCCTGTTGCATAGAATACACATGCCCCTGTGAGTTTCTGAGCCTTTGAATCTTTATGGAAGCAGACAGCCTTGTCTTTGTCCCTCAGAGCAACTAGTGGGTTTGAACCACTGGCCTTGTAGTTAACAGCTCAATGATATCCCATTTGTGAATTGGAGAAGTTGCAAGGAATAAGAACCAAATAATTCTAGTTTTTTTTTTGTTTTAACGGAATATTCTAGCTGTTCTTTGTTTTAACCAAGAAGAACATGCAAGAAAGATTTTTTTAATACAAGAAAAATTTTCTCTATAATATTGTTTTAAAGTATTTTGTTTGCCAAATTAATTCATGTAATACTGTAGTCATCAAAACTTGAGATCATTGAGTGGATATTCTAGACTAGACAATAACAAAACCACAACCGACTGTAACAATTTAGTTGGTATAGTTTTATTATGATTATATAAGATTATACATGGTAATTCTATATCTATCATGGTAATTCTGTTATCTATCAATTTCCCATGAACTTTTGAGGCCCTGATGTATACATGATTTCCACTGGGCTTTTTGAAATACTGAAAATAATCTTATAATATTGTATGATTTCTTTCATACTTCTCAGAATTCTAGGCAGCAAATAGAGGAACTATTGTTCTATCCTAGAAGGATCCCTCAAGAACCCTCGATAAGCTTTCATATTATCTTTATAAAACTCACTGAGCACCCTTTCCCACTTCTTTAGATTTAGTTGGCTTAGTTTTAAAATGGAAACAATGTTACTTACATAAATTCGCATAGCATACAATTCAATGGTTAAAACATGTTAAAAGAGTTGCACAACCATCGCCACCATCAAATTCATTATTTTCCCTTTTCTTCTATTCATTATTATTATTTTTTTCCACTATGGAAATGCTTTAATGGAGATGTCTGTACAAAGTGTGATGTGAGACAGAAGGACAGCAAGTGCAGGACAGTGAGACACCGACAGGCTGTGAATGAATAAAGAGTTTACACCGCTAAAGCTTCTGCTTCCCTGCCGGCCTCCCTACGCCACTTCCTCCTCGGCCTCCTCCTCGAACTCGCCCTCCTCCTCGGCAGTGGCGTCCTGGTACTGCTGGTACTCGGACGCCAGGTCATTCATGTTGCTCTCGGCCTCGGTGAACTCCATCTCGTCCATGCCCTCGCCCAGGTACCAGTGCAGGAAGGCCTTGCGCCGGAACGCGGCGGTGAACTGCTCTCAGATGCGCTTGAACAGCTCCTGGATGGCCGTGCTGTTACCGAAGAAGGTGGCCCACATCTTCAGGCCGCGGGGCGGGATGTCGCACACGGCCGTCTTGACGTTGTTGGGGATCCACTCCACGAAGTAGCTGCTGTTCTTGTTCTGCACGTTGAGCATCTGCTCGTCCACCTCCTTCATGGACACGCGGCCCCGGAGACGGCGGCCACCGTAAGGTAGGCACTGTGGCGAGGGTCGCAGGCGGCCATCATGTTCTTGGCGTCAAACATCTGCTGGGTGAGCTCGGGCACGGTCAGGGCGCGAAGCCTGGCATGAAGAAGTGCGGGCGCGGGAAGGGTACCATGTTGACCGCCAGCTTGCGCAGGTCAGCATTGAGTTGCCCGGGGAAGCGCAGGCAGGTGGTGACGCCGCTCCTGGTGGCCGACACCAGGAGGTTGAGGTCCCCGTAGGTGGTAGGTGGGCGTGGTCAGCCTGAGGGTGCGGAAGCAGATGTCGTGGAGGGCCTCGTGGTCGATGCAGTAGGTCTCGTGCGTGTTCTCCACCAGCTGGTGCACGGACAGCGTGGCGTTTAGGGCTCCACCACCGTGTCCGAGACCACGCGGGCGAGGGCACCACGCGGAAGGTGTTCGTGATGCGGTCGGGGTACTCCCGGGTCTTGCTGATGAGCAGTGTGCCCATGGCGGAGCCGGTGCCACCGCCCAGCGAGCGGGTCAGCTGGAAGCCCTGCAGGCAGTCACAGCTCCCCGCCTCCTTCCCACCACATCCATCACGGAGTCGCCCAGCTCTGCGCCGTCCGTGTAGTGCCCCTTGGCCCAGTGGGTGCCAGCACCGCTCTGACTGAAGACGAAGTTGTCTGGACGGAAGATCTGTCCTAAAGGCCCCGAGGGCACGGAGTCCATGGCGCCGGGCTCCAAGTCCACCAGCACGGCCCGTGGCATGTACTTACCACCGGTGGCCTCATTATAATAGACATTGATCCGCTCCAACTGCTGTCGCCGTGGTAGGTCCCGGTGGGGTCGATGCCATGCTCGTCGCTGATCACCTCCCAGAACTTGGCGCCGATCTGGTTTCCGCACTGCCCGACCTGCAGGTGCACAATTTCTCTCATGGCGCGCGGGCAGCAGGACGAAAACAGGAGCGAGAGAGGGGGAGCGCAGACTCTACCCATTATTATTAACTCCTCACTTTCTCCTGCTTCCTCTGTCACAGCCCTACAAAACTATGAATCCAGTTACTGGCTCAAAACTATGAATCCAGTTACCTGTCCTAGACTCAAAGAAAAACATACGACACCAAAACAGTAACAAAGTAAACAGAACAACCTCAATTAAAAAGAAATGCTAAAAACTAGAATAAAATTTAAATGCATCCAAAGGGAGAGAAAATTAAAGGTGCTAAATTTCAAGCTAACTACATTAACATTAGTCCACTTTCCAGTGCACTCTGCTTGAGAGCTAGGCCATTCACATCCCTGGCCAATGATCAGGGAATTCATCAGAGGCTTAATCCACATGAAGACCTTTCAAATGGTTTTGGAGTTTTCATTGTTTTCTATAACCTTTTGCAAAGTGGAGTGCTCAGAATTTAAGCTCTAATACAGTTCTCTCCTCTGGTCTTGGATATTATTATTAATAATCCTCAAATCACATAGGTTGGCATGCTTCTTCCAAGTGGATTTTGCTTACACCCCACTTAGATTACTACTTGTTTTAAGACAAACCTAAAGAGTTAAAAAGAAAATCCCTGTTGGTCTGACAGTTGTATGTTGGGTTGCGATCCTTCAGGCTAGCAGTTTGATATCACCAGCCATTCTGCAGGAGAAAGACAGGGTTTTCTACTCTTATAAACAGTTACAGTCTTGGAAACCCACAGTAATTCAATCATATCCTGTAGGGTCATTATGAATCAACATCAACTCAATATCAGTAAATTATTAAAATTGGCTTATTTTTAAGTGCTGTTTTCTCAATTGCTCAATATGTGATCTTCCAAATCGCCGTGTGTTTCTCTAAGCCATTCTAGGCTACGGTGAGCTCCAGGATTCAGGCTGGATACTGGATTTAAAATTTCATTGCAATGCAATTAATGTCACTGATCTATATACTTTAAATAGTACAAATGACAACATTTGTGCTTCAAATATATAACTACAACATTAAAAAAAAATCAGTAGGCTACTGGAGATCCCCTCACAGAGGGGTTTAGGGGAGGAGATGAGTCAGTCAGGGGCGATGTAGCACCGATGAATACAGCTGTCCCCCAGATCCTGGATGCTTCCTCCCCCCAACTACCATGATCCATCCGAATTCTACCTTGCAGGACTGGATAGGGCAGAGGTTGTACACTGGTGCATATGGGAGCTGGAGGCACAGGGAATCCAGGGTGGATGATACCTTCAGGACCAGGGGTGTGAGGAGTGATACTGTTGTAAGTTTTAATAGGAGTTGGTAGCATGTTTGGTCAGAAAACTGATGGTAAACTCTCTATGGTGAACCAAAATGACTCAATAGCTCCCATTTTCATATTCTCAGAGTCGTCAGTCCAATAAAAATTTTAATGCTATTCACAGATCTTTCTTTGCTTTGATGTTACTTCAGCCTTCTAGGAAAGTAAATTATGTTAAAGGTGACATTGCTTTCTCTCTTGGAACATATAAGGCAAATGATTCAGCTAGCTAGACAGGTGCTTATGTTACTGTCAGTGTATAATTGCTATTTTTGTTGGTTTGTTTGTTCCTCTGTGAATACACAAGCTAATAGATGTTGATAAACATTAGCTAACTTTTTATGGCCTTTGTAGGTCTAGGCCTCTAAAAGAAACAAGAGCCATTGTTTGAATAATTGTTTGCTATTATAATTTTCTTTCTACAAGCTTAAGATAGCATGAGCACAGAAATAGCCTAAGATAGGTATGCATAGAGGATTGGTTTAAAATCCTTCATCATAAGTATAAAATCCATGCAGGGGGTGAGCCCATGAGAAGGAGTTAATGATTTCTTCGTAATTGTATCTGAGAGGTTGCGAGAGGACAGATTAACAATAATCCTGGAAATGTTTATGCACACGTGAAAATCGCCTAGATGAAGGCTGAAGCAAGGAGAGGTAGGAGAATGCATCTAAGTGTGAACATTGGAACATGCAGTAAAACGACATTGTTACGACTTATGTAGCAAGAAAAATCAAATATCAAGCCAAGGTTAAGACATCAAGGAACAAATTGAAGTGGCAGCCATTATAAGGAAGATAAGAACAGGGATAATTAGAGAGGACAATGTAACTAACCTTAAGTGGCAGCTAAATATCTTAGTGGAACTCCTGCAAAGTTAGAGTGGAGAGAGCTTATCAATCTTTCAGAAGCCTCCTCTCAGGGACAAGGACATTGGAATACAGTGGAGTGCCTGGTTAATAACAAATTAGGGACTATGGTTCATACTTCTTGACTTATGTCCTATACCAATGTGCCTTGCCAAGGCCTTATAGACATTAAATATTTTGGGTACCTATGGTGCATACCAGCTAGAAGTCAGGATTGTGCTCATAGGGTGGAGACTTAAGTCAAGGGTCCTGGCAGGTCCTGGCACTGCTTCTTTATAACGAGGAGAACAAGGATGGAAAGACATATGGACATATGGACACGGACCTTTAGACGTATATTTCTGAAGAATACAGCTTTCCTCCAGTTCCTAAATGCTTCTCCCCACCCCCCCTCCCTCACTATCATGATCCGAATTCTTCCTTGCAAGTCTGGATAGAGCAGAGGATGTACACTGGTGCAGATAGGAGCTGGAGGCACAGGGAATCCAGGGCGGATGATCCCTTCAGGATCAGGAGTATGAGGGGCGATACTGGGAGGGTAGAGGAGAGTGTGTTGGAAAGAGGGAACTGATTACAAGGATCTACATGTGACCTCCTCCCTGGGGGACGGACAACAGAAAAGAGGGTGAAGGGAGACATCAGACAGGGCAAGATATGACAACATAATAATTTATAAATTATCAAGGGCTCATGAGGGAGGGGGGAGCGGGGAGGGAGGGGAATAAAAGAGGACCTGATGCCTGGGGCTTAAGTGGAGAGCAAATGCCTTGAAAATGATGAGGGCAAAGAATGTACAGATCTGCTTTATACAATTGATGTATGTATGGATTATGATAAGAGTTATATGAGCCCCTCATAAAACATTTTTGTTTTTTAAAAAAAGACATAGGTTTCAATAGCATGACTGGAATTGCAGGGCCTTAGATGTGTGGGAGTCCTGGTGAGCTGACCTGAGCAAGGGCTCAGAAACTATGGGGTCTTGGGTTCTGAGGTTAAAATTGAGGGTGCTCCATGTAGCTGTATTAGATCCTGCCATTTTAAAGCTATTTTACGAGCTGGCCAATATGTGACAAGGGTTACCCATGATTTTCATTACTCTGACTGCAGATTTAAATATTAGCACGGTACATGTGGAGACTCCCACTGGGCCCCTAAGTCATGGCAGAGAAGGCGTTTGGGAAGAGTCACGTCTTCACGGGGCTTTATCAAAGCTTTCAGAGGCCTTCTCTCCATCTATCTATGTGTTGGTCAAAGCCAAGGATGGCTATTGTGAGTGCTTGAGGACGTCTCCGGGAGACACGGGGATGGTGACTGTGATTAGTAGACCGTGACTTCAAGGGTTGAAGCTGACTCTTCAGGGTCCACGCGGGGCAGTCTGTGTCCACTCTGGGTTGTGGAGTATATCTTGGACCCTCGAATACAATATTCCTTGTGAGTAGTAGCTGATCAAGACCCCAGTTCTGGTTAGCAGTCCCCAACAAACTTCTTGAAATTGGACCACTTTGCTCCATCAGCCATCCACTATCACATCTGAGACTGGTTAAAAACTATAGAACCGAGTCATGTTCAGGAAGTTCACAAAGGAAATTAACCTCAGAGGGACTTGCTATATAAAATTATTTCAGATCCAGTTTACTTAGTGGTTAAGAAAAAATCCAGACCAGCCCTGCGACCTATCTGAGCCTTGGCTAATGCATCTGTAAAATAAACACAATAAAACTCTCTATCTCATTTGGTTTTGTAACAACTGATATTACGTAGATGAGATTCTTAAACTATAGTGTCTGTTGTTGTTATTAGGTGCCATCAAGTTGGCGCCAACTCAAAGTCACCCTATGTACAAGAGAAAGAAACACTGCTGGATACTGTACCAGCTTCACAATTGTATGAGTCCATCAAACAAATGCTTAAGCCCATTGCTGAAGTCACTGTGTCTGTCCATCTCTCTCATTGAGGGTCTTCTTCATTTTTGCTCTGTTCACATAACTTCCGCTTGATCCATGTACAAGTTCTGCATGTGCACATTGAAGTGTTCTGGAATTCCCATTCTTCTCAAGGCTGTCCATAGTCTGTTACAGTCCACACAGCTGAAGGCCTTTGCAGTGTCAATATAACACAAGTAAGCATATTTCTGGTCTTCTCTGCTTTCAGCCAAGACCCATCTGACATCGGCAATGATATCCTTTGCTCATGTACTCTTCTGAATCTGGCCTCAAAATCCATCAGTGTCCCTGTCAATGCTGTCAATACACTGCTGAAACCACTGTTAAGGAGCCTCAGCAAACTTTTACTTGCTTCTGATGTCAAGGATTTTGTTCTATAATGGCATGTTGGGTCATCTTTATTTGGAATGGGTAAAAATATGGATATCTTTCAGTCAGTTGGCAAGATATCTGTCTTCTAAATTTCTTGGTCTAGTCAAATGAGTGCTTCCAGTCCTTCATCTGCTTATTGAAACATTTAAATTGGTATTCTGTCAATTTCTGGAACCTTGCCTTGGCTAAGGCCTTCAGGGCAGTGTGGACTTCTTCACTAACTGCCTCTTGATCATATACAACCTCTTCAGTGGTGGAATGTTGACCAGTTCTTTTTAGCACAGTGACTGGAATTTTCCATTTTTGGGATACTTTCTGTATTGTTCAGTATTTTGCCCATAGAATCTTTTTCAACATTGCAATTTGAGGCTTGAATTTTTTCTTTAGTTCTTCAAGTTTAAGATATACAGAGTGTGTTGGTGCTTTTTTGGTTTCATAACTTCAGGTATTTTGCACATTTTATTATACTATTTTGCCTTCTCAAGCTTTTCAAATAAAGAAAAGTAATAATTTTGCTACAGTATTTCTTTGACAAAAGGGATTGCATTTGTTTATTCAAGGTTTTACTAAGGGTTTTGGGGCGGAAGGTGAAGTTCCATGGGAATGAGTTTAAAGAGACACCAAATCTGTTAGTCTGGGCAGAATAGAGAAACAAATCCAGGGAGACTCATATGTGAATAAGAGAGAGCTTTATATAAAAGAATAATTGTATATTGAGAAAACATTCTAGCCTGGTTCAAATCAAGCCCATAAAACCGAGTCCATAAGTTCTATATTTGTGCATATGTCCAGTACCAGTCTGTAAATTCCTCTTCATACTCACCCAACACATGCAATAACACCAAGTGCAGGATCACAGGTCAGTGCGTGGAAAGTCTTGCGGATCCAGTGGTGGAGGAAGCATCTTAGTGCTGACTTGGGTCTTCACGTGGCTCTTCCAGCTCCAAGGCTCTGGCTGCCATCTGCATAGCTTTATGTGGCTTGTCAATAGGAATGTCTTGCAGGGAGTGAGGGTATCTGGCCTCCAGTGAGCTATTTATCTCAGTGGCGCCTCCAAATGAGGTCATCAAGCTGCGACCTGATGGACATGCTAGACTCCACCCCCTTCACAAGTTGACACCAGATTATGTAACTACCACACCAAGGAACTAAACTATTTTGCTTCAGTGGACATAAAGATGGGCTTTAAATTTTTCATGGAGAAATGGCATTGAAAGATAGCAGAATTTTTCCATGAACAAATTGAAGTCCCACTTACACATTTTGGAGTTTGGGGGAATGATTCAGAGAGAAATGGGATAGGATTGGTAAAAGAGGAAAAAAAAATTGGGGTATAAAATCACACAGTGGGAGCTTATGATACCTTGGTAAATGTAGCCTCAGGAAACGGGGATAGCTAATATTCAAACTTAAGGTTTTCTTTATTTCTTTTAAAAATTGAGTTGTTATTGTCTCTTTCTTTCTAAACTTTCAGTAAAGTTTGCTGTTGAGCCAGAGATCTTGGCAAATGTGAACCAAGGGAATGAATCTGAGACAAGTGTCTGCAATGCACATATCTGACTGTTACCCACTCTGCTGGCTTTCTATGCGATGTGAGTGAGAACCGGGAGGAGAAAGAAAGTGGGACTTCAGAGTGACCCCAGTTAATACGGAGAAAGAAATGCTTTAAGCGCAAAAACATATTATGTCTATAAGGAACACTGGTTAATACGATGATTGTGCAAATATTCCTGACAACCAATACTGTCAAAGATGATGCAACTGGAGATTGTACCATTCAGCAGTCAGAAATGTATCAAACGTGAAGCAAAGGTGCGTTGATAAGGTGTTTTACAACGATGGTGCTAAAGATGACGAAGGAAGCTCTTAGCATTCCTACAACTGAGGCCAAAGCAAAAGAATTGGAGGTCTGTTAAGCTGTGCTGAAAGAACCCCCCCCCACACACACACACGATCCACATGCCACACACCTTCGAGATTCCCAAGACACTAAGGTTCCAACCCAAATGTCCTCTGCAGAGCATCCCCAGGAGAAAAGAGTTTGACCCTATGCCATCACAAAGTTTCCTACGACCACTGAGTTAGCCATGAAGAAGATAAAAGACAATACCCACTTTGTGTTCCTCCTGGATATCAAGGCCAACAAACCACACATCAAATAGGTTGTGAAGAAGCTCTTTGACGTTGACATAGCCAAGTTCACTACCCGGATCTAGCCTGATACAGAGAAAAAGGCACATGCTGATTGCAGGACTTTAGAAGTTGCCAATAAACATAGGACAATAGAAACTGAGTCCAACTGCATAATTCTAAATATAAACTTTTTTTCAAAATGCACACACACTAAGATGCATTTATAATTACTGGTGCCTGAAATGTAAATGTTGTAAAGGAAGAGAGATTGGTAGTTGGAAAATGGCACCACAGATTCATGGTAGAATTTTGCAAACCACTAAGAACCCTTTAAAAGCTGTCACTATGTCATGGATCTCACTGGCTAGAATACACAGGACTCAGCTAGATTACAATGGTGGAATGAGACAATGGAGAAGTCCAATATCAACAAACAAAATCAGGAGTTGAACGTAAAATGGATAATCAATTGTCCGTAAGCAAGTTCAAGTTAAAGCTGAAGAAAAAAAATTAAAGGTCTATGAGAGCCAAAGTATGACAATGAATATACCAAACTAGAATTTAGGTCTCCACTCAAAAATAGACCACACACATTGAACACTAACAATTGAAGTCTAGAGTGATTGCAATTGCACAGCTCACTTTAAAGGCTCTTTAACCACGGGGCGGGGGAGGGGCGAACTAAAATCCATGTGGCAATGATTGCACAATTCTTCTGGATATGATTGAACTATTGAATTGTGTGATATGTAAATTATGTGCCAATTAAACTGTTCAGGAAAAAAAAGAAAGCAATGAAGGCTAAACACAAAGCAAAAATCTCACTAACGCTCATTTTAAAACTGTCGCCAGGATTAAAACGTCACAAAAGCACACGAAGATAGGAAAATACATGGCAGTCTAGGATGCCCGTAGGAGCCTTGGTGGAACAGCGGTTCTACATTTAACTGCTAACAAGTTCAGTAGTTCAAAACCACCAGCCACTCTCAGGAGAAAGACAAGGCTTTCCACCCCTCTAATGAGTCACAGTCTCAGAAACCCCCAGGAGGAGTTCCACCTGGTCCTATAGGGTCGCTGTGAGTCAAAATCAACTCAGAGCAGTGAGTGTGTAAGTTGCCAATAACTGGGTAACTCCAAAGGCACGAGATTTGAAGCAGAGTCCACCGATTTCCAAATCCGCATTGGGATAGCAGTCTTCTGCTTCTTCGCATACGAGGGTGTTTCAGCCTTTTGAGCCCCAAGGAGTGTTTCCGTTCCTCTAATCTGCAACAGACATGTTTAGGTAAAGTCCAGCTCCTTTCGTGGGGCTTCCAAATCAAACTATTCTGATGTGTTCTGTTGAGAATGCTGTGTAACAAAAGAACCCCACAAAAACCAAAATCTAAAATCCAAGCAGCCAGGGCCACCGAGGACTGAAATGTATTCTTAGAAACATAATACTGGGCAGATACTGACTCCCCTGGGAGTCAGTATAATTAATATTAAGCATTTTCTCCAAGGGCAAGTGGTTTGCTTATCAAAAGAAGTAACATATTCACGACTCATACAGTATTTGTCCATTGGTGATCGATTAACTTCACTCAGCAAAATGATTTCCAGGTCTTATCCATGTCATGAGGGATTTCATGACTTTATTGCTAATTTTTAGGGACACACAGTATTCCGTTGTGTGTCTGTACCAATGTTTCTTTAGCCATTTTTCTACTTTGGGGCCTTTGAGCTGTTTACAACGTTTTGCTACTATGATCAAGACTGCCATGAACACAGGAATACAAGGGTTCTGCTTCTTGTTTTTTAAGATACATCATGAAGCAGGATAAAGACTTACTTTAAAAACACACAGGGAAGCTTTGAGCACGTTTTCAAATGTATGGGAAGAGACATTCTGGGCCATTGGTCCTTCAGGAAGAAAACCTTACCTTCAGATCTTGCTTTGAGTTTGTAGGAGTCTTGGCAAGAATGAACCTTGCCTCCTTTGGGAATAGAGCTATAGAGCACCATGTAGAACTCTATTGCCCTTGAGGCGAAGTCCCTATGCGAATATGTGATAGTTTCCACCCTACTTGTTTTTCCTACAGACTGAATGTCTCTTAGTAATTATTCTCCCAGGGAAAGTCTACCCGGATCATTCAGTTCTTTATACCCCACAGTCTGCCAAGCACCTGAGCTGTAGGAGTTTTGGAAGGAGTGAAACAATCTTCCAGTGACAGTGTCTATGTGGAGAAGATATTGTCATTACCGTAGCTTACCAAAGCTTTGAAATAGTAAATAATTCTTGAATATTTCATAGTCTTTCCTTTGGAAAGGGAAAACTGAAATGTTGAGGATAATATTTTCCTCAGATACACTTAAAGTATAAATATAAATTTGCCCAAAGCTAGTGGGAAAACCAAAGAAAGTGAAGTCGAAACACAGAGGTTGGTTAACTCATTTGCCTCAACATCTCCAAGGATTCAAGTACTTTCCATATTTCAGCTTGCTCTTCAAACTGGCTTCCACCTAGGATTCAAGAAGACTTCCACAATTCTAGGAATCACATATCAACACAAGATGCGAGAAAGGAAAAACCAGAATCTCTTGTTTTAAGATTGAAGAAATATTTCATATCTGTTGCACAGAATGATTCTTCTCAAGTGTCATTTGTTAGCACTGGGTCACATTGGGTCACTTGCCCACCTCTAAACTAAATCAGTCACTGTCACGGGAAATGATATTCTAGGGCTGGCTTAAAGATAAGCCATAAGCATAATTTTTCTGTCAAAGAGCAGATGGTAAATAGTATACTTTTCCTGGCCCGATGGTCTCTCTTGGCTACTCATTTCTGCTATTGTAGCTTAAAAGCATTCAAAGATGAGACATAAATAATGCTTGATTTAGAAATGTACATAAGCGGTGGGCTACATTTGGCTTTGGGCTGCAGGCCATCATTTTACTGACTCCTGGTTTAGACTACAGAGCTGAAGTGGAGCTAGAAATGCCTTCACAGATGACTGGACCCCTGAACATACTTAGTGTTCTTTAGCAAAGACGATGAATGGAATGGCCACTGGGCCAGGCGATCTGTTACATGTTGTATTTCGAGTTCCTCCACAATGACTAACATTTATTAGGTGCTTAATAATATTGTTTGAACTAATGGTGAATGAGCCTGTCCTAATATGGCACATTAAAACTTTTGAAGATAGTACTAAGCTTTAATAGTTTGAGTCCCAGGGAGTCCCCACCTCCAAACTCACCCCACCCCCGCCGCCTCCCATTCTTACTTCTTTGTCCTAAGCCTTACAAACTCTTGGGAATTTTCTTTGTAGTTCTTGCTTGCATCCTACCACTTGGGTAAACTCAATATAAACCAGGTGAGTAAGAGAGATCATTGCGCTTAAGTGACATCCTTCTTCCCCAGGATGACATTCATGCCTCCGTTGGGTCCCACACATCAAGTTTTTCAGAAGAGGGCCACACAAATAATAAATTAAAAGGGAAAAGATCAAGCATGGCTGAGATACTGAGTTACAATGTTATGAAGAAAGAGAAAGGGAGAGAGGGAGGCCCCTCCCTTTTCTTAACCGAGATTCATTTATTTCTTTGTTAGTGAACACAAGTCTATGATTTCTCAAATGCATTCTTTCTGAAGTGAATGTGTGCATGCTGTGAAAATATGTGGGTGCCTGCTGGGAGGATTCATTTCCCCAAAGTATCCAGTAGTTGGGGGAGTCATGTCACGGCTTCTAATTGCAGGTTTGGGACAGCCCTTGTGCAGCCAGCCAGGAGTTAGCATATTCAGGACCCCTTTGTTGTTTATCCAACAAGAGGCTTAGGGAATCCTGAGGCAGGAGGGTGTGTCTCTCAGGACTGATAAATGAATTGTTGACCTAAAGATGACTTTACCACTAGGATAAATTCCAGGAAAGGCAACTTCAGATTTATTATAAAAATAATTTAATATATAAGTAAACGCTTTCAGGAATGTTGCTGTTAATTTAAATGAAACAGAAAAAAAATGTCAAAGTAAAATACAGAGTCCAGCAAGGCATTTATAACACGGCCCAGTGAAGACACAGGCACACACTCATCTCTGGACTCAAATTAGCTGGTTCAAATTTTACTTCGGTTAGGTACTGTCTGTGTAATCTTGATCAACCTGATTAAATTCTCCATGCCTACAATTACCTCTAAAATGAGTATGATAGATGACAACTCTTAGCACCTAGAGTTAAAATCAACAGTCAGTCTTTGTAAGATGTGCAGCGCCCGTCGGCCATCACTGCCCAGAAGGGTCGGTGCGAGCACAACAGAGAGGAGTGCAGAGAGCATCCTACTGTAAGTACATGGCGAGCGAAACCAGCCCGTGCCAGGGATTTGACGCCTATTCATAGACAGCCTATAGAGCAGCCGCCTTAGGACTGCCCAACAGTGTCTTCAAGACCGGGGTCTGTATGGAAGCAATGTGCCGCATCTATCTTCCATAGAGGGGCACGTTGGTTTGAATCACTGACCGTTGGCTTAACTGAATGCTAAGCATACTCTTATTTATACTGCATCAGGCACTGTTTTAAACACTGGTATATACTAAGTCATTTAATTTGTACAACACAGTGGTAGTTACATAATTTCACATCAACTTGATAAATTGAGTGAAGGGGTGGAGTTTAGCCTGTCAATCAGGTCACAAGCTGATGATGCCTCCTGGTGGGGATAACTTCCTCTGTTTCTCCCTGAAGGTGTGTCACACTGTCTCTGCTTCACCTTCCTGTTGAGGAGCCACACTCAGCGAGCTGAAGGAGCCATATGGAGACCTGCGCCAATGTTGAGATGCTTCCACCAATACTGGATCCCCAAGACTGCATTTGGCATCATTGCCTGTGCTAGGTGAGGCTGAAGAGGAATTTGTAGACTAGTATCAGACATATGTGCTAATATCAGGCTTATGGACTTGATCTGGGCTGGGATGTTTTCTCCATATACAATTGCTCTTCCATATAAATCTCTCTCTTACACATATATGAGCGTCTCTGAATTTGTTTCTCTAGTCAACCTGGCCTAACACAAACACCATGATGAAACAGATACTATTTTTTTTTAACAGATACTATTTTACCTATGTGTTTTTATAGTTAGAGTAGTTAAGCGAGTTACCCAGGGTTAAGAGTTAATATTTTGTTTTTGAAGGAAAAGGGACTTGAAGGAGATGACTTCCTGCTACTGCTGTTGGAATAGTGTGCTCTGACTGAGTAGGTGGCAGCCTTCTGGTTTGGACAGAGTTACCCTTTAAGGGAGTGAAGAGCTACACTGACCCTCATTTGGGAAAGTCGGGCCTGGGAAAGAAGGCAGACCTTCTTTGGTGGTCCAAGGATTTCTTTCTGTTCATATTTCTGAGTTAGCTCTCTTATAGCATGGCAAGTAAACTGATCAATCCCCTCTATTAGTGTTTTACACACCCTATTTGCATACAGATTTGCAGACACATGGATAGAAGAGCCATATTAAGGAATTTTACTTCACCGGAATCTGTGGGGAAATAAAAACAGGAAATATCTTCTGAGATAGGGAAGACTGGGAAAAGCAGTTTATGGAGTATAGTGTCCGGGGCTCAGGCTTGAAATGTCGATTTGGAAATGGTTACTACACACCAGGGAAGGCTGGTCATGGTTTTGGGACGCCAGGTTACTGGTTTAAACTCACTAGTCATTCCTGGGAGAAAGAAATTTACTCTCATAACAATATGCAGCATCAGAAACCCTATATAGGGCTGTTTTAAGTTGAAATCCACTAGAAAGAAGTGAATTTGTTTGGCATGTTTTTGGTATTAGACACTGTGGTAGTCACCTACTCTGGTGTCAATTTGAGGATTAAGAGTCAGGGGTGCAGTCTAGGCTGTCAATCTGGAGATAGCCAGAATCTGGGCATGGCCTTCTCTTGAGAATTCTAGGAAATCTGATACTTCCACATGGACGCAAACAGACCTCAGAAGTCGGAGAAGCCACAGAGAAACCCCTGCCAGCACTGAGATGTTGCCAGTGACTCTGGATCCAAAGACTTTCTACCCACTGGCCTGTGATCTTCTGCATTCAGCGTCATTGCATGTGTTTCATGAGTCCGAAGAGGACTTTATAGATTGGTATCGGATATCTGGGCTAATATAGGACTTATGGACTTGATCTGGATGGGACTGGGATGTTTCCTCAATTGCTCTTGTATATAAATCTCTTTTTTATACACATATGCATGTCCATGGATTTGTTTCTCTAATCTACCCAGACTGACACAGATATCAAGTGTTGTTGTGTGCTTCTTTGTGCCCAAGATCTGCTAAGGCTGTAGGATATTCTTTGAAAAGGAGTACATGAAATAAATTTATCAAATGTATCAAAAATTTAAATTCTTTGAAGTAACAAAGAAAACTCTCACAAATTCACCCATTTGATGTTTGTCACAATATCTGGTGAGACTGACTCATGGTCATATAGGTCCCTCAGTGGAGTGGTGAGCGCAGTGTCTGTGGAGTACAAACGTGTTGGAGGAGTCTTGCCGTCCACTCACAGCTCCCGAGAAGACTCACCAACATCCTGTTTCTACCGCTCACTGATGCCACTTACACCTCTGAACTTCAAAACCTGTTCATATGCTTTAGAAACTCTTTTTGAGTTACACCCTTCAAAAGTCCCAATTAAACATATACCGATATTCATATTGTCCAGTTGAGAAAGTCTGTCGCTCAAGACTTGTGATAAAGCCAATGTTACTATTCTTCTTTTTTCCCACCTTTAAAAGGACCCTTTAAACGTCTCAAAAAGTGATCTGGGTGGTTCATGATATGTTTATTGAAATATCGCTAGGCTGTCTCAGAAACAACACAGTAAACCTAATTACACAAATGATGAAGGGGTCTGGGGTAGAATATGGCAGAGTTTTAGAGCTCCCTAATCTAAAGCAAGGATATAATTTATCACATATAATCTAGTTAACCACAACTAGATTTTGTAAACCTAATTGTTTCTGGCAACCTTTAGAAAAGAGTTACTATATACTTCGTAGCAGAGATATATGAATTATGGATTTTTAGGCTAGTTTGTTATGATTTCTTGCTGTTATCACTGAGTTATAGGTAGCAGTATCATTCTATATGGCTGGAAAGTTCCAAAATACTTGATAAGCAGAATCACTCAGACCTAATACGAGGCACGGCAATTTAGGCATAAGATGAATTAAGACATTACCTTAGTGCATGCTTATTTTGCTAGAGTCACACAAAGAAAGAAGATACTTCTTTATTTTATTTATTGCTTTTGTAAGGTCTTAAAAATTATACCCAGAAAAGATTCGTTTTGAAAGTAAGAAATTGGTCAGGGTTTCTCAATGAAGATTCGAACCTTTGATCTTGTGGCTGGCAGCCCAATGTGTAACCTAATGAGGTCAGGTACCAGCAGGAAAGCTGAGTACAATGAAGAATGAACGTTATTGGCTTCATATTTTTGCTTTGAACAAGTCTTGGTCAACAAATAGGGCTGCTTTAGTGGTTTAGATTCCAAAATGGATGATGCCATCCTCGGGGGGCTGCTAAAACGATCCAGGGAGGCTGCAAAAGCAGATACCTATGCTTTATCCTAGATTACAGGTTACAGTACACAACTTTTAATTCCTAGGGAGACACTGAGTAACATTTTTTTTTTCTGAAAAAGGGGCAGTAGGGTAAGTAAGTTTGGGAACATATGCTTTGGAGAATTAAACATTATCTTGTTTAGTCCTCTGGGATCAAGGCTTCAGTGTAAATGTTGGAAGTAGAAGAGGTTGGGGGCATTCAGTAGAGAAGTGTGGTTCCTGGACTTGGCCATGAACTTCAGACATGCCGGGCCATCTTGAAACGAGGGCTCCATTGTTTAGGTCATTTATAAAAACTGTCAGGGGAGCATTGATCACTACTAAGAGACAAAGGGAAAGTTGTAGTAAAAGTTCCAGGATATAGATGTTTTCGTTTAATATTATCCTGCAGCATGTGTATGATATCCGCCAAGTTGCCCAAATGAGGAGACAAGGTACTTGCTTGTGAATCAGGACTCACGAAACTCATGGACACAAAACCAGGAACACATGGGTTTCTAAGCTACTGCAGGCAGGAGAAACACAGGTGGAAAGAGTTAAAACGCGTCCCAGAACAATCAGCTAAGAGGAGAGCCAGGGATCAAGTCGGAGGAAGCTTGGATTATCTGGTAGGATCGCTGCTGGTGGTGTGGGTTACTCGCTGGGTTGCCAACGGCAGCCAACCGGCTTCTCTGAAGGAGCGCGCGACTTTCCACCCCTGGAAAGATTGGCAGCTTCTGAACCCCATGGGGCAGCTCTCCTCTGTGCTACCGGGTCTCAGTCAGTTGGAATTGACCTGATGGTGGTGAGTATCATACTGTGATTCTTCGTACCAAAGGGAAGGCAAGTCCATTCCTTATTTAACCAGCTCTTCTCACTTGGCAGCGTGTATTGGTAGAGGGAAGCATACGCTTTGGGCTCTAACGCAGTGGTTCTCAACCTGTGGGCCGTGACCCCTTTGGCGATTGAATGACCCTTTCTTAGGGGTTGCCCAATTCATAACAGTAGCATAATTACAGTTATGAAGTAGCAGCAAAAATAATGTTATGGTTGGGGGGGGGCACCACAACATGAAGAACTGTATGAAAGGGTCGCGGCATGAGGAAGGTTGAGACCACTGCTCTGAAGACATCTTCTTAATCTATGGCCACTGGGGAGCACTCAGTTGAGTGACAGAATTCTAGGAAAACATCCTCTCTGCCAGGCGGGCTGGAAGTTTGATCTGAGAGGTCTTACAAGTGTTCATTTGTCTATCTAAAATCTTTACTAAACAGCTCTGGTAGCTGCTTTTAGAAGAATCTGGATCTTTCTGTCTACAAGTGCCCATTTAAATCTAATTAAATTGAATTAAAATGCCCCTGGCCACCTATCGAGTAGTCATTAGCTATACATGGCTTGTAACTGTTGTGTTGGATGTTAAATAGAGAACAGTCGATCCTGACAGAAAGTTCTGTTGGTTGGACTTCTGGATCATGAAGCTACTCATGGCTTTTCTGTCTCTTAAAAAGAAAGGACAGACAGGTGTCACCCAATGGAATCTCAAATGCACTCCTTGATTCTGGAAGTCTCCGAACGTGGGCTGCTTATCCTTTGCTTTCTTCCTGTTCTCCCCACTGAAACCTTAAAAACTGAGTATTTTTTCTTAGAGAGCTTTTTCTATGTGAATTTGTGGAGTTTTATATATAACCTAGAACAGGAAATTCTAAACAGTGGGTCTTGACCCACTGGATTAATTCAATCAATCTAGTGCCTTGAACTTGCCTTAAAAGCAACAGAAATAGAATGGACATATCAGGTATCTTTCATGTGACTTGGAAATACATTTTGTTGTGATTTTATAAAAGTTTGCCTCAGATATGTATGTCTGAGTGTACTGATTCACTGTATAAAACGTGTATGCTTGCAAGTCTGCTTCAAAGAAACAAAACAGTGAAACGATCTTTGTCTTTGAAGCAAAACACAAGCAGTGTGTGAATGCTAAGAAGCTATTTAATTATTCTTATCAAAGACCACTCACTGAGTCTTCTTGCTTACACAACCAGCGATGAACAGGGCAGTTGACCCGAGGGTGGACAGTGGTCTCTAGAGACTTGAACAGCTGGTGTGGGCTAATCATTGTTATCTAATGTCCAGTAATACTTAGCAGTACATGCATTTTGAAGAAGATTTCTTATAAATGTGATGTAGATAAATGAAATTCAATTACATTTGAGTACTTCCATTTTTTGAAGAGTTATTTATTCCATTTTCAGTGATTCTTCTAAGTTAAATGGTTTGATATATTTTTCATTTTATTGATTGGTACATTCTTATATATAAGAGTTACAATAAAGATTTAGATTTCTGACACAAAACCATCTATTATTTTCCTTTTTCTGTCTAAAAAAATGTAGCAGTGCTTTTCCAGAGATGTGAATGGAACAGCTTCCTCCTCATTCTCCAGCAGCTAGCTGTCTGCCTTTTCTGCCTGGTTGGAATAGGAAGTTGCTGGGACAAGTGGGAACTGTGCCACTAGCTCCGATATTCTGCTGGCCGGGGTGGGAGTGGGGGCCTGGGCAGCGTGGGGGGGGGGTGTTGGCGGAGGGAAGCGAGGTGGACTTTAGGTGCTAGTATTCTGTATATGGAGGTGACAGTTCTATTGCTCCACATTGCCTCCCACCTTAGATAATTTCTCAGAAGGTTTAACCTTTACTACTATCAAAACATTGTACACATTTGGCTACTGATGCCTGTTTATTTTATAAGCTTCATGAGAACAGGACTTTTGTCTTTCCCTTTACATTTTTTTTGTTTATACTCTTTTCTCTGCACCTGTGCCTGCACTTGGACCAGAATTAACATTCAATATAATTGTTTAATGCAATGATTTTCAGTGAATCCCCAGAGCAGCACCATCACCTCATTTGGGGAACTTACTAATACTAATTCTAGGATTTTATCTCAGACTTGGTGGGCAGTGGTTACATTGAGCTGCTAACTGCAAGGTCAGCTGTTTGAAACCACCAGCAGCTCCTTGGGAGAAAGACAGGTTTTTCTACCCTCGTAAAGAGTTCAGTCTATTAAAAAAAAGCAGCCATCTAAGTGAGCTATCAGCTAAATCCACACAGAAGAATCACACCAGCTTGTGTAATCCAAAGAAGACAATAACAAAATTCAAATATGACCAAAGGAAAAAAGGTATCAGATTTTAAATTGTAAACTCCCAATTTGTAGAAAGCTACGGAGGACAGTGGGAGCCCAAATCCCGCTAGTCCAGTGGTTCTCAACCTTCCTAATGCCGTGACCCTTTAATACAGCTCCTCATGTGGTGACCCCAACCATAAAATTATTTTCATTGCTACTTCGTAACTGTAATCCTGCTACTGTTATGAATCATAATGTAAATATATCTGGTATGCAGTATGTATCTTCATTGTTACAAATTGAACATAATTAAAGCATAGGGATTGATCACAAAACAATATGCAATTATATATTGTGAAATATTTATGTTTTTTCCCATTGTCTTAGGCAACCCCTGTGAAAGGGTCGTTTGACCCCCAAGGGGGTCATGACCCACAGGTTGAGAACTGCTACACTAGTCAGATTAAGTTGCTGGCAGATCTCCTCTAGCCACGAGCAAGGGTCTTGAACAATTTTGCTATCAGCTAGAGATTATTGTAATCTTAATTATGCTGAGTTGAACTTGATACTTGGTCAGTTGACCTACCTCTTGATCCAACCTGCATTTGTTATAGGTGCAAGTATTTCTTGCTTGTTCCATGACAAAAATTTCTTTCCTGGCTTTTAAAATATTGATTGTAGCCTTCTCTTTCTTACTAATTATTTTTAATTTTTATATTTTGATTATTTTATCTTTACCAGTTTATTTTGTTTTTAATTGTTTCTGTTGGATTTTCCAGTTTGTGAAGCCCAGAGAAATAGATGCATAGAGAAAATGACTGACTCAACAGTTTACAGGGGCTGTAAGGGGGCCAAGGGGAGATAGGGACAGTGAGAGGATTTGGGGAGCAAAGAATGTTTGCAAGGGGCGGGGAGGGGCACTAGAACTGATTGTGATTACACAACTCATTCTAAAAGCAATTTAGCCATAAAAAAAGAATATGTTCTAAAATGGATTGTGGTAATGATTGTACAATTCTTCTTGAGGTAGTGGTTGTACAGTTCTTGATATGATTGAACTAATGAATTGTATGATATGTGCATTATGTGCCAATAAAACTGTTGAGAGAGAGAGCGAGAGAAAGAGAGAACATCAGAAATTCACAGATGCAGTTCTACCCTGTCCTATAGGGTTGATATGAGCCAGCATCAATTCAATGGCAGTGAGTTTGGGTTTTGTGGTTATCTCAGACCTACTGACTCAGCGTATCTGGAAGTGAGCCAAACTCTCCGTGGCTTAACAAGTCCTCCAGGTGATTCTGATGTTGGACGAAGTTTGCGAGCAACTGGCTTAGTGAGTCCCAAGTTAGGAGTGTTGAGGATGTTGTGTTCGGCCTTCTCAAATGTGAATTTTCATACTTAGGTTTTTACCTAGGGCTTCATAGAATGATCTGGAAAAGATGAACAAATGTTTAGAAATAAGCCAGCACTAACTAACTAACTAACTAAATAATAGAGCAGTAAGCTCTCATCTGTGAATCTTTGAAAACTTACTATGATCTAGCCCTCCTATCATGCCTGTGTATGTGTTGGGGGTGGTGTGATAGGGAGGTACCAAATGTAAAAATTGTATTTGGTAGTAATATTGCTTCATAAGAAAATATGAAGCCTTAGGAGGACCTGGATAAAGTGTGAGAAAAATGTGGAACCAAACTGAATGAAAAGGACCAGTCTTATTTGTCCTGCCATCAATGTCAGAATGTAGATGAATTGTTGATTGGAAAACCCATGTGCTCTCTATGCTTTCACCCCATCCACAATACATAGGTAAGAACTGAAAATAATATTTGAAACCAACTATATAATATATACCCACATGTGAAAATAGCCTTATCTAAACTAGTCATTCTGCACATAAAAATCAATTTTAAATGATCAGAAATGCAAGTATTGCTTGTACTGAATTTATTTTTCATTCTTTTTGCTATTATACCTTCTAAACATCCAACTATAGTATAAAGAGTAAACATAAGAATAATATTTCCAATCTTTGGCATATTAACGAATGAAATGTTTTTAAAGAGATTTAAGTGGTATGGTAATGCTTCAGATCTAGAGCTAAACTAACACATCCATTGAAAAAGCAATGCATATTATGGAACTATGTATATAAATAAAATGGCATAAAATATAGAGAAAATAAATACATCTAAATAGGAACACATTTCTGAGATTATATAGCTATTAGGGTTGGTTTTTCATTGCATTTTTGTTTACAATGAGTAAATATTTTATAACTGGAATGTAACATTTGTAGTACAAAATTCTAAAAAGTTAAAAAATGTTTTCTATTATGTTGCCATAATTATATCAATATCAGCTCTTTCTAGATTTAAGAGCACACATAGATATGCATGTGTTTTATAGGACTGGGTTGTTCAGTCATTTTCAGCACTTTATAAAAGAGTTCAAACAAGGAGAACGCCAACATTTGGGTCAATTCCTAAGGCTTCTTTTCCCCACTGATCTTGAAGATTACTTAGAGAAGTTAAAATCATTTCAGAGGTCTCCTTGCTCTGAAATTTATTTTAAAATAACATCACATAGATTACTGACACCTTAGGAAGTGCTTGAGCAGCGGACCAGGGATCTGAACAGTGAAGTAAACTTCTCCCCTAGAGGCAAGATGAGGCCAGAGCAGGAGATGGAAAAGATGGAAGGTAGGAGGGAGAGCGGAGGCCTGGTGCCCTGAAGCATGGGAGACTTTTCATGAGGTCTCAGAGTCCCAGTGAAGTCCAGTTATGGGCCCTGAAGCAGGCTAGCTCCTGTTTTCAGTCTTATGAAGCTCAGTCCATTGGTCATGCTCTTTTTCTTGAGTGAAATATAACTTAGAAAGAATGACAATGGTGTTCAAACCCATAGTTCTGAGTAGCAGATGCAGATTTAAACCATCCCAAGTCGACCAGGACAAATGCCAGGGTCGCATTCACAGGAAGGCCTTTCTTAAGAGCATCTAGCTACTTGGACCCTGGTTTGCTACCTTGGAAAATGAAGGTGATCCTGATTAGCACACAATAACCCCAACCAAACTCACTGCCACTGAGTCGATGTCTATTCCAAGCAACCCTACAGGACAGAGTAGAGCTGCCCCTGAGAGTTTCCATGATTGTACCTGTTTATGATATTTTAAAGCTTTGTCTTTCTCATGTGGGGAAGCTGGTGGTTTTGGAATGCCAACCTTGAGGATCACAGCCCAGCACATAACTACTAGGTTACCGGGGCCTCCCTGAGCACACAGCACAACTGGCCGAAAATTGTATGGTTACACTTTTTCTCAGTTAAATCTTTGACTCATCTGGAATCTTCATTAGTGTAGGGGGTGAGATAAAGCACCAGCATTGCTTGTTTTCAGAGAAGTGGTTAGATATTCTAAGATCCATTGATTTGAAATTTTAATTTGTTATATACTAATTTTTCTTTTATATTTAGGGCTATTTCTGAACACTGTGCTGTGCTAATTAGTCCATTTATGCAGGCACCAACAATAATTATTCTATTTATGATATATCTATAATAAGTTTTATTATTTGGTAGGTCTAGTCCCCACTCAGCACTTTTTCTTTCTTTTAGTTTTTGATGGCTTATTTTATACATAAAGAGCCCTGGTGGTGCTGTGAATTAAGTGGAGAACTAAGACACAAGGTCAGGGATTCAAACCCACCAGTTACTCTCAGGAGAAAGATGAAGTTGTCTTTTCCTGTGAAGATTCATAATTTTAGAAACTCTATATAGGGTCACTATGATTTGGAATCAACTTGAAGTGGGTTTTGGGTGGGTTATTTTATATATTACCTAAGAGTAAGCTTTTCCTACTGAAAAAACTATTGATAAAATTGACATGTTTATAATTATGAATTTTTTCTTACAAAAGTAATGTGTCTTTCACCAACCTGTATATTCAGCTTTAATGCTGTCAGGCTTTCTTCAAATGTAATTGGATATTTCCTATAAATTTTATAACCACATACTTTGTCTTTCTTGTTGTTTTTGTTGTTGTTAGATACCATCAAGTCCATTCTGATTCATAGTGACCCTTTGTACAATCCAACAAAACACTAGCCAGTCCTGAGTCAGCCTCACAATTGTTCTTATGTTTGAGCCATTGCTGCAGCCACCAAGTCAAACCATCTTGAGGGGCGTCTTCTTTTTTGTTGCCTCTCCACCTTACCAAACATATGTACTTCCCCAGGGACTGGTCTCTGCTGATCGCCTATCCAGAGTGTGTTAGATAAACTCTAGCCTTCCTTGCCTCTAAGGAGCATTCTGACTGTACTTTTTCCAAGATATATGTTTATTCTTTTGGCTGTCCATGGTACTTTCAACATTTTTCTCCAGCATAACAATTCAAATGCATCCTTCCCCCCCACAGTCTTCCTTATGCAATGTCCAACTTTCACCTGCACATGAAACGATTGAAAATGCCATGGCTTGGGTCAGGCGCACCTTAGTCCTCAAAGTAACATCGTTGCTTTCAACAGGTGGAAGAGGTCTTGTGCTGCAAATTTACCTCATGCAATGCATTGTTTGATCTCTTGACTGCTGCTTCTATGAGCATTGATTGTGGATCCTAGCGAGATGAACTCCTTGACAATTTCAACATTTTCTCCATTGATCGTGATGGTATCTATCGATCCAGTTGTGAGGAGTTTGGTCTTCTTTGCACTGAGTTATAATTAATACTGAAGGCTGCAATCTCTGATCTTCATTAACAAGCGCATATGGCACTATCACTGATAATGTTTTGCTTGTGTGCATAAGGGTTTCTGTAACTGTCACCGTCTCAATACTATCCATAGTGTTTGCATTGGTTCATTTCTGTGTAGTGGAGAGCCTATTTCTTCTTCTTCTTTTTTTTTATTATTTCTTCTTTGTAGTCTGAAAACTCTGGTGAAACCTGTCAATTTTGGATACTCTGCTGGTATCTGAAGTATCAGTGACATAGCTTTCTGCATCACAGCAACACATAAGTCACTAATGTACAACAAACAGACAGATAAGTGGTGGGACTTTCTTGTAAATATGGTAAATGAGATTTTTCTTATATAATTGTTCATTATTTTGATATAAAAATCCATGGATAGTGTTATAACTAGAAATATTTCTGAATTTTATTACCCCTTCTATTCATTTCAACTGACATTGTGAAGTTTTAAATATATATGGAGTCATATATTCTAAAAGGTAGAACACTTAACCCTCTCCATCTCAATTTCGATGCCTATTTCTTTCTCCTGATTAATTTAGAAGTACTTCCAAAAGAGTATGAAATATGTGATAATGTGCATTTTCTTAACAACTCACCGAGAGTTATTAAGTTATGAGCTATCTTAATAGCTCATTAATTGGAATAATTCTAATAACACTGATGATGGTAGTAATATGATAAATGCTTCTGGTACTATGCTCCAGAAACTGCAAGTACTTCTTGTATAGTAACTTACTAATCAGGATGACTGACTTTTGACATAAAAAATATATTTTTTATATTTATATTTTCCTAAAACTTAAAATTCTTCACTTGTTCCAGATTTTTTAAAGAGTGAAATGCCATTATAACATCTATATAGCTGATCATCTGGCATATTTTTCTTTTTTGATTTCTTATGCCTTGGCATGGTTGGTGATACATTATTATTTTAGTGTGATTCTGGATTCTATTTGCTTATATTTTTACATATGATTTTTACATTAATATTTATAAGTCAAATTAAAATTTCTTTTTGCTATATTTATCAGATTTTTGGTACCACTATCATGCTGATTTTCAGAAAAAAATTGGCAGTTTGTGTTCTTTCCATCTGTGCTGGAAAATTTTAAATGATTGGGTTTGTTCTTATAAAGATTTATAGAATTTACCTGTTACATCACTCCACATGTGAATTTTTTAATAAGGAAATTCTGTGATAAGATTCTATTTTATTTGGAATTTTTTGCAACAGGCATTTAAGAAATGTTCCATATTTTTAGCAATGTGTATTTGCTTCTCTTTCCCCTATCTTTCACTATTTGCATATACATGCAAGACAAAGTATTCTCTTAAAATTGTTGTCTTTCCCCCCTATTTGTCTATATGTGAGGACATTTATTAAAGTTCCCAGAAAAATAGAAACAAAAGGTAATAGACCACTAAAGACAAAATGGGTGCATGAACAAATGTGGTGAAGAAAGCTGATGGTGTCCGGCTAGCAAAAGATAGAGTGTCTTGGTTCTTAAAGGCTTGAAGATAAACAAGTGTTCAACTAGCTGAGAAGCCACAAAGTCCTCCACATGGAAGAAGCACACCAACCTGTGTGTTCATGAGGTGTCGTGTCGATAGGATCATGTATCAGGCATAAAAACCCCAGAACGAAAAATCATATCAATTTGACTGAGTGGGAGTGTGGAGTGGAGGCCCAAAGCCCATCCACTTGTAGACAATTGACCACCTCCTTACAGTAAAGTTGCAAGGAAAGGACGAGCCAGTCAGGGTGGGGTATAGCACCGATGAAACCTACAACTCTCCTCTAGTTCTTTAATGCTTCCTACTTAACACGCCCCCCCGCCCCACACACACACTATCATGACCCCAATTCTACCTTACAGATCCAGCTAGACCAGAGCATGTACACGGGTACAGGTAAGACCTGGAAACAAAGGAAATCCAGGACAGATAACCCCCTCAGGACCAATAATGAGAGTAGAGGGTAAGGGGAAAGTCAGGGGAGAAAGGGGAAACTGATCACAATGATCTACATATACCTCCTTCCTGGGGGACAGACAACAGAAAAGTGGGTTAAAGGAGACATTGGTTAGTGTAAGACAAGGAAAAATAATAATTTATAAATTATCAAGGGTTCATAAGGGAGGGAAAATGAGGAGCTGATACCAAGGGCTCAAGTAGAAAGCAAATGTTTTGAGAATGATGATGGCAACGAATACACAAATGTGCTGGACACAATGGATGGATGGATGGATTGCGATAAGGTCTGTATGAGTCCCCAATAAAGTGATTTTTTAAAAAGGTAATAGAATTGTTCTCTATATTTTTGAAGCTCCCTTGTGTGGCTTTTCTCTGCTCTTCACCAGCCCTCCTCCTCCATGCTTTGCATTCCAATTGGCTTACAGTTCATTTGCCCTATCACCCTCCCCATCCCAAACCAGTTCCACCCGCGCATTGAATCTACTGGTTTTACTCACAGTGACCCAAAGTACAACAGAAACACTGCCCAATTTTCTGCTCTCCTTATCACTGTGATGTTTGAACCCACTGTTGCAGCGACTGCATCCAGCCATCGTGTCAAGGGTTTTCCCAACTTTTCATTGAACCTCTACTTTACCAAGCATGATTTCCTTCTCCAGAGTGGTCCCATCTAGTAATATGAGACAAACTAGTCTCATCCCCGCTTTCAAGGAGTATTCTGGCTGTTTCTTCTTCCAAGACAGATTTTCTTGTTTTTTTTTCAGCAATCCATTACACACACACACATATATATATGTATTTGCTTTTTTCAGCAATCCATTACATATATATATATATATAGCCAACGTCACAATTTAAATGCTTCAGTTCTTTTTCTCTGGTCTGCCTTACTCATTTCCAGCTTTCACATGCATATGAGGCAATTGAAAATACCATGACTTGCATCAGGTACACCTTAGGCACACCATGTCCTTCTTTCTATAAATCACTTCTTCCAAATGACTTCTGTACCCTTCGATACTTTAAAGAGGCTGGTGCGGCAGATGTGTCCACTGCAATATGCCATTTGAGCACTTAGCTGTTGTTTCCAAGAACACCGGCTGTGGGTTCAAATAAAATGAAGTCCTCCACAGGCTCGGCCTTATCTCTGATAATCATGGTGGTACTAGTGGCCCAGCTGTAAGGATTTTAGTTTTCCTTACACTGAGTTGAAATACATACTGAAGGCGATAGTCTTTGAGCTTCATCAGTACGTAAGTCCCTTTTGCTTTCAGGAAGCAAGGTTTTGTTGTCTCCATATTGAACCTTTTTCTGGACCCGACACCAGGTTCTTCTTTCTGTGGCCAGTGGGCTTGGATTACTCCCTCAGCATCCAGAGTGAACAAGTAGGATGAAAGGCTGCAGCTCTGATGAAAACTTTCCTGTTTCTAAATACTTCAGTATTGTCAGCTATTTAATTGAAGTTTTTCTATTTCAACTTGAATCAAGGAATGTCACAGACGGCAGTATCCGGAGGGGACATTTAAGACCTTTGTTTGGTGATCATTGGCGAGAAGATAACCATTTCACCAAATTATCATAGACAGAGGGTGGCTGTGGTGGTAACATGGCCAAGCGTTGGAAGCAGTAGTTTTGGAGCATGACTGCTCGCTGTGGTTTTCTAGGGAGCGTTTCGGAACAACAGTTGCTTGTGCCTCCAGGTCGGAGGGTAGATTTGACAACTTGAGCAGCAAGTTTAAAGTAGACACTATCCTCCTAATTGTTCCTCTCTCTGAGCCCATTATTGCAGCGACTTTGCCAATCCATCTCGTCGTGGGCCTTTCTCATTTTCCCTGCCCCTCCCCTTTACCAACCCTCATGTACTTGTCCAGGGGCTGGTCTCTCCTGACAGTATGTCCAAAGTATGCAGGACAAAGTCTCGCCATTCTTGCTTCTAAGGAGCACGCTGGCCTTACTTCTTCCAATACAGGTAGGTTTGCTCTTTTAGCAGTCTATGGTACTGTCAATATGCTTCTCCAGTGCTACAACTCAAATGAAATACAATTTAATAAGCCTCCTCGTCACCTTTTCTCCGTAGCCCAGCATTTCACAGAGTGATTTTCCCTCCCTGACTTTCCTTGGCTGTCTCCCAGCTTTCTTGCCTCTCCTAAGTCTTGCTTTCCATTAACAGCTATAGGTCCTGCCCCTAAACCACATGAACAAAACACAACACTATTGAATTTATTCTCTTTGGTTCACAATGATTTTCCAGTTTCCAAATTACAAGCGTTGGTTTCCCACCTGTACGTGGCCTGAGATAGTCACTTGACTTCCCCATCAGGTTTCCAAGGCTATGGTCTTGATAGAAGCAGACCCCCACATCTTCCTCCCCACAGAGGCCCTGGGTACATTTGAACCACTGGCAAATCTTGCGGTGAGCAATTGAGCAGCTCATCAGTGTGCCATCAGGTTTGACACAGTGGCTGCAACACAGAGCTCAGTGACGGTGAGGCTGTTGCGGAACTGGCCAGTGGTTTGTTTGTTGATCGAGTCTGTGAGTTGGAATCCAGATGGTGGCACACGACAGCAATTACGGACGCTGGATGCTGCCCACGCTATTGCCTTGAAACTTGGGTTTTTTGGGCACTACTCTCTATACTTTTAGCCCTTCCTTGGTGATAATCCTCATATGTCCAACCCCTACTTCTTACTTGTTACCCTTTGACATTGATGTGCTTCAAGTTATTTTGGCTGGCTTCTTGTTTCAGCTCCATACTGACCCTGAGGGAATGTGTTCATTCTCAGTACTCTTAAATTACACATAGCTGCAGAAACGCCCCGAGTTCTCTCTCCTCTGAGCTCCTTTTAAGTATCAAGATACAGACTGGATTTTCAGTATGGAGGCTCTCACAGGCTTTGCAAACTCTATGCATCCAACCTGAGTCATTACCTTTCCAGTTAAATCCTGTGTACGATCCTGCCATCCATCCAGTTTTCCAACATACAAAGAAAACATCTAAGACTCCTTTTCACTTCCCCTACATGGCTCTCATTTGTCACCAAGTTCTGTTGATTTTGTCTTTTCAAATTATTTTTCATATACTTCCCTACCTCTCTATCTAGTCACAATCTCAACCTTATATAAAAATTTTAAAGTCTGTACATAATTGTGATGGCTTTTGGCTTTCTTTGTAGCCACTCTAGGCTTTCTTTGACTATTCCAAATGAAATCCTATTTAAGTTTACTCTTTACACTTATTCCCAAACTTCTTCATGACATGCACTTGCACTACCTACTTCCTCCTTAATTTAAGATTAGTTTTCTAAGCATACTCCCAACCAGGGTCATAAGAATAGGCTCAGCAATAAAAGACAATGGGTGTGGGCATATCTGACTTTTGGCTTCCCAGTGCCACAAGGTAGGAACTAGACATGCTTCCCTATTACAGCCTTCTTTACCTCTCTGTCACCAGTCATTCCTCTCACACCTCTCCACATCTGTGCTGGGTTCAATAATTCATTACAACGGCAACACAGAATCCAGGCAACAGGGAACATAAGAGGTACGACAAGCCAGAATCAGCAAACAAGGATACTACCATGCGCTGAGTCAATGGCTGCTGCCTCAGCCAGCAGCCAAGTCTCCCTCTGATATTTAGTCTCTCAGCCACATGGGTCTTTGGCCTTTGCCTCCAGGGGCCAGCGAACTAACTCACCTGTCCCTCTGGATCACAGGTCCATGGTCTCGGACTAGATGAGAAGAAGGTACCCCACAGTCTTGATGCTACTTACCTGAGTGTACCGGTCCCTGGTGCATCTGCTCTCGGTGACCCCTGACACTTCAAACCGAGATCTTGATCGAGCTCTTCCAAGGTCCTGGTCTTTCCCTTCTTGTCAAAGACAGCTCAGCCTTCTAGCCAGAGGGATGCTAACAAAAACTGACCAATCCCCTCTATTAGTGTTCGGTGCACCCTGTTTGCATAGTCCCACCCAGTCATTTGTTGGGACATACGAGCCTGGGGTCAAAGAGCCATAATAAGCAATTTCCCTCCACCAATTACAGGGAGACATTTTGTTTACCCAGCACTTTAGCCCATAACTCATCTGAGCTTCACACAGCTGACAGGGTAAATTCCCTTCTGAAATACCATTCTTGTAAGATTTATGAAGTAGAACTCATCAATCCTCCCATGCAAATGTAAAGACTATCTCTTCTACGAAATGCTGACTCATAGTGTGTTCAATGATCACTTGCTAATAGTTGTTTTCTTATTAGCTACTTTTCCTACAGAACGGACACTTGTAAGACTTAGATTTACTTCTGTATCTCTAATACATGGGTCATTCCAGAATATATTGAGTTCTCTGGAACACTGACTAAACTAATGGGATAATATTTTAACCAGAATGATATTTAATGATAATTTCAGGATGAATAATCAGTGGAGATGAAACTTGAAATAAGGAATTGTTATGTTTGGGGTCATAATCAGCCTACTTAGCCTCTGGACCACCTATCAGCAAGCCAGATCTGTTGGCCTAAGTTTGAGCCTTGAGCATTCACCAGAGACTACAGCATCCTCTTTGAACACAACATCTTACTTTATCCTGCCCTCTTCTTGTTACAATTTTATCTTTACTGATTTGAATTCTTGACTGTGTAGTCACAACTACAATCCTACTTCTAGCCCCTTGGATTTAGTGTTTGTTTTCAGTTTTTATCTTTTTATTGCTTGACTGTATATGCCAGCTCTTACAATGCCAGTTGTCAATTCACACTCCCCTTGTCTCAAGCAAGGTAGACTTGCAGCCTTCTAGAAGGAACGCAGAGTTCTGTCTTAGTCATTTGGGTGGGGAGGGTGGGGGGTGAATACACCAAACTTGATGAACCCACCTGCCAAATGAGTACATAGCTATCTGGTGGAGCCATGTCTGGTTCTAATGTGAAGGCAAATTTTGGATATGAGTAATATATTTAAATGATTTTGCTTTATTTACCTCAAATTTCCATCTTCCATCATACTTAGCCATGAATAAATGCAAAACAAAAGAAATCATAATAATTTTAAGACTTCGAGGGAATAATCAGTTAGTTTGGGATAACTCAAAAACAAGCAAAAGGATAGATGATGACATATGATTTGCAGCTGGTATGCTTCTGGAAGGCTTGGGGATAATAATGTTTACCCAAATCGCATCAGCCACTATCTGTCCTGTAGAGAACTCTTTGGCAAGTATCCTGAGGATAAAATTTAGAGAAAAAGTTAATACTTGTTGCTTTGTACTGAGTTCCAAGAGGCAGTTGGCTTTCAGCACTCCCCACAGCACACGAGGGGTATCAATAACCATAGTTCCCACTGGATGCAACAAGGAGGATAAAGACCTCTGGGAAGGGCCAGGGGATGACTGTACTTTGCACAGCAAGCACCATGTAGGAGGAAAGGAGACCAAATTACTGCCAAAGGCCTGTGTAGGGAGTTAAGGAAACAGTTCTTCCACCATTAGGCCTTGTGTTGATTTTGTTGTTCAAAGGAAAGTCATTTGAGGGGATTATATACAAACATTTAGTGACAATTTCCCATATAATGAAACCATGTGAGTTATGGATTAAATTATGACATGCCCCTTTATGTGGTAGTTACATAATCTGTTGTCAGTTTGAGAGTTTGAGATTTAAGACTAGTTTAGCCTGTCAATCAGGTTGCTCCTTGATGACTTCATTTGAAAGCACCAGGAGATAAATAGCTCATTGGAGGCAGAACACACGCTTACTCCCCATGAGACACTTCTGTTGAGAGGACACATAGAGCTATGTGCTAGAGCCCTGGAGCTGAAGAAGCCACATGGAAACCACTGCCAGCAGTGAGATGTTTCCACCGCCACTGGATCTATAAGACTTTCCGCACACTGGCTTTTGATTTTCCTACATTCGGCATCATTGCATGTGTTGTGTGAGTCTGGAGAGATTTATAGATTGGTATTAAACATACGGGCTAATATAGGACTTATGGACATGATCTGGACTGGGCTGGGATGTTTTCCCAATATGCAATTGCTCTTGTATATAAAGCTCTTTCTTATACACATATGAATGTCTATGAATTTGTTTCTCTCATCTACCCAGACTAACACATCCCTCAAGTATGAAGGGGTTTCATAAAGTTCATGAAAAGATAATGGAATTTTTCCATGAACTTTCTTAAGTCTCCTAAAAAATTATGTGTTGTAAATCCTACTCTACAAGATGCTAAAGAATATGATTGGTAACAGTGATGTTGATGAGGCATAATGCAATCTATAGGACTAGATTGTATTTTGAATCTGTCTTTTGAGGAGAGAGCAGAGCAACCACATTACCACCGAGGAAGAAGAGCCAGGAACAGAGCATGTCCTTTGGCTCCTGCACTCTTGACCTTCTAGACCAGTGGTTCTCAACTTGTTGGTCGTGACCCCTTTGGGGACTGAACGACCCTTTCACAGGGGTCACCCAGTTCATAACAGTAGCAAAATTACAATTATGAAGTAGCAAATGAAAATAAAGCACTGTTCTAGACCCAGGAAGATATTGATGCCAAGACACATGGAGATTGCTAAGGAATGCCAGGTTCATAGGTGATAGGAAGAGAAAGAGATCATCTCTCTGAGTCTGCACTGTGCTGTTTCTGCTTGTTCATTTGTTTGCTAAATCCGTCCAGTTGTGGTATTTCTGTTACAGCACCAAGACAATATGGATGAACTAATTCCTCTCATAGTAATCTTGTGAAGTAGGTAAACATTTTAACTGCATGAACTGAGCATCAGAGAGAATTAAGTGACTTTCATAAATCACATAGTCGATAGGTTGCAGAACCCAGCATTAACTCTAAGAAACCTAATCCCAGGACCCATTCCTTTTGCTGTCCTAACATTCCAACTGGAATCCCAGTTGAAGGACTAGATGACGAGAATAGACACAACTCTTTGGCTCCGCTTTGCCTTTGCACCAGGGAAGTGGTGAGCACTTGAAATCCAGGCCATGGTGACTTATGAAAAGGGTAATGATGTGGATGGAAATGGATGGGAAATAATGGTGGATTACCCACTCCATAAGTGATATTATAGGAGCCAATCTCTTGTGTCAAGGTAGATAATTATGTGAATCATGAATGAAGATTATAATGTAGATGCTCATGAAGGGGTAAAAAAATACCCTTAGGTCATGGGAAACAAAGTGGGAGACAATAGAATAGTCATGAAGCATATTATTCAAGTGAATGATGCGGAAATAAGAAATAGGAGTGGCTCTATGAGAAAATTTACTTGAGTAATAAGGAAAATGAGAATTCTCCCATCGTTAAGACTTGTGAAAACTCTCATGATAACCTTATGTCTGTCTATAGGACTGGTTTGTTCCAGCAGACAGTAGGGAAACAGCAGGAAAAGAGTGGGAATGGAGAGAGTTACGTTTTGTGTCAACTTGACTTGGCTAAGATTTTCAGTAGTTTGGCATTTGAGGCCCCCCCTTGATGGGGCCTTGATAGGATCAGCTGTGAGTGGCCAAGCAGCTGTGGGAAGATGAGGATGGCATAGAACCCCTTAGTGAAGTCCCCGTCCTGCTGCTTTCTTGGGGTATGTGGCCTACTCCACATATACAATAGATGCTATGGAATACTTCTCCTCTTGCTCACATGAATCCTGCATCAGTCTCATGAACTTTGTACTTGAGCCCATGGCCTACCATGTTGCTTGCTGATCCTATGAGCTATCGGCATACTGCACTTTGCCTGCCAAACTTGAATTTATTTGACTCAGCAGCCATGAGCCTGATCTGCTGATCTTGTCTTCATTTGCCTTTGCCTTCATCAGCCTGTGGCCTGCTTGGCTCTGGGTTCATCTTCTTGCTTCTTAGTTCTTCAGCCTCAGCAGCTACATGGGACAGGAAATGCCTCCAGCTTAGCATCTGACCTGTGGACTTGAACTGGGCTGGGTTTTCCTGCTTCTACAAGTTTGTGAGCCACGTTCTTGATAGAAACTTCTTTCTTTATATACACATATAAATATCATTATCTTTATTTTGCAATAGAACCTGGTCTAACACAGGAATCCAAGGCATAAAGGAGATTTAGAAGGTATTTCTACATATTTTGTTATACAATTAATATTCTTTGATTTCTGAAATCAGCCTTGGAAATATGGTTTGAAGTAGAATTAAAGACCCAAACTTCTCCTTCTATCAGGACTTTTCAATATTACCTTTGGGTAATATCCAATATTACCTTGGGGGTTCATATTTCCTCTGATATCAAGATCCTGTGGTTTTACAACTAAATATTGGCAGGAGATATGCGGGGATTTATTTAGGTCATGTTTTGCGATTAACGTAGTCTATCCTCAGGACATGCATAACAGTTTTTCTCTTCTAATCAGTTTTTTTGGGGGTCTTAATCTTAATGACCTTCTAACCTACTTTCACATATAAAAATTTTCCTCTGGGATGGAAATTCTCTACTAGTCTTAGGCATTAAAGCCTTTAACAGAAAAAAAATTTTTTTTTCAGGGATTTGGGAATCCACCTCATAGAAAAATTTCCTTATATTTGTAAATGTATGGTTTGGCCCATTTTCAGGTAATGAGAAGTCTAAATAGAACTGTACTTAATTTGTTTTAACTTCCTGGTTAAAGAATATTACCTGGTTCATATATAAAATGTGAATAGAAAAAACCAGGAATGCAAATGAGCCCCAGCTTTAACAAAGATGATCCACCCACCACCCCCAATACTATGGAGTTGATTCAGATTCATAAGAACCGTGCAAGACAGAGTAGAATTGCCCCATGGGATTTCCAAGGCTGTAGATCCTTACAGAATCGAATTATTATATCGCACTCCTGTGGAGTGGCTGGTGGGTTTGAACCACCAAACTTTGGGTTGGCAGCTAAGTGCTTCCAGCACTGTGCCACCAGAGCTTCTCAGCAAAGATGACAGCCATCTTTAATGAAACCACTCTATGCTGCCCTTTGCAAACTCTTTGATATATTTCTCAATAGAAAGCAGCTGCTTTGGACAGCATAGTTTACAATAGCTCTGTATCACAGTTCTGCATTGTAACTATAAATGATGTCAACATGTTCTCCTATCCAGCATCCTAAATGCTGATTCCAGCCATCCCTACCAGATGAGGGTCTAGCATTCTTCCACAAACATATTCATTATCATCCCATGCTGTCCCCACCCTTGAGCTTAATGATGACCCTTTGTAACACCATTCATCACTGCCTCTGAGTGCGTGCAGCTGAGTCTGTAGGCCTGTGGCTCCTCTCCCACACAGCGTCTCTGTTATCCAGACACAACATGTCTGCTTTGCCTTCCTTTTGATATATTTCTTTAAAATATTTTCATCTCTTAGCATAGGCTTATGATTGTAAAGGCAAAGTAAATGCAAGGTACATTTAATTTAGCATCAAACATAGCCATGTAACTAGCTTAGCAGTAAAAACAGGTAAGGAATAAATCACTTATAGAGAGACTAGGAAGGATATTGACATGGGTGAGAGCTTAGGAAAAACTGAGGTGAAAATTTATCATTTGTTATCTGGGAAAAGCTGAGGTGAATCAGTGACATGACCCTGATTCTCTTATTCTAAAGAGGCATAGTGGGAAATGAGGCATCTCAGTACATATCTGTTTTTCTGAGAAGAGGGTTTTCTAAATTTTGGTGTATTCTCATGAACATGAATAAACAGAGAACATCACTTGGAAATTAGAGGAGTCATCAATGTAATAGAATATGACATATACTTGAAAGATTAAAAAACTGATAAGATTATATTGATGGGAAACTGAGTTCATAAATATATAGGAGAAAAGGGCTTCTGCATGTGGAGCCTAATTTAGAAGGCCTCTAATATCAGACATTTTGCATATCAGGTGTTGAAGGAGATCCCTCGATTCTAAGATCGAGAGGATTTTTGTGAGCTCAGTCGATGGACCAGTATCTTTAGCCAATAGAAGAGGGGAACCCTTTCCTTCATAAGATTAGCCATTTGCAAACTCATATTTTCCTTCCAAACTCTGAGAAAGGCTCTGGTAAAAAAAATAATGTCTAAAAATATCCTAAGAGTAAGTGAAGCACCCAGAGATATGGCAACAATTTTAGATAAAAATACATTTGAAAGCAAAACCACCAACACCACAGAAGACCTACCACCTCAGATAACAACGCTTTTCAACAGCTGGTGACATTTGGGTGGCTAACTACAAAGACAGCAGTTCAAAGCCACCAACCCCCTCCTCAGGAGAAACATGAGGTTCTCTGGCCCTGGAAAGACTTACACCCTTGGAAACCCAAAGGGGCACTTCCATTTTGTTCTATAGGGTTGCTATGAGTCAGAATCACTTTAATGGCAGTGCATGAGGGTTTTTTTAGGGTTTCCTACAAAATGGGGGGATTCATATTTATAAAATAAGGAAAGTCCTTAGAGACCATGAGGATAGGAAATATAATTATCAAAATAAAAAGGCACATGAAAATATGTGTTCTTCCCTGGTAGAGGGGTCTCTGGGAAGAGACAAGCCAGACAGGGTGCGATGTAACAACCATGAAAAATACAACTTTTCTCTATTTCCTAAATGCTTCCTTCCCCCCTACAACTACCATGATCCTAATTCTACCTTGCAAGTCTGGCTAGACCAGAGTATGTACACTGGTACAGATAGGAACTGGAAACATAGGGAATCCAGGGCGGATGATCCCTTCAGGACCAGTGGTGTGAGTGATGATACTGGGAGGGTGGAGAGAGGGTGGGTTGGAAAGGGGGAACCTATTACAAGGATCTATATGTGACCTCCTCCCTGAGGGACAGACAACAGAAAAGTGGGTGAAGGGAGACATTGGACAGGGCAAGATATAACAAAATAATAATTTATAAGTTATCAAGGGTCCATGAGGGAGCGGGGAGCGGGGAGGGAGGGGGAAATGAGGACCTGATGCCAGAGGCTTAAGTGGAGAGCAAATGTTTTGAGAATGATGAGGGCAAAGAATGTATAAATGTGCTTTACACAATTGATGTATGTATGGATTGTGATAAGAGTTGTATGAGCCCCTAATAAAATGATTTTAAAAAAATAAAATATTTGTTCTTAACTTAAATAGCAAAAGGAACAAAATTTACTTTGAAAATTTAAACAGAAAAACTTAGAAAATTTGAGCAGAAGAATTCCCCCAGAATCAGCACAAGGCCAGAACACAGATAGAATGAAACTAGTGAGATATTCCCACCTAAGAATAATCAACAATATGAGATCAGAAGGGCAGCGTTTATGCTAGGATAAAATTCATAAAGGTTAGAAAAGGGGATGGGGGTTGGAAACAGGAAACACAGGGAGGAAATAGGTTAAGGCAATGGTTCTTAATCAGGACTCCTTTGGTGGGGGGATCCAATGACTCTTTCACAGGGGTCGTCCAATTTCTAATAGTAGCAAAGTTACAGTTATGAAGTAACAGTGAAAATAATTTTATGGTTGTGGGGCTCACCATAACATGAGGAACTGTATGAAAGGGTTGCGGCAGTAGGAAGGTTGAGTGAGAACCACTAGGTTAAGGATTGTTATATGTGAAGATTGCAGTCAATGAAATGAAACATAATGTCTATGAATAATCGAATGGAAAACTGGTGAATGAAAAACTATACATTGTAAGGTAATTTTGGCAACAGAAAGAAAGAAAAAGGGCCAAGGCAGAAAATAGTTGTACAGTTTTATTTCAGAGCTCCCGGGCGAGGTTTACAGGCCCCCAGTTGAGAGCCCTCGAAGTTGCACGGTCTGGACAAGAGGTGAAGAATTGTATAGCCCCGGTCTTGGGGAGGAAGTAGCTGGGGAATTTTCCATTTCAATTTTGCAACAATGTTCAAGGTTATCTGCAACGGTTAGCCTCCTGCATCTGGGGTTGGAAGGTCACCGAAGGGGAGGGGGAAGTCGAGGGAAAGGCTTGGTTTTCCCCAACGTCCTTGGAGTGTTTTTCCCGTGTCCAGGGCATTTTTCCACTTGCTTGCCCCTCCCACTCCCGTTTCTGCCTAACATAAACCTCCACCCAATTTACAACACAAAGTTAAAAAGAATAAAAGGAGACAAACCTACAGGTTTATATTCTATTTAAAAGCTTCCGAATAAGCACATGGAAAGGAGCACACACTCAGAGGAGTAAGAGGTGTTGATTTACCGTGACAGCGATAGAGAGGCTGAGATCGAATGGGCACCGTGAGACCTGGCCAACTGAATACTAAAAACAAAGAAAAGGAAGACGATAAAACCATATCCCGAGATACATTCAAAACTTCAACTTCGACCATTCCAAAGACAGGAAAATATAATATGTGGTAGGAAAAAGAATTGGATTGGCATTAAGCTTCTTACCAGCAGCATCAGCTGTAGTTTAGAGTTTAGAGGCCAGATTTGTGTTTATCCAAAATATTATTCACTCACGAGGACAAAATTAATTTTTGCCAGACACATAAAATGATAAATTTCATCACTTAAAACACTAGTGACAGAATAACTCATGAAAAAATCTATATGTGAGGGGGATTTAAAAGTCCATGGAAAAATGGAATTTGCTCAAAAACTTTTTATAGCCCATTGTGCCTAGAAAAATGAAAATAAGCCTAAAGAAAAAGACATAAAAGAAGTAACAGTAAGCACAAGTCCAAAAAAATAATATGATAGTTATGTCTGAATTATTTTTATGAGATAGAAAATCTAAGCTTATCCACATCACATTAATGTGGAATTAGCAGAATGGAATGAAAAAAGTAGAACCCAACTTTCACTTATTATGCAGAGATAATGTAGAATATGATGAATTATATATACTAGAAAAGTAAGTATAAATACTTGCGTATGTGTAATATTTGTGTTTCAAACCATTATATAAGGGGAAGTTGTCAAATTTGATCACTTAAGAGAGACAGCAATGAAGAAAAAGAAACCAGAAAATAGAATAAATGGAAAAATAAGAAAGTCTGAAAAAATGGATGCCTTTGATTATAGTGAAGATGAAGAATATTAAATATTCCACAGACTGCCAGGAGATCAAACAAATTTGGTAGTGGATGAAGTACAGCTAGAATGCTCTTTACTTGTTCCTGGAGCAGGGTCTCATGCTTGGTAAAGTACAGGATCAACGAAAAAGTGGGAGAACTTCAATGAGATGGTGAATTATAGTCAACTGATTTGGCCTTTCCAGCCATGATTTCCTATGTAGCATCTAGCTGGACTGTACACACCTGTGGGCATGGTCCCATTTCGGAGTGCCCTTTCTCTTAACGGACTGGAACAGGATGGAATTAAGACCTGCTGCTAGTAGTGGGTATGAATCTAGCTACATACTTTGTCACCTTCAGGACAACTTTAAGACCCAACTTATGTGAGGGTGTGAGCCAAGCCACAGCCTTTGTTTCTTTGATGTTATTCTTTTTTTTTTTTTTAAACAATTTATTAGGGGCTCATACAACTCTTATCACAGTCCATGCATATACATACATCAATTGTATAAAGCACATCTGTACATTCTTTGCCCTAATCATTTTCTCTTCTTTTCTTTTTTTTTTTTTTTATTTTTTTTAATTTTTTTTTTTATTTTTTTAATTTTTTTTTTTTTTACATTTTTTTTTCTTCTTTTACATTTTATTAGGGACTCCAACAACTCTTACCACAATCCATACATATACATACATCAATTGTACAAAGCACACCCATACACTCCCTGTCCCAATCACTCTCAAGGCATTTGCTCTTCACCTAAGCCCCTTGCATCAGGTCCTCCTTTTTTTTTTTTTTCCCCCCCTCCCTCCCTTTTCCCCCCTCCCTCATATGCCCTTGGTAATTTATACCTCGTTATTTTGTCATATCTTGCCCTATTCGGGGTCTCCCTTCCCCCCTTCTCTGCTGTCCCTCTCCCAGGGAAGAGGTCACATGTGGCTCCTTGTAATCAGTTCCCCCTTTCCAACCCACTCACCCTCCACTCTCCCAGCATCGTCCCTCACGCCCTTGGTCCTGGAGGTATCATCCACCCTGGATTCCCTGTATCTCCAACCCTCCTATGTACCAGTGTACAGCCTCTGTCCTATCCAACCCTGCAAGGTAGAATTCGGATCATGGTAGTTGGGGGGAGGAAGCATCCAGGATCTGGGGGAAAGCTGTGTTCTTCATCGATACTACCTCACACCCTAATTAACCCATCTCCTCTCCTAAGCCCCTCTATGAGGGGATCTCCATTGGCTGACACTTGGGCCTTGGGTCTCCACTCTGCACTTCCCCCTTCATTTAATATAATATATATATACACATACATATATACATATACACATAAATACACATAAATACACACACTTATATCTTTTTTTTTTTTTTTGCATGATGCCTTATATCTGGTCCCTTGGGCACCTCGTGATCGCACTGGCCGGTGTGCTTCTTCCATGTGGGCTTATTTGTTTCTGAGCGAGATGGCCGCTTGTTCACCTTTCTTTGATGTTATTCTTAAGCCCTCACCTTAGTAACCAGTTTAAACCCAGCCACACTCTTTGTTTTCCTTGGATAAATAAATGATACCACCACATAATTCTAATAGACACTGCCTTACCTGGAAAGCCAGACTTCTGGAAGACCTGCTGTGGCGTTTGGACATTTTTGGACCCTACACTTGCCTCAGCTCTGCCTGGCCTTTGGACTTTTCAGCGAACAGCACCAAGCACGACAGGAGACATTTGCTCAAAGTTTTGTGAGTTTCTGGGGGATGTTGCTGTGAATCACAGAACCCGGAGACATGAGAATATAATTAAGGGATAAGTGGGGGAAATAGAGCAGAATAACATCTTAGAAGAGTTGTGCTTTTAGGAAATTATTAATTTCTCTTTCCAATTAGTTTGGTATTAATTCATTAACAGAACTTATTACCACAGATGGAATGACCCAGTGGCTAAAATGTGCTCAACCATAAGAATGATTATGAAAATTGTGCAGGACTGAGCTGTGATTTGTTCTGTGGTACGTAGGGTCACGAAGAGTTCAGGACAGACTCAATGGTACCTAGCAACAAGAACAACAAACTATATCCAGACATAATAGGTATGCCGGTAAGTTTGAACAGCATGAATTATTCAATTCAGGGAAGATTTTGAGAATTAGTTTTAGAATGTTCCATGCAACTACAGGAAATGTCAGGAATCAAGTGAAACTGGAAGGTAAGACGTCCGGTTCCGTAGCTGCATCTTAGCAACGGGCTTAGCAACGCCCTGAAAAAATGGGAGCAAAATACCATGTGTGTTGGACAGGGTTCTCTAGAGAAATAAAACCAGAACACTAATAATGTTATATATATTTATACAGATAGATAGATAGATAACATACAAAATAAACAGTTAATTATATTATAAAGCAGTACAAATGGCTCAGTGCAACTCACTCCCGTTGTGAGACACTGGCAGTCCTTCAAGTCTTGAGGGCCTCTTGGCAGTCCTCTGTAGAGCAATTCAGGCTATCTGGGCACAGGCAGCAAACAGCAAGGCAGGTCACCAACAGTCACCCAGATGACAGGGTCTGACAGTCCCCAGCTCAAGAGATGTAAATTCCAATGGTGTGGCGAAGCAGATCTTGAAGGAACCTCAAATTATAGCGACACAGTCCACGGGTTAGGTGTCTCACAGGTAGTGTAGCTTGCAAATTGAGGCACAGAACAAGCAAGGCAGCGGCACACTGGTCTGATGATCAAAGAGCAAGAGACAAGAGAGCTGAGGCTCCTGGAGCTATTTATCTTTCCGCCCTTCAATCAATCCCACATATGTTCATTGGCCATGTTGGCACAATAAATGTTAACTGTCTCACCATGTAAAAAAGTGGAATTCAAAGTAAAAAGCATTGTAAGAGAAATTTTAACAAGATATAATTCATAAAGAAAACACACGAGTAATAAAATGCTACACACATGATATTGTTTCTAGCTGCCATCAAGTCAGCTCTGATTCATAATGACCCAATGTTCAACAGAATGAAACTCCACCTGGGCATGGGCCATCTTCAAAATTGATCTTATGTTTGAGGACAATTTTGTAGCTACTGTGTCAGTCCATCTTGTTGAAGACCTTCCTCATTTTTGCTGCCCTGCTACTAAACCAAGCTACCTGTCTTTCTCTAGGGACTGATCTCTCCTGATAACATGTCCATGCTTGCCTCAAAGGAGCATTCTGGATGTCCTTCCAAGACAGATTTGTTTGCTCTTTTGGAAGTTCATGGGACATTCTATATTCTTTGCCAGCAGCAGAATTTCAATGCATTGATTCATCTATGTTCTTTTTAATTTGATGCCTAATTTCCACCTGAATGTAAGGCAATTGACAATATCATGGCTTGGGCCAGGCACATCTTAGTACTTAGAGTAGCAACACTTCAAAGGGGTCTTGTGCAGCAGATTTACCCAGTGCAGTTTGTCCTTTGATTTCTTGGTTGCTTGTGCATCCAAGCAAGACAAAATCCTAGAAAACTTCACTCTCTCTTTTGGACTAATAACTTCTCTCTTCAGTTCCATGGGTTGTTGAACATACGCTGCGTCTTGAGAGGGTTGAATGTTAGCCGGTTATTTTGGGAGAATCATCCTGGGAATTCTTTTCATCTCCTTTGGATGCTTCCCCTCCCATTCGGTATTTTGCTCATAAAACATTTCAGTAAAGCAACTTGAGGCTTGACGTCTCTCTTTAGAAAAGATTAAAGTTTATGTCAGAAGATGATCTGACACTTGTTCTTGTTCAGAGTAGCTAAGCCAAAGGAAGAAATGAAGCCAAAGAGATGGATACAAAATTACAGAAGGCAGCTTGAGATGACAAAGTAAACTATTATAAAGAAATGTGCAAAGGCCTAGAGTTAGAAAACCAAAAAGGAAGTAAAAGCTTAGTATATCTTAAACTGAAATAACTAAAAAAATCAAGCTTCATATTTATAATAGCAGAGATGAATGATGTATAAAGCATACACTGAAAATTTTAAGGCAAAATGGGCAGATATATAATCGAAGTGGAAGATAGTTCTTTAAAAATCTCCACAGGAGAGAGAGAGAGAGAGAGAGAGAGAGAGAGAGAGAGAGAGAGAGAGAGAGAGAGAGAGAGAGAGAGAGAGAGAGAGAGAGAGAGAGAGACCAGTCTTCAACCTGATTCATCAAGACGTGAATACAACACACTGGCACGTACCAGGGAACCAATAGAGAGGTCTGTGGGGCTGGCCCCAATCCCATCTATGTGGACACCACCCCCCCTCAGAAGAATGCACTTCAGAGGACAGCACTGGGACTACAGCTTGGGGAGAAGAGTGCATCTGATTAGAGCACGTGGGAGAAATGAAAGGGGATGGAGAGGGAGGGGAGGCTATCCTGGCCCAACAAGCCAGAAGGACGATATTCCTGCTTGGAGCAGACAACACACAGAGAGGACCATTGGACCCGCCCCACCACGAGACACGGCGTCCCTCACTAAACCATCGCACTGCGGGGGACAACACTGGAGACAGCGCGGGAATAGTGCACAATCTGCTCCCACCACGCTGGGGTGAAACACTAAGAGCATGCAACAGAGGAGCAAGGGGAGCAAAGTGATGAAACCCCCGGGAATACCAAAAATAGACTTTGGAGACAGACTATGGCTCCTATCAGACTGGACTGGAACACACTCATAAAGGCCAACAAACAGAACTTGAACTGTTTATAGGCCTTTCCATTTTTGTCAGTGGCTTTCTTTTTGTTATTGTTTTGTTGGTCTTGAAAAAAAATTTTATCTTTTGAATTAAGTGAAAGTTTACAGAGTAGATCATAGTTCCTATCCAACCACCCCATAACTCATCCATTGAGATCCCCTCAGTGCACCATCACTTATCACACGGTCTTCCTGTGTCCATTCCTCCTCCTCCTGAGCCTCGGAGGTGTGTCCTCGGTGAATTGCTGCCGTTCGGATGCTGCACAGTTGACTACTCTATTTGAGTTCAGTTATAGACCTGAAGACAGGGTTATCGTCTCGTGGTTCCTACCAGTCTCTGACCAGTAAGCCTGGTGTCTTATGATTTTGAGTTCCAATCTATATTTCCCTCTAGGAGCTTCTAATATGACCCTTTATCGAACAGGGGTAGTCAGAGATGCATACTGTCTCGTTCCCTGGCCGCAGGACTGTGTAGACTGATGTTTGCCTGGTGCATTAGTTCACTGGACTAATTTTTTCATATGTCTTTCAATTCTCGTCATGCCTACTGCCTGCAGACAAGGAGAAAACGATAATGGCACATCTGATGGCCACTCATACGTGTTTGAGACCCCAGTTACTTCTCACCAAAGTAGGGAATAAAATATTTTCTTTGCGAACCGTGTTATGTCAATTGGCCGTGGTGGCCCCAAGATTACGGTCTTGACCTCCCAGGCCCAGCTACTTATCTTTCGAGGTGCTTGCTTATGCTAAAAGGTTTTTAAAAATTATTTTTATAATTTTGTCTATGATGTCCTTGCCACATTCATAGATATATTTAGAACAAAAGAAAATAGGCATGCAAATATCTTCTGTCAAACCTATATACATTATGGATATACTCCCACTCCCTCTCCTCCACCTGGTCTGCCTGTGTTCCTACCCGGCCTCTATTCAGAGATCCCCACTGTTGGAGGATTATACAATTGCCATTTGCCTTTAATTCTTGCAAACACCCCCAATATTGCAATGCCTCCATTTCCCCCCAACCTTCCCCTTCGTGTGTACTGCTTTCCTCTTCACCCAGATTAACAATTTCCTTCCTTTTAACCTGACTTCCCCTCCCTCCCTTCCCTTTCAACTTCTGTTAACTATCAAAGAACATTTCTTTTAGTGTGAAAACCTATTCATGACTTTTCATAATAGTGGTCTAATACAATATTTAGCCTCTTATTCTTGACTAATTTCAAGGTTCATCTATGTGTTTTGAAGATTTAACTTTATTGTTTAGCAGTCATATTACTCTATTGTATGTGCGCACCAAACTTTATCCGTTCTTCTACTGATGACCATTCAGGTTATTTGCATCTTTCTTTTGTTACTGTGAATAGTGCTGGGATGAACGTCCCACTGTCACTGCCATCAAGTCGATGCTGACTCACAGTGACCCCACAGCACAGAGTATTTCACTGCCCCAGTGAATTTCTGCGACTGCACCTCTTTATAGAAGTAGAATGCCTCATATTTCTCCGGAGCGGCTGCTGCTGATTTTGAATTGGAACCCCTTTGCATCACAGCCCAACAAGTAACCACCATACCTCCAGGGCTCCTCGGGATGAGGAAGAATATGCATATTTTAATTCATATTGCCGCTCTTATTTCTCAATAGAAGGATTGATGGGTCATATGGCATATCTAGTCCCCACTCTGAGAAAGTGCTTTGCAGCCTTCTCTAGTGGTTGCACTGGTTTACAGCCCTGAAAGTATCACATGAAGGTTGAAGTCTCTGCACACTCTCACAAGCTTTTGTTGTTATCGGGTTTTTTGGTTTGCTTTTAATACCGGGGTATGATGGTAACTCATTGTTGTTTTAATTTTCATCTCTCAAATGGCTAAAGATTTGGGGCACTTTTTTCATGTGTTTGTTGGCATCCTCAACATCATTTTTCACGAACTCTCTGTTTATGTTCTCTGCCCATGTTTGAATTGGATTACTTGTCTTTTTCTTGTTGGCATATGGCTCTATGATCAGTGTATGGCGGTAGGCAATTTCTCTCATTAAAACACTTATCTCACTTTCATTAGGATGCCCAAAACTGTGATTTTGATGTGGTTTAAGTTGGAGAACACAGAATTCCTTGGGGGAAAGGATTAGAGAAGGAAACACTGTCTTCAGAAGTGTATACACTTGAATGGAAAATATGTTGAATAAAAATTGTTAAACAATTTGATGTTTTTATTTAGTGAAAATTTCTATGATTTTATAGCAGTGTCTTTGTAGCATTGTAGCATTGATTATTTTGAATTACATTTGTAAAGAAGGAAACACTGAATACCGGTGTACTTATTCCAACATTTCTTGCTGCAATGACAATGGATTATATGAGCAGTTCAGGAGGGAAAAAAACAAATCAATAAAATAACATTTTGTTGTTGTTGTGAGGTGCTGTGAAGTCAATTACAACTCACAACAATCCTATGTACAACTGAAAAAAGCCAGTTCCCACTCCTGCGGCTTCCTTACACTTGTTCTGATCAAGTTCATTGTCGCAGCTACTGTAGAGTCCATCTCACTGAGGGCCTTCCTCTTGTTTGCTATCCTTCTACTCTAGGAAGCACGACATCCTTTCCCAGGAAACTGTCTCTCCAGATTGCATATCCAAAGCATGCAAAACCAAGTGCTACCATCTTCACTTCTAATGAATAGACAGCTCTCTCACAGCTGGTTAGCCAGGTAGCTGCCTTCCAGATTTCTCAGTATAGATGAATGATCACTTCCAGGGCTTCCTTAGCTCGACGAACCATTTCAATTGGTATTCCACGCATTTCTGGAGCCTTTATTTATTTCTCACCTTCAGTGCAGCTTGAACTTCTTCCTTTCATACATAAAATCATTTTGTCTCAAATAGTGTCACATCTTCTTTGCTCAATTGTATTTTCTTGATTTCTTTTTGGTGTCCAGTGGTTCTAAGAATACTCTCTCGATGTTCAATAAGAATGGGGATAAGGGGCACCCTGGTCTACTTACTATTTTCAGGAGACATGTTTTTAGTTTCCTACCATTGAGTGTGATATTGGCCATTGGATTTTCATAGATGGTCATTATTATGTTGAGGAATTCTCCTTATAGTCCTATTTAATTAAGCATTTTAATTAGAAATAGGTGTTGGGTATTGTCAAATGTTTTTCTGCATCTGTTGATATAATTATGTAGTTCTTATTCTTTATCTTGTTTATGTGATGGATTATACTGATGATTTTTTTAAAATGTTGAACCACCCTTGAATCTCTGGTAGTCACACTTGGTCACGATGAATTTTTCTATATGTTTTTGGAGTCTATTGACCAAAAGGTTTTTGGAGAATTTTTGCATCTGTACTCATGAGGGATATTGATCTGTAGTTTTCTGTCTTTGTGTGGGTCTATGCCTGGTTTGGGTATCAAAGTTATGCTCAATTGATAGAATAAGTTTGGGGGTTTACAGTACCTTTCTATATTGTGGAATAATCTGTGAAAATTGTTGGTAGTTCTCTCTCTGTCTCTCATTTATCTATATTTAAATACCTGTATAGTGCTAATAGTTGTTAGCAGACTCAGAACAAACTCACTGTTATTGTGTTAATTTTGACTCACAGTGCCCATAGGACAGGGCAAAATTGACCCCGTTGGTGTCCTAGACTGTAGATCTTTAATATTTGCTGAAGGACATACAAGAACAATTTGCAGCAATATATTGACAGGGTTTCAGGCAGGATTCAGAAGTGGATTTGGAATAAGGGATATCATTGCTGATGTCAGACGGATCTTGGCTGAAAATAGAGAATACCAGAAAGGTGTTTACTTGTGTTTAATTGACTACTCCAAGGCATTAGATTGTGTGGATATATATATAAAAGAAAACCATGGATAACTTGAGAAACATGAGAATTCCAGAACATTTGTTGTGCTCACATGGGGCTTATTCGTGTATTAAGAGGTAGTTATGTGAACCAAACAGGGGAATACTACACGGTTTAAAATCAGGGTTGCATCTGCTGACCATAATAATTCAATCTGCATGCTGATTTACATGAAAGAGAATGTGGCATCAGAACTGGAGGAAGGCTTTATAACACTCTGTGATATGCAGATAATACAACTTTGCTTGTTGAAAGTTAGCAGGACTTGAGGTACTTAACGATGAAGATCAAGGTTACAGCCTTCAGTAGGGCTTACAAACATCCTTGCAACTGGACCAATAGGTGACATCGTGATAAATGGAGAAAAGGTGGACATTATTCAGGGTTTTGTCTTGTTTGAATCCACAAGCATCTGAAGAAGCCTTTAAGAGATCAAAAGATGCACAGCAATAGGCAATTCTGCTGCATAAGATCTCTATAGAGCATTGGAGAGCAAGGATGTTACTTTGAGGACTAAGGTGCACCTGACCCAAGCCATGGTATCTTCAATTGCTTCACATGCATGTGAAAGTTGGATATTACATAAGGAAGACCGAAGAAGGATTGATGCATTTGAACTGTGGCGCTGGAGAAGAATCTGGAATGTGCTAAAAGAACAAACACATCTGTCTGGGAAGAAGTCTGGTCAGAGTGCTCCATAGAGGCTAGAATGGGAAGACTTCATCTTACATACTTGGGACATGTTGTCAGCAGAGACCAGTCCCCAGAAAAGGTCATGTTGGTAAAGTGGAGGAACAATAAAAGAAAATTAGACCCTCAGCAAGATGGAATGAAGCAGTAGCTGAAACAATGGATTTGAGCATAGGGACAATTGTGGGGTGCACAGTACCGGGCAGTATTTCATTCTGTTGTACATAAGGTCACTATGGGTAGGGACAGACTTAATGGCATCTAACAACAAACCTTCAAAGGAATAGAAAGCCTTATTATTCTCCCGAGTAGCGACTGATGGTTTGGAACTACTGACCTTGCAGTTAGCTTCCCAAGGCATATCCCAATACAGCACCAGGATTCCTTCACTAGAAGGTTACTTCTTACCTTATCCCTCCTGTCTTTGCATGGGTTTCAGTAACCACAGCTCCATACAAAGCTCCTGGTGTTTTCCTGGTGGGATTCTGCTACTCTGCTTCTTTTGTTGTTTTTGTCTTCCTCCTCTGCCCCAGGAGCCCTGGTCATGTAGTACTTATGTAATGGGCTGCTAACCACAGGGTCAGCAGTTCAAAACCACCAGGTGCTCTAAAACATTAGTTACTAAAATACACAGGGGCAGCTTCTCCTCTGTCCTATGGAGACTCTATGAGTCGGGAGTGAATCAGTGGCAATGAGCATTCTATTCTCGTTTTCTATTCCTATTTGACTCTTCATAGGAGAACTCAGTTTATAGTCTTTTTCTTGTCAGTAGCAATACAAACAAGCCTCTAAGAGAAGAATTATTCCAGAGCTCTATCATTTTCAACCCCTTTTTATTACCAAGCTCTTAAGATGTGGTATTATAATCTGCTAACGTCCACAATCAAGTATCTCATTCTTCTTTAGAATGGTGAGTCATCACATGATATAGTAAAAAACACACTGATTACAGTGGTTGGGAAGTGAAATGTCTGTTTGAAAACTTAGTTTTTACATTAACAACTTGTTATTTTTTGGTTAGAGATACGTGGAGTCTCTGAGAAAAAAAGAAAAAGAAAGAAGGAGTACAGAATAAAACATTCTTCCTGAATTCTTGTTCTAGCTCATCTATTTCAGAGACATTTTCAGCTTTTATTAGCCTAAATTCCTTTGGGCAAATTGCAGATAGATGCTAATATCCTGTATGCTGCTCTATTTTGCATCTCAGTCTTTTATGAGTATTCTAATAAATGGATAAAGGAATAGAGGTGCCTCTTGATATCTTCCTTTAAAACAAGAAGCCTTTAAAAAGGGGGACGGAGCATGGTAGTAGGGCAGGAGGAAAGTCAAGGGAGATGGAGGAAAGAGCTAGGAGTCAAAGGGCATTTATAGAGGTCTAGACAAAGACATGTACATGCAAATATATATAGGAGGATGGGGAAATAGATCTATGTGTCTAGATTTATAGGTTTAGTATTAAGGGGGCAGAAGGACCTATGGCCTCTACTCAAGCACTCCCTCAATGCATGAATACTTTCTTTTATTAAATTGGCACTCTACGATGCTCACCCTCCTGACACAACTGCTGAAGCCAAAGCGGGTGAACAAGTAAATGTGGCGAAGAAAGCTGATGGTGCCCGGCTATCAAAAGAGATAGTGTCTGGGGTCTTAAAGGCTTGAAGGTGAACAAGCGGCCATCTAGCTCAGAAGCAATAAAGCCCACATGGAAGAAGCACACCAGCCTGTGCAATCACGAGGTGCCAAAGGGACCAGGTATAAGGCATCATGCAAAAAAAAAAAACATATATATATACCATAGTGAATGAAGGGGGAAGTGCAGAGTGGAGACCCAAAGCCCATTTGTCGGTCACTGGAGATCCCCTCATAGAGGGGTTTAGGAGAGGAGATGGATCAGTCAGGGTGCGAGGTAGTACCGATGAAGAAAACAGCTTTCCCCCAGATCCTGGATGCTTCCTCCCCCCAACTACCATGATATGAAGTCTACCTTGCAGGACTGGATAGGGCAGAGGTTGTACACTGGTGCATATGGGAGCTGGAGGCACAGGGAATCCAGGGTGGATGATACCTTCAGGACCAGGGGTGTGAGGGGCAATACTGGGAGAGTAGAGGGTGAGTGGGTTGGAAAGGGGAACAGATTACAAGGATCCACATGTGACCTCCTCCCTGGGAGATGGACGGCAAAAAAGGGGGTGAAGGGAGACTCCGGATAGGGCAAGATATGACAAAATAACAATCCATAAATTATCAAGGGCTCATGAGGGAGGGGGGAGCGGGGAGGGAGGGAAAAAAAAAAGGACCTGATGCAAAGGGCTTAAGTGGAGAGCAAATGTTAAGTGGAGAGCAAATGCTTTGAAATGATTAGGGCAAAGAATGTATGGATGTGCTTTATACAATTGATGTATGTATATGTATGGATTGTGATAAGAGTTGTATGAGCCCCTAATAAAATGTAAAAAAAGAAAAAAAGAAGCAAATTCCAAAAGAAAAAAAAAGTGTGTTCATGATGTTGGGAAACTACTGGCCAACCAGTAACTGAGTGTGTCTGTCTGACCTTGAAAGAACAGAAGTATATATACCAGAGCCAAGTGCAACTCAATGGTCTGGAATTTCTCTCTGCTCCTGCTTCCAGCATAGCTCATCCTTATAGTCAGGACTTTGAGTGAAGTGGCAGCTAAAACTGACCACTCCCCCCTCTATTAGTGTTACAAATGCCTTCTTTGCATGGTCCCCCCCCCCCCAAGTCATTTGTTGGGAGTTAGTGATATGAGAATAAGAGTCATATTAAGTGATATTACACCACCACTGCAATGATTTAAGGACATGTTGAAGTGGTTACCTTGCAGAGAAATAGGTCATTAGGAGAGTATTTTTGTTATTTGAAGAGAGCCACAATTGTAAATATTATCTTTCAAAAAACCCTCACCCTCACAGTCATCAAGCCTATTTTGACTCATTGTGGCCCCAAAATATTGTCTTTAGGGATTAGAAATGGACATAACTGGTATATAATGTGTGAAAATTGGGTTTGTAAATATGTACATCTTGACTGATAGAGTTTGAATAAATAAGTGGTGCTATCTATTGTTAATCTATGCACATAAACTATAGAGGACAAAACTCAAGCTCATTGCTATCAAGTTGATTCGATGCTTAGAGACCCGGTAGTAGAGCCAAACTGCCCCTATGGCTTTCTAAAGTTTCACTAGAGTGGAACGTCTCATCTGTCTCTCGCAGAGCAGCTGGTAGTTTTGAACTGCTGATCTTTCTGTCAGTAGCCCCGCGTGTAACCCACTACAACTTCGAGGGTCCCTAGGACACAATGAGGAGCTTCTGGAAATTTAGAAAACTTTTAGTAGTGCCTGGTTCTGTGTGACATCCTTCTAGAAAGTATGGCATACTCAGCTGCCTTGGAAAGTTCTTGGGTCATTTCTATAATCTCTCTGTCTACTTTTGTGATTCAGTGACCATTATCTATTTAACGGGTATCTTGGTTGTCTAATATCACCAGTGGAAATATCACAATGGAGGGGTTCTCATGAACAGATGTTTATTTTTTTACAGGCTAGAAGAACCCTGGTCATGTAGTCAGTATGGACTGGACTGGTAACTGTGAACAGTTGGAAACCACCAGCTACTCTGTGGAAGAAAGATGGGGTTTTCTACTCCTGTACAGAGCTATAGTCTCAGAAACCCACAGAGGGAGTTCTACCTCTCCTACAGGGTCACTCTGAATCATAATCCCTTGAGGGCAATGAACTTAGAGGGTTTTTTGGTGCTAGTGGGAGACATTTTCTCTCTGTTGGCTCTTTTGCGAGGTCTTGTTTCTGTTTCTGTTTCTTGACTCAGTGGCAATTTTTATGTAGTATGACAGCTGTCTTCTCACCTCTCTGCTCGCTTGCTTGCTTACTTCTTCCCATTCATACTAGCTTAGTGTTCTCCTTTTATATTCAAAAAAGATGGATTTAAGATATCAAATAACCCAATTACATACAGCAAATACCAACTCATAGCAACCCTATATAGGGTTTGCAAGGCTTTGTAAATCTGTACGGAAACAGGCAGCCTGACTTTTCTCAATGCTTACCTGGGAGAGCCACAAGCACTTCTTGATTTAAGTCATGCCCCGAACTGATAATTAACCTAACAAAAGAAATCTGTTCCAAAAAGGGACTGTAGGAGTTCTTATTTAACATCTGCATCTACCAATAGTCTGCTGCTAGGGCCTGTGGAAATGACCTGGGGGCTGTGTCAGACCTCCTCTGTCTACACCACGGAAAAGAGGAGAATCCACTTCACCTCTGCGCTTTGAGCGAGAGGTTAATACGCCGCCTCCCTATTTTTTATCCCATTCTAATGCCAACCTTCCCTCCTATAGCACTACTTTCCATCCAGCTCGACAGATTGTTGCCATGGCTACAATAGTAACATTACCCACAGGCAATACTAATGATTACAGGGCTGTATTAGGGAAGTTAACAGGTTACCGCAAGTCAATATCAGAAAGCCTTAAGGATACAATCCTTTAATACACAGCAGTGGCCCAGTACCACTGGACAACAGGGAAAGATGGGAAAATATGCAACTATCGCCATTTCAGGATGGACACATGGTCACAATCTACAAATGGGGCATCAAATTCATCAGCATCAGAAAAGACTCAGAGCATACGCATCGAGATGTTTCAGCAAACATGCAACACTGGAAAGTTTCACTCCTCCAGGCCATGGAATTTGGAAGACAGCTACCCAGCCAACCAACTGGAAGAGATCCATGTTTACACTCGTTCCAAAGAAAGGTGATTGAGCAGAATGCAGAGATTACTTAACAGTATCCTTAACATCACACGCAGAATTTTGCTAAGATAACTCAAAAATGGTTTGCCGCAGTATGTTGGTGGAGAATTTACAGAAATTCAAGCCAATTTCAGGCAAAGACATGGACCAAGTGCTATCATTGCTGATCTTAAAGGTATCTTAGCTCAAATCAGATAACATCAGAATGATTTTCACTTGTGTTTTATTGACTATGCAAAAGCATTTGACACTATGAATCATAAAAAATATAGATAACATTGAGAAGACTAGGAATTTCAGTACATGTAATTGTGTGCATGCAGAACTTGTAAATAGACAAAGAGGCAGACCAAGAGGATACTGTGTGGTTTAATGTCAGGAAAGGTATTAGGATTTTATTATTTCACCATATAGACCATATATATTCATATGTACACTGAACAGCTAATCTGAGAAAGTGTACTATAAAAGAAGAAGAAAGCTGATGGTGCCCGGCTATCAAAAGATATAGCATCTGGGGTCTTAAAGGCTTGAAGGTAAACAAGCGGCCATTTAGCTGAGATGCAACAAAGCCCACATGGAAGAAGCACACCAGCCTTTGTGATAACGGGGTGCCTAAGGGATCAGTTATTAAGCATCAAAGAACAAAAATGCCTATCATTGTGTGCTCACTTCTATGATATGATCGCTGAAGATAAATGGATGCATAAGCAAATGTGGTGAAGAAAGCTGATGGTGCCCAGCTATCAAAAGATATAGTATCTGGGGTCTTAAAGGCTTAAAGGTAAACAAGCGGCCATCTAGCTCAAAAGCAACAAAGCCCACATGGAAGAAGCACAACAGCCTGTGTGATCACGTGGTGTCGAAGGGATCAGGTATCAGGCATTATCAGAAACAAAAATCATACCATAATGAATGACGGGGGTAGGGCAGAGTGGAGACTCAAAGCCCATTTGTAGGCCACTGGATATCCCCTTACAGAAGGGTCTCAGGGAGGAGACAAGCCAGTCAGGGTACGATGTAGCAACGATGAAAAATACAACTTTCCTCTAGTTCCTAAATGGTTCCTCCCCCACCATTATCATGATCTGAATTCTACCTTGCAAGCCTGGCTAGACCAGAGGATGTACACTGATACAGATATGAACCGAAACAGGGAATCCAGGGTGGATGATCCCTTCAGGACCAGTGGTGTGAGTGATGATACTGGAAGCATAGTGGGTGGGTGGGTTGGAAAGGGGGAACCGATTATAAGAATCTACATGTGACCTCCTCCCTAGGGGATGGACAACATAAAAGTGGGTGAAGGGAGACGTCGGACAGGGCAAGATATGACAAAATAATAATTTATAAATTATCAAGGGTCCATAAGGGAGGGGGGAGCAGGGAAGGAGGGGGAAAATGAGGACCTGATGCCAGGGACTTAAGTGGAGAGCAAATGTTTTGAGAATGATGAAGGCAATGCATGTACAAATGTGCTTTACGCAATCAATGTATGTATGGATTGTGATAAGAGTTGTAAGAGCTCCTAATAAAATGATTAAAAAATTAAAAGAAAGAAGAATGAGGCACCAGGATTAGAGACATGCTTATGAGGTGATAGCACATTACCTGCTGAAAGCAACTTGCCACATTTACTGTTGGAGATCAACTCAGTATGGATTACACTTCAATGTAAAGACTACAAAAATTCTCACAAAATTGAGGACCAATAAATAATAGCATGATAGAGAAATGATTGATGTTGTCGATGGTGTCATTTACTCAGCTCTACATTCAACACTCATGGAAACACTAGTCAAGAAATGAAATGACATTTACATTGCATAAATCTGCAAAAGGCCTCTTTAAAGCGATAAAAAGCAAAGATATTTCTTTAAGACCTAAGTTTCCTCTCCCCAAATCATAGTATTTTCAGTGGCCTCATCTGTGTGTGAAAGCTAGACAGTAAACAAGGAAGACCAGAGAAGCATTGATTTTTGGAATTATGGTGGCGATGAAGAATATTGAATATACAGTGGACTTCCAGAGAAACAGAACAAATCTGTCTTGGAAGAAATACTGCCAGGATGCTTCTTATAAATAAACATTGGGTCTGGCATCTATTTTCTTCCTTTCTTGCTTGTTTTATCTTTCCTGTTACATTTCAAAAGAGGTCGATTTGCACATCTTCTGTTAATACTTCCCCATGAACATAACCCAAAAAACATTCTTAAATAGGATTATTTCCACAGGTTATATTATTAGGTTATTAAGTGCCTTCCAGTAGGTTCTGATTCTTAACCCCTTTTATACAACAGAACAAAGCACAACCTGGTCCAGCATCATCCTCACAATCACACGCATCAAAGATAGATTCAACAACCTGTAATTTTCAGGGATATATCCCATAGCAACTGATGTTTTATATGTATCTTCTTCAATCCGATTTGTGTGTAATGACAGTTAATGTTAGTCACTGGGGGAAAAAAGAAGAGAGGGGAGAGAAAGCGGGAAGTGTGAACTTTGGTAACAAAATAATCATATTGAGAGTGTATGACATTGAGAGTGCGTTACCTACAATTAGTTTACTCATTTAGCGGACATATGTGCTGACTGTAGCATGGCCTCTTCGGTGGGTCCTCAGCGAACACCAGAACACTGGGACATTTGTACGGAATACACACAGCTAATTATTTTCCTGTAGCCTTGCCGTAAAGAACACTAGTAGAAATTTGCTTGTTAAACAGTGCTTCACCATTCTGACAACTCATCTGGTACTTTGTCTTAATTTCACAAATGAGGAAATGGAAATCAAGACAGGTGAAGTGAGTTCTTCAAGATCAAAACTGAGTTGAAGGACACATTCTGGGCCTAAATCCAATTTCCCCGTGCGACTTTCCAATGTGCTACACTTTACTTCCACCAGGAAAATTTATCCACTAGGAATGGTAACAAATATTACCTTTCATAATATGAGGTACCACACATTTTGAGGCAGTAAATAAGCAGACAGCGAAAGGAATGAAAAATCCTTCTGTGGCAGTTTAGGAGCAGAAACAAAGTGGAGGCAAGAAGAAACTCTGTTTTGCCTTTTCAAATTTCCCTACTATTTCTAATGAATTATTCATGGCATCTGTTGACAGAATTTAACCCCAATCATACTATTTTTAAGAGAGTAGAGGTTAAGCCCTCTTCATGGCAAATGTCAATTTCTGTCTTAAATTAGTCTAGTACTTTCTGCTCTTATTGCCTCTTCCAACTCTTATTTAGTCTAGCTGTGGAATCTTGTCCAGTTGTCTAAATAATTTTTTATTGAAATGTGGCAGGGAAAAATGAATGCATTCCTTTTAAACTTATATCCCATACCCATTTATCAGTTTGTCATAATGTGGGAGTTTATACAAGAAGACTTCAACAAGTTGATGGATGAATAGAATGAAAATATAATGGATTTTTTTCATGAACTTTTTGAAGTTTCCTTGTGTGTTACTGTGATGCTGTAATCTATGATACTAGTACTGCAAAAACCAGGGAGAGCAACGCAAGATGGACGGACTTCAATAGAGCTTTCAAACTAAGAAAGAAAGAAGAGTCTGGCTATCGATCTCTGAAAACTAGCCAATGAAAACCTTATGGATCACAACAAAACCGTATCTGACTTATTTGCTTTGGTCATGTACCAAGTGGTATCGGTTCTTTGTGAATCATATTGTAGTAGGAAGACAGTGAGGGTGAGGAGAGCACCATAGGTAAAATGAATTGACACAATAACTGCACAGGTGGATGGGAACTTGCTGACAATTGCAAGGTTGATACAAAACTCTGGGCAAGGTGTCATTCTGTTGAACATATAGTAAGGTTGTCATGAATTGATGTTGACTTAGGTTACTTATCATCCATCCATCCATTTATTCACTAATTCTTCCTTCCTCCCTTATTTCCATTTCCTGATTTGAATTTCCTCAATATATTTATTTTCTTCCTTTTTATTGAATTGGGTCACTAATTAGGATCATGAACAGATAGAAATAACCCCCATGAAAATTTGGCATTGCCAAGACAGTTGATGACATATGTAAACCTAATAGAAATATAATCTTAAATGACTCATTTTCATATTAGAAAACAGCTTTTGGAAGGATGAGGAGAGTTGGGTTCTGTCTCAGCTCATTTGATAAAGGGAAGTAAAGTATCCTAACCCCTTCTGAATGAACAATGTGCAAGAGAAGCTTATTTCTCACACATTAATGTTTTTGAATCATCAGTTGTATAGTTCAAAGGAGCAGACACTTTGGGAAGTTTTCTGAATGAATGAAGATGGTCCTTCCCACCCAAGTCTGTCCTCTGTCTCAGAAAAGCTCTGGAGACATTGCCTCTGGTACAGGAACTAAATCCAGAGCTTTTGGAAAAGAGCCTCAAATTGAGGCTCAAATTGAAATGAAATTCAAGTTGGAAATTAGCAAGATTTTAGTCTTTTGAGATTTGTGGTCTAGAGGAAATTTAAAAGAGAAAGATGTCTTAGTGTATTTCCTTGACCTGAAACCCAGGCTTCTAATTCTGTTCATCATAGATCCCCTACAGGGCAGAGTAGACCTGGCCCTGGGGGTTTCTGAGACTAACTTTGTAGGGTCACGATGAGTCAGCATTGACTCGATGGTAGTGTTTGCTTTCTAAATTCTGTTGTAGTGGGAACTCTTCTTATGTTGTGTGTGTGTGTGTATGGGGTGTATTTTCTTTTTAATGTGACAACTGAATTAACAGTGTGTGTTCTATCCAACTTCTGAGAACAGAGGAGATATTTGTGCAAGAGCTTTGACCAGAAGCGTTTATGAATGGGGAGTGTTCCCATCATCATTCGGTGCTCCCTGAGTCATTGGCGCGGTGAAGGGGGGCTGACTCTCCTTTCCAAGGGGTCCCACCTGATGGGCCTTTCTCACGGCCTCATTTCTGACAGTGTTTGGAACTGCGAGTTATAATACTATTGGTTAATTGGATACACTAATAGAACTGACAAGTGCACAGCCTGAGCTTTCCGTTGAATGAATATTCTCAAGAGACAATAACAATTGGAAGGACCCTATTATTGCTGAGGGTCTTAAAATTAAACATTTAAGAACACTTGAACATTTCTTATGAATTACTGCCTTTACTCACATTAGACACTAGCTCTTATCGAAAGGGATGAATCTATTCTGAGTGTCAGAGAATTTTCGAAAAAGAATTATCAGAAGTGTTTTTTTATACTCCATCACCATCCTGAAGTGTCTGTGAGCCTCTTAGTTAGCATTATTGCTTGGGGAATATAGTGCAGAATGGGTCCAAGGCAACCCCAGGAATAAGGATGAGGACTCTCCACTCAGGAAAATGGAGCACTGGGAGACGGGGTGCACGGGGGATACCGAGGGAGGCCGGGCTTGTAAAAGTCCAGCAGGAGAATTACTGCATAGGGTGGGCACACCAGGATCACTCAAGGCAAAGATACATGACAAGGACTCTGACTTCATTGTGGGAAGGAAGCCAGGAGGTATTTTCTTCCTAAGTACAATGTTTCAGAGCTTTTGCCCTGCTGAACTTGGTCAGCGAAAGCGAAATAAAGTGACGTGAGGTTTCTCCCCTCAAAAACAAACCAGCTGCCAGCCAGCTGATAGCAATTCGTAGTGACTGACCCTATAAGGTGGAATAGACCTACACCGTCAGCTTACTAAGACTACAAATCTTCATGAAATTTGAGTGCTACATCTTGCTCCCACAGTGGCGGGTGGGTGGGTCCCAACCTACCTGTCGATTAGCAGCCCAGCCTCTGTGCCATTACTTCTCGTTTATAAGGCCCACATTCTGTTGGAAGTAAATGCTGCTGGAGAATTAAGTTATGTCTTCTATGTACTTGTAGTTTCCTTTGTTGCATCTGGAAGAGGCTGAGAACTCAAATAGGCCTGTTTCTTTGGAAAGGCTGATAGATCTACACACACACACACACACACACACACACACACACACTGCGTCAAATTGATCTGACCTATATTAGCCTTATAGGACAGAGCAGAACTGCTCTGATAGGTTTACGAGGTTGTTTATCTTTGAGTCCTGGTGACATGGTAGTTATTTAGTGAGCTAGTAACTGTCAGGTCAGCAGTTCTAAACCACCAGCCACAGCAAGAGAGAAAGATGAGGCTCTCTACTAGTGTAAATAATCAAGAATTACAGTCAAGGAAATTCACAGGGAGATTCTGTAAGGTTACTAAGAGTCAGGATGAAATCTATGGCACTGAGTCTGGTTTTAGTATATCTTTAAAGGACCAGGCAGCCTCATCTTTCTCCAGAGGTATTCAAACTACTGAACTTGTGATTAGCAGGCTGATTTATAATTCACTGAGTCCCAGGGGATCATTTGATATTCATAGGAAATTAAAATTCAACCCAAGAGCTCAAATTATTTTAGTTTTTAATTCTTAAATGACTGGAGACAAAATAAATTGGAGGGGACAGAAGTCGGTTGTTTTTATTTTTCCCCGGAAGAATGTATCAGATTTCATCCTGGTTCTGATTAACTAGTCCCCTGGGAAAGCTAAGGGGTCAGCAGACCAGTTCATTCTCTGAAACCACAACTAAAGTGAAAAGAAGCCTCTTCGGCTCCCAAGGGGAAAAATTAAAAAGAAAAACAACACTTCCAATTAACTTGGGACCTCTCTCTCTCTCTCTCTCTCTCTCTCTCTCTCTCTCTCTCTCTCTCTCAAGCTGTGAAGGTGCAGCAACCACATGGAAACCCAGGATTGCCAAATCAGTTCATTCAGTTAAGTAAAATGTCAGCTAGATAGTCTAGCTACTACAGCCAAGGTGCACTTGAGAGATGCTTGACTGGTGGCTTCTGTTCTTTGAACAAAAAAATTACTCATATTCTCATGTGAAATTCCCGTGACAGCACCAATGACTCAAAAGTGTTAAAGACAGTTTTGCTAACTTGGGATTTACTTCCGTATTCACTAACATGTCATCACCAATTCTCGTCTAGATTATCCCATTCATAAGCAATTGGTTTGTAGGCCCAAACCAAGGCTGGGCCTTTTATCAGCCATTTTGACTAAGTAGCTTGGCTTTTGCCTGGGAACTTGAAAAGCTACATTTCTCCCCTGAACTTCAAGTTTGGACCCATGGCATTCCTTTGCACCATTCTAGGTAGAAATAACCAAAGACAGCCTCGGAGAATCCAAAGCTTCACCTCCTGTGCCCTTTGCCGAGACCACCCAGGATCTGGCATCCTCTGACGACCCAATGGAGAAGGAAAGTCCAGCTGCACCTGTTTGCCACAAGGCAGACATCAGACAGCCTCCACCCTCCGGTTTCATGATTTGTCTCTCTAGTTCCCAGGGTGCCAGATTGTGTTAGGCTGGTTTGTCTAGAGAATCAACCCAAGGACTCTAATCTATATACAAGAATGAATTTTATATGAAGAAGCACCTTTACATCAAGAAGGTGCCCCAGTCCATTTTAACTCAAGTCAAAAGGTCTAGTGCTAGCCAGGGCCCTCTTCTGACTCAAGTAGCTGCAGGTCCACGGTGGCAAATGGTGAAGCAGGAAACAGAGATCTAACCTAAGGTGACCAGATTTTAATATTGGTAAAGCGGGACACCATTGACCGAGAGGTGGTGGTGGAGGGCGTTCTTGATTAAAAATTTGGTCTATATGGAGCAACAAAAATTTTCATAGACCGCAAAAATAGTATTGTAATATATTTTTTAATTTCAACATACGTAAGTGCAATTTACAAATATAAGACATTACAAATTATATATAGTATTATTTTATTCTTTGCCATATTTCTCGTTTGAGTGAATATTTTTAGTAGATTGCTGTCATTGCTTAAAGGGTTATCAAAATTTTCACAAGAATTTGTTAAATTGTATTTCACACATAAAATGGCTTTCAAAGTCTCAACACTTAATTGTGATTTTTCTGATGTCCACATTTTATTTACCATAGAAAAAATGCATTCAGTCGCAGCATTAGTTCCTGATAAGGACAGCGCATATTCCACAATTTTTAGGGCATTATTGAATGGAACATAGTTTGTTTCAAAATGATGAAATATTTCTAACCATTTATTCTCTATTGTGGTTTTTGCTGATGCCCATATTTAAACTTTTCCTTATCGATATATTTTTATTAATGATACCTCACTAAAAAGATCATTTTTGGAAATATTACTATATGGGAAAATTTGAGTAATATGATCAAATGATTTTTGCACGGCAGGAACAATGATATTTCAAAGCACTTGGAGACACAGAAACATAAGAAATATTTAAATACTGCTACATCTTCTTCCAAAATACAGGAATTTTTTTCAGAAAACAACTTATGGAGGCGAAGAAAAGAAATTAGCATTAGCAGAATAGCTGGTTTGTTGACATCCCTTGTTTAGCTGGCCCTAGCACACAGTACAATGTGCATCGTCAGAGAAACAGTTACAAAATGTTTTCGTCGTTGCCAATGCCCAAAACTGTCTTTGTTCATTAAGTCCAAACAATGGTGGTCAAATTCTAACAACTGATCAAAAACGTGAACTTTTATAAGCAATTCTTGATAATCAGTTCTCAACAATTATTTATTATTAAAGTTTAACATCATAAAATTAACAAAAATAATATAAAACTCATATCCTAGTGAAATAGCCACATGGCAGCTGAAAACCGTATATTCCCTTCCTGTTCTCCTGCCATTTCCTAGCTTGTTGTGCATTCTTTCCAAAAATCTGGACTTTTTAAAAACACCGTGGGACACAGGACAAATTGTTAAAAATCGGGACTGTCCTGCCCAAAGCGGGACGTCTGGTCACCTTAATCTAACATCACAATGGATGTCAGAAAAGATGGAAACTTCCTCTGTGTCATAGAACAGCTAAATAAGTGGAAGAAATGATGATGTAAGAATTAAACAAAAATTTTAAGAACACCCTGAGAAGACAAAGTATAATGTTATAATGAAATGTACAGGTCTAGAGTTAGAAAAACAAAAATTAAAAGCACATTAATCATATCTCAAAGAACTAAAGAAAAACTTCTGGCCTCTAGTTGCGATATTGAAAGTTTCTATAGGAAAAATACTGAAGGGTACAGGAAGCATTAAAAGAAGATGGAAGGAATACACAGACACAGTATGAAAAATAATTGGTTGACTTTCAAAAATTAAAGATGTAGCATATGATCAAGAACTAATAGTATTGAAGAAAGAAATTCAAGCTTCTCAATTGGAATTAGCAAGACACAAGGGCCAAGAAATTGTCAGAATACCAAGTGAAATGCTTCAAGATGTTTACTTGTATGAATATGTTACCAACTATGCAAAGAAATTTGATTATTGAGATCCTAAGATATTTAAGGATAATATTAAGAATATGGAATTCCAGAACACTTTATTGATCTCACATGGAACTCATAAATGGGCCAAGAAGAAATTTGAACAGAACAAAGGAATGCTACGTGGTTCAAAGTGGGGAATACCAAAACATATTTACTTGTGTTTCATTGACAATGCAAAAACATTTGACTACGTACATCATTACAAACCATGGATAACATTGAGAAGAATGGGAATTCTTGAACACTTTGTTGTTCTCATGCAGAATCTATACATGGATCAAGAGGCACCTTGGAAACAAAAGGGAATTCTGTTTAGTTTAAAATCACGAAAGGTATGCATCAGGGTTGTATCCTCTCATCATACTTATTCAATTTGTAGTTAGCTCTTATGTCAACTAGACACTCCTGCCTAGAAATGGAATTCAACCTGTCAATCAGGACACAAACGGATGATGTCTCCTTAGGGGTGTGGCCTTCTAATAAGGCAGAAACAGGGTTATTTCTCTCCTTCTTCCTCTCCCTCCCTTCCTTCCTCTCTACCCCCCTCCTTCCCTGCTTCCTCTCTCCACTCTCCTGCCCCCTTTTTCACCTTTCTCTTTGGTGGGACTTCACTGGGACTCTGTGTCTGCCTCTATGTGGGCCAGCCAACCCTGAGAACTGTCAATGCCTTTGCATCCACGTGATTCTGCACTCACCAGCCTGTGATCTCCCTGCTACCTGATTCATCTTTTGGCTTTCACCTAAGTGGATTTTAAGAGGGCCCCAGCTAGCATTGAAGCTGTGGACTTGAGTCGGACTGGGTTGGGGTACCTTCTTGATGGGAAGTTGCTTCTTGACTTAAAGTTCTTTCTTATACATAGATGAGTGTCATGTGTTTGTTTTTCTAGACAACCCAGCCCAACACATCCATGTTGGTTTTTCCTTTCTTTTTAATTATCTTTTGCTTTCTTTATATATAATGTTTTTAGTGTCATCTCACAACTCATTATGTCTTTGGTTATTAGTGTTCAGTACATAAAATCTGGTCTTGATATGTTAACTAAACTCAGGTGTGATATATTCAATTCAAATTTAAATTGAGTCTTGAGATTTTTCTTTATTACTTTCAGGTTGAGAAATGCTGTGTGCCTTCCTTTTTGGTTTAGCTGCAGGTTTTTTCAAAATTCATCATAATATTTTTTCTTCTCAAGCTGTGCTTTAATATGGCCTAACTCTTTCCCTTCACTTTACTGTAGTGCTTTGTTTTAGGCTGGGTTCTCTAGATAAGCAAAACCAGTGATTATATAGATCTATAGCTATAGATTGTGTTCGTCTGGGTTGACTAGAGAAACAAATTCATAGACACACATATGTGTATAAGAAAGCTATATATAAAAGAGCAATTGTAAATTGTGAAAACATCCCAGCCCAGTCCAGATCAAGTCCAATATTTCCCCATATGTCAATACTAGTCCATAAATTCCTCTTTAGATTCATGCAGCCATGCGATGGTGCTGAATACAGAAAGATCACAGGCCAGTGGGTGGACAGTCTTGTGGATCCGGTGGTGGTGGAAACATCTCAGGGCTGGCAGGGGTCTCCACGTGGTTCCTCCAGCTGCAGGGATCTAGCTCCATCAGTGAAGCTCCATGTGTTGTGTTAGCAGGGGGATGAAGCAGAGAGTGTGGATCTGGCCCTCTAGTGAGCTATTTATCCCCATAGTGCCTCCAAATGAGGGCTTAAAATAGCAGCTTGATTGACAAACTAAACTCCACCCCTCACTCTCAATAATCTCAAGTTGACACCAGAATGTAACTACCACATAGATCTATAGATGTACCTCTCTATCTCTGTCTGACTTTCTATCTACCTATCTATTGGAGTCTTGGTGGGATAGTGGTTATGAGTTTGGGTCACAGTTCAAAAACACCAGCTTTTCCTTGGGAGAAATATGGAGCTTTCTACTCTGATAAGCAGAGTCTTGAAAACTCACAGGGACAGTTCTAGTCTGTTCTGTAGGGTTGCTATGAGTCAGCAATGACTTGATGGCAGTGCGTGAGTGTATGCATGTATGTATTACACACACACACACACACACACACACACACAGGAATTGAGCTGGGTATAGCAGAGCTTTTGTAGTATGTATTCGTCCTGCTAGGGGAGCATTGAGCAACTCATTTTGAGTAGTGCACCCAGTGCCATCACCTGGGAGGTTCTCTCTGGTCACAGTGAGTTTTATAGTAAAAGCAGTTTTGCTAGAACCTTGTTTTTTTGTGATGGCCAATTTAAGAGAATAGTATGCAGCCATGAAATTTTGTTTCCTGCTCAGGAAATATGCTACAGACACTGTTGTGATATTGAACACAGCTTACAAGGACATTGCTATGGGAAAAGCTCACGTGGTTTTCTTGTTTCAAAATAGGTGAAATGTCGATTGATGACAAACCTTGTTCTGGATGTCCATCAACTTCCCGAATGGATGGAAATGTCTACTCATAGTGCAACTGGAGTTTGTTCCACCAGGTCAGACTGTTAATCAAGCTTTCTATTTAGAGGTTCTGAAAAGATAGTGTAACAGTGTGCAACAAAAAAGGCCTGATTTCTGGCAGATGGGGCACTGGTTTTGCTACCATGACAATGCACCTGCTCACACAGTCATCTCAGTGCACCAGTTTCTGGCAAAAACCAGAATGCCTTTCTTGCCCCACACTCCTTGCTCACCTGACCTCGCTCCATGTGACTTATTTTTGTTTCCACAAATTCAGAGGGACATGAAAAGGCAGAGATTTGACTATGTAGAAGAGGTGAAGAAAGAAAATGAGGGAGGTGCTGTCAAGCATCCAAAGAGATGAGTTTGAAAATGTTTTCAAAAGCCTTATAGAGTCAAGATGGTGTCCTAGTGGAATCACCCTCTCGGTGCTCCTGTTTTTATATTGGGAAATGAAGACATAAGGAGGCCAATATTTGGAGACCAGGTGCTAGAAATAGCGTTCAAGTGTACTTGGGTCTGTGGTTCAGACCTCCCATTGTGATTCTCACCCACAGAGCGATTTGAAGGCTTGCTGAAATGCAGTAAGCTCACCGTGTCTGCCTGGGGGCCTCTTATGATCTCTTACCAGATCCAGTGGGCAGCGTTCACCTCCCCTCCTGTACCTGAGACCTGAGACCTGCAGCATGCAGCCATTTCCCCAGACTGCTGTCTGTAGATGCTCATGATCCCAAGCTCTCGAGAGCCTCCAAGAACCCGACCAAAGAGCCCACCCCAGGGTGCCCTCACTGCTACCCTCCCTGCTCCTGCATTAGCAGACTTTGCATTTCCCCTCCTTGGCCAGGAGCAGAGAACTACATGGGCCATTCCCTTCCCCCCTCTCCCCAGCGTGGGGAACAATAGATAATTAGACACTAATTTGCTGCAATTATAGAGCACCCAGGATATCCCTAGAGCTGTGCAGGTGAGAGCCAGGAGTGACACAGGAGGGTAGCAGGGGGAAGTCAGGCACAGTGAGCCCCAAACCCAATCAGTTAATCTGGTTCCCCTTCCCCGAATGACAGAGCAGCGCAGCTCCAATACCAAGGCACCAACAAGCCCTCAAAACAACAACATCTTAAAAACACTTTCATTCTGAGACTGTGTTCCTTCGTGTAACTGGTTCATTAACCTAGCTTTAACAAAACAGAACAGGAAAAGCCAATAGGAGCTGAACGCTGCAACCCAGGCCCCAAACTGTATCTATCAGTTTGGGCCTTGACAAAGAGTCTTTGAAAGTCGGTTAAATGACCACACAACAGAAAGTCATCCAAACAAGCCTTCCACTGAGTAAGTCATTGCTATACTCCACGCCCCATCCCCTAGTCTACTTAGGTAGGGGACAGGGATAGATACACACACACCCAATTTGGCTACCTCCACCATCCTCACCCCCTCTGACCTGATTAACCAGAGGTACCTTCTCTGAAGATAACGCAATCACAAGAACACAGCTCTCATAGCCTTACCAGACACTGAAACATCCCCCTAGCCTGAATCTCACCCCCTCTCTGACACCTTACAGGACCACAAACAGTAAAACATACCAACAAACACTGTCCCTACCTAATATGCAGGGTCAGTAAGGCGCTCTCATGGATCCACTATACTCTCCTTTTACCCCAACCATGATAATCACTGGAAGCTGTTCCCTTCACAGCAGCAACGCACAACCTTCTTTAAACTCACCCAAATAAAATTGCATCTTTTTAGAGAGAGAGAGCCAGCCACCAGGGCATCAGAGACAAGACTTGAACTTGTGGTTAGCTAGTTGTTACACTTAATCAATTAGCTTTGTAGAAATAAAACCCAGGACTCCTTTCCCTGGCACAGGAATTTGGACTTATCATGTCAGGGATACTTGGCAAACTTCCCTGGCCCTGGTAAGATCACTGGTGAACACAGTGTTCCCTTACCCTGACCGTATTCTGAACAGAAATCCCACCTAACAGGGGCACCACAATAATAGCCTATATGGACCTTGGGATTATAAATTAGGAGAGCCCTTGAAGTTGTGCAACAACCTACTATAAAGGGGCCTTCTGTTATAAGCATAAATAATTAAAGGTCAACACTCTCCCTTTCAAAATGTATAGGGTCAATAATGCAACTGGTAGATTTAACATATCCATCACATACCTCAACCACCACAACATCTAGTACCAGCTTCCTACACCTCGACAATACCTATTCTCCACCAACTTACCAAGTAAATACATATCCACCACAACTCTCTGTACCCACGTCCCGGTGAATGCCTGTCCACCTACATGTGATCAGCCTGTTGAGTGCCACCTTTGCTGATAGTGACAGACCTGGTACTCATGTTAGTGACCCAAGCCTGAAACTGGTCTGTGCACAGGTCCCTTGAGGCCCATAAGCGCCAGCCTACATTGCGTGCTATAGGTCCACCACTCTTGATGCATGTGATCACCACGCCCACTCTGCCTGAAAGAGCCACCACATTGCCATCCAAATAGATAGTTCCAGCTGTCTAGGGTCAAAGTCAGCCCCAGTGAGATAAAGACACAGCTGGAACCCACAGCGCAGCTGGCCCCAGGTAGTCCTCAGAATCATCCCTAAAAATCTGTAGTATGCAAGAGAAACATCTCAAGTTCAAAGACAAAAACAGGTTGAGAATCAAAGGTTGGCAGAAGGTATATCAAGCTAATGCAATCCAAAAAAAGTAGGAGTCATAATTAGAGGATGCTTGATAGCGATAAATGTGCATATGAAGAAGCAAGAGAGACTTATGGTAGATACCCGCACATAAAACCTTTATCAGGTGGAACAAAGTCAACAGAATAACCCTTCTAATAGCAAAAGAAAAGAAATGCTAAAAACCAGGGTAGAGATAAATGAGTTGGGAAAAAACTTGGAGAAAATTAACTCAGTAAAAAGTTGCTTCTTCAAAAGGACCAACAGAATTGACAACCCTTTGGCAAATCTAACAAAAGACAGGAAGGAGCAGGTGTCAATATCCAGGTTGAGGGATGAATCGGGAAATCACAACAAACCGCAATGAAATTAAATGATTAATTACACAGTAGTACAAAGGACTGAACTCCAAGGAATGCAACAATCTGGAAGACATGGACAATACCTGGACAAACAAATCCCCCCATATTATCTCATATAGACATCAAGAACTTGAAGAGACAAAGAGCAAAAGAAAAAATAGATAAGGTTATCAAGGAACTGCCAACCAAAAAATTTCCTGGCCCAGAAGGCTTCACAGGAGAATTCTGTCAAGCATTCAGAGCAGAGCTGACACCAATTCGACACAAGCTCTTCCAGAACATAGAAAAGGATGGTAAACCCCCAAAGTAATTATATGAAAAAAGAATAACACTGATACCCAAACCAGGCAAGGACCTGAACAATAGGCAACTGCAGGTATACATCTGAGGAAAGAAGACGTGAAATTATCATTATTTACAGATGATACAATTTCATATATTGAGAACCCCAAAGGCTCCACAATAGGAGTGCTGGAAATGATAGAGGAATATGGCAGAGTGGCAGGATTCAGGATCAACAAACAGAAGTCAGTTGGATTGCTATATACAACTGATGGGATTTCAGAAAAAGAGAATAAGAAGGTAGTAACCTTCTAATGAGCATACACAAAATTCCTTAACCAAATATTGGCCAATAGAATACAAAAATATATTCAAAGAATAATTCATTATAACCAAGTGGGATTCATACCAGGGATGCAGGGATGGTTCAACATTCAAAAACTCTTCTACATTATCCACCACATTGAGAAGAAGAGGGGAAAGAACCACATAATACTATCAATTAAAGCAGGAAAAGCATTCAATGACTTTCAACACCCATTCCTAATTAAGACACCCAAAAAGATAGGACTGGAAGGAAATTACTACAATAAAATTAAAGCTATATATGAAACTCCAATAGCTAGCATCACACTCAATGGAGTAAAGTTGAAAACATGCCCACTGAAAAAGGGAACCAGCAAGGGTGCCCCTTGTTCCCAGTTTTATTCAACATTGTCCTGGAGGTGCTAGTTAATAATATAAGGACATGGAAGGATTTCAAAGGCATACATCTGGGGAAAGAAGAAGTGAAATTATTATTTATAGATGATATAATTTAATATATTCAGAACTCCCAAGATTTCACAATAGGAGTGCTGGAAATGATAGAGGAATATGGTAGAGTGGCAGGATTCAGGATCAACAAACAGAAGTCAACTGGATTGCTATATATAACTGATGGGGTTACAGAAAAAGAGAATAAGAAAGTAGTAATCCTCACAATAACCAAGCATAGACTGAAATATCTAGGAATATATGTAACAAACAAAACCCAAAGGATCTGTATGAGGAAAACTACAGAATATTATTACAAGAAGCCAAAAGGGACCTTCACAAATGAAAAAAATTCCCATGCTTATGGATAGCTAGACACAATATTGTAAAGATGTCAATCCTACCTAAGGTACTATATAGGTTAAATGCAATTCCTATACAAATACCAGCATCATTTTTCAAATAAATTAAAAAAACTGACTACCAACTTCAAATGGAAAGGGAAGAAACCAGAAGTGGCAAATAACTCCTCAAGAAGAATAAAGTGGGTGGGCTTGCATTACCTGATTTTGAAACTTATTATACAGCCACAGTTGTCAAAACAGCATTGCACTGGTATAATGACAGATACTCAGACCAATGGAAAAAACAGAAAACCCAGAAATAAAAACAGCAGACTATAGACAACTGATATTTGATATGACCCTCCCCCCAAATCGAATAGGAAGCAGATAACCTTTTAACAAATGGTGCTGGAAAAACTGGATATCAACTTGCAGAAGTATGAACCAGTCCCTACTTTACCCCATACACAAGGACAAATTCAAGGTGGATCACAGAACTCAAGGTAAACCCCCCAAATTATCAGAACCATCAATGAAAGAAATTGGGACAAAGCTAAGAACCTTAGTACAGGGAATACATGTGATATCAGTAATAACGAAGACTACACTCCCAGAGGAAGAGAAAATAGACGTGTGGGACATACTAAAGATAAAACACTTGTGTGCATTGAAAGACCTCATCAAAAGAGTACTGAGAGAGCTCACAGACTGGGAAAAGACCTTTAATTATGACATCAGACTAAGGTCTTCCTACTGAAATTAAAGAAGATCCCTGAAAACTTACAATTAATAAAATGAATAGCCCACTGAGGAGGTGGGCAAAAGATTTACAGAACAGAAAATTTGCAAAGGAGGAAAACTGGCCAATAAACATGAGAAAATGTTCCCAATCATTAGCCACTCCAGAAATGCAAATCAAAAGAACCATGAGATATCACCTGACACCCACAAGGATAGTCCAATTAAAAGACAAGACAAAACGATAAGCAACAAATGTTGAAAGGGAGTGTGGTGAATAGGAACTCTCATTCACTGTTGATGGTCTTGTACAGCCACTGTCCTAAAGCAGATGAGAATTAAGTTACCTTACCACCCAGCAATTCCACTTCCCAGAAGAAATAAGAAAGAGGCCACAACCAGATATCTGTGCTCCATTATTCATCACTGCACAGTTTACAATCACAAATAAGTAGAAACAGCCTAAATTTCCATCAATAGATGAATGGATTAAAAAACCGGTATATACACACAATGGAGTACTACACATCCCTCAAAATGGTAATGGAATGCCACACCTTGTCTAGTGGAAATAATTGGAGGATATTATGCTGAGTAGTTAGCCATGCACAAAATGACAAGTACAACATGAGTCCTCTGAGGTAAGGTCAAACAACAAAATAGGCATGGGGGAAATGTACTTGTCACATGGCTCCTGGGCTAGGGACCAGATATTCTGGCAAGAGCTTGGCTAAACATCATTAAAAAAAAGAATGGAAGAAAAGTAAAATATTTTTAAAGGTGTAGATGACACCTGCGTGGAAATACATGTACCTCCACTCCTCGTATGTCTTTATGGCCCTCAGTGGAGTGAGGGAAGAAAAAAGATGGCAATGGGGGAACAAGGAACTAATCCACCCACGGGGAGGGTATTGCTTATGTCTCCCTAGAAAAGGGAGAGAGCAGACTTCATTCTGCTGCGCCAAGTCTTGAGGGCAATGTTCTTGCTCAGAGCAACCTTTTCACAGAGAGGACTGCCAGGCCAGCCTCATCTCAAACCTGATGTCTCCTCCCGAGATGACAGCGCTACAGCGGATAGGACTGAAAATACAGTTTGGGGAGTGCGGTTGGTTTGACCACTCACACAGGGGTAAACCAAGAGGGGAGTGCAATAGAACAGCAATGGGAACAAAGGCGCGAAGTCCCTGAGGAATCTTGATTGTAGACTTCTGACTTGGGGCACAGTGCTTGGCACCTCATCTGAACTGGATCGAGGATATCCACAAGGGGGCCAATCTAAAAGTATAAAGGTGTAACGGGATGGGGGGTTGGGGCACCAAACAGCTCCATCCTTGATTTCAGGAAGAACAATGGATCTTGTAGAGGGTGTTCCTCTTGGGGTCAAATACTGAGGTCCAAAAGGGTGTAAGTGCAGCTAGGTAAGCAGGTCCTGGGCTTTGAAACCCTGAAAGATAAGGGGATTGGAATGATGGACTATAACTGGGCCTGGCGCTATTTAACAGAGGGATATTCATCTACTCTGGGTCTGGACAACAGTTAGACTTGGTATTATATGTATGCTCTATCTTTTTCTCTCTGGGTTTCTATCTTTGTAAGATAGGTAGGCTAAGCAATGCCAAGGAGACAACAGTGGGACTGATAGTTCTGGTTGGCAGGGGAGAGGAGCAGGAGGGGAGAGAGGAGTGATGGACAAATAATGACAGGGACAGGGGAATGGCAAGGAACTAAAATTGACAGTGTGGAGGGTGTAGCATTCCTGGTTGTGTATGATCAATTGATGAGAGTATTTACTGAGACATAAAAGATGGGCACACATGATAGTAGGGCAGGAGGAAAGGAAAAAAAGCAGAGAAAATACAGTAAAAATTATAATTAAGCATAAATAAATATAAAGATCTAAAGATAGGGGTATTTCTATCTATCTATCTATCTATCTATCTATCTATCTATCTATCTATCTATCTATCTATCTATCTATCTATCTAAAACAAAAAAGAAAATGGACTGTGGACCTTTAGTTAAATCTTACCTCAGTATAAGAATGGCTTGTTCAAATAATGTGACACTATATGATCATCACTGTATGAGTATGGTAGTTACACAATTTCATGTCAACTTGATAAGTAAGAATAAAGGGGTGGAGTCTAGCTTGTCAATCAGATCACAGCCTGATGATCCCTCTTTGTGGGCATGGCCTTCTCATGAGGATTCTGGGACTTCTCTTTCTCCCAGAAGGTGGGACACTTTCTTTCTGGTTCACATTCCTGTTGACAAGCCACATAGAACTATGCTGATGGCAGCCAGAGACCCTGGAGCTGGAGGAGTCACATGGAGATTGATGCAAGCACTGAGGTGTTTCTACTGGCACTGGATCCACAAGACTTTCCACTCATTGACCTGTGATCTTCCTGCATTTGGCATCATTGCATGTTTTGTGTGAATCTGAAGAGGAATTTATAGGCTGGTATCATATATATGGGCTAATATCAGACTTATGGACTTCATCTGGACTGTGCTGGGATGTTTTATTGATGCATAATTACTTCTTGATCTAAAGTTCTCTCTTAAACATATATAAGTGTTTTTGGATTTGTTTCTCTAGTTCATCTGGACTAACACACTCACCTTCCTGACAGAATCGCTGAACACAAAATGTGTACATGAGCAGATGTGAAGAAAGCAGATGGTACCTGGCTTTTAAAATATAGAGCATTTGGGGTCTTAAAGGCTGGGAGTAAAACAAGAGGTAATCTAGCAGGGAAGCAACAAATCCCACATGGAAGAAGCATATCAATCTATGCTATCATGAGGTATCGATGGAAATAGGTACCAGAAATTCAAAAATAGGCAATCAGATTGAAGGGAAGGTGCATAGGTAAAGTGGAGACTCAGAACCCACTTTTAAGATAATTGGACAATCCCTCACAGAAGGGCCACATGGAAGGGACAATATATGCAGGGTTCAGTATAACACTGATGAAACACATAAATATCCTCTAGTTCTTTAATATTTCCTCCCCTTACTATTATGGTCTTAGTCTCACCTCATTAATCTTGCAAGACCTGCGTATGTTCATTTGTATAATTAAGGTTGTTATATGCCACCCAGGGAGGACAAGAGAACAACAAGTGATCAAAAATCAGTGACAAGGGCAATATAAACCGAGAGGAATTACTGAAACCCAAATGAAGGCTTAGCATGATAATGGGCAAGAGGAAAGTAAAAGGAAATAGAGGAAAGAACTAGGAGGCAAAGGGCATTTATAGAAGTCTAAATACAGGCATGTACATATGTAAATAAATTTATATATGAGGATAGGGAAATAGATCTATGTGCATATATTTATAGGTTTAGTATTAAGGTAGCAGATAGACATTGGGTCTCCACTCAAGTACTCCCTCAATGCAAGAACACGTTGTTCAATTAAATTGGCATTCCATAATGCTCACCTTCTGGACAATGATCGCTGAAGAGAAATGTATGCATAAGCAAATGATGGTGTCCGGCTATCAAAAAATATAGTCTGGCGTCTTAAAGGCTTGAAGGTAAACAAGCGGCCATCTATCTGAGAAGCAACAAAGCCCACATGGAACAAGCACACCAGCCTGTGCAATCACAAGGTGTAGAAGGGATATGGTAGCAGGCATCAAAGAAAAAAATAATCATGTCATTGTGAATGAACATTAGCAGAAGGACTTATGTCTTTTCATGCTATTAATCATAATCAGTCCTTCAGATCTATGGACTGTACATCACAACTTGTCAAAAAGTTAACAAAAAATCTGCCTGTGCTAGAACAAAATCTGAGGCAATTGTGTGTAATGTCCTTTCCCCATATGCATTTTCAGAATTAAACAAAAATCTGAAAAAATTAATTTTATATTCATATATTCTAATGCCAAAGAATAAAATAATACTATACATAAATTTTAATGTATTATTTTTGTAAATTGTACTTATGTTGCAATTTTTAAAATATTACAATACTATTTTTGCATTCTATGAAAATTTTTGTTGCTCCAGATAGACCAAATTTTTAATCAAGAACACACACACACACACACACACACTGGTCAATGGTGTCCTGCTTTACCAATATTAAAATTTGGTCACCTTATCTATGGGCAAAATATTGAACGATGCAAGAAGCATTGAAAGAAGATGGAACGAAGACACAGAATCACTGTAACAAATAGAACTAGTGACATTTCATCATTTCAAAAACAAGGCTCCAGTCATTGGTGGAATACCAATGGAAATGTTTCAACAAACTATGAAATACTGGAAGCATTCACTTATAAATTTAAAAGACAGCTACTTGGCCAAGTGACTGCAAGAGGTCGATATCTGTGCCCATTCTAAAGAAAGGAGATCCAACGGAGTCCTCAAACGTTTGAACCATCTCATTGATGCTGTGTGCATGCAAATTTTTGTCTCAGATCATCCCACAGTGGTGCATCCAACAACAGCAGTCCATTGACAGGCAGCTGGATACAGAAGAGGACGTGGAACAAGAACGATCATTGTTGATGTCACATGCATCTTGGCTATAAACAGAGAATACCAGAAGGCGGTTTCCTTGTGTTTTGTTGACTATGTGAAGGCGTTTGGCTGTGTGGACAATAGTAAACTCTGGGTAACCTTGAGAAGAATACGGATTCTAAAACACTTCATTGTGCCCATGTGGAACTTGTACATGGATCAAGAGGCAGTTATGCAAACAGAACGAGAGGATACTGCATGGTTTGAAATCAGGAAAGGTGTGTACCAGGGGTGTATCCTCTCAACATACTTATTCAGTATGTATGTTGAGCAAAACATCTGAGAAGCTGGATTGTATGAAGAAGAATGCGACATAAGGATTGGATGAAAGCTTATAAACAACCTGCAGCATACAGGTGACACTTTGCTTGCTGAGATGAGGAGGGCCTGAAGCACTTGGTGATGAGTATCAGGGATTGGAGCCTTCAGTACAGATGACATAAGAAAGACCAAGATCCTCCTTAGGTCACATCATGATAAATGGAGAAAAATATGAAGTTGTCAAGGATTTTGTCTTTCTTGAATCCACAATCAATGCTTATGGAAGCAGCAGTCAAGAGATCAAACCATGAATTGCACTGGGTAAATTTGGTACACAAGACCTCTTTAGGATATTGAGAAGTGAGGACTAAGGTGCGTGTGACCCAAGCCATGGTATTCTCCTCTGCGTCGTGTGCATGTGAAAGTTGGACACTGACTAAAGAAGACTTAAGGAGAATTGATGCATTTGAATCGTGGTTCTGGAGAAGAATATTGAAAGAACCATGAACTGCTAAAAAGACAAACAATTCTATCTTGGTAGATTACCTCTATAGAGTTCCTTAGAGGCAAGGAAGACAAGACTTTTTCTTACATACTTTAAGCTTGTTTTCAGGAGACACCAGGCCTTGGAGAAGGCCACCTTGCTTGGTAAAGTGGAAGGGCAGAGACAAAAAGAGCAAGGGCCTCAACAAGATTCATTGACACCATGCTGCCTCAATGGATGTAGGCACAGGGGCGATTGTGAGGATGGCTCATTGTGCTGGGTTGTGCACGAAGTTGCAACCGACTCAATGACACCTGACAACAAGAACAACAACAAGGTGTTTCTATTCCCAGTTAGTTTAACAAAGTATTAAGGAGTCCTGGTAAGGCAGGGGGTCAGGTAAGGATGGGCCTGTTGGCTGCAAGGCTAGTGGTTGAAACTTCTCAGACATTCCACAGAAGAAAGTTGAGGCTACCTGCTCTAGTAAAGATTACAATATCAGAAACTCTACAGAGGGTCACTGAGTCAGAATCCAGTCGATGGCAGCAGTTTCTAATTGTTTCCTTAGGTCTTGGTGATGCAGTGGATAAATAATTAGGCTGCTCAGTAGCAGATTTTATTATTATTTATTGTCAATTGGGAGTTAATACATAGTCCATGGTTTAATCACATCAAGCAGAATTGTACAATTGCTACCACAGTCAGTTTCCAAACATTCTTTTTCTTCCTAGACTCCTTGATATCGTTTCCTTTTTACCCCCCTCCTCCACTCTACCCCCCTAATTCTACTCGCTGTCCCTATAGGTTCATCAATCCTGAGTTTCATATGCTGAAACACATACATACATATAACAACTTCAAGAGCGTGACCTCCAATGACATAACACCTAAGAGATACACCCTAATATGAACAAACAAAGCCAAAACAAAAATACAGAAAATGTTGAAAACCAAATCAGGTCCAGCCTGCATCAGAGGGGAATCAACTGGCAAGGTTTTAACGTCCAGGTCAGATTTACGCCTTTGATCTTCTACACTCGTCTCTCCAATGCACGCTGTTTAGTGACCACTGTGCTCCCGTCCCTCACTTGTGGATAGCGGGAGGTCGCTGGAGGATTTTCCCTGTGAATAGGAAATGAGCGTGGGGCTCCCACTGTCACCGATAGCCTTCTCCAACCGGTGTCTCGCTATTTAAACCCCTCCTTCAACTTTGTATTATATGCTTTCCAATCCTTCAGTGACTGATGGTGGTGTGCTTCTTCCATGTGGACTTAGTTGACATATCGCTTAGATGGCTCCTTGTTTGGAGACAAGCCTTTAAAAAGACCCCAGATGCTATTTTATCCGCTAGCCGGACACTATATAATTTCATTGCCACATTTTGCTAAAGTACCCAGATCTTCTGCGTGCCCTTTCTGAGGGTGAGTATTGAGCACGGTCATGATGTAAGAGCTAATTGAACTCACTGATGTAAGAACCAAACCCAAACAAGACAGAATGTCCATCACAGGTTTGCTGGAATAATAATATCTTGATACAGCTTATAGTTTCATTGATATAGTGAGACCATGTTTCTCCGCCTACCAACAGTTCAACAATATTGGTACAGCTGTTTTCCACTTTCTCAGATACCAAGTATTCTCTGACGTATGTACTCAGGTTACAAGTGTGTCTGGGGAAGAGACCAGTTCACCCAGTGGAGTTTCCAGGTGGGAGCTCGCTGACGCCGCTTCTGGAGCATATTGTGCTCCTTGAAGATCCAGGATTCACTGTCCCAGCATTCCATGGCATGCAGATGCAGCCAGAAGCCCAACTCAATGTGGCCATTCCATCCATACCACCAGGAAACACTTCCTCCAGTATCCCCAAAAGCACCTCCAGTCACGCTTCCCTCCAACTGGGGGTCGGTCCTCCCTCTTTTCCTACCAGGAGACATGCATTTGTGTTCCTCTGGACATGTTTGCTCCCTTTCCCCCGCCTGAGTTGTTTTACCCTTCAGTGTCCCTCATCTCTCTGATAGGGCTGTCTACCTGTCCGGGAGTCCCTCATCAAGGGGAGTAGCTAAGACTTCATAATGACACATAATTTTCCTCATATTAAAAACTTTGAGTCATCAAGAGCTACAAAAGCTTAACATTGAATAGCAGATCTTCAGGTTTGGTTTTTATTTTCCATTTTTTAATTCAGAGTCCTTACCATCACTGTAGGGGGAAAAAATGAAGTGATCTAACCTTGTTAAAAAAACAAACCGATAGCTAAATCGAAACTGCCATTAACATTTCATTTTTCTGTACTATTTTTTATTGTGCTGCTGAAGGGACTTTTAAATTGAAAGGATAATGAATTGTCTCATTTATTGTCCCCTTCTCTCCCATCATGAAGATCATGTTCATCAAGTTGATAATGAATCTTCAGCAAAATCACGTTGCTTTGATGGCATTCAGTGCAGGAGCGTTGGAAACCAATATGCAGTTCATTTAGCTTGTGCCCAAGCCATCTGCTTATCTGCATCATTCAGCCAGCAAACCTGCTTCTTCCTGCTAGGCGCTACAGAAATGCTTACACTGGCTGAAGTCTCCTGGCAGCCTCAATTCACATCCTGAATCTTCCTCACCATCCAGAACTCTCTGGTGGAGGCTGGCAGGATATTGGAAAGTCAGAGTGGTCCTTTTGGCCTGGCAGAGGGTGACATAAATGTCAGCAGCTGAACTACCACTGGGAGAAACATCAGGATTCAAGGCGAGGTGAAATTAGCAGTGAATTTCAAGTTATCTACAGACAATAGAAAGGAAAAATCCCGGTCTTCACTACCTTATTTCTTTATACTGTCATAGTAGGAATACCGTTCCTTTACCGGGAAGTTTAATGGGCTCCATGGTTCTTTGTTAGCTAAAGACACTTGAAGGATAAGACAACCTGTTTTATTCCCTAACTTCTCGACTCACATGAGAGCTGACTTGGCATTCGACATGTTAGTCTGTTGGATGGTAGAGACTATGCTCCTTAATATGCGCTGGGATTGCATCGTACTGAGATTCATTTTATAGGATCAGTGAGGGCAGCAGTGGTGGTTTGGCTTGAGTGACATTGAATTTTCTCTGTGAACTACAGGGTGGGCTGGCCTTCAATTTATACCAGAATATGTGGCAGGGACCTACCTGGTCATTCTCTCTTATGAATATGTGTTTTACTGCTACCATTTAAAAATAATCAGCACGTCCGTTTGACCTTCCTCCTGGCACCTGTCAGGAGCTGCCCAGTCCAAGTCAGAGCAACAAGCAGTATGAAAAATGATTTCAGAAAGCACACATCAGAATCAAGTGGGAAAAAAATTTCTTCTTGCCAGCAGCACTTCAGCAAGGGAAACTTCTCCCCTGTTGTGCTGGTCCTGAATATCCTGCTTTAGTGTACAGTAATCCATCCCTGTGATCAGTTAGAATAATTCATGACTCTCATACGCTGCCATGAATACAGTCCAACAGTACTCTTGACATTGAGCATTGGGGTTCCTTCTTTCATGGCAACTGTGGGGAAATATGATGGAAGATTCTTAATACAAGTATGAAAGAGGAAAGAAAATGAAAATGGTAGTTTCAAGATTAAGCTCTGGTGGTATAGTGGATTATGTGTTGGCCTGATCACCACAAGTTCAGCAATTCAAACCCACCAGCTACTCCATGGGAGAAAGATGAGGCTCCTGGAAAGATTTGCTGTCTGAGAAACCCTCAGGTGCTGCTCTATTCTGAATGGACTTAATGGCAATGGGCTTGATTTTGAATTTTTGGTATATGAAAACACAGTGTGATAATAATGTATTTCAAAAGAATTAGTACCAGATTAGTCCCAATGAGTTGAAGTTTAATAATGTCTCAAAGGTCCAACTCTTCTAAGATGCTATTCTGCTCTGTTTCCCTCCCACACCTCAAAGATATTCCCTTTCATCCCCGAGTTCTGTGATTCATTGCAATGTCCCCCAGAAACTCATAAAACTTGCAGGGAATGTCTCACTTGGTGGCTGGTGCTATTCAAAATCTGAAGGTCAGGCTGAGGTGAGCTAATTGTAGAGTGCAAGGAAAGCAAAGGATGATGTCTTAAGTCACACTCTACTAGAGAGAAAAATGCTCACTCCCAAGGACACAAAGGGTATAGATTGGTTCACAACCTCTACTGAGGTGGAGTGGGGGTTCTTAATGATACCGTCAAGGAGACAAAGGGTATGGCTTGATTCATACTCTCTTGTTAACATCAGATCTTAATCCCACCCAATCTCTCTCCATTAGTAGAGAATGCCCTAATGTGTATAAAGTCCAGAATTATGTTGTCAGTTGCCATCAAGTCAGCTCCGGCCCATAGTGACTCTATGCACAACAGAGTGAGACACTGAATGGTACCGTGTCATACTCACAATTGTTCCTGTGCCCGAACCATTGATGTAGTCACTATGTCAATCCATCTCACCGAAGGACTTCCTTTTTCTCACTGCAGTTCCACTTTCCCAAACAATGTTCCTTTTTGGGGATTGGTCTCTTCTGACAACCTACCCAAAGCATATAAGACACAATCTTGACATCCTTACATCCTTGCTTCTAAGAAGCACTCTGGCCATACATCTTCCAACACCAAGTGGTCTGTCCATTCAGCAATCCACGGTACCGCCAATATTTGTCTCCTGCGCCACAATTTAAATGGCACTAATTCTTTTTCAGTCTTCCTTATTCAATGTCCAACTTCCACATGCATATGATGCAATGGAGAATGCCAGGGCTTGGGTCAGGTGCACCTTAGTCCTCAAGGTAACATCCTTGCTCTCCAATGCTCTAAAGAGGCCTTGGGTGGCAGCTTTGCCTAATGCAATGTGTCATTTGATCTCTTGACTGCTGCTTCCATGACCATTGATTGTGGAGCCATGCAAGACAAAATCCTTGACAACGTCAACCTTTTCTCCATGTATCATTTACCTGGACCTATTGGTTCATGTGTGAGGATTTTCATCTTCCTTACAGTTAGTTGTAATCCATAATGGAAGCGGCACCCCTTGATATTAGTTCGTCTCACATTCTGCACGCAAGTTTGGGTCTGTATATCGCAGGTTGTTTGTAAGCCTTCCTCCAATCCTGCTGCCTCATTCATCTTCATATAATCCATCTTCTCTGATGATTTGCTTAGCATACAGTTTGCACAAGTATGATGAGAGGATACAACCTAGGAGCACACCTTTCCTGATTTTAAGGCAGGCAGTATCTCCTTGCTCTGGTCACACAACTGCCTCTTGGTCCATGTACAAGTTCTGCATGAGCACAATGAATTTCAATGAAGGTCCCATTCTTCTCCAGGTTATCCAGAGTTCTTTATGGTCCACGTAGCCGAAGGCCTTTGCATAGTCAATGAAACACAAATATTCTCTGCATTGAGTCAAGATCCATCTGATATCAGCAATAACATCCCTTGTTATACGTCTTCTTCTGAATCTCGGCTGAACTTCTGGTAGTTCTGGTTGACAGGTAGTTCTCTGTCAATGTCCTGCTGCAACCATTGTGGGATGATCTTTAGTAAAATTTGATTTGTGTGATAACAATGGTATTGTTCTATAGTTTGAGCATTCGATTGGGTCACCTGTCTCTAGAATGAGACAACTATGGAACTCTTCCAGTCAGTAGGCCAAGTCTTCTAGACTTTCTGGCACAGAAGAGTGAGTACTCCAGTGTCTATTCTGCATGCCGAAGCCCAGAATGATAGTGGATCACATTAAGATTTATGACTGGAAGGGCCATATTAATGGATTATACCTCACACAGGGTTTGGTTTTAAAACAAAAAATCCAAACATTTTGAGATGGGGACCTCCCATTGGGCATAAGTAGGCCCCCCTGACTCAGATTATATTGTGCATAGTTCATTGACATTCTTCAGGATCTGTGGTGTTGACGGTGGCTCTTCTCAAAATTGTGGAACTCACTGTTTTGCTTCTAAATAGTTAGCTTTCTGTTTGTGTCTTCTGCCTATTTCTTGAGTGGTTATTCATCTTTTTCTTACTGAGATGCCGATGTTTTCTATAGATTTTTGACATTCATCCCTTGTCTGAGAAGTCATGTCCCCCATCAATTTTCCAAGCCTGTGGGTTATCTTTTTACTCTTTTGGTAAAGTATTTGTTTCTCATATATATTCTTTTCTGTTTCTCTGAGGGATTTTTGACATTTATCTTGCCTTATGCTTTGCGTATATTTTAAATTATGTTTTATAGTATATTTAAGCCATGTATTATAGCCCCTAAGTTTGGTTCTATTTTTCCATTGATAATCTTTATAGTTCTGGGGTTTACATTTAGGTTTTTACTTCATTTTGAGTTAGTTTTTGCATATGGAGGTATGGTTCTTATTTCATTCTTCTGCAAATGGAAACCCAATTTTGCCTGCACCATTTACTGAAGAGACTATCTCTTTCCCATTTAGTGTGTTCAGGCTCTTTGCCCACAATCAATTGTGTTTAGGTGAATGAATTTGTTTCTGCGTCCTCAATTCTGTCCCATTGTTTCATGTATCTCTCATTTTATAAATACTAGACTGTTTTGACTACTGTGACGGTGTAGTAGGCTTTGAGGTCTGGAAGTGTTTTGTTTAATGTTGTTCTATTTACTTCCAATATAAAATAAATATTAAAAATTTAAATAGGAACTTTGTTTTCCCATTTCTTTAAAGAATGATGTTGGTATCTGGGTTGGAGTTGTACTATGTTTATAGATTATTTGGGGGTAGTATGTCAAGTCTTTCTACTGATGAAGATGGTAGATATACTCCTCCATTTATTTGCATTTCTTTCAATTTACAGTAAAATGTTTTGCATTTTATGTATAATCTTTTGTTCTTCAGGTTATACTTATCCCTAAGTATTTTTCTTTGTGTGGTTTTTATGAATGCTATTATTTTCTGGATTTATTTTTTTAGAGTTCTCTTATTAGTATACAGGAATCTAGGTGATTTTTATAAGTTGATCTTGCACCCTGTAATATTGCTAAATCTTTCAATTAGTTCAAATAATTTTCTTGTCAAATTTTTGAGGTGAGGTAGTTAAAGGTTATTGTGCTAACCTGGCCGATAAACACATGTGGGGTTAATTGAAGGGTGGAGGGATAAATGGCTCGGTGATTTTCCCCTTTCTACTTCTCGGGTAGCTTGCTTTGTGCTGGTTGGACCAGAGTGCAGCTGCCTTAGCCAATTCCCTGTTTCAGCTATCAAAGCTCACTTCCTGCAAGACATCCCCAAGGAGAAGCCTCATGGGCTACCCTGATGCAGCCCTGGGTGCTGGAGCAGCCATGAGGAAACCCCTGCCAGCACTGAGATGCTTACACGTTCACTGATTCGGCTTTCCTCCTGTAGTCAGCATCATTGTGTGTGATTTGTGAGATGGAGGTCTTTGTGGATTGGTGTCTGACATATGGGTTACTGTTGGACTTGTGGGCTTGGGCAGCACTGGGTTGGGATGTTTTCTCGATCTGCACTTACCCTATATATAAAACTCTCGCATATACATATGAGTTTCTGTGGATTTGTTTCTCTAATGTACTCGGGCTAACACATGGGTGTTTCTACATATAGAATCATATCATCTGCAAACAGGGTTCAACAGTTTCTTTGCTAATTTGGGTGCTTTTAACTTCTTTTTGTTGTCTAATAGCCCTTGCAGGACAATAATGAATAAAAGTGCTGATAAAAGACATCTTGTTCTGCTTCCTGTATGTAAATGGAATTCTTTCAGTTTCTCCCTCAGTGGCTGTTGGTTTTGCATATATGGTCTGTATTATTTTTATTAATTTCCCTGTTATTCCTACTTTGTTAATGTTTTATGAGAAATGGGTGTTGGAGTTTGTTAAATGCTCTTTATGCATCAATGTAGCATGGCATTCTTTTTCTTTGTTTTGTTTATATGGTAGATTACATGATTGTTTTTCTAAGGGTGAACCATCCTTACTTCCTGGTATAAATCCCATTTGATCATGATGTAATTTAATACTACATTTTGTTGGATTCTATTGGCCAGGATTTAAATGAGGATGTTTGCATCCACGCTCACAGGAGATATGGCCTGTCATTTTAATTATGATGATGCCTTTGCCTGGGTTTGGCATCTGGGTTATTGTCACTTCATGAGCTGCATTCCAGACTTTCCCGTCCACTTACATAGTCGGCTCCTTTCATTAGTGTCAGCTCTCCTCTGAATGTCTAGGAGAGCGAAACTGTCTGCTCTTGGCCTTCAGTTGTTTTTTCTTGGGAGCCGAATTTATTTCTTTTCAAAAATGAATTTGTTGAGGTTTTCTACATTAACCTATGTTAATGTAGGTAAGTTTAGGCAAGTAATGGGATTCCAGAAATGTGTTCATGTCTTCTAGGTTGTCTAATGTGTTGGAGGACAGTCTGGCACAGTATCGTGCTGCTATCTTTTTTTCTATCAGTGAGTTGGGCTGCGATGTCACCAACTTCATTTCTTATTCATGATATTGGGATATTCTACGGGCTGGTCAATTCTGTTAATCTTTTCAAAGACCTATCTTGATTGTTTTTATTATTTTTCTATTTCCTGATTCATTTACTTCTGTCCTAATTTTTCTTATTTCTTCTGGTGGCTAATGGTTTATTTTGCTGTTTTATTCTATTGGTTGGAAGTGTTGGATTAAGTTATGATTTTTGATTCTTTTTAAAAATGTATATATTTACTGCTATAACTTGCTCTCTGAGACTGCTTTTGCTGTTTTCGGGAGGTTTAGGTATGCTGTATTTTCATTTTCATCTTTTCAAAGGATATTATTTTTAAAAAATCTCTTTGTTTACTTTGTACTTTTTAAATAGGGTGTTGTTCAGTTTCCATATATTTATTTTATTCCTTTATCTTCCTATTGTTGGTTTCTAATTTTATAGAATTGTGATCTTAGAACATGGTTTGTAATAGCTCAAGGTTTCAAAATGTAATGTGATTTCTTTGTGATCTAACATGGTTTTGGGGGAGAATGTTGCATATGAACTGGAAAAGAAAGTATATGCAGCTGTCATTAGGTGGGGTGGTCTGCATACATCTAAGGTAAAATCGATTAGTTGTATTGTTTAGTTCTTTGTCCTTGTTGAGTTTCTTTCTAGTTATTTTGACCTCCCTGCAGGGTCCTGTACTGAAACACTGTACTATGATTGTGGTATTATCTATTCTCTTCAACTCTAGAAGAGATTTTAGGGTGTGTTTTAATGTTCTTTCATTGTATGCCTAGGTATTTATTATGATTATATTTTCATTTTCCATTGTTCCTGTGATAATTATATAATGTCCTTTTTTGTCTCTCTTAATGGATTTTTCCTTGAATTATATTTTTTCAGCGATTAATATTGCCATTCAAACCTTTTGATTGGTATTACCTTGATATATATCTTTCACTGTTACTTTAAGCCTATTTTTCTTTTGTGTGTAAGGTGGATTTCACGTAAGCAGCATATTAATGTGTTTTTATTCCTTCTGCCACTCTTTATCTCCTGGCTGGTGTGTTTAATGTGGTTCCATTCACTGTTAGTGACATAGTATAATTTTTTACTGTTATTTTTTTCTGTGTGTGGGGAGGGAGGGCAGGGTAATGGTGTTTATTTATTTGTTACTCATAAATTTCTGTGCTGAGTTCCTTTTGTTGTTTTTCTTTTCATTTTTTTGTTTACTCTTTTTTTACTTTATTTTGATGCAATTTTCCATATTTGATATCTTGTTATATATTATTTTATTCCTATATCTAAAACAGTTTGTTTTCTCTTGAAATCTACTTAACCACCTTTCCATTTAAATGTTTTATATGTACACTGATTTTTCTATTTACTTTGTAACATTTTCTTTGTGTCACAATAGCTCTAGTTTTCTATATTTAGTCTTGTAAGTTTGCTTCATTTTAAGTGTTGCTTTAAGCGGGTTGAGTTTGAGCTGGTGGTTTCTCATATGTTGTTCCCAGGTATCTTTTGTAAGGTTGGTCTTGTTTTTATGCATTTTGTTAACTTCTCCTTATCTGTAAGTGCCTTATTTTCTCTACTTGAAGGGCAATTTTGCTGGAGATTCTTGGTTGATAGGGTTTTGTTTTTGGGGCTTTAAAAAAAATATTTTTTTTGCAGGGGGAGACGTTTCCTGAGAATTTTATGTATCTTATTCTATTGCCTGTGTGTGTGTGTTTTCTGTAAAATCAGAGCTTAGTTTCATTGGTTCCCTTTCTGGGAACTTGTCTTTTTTTCTGAGTTGCTTTCTGGATTCTTTCCTTGTCTTTGATATTGGAAAGTTTGATTATGATATATCATGGTATTGAGGTCTATGCTGTTTGGAGTTATTTTAGTTTCTTGAAGAATACTTTCTTCTCTTTTATGATGTAATGGAAGTTTTCTTCCATCAACTCTTGGACTGTTTTCTCTGTGTTTTTTTGTTTATTCTTGTTTTAGATTTCTATAAGGATTGCAATCGTTACTCTTGATAGTGTCCTATAAGATTCTTAGACTTCCTTTAGATTAAATTTTTTTAATGGTTTGTTCTTGTAGCTTGGTATTATGAGGGTTTTTTTTTCTTCAGGATCACTAATTCAACCTTAATGTGCTTCAATTAGACTGGTTTGCTCTTTCAAACCGTTTTCTAACTCTAACACAGTATTAAGCATCTAGATTTCGATTTGCTGTTTCTGTGTGGTTTAAATTTTCATTTTGTCATATTGCTCTTATAGTATTTTCCTGAGTTCTTTTCTTTTCTCTTCCTGTGATTTTCTTGCTCTGTTTCTCTCACGGAAAGTACCTAAGAATCAGTCTTCTGCATTCTTTTCGTGATAGTTTCAGTGCCTTTCCTTTCTCGGGTGGTTCCTTTGGCTCTGTATATTAGTCACTTGCTTGCAGAATTCTTTTTTTATATCTGTGTGAACTTGACTGTTGTCTCTGGTACATCACACTTTTTCTATTTGTTTCTATTTGTTGATATGTGATAATAGAGGGGTGATTCACTCGTTGTGACTGTTTGAGGTGTGAAGGTGGTTAGATTACGAGGAGAGAGTTGACTCCATCAGACGGAGTGAGAAAAGAATAGTAAAAAGAGAACAAAAACAAAATACGAATAAAAATGCAATGTAAATAAATAAATAAATTTAAAACCAAGCCAAGAATTAAACAAATGAAAATCACACAGAAACAAATGCCCAAGCCATAGAAGCAGCCGATCTCTCTTTCTGTCACTAGTGTATGCTTATGGAAGTCCTGTACACGTGTGTATAGTTGAAGTACACTGTTGGCAACTTCTCTGGTCGACAAGCAGCTGTGGGGATTCATAGATGAATCCACCCTTGTAGTGCCCCACCTTTCTCCACTAGTGCTTCACCAACTTATAACAAAAGAAAATAAACAGAAAAACACAAAACCCACGGCCATCTGTCTGCTACTTTGCATCAAGATCCCTGTCTGGTAGATGGCTTCTGTACTTGCCAGGGGGAATGAATATTAGAGAAGATCTGCCCTTCTTGTGGTTGAACTGGCAATTTATTAAAAGGAAAGAAGACAGATACACAACAACAGCAACAACCTCAAAGAAAACCCCAGTCAGGATTCCTTTGATGTTGCTGCTTTTAACTGCAGGGCACTCCGGAAGAATGGCGCCTCAGTGGGAGCTGCATGCTAGAGCCAAGTGGGAGATCACAGCTTCAGAGGCGGCCTGACTACCTGAATGTGTGGACCACTTTGAGCACCAACCATGGGGAACCTGGGTTTTTTTTTTCAGTCTCCCTTTTGTTAGGCCCCATGTTGTATGGTGGTTCCATCTGGTCAACCCACTTTCAGAGTGTGCCCAAAGCTCCAGGGAGGTAGAGTGAGGTGTGAAAACAGTCTATTAGTGCCCTAGGGCCCCAGTCTCTCCTTTGTTCACTTGGCAGGTGTGAGGAGCGATGGAGAGATGGCGAGGCCCACATTTCTCCATGGAGACTGATTTATAGTGTTGGGGAGAGCTGTTGGTACATGGTTCGCCAGTGGGGAATTTGTTACTGCCTTTGATCATTTTGAGTGGGTTCCACACTTCAATGTTCTCCATTAGTTGTCAGCCCACTCGTCCTTATTTCCTCAGAGATTCAGGGATCTAGGTTATTCCCCTTTATCCGCCCCCACCATGCTCTGTTTCTGTCTGGTCTACTATCTTTACTGGAGGTTTATGGCAATGGTTCTTAATGTACGGTCCCTGGATTGGTAGAATCAGTATCATCTGGGAATTTGTTAGAAACATATATTCTCAGGCCTTGACCCAGACCTGCTGAATTAGAAATTCTGATTGTGGAGTGCAGAATATGCTTTAATAAAACTTTTAGTTATAGAAATCATACTGTAATTGTGTAAAAAATTATCTAGTAGCTGATGAGGTATTATGGATAAAGTTTTATTGTTTTCCTTTCTACAGAGGATTCTAGGAAGTAAATTATTTAGACAAAATTTAAAAAATATATAAATAGTGTGATTTTCACTGCTTATAAATTTGACATACTTTGTCCCTACTTTTGATATCAATGAGGCTAATGAACTGTAAACCATTGCTCCTTGAATGTGGGCCACTGGCTAGTATCATTGGACTCACCTGGGAGCAGAATTTCAGGCCCCATCTTAAACCTTCAGATCATAATTTGATTTTTTTACACATCCTCAAATAATTATTGTTATTGCTTTAGTAGTACTATGCATGCCATATCAAGTTTCAGTAAAAATAAGTGCTTTGTTATTTCAGAATTCTGGTTAAAATAGGAAAAAAGGACCATGACATAGTTAAGTGTATGAAAAGTTTCCTATCAGGAAGTTTCTTATCAAGAGTCCTATCAGAACTCTCAATATTTATTGTGAATCAGAATTATTTTTTGAAAAAGAATAATCTGGAAGACTTCTTAACTTCTGGCCTCTATTATAAGAACTTCTGATCCAGGAATCAGGGAAATAGCCAGATAATTTGCATTTCTCACAAGTCCTCAGGTAATCTGCTACTCTGAGGTCTATTCCTTAAGAACAACTAATATATATCAATGTGGTATCATGGGAGTCATTTAAATTCTGTTAGGCCCTTGCACCCATGTTACGAGTACTCTACCCAACGCCTGAGATCCAAGTTTAAGGTAATCATTGAATTGCTTAGCTTGTGAACTTGAAAATGTCACACTGACTCTCCGAATTCTACCTTCTGCTCTTGTCAAATGGTCTAGGAGCATTCTCTCATATCTGCTGTCTCTAAGATTCTATTCTGTGTCATTTCTTGAAACGTAATTCAAATGAGTCCTTCCAATTGGGACATCTTAGACTCAGGAAATAGAAAGTAGCATGTACCATGGCAAAAGTTAGCTGGGTAATATTTAGAGCAATGAAAAATTATTTGTTTCTTTCCACACACAATAGCAAGTATTGTGGGTCATATCACAAGAAAAAATTTTTCTTATATTAGTACTATGATTAAGTGTGAGCTCAAAATTCATTCCTTTTTCTGTAGTTTATATATGTCCCTGGTCCACTTGGTATTGACCCCGATGGGAAGACATGTTTGGTATTATATTGCTAACAGGATACATTTAACCTAGTTTCTATCCACTCCTTGGTGACCTAGGCCATATGCTATAGATAACCAGGATTTAGGACTCTGCCCTTTCTAGGTGCACAGAACTCTTTAGAAGTCACAGCAGAAGCCCATGATTAGGAAACCCACTGAAAGAACTGGACTTTACCTTAAAATCAAACTCAGGCAGATTAAAGAATTAAGATACCCCCTTGGATTAAAGGCAAAAATATCCCTGTGTGAGAATAGCAGATGACTGCTATCGCAAGGTGGTTATAGATTTGGAGGTCATTGGACTTTGGTTTGGAGCTCTTGCTTTGAGTGTACCCAATGAATGGTGACTTGGGATTACCATATATTTGCTATTTTTGTTTCTTATTAAGTGTCTTAGTCTAGCAGTTATGGTTCTGCCTTTGTGACTATGAAAGCTTTATTGAAAATTTTGGCCTATCTTCAACTCTATTTGTTTGTGTAAAGTGTGTCTTGTCACTTGGGTTTTTAATCTGAACAGGTCAACAATCCATGTATTTTGGTCTAAAAAAGCTGTCCTATACATGCACACTTTCCTTTTATAAACTGTTTGAAATTCGATAACACTAAGTAAAACTACCAATAGAATGATCATAGAGCCCATGAGGATGATTTATAGTGTTTTCCAATAAAAGGATCACGATAGCTCTACAGTGAAACATGTATGATATTCTTGATGTCACCCTACAGTTCGTCAGGTCTCCTGTCATTAGGATTCAATGGGTTAAATCTGGTTATGAGATGGTCTCTAAATTCAGGTGGAATATGCTGAGGTTATACTTGGCTATTCTGGACTTGTTTAATTATCTTGAGCTTTAACCTGAACTTCCACATGAACAATTGATGGTCTGTTCCACAGTTAGCACCTCGCCTTGTTTTAGTTGACAATATTGAATAATTTTACAATAAACAAAATGTGGAGCATGTGACTGTTCACTAGTTTGTAGGGACTTAATGTCACTTGAGATTTTGATCATTGCTTCCCAATAGATGTGACTTGAGGACCCTGATTGCTTGCTCCTCCCCCTTGCATGCTTTCATAAACGAAATACATTCTCCAGTGTTTTTGTTGAAACAAGGAAAATATCCTCTGGAACAAGGAAACCGTTTTCAAGGTTTAGACTTATTTTACATTTTGAAACAAACTTAAAACACTTATTTTTGCATTTGGAAACATAATTTTCAAAGTTAGGGAATCTGAGATCTAACCCAGAGAGGAGACTGAGAGGGTGGCAGTTGCCACCTTCTGAAGCGTGTTGAGATGTGAAAGCACGTAACCAAATAGAATAAGTAACTGTGAGGAGACCACACAGCTCCAGAGAGCTAACACGTTTGCCGTCCTCCTAGGCTCTGTTATACAAAATCCACTCTCCTTCTCCACTGAAAATAGTAATAAACATTATTAAAATATTTTTTAATTTGTAAGGACTTTTTTGGTCATTTTATGACACAGCTTAAGCAGTTTTAACATCCCAACTTTAGTCACTGTGTATCTATATTAATTGTTATGTAAAGGGGAAATCTACAATTCAGTCTGGGCTTTGGAAACAGTGTTTTCATATATCCAAATATATGCATATGTTCTCAGAGATAAACATGTTGAATTTAAAAAGTGACCAACTTATCATTGTAAACTTGTATTCTGCTAATTCACCGTGCTGCCTGTGTATAAAGACTAAACCAAACTACTGCTCTCAGGTAGATTCTACTCATGCACACACTATGTGTAATATGAAGAATTGATATTTGGTTAGCAATGCTGCCATCAAGCCAATAATTACTGGAGCATGCATTTTTGTTTTAAAACGTTTATTCACAATATTTTCTCTATAAGTAACGAAAATGAAAAAATAGCAACCCTAGTTTACAAAAGTTTATATTATATTTCAAATGCTTTACACTGATTTGCATACCTCTGCTGGCCAATGATCAGGAGCATTTTTTCCTGTGGGTTTTTTTTTTGACATTTAAATGTTTTCTTTGGTGAAGTCTTTTCTAATTTCCTTTACCTATTTTTTAATTCAACTTTTGTTGTTTTGTTTTTGAGTTGAAATTTTTACATATTTTAGAGATTAGAGCCTTACCAGTGTACCATTTCTGAATGTTTTTCCCTTATGTATAGGTTCTTTTAACTCTTTTGACAAGTTTTTTGATGTGCATAAATATTTCATTTTTAGGATGCCCTAGCTATGTAACGTGTCTTCCATTGCTCAGGCATTTGTCACTTTGTTGGGGAAGGTATTTGTGATGAAGTGATATTACTAACTTATGGCTCTTGTATCCATGCCTTCATATGCATCACCAAACAATTGGGTATAATCATGCAAATTGGTCAGTTTTCCCATTTCTCAGAGTACACAAGTAAGCCACCTCAGCACCAAGAACAGAAATCCCAAAACCACCAAGAAAGAAGAGCCACCCCCAAACCACCTGCAAGAACTCTACCCCAAGTGGTGGAGACGCAGAAGCACCAGAAGCTGCAGTACTGACACCAGGAGGCTGAGCAAAGAAGCAGCACCTAGACTGTGAAACAAAGTAGCAGCCTTCCTGCTGATGAAAAAAGTCCGAAGCCAGAAGACCATGTGACTCAAAGGCTGGGGGGCAGAGAGAGAGAGAAAGAAAGAGGGGAGAGTGCCAGCTGATGGTGAGAAGATGAGAAGACACTTGTCTTCTCAACCAGCAGCTGGCACTCTCTGCTTTCTGATTCTGGCTTGTGGTCACTTGTTAACTTCTTTGGCAAACCCCATGATCATGAGTGTGGTCTGTGGGTTCTTGTAACAGGTTATGAAAGCCAGCAGAATAAGGTTAAGTGCGTAGTACAGTGGAAGCGGATCTCATCTCTGCCTGGGGTGGAGCTGGACCTTACTTCCGGCCACCAACCTTCTGTGGTCAGAGAATATCAGGTGTGCTCTCCATGCCATTGTTTCTGTATTAGTGAAAACATTAGGTTTTATAGTTTTCCCTATATTTTCTTTCAGCAACTATATGTAGTTTTGGCTTTATAACTTAGGTCTTTGATCCATTCTGAGTTACTTTTTGTACATGGCATTAGGTAAGATTCTGCTTAATTTTCTTTTTTAAGTTTTTATTGTGAATGGATGGAAATTTACACAGCAAATGATGAGCTTACATTCAGTAATTCATAAGCATTTTGCTTCTTATTCTCTGCAATCACCTCAATGTGTGATCATTCCACTTCTTCACTGTTTCCTGTTTCTACTTCTCTCTTTTTAAATTAAATACCTTTATTAGTAGCTCTTATATCTCTTATCACAATCCATGCATCTATCCATTGTGTACTTGAGCCCTTGATATCAGCTTCTCAGTTTCCCCCACTCCCTCATAAACACTTGATAAGTTATAGATTATTATTTGTATGTCTTACATCATCTTCTGTCACCCTTCACCCACTTTTCTGTTGTTCGTCCTCCTGAGAGGGGTTATATGTCAATCCTTGTAATCAATTTTCCCTTTCTCCCCGCACCTTCTCTGTATCCTCCTGGTACCTGTATTCTCATTGTAGGCCCTGAGGGGTTTATCTATCCTGAATTCACTGTGTTGTGGGCTCTTACAAATACTCCCTCAACACAAGAACACTTTGTTCTAATAATCTGGCATTCTGTGATGCTCACTTTCCTGACACGATCACTGAAGATAAAATGCGTGCATAAGCAAACATGGTGAAGAAAGCTGATGGTGCCTGACTATTAAAAGATATAGCATCTGGGGTCTTAAAGACTTGAAGATAAACAAGTAGCCATCTAGCTTAGATGCAACAAATCCCACATGGAAGAAGCACACCAGCCTGTTTGATGATAAGTTGTCGATGGGATCAGGTATCAGGCATCTAAGACCCAGAACAAAATCATACCCAATGTGAATGGGTGGAGGGCGTAGAGTGGAGACCCAAAGCCCATCTGTAGACAAGTGGACTTCCCCTCACAGGAGGGTCACAGGAAAGAGATGAGCCAGTTAGGGTGCAGTATAACACCGATGAAACACAGAACTTTCCTCTAGTTCTTTAATGCTTCCTTCCCCCCAATATCATGACCTCAATTCTACCTTACAAATCAGATTAGATCTACTCCTCTTTAAACTATTTCTGAAATTTGTCCTTGGCTAAATGCTGACCTTTGATCTAAATGACTGAGTATTCTAACAGGTGTACACCTCACTAGTATTATTTTTCCCCTTATAATTCTGCTGTTCAGCTGAAAATTGAACCACAACAGTGAGTTGAGTTCTGCACCTGGAGGTGTAACTAAGGACTTGGAGGTTCCAAAGATCTGAAACCAATAGTCCTAGTCTCTTTATGATTTAGAATTATCCTTTCAAAACTTTCTACACCTTTGTATAATACTTTATAATTAAATTTATTTTAGAGAAACTTGTAGTGGTTGATGCACACCATCTAATTCTTCTGGTCTCAAGGTTGAAGAGACTGATGTTTGTTGCCTGGTCCATCAGTCCTTTGAACCTAGTCATTACTCATCAAATTAGGATTTGGAATAGCATCATTGTGATATGTTATGCTAGCTGACCTTGGCATCCCCTGAAAACATGGTCTTAAGCCCACAGAGAAAATTTCATAACTTTTCCCTTGTATACTCTATCATATTAATGGATATAATTGCAGAAAAGGTATATATATGTATATATACATAAGAGGGGTTACACCCCCCCCCAAAAGTAGAAAAAATCCCACTGGGTGGAGCTTTCATAGGCTATATTTTCATTCTAGGTGAGCATCGAGAAACTCACTCTGAGTTAGTGCACCTAGTGGCATTGCCTAGGAAGGTTCTCTCTGGTCACAGTGAATTTTTTGTACAAGCAGCAGTTTTGCTCAAATGTCATTTTTTGTGATGGCCGATTTAAGAGAGAACAGCATGTGGTTGTGAAATTGTGTTTCCTGCTTAGGAAAAAAATGCCATGGAAACTGTTGTGAGGTTGAACACGGCTTACAAGGACACAACTATTGGAAGAAATCAAGTGGATGAGTGGTTTTCTCATTCCAAAAAAGGTGAAATGTCAATTGATGACAAACTTCATTCTGGACATTCCTTAACTTCCAGAACAGAAAAAAATGTCAAGAAATTTCATGCACTTTTGTTTGAAGACCAACGATGGACCATAGAAGACATGGGGGAAGTTATCTGAACAATCTTGGTGATTGGTTCAGCGAATTTTAATGGATAATTTGGGAATGAGAAGGGGTCACTGTAAAATTTGTGTCTCAGGTTCTGATTGACTAGCAAAAGAATGTCCAGTGGAATCATGCTGTACTTTGAATGAACAGCTCTGAAGAGACCCAGACTTTTCCTCCAAGGTCATTACTGGTGACAAAACATGCTGCTATTCTTACAACCCCTAAATAAAAAGCAAACATCAATCAAGCCAATGGAAGATTCCATTGTCACCTTGCCCAAAAAAAGCTCGTCTGGTGAAGTTAAAGATCAAGATGATGTTCATTTTTGATCTGAGGGGGATAGTGCTTTAGGAATTCATTCCACCAGGTCATACTGTTAATCAAGCTTTCTATTTAGAGGTTCTGAAAAGATTGTGTAGCAGTATGTGACCAAAAAAAGGCCTGATTTATGGCAGATGGGGGCCTGGTTTTGTGACTATGACAATGTACCTGCTCACACAGCCATCTCAGCGTACCAGTTTTGGGAAAAACTCTCTTGCCCCACACAGTTTCCTCACCTGACCTAACTCCTGGCAACTTCTTTTTGTTTCCATGAATGAAAAGAAACGTGAAAAGGACAGCGATTTGACAACATAGAAGAGGTGAAGAAAAACACCTAAAAAAACAAAAAAAACAAAACGAAAGTACTGTCATTATTAAAGCAGATGAGTTTGGTGTGTTAGTCCAGGTAGACTAGAGAAACAAATCCAGGGAGACACTCATATATGTATAAGAGAGAGCTTTATATACAAGAGCAGTTGAATATTGAGAAACAGTCCAGATCAAGTCTATATGTCTGATATTAGCCCCTATATCTGATACCAATCTATAAAGTTCTCTTTAGACTCATGTAACACATGCAATGACACCGAATACAGGAAGTTCACAGGCCAGTGTGTGGGGAGTGGGTGGATCCAGTGGCATTGTAAACATCTTAGCACTGGCAGGAGTCTCCACATGGGTTCTCAGACTCCAGAGGACTGGTTCCATCAGCTTCTCTCCATGTGTCTTCTCCACAGGAATGTCTCAAAGGGATTGAGCATGTGTCCCACCTCCAGCAAGCTATTTATCTCCTTAGCGCCTCCAGATGAGGTCATCAAGCTACTACTTGATTGACAGGCTAGACGCCACCCCTTCACTCTGAATCCTCAAATTGACACCAGATTATGTAACTACCACAAATGGAATTGCAGATTTGACAAATATATTAAGTGTAATGGAGGGTACTTTGAAGGTGAGAAAGTTGTCTTGTAAAAATATCTAAATATATAGTTTTGGGAAAATTCTGGGGGTTTTTTTGGGGGGGTTACCTGTGTGTGTGTGTCTATTTGTGGTTTATTCCTACATGTCCAGCCTGTGTGTCTGTACAAGTATCTAGTCATAGATCATAACTGTTACAGGAACGGGTATACAAAAGTTGCCTTTAACTCTTACAAACTTCGGAATGTCTTTCCTTGCTTCCATGCTTTTTTGCATCTCTCTTAACTTCACCAAAGTTAACACTTCCTGGGGCCAAATGAATTTTGGCTGAAAACAGAATAGAAGAAAAAATGTTTACTGTGTTTTATTGGCTAAACAAAGGCATTTTACTGGATCATAACAAATTGTTAGATTTTATAGGATTTTGCTGAGAATTTTTGTATATATGTTCAGGAGGGATGTTGGTCTGTTGTTTTCTTTTTTAAAAAATGATGTCTCGACCAGCTTTGTTACTAGGGTTATCTTCACTTCATAAACTACACTCAGATACTTTCTATCTTTTCTATATTCTGGAAAAGTTTGAGTAGAGGTGCTATTAGCTCTGCTTTAAATGTTTGGAAGAATTCAACAGTGAAGCCATCCGGTGTGGATTGTGTGTGTGTGTGTGTGTGTGTCCAGTGTGTGCGTGTGTGTGTATGTGTGTGTGTGTGTGTGAGAGAGAGAGAGAGAGAGAGAGAGAGAGAGAGAGAGAGAGAGAGAGAGAGAGAGAGAGAGAGACTCAGATAAACGTGGTGCTGAGTTTTTGCTGGTCAATGCCTTTGATAAACATTTCTGTGGCAACTATTTTCTAACTATTCTTCAGCAAACCAGAAGAAAAGTAATGGTGTTTGGACTAATAAATTATATGAACAACAAAAGTAAAAACAAAAGCCCCTCAGGGCCTAATTGACAGGAACAAGTACAAGGGTTGTAAGGAAATGAAAATATTGTACTTAGAGCTCCCAGGTCACTAAGTTCACCATCAAGTTATGTAGGATATTTATGGTCATTACAAAATTGCATTGCTATAGTACTTGTACAAACTCACATTGTTTGTGAGTTTCCCATAGCAGTTTGTGTCAGTGGGGATGGGGGGGAGGCAGGTCGAGAGAAAAACTGAAAACAATTGCCAATGACTGCCTACTATGGCTTAAGGAACCCTAGTAGTACAGAGGTTAAGCATGTACTAACTGCTACTAACTCAAAGGTTAACGGTTCAAATCCACCAATGGCTCCCCGGGAGAAAGATGCTGCAGTCTGCTTCCCTAAAGATTCCGAGTTAGGGCAGTTCAACTCTGTCATGTAGAGTTACCATGAGCCAGAATTAACTTAGCAGCAGTGGTCTTGGTTTGGTGTGGTACCTAGGGCTTACATGAAAAAGACCTAGGTAACTTAGCCTCTAGTTAGGGGCTTTAACAGGCCACACTGGAGTTTTCAAATAAGTCCAATGCCTCTAAGATTTTATCTGTTCCATGTTGGGTGTAGGAGCCTTTGAGATGAAGTTTTGTCTGCATTTCTGTAGTGACATCTTCACTTCCCTAGTGTTATTTTTCCTAGATGCCACATATGAGAGTTTATATGCATATTAGCAATTGTTAAAGCTCATTATGTTAAAATGTTCATTATGTTAAAATGCTCATATTAGCAATTGTCAAATGTTCATTATGTTAAATTGTTCATTATGTTAAAATGTTCATATTGGCAATTGTTAAATGTTTATTAAGGAACATGCAACTTACAAATCCAGTGAGACCAGAGGATGTACACCAGTACAGATAAGAACTGGAAACACAGGAAATCCAGAACAGATAACCCCCTCAGGACAAATAATGTGAATAGCAATATCAGGAGGGTAAGGGGCTAGATGGGGGAGAAAGAGGGAACTGATCACAAGGATCTACATATAACCCCCTCCCTGGGGGATGAACAACAGAAAATTGGATGAAGGAAGACATTGGACATTGTAAGAAATGAAAAAATAATAATAATTTATAAATTAATCAAGGGTTCATGAGGGAGGAGGGAGCAGGGAGGGAGGGGAAAAATGAGGAGCTGATACCAAGGGCTCAAGTCGAAAGAAAATGTTTTGAGAATGATGATGGCAACACATGTACAAATGTGCTTGACACAGTGGATGGATGGATGGATGGACTGTGATAAGAGTTGGACGAGTCCCCAATACAATGATTTTAAAAAAGGAGCACGTACATAACTATATGTTGAGTACCTGAACACAGGAAAGACAATACCAATCTTCTCAAGAAGTTTGAGTCCTGGCGTATATTCTCCTCTCACAGCCTGGCCCGGCTGCCCTTTTTGGGAGCACACTGCAAGACCAGCAATTGAGGGTAAAGCCATGTACCCACTTGCCACGTTAGAGATGATCCAGCTACATCTTCAGATGAGGAGATGACGAATTCAGCACATGGTAGGGCAACACAAGCATGAACAACTCACTCCCACTTCATTTCCTAGTATCTGCTGCAGCTGGGTTCATGATTCCCATGCATCTCCGTGGTGAAAAAAATCATCCCTGGAGTACTTGCAATTGAGGGGTAGAAATGAAATGAGGCTGCCCATTAACAGATGATTATGCAGTTTTCAAGAAAAGATTGAAGTGAACTCAAGGTTCTAGCTGACACATTAAGGCAAGAAGTGAAATAGACGGCATCCATATCGCAAAGGAAGAAGTAAAACTACATCTAAAGATCGTTTGCATATAGAAAACCTTAGGACATCAACACACACACAAGCCTACTAAAACAAGTTCAGTGAGAGTATTGAGCACAAGAACAACATGCAAAAATCCATTGTATTTCTTTACACTAGCAATAAACACTAAAAAAATTGTAAGAAAACAATCCCATTCACAATAGCCTCAAAAACAATAAAATACATATGCAAGTTAAGTTAACAAAAGTGTGAAATTATAGTCTGAAAACCACAAAATATTGATGAAAGGAAATAGAAAAAACCTAAAGACATCCTGTGCTCATGGAGCAGATGAATTGATATTATTAAGATGATAATATTCTAAAATTGATCTTTGTTTAGGTAAGTGCAAGCCCTATCAAACTCCCAACTACCTTATAAATAGAAGTTGTCAGGGTGATACTAAAATTCATATGTAAATTCAAGGATCCAAGCATAGCCAAAACAATGTTGAATGGTAAGATGAAATTTGGAAGACTCAAAACTTTATATTTCAAAACTCATTAAAAATCTATAGGAATCAAAAAAACATGGTACTTTCATAAGGATTTGTGTGTGTGCATTCTAAATATGGGACAGAAATAAGAGTCAAGAAATAAAACAGCACATTATGGTCAATTACATTTTTTTCACAAAACAGCCAGGAATATTCAGTGGGGAAAACAGACTTTTAAGTATTGGTGATGGGACAACTGGACACTCACATTCCAAAGAAGGAAACTGGATTTCCTTTTCATACTGTGTGCCGGATTAACCCAAAGTGGGTCATGGCCCTCAATGCAAGAGATGAAGGTATACATCCCTTAGGAAAAATGTACACACGTGTACACCTTCATGACATTGTATTAGGCAATGGCTTCTTATGTGTGGCTCTTAAAGCACAAGATGTAATTTAAATTATATATACATATATATAATTTTTGTCAGAGAGCTACCTAAAAGTTTGAGGTGGGTGAAGGTTAGCTGTTTGCCAGAAACTTGGCAACCAGAATGAAGTTTACCATACTTAAACTAATTATACAATAAATAATTACCAGCAAGGTGACATTCTATACAATCTGTTTTGCATCCTTATAAAGTTCTAAGATTTATCCTTGTAAGATTTGATAGGTTCAATAAAAGCATAATGAGATTATCCCAGAGAGATTAATGTGTCTTTGTTGCACTTCATACCAAGAAAATAGACTTTCTTTTTAAACCTAGTGTCTGGATATGGAACCACTTTAGGATTAAGCTTGTTCTTGTTGCTGTTCGGGATAATCAAGTCATTATCCTGCCCAGGCCTGAGCCATCCTCACAATTGTGCCTCTATTTCCGCCCATCGTTGTACTCACGGTATCAATGCATCTTGCTCAGGGCCTCCCTCTATTCTGCTGTCCCCTATCCAAGGACCGTAGACACGTTGTCAGGAGCGACCACTCATTGGAGGAGGACATCAAACTTGGAAAAGTAGAGGCAGATCTCACTAGATTCTTATTCCTATTTTCCAAGGACAAGAAGTTTTTCAAAATAATTTCAACGAATACATAAGTCTTAACATCACTCTTATTTTTACGAAGCAAGTATAAGATTAAGATTGGTCATGCTTAGGAAAGCTTCTGGTTGTGACTGAGATATGATAGGAATGACTTATTACGTCACCTCTGGTTTTTTTTCCTTTAACTAGGCAAATAACTTTATTAACTGTTGTTTTATTTCAAATGTTGTTCACAGTCTTCTTCAGCATAATTGGCTGTAAAGAATGGATTATATATACGCAAAAACTGGAAAGAGTTGCAATGTCCAAAATTCTTAGGTTAACATGTTAGAGATTTAGATTTTGTTGTTATGGTGTTGATTCTGACTGATGTGTGCAGAGTAGACGTCTCCAAAGGGTTTCCAATCCCGTTTTTCTGAGGTGGTCTTGTAGCTACACTTCGAGCTGCTAACTGCAAGTTCAGCAGTTCAAAACCACCAGTCACTCCTTGGGAGAACGATGGTGCTTTCCACTACTATAAAGAGTTGTAGTTCTGTAGGGTCGCTATGAGTTGGCATCGACTGGATACCAGTCAGAGAGTGAAAGAGAGTCTTTCAAGGTACCTGTGGGTGGATTTGAATTGTCAGCCTCTTGACTAGTGTTGAGTGCTTAATCATTTTTGTCACTCAGGGACTCCGTGACTCTCCCACAGTGCTGTGTTAATACCTCAGCTATGACACGTGTGTATTTCATGTTTCTTCCTTATTCGACTATAGCCTGGTGGGTAGGGGCTAACCTATATAATTTTGAGTTGGAATTGACTCATTGCCAGTTAGTGAGATTAATGGGATTAATGAAACAATGATAATTTAAAGGTAGAGTCCTCCATTTTGATGAGGGAGACTTGTGTTTTGTTCTTGAGCAGTGTAGCTCATGTGTGGCCACCACCTCTCTCTCAGAGGATACTTGTAGGTGGCTATGATTTGGTTGAGGTTTTTTAAAATCATTTTATTGGGCTCATAAAACTCTTATCACAATCCAGATGTACATTCATTGTGTCATGCACATTTGTACATTTGTTGCCCCCGCCGTGCTCAAAACATTGCTTTCTACTTGAGTCCTTGACATCAGGTCCTTGTGAACCCTTGATAATTTATACATTATTATTATTATTTTGTCATATCTTACACTGTCATAAACAAAACTAATGTTAAAAGCAGCCATAATATGAAATAGCAGCTCCAAGTAACTTCTTCAAGTTTCATCTTTTTCAGAAATTTACTTAAATCAGCTTAGCCTCATACGGAGATGCCTCATCATAATTCTCCTGAAGATCTGAAACTTCATTCTCATCATCAGTCAGTGGTGGTTTCATATCCTCAGATTGTTTGGCAGAGATGTATCCAAGCTTAAACCAGTTCGTCTGCTTTGCCAATCTGGTGTGAGATGCCGGAGAGCGTTCCTCTCAGCTGCTCTATCTCAGCATGGCTGATACCGGTGGAATGTTCACTGCCAAAGACTCCTGGACTTTACGGTTGCTCAAGTGGGTCACTGTTCCTTAGTTTCCAAACATATTCACCTCCTCCAAACCACAGACACTGTTTACCTTTCATTTCTTTAAGGAAAACTGCATTTTCCTTTTCTCCTCTGCTACATCTGTTCTATGAACCACCGCCTTCTGAAGTTTGGCAAGTGTCTCCTGATTAATGGCCTCTCCGGTTGAAAGCCTCTGTTGGATTATGCATTCATTAATAGGGGCAGCTCCATGTTGTAGTGGAGATAGACACACGAGAAAATAATTACAATATTGTGTGAGATGTACAAGGCTGTGGAAATATATATACTAAAAGAAAGACTAATTATTAGCATTCTAGAGGGAAGTTGGATCAGGAAAGACTGCCTAGAGACGGTTGATTTCATATTTGAAGGCTGGGCAAAGGGGAAGACTAATCCAGGCAGACAGCCAACACAGCAAAGGCACGGAGTCGTGAAACAGCATGCAGTGTCTGGGAGAGCAATATTAGTTCAGGGTGTCTGGGTCATGAAGCACTACAGTATTTGTAGCTGAAAGTGGGGTCAGATGGGTCTGCTCATGGCCTGGCTCTTCAATGGCTTTGTGCCGCTGCTCCTGAACATAAGTACCATATCTACTTGTATATAAGCTGAGTATTTTAACATATTTTTAATGCAGTTTTTTGTGGTAAAATTAGGTGCCTTGGCTGATATTCAGGTCAGCTTATACTCGAGTATATACAGTAAGTAGAACAACATAGTGTGGTTGTTTCATTTAAATACTAAGGATGTCTTTAGATGTGTTGACATTCTCTTGATCAATAGAGTTTTCCTTTCGTAAAAAGACAAGATGAAAATATGACAGGCTATTACTTAAAAAAATATTCAAGAGCCCTAATTGGACCATCTACTATTAAAACAGAGAAGCCATGGAGATTGGCTTTTCGGGGGCTTTCTCTTTAAACCAGCACCCCCATTACCAATTCCCCAGGTTCCAGACAGGTGGTTTCCCTTGTCTTTCTCTCTATGAAAGCTCAGGTTCCCGTTCCCTTCACCTCAGCCCTTCATTGCCGATTTTATCAACCCAGGTGTCAGTATCAACAGTTTACTCTATCCCATTAGAGTGTCATGGTGAAGAAAAGAGCAAAACACTGGCTAGAATTGCTGATAGAGGGAGGCCTGACTTTGGAAGAAATACTCTTGATATCCTGCTTGGGAAAGCCAGCGTAATCACAAAGGCATGTTCAAGTAATACAGCGACCTCAGAAAAGGACTATGACCCAAACTCTATTCCATGGAGATGGGATGAGTGGAGAGTGAAAGGAGAGAAAGAAAGACAAAGAGGAGGTAGGAGCGAAGAGAGCGATTACAAAGGGGGTAACAGAAGATTATAGGCTCTGTGCCATCATTCCAAATCAACGTGAACATTGAATGAACTCCCCAAATGCCCAGTGAATGAACTGGGTGTGGGTGTGGGGGTGAAGCACTGAGAGGCTGAGGGTCACACGAGCCAAGGAGCTGGAGGAGCATACAGTCCGTGGCCATGACACAGGTAAGACAAAAGGACCCAGCCCCTTACGAATTAATACTTAGGAGAGCATGGCCTTTCACTTGTCAGCAGAATTTGGGCATTGAAGCCAGTTCTAGCCAGGATTTAAGGAGAGTCGGGCTGAGGAAGATTCGCATCTGACAGCTTGCTTGCAGATATATTTTAATATGGGCTTCCAAGACATAATATAGTGAAGTAAAGAATATCCACAAAGCTGAGCATTTCAAAGAAATGTGTTGAGAGAAGAGCAGCCTTTTCAAAATCTCTCTGTTCAAACTTGGTTCCTTGTGCTTGACGGAGGGTAGGTTTTCCACTCTTTAGGGGCAATGTAAACTAAAGCACTTGCACTGAGCCCTCGGGTCGACCTTGCTCCTTGGGGACCAGTGTCTTTTCGTAACATTAGCTCTATCCGCTATGAGAAACCTGCAGAGAGAGCCCTCTCCTCTTCCTGGGTTGCCTCAAGTGGCGTGACCCTGAGCCGCTGCTTTCCCAGGGCAGGCAGACACTGCGCAAGTCAGAGGAAAACTCTCTGATCAGGTAGCCCGTTCTCTGCCCCCTCTCTCCTGCTGTGATCAACCAGCAGCAGGTCTCAGCCTCAGTTAACTGGGCCTGCAAGGAGCTTTGATGGGGCTGTTTCTTCAAACCTAAAGCAAAGATCTCTTCACCTCCCCCATCCCTCCACGCAAGGCTCACCAAAGAAGGAGGTAGGGGAGCTGATTTATAACCCTTTCTGGTTTCTCACTATTAGAACCTAACTGTTCTCAAATGATGAATTGTGAAACCTACATAGTAAAAGAAAAAAAGAACTGATATATATATATGTATATATATATATTCATATCTATATGTATATATTTCACTTCTGTTCTTGCCTTCTGGATGGGGAATCCTGCCGTCTGATTTATAATTTGGAGAAGATGGTTCTTTGAAGTTTTGTTTTCAAAGGGGATTTCCCGGGCTTTCTTGTGTTGGAGTGTGGTATGTCTCTGTGCGGGTGTTTACGTTCATCTTGCACGGACGTGAGGTCAGCAACTATCATGATGATGACTGTTTTGAGACATAGCTCAGAATGCAGCATAGTTGCTTTTGGTTTTCTGCCATATTACATTCGTAGTGTAAGTGAGCTCTCTCAGGCTTTGGCAAGTGTGCCACAAACATTTCCAATGAAATTATCTTTGCCACTGTAGGATTTGACTTGTATGATAAAATTCAGACGCCAAAAGTTATTGAGAGCTTGGTAAATGTCTCAAGCATAGTATAGTATATGTCTAAAAATGTTTCTTATTTGTGAAGAAGTAGAAGCTATTGAGTCCTGCATTCACAGAGCAGGAGCCCTGGTGGCGTAGTGGATTACACGTCAGGGCTCGAAGGAAGCAAACCCTCTTCGGAAGAAAGTCAGGTGTTCTACTCTCACAGAGGTTTGAAACCCACTGGGGCAATTCCACTCAGTCTGGTAGGGTTGCTATGAGACAGAATTGACGTGATAACAGTGCGCTTGGTTTGGGTTACACTAAGAGTTTTCATGTTGTCACAGAGGAACTGTGAAGCACACGCTAGAACGAAATCGTGTGATGCCTGGCGTGACAGGGATCCTGTTCCAGAAGCATCAGTGGGGGTGGAGCTATCAGGGAAGCAGGGACTTGGACATGATGTCACAGGATTTGGAGAGGTGGGGGCTGAGTGAGTGACACAGAGTTTGTAGAAGGGCCGCACGGCCTGGGAAGGAAAAATGCGTCTCCACATTGAACGGGATAGCAAGACGTCTCCAGCGCCCAGCGCCCTGGAAGGACGGGCGGGCGGGGGGGGGGGGGGGGCTTCATGACGTCGGAGGTTTGGGAACTGAGAAGCGGCTTCGTGAAATTGAAATGCCGAGTCCTATGGTCCCTTCGAAAGCGCAGTGAACTTGCGGGATCCTGTTTCAGTGATTCTCGCACTAGGTTTCAAACATGTTGTTAACGTAATCTCCCTGATGCTTTGGTGGAGTCCAGAAATCCTGAGGCCATGCAGCCTCTTACCCGAAACCGCCTCGTTCGCATGCACATGCACATGCACGCCAGCCAGAACAGCCCTCTGTCTGCATGGAATGTGCAGGTACCACAGTAGGGTCTGCTTTCTGAGGAGCGATGGCAGGCGTTCAGACTGCGCAAAGAGTACACCCAGGACTCTGTTCGCGATGTTTGGAGGACATTTTGACTGCGATTGAGATGACAAAGCGTTCACCAGTAAACATTTGTAAAGTATTTAGAATGGGAATATCATAATTGATGACTCAGGCCAGCAACCTCTTTGGTTGATAGTCCAGGCATCCATTCTAAAGGGGCAGATGAGTAGGTGTTACATATCTTGTTGTCTCCTATTTTCAAAGCAGGACGACCCAGGGATGACATTGAGGGTACAGTTCTCAAGTTTCACCTTGACTTCATAACCCCAGCTTCTGTGCTGCCGCCGCCGTAGAACAGCTGCTTCGGGGTTTAGGCTTCAGGAAGAGTCGGCTTGACCCTTCTCTGTGCGTACTCGCCTCCTCAAACCTCATACCTTTCTCCATGTAGGAACGTGGGTTTGGGCTTACTTTAACCGAGCTGAAATTTCAGTGAAACACAAAGAAACGCTTCTGTGCTATAAAGGTGCTTGGTTAGTCAACTTCCTTTTCCAATAACCACTGTGTTTGAAGTAGGAATTAGGCAGTGAGAGGGGTTGGCAGTTGGCCCTGCCCAGGATGCTCCTCAGCATCCTGACTCAGAAGGCGCCTATTTTTCGCTTAAGTTGGAGACTGCAAATTCTTCAACCCAGGAGTTCTTAATCAGGTGGATGCCTTTTTTGAGGAACGAAATATACCCAACTCAATACAGTTTGCAAAATTCCCCGGGAGGAGGGAGAAGTTTCCTATTTAGTAGAAGCGTTTTAGCACTCAGAACTTTGGTGCTGCAGTGGTTCCACGTTGGGTTGTGATCGGCATGGACGGCAGTTCAAAACCAGCAGCAGCTCCTCGGGAGAGAGACTAGGGCTTTCTGTTCTCTTGAACAGCCTTGAAAACCCACACCAGGCTCCTGTGACTTAACACAGGCTTGCTGGCAGTGCGTTGGCTTGGGCTGGGTTTGTAGCACTTGGAAAAAGAAACATTCATACTTGCTTCACTGAGCCTCTTTAAACTTGTCTTTTCATCTTTTGCGGTGGCTTTTCTCTCAGTGCTCTGGTTACCTGCCCTGCCAGAGTTCTCAGCTTTGAGTACAGCTCGGAAGGTTTGTCAGGCAGAAGATTCATAGCACCAACTTATAGGGCCTCATGGGCCCTGGAGTCATTCCGGAGTAATTTACTCAATTAACAACCCTGGCAGTTAATTCCTTACATGCTGGAGTCTGAGAAAAAAAGTTTAAACTCACTATTAATCTGACTTCTTAGGAGGACAAAGAAATTATATACATTTAACTTTAATAGCATTACTATTGCTGTGTTATGAGTCTTATTACTGTAAGAGTCTAAAGCATTATGTGGGATGTAAAATCATAACATTATATGCCATTTATTTGAAGATAACTATTGCTCCACAGATAGCTAATAAATATTACATTGTTATAATCACAAATGTACCAAATTGAACGACTATCTGTTGATTAGATTACTACAATATCCTTCTAGTGAAATCAGTGTACAGCCTTTAGAAGCTCTTGCATGCAAAACAGTCATCATTAGCATGTGTTTGTATGGACTGACGACTCACTTAATGTTCTGTAATTTGCCTCTAGGTTCTAATATTCATTGCAATGGCTGCACAGAACTCAGACAAAATTCGTGACCAGTGGGTGTATTAAGGAAGTTAACTAGTTGTAATGCTGATGAGAAATTGTTATGATTGAGTTCTTTATCAGGATGTGCTAGAAAGTTCTGTGAAACCTGCTAACAAATACCCAGAGGACATACCACTCTGCTATAAACCTCGATCTGAAGGCATTCCGCTAAGCTCCCTGGGTCAGCAAGCCTAGTTCCCTGAATTAAGTGGCCAGAGGCAACCCACTCTGGGAAGTCTCAATCCAAAGGCACACAACTCTATTTTCATGGGGCAGCAAGTCCAACTTCCCCAATTAAGTGCCCAGAGCCACCCCACTCTGCAAGCTGGCCTCCTGCACAAAAGCACTCAGCTTTACCTGCTCAGTGGGTTGGTTGGGAACGCCTAGCCCTCTGTTCCATGATCTGGTTCTGCTGATGCTCCTCTGATGACGTAGCTGACATCTGGGTCCAGGAGGCTCACTGAGCAGGGATTTCAGGCCCTTGATTCTTGATTCTTGCTTGCTAGCAGTAGGATGGCATGCTGAGGAAGCCCATTCAGAATCACTCACAGGTGATTATGTATCATCCACTTCTTACCATTAGAATCATCCACCTTCTTACCAGACCCATTCAGGGACTTAGAGTCTGGCTAGAAGAGCCCTACTAAATAATTCACTTTCCTGCAATATGCATGTATAAATTTGATAATTTGATGGTTTATGATTCTAATTAAGGATATAAAAGTAAATTTGGTCCACAGAATTTGTTTTTACTTTTTCTTGCCTCTGTCCATTCACTGTGATGTTATCTTTGTTGAACGTAGGGATAAGGCTTTTGATGACCAAGATAACTAGATTACATGATGATCTCTGGCTCTAACAAGCTGTAGGCATTGCAGACACCCTTTGTTAGACTTTCATTATCTATAAAATTCTGTCATTCAGTCGACCATTGGAGGATACAGTATTCAAGAAGGAAAATATGGTTCCTGCTCCTAAGGACCCTATACTGATAGGGGGAGAGGCAGACAAGTAAATGAGCAAGATGGTGTTAGGGGGTCTGGACCCTGTAAAAGAAACACAATGTGATGATATATCAGATAGGGGCTGAGGGGTGCTTTTATATCAGGGGATCAGGTAAGGCTTCTGTGGCATCAGACACTTTAACCCCAAAGCCTAAATGTCAAGGAGAAGTCCGTCTAAAAAGAACAGGGATGAAGTGGAGGGAGAAAATTATAGATAGAGAAAATAGCAACTGAGAAGCCCTATGAACTTGTTCACTTAGGGAACACAAGGGGTCAGTGTGCTGGCAAACAGTGAAGAAAAAGGATAAGAAACGGGAGGAGGTTCAGAGATCAGGGAGGGGATAGTGGCTAGAGTCCATAGGGTCTTTAAGGAAGGCTAAAGAGTTCAGATTTTTTTTTCCACAAGTACAAATGGAAGCCTTGGGAAATTTGAAGCAGGTGAACAACTCAGGACTGTGAACATTCCGTTATTATTGAGATAAAAGATCTTCTTCTGAGGAAAAAAATCCAAACCCACTTACATGATTTTATAAATTCAGAAAATTCAAGAGCGTTTTGAAGTCCATCCACAGATTACCCCAGCTACAAGTTTCCTTCACCTCTGATCCTTTGTTTAAATGTTTGTAAAAGGAAGCCTATTTTTAAATTTGAATATCCAGATTACCGTGAGAATCTAGGGATGCTGAAACAAAAAGGGAAACAGATTTATTAAAAGATCATTTTGTTTTCTTACATGATTCTTCTCTTAATAGAGGGTACACTACTCATTTTTGTGTGCTATATTATAGTGATTTTGTTTTTAAAGACTTCCTGCATTTTATTAACAATTCCATCCCGTCCAATATTTGAGAGTTTTGAAGTCAATTTGATAACTGCCTATTTAAGAAATACCAAGGGATTAAAAGTCAAGTAAGGTAGATATAATGTTTAGATGATACAGTAAGAACATTCTGCTGTAGTTTTTCTTCTTAAAACATTAAATAATGGAAAATATATAGTTTGATTCTAAAAATGATAAAATAAAACAGAGAAGAAAATACATATTGAGAGATGAAAAATTACCGACAAAAAATAGTCACAAACTTCCAACACAAATTATAAAGCCTACTTGCCAAGTGGAGTGAAACTTTAGTATCATGTTATTTTGTTGGTTTGGGCCATTGACTTGGTTCCTGTACAGGGGTCCCTATGCACAACAAAATGAAACATTTCCTAGTCCTGTACCATCCGTAAAATCATCGTTATATTTGATAAAATTATTGGAGGCACTATGTCAATCTATTTTATTCATGGTCTTCCTTTTGTTCACTGATCTTCTACTTCATGAAATATGATATCCTTTTCCAAAGTACATGAGATCAAGTCTCACCATCCTCATTTTCAAGGTGAATTCGAGTTGTAATTCTTCCAAGACATATCTGTTTGTTCTTGCAGTCCATGGTACTTTCAGTATTTGCCAACAATACCATAATTCAAATGCATCAGTTACGCTTCAATCTTCCTTATTTGTTATTGACTCTCACATGCATATGAGGAAATTGAACATATCATTGTTTGGATCAGGTGTACTTTAGTCTTTACAGGGACATCCTTGCTCTTCAACACATTAAAATCATGAATGAGGGGGAATGGAGACCCAAAGCCCACTCGTAGACAATTGGACATCCCCTTACAGAAGGGTCATAAGGAAGAAACGAGTCAGTCAGGGTGCAGTATAGCACCGATGAGACATACAACTGTCCTCTGGGTCTTTCATGCTCTGCCCACCCCCATCATGACCCCAATTCTACCTTACAAATCCGGCTAGACCGGGGCATGTGCACTGGTACAGATAAGAGCTTGCAACACATCCCTCAGGACCGATAATGAGAGTAGTGAGACCAGGAGGGTAAGGGTAAGGTGGCGGGAGAAAGGAGGAACCAATCACAAGGATCTACATATAACGCCCTCCTAGGGGAATGGACAACAGAAATGTGGGTGAAGGGAGACATTTGTCAGTGTAAGACATGAAAAAAATGATAAATTATCAAGGGTTCATGAGAAAGGGAGGGCCAGGAGGGAGGAAATGAGCTCATACCAAGGGCTCAAGTAGAAAGAAATGTTTTCAAAATGACGATGGCAACATATGTACAAATGTGCTTGACACAATGGATGTATATATGGATTGCGATAAGAGCTGTATGAGCCCCCAGTAAAATGAGTTTTAAAAGAGGTCTTTTGCAGAAGATTTGCCCGATGCAATGTGCCATTTGATTTCTGGATTGCTACTTCTGTGAGCTTTGAGTGTGGATCCAAGCAAATTGAAATCCTTGACAACTTCAATATTTTCTGTTTACCATGATGTCTATGTGTCCAAATTTCCTTTGCATTGAGTTGCAATTCATAATGAAGGCTAAATTCTTTGATATCTTTGGCATCAAGTTCTTCAAGTCCCTCTGGCTTTCAGCAAGCAATGTTATTTAATCTGCGTATGCATGGTTTTTGACGAGGGCTTAGTCCAATCCTGATACTGCATTCTTTTCCATATAATCCAGTTTCTCAGATTATTTGCTCCATATACAGCAATATCCCTTATTTGGTTTCAAAGACTTCCTCTTGTTCATTACTCAGTTTCCATATGAGCATAATTAAGTGTTCAGGAATTCCCATTCTTCTCAATTTTATTCTTCCTTTATTATGATCGACATAATAGAAAGCCTTGCAAAGCAAGAAGACAAGTAACATCTTTTTGGTATTCTCTGCTTTAAGCCAAGATCCATCTGACATCAGTATGTTAGTCTGGTATTTTAGAGAAACAAATCCACAGAAACTCATGTATAAGAGAGGGTTTTATATAAAGGTTAAATGTGCATCAAGAAAATATCCCAACCCAGTGCTGCCCAAGCCCAAAAGTCAAACATTAACCGATATGCCCAACATCCATCCACAAAGTCCTCCTCACAAAACAGACGCAATGATGTGGACTGCAGGAGGAAAGCCAAGTCAGTGAATGTGTAAGCATCTCAGCGCTGGCAGGACAGCTGCTCTAGCACCCAGGGCTGCATCGGGGTAGGTCCATGCAGCTTCTCCTTGGGGGTGTCTTGAGGAAGTGAGCTTTGGCAGCTGAAGCCAGGAACTGGTTAAGGCAGCTGCACCCTGGTCCGGCCATGAGAGAGCAAGAGACCAGAGAACAAGAAAGGCGAGGCTCACCAAGCCATTTATCTAGCCGCCCTTCAATTAACCCCACATGTGTTTACTGGCCAGGGTGGCACAATAAACTAACTACCTCAACAACTAACAAATTATGGTCTTTTTACTTTCATGAACAGTGCATAAGGCTGCCCAAAAAAGAATTGGTGCATTTGGATTATGGTGTTGGTGTATATTGAATATACCATGACGAATGGACAAGTTTGTCTGGGACAATGTACAGCCCGAGTGCTCTTTAGGAGCATGGATGACGATACTTCGTCTCAAGTACTTAAGACATATTACCAGGAAGAACCAGCCCCTGAAGGAGGGCAGCATGCTCGGTAGAGAGTGAATGAAACAGAGGGAGACTCAGTGAGATGGATTGACAAGGTGGGTACGACAATGGATTCAAACATAGGAACAATTGTGAAAATGAAGCAGGGCTGGGTGATGGTTTATTTATTGTGCAGAGGTATGAGTTGAACCTGACTCAACAGCATCCCACAGCAATAACTCCATACATTTGTCTTTTCTTGTCTTTCTGTGTGAGGTCATACAGCGTTCGTTCTTTTGTGATTGCCCTATTTCACTCAGTTTAATGTTTTCATGCTACATCTACATTGAAGCATGGATCAAGGCTTCCATTTTTCTGCTGGTTGAGTAGCATATCAATATATGAATGTACCACATTTATTTATTAATTTATTGAGAAACATTTAAGCTGCTGCCACATGTTGGCTATTGTGCCGCCACAATCAATGCCGGCATACCATTTATTCCCTTTTTTAACTTCTGAACAATTTGCTGTCTTCTTTTCCATAATTTCTTTCCTGTTTCACTCTCTCCAGATGGCCTTACTTCTCTACCAAACGGTTTCTGCAGAAGTGAGTGAGCAATGTCCCACATGGCAGTATATGCAGGTAGCATTTTTTTAAATCAATGTTTCTTCTCTGTTGCCATCAGCAATGCCAGCTACTCCATGCACCGGAAGCCCTTTCTTCTCTTCGCATCCTTGGATGGAGCCAGTGTATCCTCTGATAGCCGAACTTCCCTGGCTTCTTTGTCTTCATTAAAGACTCACCCTTCTTTTCCTTAATCTGGTCGTTTAGCCCTGACTTGGTCCTCGCCTTGGCTGATTAGAACAATGATTTCTACATCAGCCATGTTTGAAAGCTGAGGCTCTCGGATCGAATCTCTAGGGCTGCCCCTTTTTCAGTAGTGTTGTCTGACCTTCTGGGGTGATCCACAGGGTCTCATCTCCTTCCAGAGTCGTGCTCTGTCCCAGTGCAGGCATTTGACAGACATTGAACTTTTGCTTGGAACAGTGCTTCTGAAATTATTGGTAATGAAAGATCCATTTTTATAAAAAATTTCAAATTCATCACAAACCGATACTTTTATAAGTACAATAAAAATGAAATACTAGAAAATAAAGTGAATAGGAAAGACTCACAAAATACAAATTCCTTTTTCATTATTAGATTCAAAGATATTAAGTCGCTCTGTCAAAGGCTCTAACACTTTCCAAATATTTGCCTCAATCTGTGAGTTTATGTTGTTGTGATACAGTAACAAATAGCCGAAGTGTTGGAGTGGGTTTATAGGTGATGGGTTGAGTAGAACTGGCCTATGCGCTCCCCACCCTGCCTAGTTTTCCTATGAGGTCTCAGGTAAAAAATCATTAATTTAAAGAAGTCTTATGGACTTCCCTAAGCGATTACATTCTCTACCCATGTGTGTCTCCACTATAGTGCTTTTTAGCAATCATTCCCTTCATGACGTTTTTAAGTCCATGTAAATATCATCACGGTAGAAATGGCGCTTCTTAATATTCTGCTCACAGTTGTACTGAATTGACTGCCAAACAAACCAATGATCATGAAGATGACACCGGCCCAGGCAGAAGCCCATTCTGGTTTAGATCCCGGAGTCAGTCGACCACCTGGCAACTAAGAACAAAGCATTAAGAGGTAGCACGGTACCTGGAGCATATTAGGCACTCTAAAATTATTATTCATTGCTTAAAGACAAATAGGCATGCACTAAATTTTAGGTGAACATTGGAACAGCAAATAATTCTTCCCAAAGATTTCAGGCAGATGGACATTTTAATTAGCGCTTCAAGTGGAAATGATAAGAAAGGAAATTTTAGGTGTCATTCCCAATGTTCATAAAAGTACAGATTTATAAAGGCACAGGATGTGTTTGGGGAAATATGAGTGACATTTTGGTGTGCCTAGACCATCATGTGGGAGCACTGGGGATGTATTGGTTGTGTGTTAGTCTGTTGACATCAAGGTCAGCAGTTCGAAACCACCAGCTGCAGCGAGAGAGAAAGCTGAGACTTTCTACTTCCTAAAAAGTTACAGTCTTGGAAACCCAGCGCGTTGGTCCTTCTCTTTCTGATAGGGTTGCTATGATGCAGAATTGAGTCAATGGCAGTGAGTTTTACTTTTTGAAAGCATATAGTGTGCTGAGATGGATATTTGAATGTGGAGATAGAAGTGGAGAGAGAGATTGTCTGAGTTGGGAAAGCCTTCTGATGCCAAATCAAATAGTTTAGATTTTACCACCTCAATGATAGAAAGTCATTAAATAAATTTTTGCAATAGAATGACATGGTTAGATTAGATTTTCTCAAATCTCTGATGTGGATGAAAGATCAAAAAGTCCAAGTTATAAAGATCATAGAAGAGGCTTAGAATCTGAAGGTGTCTCATATCCTCACAAATCTCATTTCATTTGTTCACTCATCCTGTGCAATATAGATAATGTGATTTTCCCCAGCCAGCAGTGACCACCTCAGAGACTGACACTGCCTCTTAGTTTCAGCCAATTTCTCCCTGTTCCCTTGAAAGATGTAACAGATGAAAGTTAGATTGAGTCCAGTATTTTCTCTTAAAAATAATTTCAGGAGATTATGGAAAACTATTCAGTGTTATTTCCAAGATTATGATAATTAAGATATTGATTCACAACGCACACGCCACAAACTTCTGAAGAAAGCGTGAGGCCGCTTTCAATGAGAAGACCCATATAAAATACAGTAGTTGAGATAGAAAATATAAAGGTCGTGATAAGTTACCTTGGAATGTTGGGCTGGAGGTAGGTTAGTGATCGAGAACTAACAGTAAGACTTTAACAATTCTCTTTCCACCTGGCTTCTTCCTCTTTCGCCCGAAGAACAGCTGGGGGTTTTGAACTGCTGATATTGCTGTTAGTAGCTCAATTCATGGCCAGCAAGTGGACAGAGAGCTAGGCTAGCACCTGGATGGGTCAATGTTGTTGTTGTTCGGTGCCATCATGTTGCCTCTGACTCATAGCCACCCTGTGCTCTACAGAACAAAACACCACATGGGCCTGTGTCATTCTCACAATTGTTCCTGTGCTTGAGCCCCGTGATGCAACCACTGTGTCAATCCATCCCATGAGGGCCTTCCTCTTTTTCTCCACCCTTCCACTTTACCAAGCATGATGTCCTTCTCCGGGGCTGATCTCTCCTAACAATGTCTAAAGTAGTCTTGACATCCTTGCCTCTAAGGAGCACTCTGTTCTCACCTCTTCCAACACAGAGAGGTTTGTCCTGTGAGCAGTCCATGGAAGTTTCAATATTTTTCTCCAGCATCACAATTCAAATGCACTGATTCTGCTATAGGAAGCAGCATGCACTTGCATATCAAGGGGAAAAGAGGTCTAGCAAAGGGTTTTGGTAGCTTCACTTTCCATTGAAAAACGCAGGAAGTATATATTACACTGCTGGTCCTCTTTATATCTCGGGATGCTGGACTGGCAATCACTGGTGACTGTATGCGTCTTTGTTCCCCGGCTCATTGGGCGTGGTTGTTTTACTAATGTCAGTCTCTCCCAGAAAACGTATAGTCTATGAGATTAGAAACTATGTTAGTGTCAGTTAATGTCAGTGTCTTAACTAGTGTCTGGAGAGAACGGCCACTCACTAGATATGTGGGGAGAAAGGAAGAAAGAAAAGAAAAGCCAACTTCCGTCAGCTCTTTGCTTTAAGTCCTCTGCCAGCTCTCTACCCAATTCCACCACTTGATGTCCTCCTGTGCCAGCTAATTCCTCCAGTCGGAATGATGCTTACAGAGAGCCTTTCCACTATCAATGCTCTGTACATCTGCTGTGCGTAGCGCTTACGTCATTCCGTTGATTTCATTTGGTGACACATGGCACTGTTGAATTACAACCTCTGTTCCTGAGGAAATACATGACTTTGAACATAGATCAATCTTCTCTGGAGAGGGAGCAGAGAGAAGGCTTGGAGACGGGAGTTCTGAGAGATGGAATAGTGCTGCTAATGTCAGACAAGTCAATGCGATGTTCTTCATGCTATTCGGAGAGGCAACTCTTCAATGTTCTACCTTTCTACCATGTACTGCAGGGCACTTAACACCACACATTAAAAGCTTGTCACCTCTCCTCCCATCATTATGCCCACCGTGATGATTTCTCATCTACCGCATTTCTGATTGCCTTTCAGCTGGGGGGGCATGACACTCCAGTGTATTGAGCACCCCTATGGGGTAATGTAGTATATAGGGAATGGAGATGTTTCCACTTCATCTAGATAAATTGCAACTATGCTTATTTCTAATGTATGACTCACTTCAATTAGCTCAAGATGCAACTATTGGCCAGCATGTTTTCTCTCTGGATTTATATACCAGATATTGCTGTTGCCCTCAATAAGTAGACCTTATCTTCTGAGTTAGTGTTTTCAAGCACTGACTCTTTATTTAAGTGAATTTACAATGAGGCATTGTCCATACTTATCTATTCCTGGTGATTACCTAACTTCAAATTAAATGACGTTAGTCTAAGTGGTCACGGGTGGAAATCTACTTTTACTAGTGAATTTTGAGTTCTTCCTTCAGCGGAAACAAAACCAAACACTCAAAGGGGGATGTGTCGTTTGGTGAGTTTAGTGGAAGGACAAAAGGAAGAGGAGCTTTGCAAAGAGGCCAACCGATCAATTGACCATGGGGAGCCTGGTCAGACTCCTGGCTGCAGAAGATTTGCTTGGACACATACATGGACGAGGCAGCCCGACTTCGGTTTGAGACAATAAGGCAAGGAATTGTGCTTCTGAGAAAAGGAGACTTACTTTCCTGCATTTTCCCCTTATTGACATATTTACAGAGGAACTCGGGGTCATTTTGAATAAAACCCGAAAAATGATATCCAAATGTTAATTTTGAAGCAAACTTATTACTTCATTATCACTAATCCTCCTTCTCCGAGGTCAGTGCTGAAAGGAATTTCTTATTAAGCTTTTAGGATACCATCTGCATAATAATCATTTGTGTATATAATCACCCCTGGGAAGTATTGCAATATTAGCGATAAGAGTAGACATTCTAAAAGTCGGACTATCAGGATGGAAACCCTGAATTTGCCACACACTAGCTGTCAGACTATGAGCGAGTCATCCATACTTCTTGGCCTCAGTTTGTTCATCCCTCCAATGATGGAAGAAATAATACACCAAGTGACTGTACCAAAAATAAGTAGTTGATCTTCATTCACATCAAGAGGTAACATGATCCCGTGACTGGAAAAACAGAGCTGAAAGCACCTTATCAAGAACCAATGGTACTATGTGTGCCTCCTGGGGATTATTTGTAATGTCCCCTAATGAAATGGTAATGGTGGACCAGAGATGGATAAAAACCATACCTATCTGAATGAAAGCCCTATTCTGAGAACAATTTGTTAAATGCCTATTTAATACCTGCTTCATGAAGAGATCACTGAAGATATGGGCTCTATAGCAAAGTGTGGTGAAGAACGCTGATGGTGCCCGGGCCTGTGAAAGAATAGCATTTGGGGTCTCAAAGGCTTGTTTTGAAACAGGAAGTGATCTAAGTGAGGTAACAGCTAAGAAGAAGCACACCAGCCTGTGTGATCTAAGGACTGTGAATGGTACAATACAAGACCAGTGGGAGAAATTGTATTAGAACTTAAATTCTGAGCCCCCGGTTTGCAGAAGGCTATGGATGAGAGTGAAGGACAAAAAAAAAAAAAATTGCCGAATCTCCATGTGAATTCTGACCATTGACCAGGGATGTTAAAATCTTGCTATCAGATAGAGTGCATTATAAAATGGATTAATGTAAATGTAATTAAGCTACAATGTAACACTTTATAATTTGTTTTCCCTTTTGACGCATTTAAAATTTTTTCCTGGTTTTTATTATTTTCTGTTTTCTTTTGGATTGAGGGTTTTCTGTGGATTTTTTTTGTTCTGATTTGATTTCTTATATCTTTTGCTGTGTATGAAACCCAAGATGGGAATATCTATAGAGACAGCACTAAATTGATAGTTTCTTAGGATTATGGCACAGGCGGTTGAGGGGAAGTAGAAAGCTAATAATAGTACAAGAATGAATAAAATATTCTAAAACTGATTGTGGTGATGATTACACAACTTTTTGTAATATAGTTAAACTATTGGATTGTATGGTATGTTAATTATATGTCAATAATATTGTTAACATTTTAAAAATTCAAAGAATGAGGAAATTATGTAGTACTGATAAGTAAAGATAGTTAAAGGGAAAAAAAGCACTTACCACTGTGTAGCATGGTACTTTTATTTTAAAAGAGGGTAGAAGAGATGTGTTAGTGTTGACTTATGTAAACATTTAAAAAAATCTTTAGACAGTTACACAAAAAAATAATAACAGAATTTATTGTTCGGATTTAAGGGAGAGAACTGTTCGATTTCTGGGGTGAGAAATACCTTAGGCCTTGGCTTCCCACGAGAAAGAATTTATGCCAAAGCCTGGTTTGTGATCCCAGTGGGTTTTTAGAAAGGATAGAAGAAGTTTCAGGCTTTACAGTAACAGTACAGGCAACCTCAGGGACTGCACACCCACACTTGGTGGGTGGCCCGAGGCCAGAGAGACCACAGCATGGCCATGCAGAGAGCAGCGGAGCAGCAGAAAGGAAGGGCAGTGATCTCCAGGTGATCTCCTGGCCTTTTAGGGCTTTGGCTGGGAGGCGTGGTTAATGGTCCTGGTTGACCCCATTGGCTGCAGCCCCTTGACTTGCATTGGCTTCCAACCTCCCTTAGGGGCCCATAGGCATAGAGAGGAACACCCCTTTATCCTACTACCTAACAGAACCAACAAGCAATGAGCCAACACAAGAAAGAGAACTTTGCTATGACCATTTGTTAAAATTTTCAACCATGTAAATATATTACTTATTTAAAAGTTAAATAAATTCTAAAATACAAAAGAGAAAAGATCTAATAATACAAGAAATGCAAGCTCCACTGAAAGCAGTGATTAAAAACACAGGTCCAGGAACTGGTGGAAAGCCGATTAAGATGCTCCAACAAACACATGCAATGCCGCAGCTACTCACTGCCCGATCCCAAGAAATGAGAAAATCAGCTGCCTCACCAACTTCTTAGAAGAGTTCCACATATGTGTCTATTCAAAAGAAAATGTGACCCAACAGGATGTGAAAAGTATCAAACAAGACCATTAATATTACATGCAAGTAATATTTTGTTGAAGGTATTAAAAATATAGTTGCAACAGTACATTGACATGAGCTAGCAGAAATTTAAGCTGGATTCAAAAGAGGATGTGGAATGAAGGATATTATTTCTATGCTGGATGGATCTTGGCTGGAAGCAGAGAATACCAGATGCTTATATGTATTTTATTGATTATGCATTCAACTATGTGAAGCATAACAGATTATGGATAACGTGAAGAACAGAAAATCTAGAACAGTTCATCGTGTTTGTGTGGAAGTTGGAGGCAGATCAAGAGGCAGTTGTGTGAAGAGAACCCAGGGATTCTGCATGTTTTGCCATATCTATATTTCACCATATCTATTTAGTCTAAATTGAACAAGTAATCCTAAAGACTGCACTATATGAAGAAAAAAATAGGCATCAGGATTGGAAGACGACGAAGTAACAACTTGTACTATGCAAATAACAACAGCCTACTTTGCTGAAAGCAAGTGGTCTTGAAGCACGTTGATCAGGATCAGAGACTGCACCCGTGCTGGCTATATTTTAACATAATGAAACCCAAAATTCTTACCCCCCAATATTCTCACAGTGGGATCAGTAAGGCACATCATGAGAAATGGAGTTGCCAGGGATTTCATTTATTTGAATCCACAACCAATGCCAATGGAAGAAACAGTCAAATGACATATTGCAGTAGAAATTTTGCTACAGAAGGCCTCCTTTAGCTCTTAAAGCAATAAGACAATCCCTTTCAAGTCTAAGGAATGACTGCTTTAAGCCATGGCATTTTCAAGGACCTCATCTGCATATGAAAGCTGGACAATGACTAAGGAAGGCCACAGGAGAATCCTGTGTTTCATGTTTCAATGGTGGGACTGACAAAGAATAGTGATATATCATGGACTGCCAAAAGAATGGACAGCTCTCTGTTGAAAGAAATACAGCCAGAATGTTCATTAGAAGTTAAGTTAGCAAGACTTCTCATTTCGTTTGCCTATATTAGAGGGGCCCAGTTGTTTGTTAGAGAGGAGCATCGTACTTGGTAAACAGAGAGTTAGTAAAAGAAAGTGAAGCCCTCCAAGACGGATTGGCATGGTAGCTGCTAAGACAGTGGGTTCAAACCTGGGTTGTGAGGATGGCTCATGGCCACTTTGGTGTCTCCCAGACTTCGCAAATTGAACTTTTGTCACATAGACCTTCCTTTACTGCTCACTCATTTGGCCATAAATCCTCCTTCCTGAAAGCTCACTAATAAGGTATTAAAGAGTTCTAGACTACCCCTCCGATAGGGGATGTCTCTTTCCTCCCCTATGCTAGCAGAGGCTGCCCACTTATCTCAAAGCAGTATGACCTAGAAATTTTTCTCTTCCATCCCCTTCCCATGCCCTGCTCAATATGTGTTTGGGAAAGCCACGGTTGATTGGTCTTGTCATCTGATAGCCATTTTCTGGGGTGGGGAGGTAGAGAAGTTTTTTCTCTTCCATGAAAAACAGCACAGTGAGCTGCATATGTGAATTCTCTCAGTTACTGGGGGAGTCGAGTCAATCTACCCTAAGCATGCCACCCTTAATGAAAAGAGATTGGCCTCTGGAGCACCTGGTGAGGCAACTAACTTGGCTACATATTCTCCTTTCCCATCTACTTTAAGGATTCATCCACAGACAAGATTGTTAGGGTGTCATTTCCGGTGGAAGCTTTGCTGGGCTGTGCTCTTCAGAGAAAATTCTCTCTGGAGAGCCTGAGGAAAGACAAGAGGCTATGACTCATTTGGCCTGCAGGTGGCAGTGTGAACCCAAAGCCCCTTGTTACCCGTCCTTCCCTGAGGAAATGAGCTCTCCTAGTGGTGTAAAGCTTGGAAATCACAATTATTAGATTGGTCGCTTTAGTTCAGTTAGTTTAGCAGTTTAGTTTAGTTAGTTTAGCAGTCTCCTGACAGGGTTTATATTTGCTTGAATTGGGCCCAATAGAACCCCCCTGATTGAGATGGCCTAACCAAGGGAGTACCCAGAATGAACCCAAAGGGATGAATCTGGGGCCGCACCAGGCCAGAGGAATGGAGTGGAGTCTGCCCTTGGCATGGCAGGTTGTGTAGAGTTTACCATGATATTTCTTCTTTAAATTCTCTTTGATACACACATGTCCCACTTGAATGTCTTTCTATTAAGGTCTTAGCAATCATGGTGGTAGATTGTTCGTTGAAGGGGGATGTGCTCAGAATGCACACCTTTGCCCTTCTCTCTGGTTGCCCCTTTCTCCCCAGCCCCTCACAAGAAATCATTCAGAGTGTGCCCTGGTCGGTCATCCCTCTCTAACCATGAGGCGCCCAACCTCAGGGAACATTGAACTCTGCTGTGTCCCAGATATAGGAGAAACATGCATCTTTCCGGCTCTGAGGAACAGACCGCTAACCCTCCCACTCTCTAGAGGCCCTGGCTTAGTTATTCAACATGTTCCCATTCCCTAGCGTCTTTGCATTCTGCTCTTTAATCCCGAGACAGGCAATACCATAACTGAGTGAAATGAATCTCTCTGGTGGAATTTCAGGCATTATATGGTGGCAGCTGAGAAGGTTATTTTGGGGACAAGTGTCTTTGTAGCATCTCTCAAAATGTACTCCACAGGCAGCTGCCTAACTCACTCATCTTTCTCTTATGTTTCAATTGGCAAATGAGACAAAAAGAGAAGGTGATAATACTGTTAAATAAATGTTTTGCTTTTCTCCCTTGGATAAAAGTAAATTCATTTTCGGAGATTAGTTAGGCTAGTGATGAGGAGGATGCTGGCTGAAGAAAAGTAGTATAAGTAATGGATGAAACAAGATGGGGGTTTAATTTGTAAGTTGTTGACTCACAAAGGAACTCAATTTATCCATAGTTGACATAAATAATCATCTAGAATCAGTTATGTTAATCTCTTGAAAAGAAGCATCACTCTAGAAACTGAGAAAATAGAATGAGTTAGGTGATCCCTTATTTAATTTTATCCAGAGCCCACTGGGAATCTTTAGTGTTTTCCCTTTGTCTTTCTAAAGGATCATATTTGTGTAGAATACATAGCTCTTTCATCTATTTTTTAAACTTCCCTTTGAAAGTACCAATTTTATCAGGAAAGGTGTTGAAATTTATCTGTCTACCACCAACCAAAGCTGTGGAATTGGAAGTGGTAGACCACATACTAATGTGGTCACCAACCACCAGGGTGGATTACCTAATAAACAAGGTAAGCACAAATTTATTTGTGCTTATTTACCAATCTGTACCGAACAATTTCACATGGATTTCAATTTATTTCACCAATATAATCTATAGGAAATAAGTCAATCCAGTATCACACACTTCCAATCTCCTTGTGCCTGTAAAACCATAGGGAAATGTTTTTCAAAATCTGTACCCCTTAATTCTTAGTGCTGTGGTATGGTGTGCTTATGTTTGCAAGATGGAAAGAGAGATCTAAGGGCACTTGAGTTTGAGGATCTGCTGTTTCAAATGCTAATCAGGGTTAGTTAAAAGCTTTTTGAGGGGGATTGGTAGCTAGATTTTACAGAAATTTTGATATGCACATGTTTTGTGAATCTCCAAGAGAAGTTTACAATTTTTCAATTATATTTTGCCAGTTCAAGCTCTTTCCCTATTTCTCCCCCAAATGCATACTTAGGAACTGGGTGTTTCATAGAATTTTCTTTGCAAACTTCCCAATTTTAAAAGAGAACTTCGGTGTGGTATAGTGGTATAGAAGACACAGAGTTGGAAATTTCAAGTTGGAACTTTACATGAAGGAAGTGTTGATAATATAATCAATTTTCTCTTGAACCAAGACAACAGCAGAATTGATATCCTGGTAGAATATCAGAGGAACACTTTTTATGGAAATCAGTTCTCTTTCCATATGGAGAGGGGGAGAGTAAAGGATCTTCAAACACATGCTTGTTCTTCATTCTCTGTTTTGAATATCCTGCTCTATAGCAAAATGCCAAGAAAATGTTTTTACTGCTTGGCTTTCCACCTAGAATATTTGAGTGTCACTTAGCAGCGTGAACACTGACCTTGGACTCAGGCTATTTCTTTTGTACTTCTTATAAAGACCAGGGCAGATACATTTCCAACCACATTCTCCATCCCTTATCCCTACACTCAACAGGTACTTGCCTGTGTCACCTGAAAGCTTTACATTAGCTAAACCCTCATGTTCTTGTGCTTCTAGACTCTGAGTTAAATGGATGTTAATCTCATTATGGTCCCAGTTTTCTTCATAATAGGCTATTGTAGGCTGCTAGAGAAACCTGATCTTCAGCAGACAGACATTGGTCCTCCACTCAAATACTCCCTCAATGCAAGAATTCTGTGATGCTCACCTTTCCGACATGATCACTAAAGACAAAATGGGTGCACAAGTAAATGTGGTGAAGAAAGCTGATGGTGCCTGGCTGTCAAAAGATATAGCACATGGGGTTTTAAAAGCTTGAAGATAAACAAGTGGTCATCTAGCTGAGAAGAAACAAAGCCCACATGGAAGAAGCACACCAGCCTGTGTGACCATGAGGTTTTGATAGGATCAGGTGTCAGGCATCAAAGACCCAGAACAAAAATTCATATCAATGTGAATGAGGGGGAGTGTGATGTGGAGACCCAAAACCCATCTGTAGACAATTGGACATCCCTTTACAGAAGGGCCACAAGGAAGAGACAAGCCAGTCAGGGTTCAGTATAGCACCAACAAAACACACAACTTCCCTCTAGTTCTTTAATGCTTCTTCCCCCATTATCGTGACCCCAATTCTACCTTACGAATCCAGCTAGATTAGAGCATGTACATGGGTACAGATAAGAGCTTGCAACACAGGGAATCCAGGACAGATAAACACGCCTTAGGACCAGTAATGAGAGTAGTGATACCAGGAGGGTAAAGGGGGCAGAATGGGGAAACTGATTACAATGCTCTACATCAGGGGTGTCCAACTGGTGGCCCATGGGCTGCTTGCAGCCCCTGGGGTAATTTTTTGTGTCCCATGAAATACAATGTGCTCTGAAATAAAATGAAAATAGAAAAAAATTGTTATGAAGATAATAGCACTTAGGAGACATTGAGGCAATACCATTGACACAATTATCTCGTTAACCCTTTAACTACTGAAGATGAGTTGATACGTGGCCCAGTGCCTTTCCCGGGGGCCCGTGGACATGTATAAACACGCTGATTCAGTTCCAGTGACATTTGGAAGCGATATGTCTGCCTATCTCGGTGTGACATCATTCATGTAAACAGATTCCAATAGCTAAAAGGTTAAAAAGAGCACTCTGGGATGTGCTGTTATGAATCATACCTAGTGGCAGCGCTAGTGAACATTTTTTTTGTTTTAAATGTTTTATTAGGGGCTCATACAACTCTTATCACAGTCCATACATATACATACATCAATTGTATAAAGCTCATGTGTACATTCTTTGCCCTAATCATTTTCTTTTCTTTCTTTCTTTTTTTTCCTTTTCTTTTTTTACATTTTATTAGGGACTCATACAACTCTTATCACAATCCATACATATACATACATCAATTGTATAAAGCACATCCATACATTCCCCGCCCCAATCATTCTCAAAGCATTTGCTCTCCACTTAAACCCTTTGCATCAGGTCCTCTTTTTTTCCCCCTCCCTCCCCGCCCCCCCCTCCCTCATGTGCCCTTTGTAATTTATGCATCGTTATTTTGTCATATCTTGCTCTATCCGGAGTCTCCCTTTCCCCCCTTCTCTGCCGTCCCTCTCCCAGGGAGGAGGTCACATGTGGATCCCTGTAATCAGTTCCCCCTTTCCAACCCACTCACCCTACACTCTCCCAGCATCGCCCCTCACACTCTTGGTCCTGAAGGTATCATCCACCCTGTATTCCCTGTGCCTCCAGCCCTCATATGTACCAGTGTACAACCTCTGCCCTATCCAGCCCTGCAAGGTAGAATTCGGATCATGGTAGTTGGGGGGAGGAAGCATCCAGGATCTGGGGGAAAGCTGTGTTCTTCATCGGTACTACCTCGCACCCTGACTGATCCATCTCCTCTCCTAAACCCCTCTATGAGGGGATCTCCAATGACCGACAAATGGGCTTTGGGTCTCCCTCTGCACTTCCCCCTTCATTCACTATGGTATATATATATATATATATATATATATATATATATATATTCTTTTTTTTTTTGCATGATGCCTTATACCTGATCCCTTTGGCACCTCATGATCGCACTGGCTGGTGTGCTTCTTCCATGTGGGCTTTTTTGCTTCTGAGCTAGATGGCCGCTTGTTTATCTTCAAGCCTTTAAGACCCCAGACACTATCTCTTTTGATAGCCAGGCACCATCAGCTTTCTTCGCCACATTTGCTTATGCACCCATTTGTCTTCAGCGATCCTATCATGGAGGTGTGCAGCCAATGATATGATGATTTTTTGTTCTTTGATGCCTGATAACTGATCCCTTTGGGATCACTCGCTCACACAGGCTGGTGTGTTCTTCCATGTAGGCTTTGTTGCTTCTGAGCTAGATGGCCGCTTGTTTATCTTCAAGCCTTTAAGACCCCAGTCACTATCTCTTTTGATAGCTGGGCACCATCAGCTTTCTTCACCACATTTACTTGTTCACCCACTTTGGCTTCAGCAGTTGTGTCAGGAGAGTGAGCATCATAGAGTACCAATTTAATAAACAAAAGTATTCATGCATTGAGGGAGTGCTTGAGTAGAGGCCCAAGGTCCTTCTGCCACCTTAATATTAAACCTATAAATGTAGACAATTAGATCTATTTCCCCATCCTCATATATATGTTTGTATGTACATGGCTAGTGAACATTTTTAGAGGGAAGCCATCATGATTGTGTATCACGTTTGTCAGCTGTCCAACATTTTGTGTTTTTTCTTATTTACTTTGTTATATTTTCTGGTCAAAACACGAGAGGTAAGTGAAAACTAGTAGGAGGAAATCATTGGCAAGGTTCAGGTATAAAATAATAATTTTAGTTTTATTGATACATTAAATAAAATAAATGTTTATATAAAAGCAATTATATAGTGTTTTAATTATCCTATCCATATTTCTGAATCTTCCCTTCAAATTTAAATTTAACAAAATTTGTAGATGTGATGTGACCCGCGTGAATCTTGCCTGTTGCACCAAATGGTCCCCATTTAATTGAGTTTGACGCCCCTAATCTACAGATAACCCCCTCCCAAGGGAAAAGACAACAGAAAAGTGGGTGAAGGGCAACAGCGGTCAGTGTAAGACATGAAAAAAAAATGATCAAGGGTTCATGAGGGAGGGAGGGTGGGGGAGGGGAAAATGAGCTGATAGCAAACTCAAGTGGAAAGAAAATGTCTTGAAAAGGATGATATGGCCACATTTGTACAAATATGCTCAACTCAATGGATGTACCATATATACTCGAGTATAAGCCAACCTGAATATCTGCCAAGGCACCTAATTTTACCACAAAAACTGCATTAAAATGTGTTGAACAACTCAGCTTATACTCAAGTATATACAGTATATATTGTGATAAGAGCTGTACGCATCCCTGATAAAATGATTTAAAATTTTTTTAAAAAGAAGCCTGATCCTACTCAGGTATAGACTGTGACACCTGAAAGGAAAGTTTGCCCTTCCTAAATGACAGTTGGCATTAACCATTGTGGTATGAGCTGCTTTGTAGGACAACTGAGTTTGTCAATGTCAATGACTAAGTTTGTCAATTCCCATAGGAATGCATTACCTAAGAACATGAATCAATGCAAGTAGGCTTCATGAGCCTTCCTCCTTATTTCAGAACTATAAGGAATAGCTTCAAGTTCACAGCCATCAATGAAAGCTAGAAACATGTAGAAATTTTTTAGGACTTTGAGGATATAGGGATACTGATTTTAGTCTTTCTTCCTCTTAGAGATCTGGTGGAGGACGACATATTCAAAATCTCTAGACTAAGGCTAAACAAGTACCCTATAACTTGAAATGCAAAGTTGTCTTATAACAGTGAATTAGAGACAAAGCCAAGAACCAAGACTGAATTGGAATATACCATTTTCTTCTGCCCTAAACTAAGGAAAGCCAGATCTCAAGATTGGACTGACAAACTGACTTATCTAGTCTCATTAAGTAGGGCTGAAACCTCATACATGAAGGAGGAAAGATAGATATGAAATGCCCAAAGGAGTGGCCATGCTCCCTGTGAAACGTGCAGCAATGCGTGCTACAATCTGAAAATCCAGTCTAGTATCTTCTCTTACTCTGGGAAGGATTGAATAAGAGTGGGAAGATAAAGAACGAGCTCCTCAACATTCATACCTTGTGAGAAAGAGCTGAAGCTGAAAGCCAACAAAATAGGAGGTTGGAGAGAATAAGCTATCCTGTTTCATAGACAAGGTCTTTGTAAAACACAAATCCCTTCAGACTGATGAAATAGGGAGCAGCCTATCAATTACAAGTACCATATGGCCATGTAAAGATGAATTAATAAAGTTTGACAATTTTATTGTACTGATGCTTCCAAGTGTGGAATCTAGCATAAGCTGTGGAGCTCATACTGTGAGGAAATATTTCCCCAAGATTCATGATAATTTATATTCAACACCTTGATCCTTTTTCATCGCATCCTGGTGCACAGCATGACTCAACAATGTATGGTGAATTTATGTTTCAACAGAAATGCCTATAAACTTGTGTAATCAAAATGCATGGATAAATTTTGGTGCTAGAAATGAAAAAATGAGAAAGAAAGAGGAAAGAAAAATATGGCCTTGGTTCTAGAAACTAAGCTGGAGATCCAATGACAGAATTTTGCAAGACTAATAACTCTCTTCTTGCAAAAAAATTTTTTGACAACATAAATGGTGACTACACAGGTGGACAATACCAGATGGAACCACCGGAACCAAACTGACTACATCAAGGGATGCCTGGTAGTGTAGTGGATTATGTGTTGGCCTGCTAACCACAAGGTCAACCGTTTGAAACCAACAGCCACTCTGTGGGAGAAAGATGAGGCTTTCCACTCTTGTAAAAAGTTAGTTTCAGAAACCTACAGTGGTAGTTCTAATCTGTCCTGTTGGGTTACTGTGAGTCGGTGTTGACTTGATGGCAGCGATTAAGCGAAGATTGAGGAGAAGCTCAATATCGTTGGCCAAAATAAGGCCAGAGACAAAATGTTGAAGAGATCATCTAATTGCTCATGTGAAAGTTCAGGTTAAAGGTGAAAAACCGCAAAACTTTGAGTTTGGAGACCAGGTTCAGAACAGATTTGACACAATGAACACTAATGACTGAAGACCTGACAAGCAGAGAAATGACATTAAGATCAACATAAATAGGACAAAAACACAAGCGGTTATTAACAAGACAGAAAAGGCCAACATAAATGTCAGAGAAGATTCTGAAACTTACTCTCAAGCACAGAGCAGCTAAAGTGAATGGAAAACTTAAGAAGTAAATGATCTGGACAGAACATTTCAAAAGGGCATACAGGACGCAGAATATCTCGAACTGAAGAAAAAAAAATACAAACGTCAAGTTAAACTACGGGAGGTCTCCATGGAGAAAATATTGGACTGCATCAAAAGAAGGTGGAGGAATACATAGAGTCACTGTGCCAAACAGAATTGATGGGCGCCCCAAATTTTCACGAGGTGGCACGTGATCAAGAAGTGAAAGTATTAAAGAAAGAACTTCAAGCTGCCCTGAAGGCACTGGGCAAAACAAGACTCTAGTAATTGGCAGAATATGAATGACGATGTTTCCACAAGCTGACGCAGCACTGGAAGCACCCACTAGTCTATGCCAAGAAATTTGGAAAGCAGATACCTGGCCAACTGAATAGAAGAAATCTATATATTTTCCCTTTCCAAAGAAAGGTAATTCAACAGAATATGGAAATTATCAAACAATATCAGTGATATAAAAGCCTAGCAAAATTGTACTGAAGATAATTTGTAAAGGGTTGCAGCAATATGCAAGGAGCTGTTAGAAATTTAAGCTCAATATGGTATGAGGGATATTATTGCTGACCACAGATGGATCCTGGCTAGAAGCAGAAAATACCAGATATATGTTTGTTTGTGATTCATTGGCTATGACAAGACATATGGCTGTGGATTATAAGAAGTTGTGGATAACATTGTCAAGAATGGGAATTCCATCACACTTACTTATGCTCATGCTGAGTCTGAACACAGACCTAGAGACATTCATTAAGACAGAACAAGAGAATGGATACTGCATTGTTTAAAATCAGGAAAGGTGTGTGTCGGAGTTCCGTCATTCATCATACTTATTCAATCTGTATGCTGAGCAAATAATCTGAGAAGATTGACTCCATGAAGCAAAATGCAGCATCCGGACTAGTGGAAGGTTTATTAACAACCTTGCTAGGAAGCCTTGAAGCACTGTGAAAAATCAGAGATTGCAGCTTTCAGTATGAATTAACCCTCAATGTAAAGAAAACTAAAATCCTCACAAGTGGTTGGAAAACATTGTGATAAATGGAGAAGAGTTGAGGTTGTCAAGGATTTCATCTTGTTTAGATCCACAATCAATGTTCCTGGAAGCAGCAATCAAGAAACCAAACGTTATATTTCCTCGGGAAAATCTGATACACAAAGACCTCTTTAGAGTGTCAAAGAGCTAGATGTCACTTTGAGGTTAACGTGCACTTGACTCAAGCCTTGCGATTTTCAGTCTCTCGTGTGCATTTGACCTCTGGACAGTGAATAAGGAAGACTGCACAAGAATCGATCTATTTTACTTGTGGTGTTGGCAAAGAACATTAAGTAGACCTTGATTTGGCATTGACTGGATGGCAGTGAGTTTGAGTTCATTCATTTATTTGTTTTTTAGTGTTGGACTGCTAGAAGGATAAATAAATGTGTTTTGAAAGAAGTACCGTTTAGGAGTAAGACGAGGAAGACCTAGATACAATCCGGGACACTTCCAAAGGAATGGATTGGCACAATGGGTGCACTAGCGGACCCAACAATAACAATTGTGAGTATAGCATAAGATCTGCATTGCTTCTTTCTGCAATGCATAAGGTCACTCACTATGAGTTAAAACCAACAGGACGGCACCTAATAACAAAAATAGCATCTGATGAGCTCACAGGATTCATTCCGACCAAAAGACAAAATTTTCAGATCAATCCAAGTGTAAAATAAGTGATGTAATGAAGTGAAAATAGTCAAAAGTCTTAACATGCCACCGTGTGATAAGAGGCTGCCACGTGGCCTGTTAAGCTGTGACAAGTAGCGGAGCAGTGAATCAACTCGGAGGGCACAGGAAAAGTACGTGACCCAACTTAACGATCAATTGGATGGTGCGTGATGGTTTCAAAAGAGTGATTGAAGACGATGGTCGACATCTTAATAACAAGTTTGTGTAATAATATTGTCAATATTTCACAGCACACAAAGAACACAACATTCCTGAAAGAGAAAGATAATTGATACCTCGCTTGCTTTGCACATATAAAGGAGCATCGGGGAAATGAATACGACTTGCCCATGGTTGCCCTATGCAGCAAGTCTGAATTTTAGTACAGAACTTCGACGTGGAACCCTGCCTCTCGTTAAACAATGTTATACTCACTGGGTGGTTTGTCAGTATGGTCAGTTCTCACCACATTTCCTTAGCTGCATCCCTATGCACCCCCACTCTCAGTTTATCGGAGTCCCGTACTAGGAGTAGATTCGAGTTAGCAGAGTTCTGGGAGCTTGCCACAGGTAACCTGCAGGATCTCCATCTGGTTTGTATCTACAAAAGGTGTTGAAGAGTCTCAGTCCTGTGTCACAGGCCTTCCACTCTCGATGATGACAGAGGGGGTGGTGGACTATTTCCAGCTAGTCTATTTCAAATATATGAGAGGAAGCTGTTTCTGAAATGGAAATGAGCAACAGTGAAAACCCCCAGAATCTTTGGTAGTTCGTTAGAAATCTAAGCGCAAAAGAAGAATGAAAAATAAACGGTGCCTGTCGTGTATCTGCAGCTGAAAGCTTGTCGCACAGGCGGCCTCGTGACTGTAAAGTTAATCTTATTTATTATCTTTCTTTGACTCAGATCAGTGAGAGGTGAGCAGAATCACTTGCGATTTGTTATTCAAGGAACATCAGAGTTTGATGGCGACACAGAGGCAGGATATTCTTCCCGAAGCTTCGATTTCCAAACCTGTAATATGAAAGGAAAGCTAAAAGAAGCTCTCCTCAGTTTGCATGATTTTCTCCAAAGAAATGTGAGGGCTTGTTGCAAACTTCATCTTTTGCCTTGGCAGGGAGAAAAATGAGAAGTCTTCTGGGGGCAGCAGACCGGTTTTCAAGAGGTGTGGATATTGCTGTGGACTGAGCTGGCCTTTCTGTGGATCAGATCCCACTTTCTGATCACCTGAATCAGCTATCAAAGTCTGAAACATTCGAAACAGAGAATTAAAGTGAAAAACAATGAATTCCTATGTACTTGGTATCTTTTATTTGGCCATATGTATTTTAGAGTGTCTTATTATAAATTACAGAGACGGAAGAAGATCCCCCCTCCCATAACCGCTCTTCATGACAATCTCACCTCTTTTTCAACATATCAGTATCCTGTGCTTGTTTTCTAATGAAATCATTATCAGACAAAAAGAGAGTCAGGGGTAATGTACACTGAAATGAAATATTCCAAAGCAAACGTCATTATGTAATTATCCCTTTGATCAAGAGAGAGATTTTTTAACCAGAACTCTCAAAGGGTCTCTGTGTTTCCTGAGAATCATTGTCCTCTCCCAAAGGGACCAGCAATCCGGTTTCGATCACGGCCCATTAGTGTCACCTAATTTTGAACTTTATAGAAATAGGATCATGTATTGCTTTGTGGTAAATGTTTTACACTTGTCATTTTGTTTGTTGTACTGACATTTCTTACTGTATACTATTAGTTTATTCTTTTCATTTTTGTATAGGAAATTGTATAAATATAACTTGGTGTTTTTTTGCCAATCCTGTATTTAATAGTTACATGTGTGGTTTTGGTTATTATAAAAACACCTTTCAAAACCAACCCAAAACAAAACAAAATTTCTGCTATCAAGTCAGTGCCAACTCGTAGCCATAAAAACACCTACTCCTCACTTAGCACTTGATGTTTATGACACTAGTAAACTACTTACCATCAGACCGTGTTGTCCCTCAGAAAGGTATTTCCGACAGTAGCAAATACCTAAGTGTAGGTGAGTATAAAGTTGTTTGTGAGGATTAAGGTTTTCTGTCACCTTGACCATGATTCTTACTGGTTTGAGAGTTGTATAATTTGGCAGTTATGTAATGATGTAGTCATTCTCCATTGTGCAATCTGATATGGTTAGTCTCCATCTTTTATATTGCTGATGTTCACATACTGACCTGCTCTTAGGACCCTAATCATGTTGATGAGTGAGGAGTAGATATACTGCTGGTAGGGGTGCGGCAAGAGAGGTGCCTAGAATGTTTGCACTGCATTGGTCTTGGGTAGGCATTAGACTGCTAACCTCAAGGTCAGTGCTTAAACTCACATGCTACTCTGAGAGAAAAATGGGCCTATCTGCTCCCATAGATTAAAACCTCAGAAACCCTGTACAGGATCGCAGTGAGTCTGATTTACTAGATGGCTGTGGTAGAGTTTACTATCTCCTTAAATTCTGAACCTTAGACTTCTCTCTTAATCGCCCTAGTCTTTACACCAAGATCACCGTTTCTGCTAATGTATTTCTACATGGGCAGATCTATGTGATTCATAGATCATAGAATCTCTGCATATTTTGCCAGTTTTTGAAGTGGTCCATCTTACCTTCTTATCCACTGTGGATGAAAGTTCCGGATATACCACACACTTACAGTACTTAATATTGCCAGGGATTTTGTTTTTGTTGTTTCCATTATAATGATTTTGAGTACGTAGTTCTATCACATTGTGGTTTTATTTTGCATTTCCTTGAAGTTGTTCCTAATTTCATGTTTCTAGTTCACTGGGTGGGGTTTTTTTTAAGAACCCATTTATTTTCTTTCTTTTCTAATTGGGAAACCTATTTTAATTTTTCTTTACACTCTTGTAATTCTCTATATTTTTTAACACTAGACTTTATATAAGTAAGCATTTTAATATTTTCCCCAGCAATGGCTTAACTATTCATTTCTTAATGGTTTGTTTTGATGCGCAGTGCCATTTTAATGAATTATAATTTCTCAATCTTGCATTCTATGATTAATGCCCTTTCTTCCTGCGTAAGAAATGTTTGACTAAGTCAGGTTCATAATTGGATATTCTTCTGCATTACTCTCTCAGGCTTTATTTTTTTATCTTTGTAACATTTAGATCTAGAACCTATAAGTTTATGACATGGGGAGGAGGTCAAAGCTAATTTTTAGGTGTAGTTATCCATTTCATCAAGCATCAATGAATGAAAATACTAATATTTTCCCATTAGGTTTCAATGAACTTTGCCATGACCTAGAACCTATTTTCCCATACTATATTTTGTCCCATTGTTTTATTATTTGTTGTTGTTAGGTGCTATCGAGTTAGTTTTAACTCACAGCCACTGTATGCACAACAGAATGCAACACTACCTGGTCGGTGACACCTTCAAAATGGTTACTCTGCTTGAGATCTTTTTGTAGCCACTCTGTGAACCCATCTTGTGACGAGCCTTCTTCTTTTCACTGATCCTCTACTTGACCAAGCATGGTTTCCTTGTTTTAAAAAAAATCATTTTATTGGGGGCTCCTACAACTCTTATCACAATCCACACATGCATCCGTTGTGTCAAGCACATTTGTACATTTGAACGTTATCATTCTCAAAACGTTTGCTTTCTACTTGAGCTCTTGGTATCAGCTCTTCATTTCCTCCTTCCTTCTCTGCTCCCCCCTCCCTTATGAACCCTTGATAATTTATAAATTATTTTGTCATATCTTGCTGGGTCCGACGTCTTCCTTCACCCACTTTTATGTTGTCCATCCCCCAGTGAGGAGGTTATTTGTAGATTCTTGTAATTGGTTCCCCCTTTCCACCCCACTTTCTCTCCATCCTCCTGGTATCGCCTCTCTCAGCACTAGTCCTGAAGGGATCATCCACCCTGGATTCCCTGTGTTTCCAGTTCCTATCTGTACCAGTGTACATACTCTGGTCTAGCCAGATTTGTAAGGTAGAATTGGGATCATGATAGTGGGGGGGCGGGGGCTGGTGGGGAAGCATTTAAGAACCGGAGGAAAGTTGTATGTTTCATCGTTGGTACACTGCACCCTGACTCTCTCGTCTCCTCCCTGCGACCCTTCTGTAAGGGGATGTCCAGTTGCCTACCGATGGTCTTGGGTCCTCAATCTGTTCTCCCCTTCTTTCCCAATGTTTTGATTTTTTGTTATTTGGTGCCTGATCCTGTTGACCCCTCATGATCACACAGGCTGGTGTGCTTCTTCCATGTGGGTTTTGTTGCTTCTGAGCTAGATGGCTGCTTGTTTACCTGCAAGCCTTTAAGACCCCAGACGCTATATCTTTTCATAGCCAGGCACCATCAGCTTTCTTCAAATTTGCTTATGCACCCGCTTTGTCTTCAGCAATTATGTCAGGAAGGTGAGCATCATGGAACACCAGTTTAATAGAACAAAGTATTCTTGCATTAAGGAAGTACTTGAGTGGAGGCCCAATGTTCATCTGCTACCTTAATACTAAGCCTGTAAATATATGCATGTATATCTGTTTCCTCATCCTCACAGATAAACATATTTTCATATGTACAAGCCTGCATTTAGACCTCTATAAATGTCTTTTGCCTCCTAGTTCTTTCTCTATTTCCTTTTACTTTCCTCTTGTCCCACTATCATGCTCAGTCTTCATTTGGATTTCATTAATTTCTCTCAGAATTACATTACCCTTGATCTCACCCTACCAGGCCTCCCATACCCTCCTCACCACCAATTTGGATCACGTGTTCCCTTGACCCTGGGTTTGTTAACACCACTTCCTTTCCCCCCACTCCCCCTTCTCCCATATCACCCCAGCATGATTTCCTTCTATAAAGATTAATTACTCCTGATAACAGGTCCAGAATATGTGAGATAAAATTTTGCCATCCTTATTATGAGTAGAATTCTGCCTATATTTTTCCAAGGTAGGGTTTCTTTCATTCTTCCAGCAGTACATGATATATTAATATTCTTTCCCAACACTATAATTAAAGTGCATCAATTCTCTAGTCTTTGTTATTCATTGTCAAACTTTCACATGCATGTGAGGCGATTGGAATACTATGCCTTGGGTCAGTTGTACCATAGCCTTTAAAGTAATATTGTTGCTTTATTTAACATTTTTAAAAAGAGCTCTTTTATAGTATAAAACTTCAAAACTGTCTTTATTTTTCATGATGTTGCTATTTTGTCCTTGAGATTTTTTTTAATGTTGAAGTGTAATCTATACTGAAGGCTGCAGTCTTTGACCTTCACTAATAAGTCCTCCAGGTCCTCTTCACTTTTTATGAACAAGGTGTGTCGTTTGCATATTATATGGTGTTAATGAATCTTTCTCTAATCATAATCCACTATCTCCTTCATATAGTCCAATTTCTAGGATTATTTGCTTGGTGTGTTAGTCTGGGTAGACAAGAGAAACAATTCCAAAGAGACTCATATGTATAAGAAAGAGTTTTATATAAAGAATAATTTAATAATGAGAAAACATCCCAGAAAACATCCCAGTCCAGTCCAAGCCCATAAGTCCGATATTAACCCATATGTCCCATACTAATCTATAAAGTCCTCTTCAGACTCATGAAACACATGGAATGATGCCGAATGCAGGATGGTAACACGCAAGTGGGTAGGAAGTCTTTGGATCCCCAGTGGTGTTGTAAGCATCTCAGTGCTGGCAGGGATCTCCACATGGCTTCTCCAACTCCCAGGGCTGCATCAGGGTAGGTCCATGTGGTTTCTCCTCAGGGATGTCACTCAGGAAGTGAGCAGAAAGTGTGTGTGTCTCCCACTTCTAGGGTAGAAATACAGGAGTTCCCACAATTCTCAGAAGAAGGCCATGCCCACACAGAGGCCTCATTGGCTGCAACCCGATTGACAGACTAGACTCCATCCCTTCACTATTAATCCTCTCAAGTCCCAAATTGACACCAGATTGTGTAACTACCACACTCAGCATGCACTTTGAATATGTATGGTGGAAGGATACATTCCTGACACAGAAACTTCTGATTTCCCATGTATTCCCATATTCTGTTGAAAAAGTGCTTCTTTGTCCATGTGCAGGTTCCATATGAGCATAGTTGTGCTATGAAATATCCACTCTTCCCAAAATCATCCATTATTTGTTATAATCCACACAGTGAGTGTCCTTGCATAGTGAGTGAAACACAGGCAAAGATTTTTCTGGCCTATCTGTATCAGTTTGCACCAATTAAAGGGGGTTTCCTTTCTTTCTCTTACTTAAGTGCGGTGGCTAAGCCCCTTAGTACCACGTTGAATAGATGTGGTAAAACGGACTTCCTTGCCTTACGTTGGATTTACGGATGGGTTTCCGTATTGAAAGCTGTGTGTCTTCCTGACTTACTCTGTATCATGTCAGCATTTTTGTTCCTTGTCACAGCAGCTGGCAAGCCCAGCCCACTGACCCTTCATCTAGTAGCCAAGCACTTACCTGCTGTCCTCAGTTCTATGCTGGTGGCAGAAGGGAAAATAAAAGAGTGATAAACCCACACCCACTGACCGCGAGTGGATCCCAGCTGAGAGAAGCCCTACGGAGGCTTTCCAAGGCTTTGTAAATGTTTGTAGCAACCGAAATCCTCATCTGTTTCTTGCAGAGTGGCTGTTGGGTTTGACCTGCCGACCTCGTAGTTAGCAGTCCAATGCTTACTTGTGTTTTATGGACTAGGCAAAGGCATTTGACTGTGTAGATCATAACCAACGCTGGATAACATTTAGACAAAAGGGTGTTCCAAAACGCTTAAATGGGTTCAAATTAAACCTGTACATGGATGAAGAGACCGTTACTGGAAGAGAACAAGGGGACACTGGAAGATTTGAAATCAGGAAAGGTATGCATCAGGGTTTGTATTCTTTCACCACACTTACGCAACATGTGTGCTCAGCAAATATGGAAGAAGCTGGACTACATGAAGATATGCAAATTGAACAACCTTGTTGGCTGAAAGTGTGTGCCATCTGTTACTAAGCCTTCCTCCTATCCCGATGCTGTGTTCTTCTTCATATAGCCCAGCTTCTTGGACAGTTGTTCAGCATGCATGTTGCGTAAGTGTGGCGAAACAATACAAACTCTGACGCATGCCTTTCCTGATTTCAAACCACAAAGCACTTACTGATCTAGATCAAGGACTACAGCCTTCAGTATGGATTGCAATTGAATCTAAAGCAAACCAAAAGGGGCAAGTAGGACCACTGAGAGTTAGAATGGTTTGGTTTTCGGGGGTGTATTTTTCCCTTCCCTTCTGTGGTTACTTGTAAGGGAAGGGTAGCCGTGAGAAGTTGACATGTGGGAGAATTCTCTTCTTATATGCTATTGGTTATGCTTGGAACATTGCACAATACTAAAAATTATAAATATATGCCTATCTTCTCCCCATTAGTATTTGGTATTAGAATCGTGTCGTTTTTATCCACAACCATATACTCAGGTGTTATCCCTTCAGTGCTCTGGGAAGGATTGCCTCCTAGGTGCCAGCCTCTACTTTCAGGCCACCCAGAAAGGAGAGGTCTAAGTTGCCATCATCCTTGTGAAGCAGACATGGGATGTCAGAAGCACTGCGTTTCACTGTGAATTAGCAGATTGCATGGATGCTGCCCTGTACAGCTCTCTGAGAGCCAAGCACTGTGGATTGGGGTCCCAAGAGATGAGAGAGTTTGGATTTTGGAGCATGTTGTGGTAGCATGAGGTCCCTGAGAATCTGGAGGGGTAGGAAAAGGATGTGAAGGTCGGAGCACCCGGAGCTCTCCCCAGAGCCCCAGTCATGTGTAAGATCCTTTAATAATATTATCCCCAAATAGCAACATGTTATAAAAAGGTTACATTTCTCTTAAGAAGTCTGCAAAGGGCAAGCGATATTTGAGTGCTGGTTTTCAGAAACGCTCATCATGTCATGATTAGGGCATGGGATGATTATATTCATTCTGACGGTGCTAAACTTAGACAGGAAAGGGGAAACATACTCTTTAAAAAACCCTTAGAGCTTGAAAGCTTATTGAAAAGGCTTTTTACCATTTTAGTGGGAAAAAAATGAGAACAGAGAATGCAAGCTAAAACATTCATGAAGGCTGTCTTCTGGTCAGTGGAAAAATTCCTTGAGAGAGAGGGGTGGTGGTGGTGGTGGAACTAGTTGGTTCTTAAAGCTGCAAACATTTTAAGAGCCCTTTCCAGAAGCTTTTTTCAAAATGGACAGTTTTGAAGAAATGGAAGATGTGTTATAGTGGATTGTCTAAAGAACCAAGCCCAGTGACACTCATCTATGTCCAATAAAGAGCTTTATATCAAGAAGCAATCTAGATCAAGTAGGCATCCGGTCAAGTCCTTAAATCCAATGCAAGCAGGACCCCTTTCAAACTCTCCTGGGCTGACAATGCAGGAGGAGGAAGCAGGAGGATCACAGGGCACATGGGCACCAGGTCAGCGGATGTATGACTCTTCGGGTTGGATGACCCACATGGGGCTGCTCTTGGAAACAGGCATAGTCCCAGCAAGCAGGAAAGTGAAGTGGCAGAGAAAGAGAGAGAAAAAGAGAGAGAAAAAGAGAGCTCCCAATGTTCCTCACTCGTATATAAAAAGGTCTATGACACCTTGCAGGCATCATCAGGCTGCAACCAAATTGATAGTGTGGGCCCCGTTCTTGTACTTACCCCGGCATATCTCGTCCACACAGTCCCTGACCCCGACAGAAGGTGATAGGTTTTATGGTATATTTATGAAAATATCAGGTAACATAAATGTCGGAGGCAATGAGTTTATCCAGAGAATCTTCAGGAGAAACATCTGGCAATCTACTTCTTAAAAAGATATCGTCAATGAAACACAAGAAAAACAAAAAAGAAGAAATTTGGTTTATACACCAATGGGCATGTCTTTGATGACTAGGAGGAGGCCAGGGATGGAGGCAGAAACAGGGAGAGGGGAAGGATGGGAGGTAGAAAAAGAAAACCTGTCTTGAAAAGCCTGGGGTATGTATTTCCATTTTGACACACACTAGATTACCATACACCATAGGCAACTAAAAGGCAGCTTAACTTTTTAAACGAGGAATTGAGCAATGAAAAGGAGAACTGTTTCAGATATGAATGTGTGCATTGTCATTTACCCATAGTGGTAAATATCTGAAAGCATTTTGCCTACATGACAAACCCTTTAGTTCGTAGGGACTGCAGTCCATCTGGTGACACAGAAGACAATCAAATAAGGAAATGCCTGCCTCATACACTTAAGAACTCTGCTGAAGTCATTTTGAGCGTTGGAATGCATTTTGGTTGTAAATTATACCACACTAATGAACGGCTATGTAAGAGCTACATCCATTTGTGTATCACGATCCCAAGTTGAAAGGCTCCCTAGAGGCTCCTTTGTTAACTGCTTGACTGCTAAGGACAGGCCAGCAGTTTGAATCCATCAGCTACTGTGTGGTCTCCAGCTTCCATAAAGATCACAGCTTAAAACCCCTACAGAGCGGTTCTGCTCTGTCCTATAGAGCCACTATGCATCCGAATGAACTTAATAGCAAAAGTTTGGTGTCCGGTTTTTAGAACAAGTTGAATCCAGGGTGCTAATGCCCAATGTCAGCAATTAAGACTAAGGAATATAGGATTGAGTAATCAACTCCTTCATGATTCCAAGTCTGATGTTGGCGGGGCGCCGGGGTGGGGGGCGAAGTAGTGCTTCCTGACAATCCCTCCTTCATGTAATTTTATTTCCATGTCAGTATAGGAAGCCTTTTTTAGACTCTTAGTTGTTCCAAGATTCTGTCTCACGGGTCCTGCTTAATTCTTCCATCATAGATCACAACAGTGTCTTAGATATGGAATGTCAAATCTCTACTAAAGCTTAGATTATTGGAGCTAAACATATTCTGAAGAATAATTTGAGACATTGACTTCTCTGTATCTGCCATTGAAGATATATTAGGGAGAAAAAGCAAATAAAGTTACTATGATCAAAGAGTTGAAGAGTTTGTTTTATGAGATAAGGCTAGCAATTTAAATAATTAAATCAATAAGCAGGGTAATTTTAGATATATGGGATAGAAGAAACTAGAGAAATAGCTCTGAGAAGACTTTGACACTAAGACATGAATAAAAAGAAGGAGCTTACCACAAAGAATTCTGAGGAAGAAGAGTCTAGGCAGAGGATAAATTAAGTACAAAAACACATGGTTAGAAAGAACTTCCTAAACCTCAGTTACTGGAAGAGAAAGTAAACTCAGGGGTGCAATTGCAGCACGAGAGAAAAAACATCCCAGGCTTTTGGTGTTTGTTGGGCACAGTAAGGATTGGAAAACTTATTTTAAGAATCCCTAGGGAGGATTTAGAAATGGACATTTTGACACTCTGGAAAAGGAAGTCATCAATTACTTGAAGATACCTGGTTATTGACCCTGCCTTCTCCCACCAGGTGTGAAATTTCCCTGGATGACACAGGCTTGGTTCAATAACTGGGCTTCCAGTCTGTCTAGACCTCCTTAAATGGAAACTCATGAGTGACCCATCTAAATATTTCTGGACTGATGGCTTAAACTCTCCTGCTGGATGCAGAGTCTCCCTAGTACCTGTGTACTATCAGGGAGAATCCTAGAGAGCAAAGGAAGCGAATAGAAGAAATGTAACATTTATCCCTGATGCAGGGTCTTCTACCTACCTGCAACCCACTGGAAACTCTGGAGAATGTTTTAGGTGGGGCATCGCGTCTACGCGTTAAAGAAAGGGGCCTGGATGCTCTCTAGAGAGCGGATTGGAAGCGAACAATAATGGAAGTACATAAAAGCATAATTTAAACTTTAGAGTGAGACAGGATGATGCATTGGAATAGAGAATTCACATTGAAAATGGAAAGAAACATATTGGCTTAGGATTCATTTTACAGAGAGAGCGTTCAAAGGAATTGCTTGAGATTGTGAAGGAAAAGACAAGGAGACCAGCCAAATTTGATGTCCACTTTTGATATCACCATTGGCCAACATAAGGAAAATTTGGAAATGGGCAGGCAGGGGGCGGAAATCAAGCTACGTTTGAGCTGTCGTAAGTTTGACAAAGGGAATTTGAGATTCTTTAGAGAGATCCTGCTCTTTCTTCTTTTTCCTTACAGGTATGTTTTATTAGTTCCTCTTATTAGTTCCTAATAAGGTCCACTTTGAAGGCTCTTATTCGTGTTTTGCTTATCTCCATCGATTACATGGCTTCAGGTATACAAAGAGTTAAATTTCCAGATCTTGTCAGCAAAAGACCCTGTTCCCAATGGGCTTATCATCTCATACCCCGGAAGATGACTTTATAGTAGAAAAAATTAAGTCCTTTTATTCAATAATTGCATTTATGCTGCGTGGATGGTTCAGCTAATAAGCACCAAGCATTCAGGGAAGTGGTGTTTGTAGGCCGAAATACTGAGAAAAATTTTGGGGGAAATTGGAATGTGATTGGTAAAAGGAGAGGGCTTGAATGTATCTACTCCCTTAGAACAAAACGAACAGTTATTGACAGAGTATCCAGTTACTGTTCTGCTAATCTTGCCACATTAAAAACTAGTTTTTCATATTTCAGTTCAAAAGATTAATTTTTTTCCTAAAGATTTTCTAATTTTTGTAATACATGGTCTTTTCTTAGTCACTAATGATATAGAGAGAGGAATGAAATGTTTCTCCCAAGGGGATTTTAAGTTCTGTATTTGATTCACAGAGTGTAAGTTGAGGTGACTTGGAGTGTGGTGAAACTATAATGTAACAGGAGTTTTGAAATTGTAGAAGGAGATATGACAAGTGTGATAAAAAAAGGGTTCTGAGTACTACCTTTAAAATAATATTCTTTATACTTCATATATGCATTTACCTCAGAAAATAGAAGCACAGGATGAATGCTTTCATCTTAACAGTGTTGGTCAGATAGAAAAGCTGAAATAGAGTGATTAAAATCAGAGAAATTAATGGAACAAGCACAGGTTACCAACGACTGTGGAGAATTTGAAAACATAAAGGTGGGAAACTACTTGTATATCCTCAGAATAGCGACAAGAAGGTGAACTAAGAATACAATTGACATTTCACAATCTAAGAATAAACGAGTTTTAGTTGCCCATGAAATTAAATCTTCTCTCATGATGACAAAGAGAAAAAAAAAAACACATGTAAAGGAAGTTAAGTGAGACTCGTGGCAGATTTCTATCTTAGACTGCTCAGAGAACAAACAGATCTGTCTTGGAAGAAGTACAGTCAGGATGCTTGGTGAGACTTCCTTTCACAGGACTTTGGACTTGGCAGGAGAGAGAGTCCTGGAGAAGAGCATTAAGCTTGGTAAAGTCTATGAGCAGTGAAAACAGGAAGGGTCCCTCCAGGATGGATTGACACAGTGGCTGCAACGATGGGCCCAGCGTAAGATGGAGCAGGAGTGGGTGGTGCTTCATTCTGTTTCTTTCATGGGGACATGGAACTCATGCACTAGCGCCTAACAACAAGAGCGATCTGGGTGAAGTTTTGGAGAGGCATAAGATTTGAAATAGTGTTTTGACTTAATTATTTAGGCCTTATCAGGAGAACCAATCCCTGGAAAATGAAACCATGCTTGTTAAAGGTCAAAGAAAAAGCTGAAAGTCACCAAGGAGCTAGATTGACACAGCAACTGTGATCATTGGCTCAAGCACAACAACAATTGATCAGGCAATGTTTCTTTTCGTTTTACAGAGGGTCACTGTGTTAGTCCGGGTGGACTAGAGAAACAAATCCAGGGACATCTCATATATAAGTGAGCGAGCGCTTTATATCAAAGAGCAATTGTATATTGAGAAAATATCCCAGCCCAGTCCAGATCAAGTCCGTAAACCCAATATTAATCCATATGTCTGATACTAGTCCATACTTCCTATTTAGTCTCACACAGCACATGCAAAGATGGCGAATGCAGGAAGATCACACTGGCGGGTGAGTGGAAAGTCCTGTGGATCCAATGTGGTGGGAACATCTCCAGGGCTCTGGCTGCCATCTGCAAGGCTCCATGTGGTTTGTCAGTAGGAAAGTGAGGCAGAGAGTGTGTCCCTCCTCCAGGGAGGAAGAGAAGTCCCAGAATCCTCTGAGAAGGTCATGCCCATAAGGAGGGATCGCCAGGCTGTGACCTCATTGACAGGCTAGACTCCACGCCTTCATTCTTATTTATCAAGTTGATATGAAACTGTGTAACTCCCATAGTCACTATGAGTCAGAGCTGACTCAATGGTACTGACAACATTGGGGGTTATTTATTTATTTAGTTGCTTGCTTGTATGAAAAAATTCCCTTTGTGAAAAACATATCTCTTATTTTCCCCATAGATTGTGGTCAAAGTCTATCTAAAGCCTGATGCCTGGATGGAACTGTGGGCTAGGAAATGTTAGGCATTTACTTCTAGGTAGAAACTGGAGTGATTATGTCAACCTAAGTCTTCTATTGTTATTCCAGCCCATGACAGCCTGGGGCAAGGTTGCTAACCCATCTGAAGCACTTCCAGCGATGCTCAAAAGATGAAACCAGAAAAGACCCACCTTTTAAGATGTTGGTGGACAGGTACCATAACAAGAAGAGGGAAAACAAAACAAACAGAACGAGAGACTTGAAAATGGTGTGGTAGTGAGTCCTTTTAGGACCTTCATGTGGGACATTAGATTTTTGGCAAAATTGCCGAGCTTGGCATTCAGTGTGCTGCTGTCTGATGCTGTCTTTGAGCCTGGCACTGTTGCTGCCCATTCTATGGGTCAGACATTTAGTTGTCATGCGATATGTACTCTGCGTTAAAAGGAAATTTATACCAGGAGGTGAGCCGTAATTTTCCCCCTGTAGCTTTTAAAATTCTGGCCTGTTCTGGCATCACTTCCTTGGCTGTGCTTTAACCAGGCTGAACTAGTTCAAAGCCCTGGCCTGGGAGGATTAGGGCAGCCCAGTGAGACGATACAAACAAAAAGTTAAAATAATGATTGTTATTCTTATATTGGAAGAAAATAAGCCTCTGAGTCCCCGAGCTTCATTGCACAGGTCTTTCTTCCTGGTCTTTGATGCTTCCAGCATCATCAGTGTTTCTCCAGTTTCTTCAGGTTTAGGGAAAGGTAGCTTCCACAGAAAGAAATAATCAACATTGGAAAATAGTGTAGCTGATGCAGGTATCAAGTAGGTGAGCAAAACATGAAACCTTTCTGTTTCTTCCTCATTTTCCAACAGAAGGAAAGATATAAACATGGAGATGCTCAGTCCATCTGGTCCCTTATTTAGGAATTTCCCCACACTAAAAACAAATTGAATGCATGCAAGAAAAACAACTACATAAAATACCCTCTCAATGTTGATACATTGCAAATAAAATGATTAGAATGGCAGTTTCAATGCTGACGTGCCAGGTCTTTGGACTGTTATTCACTAATCCGAGGTACAATGGGAAATTGCCACCACCTCAGTGACTGTTTTCTTTAGGAGATCAACAGTGAGATTCTACAGTCAGGCCCGCCAATAAAAATAATTCAGGTTAGTGATTAATCCCTAACCAACCAAACACTTTTAAAAATTTTTTACTAGGATACAGGAATTTTGAAATTTGAAATTTAAGGGGAAGCAGAAGGTCAAAGGCCAAAATAACCAGATACATGAGAAGTGCAAACTCTCAAAACAACAGTGAGCAAACTCTGGCCCATTTACCAAATTTAGTTCACCACCTGTGCATGCACTGTTCTTAAGCTAATGGTAAATTTATATATTTTAATGGTAGAAAAAATGAAAGAAGAATATTTTATGACACATTACAAGTACATTGTTGTTGTGGTTAGGTGCCATTGGTTCAGATACATAGTGCACCTATTTACAACAGAACAAAACACTGCTGGATCCTGCCTCAGCCTCACAATTGATCTTCTCTTTGAGCACATTGCTGCAATCACTGGGTCAGTCCGTCTTGTCTGAGCACCTTCCACTTTTCCTCTGCTCCTCCACTGTACCAAACCTGGTTACCTTTCCCCAGGGACTAGTCTCTCCTGGCAACATGTCCAAGGTGCAAGAGACAGTCCTTCCATCTTTGCCTCAAAGGAGCATTCTGGCTGGACTTCTTTCAAGACAGATCTGTTGGTTCTTTGGGCAGTCCATGCACTTTCAGTCTGCTTGGCCAATACCATCGTTCAGATGCATCGATTATTCTTTAGTCGTCCTTAGTGCCCAACTTTCACAATCATTGTAAGTATTTAATTCATCTTGTCTGTATAGTAAACGGCCCAACACCTATAAGCTTGTTAAGTAGACCAATCACAAGGTCAGCTGTAAACCAATTATTTTTGTCTGAGTCGAAACCCAACTCCAGGAAGGCCATCTACATGAAAAACTCCTTGTACTGCCTACTGTGTGCCACCAACCCTTAAGGGCACTAAAATGTGAACTTCCTATCATTTTAATTTTCAGTTCCCTCATTTGAATGTGAAAGTTGGACACAATTTCCTGAGGGGATTAATCAGTGTGCGATCTTGGGGTCTTGGTGGGAAAAGCAGACTTTTAAAGGGCCAACCCCACAGAGGTTAAGGGGACCTTACTATTATCAAGAAGAAGACCTCATCCTTTGGATCTGGGTTCCCTGGGTGGAGATCCTCTTAGACTTAGGAGAGAAGGAGGGAGCAAAGGGGAAACTATCTCTTTCTCACCCAACTTTTACCTTCTAATGTTCGTGCCTGTTGGTAATTTGTGCCTGAAACAATATTAAATGGAGATTGACAAAAGGTGGTTTTTAGATTCCATTCTTCTTCATTTCTTCATTGGACTTCTAAAAGAAATAGCTTCCCACCCCTCCATTTGTGTGTGTGTGTATGTGTGTGTGTGTGTGTGTGTACATGCTTGGGAAAAATAGAACTAAAAAATAATGGAATTTTCCAGGAAATTTTTGAAGTTCTCTCATGTTTGTGTGTATATTAATATACTTTGGGCACAATAAACTCATAGATTTCAATTTTATTATACAGGTTATATAATTTGTTAATATCATTAATTTAATTTTAAAATTTCTCTACATATAGTCAGTGATGTCCTTTTGGCATATCTCCATTTTTGTTTGTGATTTTTTTAAATGTGTGTTCCATAACACTTTATTCTTATACATTCAATTATTTCTCTTTCTAATGTTTATCTTTTGAATTTGTATAATTTACACTTATTTTCTAACAGCTATAGTTCACTTATTTTATTAATCCCTTATTGTCGTATATTTTGCTAAAAATATTAACTATATTTATTTTTTAAACTATTTAAAATATTAAAATCACTCTCTTGTCCTAATACAACCCTATTTTCCAGGTTTTAAATCTGTCATTTCATAGTTTGGGCTCTCTTTTAAGCCTTTAGTTTTCAGTAAATATGAAGGCTTCAAAAAGTTTGTGGAAAAATTTCATTCGTTCCATTTTTTTTTCATGACCTTTCTGAAGCCCCCTTGTATTTCATTTGGCTCTTTGATTTCCTCTGATGGTAACCGGGACCCCTCTTCACATGTGGAAGTGCTGATGTTGGCAAGTTGCCCTTGTAGAGAATGGGTAGGAGCGTTCCAGGAAGTGCGTTGTGTTATGGATCCTCAGAAACTGTCACAAAGCAATTAAATAAATATGCTCTCAGATAGGGTGGACTTATGTCAAGTCTTTGAGGGATGCTTCTCTCTGTTCCTTCTGATTCTGCATCCACCCAAGTCATTTTCTGCTGTCTTTCCCCCTAAGCACTCCTGGGTGTTCTTTAAGAGGCAGAAACAATGCCATTTAACCCCTGGGGAAGGAAGATAAGGCGAATGGAGAGATGGAAGTGTCCTTGCAGATCCAAAGTAACTCCTCAATCCAATATACAGTTTATCTCCTGAAAATTTCCGTCTGTGCCTGTCTGTAATTGTCAACTTCAACCTTAGAGAACGCTCACAGACACTTTCATCTTTCATGGTATTACTTCTTACATACATCTTGGACTGTTTTCTCTCATTAATTATCATCTACCTTTAATACTTTGCTGATTTTGAATCAGTTCTGATTGATAAGTGAACTACTTATATTTTAGAATTATAGACTAAACACAAAGATTTTTACCATTTGAGGTTGAAAGACTTGGTATAGTATTTAATGTTCTATCTTCAGCCAATCATCTAGCCTCTTTGTTCTTTATCTGTTTGGAATAATCATATTTCAGGTATTCTTGATCTTTTTGTAGTAGGTAATGACTAGATTTCAAAGTTTTTGCTAGTTTTGGGGTGGTAGTGTTGAAGATTATGAAAAAATAATCATTATAAATTTGCATATATAGACCACGTGGCTCTGTCAGGTAAATGTACTAATCATAAGGTCAATAGTTCAAACCCACTAGACTTTCAGGGGTGAAAGATAAAGCTGTCTGTTTCTGTAAAAATGCACAAAGTCTTAGAAATACTATATTGGGTCACTATGGGTCAGAATTAACTCTAGGTCAGTGGGTTTGGTTGTGGTTTAGAACAAATTTGTATGCTATTCTCTTAAATTTCAGAAATTTAAGAAACATATTTTCCCTTTAATCCAGTTGCCATTGAGAATTATGGGGAACAGATGAGCTGTTTGAAGCATAAAAATACCATTTACTCCCTCATTCCTGAGCCATGAACCTCAAATGAACCCTGATCCTAAACTCTTAGTAAATATCAGCCAGAGAATTAGCAACAGTAACTTGATGTAGTAAAGTGAGGTCATTTAAAAAAATCATTTTATTGGGGCTTGCACAACTTTTATCACAATCCATCCATCCATCCATTGTGTCAAGCACACTTACGTATTTGTTGCTATTATCATTCTCAAAACATTTTCTTTCTATTTGAACCCTTGGTATCGGCTACTCATTTTCCCCCCTTCCTCCCTCATGAATCCTTGATAATTTATAAATTATTATTTTTTTCATGTGTTACACTGTTCAATGTCTCCCTTCACCTACTTTTTTGTTGTGTGTCTCCCAGGGATTATTGTGATTGGTTCCCCATTTCTCCCCCACCTTCCTCTTCCCCTCCTGGTATCACTACTCTCATGATTGGTCCTGAGGGAATTATTTGTCCTGGATTCCCTGTGTTTCCAGCTATTATCTGTATCAGTGTACAACCTCTTGTCTAGCCAGATTTGTAAGATAAAATTTAGAGATCATGACAGTGGGGTGGGGGAGTGCGGGGTAGGAAGCTTTAGAGGACTAAAGGAAAATTGAATATTTCATCGGTGCCATACTGCACCATGACTGGTTTGTCATCTCCTCATGACCCTTCTGTAAGCGGATGTCCAGTTGCCTACAGATGGGCTTTGTGTCTCCACCCCACACTGCCCCTCATTCACAATGATATGAATTTTTGTTTTTCGATGCTGATACCTGATCCCTTTGGCACCTCATGATCACACAGGCTGGTGTGCCTCTTCCATGTGGCCTTTGTTGCTTCTCAGCTAGATGGCTGCTTGTTTCTCTTCAAGCTTTGAAGACCCAAGACACTATATCTTTTGCTAGCCGGGCACCATCAACTTTCTTTACCACATTTGCTTATGCACCTGGTTTGCCTTCAACAATTGTGATGGGAAGGTGAGCATCATGCAATACCAGTTTAATAGAACAAAATGTTCTTTCATTGAGGGCATACTTGAGTGGAGGCCCAATGTCCATCTGCTACTTTAATACTAGACCTATAAATATATTCACATAGATCTATCATCATCATATATAAATATATTTACATATGTGCACGCGTGTATGTAGACCTCTATAAATGTCCTTTGCCTCCTAGTACTTTCCTCTATTTCCTTTTACTTTCCTCTTGTCCACTATCTTGTTCAGTCTTCATTTGCGTTTCAGTGATTCCTCTCAGTTCCATTGCCCTTGATCAAGCCCTACCAGGCCTCTGACACCTTCCTCACCACTGATTTTAAATCAGTTGTTGTTCCCTTGTCCCTGGGTTTATTAACACCCACTCCCTTTCCCCCGCCTCCCCTCTCTCACATTCCCCCAAAATCATCAGTTTTCTCATTTGGATGGTTTATCCCACCTACAATTTCTAGATAGACATGCACAAAAACAAGTCAGAGCAAAACAAAATGACCAAAAAATAAGAAAAGTCTGTAAATAGTTCAAGGTTTGTTTGTTGATCTTTAGGAGTGTTTCCAGGTCGAGTCTGATGGGATGCCACACCCTGGCCCCAAAGTCTATTTTTGGTATTCCCTGGGGACTTCATTGCTTTGTTCCCCTTCTGTTCTGTTGCACGCTCTTAATGTTTTGTCTCATTGTGATGGAGTCTGATCGGGCACAATTCCTGCATTGTGTCTCCAGTGTTGTCCCCTGTAATGCTATGGGTCAGTGAGGGACATTGTGTCTCATAGTGGGGTCAACCCTATAGACCTCTCTGTGCTTTGGCTGCACTGAGCAGGAATATCATTCTCAGGGCTTGGTGGGCCATGATGTTTGCCATTCTCTTTCTCTCCATTCATTTGCTCCTGTGTGCTCTGATCAGACATGTTCCTCTCCCTGAGGTGTAGTGTAGCTTCAGTGCTGTCCTCTGAAAAAATGAGGTCATTTTACAGCTGATTTGTCTCCTCTTGTTAATTAAATGGCACCCTGTTGTTACCCAGTTTCTCAGATTAAACAAAATATTCAGACATTATACTTGTTTTCTCTATTCCTCTTATAGGAAGTTCATTAATAAGGTCTAACATTTCCATCTTCACAAGAAGTTTCAAATCATTTCCTTCTCACTTCCTTCACTGCTGCTACATGTACCAAGCCACCATCCACTTTCACAGAGTTCTATAGTAATGTTCCAAACAGCACTGCTAGCTCTGGATCCTCTTGGCATTTGCTACATATTAGCTAGAGTGATCTTAGAAAAATGTGGATCAGGTCATGCCACTCCTCTGCTTAAAACTCTTCAACGACTTTTCCAACACTCGTAATGTCAAATACCAAATCTTTACTCTTGCATGAGAAGCTGCCCATTTCTCTAACTTTTCTTATTTCTGTTTCAGTCACACAGACCCAAATCCTTACAGCTGGACCAATGGGTAAACATCATGACAAATGGAAAGGAGGTAGAAGTTGTTAAGGATTTTGTCTTGCTTGGATCCAACCTTTGGAAGCAAAGGTTAGGAGGTCAAATGGTATGTTACATTGGGTAAATTTGCTATACAAGAACTCTTTAAATATTAAAAAGCAAGGATGTTACTCTGAGGACTAAGGTGTGCCTAACCCAAACCAGGATATTTTTATTCAGAAGAATTGACAAATTTGAATTATGGTGCTGGTGAATAATATTGAAAGTAACATGGACTGCTAAAAAAACCCTAACACGTCTGTTTTGAAGGAAGTACAGTTCACTAGAACAAGGAAGTACAGTCCACTGGACTTCATCTCATGTACTTTGCTCATGTTTTCAGGAGAGACCAGTCCCTGGAAAAGGACATCGTGTTTAGTAAAGTAGTGGGGCACTGGAAAAGAGAATTCTAGCAAGAGAGATTGACATATTGGCTCCAGCAATGAGCTCAAACATAACAACAGTTGTGAGGATGGCACAGGACTGGTTTAAATTCTGTTCTGTTGTAAGAGGGTCATTGGGAGTCAGAAGTGATGTCGCAGCATCTCACAACAACAGCATCATAGAGTGAATGAACTATTTAGTGTTGTCCGTCAATACCACAGCCCGCATTCTCTCGGGTCTTTCTGTAGGCTTTCATGACGATGTGTCTAAAACACTTGAAAGAGATTTACCAGATTTCATGTTATTAAATACTAGCAACAAAACCAGGAGATCTCTCAGAATATACACTTTTATGATACTGAGAAATATCCTATGAGAAAATCTAGAAGACTACTGCATATGTGGGGGGCAAATGAGTATTTGGTTGTTGTTGTGTGCTGCCAAGTCAATTCACAGCAAATCTGTAGGACAGAGTAGAGCAGCCTCATGGGGATTCCCAAACAATAACCTGTGTGGAAGCAGATCATCAGATGGTTTCTCCCAGGGAGCAGCTGGAGGTTCCAACTGACAAACTTTCGGTTAACAGCCAAGTGCTTCATCATTGAGCCACAAGCACTCCTTAAAAAACCACCAACAACAAATCAAATCCAAAAACTTCTAGTTTTTCCAAGACTTTAAATCTTTCTGGGAGCAAACAGGTTCATCTTCCTTCCACTAAGCTGCTGGTGAACTACTGTTGTAGTTATATAATCTGTGGTCAATTTGAGAAATACGAGTGAAGGGATGGGGTTTAGCCTGTCAATCAGGTCACAACTTGATGGCCTCATTTGGAGGCACTAAAGAGATAAATAGCTCATTGGAGGGGAGACACATGCTGACTCCTTGGGAGACATCCCAACTGAGAAGACACATGGAGCTATGGTAGAGCCTGGGAGTTAAAGGAGCCACGTGGAGACCCCAGCCAGCATTGAGTTGTTTCCACTACCACTGGATCCACAAGACTTTCACCCACAGACCTATGATCTTCCTGCATTTGGCGTCATTGCATGTGTTTTGTGAGTCTGAGAGGACTTCATAGATTGGTATCAGACATATAGGCTAATATCGGACTTATGGACTTGATCTGGACTGAGCTGGGATTTTTTTCCCCAATATTTAGCTATTCTTGTGTATATATATATATATATATATATATATATATATACACACACACAAGAATAGCTAAATATATATATATCCCTGGATTTGTATGTCTAGTTTACCTAGACTAACACAACTACCAACCTTCACCTTAACAGCCAAGTGCTTACCCCGAATGTGTCTAGGTCTCCTAGGGAAAGTTTACTCAAGCTATGGATTTATGGTAATTCTGTGACATTGATATACTACAGAATGTCAGGATGGATGACATAGAAATGTGAAGATCGGGTTAAGTGTGGTTCGCTCTCTGATCACATCACATGCAGAAAAAGTCGATGTTGCATACCAAATATGCTATTGTGATATAATTGAGATTTTAAATTGTGAGCAGCACAATATTTCATAACTTTGTCTTTAGTCAACTGGTCCACTTTTTGTTTCTTTGAGATTAGTAAATTCCATTTTAGTAATTGTGTGGTTAATTAGCAAAGCATTCTTCTCACATAATGGAAAGATATTCTCAGTGCCATGTGAAATCATAATCGTGCCTGTGAAGTGTGCACAGCACTGCAGTCTATTCATTCGTTTACCCATGCAGCTTCCCTCAGAGTACAGTGTTCCACAGCAAATCTGCAAGGAAGCCTAGTCGGTGGCCACCACACAGAGTATTCGGGATTCTATTGCGGTGCTCACTTTCTGGGTAAAAGTCGCTCTGGTTAATGTATTTCTCCTATATAGAGTACAGCACTTTCTGATCTATTAAAGCGAGCGCCCCTCTGAAAACTCAATGTGAAGCTTTCTCCCAGTTTCCTTGTTCTCAATCTTTACACACATTAGAACCACACGTGAACACTTCTGACTCATGAGTGTGCAGCAAAACGCAGGCATTTACCATCTGAACAAGCCTCCAAATGATACTAATTGATAAGGAGAAATAGAGCTGACCCCTGAACAAGGGGACATTCAGGTCACCAACCTGCAGAGGCGAAACCCCAAGTATCATTGACAGTTGACCTTTGAACTGTGTGAGCCTACTTCAAACAAAAGAACTTCGCTGCCATCAAGTTCATAGCATTTCAGAGCCTCTCTACAGGACAGAGAGAACTGCCCCTGTGAGTCCCGAGACTCACTCTCTACAGGCAGAGGAGCCCCTGGCTTTCCCTGTGGGGCAGCGGACGATTTCAAACGGCAGCCCCTGCAGGTAGCAGTTCCACGCGTGTCCTCTCTGCCTCCAGAACCTCCTCTGGGACCATTACAGAGGGGTTGATTTGACCTCTTTTCCCCGATGCTACTGCAATGTGTGCAAGTGTCGTGAGTATCTATTTTCATAATCTCTCCTGGGATTCTCTTAACTTTGGGTTGTAAAAGGGCGACCGACACTGAAAAGGACAGTGGCTATTGGCGGATCTTGGAGAACAGAACTAGCTGTGAAAGTGTGAAATTCCACAAAGAGCCTCTCATATTCAGCTCCGGCTACAATGAGCCTCGATTTAAGACAGTCCTGGAAACAGCTATTCAGAAGGGGTTTTATGAATAAGCTTCATCAAGAGAAGGAGAGAGGTCTTGTTGCCTGAACGTTGTTCTTCCATCTACCTAAAGTTCTGTGTTATCCATGCCTCATCTCCGTCAATATGACAAATGATTTCCTGTGCAACTTCACTTAGTGAACATGGGATGGATCTTTCCGAAATGCTCTGAGAGCCTCAGAGAGAATCACTGTACCAGCCTGAGGCTGACGGCAAGATGGAATAGTAACAACTGCTCACTTGGAGCACTCTCGCCATATGGTAAAAGGTGCATGAAGTGCGCCTTCTCCAGACTGGAGACCCAGCGAGCACCTCCCCATGGAGACAGCAGCGTGCTCACCTTCCTTCCTCTGCTCCGTGTAAGCATGTCAGGATTCTGCCAGTAGGCCCACTGAGACAACCTAAAAAGAACCGTAAGAAAATGTTTGTATGGCTGTGATAATGGTTACATTGGAAGCAAACTATAGAACTTCACGGAGAGGAGGGGAGGTCTAGGGATAAAGCAACCTGAGTTCTAATTCCTTGATTCAGACTCATCACGCCTCCTCACTTGTTGCAAACTTCCATACTTGCGAAGACAATAGTTCGACTGCAGCAAAGACAGAAATGGTGGTCCACAGAAGCTTTACATTTGGATTTCCCCTCCTCTTTCTTTTACTTGTCTTTCCTCTTTCTTAATTTTGTCTCCCTCTCCCTCGCTCGAATTTGAAGTCCCTACATTGTGCAAAAGGCTAATATATTTAGCTGTTAGTCAAATAGTTGGCACGTTGAGCCCACACAGCAGTGCTTAGAAGAGAGACATGGTCATCAATGTCCAAAATTTGGCCATTAAAAATCTTAGGGAGCACAGTTCTCGTCTGTCACATATAGGTTTACCATGAGTCAGAGTTGACTTAATGGCAAGTGGTCTCTAAAATTTAAACCAAAATCTAAATATTAGGAGAGTTCACATGTTTTTGAGATTCTCTTACGAAGTGGGGATGCCTGGATTGTTCTCTCAATGGCAACTGGGTCATTTTAAACTATGCACAAGTTCCCCAGTTCTGTCTAGTTAAACACACCATGCTGGCTCCCAGCATCAACCCTGAGGATCAGATTCACATACTTCTACACTGGACTGTTGCTCTTTGGCTACAGAAATGACTATTCTTTCCCTGTCTCTATAGGTATGGGAAAAAGATGAAAAGTTACATTGTAAGGACTGCCTTTAAACAAAATAAGAGTGATGAGAGAAGAGATCTTTGAGTTTGTTACTGTTGGACTAGGAATCATGCAAGATTTTCTCTTCCCCCAAACTCAAATACATCTGTAAGATTTATCTCAAAAGAAAAATAAAGTATAAGTATGTCAAGTTAGCTATTTTTTCATTTAGATATCTGAAGGGTCCTTTTAGTCAATTAAAGAAATTTCTTTGCTCAATGTAAGAATTTGATGTAATGGTTTCTGCCAATTGCCATGTAACTGGCTGTTCCTTGTTCATAGGGACCGCTCCACTTTTGGTTAAGCAAACATTCTTAGCACTCTGCTTTTGTTCCCTCAGAAATTCACAGAATAGTTCTACCCTGTCTTAAAGTGTCACCATGACAGAGTCAACTTAGGTTTAGCTTTGTTTACTTTAGTTTATTTAGGCAATCAGTTAGGTGTGTTTGGCATTCTTTCATTGAGTCTGCAAACACATGTGGGCTGAGTTCTTTAATATTTGGTTGAAACAAAATCTAAATTTCTGTGTTATATAAACTCAGTCATTCAATTAACAATACATACTTAATACCTATTATATCTCAGCACTCTGAATTAACAATTACCTAGGCAGGGGAGGTTAGGGGAAAATAGAGAACTTACAGCAATGAGTATAAGAAAGGAAATGTTTTCACATTGATTGCGATGATTATTTGACAATTTTTCTTAATATGACTGAACTATTAAATTTAATGATGAATTATATGCCAATAAAACTATTTTTCAAAAAGAATAAAATAGAACCAATGGTATTAAAGTAAGAAGTCTAAGCTACACTCATGACACTAGCAAAAAGGCTCTAAGAACTGAGAAATACCAATAGAAATGTTTAATAAACCTGATGCAGGACTGGAAACACTCACACATTTATGCTCAGAAATTTGGAAGACAGATACCTGGTCAAACAATTGGAAGAGATCCACATTTGTGCCTATTCCAAACAAAGGTGACTCGACAAAGTGCAGAAATTACCAAACAATATCATAATTAACACATATAAGCAAATTTTGGGTGAATATAATTTAACAATGGTTTTCACTTCTAATGAGCATTCTGGCTATGCTTCTTCTGCTTTAGCTACTTTTCTGCCTCAATCTGTGAGCTACACTACCTGTGGGCCAAGCCAACTTATGGGTTGTGTTGCTGGAGCTTGAGGCTGCTTGGAGACCTGCTTTGCAGTGCTGCTTGTGCGTACATCGCTTGCGTTTGAGGCTGATCGTTCTTCTCGCCTTGCAAAGCTTTAGTTTGATATCCCATCTGGGCCTGCATTACTAAGTTCCTGAGTTACTGACTCTTGCTGACTCGCCCTGCTATTTGCTGCATGTGGGCAGACTCTACCTGTCTTGCCTGAGGAAGTACTCTCTTGTCTGCTTCCTTAGGACCTGGCAGTCCATGTGAGTAGGACTGCCAGTACATTAACTGTTCCACGGAAGTGAGTTGAATTAGCCCTCTGTGCTGCTGTGTGGACTGATTAGCTATCATATTCCTTCTTGATATATATATATATATAAATATATATATATATCATAACTATCCTAGTTTTGTTTTTCTAGAAAACCCTGTTTAACACATCTTCCAAGACAAATTTATTTGTTCTCTGGCAACCCATGGTATTCTCAGTATTATTTCCCAAGATCATCAGTTCTTCAATGGTATTCCTTATTCATTGTCAAAATTTAACAAGCATATGAGGCAGTAGAAAATACCATGACTTTAGTCAGACATACCTAGGTCTTCAAAGTGGCATCCTTCCTATTCAATATTTTAAAGAGTTTTTGTGCAGCAGATTTTCCCAATTCAATACATTATTTGATTTCTTGACTTCTGCTTCCATGAGCTTTGATTGTGGATGAAAAAGTTAAATTCTTGATAATTTCAATCTTTTCTCCATTTATCACGATGTTGCTTATTGGTCTGGTTGTAATGATTTTGGTTTTGATAGAGTAGCAATGCACTTTGATATTATACTTAATTTTCTAAGATCTCTTTTTAGATAAATTGCAAATGTAAGAAAAATGTAGTTTTATAATAGTAGCACATCAATTTAGCAAATTTCTTTGAAATAGTATGCAACGATGATAACTGAAGATCTTCCAGTGTAACAATTTCATTTCCTTTCCAATGACCATTTCCTCACAATTCCCTTTCAAATAGTATTCTATTTTCATAGAGCGTCTTTGGTTCAGGGGAATTTAGTTATATTAATATCCTCAGGACCTGTTCACAAATTCATAATTGAACAAAGCTAATCCTGATTGTTGCTTTTCACTGTACATGGGGCGCTTGTAATCACAAGCATAGGCAAACTTCTGAGATGTGGTATTGTGAATGTTTTCTTTTGTTACTGATGATATACTATTAATTAGGTACACAGAAGAGAATGCACTGTCCTTGTTTTGTACGAAAGAGTTCCATACGGATGTGATTCCTGGTGTGCTATGACTATCTGATAACACAACAAGAACTTATTTTAGAAAAATGATCAATTACTGGAGGTAGCAGAGTAGAAAATATGTGAATAACCTGTCTTTGATAAAAGCTTCCAGTTGCTCTACTTCTGAAATTCTGACAGTGGGCACCATCTACCACCTTTACAATCTCTCTATTATTTAATCCAATTGTACTGAGGGGTTATATTTCTTTATACCAAGGTCAGTCTAACTGATATTCCAAGATATTTTGTAATGGTGGTATTTGTTTGATGACTGAAAATCTTCTCTCTCATCAGAGCAGTCTGGTGTCAGTAACTCCTTTTCTCCCATAATTCATTTAAAACAAAAGATAAAAAATTATAGAGAACATAAGCTTAGAAGTGAATTTAGAAGTTTACATTTAACGACCTCCATTCCTAAGCAAGAGGTGGTAAGCTATAAAACCAGAGCCAAAATCAATACCATCAAGTCAGTTCTGGACATAGGACGTAGGACAGTGTGGAACAGCCCATATGCACTTCTGAGACTGTAATTGATTATGGGAGTAGACAGCCTCCTCTTTCGCCTGGAGCTGGTAGATTTGAATTGCTCAGCTTATGGTTAGCAGCCCAACTTGCAACCATGACACCACCAGGGCTTCTCTTGGTGAGCTATAGAACATAACTGAATTACAACTAGCAGTCTAGCTTCTTTAATTTTGCACATTAAGAAGAGCTAAGTGGCTGTTGAAGCGCTCATCATTGTAGAACACTTAATTTCACATTCCAAATATCTTCTTCATAATCTTTGTTTCACTCATGGTTTTGCATATTGAAATACCATGTGATCAACTCTGGTTTCAATAAGGGAAAATACGACCTTTTACTCAACCCAGTTTTGCTCATGCTTATGTACCTGCACATGATTAGTCTCCAGGACAATAAGAATGCATATATGTAAATATCCTTGAGCCCATCTCACACAATACCTTTTGAGTTTTTGAAAAGTGATAGCTTAATCAAACTGAATGGAAGTCAGACATTGACACATCAGATCAAGAAGATTGCTGAACTTAATTTCAATTAGTCTATACTAGGAAGGAACTCTGGTGACGTAGTGGTTACAAACTGGACTGCTAACTGCAAGGTCGGCAGTTTGAAACCATCAGCCTCTCTTCAGGAGAAAGACAGAGCTTTCCACAGTCTCAGACACTCACAGGGGCAGTTCTACCCTGTCCTATAGGGCCACTATGAGTTGGCATCTACTGGATGGCTGGCCGTTTGGTTTAGTTTTATACAGGATGGCTGGCAGTTTGGTTTAGTTTTACACAGGATGGCTGGCCGTTTGGTTTAGTTTTACACAGGATGGCTGGCCGTTTGGTTTAGTTTTATACAGGATGGCTGGCCGTTTGGTTTAGTTTTACACAGGACAGCTGGCCGTTTGGTTTAGTTTTATACAGGATGGCTGGCCGTTTGGTTTAGTTTTACACAGGATGGCTGGCCGTTTGGTTTAGTTTTATATAGGATGGCTGGCCGTTTGGCTTAATTTTATACAGGATGGCTGGCCGTTTGGCTTAGTTTTATACAGGATGGCTGGCCGTTTGGCTTAGTTTTATACAGGTAGTAGAGTCACAAAATGAAACAATTATTCAAATCCATTAAGACAAGAAAATGGCCATGACTTTCATGTTCTGAATGTTACAGACCTGAGCTTTTGTTTCTTTGTGCCTCCAGTATGATATGTTTATATGGTCCTGGATCTATTGATGTGCATGAGTCTGCCTGATGATTTCTTGTTGAGGGCCTCCTAAAATAGATAGAACAAAAATAGTTCATTACACAAAACCAGGGTGGACACAGTGTATCACAAAGAAGACTGGGTTCAATAATATGATACATGAGCTCCAGGCACAACCCGTGGGTCTGAATGATTCTGTTTCAGTCTGATGTTCCACTGGTTCAAATTTCAGGGAGGTCTCAGGAGTCCTTATAAAACAGCTGCTATGCTCAGTAGCAAAGAGATCTCGTTTTTGACCTATGATCTTTCTCTCTGATCTGCTGAGTTAAAGCTCCATCTGAAAACACACATAACATTCCATCTATTACCTCATTTGCTGAGGGCTCAGGGGGTGAGAAGACAGCGGAGAGAAAAAAAGGTTATGGGGCAATGCTGTGTAAGTTAATTGAATTGTACACACATTTAACATTAAATTCCCATAGTAACTTAATTTAAGCTTTCATTTGTTCAAATGGATAAGTGTTCATTAAGTTAAAAGAGGTGCTTTGAATTTCACTGGAGGTTCCGTTTCCTTGTCACGAGTTGTGTGTTTTGGATCCTGTCTTACCAACCGCGGGGACAGCTTGATGACCAAAGCCAATGTGCAAGTGGACAGAAAGGGGGTGTGGGCGCCAGTCGTGGAAGTTCTGTCCTGTTGAGGTGTCACTGCTTTGGGAGTGTTGATAGTCTAGAATAGCAGTTTTTCTCCCTCCAAATAATCATTCCATCATTTGGTATTTGACCAAAACAGACCTTAATAATTTGAACTTATTTTGGTTATAAGGTAAAAAGGGCTTATTGACTTTTATTGTTGGTAGTTTGCCCCCTTTCTAAGTCATTTGGCAAAGCCATTTGTAGGAATCAGGAGACAAGAGGGTATCAGATAATTGGTATTTCTTTCTATCCTCTAATATGAAAGCTTCTATTACTTTGTTTCTATATGAAAGGCGATGAGTGAATTGTTTTTAAGAATAAAATACTAAATTTTAATTCTTGCTTGCTTTTCTAATAGGACACTCAATTTCTGTTGTATTCAGTTATGCTATCAAATGTTCAGTGAGAGATAAAACACAAATTTGAGATTTCTTGTTTATGTTTAACTTAGACTTTTCTTTTGCATGTTCTGATATTGAGGGGTATTGTGGTATTGTTATGGGTGTGTGTTCAGTTTTTGTCATGTCCAAATAACGTTCTATTCTAGTAAACTTCTTTCTAAAGAAGAGTGATGGAAAATGACTATGAATGGGGAAGAAAGAATAAAATATTTAGCTATAATATTCCTTAATGAGGTCTGTGTATGTGTTCGGGGGGAGCGAGGGAAATGAGGCAGGCAATAGATGAGGACAAAATTCTGCTAAGCACAAAATATAAGAACTCCTATGCCTCGTAACACACCAGGCAACATTACACAGGCTCAGAGGCCAGGATTTCAATTATCCTCTGCTCCTTCAAAGATCACAACCTAAGAAATCCTATGGGTCAGTTCTTCTCTGGCGTAGAGTGTTCTGAGTTGGAATATATTAACAACACTGAGCATCTTAATTGGCCACACCTCCTACTGAGTATGGTTCTCACTGTACACAATGTTACTATACTTTGGGGTCATTCATTCAGGACCCAGATGACATCGGATACATGTGTATCCATCTCTCCTTCCCTTCTCTCACTCATTTTATCTTCATCTTCCACCTCTCATTTCTTTCTTCTCCCATTTTATCCAAAGTCTAGGTGTTGTTGGTTTTGCCAGGTTTTCTCATTAGAGTTTATTTCATTAATCATGGTTAAGCCCAGAAAATAGGTGTGAGCTCTCTTGCATATGTACTCCCAATTTCTCTTTGTCTCCTTTACACACACACACACACACACACACACACACACACACACACACTTCTTTTATTTGATGTTCAAAGAGCAGAGTTGCTACATCACACATTAGATCTATAGAGCAGATATTTGCTAAAGTAATAGCAAATTCATATTCACCAATGCACATTGAATTAGAAAGCATGTTGTAGTTTAATGATACCACTGTGAAAAATACACAAACAACAAAGAATGGCGATGAAACAAACAGGGCTTAGATTTTCTTGGGTGGTTTTTTTTGGGAGGGGGCTGTTAGTGAGAATATGATTTGTTGGAATGCCCAGAGCAACTGGGTCTATTTAATGAGGATTTGGCTTGGGAAAACAGTTAACATTTAGCTCACTACATTTAGTTTAATAAAATGGAATATTTTTTCTAAAATAAAAATATCAACTCAATATTGAATGCGCTCATGGCAATGCTAGTTGGCACTGTTGTTATTTTAGCAACTATGAAGAAAATATATGGCATGAGTAAGAACCAGTGGTGCTGAAGGAAGACATCCAAATGGCACTGAAAGCATGAACCCAAACCCAGGTTCTAGCCATCCATGGGATACCACCTGGAATGTTGAACAAGTTGGTGAAATACTGGAAGCACTCATTTGATGAAAACAGGAAATTTGGAAGAGAGCTACTTGGCCAACTGACTGGAAGAGATCCATATTTTCACCAATTCCAAAGAAAGGTGACCCACCAGAATGCTTCAGTTATAGAATTCACTCCCTCACTCACTCACTCATTCCTTGCCATCAATGCTGACTCATCATGACTGAATAGGATAGAGTAATTTAAACTTCTCATTTAAGTTTCTGAGACTGTAACTCCTTACTGGAGTAGAAAGCCCTGTTTTTTTTCCCCGAGGAACAGCTGGTGGTTTTGAACTGCTGACCTTGAGGATTGTAGCCCAACTCATAACCACTATGTGACCAGGCTTCTAATGATAGAGCAATATCCCTGATATTACATGCAAGTAAAATTTAACTGAAGATCATCCAAAGATGGTTGCTGCAATACCTGGACAGGGAGCCACCAGAAGTTTAAGGCATGTCATTGATATTTCAAGTGACAGCAAGGTCATCGAAAGTAAACAGGTGTCAGTGAAGCTTCCACAATAAGAAGAGACAACGAAGAAGGAATTGTTTCCCACTTTGGAAGAAGTAACTGCTGAAAACCTTAAACATATGAAAAACAAGAAAGAAAGAATGAAACCTCTGGCTTTGGAAAACCTTAAGTGAGATACAGTGTTGTTCTGTGCCTCACAAGTATTTAAGAAATACTTTATTTTCAATATAACCCTAGAGCCCTGATGGTGGAGTCATTAGAAGTTGGGCTGCCAACTGCAAGGTTAGCAATTCAAAACCACCAGCCCCTCAAAAGATAAAGACAGGAATTTCTGCTCCAGGAAAGAGTTACAGTATAAGAAACGTAGGGGTAGTTCTACCCTATCCTATAAAGTTGCTGTAAGTCTGCATCAGCCAGTGGCAGTGAGTTTGGCTATTTTGCTTATTGTTTTCCATTTTAATGGGGTGTGATTTATATTTTAGTTGCTCTTTTGGCATTTATGAATTATACTCACCTTCCAGGCTTCAAACACATTGTTCATTCCAATCAATTCTCAGGAGTTCTCAGGATCCCCAAGTCTAACCCCCTTTTAATGGTTGTGGAATGTGGTGACAACTATAGACTAACTTATTCTACATTATTGTACTGTTTTTCCTCACCTATTATTAGCCTAGCACCTTAGCTGTCTCTAGCTAATCTACTAAGCTCATCTTCATTCAGTAAATTTATTGCTATTCTAACAAAATTTCTGATGTACCTCTAACTGGAAAAACTGTCATATCTAGCTTACCAATGCTGCTTCTTCATTCATTTGTAAGATTCTTGAGAGCATACTTTATCTCGTATAGCTGTTAATTCCCTTTTATAGATCTTTTCATCTCTTTGCTCCAGAGTACAAAGTATCTGCTACAAATATAAAATAGATGCTGCATGTAGTTATTTATCTTCATAGCTGTTTTTCACTAGAGCTGTTCTATAGTTTTACATATTTGCTGCTGGTAAAATGTGTAGGAACAAGCTTTGCTATTTCAGAGGTTTCGTTTGTGTTGGAGATGTGGATGAGAGTGAATTATTTGCAAAGCACTTGGTAGACATAATAGCAGATAATAAGAGCCATGTTTTACAAGAAAAAAATCTCTACTACAAAATGCCTGACATAATATGGCCCGACTTAACTCCAATTTTCAGAGAAGTACAAGTAATTCCAATGTCAAATATAATTTTCATATTAATTAGTGACCCTATTTCAAACCAGATGAGTCAAACATGCTTTCTCTTGTAGTGTATTAGAGATCACCAGTGTTTAACTACAGTTTAAAAACAGTAGGGATCCCTTCTTGGCTAGTGGGCTAGACAGTGGGCTGCTAACCAGAGGTCAACAGTTTGAAAACACCAACTGCCCCGTGGGAGAAAGGATTTGAAGATTTGATCCTCCCTAAATTATTTAATCTATAAACCTACAGAAGAAATTTTACTCTGTTATGAGGTTATTATTATATTATGAGTTAGAACTGACTCAATCGCAGTGAGTTTGGATTTTTGTTTGGGGTGTGTGTTAGGTTGGATTCTCTAAAGAAAAACCAATGGTGTTTGTATTGTACATAGAAACAGATTTATATCAAGAAATGGCTTATACAGTCGTAGAAATAGGGAAGTCAAATAGGGTTCAAGTCAGGCTTCTCCTGTCACAAGGAATCTGCTAAACAGGAATCGGCAGGAGATCGAGGCACCAGACCAAGATAATGCAGCAAAGACAGTAGGGGTCATAGACTAGTGGATGCAAAGGTGTTAAATTGATTGAATAAATCCACTGAAAGAATCAGTAGTCTCCTGATGGCAAAATCAAGAAACCAGATGCAAGGTCCAGTTCTTGCAGAGGGCCAAAGAAGGTTTGACTCTCCTTGGTCTTTCCTTCTTATACATAAGACTCATGACATTAAGGAGGTGTCATCAGGCTGCAACTTGATTGCCTCCACCCCCTAGCCAGCAGGGCCAAGTTGGCATACTTCCTAACCATCACAGAGGGTAAGTCAAGAAATTCTGATAATAGAGATCCAATTCATGGATGCATGGGTTTATTCTAAGCAAACAGTGCGTCAATGTCTCTATCAGTGGACGACTAAAGACAAGTTCTCTCAGTAAAACACTTCCATTTTTATTAGTGTGCCTTCAAGAATGGGCTGTTTGAAAACAGTGACTTTATAGGGAGATCTGCTGAGCCATTTAAACTCCAGACAGGCCAATTCAGAATGTTTTTATTTTTGGGGGGGTAGTTGTTCAAAGAGGTCATATTAATGCATTTTCTTAATGAACACAAGAACATTAGAGGGGTTTATTGTGAAAAAGTTTTAAGAAAATGTCGAACTTTGTTGGTGAGAAAAAGACCAGAAAAGTTATATATAGATTTTTTTCCTATAACAACAGTGCAGCTATTTGTTCTTCATGGATAACAAGAGCTGGCCTATGACAGCATCAATGGGAACCTTCCTCCATTCACCTCAAAGCCCTGATAGTGGCGCCCCAAATGTATTTTTTGCTCCCCTAACTCAAAGAACATTAAAGGAACTCAATTTGTGTTCTTAAAGGACGTTCAATCTGCTGCTTTGATGTGGTGTGAATCAAAAAGCATACAATTATTCCAGGAAGGTTAATTGTAATGTAAAGGTTTAGTGTGACAGAACCTTCAGAAATGTGTGAACCCAGATGGAGGATATGTCAAGAAACATAGCTTCACTTTTTTTTCTTCCACATTTTTATTTTAAACATTTTATTAGGAACTTTTAAATATATAAATACAATCCATAGTTCCATTCAATCAAGCATAGTTGTACAATTGCTACCACCATAATTTTCAATACATTTTCTTTCTTGAACTCCTTGATATCAGCTCCCCTGTATCCTCTCCCTCCCCACCCTACAACCCCTCTGAACCTGCAATATATTATTATTATTGTTTTTTACCATCCAATGTATCCATTTACCTAAAATTCTGTTGTTCATTCCCCTCAAGTGGGGTTATAGAGTTATCCTAATATTAATTCTCACCTCCCTCTCCCCCCTTCCCAAACCCTCATGGAACATTACTCCCTTACTATTTCTAAGGGGTTGATATATCTTGGATTTTGTGTATCTAAAAACCTTAATTGTACCAAGGGACATACACAGATCTAGCAAGATTAGTGGGGTAAAACTAAGGCCATAATAGTGGGAGGAGAAAAATTTTAAAAACCAGAGGATAGTTCTGAGTTTCAGCAGTGCTCTACTGCACCCTGGACATATTGTCCATTCCATGTGGCCCTTCTGTGATGGACTGTCTGATTAGTTTTACAAGTGGGCTCTGAGTCTCCACTTTGCCTATGCTCCTTCACATCAATTTGATTGCTTGTTGAATGAACATGAATTTAATGATACCAATTCCCATCAACATCTAATGATCACAATAGCTGTCGTGCTTCTACCCTGTGGACTTTGTTGCTTCTGTGCTAGATGGCTGCCTGTTTAACTAAAGGGCTTTAAGACTCCAGATACAATGTATTTTAAAAGCCAAGCACCATCACTTTCTTCACCACATTTGCTTAAGCACCCATTTTGTCTTCAGCAATCTTGTTGGGAAGATGAGTATCATACATTGTCACATTATTAGAACAAACTGTTCTTGTACTGAATTAGGATTTAAATAGAGGTCCAAAGTCCATCTGCTTCCTTATTGTATTTACATGTATCTATACATACATAGATAAATATAAAAATATATAAATATAAATAGTTCCGGGTGTAAGTACTGACCTTTGTGAATACCCACCAATGAGTTTGGATGAGGTGCTAAACACTGACTCCCGAGTCAGAAGTCTACATTCAGGATTCCTCCAGGACTTCATGGCTTTGTTCCCATTGCTGATCTGTTGTACTCCCCTCTTGGTTTGTCCCTATGTGGGAGGGCAGACCAGCCACACTCCTGGCACTGTATCCTCGGTGCCGTCCTCTATAGTGTCTTGATCTGGGGAAGAGATATCATGTCTCAGATGGAGGCCAGCTCTGCCATCCTCTCTGTGAACTAGCTGTTCAGAACAGAAGCATCACCCTCAGGGCTTGGTACTTCAGAATATGGTCACTCTCTTTCCCTCCTAGTTTGTTCCCATGTAAACGGGACAGACTGGCAGCTCTCCCCAGACTGTATCTTGATTACTGTTCTCTGTTTCATTGTCATCTAGGATGGGGATGTCACAACTGAAGTTTGTGCCAAGCTTGCAGTCCTGTTAGTGGGCTGTTCGATGCAAGTAGGTCACCCTTAAGGATTGATGCACTAGAATGAAGTCTGCTCTCTCTCTCCCTTTCCTGTGATATAAACAATATCCTCCCCAATGTGTGGATTAATGCCCTGCTCCCCCAATGCCAACTTTTTTCTTCCCTCCTCCCTCTGTGAGCCTTAAAGGCATGAGGGAGGAGGAGATGTCTTTCAGCCCTGGTGCTATCTGCACCTTTTGTTTTTTCTTCTTCTTTTTACTTTTGATGTCATATGAATCCTTGGGTTCGGTCTGTCCCCTGCCAGAATACCTGTTCCTTATCCCAGAGACTACGCAATATGCTCATTTTTCTCTGCTCGTTGTGCTGTTTGAACTTACCTCAGTGGACTCATGTTGTACTTGTCCTTTTGTGCTTGGCTAACTTCCCTCAGCATAATTTCCTCCAGCTCTTTCTAAAGATGATATGTATCATGTTTTCATCGCTGCTTTTTAAGGATGTATAATACTGCACTCTGTGTATATACCAGAGTTTTTTTTAAATACATTTGTCTAATGGTAGAAATTTAGGTTGTTTTCAATCCTTTGCAATTGCCAGTATGAACAGAGGAGTGCAGATGTCTGGTGGTGGTATATTTTTACCCCTTTGGGGTATATGCCTAGTAAGGGGATTGCTGGATCATAAGGTAACTAGATTTCCATTTGTTTTAGGTATCGCCAAATCACTTTTCACAATGGCAGTACGTAGCCACAAGACCACCAGCTGTGGGTAAGTGGCCCCATCTCAATGCACCCTTTCCAACATTTGTTGCTTTCTGCTTTTTTGAATTGAGTTATCTTTGTGGGTGTTAGGTGGTATATCACAGGTATTTTAATTTGGATTTCCTGGATGACTAATGATTGAGAACATTTTATCATGTTTATTGGCCACTCGATTTCCTCATTTGTGAATCTCCACTCAGGTCTTTTCCCCACCTCCTCAGTGGACAATTCATTTTTGTTTTCTTCACCCTATTATAACCTTGCAGAATTTTGTGTTTTTTTAGTAATAATCCCTTTGTCTGATATGTCATTGCTAAATATCTTTTCCCAGTCTGTGGCCTCTATTATTACTGTCTTGATGAAGTATTTCAATGAAAACAGGTGTGTTATCTTTAGTATGTCCCACTTGTCTATTTTAGCTTCCTCTGTGTGTGTATCCTTCCCTATTTCTAGTAGCCTATGAATTCCCTGCACCAAGGTCCTTAGGTTTGTCCCAATATTCTCAATGATTGTCCTAAGAGTTTAGGATTTTATCTTTTTTTTTTTTTAGGATTTTATCTTAAGGACTGTGATTCATCTTGAATTTGTTCTTATATATGGAGTGAGGTGGGGGACTTGCTTCCTTTATCTGCAGGTAGCTATCCAGGTCTTGAAGCACTATTTGCTAAAGAGGGTATCCACTTCCCATTTGATGCTTTTGGGGACTGTATTGATGATCAGTTTCCTATATGCTGGTAATTTTATTTCTGGGTTTTCTGTTCCTTTCCATTAGTCTGAGTACCTGTCATACCAGTACCATGCTGTTTTGAAGACGGTGGCTCTATAAGAGGTTTTAAAGTCAGGGAATGCAAACCCTCTGAATTTGTTCTTTGTGAGGAGTTCTTTGCTAATGCTGGCTTCTTCCCTTTCCATATAAGGTTGGTAGTCGGTGTTCCATTTCTTTTTAAGAAGCTGCTGATGGGGTGTGAGGGACGATGCTGGGAGAGTGGAGGGTGAGTGGGCTGGAAAGGGGGAACGGATTACAAGGATCCACATGTGACCTCCTCCCTGGGAGATGGACGGCAGAGAAGGGGGGAAAGGGAGACTCCGGATAGGGCAAGATATGACAAAATAACAATCTATAAATCATCAAGGGCTCATGAGGGAGGGGGAGCGGGGAAGGAGGGGAAAAAAAGAGGACCTGATGCAAAGGGCTTAAGTGGAGAGCAAATGCTTTGAAAATGATTAGGGCAAAGAATGTACGGATGTGCTTTATACAATTGATGTATGTATAGGTATGGATTGTGATAAGAGTTGTATGAGCCCCTAATAAAATGTAAAAAAACAAAGCTGCTGATATGTGCATTGGGATGGCATTGAACTTATATAATGCCTTGGGTAGGATTGACATCTTTATAATACTGATTCTTCCAATGCAGAAGCATGGGATAGTCTTTTATTTGTGAAGGTCACTTTTGGTTTCCTGTAATTATGTTATCTAGTTTTCCTTATATAGATTTTTTATGTTTTTGGCTAGGTATATCACTATATAATTCAATCTTTGCTTGGCTATTGTAAAGGGTACTACCTCTTTGATCTCCATTTCTGTGACCTTATCCGGTGTATATAGCAATCAAATTGACTTCTGTTTGATGATCTTGTATTCTGCCACTCCACCAAATTCCTCTACTGATTCCAGCACTCCCAGTGTGGCGATTTTGGGGTTTTCAATATATAGAATCATGCCAACTGCATATAACAATAATTTCACTTCTTTGCCCCAGCCAAATGCCTTTGATATCCTTCTACTTCCTTATGTTTTTAGCCAGGACCTCCAGAATGATATTGAATAGAAGTGAGGACAGCGGTTATCCTTGTCTGGTGCCATTTTTTCAGTGGGACTATTTTAGTCTTTTCTCCATTGACTGTAACTTTGGCTGTTGGTTTTTCATAGATAGCTTTTATTATATTGAGGTAATTTCCTTCTGATCCTATCTTCTTCAGTGTTTTAATTAGGAATGTGTGTTAAATTTTGTCAAATACATTTTCTGCATCTATTGATATTATTATGTGGTTCTGTCCTTTTTCATGTCAATGTGATGAATAATATTAATGTACTTTTTTATGTTGAACCATCCCTGTATCCCTGAAATGAATCCCACTTGGTCTGATGAAATATCCATTTTATATATGTTTTTATTCTAGTGGCCAAAATTTTGTTAAGGATTTTTGCATCAATGTTCATTAGAGATATCAGTCTGTAGTTTTCTATTCTTGTGGAATCCTTGCCCACTTTTAGTGTCATAATTATAATAGCTTCACTGAAAGATTTTGGGAGTTTGCTATCCTTTTCTACACTCTGGAAGAGTTTGTGAAGAATCGGTGTCTGCTCTTCCCTGAATGCTTAGTAAGAATTCTCCTGTGAAGCTGTCTGGGCTGGAGGTGCTTTTAGTTGGTGTTTCCTTGAAGCTTTATCTATTTCTTTTTTTGTATGGCTCTGGTGAAGTTTTTGATATCTATGTGGGATAATCTGGGTAGGGATTGATTTTACAAGCGTTTGTCCATGTCTTCCAAGTTGTTGTATTCGTTGAAGTATAAACTTTTATAGTACTGTGTAATTAATCTTTTCATTTCATTGGAGCCCATTGTAGTTTCACCTTGTTTCATCCCTAATCTTAGCTATTGATGTCTGCGCCTTCCTTTCTTTGGTTAAGCCAAACAGTCTGTTGAGTCTGCAAATCCTTTTATGGAACCAGTTTTTGTTACTGCATTGACTTTTTTCTTTTTCTTTCTTTTTTTTTTTTTAACAATTAATTGGGGCTGATACAATTCTTTTCACAGTTCATACATATACATACATCAATTGTATAAAGCACATCTGTACAGTCTTTGCCCTAATCATTTTTTTCTCTTTTCTTCTTTTACATTTTATTAGGGACTCCAACAACTCTTACCACAATCCATACATATACATACATCAATTGTATAAAGCACATCCATACATTCCCTGCCCCAATCATTCTCAAGGCATTTGCTCTCCACTTAAGCCCCTTGCATCAGGTCCTCTTTTTCCCCCCCCCCTCCCTTCCCCTTCCCCCCTCCCTCATATGCCCTTGGTAATTTATACCTCGTTATTTTGTCATATCTTGCCCTATTCGGGGTCTCCCTTCCCCCCTTCTCTGCTGTCCCTCTCCCAGGGAAGAGGTCACATGTGGCTCCTTGTAATCAGTTCCCCCTTTCCAACCCACTCACCCTCCACTCTCCCAGCATCGTCCCTCACGCCCTTGGTCCTGAAGGTATCATCCACCCTGGATTCCCTGTACCTCCAACCCTCATATGTACCAGTGTACAGCCTCTGTCCTATCCAGCCCTGCAAGGTAGAATTCGGATCATGGTAGTTGGGGGGAGGAAGCATCCAGGATCTGGGGGAAAGCTGTGTTCTTCATCGATACTACCTCACACCCTAATTAACCCATCTCCTCTCCTAGGCCCCTCTATGAGGGGATCTCCATTGGCCGACACTTGGGCCTTGGGTCTCCACTCTGCACTTCCCCCTTCATTTAATATAATATATATATACACATACATATATACATATACACATATATACACATACATACACACACTTATATCTTTTTTTTTTTTTGCATGATGCCTTATATCTGGTCCCTTGGGCACCTCGTGATCGCACTGGCCGGTGTGCTTCTTCCATGTGGGCTTATTTGTTTCTGAGCGAGATGGCCGCTTGTTCACCTTCAAGCCTTTAAGACCCCAGACACTATCTCTTTTGATAGCCGGGCACCATCAGCTTTCTTCACCACATATGCTTGTGCACCCATTTGTCTTCAGCGATCCTATCATGGAGGTGTGCAGTCACTGATATGATTTTTTGTTCTTTGATGCCTGGTAACTGATCCCTTTGGGACCACTCGATCACACAGGCTGGTGTGTTCTTCCATGTGGACTTTGTTGCTTCTGAGCTAGATGGCCGCTTGTTTATCTTCAAGCCTTTAAGACCCCAGTCACTATCTCTTTTGATAGCCGGGCACCATCAGCTTTCTTCACCACATTTACTTGTTCACCCACTTTGGCTCCAGCCGTTGTGTCGGGAGAGTGAGCATCATAGAGTTCCAATTTAATAAAAGAAGGTATTCATGCATAGAGGGAGTGTTTGAGTAGAGGCCCAAGGTCCTTCCGCCACCTTAATACTTGACCTATAAATATCGACACAAAGATCTATTTCCCCAACCTCCTATATATATTTGCATGTACATGTCTTTGTCTAGACCTCCATGAATGCCCTTTGACTCCTAGCTCTTTCCTCCATCTCCCTTGACCTTCCTCCTGCCCTACTACCATGCTTCATCGCCACCTGGGCTAGAGTATACCTCTTCTCTAAGCAACCTTACCCTCGATCATTTCCCATCAGGCCTGCCACTCCCCCTTCTCTACCCTTTGGGGGTCCCATGTTTTTCCCTTGTCCCTGGGTTTGTTAACACCACTTCCTTACCCCCCCCTACCCCCCACCCCAAGTCCGCCCGGAACTGTCGGTCCCGTTGTTTTTCATCCAGATAGTTCATCCAGCCTGTCCTATTCAGACAGACCTGTGGAGTCACTAACATGCACGAAAACTAGACAGAGGAACACAAAGCAACAGTATACAACCAGACAACAAAACAACCAAAACAAACCACTGAAAAAGAACAGAACAAAACAGTTCACAAGAGAAAAGCTTGTAGTTAGTTCAGGGATCTTTGCTGGCCCTTAGGAGCGTTTTCCAGTCCAGTCTGTTGGGGCACCACGCCCTGGCCCCAAAGTCCACTTTCAGCATTCCCTGGGGACCTTGCCACTCCATTCCCTTGCTGTTCCGCTGCACTCCCCCAGTGATTTGCCTCGGTGTGGTGGGATCAGGTCAGGTGCAATTCCCACACTGTGTCTCCGGTGCTGTCCCCTGTATCGCCCTTAGTCACTGAGGGGCATCATGTCTCATAGTAGGGCCAGCCATGTTGTTCTCTCTGTGGACTGGCTGCTCTACTCAGGAACATCATCATCACGGCCTGGTGGGCCAGGCTGTGCTCCACTCTCTCCTCCTGCCCCTTCATCTGCTCCCGTGTGCTCTGATCAAATATGTCCATCTCCCATAGCTGCAGGGTCAATGTCGTCCTTTGGAACAAGTTCTTTTCGGGGGAGGGGCAGGAATCCACTTAATTTATGGTGCTGGGGCCAGCCTCCCAGACCTCTCCACCGGTTCCGTCCTCCACGCCGGGATATTGCATTCACACCTTGCGACACTGGGTTGAAGTCTGGTCCCACTTTCCCTGTGAAGATATAAACCATACCCTCCCCTTGGGTGGATTAATGCCCCATTTCTGTCATGCTGATTGTACTTACCTCAGGGGACTCATGTTGTACCTGTCCCTTTGGGTCTGGCTTACCTCGCTTAACATAATTCCTTCCAGCTCTTCCCATGAAATAACGTGTTTCATGTGCTCATCGGTGCTTTTTAGTGCTGCATAATACTCCATTGTGTGTATGTGCCAAAGTTTGCTAATCCACTCGTCTATCGATGGAAACTTAGGCTGTTTCCAAGTCTTTGCTATTGTGAATTGTGCCGCAATAAACATTGGAGCGCATATGACTGGTCGTGTTTTATTTGCTGCTTCAACCGGGTATATGCCCAGTAGAGGGATGGCTGGGTCGTAAGGTAGATCAATTTCCATTTTCTTTAGGTATCGCCAGATTGCTTTCCACAGTGTCTGTACAAATCTGCACGACCACCAGCAGTGGAGGAGGGTTCCTATTTCACCACAGCCCCTCCAACACTTGTTGCTCTCTGATTTACTGATCTGAGCTAGCCTGAGGGGTGTTAGGTGGTATCTCATGGTTGTTTTGATTTGCATTTCTCTTATGGCAAGGGACTTCGAGCACTTTCTCATATATTTATTGGCCATATTGATCTCCTCTCTAGTGAAAGTTCTTCTCATTTCTTTTGCCCACTTCCTTAGGGGGTTAACTGTTTTCCTCTTTTTGCAGGTCATGATGGTGTTGTAGATTTTAGTAATGAGCCCTTTGTCTGACGTGTCATTACTAAAAATCTTCTCCCAGTCTGTGGGTTGCCTTGTCACCCTCTTGGCAAAGTCTTTCGAGGTGCACAGGTGTTTTATTCTTATTAGATCCCATTTGTCGATTTCCAGATCACCTGTGTGTGTCCCCTTCCCTGTTGCAGTGAGCCTATGTGCTCCCTGGGCCAGTGCTCTGAGATTAGTCCCGATTCCCTCCTTAATGGTCCTGATGGTTTGGGGTTTGACTTCTAGATCTGTGATCCACCTTGAGTGTATTCTTGTGCATGGGGTGAGGTAGACGTCTTGTTTCAACTTTCTACATGTGGATATCCATTGTTTCCAGCACCACTTATTAAAGAGGGCATCTGCTTCCCACTTGACGTTTTTGGGACCCTTGTCGAAGATCAGTTGTCTATATGCTGATGATTTTACTCCTGGGCTTTCTATTCTTTTCCACTGGTCTGAGTGTCTATCATTGTGCCAGTACCATGCTGTTTTGACCACTGTAGCTGTGTAGTAGGCATTAAAATCAGGTAGGGCGAGTCCTCCAATTGTGTCCTTCTTCTTGAGGAGTTCTCTGCTAATTCTGGGTTTCTTCCCTCTCCATATGAAGTTGATGGTCAGTTTTTCCAATTCTTTGAAGAAGGTTGATGGTAATTGGATTGGTATAGCATTGAACTTGTAGAGTGCTTTAGGAAGAACTGTCATCTTTACTATGTTCAGCCTACCTAACCATGAGCAGGGGAGCTTCATCCATTTGTGAAGGTCACTTTTGGTTTCCTGTAATAGGGTTTTATAATTATGCTTATATAGGTCTTTAGTATTTTTTGTTAAGTATATTCCTAGGTATTTCAGTTTGTTCTTGGCTACTGTGAAGGGTACTTCCCTCTTAATCGCCTCTTCCATGGCCCTGTCCGATGTGTATAGAAACCCTACCGACTTCTGTTTATTGATCTTGTATCCTGCTACTCTTCCGTATTCCTCTATTGCTGTAAGTATTCCAACTGTGGAGTTTTGGGGGTCTTCAATGTATAGGATCATGTCATCTGCAAATAACGATAGTTTCACCTCCTCCTCTCCCAACTGGATCCCTTTGATGTCCTTCCGCTGTCTTATGTTGTTAGCCAGAACCTCCAAAACGATATTGAATAGAAGAGGGGACAGGGGGCATCCTTGTCTTGTACCCTTTTTCAGTGGTATTGTTCTTGTCTTTTCTCCATTGACTATGATGTTGGCTGTTGGTCTTTCATAGATAGCTTGTATGAGCTTGAGGAACTTACCTTCCAATCCTATCTTCATGAGTGTTTTGATTAGGAATGGATGCTGGATGTTGTCAAATGCTTTTTCCGCATCTATGGATATTATCATATGGTTTTTATCCTTTTTCTTCTCGATGTGGTGTATGATATTGATGGATTTTCGGATGTTAAACCATCCCTGCATCGCTGGGATGAATCCTACTTGGTCGTGGTGAATGATATGTTTGATGTTCCTTTGTATTCTATTGGCCAATATTTTGTTAAGGATTTTTGCATCTATGTTCATTAGAGATATTGGTCTATAATTCTCTACACCTGTGGGGTCTTTTCCCTGTTTGGGTATCAAAGTAATGCTGGCTTCGTAAAATGAGTTTGGGAGCTTGCCGTTCTTTTCTATGTTATGGAATACTTTGTGGAGGATCGGTGTCAGCTCTTCCCTGAATGTTTGGTAAAATTCTGCTGTGTAGCCATCTGGCCCTGGGGCCTTTTTCCTTGGTAGGTTTTTGATGACACTCTCTATTTCTTCCTTCGCTATGGGTTTGTTGAGGTTCTTGATCTCTGTCTCAGATAATCTAGGGATAGATTGTTTTTCTAAATATTTATCCATGTCTTCCAGGTTTCTGAATTCATTAGAATACAAACCTTCATAGTACTTTGTGATTATCCTTTTTATCTCATTGGGGTCTGTTGTTATTGCCCCCGATTCATCCCTCATCCTGGCTATTGATGATTGTTCCTTTCTATCTTTGGTAAGCTTTGCCAGGGGAGTGTCAATTTTATTAATTCGTTCATAAAACCAGCTTCTAGTTGCGTTAATCCTTTGCATTGTTCTTTTGTCTTCCCACTGGTTTAACTCTGCCCTGATTTTTATTATTTCTTTTCTCTTGCTATTGGAGGGGTAGTTCTATTGACTCTGTTCTAGTTGTTGGAGGTTTTGTGTTAACATATCTGTCATACGCCTTTCTTCTTTTTTCATGTATGCATTCAGTGATATCAAGCTACCTCTGATAACTCCCTTTGCAGTGTCCCATAAGTTTTGATATGTTGTATGCTCATTCTCATTAGTTTCTAGAAATTTCCTGATATCCTCTTTGATCTGGACCTTAACCCATTCATGTCGCAGGAAATCGTTGTTTATTCTCCAATTGGTGGCCCTTGCTTTTCTGGGTGCCCTCCTATTAATCTCCAGCTTTATGGCATGGTGGTCTGAGAAAGACGTCTGGATAATATCTATGTGTTTGAATTTACTCAGGCTGGCCTTGTGCCCCAGCATGTGATCTATTCTTGAGAAAGATCCGTGTGGATTGGAGAAGAATGTGAAACCTTTTGCTTTTGGATGAAAGGCTCTATAGATGTCTATCAGGCCCTGTTGCCTAATTACATTGTTTAGCTCTCTGGCCTCTTTGCTGAGCTTCTTTCCCTGTGACCTGTCTTTCTCTGATAGTGGAGTGTTGAAGTCCCCCACTATTATTGTTGTTTCCGTGATTTCTTCTGTCATTTTTTTAATAGTTTGTTTGACGAAATTTGCCGCACCATTATTAGGTGCGTAAATATTCAGTATGCTTATTGCTTCCTGGTTTACTGAGCCTTTGAGCATTATGTAATGTCCCTCTTTGTCTCTTTTTATGTTTTGGATCTTGAGATCCATTTTGTTGGAGATTAAGATAGCCACTCCTGCCTTCTTGGAGTTACCATTTGCTTGGTAAACTTTCTGCCAGCCCTTTATTCTCAGCATATGCTTGTCTGCTTGCTTAAGGTGTGTCTCTTGCAGGCAGCAGATTGATGGGTTATGTTTTCTAATCCAATCCTCCAGCCTCTTTCTTTTAACATATGAATTGAGCCCATTTGTATTCAAAGTGATTATTACAATCTCTGGCTTCATGGTTGCCATATTCTGTTTTGTGTTTTGGGTCTTTGCCTATCTTCCTTCATATCAGTGTACTGCGTTTGAGTGGAGGGTTTCTATCCTGTCCTCTTTTCCATCTGAGACCGTGTTGTCCTGGTACGTGTTGCTGGCATGTTGGCTTCTAGATGGAGATGGGCTATATGGTGGTCTCCTGGTGGTTCTAGTTGGAGCTTGATCTTCTGGCCATAGTGAGTCAGCCAGTATGTTCTGCAAGGTCGGGTGACTTGCAGTATATTTTTTGAGTTCTTCCTTGTCCTGGAAGACCCTTATCTTACCCTCTATCTTAATGGATAACTTGGCAGGGTATAGGATTCTGGGGGAGGCATTTTCATCTTTCAGTTTTTGGAAGATGTTGCTCCATTCTCTCCTCCTCTTCATGGTTTCTGCTGATAAGTCTGCGCATAACCTTACCTGCGCTCCTTTGTATGTGACTGTCTTCCTTTCTCTTGATGCTCGTAGAATTTTCTCTTTTTCCTCTAAGTTGGATAATTTTACAATTATATGCCTTGGCGTGTTCTTCTTGGTGTTTAGCTTAGCCGGCGTCCTCTCTGCTTCCTGTATGAGAGTCGGATTCTCCTTTGTTAGGTTGGGGAAATTTTCTTCCAGGAATTCCTTTGCTATCTTGGCGGTCGATTTGTGTGTTATGTTGTGTTCCGGTAGACCGATTATTCGAATATTATTCCTCTTCATAGCATCTGTCATTGATCTCAGGCTGTCTTCTGTTTCTTTAATTTTCCTATCTGATTGTTTTTCTTGCTTGCTTCGTTTGGTTTGAGCGTCCTCCAGTTCACTGATACGGTTCTCAGCCTCCTCAAGCCTAGATATAGCTTCTGTGACCTTTTGTGTGGCCTCTGCTACCTCCTCTGTTAGTTTCTGCAGTTCCTTTTGGTGGATAGTATTCATCCCCTCTATTGTGGACTTCATCCCCTCTATTGTGCATTTCATCCCTTCTATCGTTGCATCCTTATTTTGGTTTGCTTCTCTTAGCTCCTGTATTACTGCAAGCAGAGTTCTGAAGATTTCCTTTTGTGGCTGATCTATATCTGTTTCTTCTATGAGTGACGTTAGGTCTGTTAAAGTGCCTCGTTTTTCTGATTTTTTTGTTGGGAGTGATGTGGTCTGTTGATTTTTCCTTGATCCTTTAATAGGCCCCATGCTTCTGGGAGACAGGAGTAACCTTATTGTGTGGAGGCTCAGGCCACTGTGCCGTCTCCTGGGGTGGCTGGGGCGGGCTGCGGCAGGCTTAGGGCTGGCACTGGGGACCCAACAGGGCCCCAGGTGGTGAGAGCTGGCTGGAGCTCACTGACGGCTCCTCAGGGACTGCAAAGCCGAGACCCAGGCTCCACTGCAGGTGGAGTGTTTGATCTGCCCGGGCTGTGAGCGGGCGCGGGGAGGCCCCTTGGATAGCTGCGCAGGCAGCTGCGGGACACTGCAGGGAACAATGGTGTTCGCTCTCCGCCCTTTTGGCGCGAAACCGCAGGGGGTAATGGCGCCGGCAAAGGAGGCTTGGCGCGAAACCGCAGGGGGCAATGGCGCCCTTCCTCTGCTCAGGCTCAGAGTCGCGGCCGCCGGGGTCCCCGCAGCACCCTGGGGAGGGCACCTACTCTTGTGCCTTGCGCAGGGGGGGGCCCTTGGTGGGCAGACTAAGCAGCCCGGGGCGCGGCGCTCCGCGGAAGCTCAGGGTCCGGGACAGGCGCGGGTTGGGCTATGGCTCCTGTTGGCGGGCTGCATTGACTTTTTTCACATGGCATTCTTGTTTTCCCACTCCTTTATCTCTGCCTTGATTTTTATTCTTTATTTCCTTTTGCGATTTGAGGGATTATTTTGTTGACTCTGTTCTAATTGTTGGAAGTTTTGTGATAGTGTATCTACCGTGTCTCTCTTCCTTCTTCATATGTACATTTATTGTAAATCTTCTGATAACTGCCTTTGCTGTATCTGTAGGTTTGGGTACATTGCATTTTCATTCTCATTAGTTTCTAAAAACTTCCAAATTTCATCACTAATTTGGGCCGGTATTCAGTCATTTTGAAGAAGAAAGTTGTTCATCTTCCAAGTGTTTGCCCTTGTTTGTTTGTTTGTTTATTTTTTTATTGATCTTCCTTTTAGTGATTTTTTTTCTGGTGTAATGGTAGGAGAAGGAACTCTGAGTGACCTCTATATGTTTGAATTTACCCAGGCTTGACTTGTGTCCCAGATTGTGGTCTATTTTAGAATATGTGCCATGTGCCCTTGAAAAGAATGTGTTTTTTTGTATTTGGTTGGAGAGTTCTAAATGTGTCTACCAGGTTGACTTGCCTATTGTCGGGTTTAGTTCTGCAGCCTCCATGTTCAGCTTCTTTCCCATTGATCTAACTTTCTTGGACAGTGGCATACCTGAAGTTAACTACTATGATTTTTGAACCTGTGATCCCTCTTTCCGCTTTTGAATAATTTGATAGATGAATTTTGCAGATCTTTCATTAGGCACGTATATATTTATTATGGTCACTGACTCGATCTACTGATCTCTAGAGCAATATATAGTGCCCATCCCTATTTCTTATGAACTTCATTCACCTTGAGACCTATTTTGTTGGAAATCAGGATTGCAACTCCTGCTTTTTAAAAAAATTGCCATTTGCTTGGTATACTTCTCGCCAGCCTTTGATTATCAACCTATTTTTTGTGGACTTAAGATGTATTTCTTTAAGACAAGAGATTGATGAGTTATGTTTTCTAATCCAGTGTGCTAGCCTTTGCCTTTTAATGGGTACATTCATTTTTATAATATCCATCTGTGAACTCCTTGTTATCCTCTTGTAGCTTTTGTGTTAGATACTTGCCTACCTACCTTCTTATTAGTGTGTTGTGTATACGTTTGTGTGGATTAATTTTGTCTTCTTTTCACTGTTGGGCAACTATTATCTTGGGGGTTCTTTTCAGTGTGTAGGCTTCTGGATGGAGTGGTACTATGTGGTGCTCACCTATTTGTGCTTGGTGATTGTTGGTCTTCTGTCCAAAGTGAGTTGGCAAGAATTTGTTGTAGTGCTGGTTTCTTTTAACATATATTTTGAATTTTTCCTTGTCTGGGATAATCTTGCCTCTCTGTCTATTTTGATGGATAGTTTGGCCGATATCTGGGTTTGCATTATTCTCTTTCAACTTTTGGGAAGTGGTACTCTGCTTTCTCTTCTTTTGCATGGTATCTGCTGATAAATCTGAGCATATTCTTATCTGAGCACTCTTGTAGGTAATTGTCTCTCTTTCACTAATGCTCTTAAGATATTTTGTTTTCCCTCAAAATCTGACTACTCTATGCCTTTGTGAATTCTTCTTGGGATTCAGTCTAATTGGTGTCCTCTCTGCTTCCCAAAAGATTGTTTCATTCTCATTCATTGTGTTGTTTTCTTCCCTCCCTAAGAATTCCCTGGCTATTTTTGCTGTTTAATTCTTTGTTCTTTCTTACTCTGGTATCCCAATTATTCAAATGCTTTTCACCTTCATAACATTGCTCAATTTTCTCAAATTTTCTTCAGCTTCTTTGATTGTCTTGTGTGACTGCCTTTCCCATTTGTTGAAGTCTGCATGGCTGTTTTTCTAGATCACTGATACCGTTTTCCATTTCTTGCAGTTTGTTGGTGAGGTCTGTAATCTTGTTCTGTGATTCTGTTGCCTCTTCCCATAACTCTTGTGCTTCCCTTTTGTATGTGAACACTAACTTCTCTATTATTTCATCCTTTTCTGAATTGATTCCCTTATATCCTGTATGACTCTAAGCAGTATCCTGAAGATTTCTTTCTGTGGCGCATCGATGTCTGCTTAATATTAAGATTGTTAGATTCAGGATTTCCTCCGACATTGCATTTTTCTCTCATTCTTTGTTGTAGTTTGTTGATGTGGGATGGTATATGCATGTGATTTTGGAGGAGCTCAGCATCCTTTTCCCAGGTGTCATGGAGCACTGAGCTTTCTCTCTGGGATGCTAGTGAGATTGCATCTAAGGGCTACCTGCATCTGACTATGCAGGGTGATCAGTCCACATCTTTATCTCACTAGGGTTTACTCTCTCTTTAGACAGCCAGATTACCTATTGGGAGAGCAGGTCAGGTGGCCCTGTCAGAAACCGTGGGCAGGGAAGTTGCAGGGAGTGAGGGTAGTTCTGTGCAGGGCAGTTGCATAGGAATTCACAGCAGCATGGGGGCCAGTGGTGGCAGGGAACCAAAGGAGGTGGGCTGGGGTTGTCAGAGGTAGGCAAGCGGCATAATCAGGAATTGGCAGGACGGCAGGGTAGCCACGGATCTAGTCTAGGCCAGTAGGAGAGTCTCAGGTCCAGACTGACTGGTGTGGAGGCTACAGTTCATGTCCGGGTCAGTAAGGGACTTAGAGGGTTTGTGTTGGCCAGTGTGGGGACCATGGGTCTGGGCTAAGTTGGTAGGGATACCACAAAGCTGGGGCTAACCAGCGGGAAGGGAGGGTTCTGCAGGCCTGGACAGAGTCGGTAGGGGGGCCATGTGGCCAGGGCTGGCTGGCAGGGGCACTGCAGGGCTGAGCTGCACCTGTGAGAGAGCCCTGGGTTCTGGCTGGGGTGGCAGGGAAGAAAAATGGCTGTGGCAGGCCTGTGGGACAGCTCCCTGGCTGGGGTTGGTTGGCAGCTAGAATCTCGAGCTGACAGCAGGCAAGACCTAGCCATGGTGGCAAGAGGTGCAGGTGAACAGAGATTGAGCTCCGGATGCGACGGTAAGCACCAAGGGTAGGTGGACAGTGTGTTCCTTCCTTGGCGGGAAAAAATGGTGGCAGAGGCAAGAGCCCCAGGTGGGTGGCAGGTGGTAGTAAGAACCGTAATTGAACAGTGAAACGGTGTCTGGCTTCAGCAGTGCAAGCCACAGGAAGAGTGGACAGGCTCTGGCCATGGCTGCAGGAGCCACAGGTGGATGTCAATCAGGTTCCAGCCATGGTGGTATAAACTGTGGGTGGACAGCAGTAGGGAGGGTCCGGCTGCAATGGCTAGAGCTGGAGGTGGGCAATGGGTGGTGGGTGGGCTTTTGTTGCAACAGCAAGAGCCACAATCAAATGGTGAAGTGTTGTCCAGCCGTGGAGGGGAAAACCATGGGCAGGTGGTGGGTGGGGGCTGACCACAGCAGAAACTGCAGCCCGGGTGATGCAGGCTCTGGTAGTTCTGGCATCAGGCCACAGATTGCCAGCACTCTGCCATAATTACTGGTGGTGGCAGGGGAAGAATGACCCCCGATCAGCGAAGGGCCTCCGGATGCCTTTAGGCTAGATTATATGACCTGCCTTTCCTGCTCAGCATCCTTGTCTCCAAGTTCAACAATCACCTCAGAGCTCCTAACATGGCCCGTTTACCTGAGCACCATCTTGCCGGAAGGTCCTACATGTTTATTTTAAATTTACTGCTTAATAAAGTTTTCTGTGATTATGTAGTTATACACTTTTACTGACCGAGTACTTGCCTGGTACAACGACAGTGATAAAATATTCTATTGTGGCTATTTGAATAATCTTGAGATTAAAACCTTTTTTGAAAGTCAGAATTTCTTTAAATATATTGATAGACTTTGCCAAAATACAGTTTAACCGAGTTTATCTCTTCCCACAGGGTATGCCACCAAGCAGAGTTCTGTAGTTGGTGAAGATTAAAATTCTCATTAGGCAATACACTTTTATATTCAGAATTACACCACCAATATGAAAATAATTTACATGGAAAATGACGTACCGTTCAAGGGAAGGTTTTGAAAATGGGGATTTCCTTGTTCTTGAACTGTTCTGGGCACCAGGAAGTCATGTGTTTAAACGAGGAGCGGAGCAAAAGGAGAGGCGCTCACAGGGGCAGGCCATTGTCCAGGCATCCTTCCAGATTTCCCAATTTTCAGGGGTCATATCTTCCCATGGTCTTCTAGATCTGATTTGTTTTCCTGGAAGGCTATTTCCTTATCATCATAAACATAAATTTAATTCCATCATTACTTCTTGCTTTCCTTTTGTTCATTGTCTTCTTTCTCAATCTTTCTTCTTCCAAGCTTTCTTCCTTCTTTTAAATTAAGCCAAAGTGTGAGAGATTAAGGTCCTTTCAGGTCTTCTCAAGACGTACACACACCCCTGTACAGCTCTATTTGGCCCTCGAGAGCCTTAAGGATATGCCAGAGATTTTCATAAGCCCCTTAGATCTTTCTTTCAGATATTTGTATTTTCACTTGTCTCAACTTCTATCCTAACCTTAAGACTACCACCTTATGAGGAAATTGTATTTTATGGCCTGTGGGTTTTTTTTCCTCCAAATGCGTTGAGGGCAGGGATTTTTTATTGATAGTGTAAGCTTTGTTAAGTTCCCAAGTTTATCTAGACTGAGAGCAACTTTATACGCAACAGAATGAAACACTGTCTGTTCTTGTGCCAACATTTGAGCCCATGGCTGTGGTCACTGCCTCCGTCCATCTCCCTCCTTCACTGTCTTTCTACTTTACCAAGTATATTGTCCTCTTCCAGGGACTTGTCTCTCCGACAACATGGGCAAAATATGTGAGATGACTTCTCACCATCCTAACTTCTAAGGAGAATTCTAATTGTACTTCTTCCAACACAGATTTGCTTTTCCAATAATCTTCGCCAGCATCACAATTCAAACATGTTATGTCTTCTTGAGTCTTCCTTATTCAATGTCAAGCTTTACATGCCTATGAGCTGACTGAAAAATATCATGACTTGGGTCAGGCTACTTACTGCTCGAAGAGACATCCTTGCTCTTCAACCCTTTAAAGAGATCTTGTTCAGCAGCTTTATTCCAATACAGTATGCCTTTTGATCTCTTTACTGCTGTTTCCATGAGCATTGATGGTGGCTCCAAGCAAGATGAAATCCTTGACGACTTCAACTTTTTATGCATTTATTATGATTTTACCTACTGGGCCAGTTCAAAAATTTGGGTTTTCTTTATAGCAAGTCATAATCCACACCGAGGGCTGTAATCCCGCATCATCAATAGCCAGTGCTTCAAGTCCTGCCTTCTCTCAGCAAGCATCATCAGCCTATTGAAGTTTGTTAATAAACTTTCCTTCAGTTGTGACGTCACATGTTTCTTCATTTAATCTATCTCCTTTGAATATTTGTTCAACATACTGATTTAATAAGTATGGTAAGAGGAACAACCGTGACGCACACCTTTCCTGAGTTTAAACCGTGCAGTTTTCCCTTGTTCTGTTCAAATGACTATGTTTGATGCATTCACAGGTTCTTCATGAGCACAATGAAATGCTAAGGAATTCCCATGCTTCTCAATGTGATCCAAAGTTGGTTGTGATCCACACAGTCGAATGCTTTGCATAGTCAAACATAAAACATCTTCTTGTCTTCTCTGCTTTCAGTCAAGATTCGTCTGATGCTAACAGTCATGCAAACCTCTGGTGCCACATTCTCTTCTGCATCTGTCCTGCATCTCTGGAAGCTCCTGGTTGATGTGCTGCTGTGCTCGTTGTTGAATGATCTTCAACATTTTACTTCATAAGAAATATATTAATGATATTGTTCAATAAAATTCACATTTCATGATAGCAATGTCCTGCAATTGGATTTTCCCCCCGAAATTTACCAACCCATTAAATGAGAACCATGATCCGGTGATGGACTTCTTGAGGAGCTTCACACCCATTTTTCTCCTGTTAGAGTGGCAAAGCTGGTGACCTTTAAAGCTATGAGGAAATAGGGAGAAGGGGAGACTTGTAGGCTATGTTCTTAATGAACATTTCCCAAACCTGTATGTTCTTAATGAGGTCCTGCAGTTTTTCTTGAATAAATACTTTTCTGATTCTCAGCTTGTTGCTTGCCTATGGCTCATTTCCAGAGCTCAAAAAAAAAAGTTGATTGACAGATTTAACAATGTAGCTTTTACTTTTATGGAGGAGGAAATTTATGGAGGTCCTTATGCTACCATTCCGGAAGTCCAGCTGCTGCATACTTACTTATCTTAACTCTAGGTCACACACCCAGATGTTCTCCAAAGGAAATGTCTTTATTTTTATACATGAGTGAAGTCAAATAGCACACACTGGTAAACCACACTCTACCAACAGGTCACGGACTTGTGTCTCTTACTAAGGATTAGAAATAATATAAGCTGGGTGGCTGTTAGCTTCACATTTTTTGACTTATAGAAAATGGTTTAAAATCTTTGCGTTTCTTCAAGGTATCATCCTCTTTTATTACATGGAGGAGCTTTAAAAATACATGGAACTCCATGTCAGAACTTTCACAAGTATTTATTACTTATATAAGGAAAGGTCTAACTAGCTGGATTTTTTTTTTTTCCCGCAAGGCTTGCTTCTGGATAACTTCTTCCCCTCAGGCTATACCTCCTATCTCTTAGCTTGGCCTTGAGGTGCACCTATGGATGAAATTTGTCTATCTTCATTAACAAGGCCATTACATGATATAGATCTGGATTAGGTTAAAAAATAGAAATAAGACCATCTGATTTTAAAGGGTCTTGAGTATGAGTTTTGGTAGCTCCTTGACTTTTCAGCCAAAGCACTTCCTGTCAAAATAATTCCCTGTTGAACTACAACCGAGGGCCATTCCTTTTGCAAAGAAAAACAGAGTTGGCAGGATAGCTCAGCTTTATTGTGCTTTCAAACCAGACCTCATTTAAATAATCTCAAACCAGAGAGAGATGTTTTTCAATAATTGACTCAATCACCCATTCTAAGGGATGATAGGTCTCACCTGTGATAGTTCAGCCCTGATGCCTTGTGACAAACAGTTCATCTTTATTCTAAGCAAACTAGCATTTGATCATCTTCTCTTCTGCCTTTCCCAAGGTAAACAGCCTTGTGGTTTAATCTTTCTTTATTAATTGGGTTGCTTCGTCCTGTGGTCAGGGCTATTGCTCTTCATCAAACTTCTCTAGTGAGACATGGTAAAACAGAAATTGCTTCCATTTCTCTTTCACATCAGAGATTTATTATTTTCTCCCTAAAATGCATACCTTTAATGCTAAAGTAATATGTCTTTGAGTCTCAGGAATAACCCCCAAGAAATTATACTGCAAGAAATTCCAAATGTGCTGGCTGGGTGATTTCAGATGAGATACATGCTTCCTGAAATAACCCCCCAAAATCAACCCCTGCTATCAAATCCACTCTAATTGACAGTGACCCTATAGGACAAAATAGAATGGCTCCTTAGTGTTTTCAAGATTGTAAACCTTTCAGAAGCAGAGGGCCTCATATTTATCCTGTGGAGTGGCTGGTATATTTGAACCACTGGCTTTGCAGTTAATAGCTCACCACTAACTTACAGTCTCTTCTTTTCTTCTAGTCTCTTCTGACAAAGATCAGTTAGATGTTAAGGCCTCTGGATTTTAAATTAGGCAGGAAAAGATAAAAATAAAATGAGTAAAGCAGAGAGCTTTAGGAATAACATTTTCAATTTAATAATAAACAGGATCATTTTAGGTAAGATAAAATTTTTGCTTTCTAAATGAAAGTACTTATTTTTTCTGTGAGACTAGCCAGAAAAGGTTCCTTAGTTTTAGAATTGTAAATTGAATATCTGTAGTGTACATAACCTTGAATAAAACCGTCAAATAATTGTCCCATTCTCTTATATTAGCAACTTTCTAAAAGGTTAAAATCTATTTTATTTATTGACGTATACTTGGACTTATTTCCTATGTGCGTAAGCACAGAACTATACTATTATACAGTTGAAAAATAGGAAAGGCAGTTATCAAGAATACAAGAATGACCAAACAGCTAAAGATCTATATATCCCAAATTAATGAGCTTCCTATAAAAAACTGAAAGAGTGAACACTGTCAAACAATTGGACAGGAAATAAGATAACCGTCTCTGAGTAGATAGGATACTAAGTTCTTCTCCCATGTGGTATTTGAAAAGGTGTATTTTTTCTCCTGTCATCTTTAAATGTGAGTACATTTATCCTTCTCTTTTATTTCTTCACATTTTCTACCCATGTATTTTTTTATAAAGGCACTGATGCCAAGACCAAAAGCATTAATCTATTGGTAGCTCAATGGAGGACCATTCATTAAAGCCTTTATGTTAGATCCATTGTTCAACACCCACAATCTCTGATGGGCTCTTTATTTCCCTGGTATTTCCAAGAACTGGGGTCTAAATTTTTTAAACCAGCTTTTGGTTATAATTTTGTGCTATCACAACAGGGAAAAACAATTCTAGATGAGAACATAATATCCTCCACTGTGAGTGCCTCATTTACTTCTTTAGTACAACTATTGATCAGAAGCCTGCTGGCAAATCTCTTATAACCTACCGAGGCAGTTACATTGTATGAAGACCTTAAGACCATGCTCTGATATCTGAAGTTGGAACGATTCCTGTGTGCTCCCACAAGATAGGTTTGCTCCTCTGTGACAGTAACTTGCTCTGTCACTCTGCTTACTGGCTGTGCTAGAAGCTTGGGGTCTAGGCAGTCAACTATTGGCATATGTAGTCCTACATTACAGAAAAAGATTGGAAACATTGTCGAGTCATGAAGCTCAGACCCCAAGAGGATTTGGATTCCTTAGTATATTCTATTCTCTGGCACAAAGATGGAAAGGCAGGTTTGGGGAACTTCTGACTCCCAGTAGTTCAAAGACATCCCGCCCTTTCATGGGAGAAAGATATGGCTTTCTGCTCTTTTAAAGATTTATAATCTCAAAAATTGAAGGGCAGGGTTCTATCCTATAGGATCTCTTACAGTATGAATATTGTAATATAAATTTTGTTATAATTTGGAGAATGCCAGAATGATGTTTTATTGACTATGAAAAAGCATTTGACTGTGTGAATCATAGTAAACAATGGATAACATTAAAAATAGGATGACATGATTGCTGAAGACAAATGGGGTGCATAAGTAAATGTTGTGAAGAAAGCTGATGGTGCCCTGTTATCAAAAGCTATAGCATCTCGGGTCTTAAAGGCTTGAAGATAAACAAGCGGCCATCTAGCTGAGAAACAACAAAGCCCACATGGAAGAAGGATACCAGCCTGTGAGATCATGAGGTGTCGAAGGGATCAGGTATCAGACATCAAAGAACAAAAAATCATATTATTGTGAATGAGTGGGAGTGTGGAGTGGAGACAACTGGGTATCCCCTTACAGACAACTGTCTATAGACAACTGGACATCCCCTTACAGAGGGTCACAGGGAGGAGATGAGCCAGTCAGGGTGCAGTATAGCACGGATGAAACATACAACTTTCCTCTAGTTCTTTAATGCCTCTTCCCCTACCCACTATCCATGACCCCAATTCTACCTTACAAATCCAACTAGAGCAGAGAATGTACACAGCTACAGATAAGAGCTGGAGACATAGGGAATCCAGGACAGATAAACCCCTCAGGACCAATATTGAGAGTAGAGATACCAGGAGGGGAAGGGGAAGGTGGGGAAAGAAAGAGGGAACCTATCTCAATGATCTTCATGTAATCCCTTCCCAGGGCTCAGACAATAGAAAAGTGGGTGAAGGGAGAAATCGGTCAGTGTAAGCCATGAAAAAATAACAATAACTTATCAATTATCAAGGGTTCATGAGGGAGGGTAGGGAGGTGGGGAGGGTAGAAAATGAGCTGATACCAAGGGCTCAAGTAGAAAGAAAATGTTTTAGAAATGATGATGGCAACAACTGCACAAATGTGCTTGACATAATGGATGGATGGATGGATGGATTGTAATAAGAGTTGTATGAACTGCTGTAAAATGATTAAAAAGAAGAAGAAGAATAGGAATTCTAGAACACTTTAATATGCTCATTTCAAACCTGTGCATGGATCAAGAGGTAGTTGTTTAAATAGAACAAAAGAAGACTGAACTTAAAATCAGAAAAGGCATGACTCAGAGTTGTGTCCTTTAACCATACTTATTCAGTCTGTGTGCTGATCAAATAATCCAAGACACTGGGATCTATGAGGAAGAACACAGTATTGGGATTGTAAGGAGGCTGACTACAACCTTCGAAATGCAGATGACACAAACTTGCTTGCTGAAGGATTGATGCACTTGCTGGTGAAGCTCAGTAAGTACAGCCTTCACTCTGTGTTAGCATAACTCAATGAAAAGAAAAAATATTCTCACGACTGGAAAATAGCTAACATCCTAATAAAAGGAGCAAAGATTGACGTCGTCAAGGATCTTACTTGGGTCCTCAAATAGTCCTCATGGGAACAGCAGCCAGGAAATCAAATGACTCATTACATTGGGTAAACCTGCTGCACTACACCTCTTGTTGAAGAGTTGAAGAGCAAGCATGTTCAGTGCATATAACACAAGGTATGGTATTTTTCAATCATCTTATATGCATGTGAAAGTTGGGCAATGAACCAGGAAACAAGAAAAGATTTGATACATGTGAACTATGGTATCGGTGAAGACTCTTGATAGTACCGTGGCCTGCCAGAAGAACAATAAACTCCACCTGAACGAGGCACAGCCTGAATGCTCCTTGGAAGCGAGGATGGCTGGACATGGTCTCCTATATTTTGGCAATAGTATCAGGAGGAACCAGCCATAGAAAAGGACGCCATGTTTGATAAAGTGGAATGACAGTGTGAAAGAAGAAGGCCTTCAGAGAGGTGGATGACCCAGTAGCTGCAACAATGAGCTGAAACCTAACAGGAATTGTGAGGCTGGTGCGGGACTGGGCGGTGTCTTGGTCTTGCTGAGTTGGAGCTGATTCAGAAGAACCTACAAACAAAACCGAGTAGGGATAGACTTAATGGCAGTGGGATTAGGGCTTCATCGACTATAACCAGATCAGCAAGGGATTACCCTTTTCATGGTAGTTTGACACCAAATCAGTTTTGGATGATTCAAAATAAGATATTTAAGAACACCTTTGTAAACTCTAAACCTTACCTCTGGTTGTGCTCTGTATTAAGAGAGGCCTCTTTGTGCCACCGTCGTTGATGACGCAGAGGGCAGCTTCTCTCCACTGCTCAGTGAAGTAGGACACGCAGCCTGCAGAATCTTTCAAGAACGACTCCTTTTGTGAGAGAGCATTAGTCTACCTTCTGGAATAAGGCAGGATTTCACCATTACTGACATTATCCCCAAAATTGTATCGCAAAAAATATGGCAATTTTGGAGATATGGCTTCCTTAATATACTGAGTGTATTTGTCTAGCTAGGACAGTTTATATGCAGTTCCGAGGATTACTAATGGTATGAATGATTCAAACCTAGGAAGAACGCATGTATAGGACTTTAATACATGGGAGTGTTTATTTAGCTCACAAAAGCCAGAGGTAGCTAAGTATATGGCGTTTTAAAAATTATTTACTTTTTTATACTTAGCCACATTTCAATTTATGAGTTTACTTGCAGCAGAAATTCAATTTTACCATGGTGGTAAAGTGAGTTTCTATGAAGTAGTAGACATCCTACCCTTTATTTTACATAGCTACTACTTCTTTTGTTTTGTTTTAAACGTTTTATTAGGGGCTCATACAACTCTTATCACAGTCCATACATATACATACATCAATTGTATAAAGCACATCTGTACATTCTTTGCCCTAATCATTTTCTTTTCTTTCTTTCTTTTCCCTTTTCTTTTTTTACATTTTATTAGGGACTCATACAACTCTTATCACAATCCATACATATACATACATCAATTGTATAAAGCACATCCATACATTCCCTGGCCCAATCATTCTCAAAGCATTTGCTCTCCACTTAAGCCCTTTGCATCAGGTCCTCTTTTTTTTCCCCCTCCCTCCCCGCTCCCCCCTCCCTCATGTGCCCTTTGTAATTTATACATCGTTATTTTGTCATATCTTGCTCTATCCGGAGTCTCCCTTCCCCCCCTTCTCTGTCGTCCCTGTCCCAGGGAGGAGGTCACATGTGGATCCCTGTAATCAGTTCCCCCTTTCCAACCCACTCACCCTATGCTCTCCCAGCATCGCCCCTCACACCCTTGGTCCTGAAGGTATCATCCACCCTGAATTCCCTGTGCCTCCAGCCCTCATATGTACCAGTGTACAACCGCTGCCCTATCCAGCCCTGCAAGGTAGAATTCGGATCATGGTAGTTGGGGGGAGGAAGCATCCAGGATCTGGGGGAAAGCTGTGCTCTTCGTCGGTACTACCTTGCACCCTGACTGACCCATCTCCTCTCCTAAGCCCCTCTATGAGGGGATCTCCAGTGGCCGACACTTGGGCCTTGGGTCTCCACTCTGCACTTCCCCCTTCATTCAATGTGGTATATATATAAATATACATACACACACACATATATATACATATATATACACATACACACATGCATATTCTTTTTTTTTTTGCATGATGCCTTATACCTGGTCCCTCTGGCACCTCGTGATCGCACTGGCTGGTGTGCTTCTTCCATGTGGGCTTTTTTGCTTCTGAGCTAGATGGCCGCTTGTTTATCTTCAAGCCTTTAAGACCCCAGACACTATCTCTTTTGATAGCCGGGCACCATCAGCTTTCTTCACCACATTTGCTTATGCACCCATTTGTCTTCAGCGATCCTATCATGGAGGTGTGCAGCCAATGATATGATGATTTTTTGTTCTCTGATGCCTGATAACTGATCCCTTTGGGATCACTCACTCACTCAGGCTGGTGTGTTCTTCCATGTGGGCTTTGTTGCTTCTGAGCTAGATGCATAGCTACTACTTCTTGATCATAGATATTTAATTACTTAGAGCAGGCTGTAGGCAGTCCTGAGTGCTAGATCTTCTGAAATGAGTCTTAAAGCTATGTGTAGGGGCAGTGATGATTTATAAATCTTCTTGTCTTCCATGCAGAAATTCGGGGATCAGTATTTGGCCAATGAATCATGCACAGCAACCACATATCCGTCAGTGGAAGCTTGTGTGCTGCTTGATGTTGGTCAGATGTTAGTGAAACTTCTAGATGGACTATGAAGAAAAACCTGGCTATTTATTTTTTAAAAACAGCCAGTGAAAACCCTAGGTAATACAGTAGAACTATTTTCATCCATCATAAATCTTTGGTGGTTTCCAATTAGTTAGGTCTCACATTTTCCTGGTAGCTCATCTTACACAGTATTTAAGATTATTAAAAGTTAAATGATTAATTTTGAATAAAATACAAGAGGGTTTCAAAATGTTCCTTGAAAATTTAAATTAAAAGATAATAGATCAGCTGATAGACCTGGAACTATTTATGGGCTTTAAATGGTTCTCTTATTATTATTTAAATTTTTTACTGAAACTTTTTTAACTGAAAAAAATATGCTTATCTCTATAAAATAATCAGTATAAACAATCCCAAGGAGAAAGCAATGGGACCAAGGGCTCTGGGGGCGCATAGGAGAGGAGGAGACGGAAATGGAGCAAGAGGCCAACCAACTCAGGGACAAAGGAATACCAAAGGATCTAAAATCAACAGTAAGGAGGACGTGGAAGGCCTGGTGGGGTTTGATCAATTTTAATGTAACCGAGAGGAATTATTAAGAGCAGAATGAAGGGTTGACATGATAGTGGGGCAAGAGGAAAGTAAAAGGAAATAGAGGCAAGAACTAGGAGACAAAAGCTATAGATAGAGGTATAAATATAAGCAATTACATATGTGAATATATTAATATGTAAAGATGGGAGTATTGGTCTATGTACATATGTTAAACTACTAAGGTACCAGATGGTTTGGCCTGTCCTTAAGCCTTCCCTCAAGAACACTTTGTTATAATAACCTGGAACTCTGTGCACTTACCTTTCTGACCCGATTGCTGGAGACAAAATGGGTGCATATGCAAATGTTTTGAAGAAAGCTGATGGTGCCCAGCTATTAAAAGATACAGAAAAGGGGGTGAAGGGAGACGTCGGACAGGGCAAACTATGACAAAATAATAATTTATAAATTATCAAGGGTTCATGAGGGAGGGGGGAGTGGGGAAGGAGGGGGAAAAAAAGAGGACCTGATGCCAAGGGCTTAAGTGGAGAGCAAATGCTTTGAAAATGATGAGGGCAATGAATGTACCTATGTACTTTACACAATTGATGTATGTATGGGTTGTGATAAGAGTCCCTAATAAAATGTTTTTTAAAAAAGGTATAGCTCCTGGGGTCTTATAGACTAGAAGTTAAACAAATGGGCATCTAGCAGAGAAGAAACAAAGCATACATGGAAGGACACCAGCCTGTGTGATCATGAGGTATCGATGGAATCAGGTATCAGAAGATGAAAAACAAACAAACCAATTATATTGATGTGAAGGAGAGGGATTGGAGTGGAAACCCAAAGCCTGTCTGTAGACAATTGGACATCCCTTGACAGAAGGGTCACATGGAAGAGACAATTCAGTCTTGGTGCAGTTTAGCACAGACGAAACACACAATATTCCTTGGGTTCTTTAATGCTTCCTCTCTCCCACTCTCATGACCCAAGTTCTACCTCACAAATCTTGCTAGACGAGAGTGTGTACATTGGTACACATAAGAGCTTTCGACACACAGAAGCTAGGACAGATAAACTCCTCAGAAACAGCCATGGGAATAACGACTTCATAAGTGTAGGGGGTGGGGGAGGGAGAATGGGGAACTGACAGCAGTGATGGGTGTATAACCCCCCCACCCCGCCAAGGGGGACGAACCCGAGAAATGTGGGGGAAAGGATACAGTGGCTGGTATGAAGAGTGCACAAGGGGGGGAGGGGGGTAAAGGGAGGGTAAAAAGAGGAGCTGATAGTAAGGGCTCAAGTAGAAAGATAATGTTTTGATAATGATGGTAGCAACATATGTACAAGCTTGCTTGATATAACTGATTTATGGATTGTTATAATGTCTGTAAGAGCCCCTATAAAATGATATAATTTTTAAAAGAAGACAGTGAAAGTAAAAATTAGATTTTTCCTATAATTCCTGACTTATACAATAGTTTAATAAATTCATATATAGCATATAAAAATAAAATAAGATAATAGAGTTTTAAAAATAGACTTTTGGAAGTCTCCTCTTATAATAAATATTAAGTGTCTAGTCAGAGGTGGATGTGTCATCTGTGAATAAACTAGATTATTTTTTAGTTTTTCATTGTTAACATCTGTGGTAGTTAATGATTTTACATCAACTACACTCTCTTGGCTAGGGAAGGAGTCAAGTCAGTCCATCAAGTTGTGGTTTGATGATCCCTCCGGGGGTGTGGCCTTTTGTATAAGAGTGAGGGGCTCTGGGAACTGCCTCTTTCTCTGTCACTTAAACTTCCCAGCTGCTGGAAATCTGCCTACATCTGTGGCCCCAATGTTCCCACTGACTTTGAATCCTGACCCACTGGGCCAGGGATCTTTTGATTTCCTGATTCACTACTCTGCAGGCTGCATGAGTCTGAGGAGGGACTTATGGACTAGCATCGGACTTTTGGACTTACATTGGATGGGCTGGGATGCCTCTTTGTTATATAATTACTTCTTAATATAAAGCTCTTTCTTATGCATAGATGAGTGTCACTGGATTTGTTTCTCCAAATAGCAGCCTAACATAACATCTGAAAAATTGATACAAATATTACTAGCTTTTATTTCACCAAATTATTCTGAATTCTGAATCCAGCACTTTGAGTGCCTTAAAGAGGATGCAGGAATGCCACTTTATTTCCTTACTCCAACTTTGATAATTTTTCCTTGGTTCCTGATAACATTTTTGCCTGGAGTCCAGAGAAGAAACACCGTATGTGTTCTGCTCAGATATAGTTGTCACTGGCCATTGTATCGATATCTGAGCCAACCCAATACAATTGCTGTTGAAGAGAATGCATGAATGAGCTATGTGTAAGATTGCCAGCTACATTTTACAAAGTGTTCTTAAGTGGGAAAATCTAAGGATAATATCACAACATTATTTCAGCCTCTAAGTTATAAACTAAAGAGGCTATACCATGTTTAATTTGGATAATGCTGGGGCAATAGTATATGGTACATACTCTGCTCTGTGAACACAATGAATTTCCTCATTCTTTGTTTTCAAAAAATCGAGATCCATTACCCAATATAGAGGCGTCCCTATTGTGCATTTGTTACACATTGGACTGCTTAACACAATGTGGTAGTTATATAATCATGTGTCAATTTGAGGATTAAGAGTGTAGGGTTGGGGTCTAGCCTGTCAATCAGATCAGAACCAATGAGGCCTCTGTGTGGGCATAGCCTTCTCCTGAGAATTCTGGGAAATCCAGCACTTCCTCCTTGGAGACCGGAGACACTTCTCTCTCTCTCTCACACCGTGGGAGACACAGCAGCCGACAAGACACATAGACCCACCCTGATGCAGAGACCCACACCAGCACTGAGATGTTTCCAATGCCGCTGGATCCAAAGACTTTCCACTCCCTGGACTGTGATCGTCTACATTCGGCATCATTGCATGCGTTTCATGAGTCTGAAGAGGATTATATAGATTGGTATCGGACATATGGGCTAATATCAGAATATGGACTTGATCTAAACTGAGCTGGGATGTTTTCTCAATGTTCAATTGCTCTTGTATATAAATGCCTTTCCTCTAGTCTACCCAGACTCACACACACACACAGTCAGCAATTTGAAACTATCAGCTCCCCTGTGAGAGAAAGATGAGGTTTTCTACTCTAGTAAAGAGTTATTGTCTCTGAAATCCACAGGAGAAAGTCTGTTCTCTTCTGTGGGGCCACTAAGAGTTCCAACTGATAAAGATGGCAGGGAGTTTGGTTTTTGTTTGGAATCATGTTGACCCACCGGTGCTATTTTTCTCTCTGTAGAGGCAAGTGAAATTCCATTCTACATACCTCTAATTTATCCTTTTCTTCTTCTCAGCCATTCAGTCATTAACAAAGGAGTCCATTAATACTTTTGATTTGGGAATCATGGCAGTTAGATTTTATCGGTTAGATTTTATATCGGTAGATTGTACAATGAAAATGTAGGGGTGGAGTCCAAGCCAGTAATCAGGTCACAGCCTAATGGTGCTTTGTGGGTGTGGCCTTTTTGCAAGACAGACCCTGAGAACGTTCTTCTCTTCTGGCGTTCACCCTCCGTGCCTGTCAAAAACTCACTGTCCTGGAGTCAATGCTGGTTCACAACAACCCCCTGTGGGTTTCTGAGATCGTAACTTTTCATGGAAGTAAGCTCCCAGGGAATGCTTGTGGTTTCTGTGCAACCACCGCACCGCCAGGACTGACTCCTCTGCTGCTTTGATTACAGTCAGGAAGCTGGACTGATTCGAAATAAACGAGAGAAGCTTTGGTGAACTGAACAATGCAGTACATTCAGCTGTCTTACTAAATTGTGTTAGGATTTAATGAGCACAAACTGTATTTGTTTTTAAAAATGGTTATTCCTTATTAGAAACGTAATCGTGATCTTTTTAAAAACTTGTAAATAAAGCATGCATGTTAAGTCTTAATTAGGCATGCATAGATTATTTCTAGCAAGGGAATGTTCCTGATTCAGTGAAAACGCAGCTCTGATGATGCACGGGCTATGGGCTTAGCAGCTAACTGAAGGTCAGGGGACTAAACTCACCCATCGATTCACGGGAGAAAGATGTGCTAGCTCACTTCATCAAGCTACACAGCCTTGGACACCCGCGGGGACACTTCTATCCTATTCCATAGGGTCACTGTGAGTTGAATTGACTTAACAGCTGTGGATTTGGTTTTAATTATATAGAACTATCTATTAATTGCAAATTTAAAAAGGTTATCAGGAGAGACCAGTCTCTGGAAAAGGGCATCCTGCTTGGTAAAGTAGAAGGGCAGTGAAACAGAGGAAGGCCCTCGACAAGATGCATGGACACAGTGGCTGCACACACGGGCTCAACCATAGCTGTCGTTGGGAAGATGGCCCAGGCCCAGGCGGTGCGTCATTCTGCTGTGTACAGAGTCACTGTGAGCCAGAACTGACTCCGAGGCACCTAACAACAGCAGCAATATGATATACTTCAACAATAACTGCTGTCATTCTGGCTATCAAAAAGAAATGATTTTTAATAGTTGATAACTGCTTTAACTACAAAAGGAAACCCACTATTGAAACCCACTACCATCGATGTTGACTCATGGAGACCCTATTGGACAAAGAAGAACTGCTCCCCCTGCTTTGGGGTTTTTGAGACTTTAAGTCTTTACAGGAGGAGCCTCATATTTCTCCCACAGAGAACCTTGTGACTTCAAACTGCTGACCTTTCACTTACTAGCTCACTGCATAGTCCACTATGCCACAGGGCTCATCTTTATAGGGACAGACAGCCTCAGTATCCCATGAAGTGGCTGGTATTCAAACCTCTGACTTTTCACTTAGCTTTTCAGCACTTACCTGATACATGGTTATTATTACAAGTAAAATAACATAAAAGTGCTTAGGGGATTAAATAACTTTACCACATTTGACGATCTAGAGGTAACCAATTTTAATAACTTGTTATATAACTTATAACCATTATTCTTATTCACTCAATTTTAAATCCATATATGATTATTTATAAAACTGAGCTCCCAATATGTATTTTTATCACTTGTATTTTTCATTTATGCAATATAATAGAGAGCATTCCAGACAGAAGGTTTCTACAGTTGTATTACATTCTATTGAAGGAATATGTTATAATTTATCCTACCATTTTCTTACCATTATATATGAACATGTTTACCACTGTGAACACTAATTGAATAAATCTATCCTTATATAGGCATCAGTCAAATAATGCTGCAAGATCATAGGAGCCTTTATTAAATAAAAATATCAAAATATGCAGCCGCTATTTCTTAACAAATCTTTTGTTTAGGTGTATAAACTTTCAATGATGATGTATTTTTCTAACACTTCCCCAAGACTTTGTACTCTCTGATTACACCAGGTCAAATTGGTAGTTTGGTATCCTCAAGGGACTCAGTCATGTTCTTCCGAAATGTTTCTTGAGTTTAGGGCATAAAACTTTATCTGAAGGGGAAAAATTAAGGGTGCAGGGTAAATGGGATAATGCTTAACAATGGGAATCTCCTAGGACAGGCCTTGCTATCCTTTAAGATGAGCAAGTGCTTGGTTGTGATAAAAAAAAAAAATCACTGCCATTGAGTCAATGCCAACTCATAGCAACCTTTACTAGAATCGAGTAGAACTGTTCCTGTGGATTTTAAAGACTATAATGATGGAGCAGAAAACTGCCTCTTTCTTCTGCAGAACATTCTTCTCTTATGTCTTCCTCCTGGAGGACTGAAGCAGAGTCATGCATTGGAATTATGTTGCTAACAATTAATATTGAAAGGATCCCGGACTCCCCAAAGAGCAAACCGATCTGGCTTGGAGGAAGATCTGCCAGAATGTTCCTTAGAAGCGAGCATGCTGAGACTTTGTCTCATGCACTTGGGACAGTTATTGTTAGGAGTGACCAGTCCCTGGAAAAGGGGAAGGCTCTTCAATGAGACAGACTGGCCCAAGTGGTTGCAGCGATGGGCTCAAATACAGCAGCGGCTGTCAGGATGACACAGCACCAAGCAGCGCTGTGTTCTATCGTACACAGGCTCGCTGTGCTTTGAAAGCAACTCGGTAACACCTAACAACACCTTAGGACTAATTGATATGCATGCAATATTTATTGAACAAACTAAAGCTTTGTTGAAGTGCTCTATGGTGTTGATCCGTCTTTCAATTGCAATATTCTTACAGTTAACCTGTAAACATTCACTTCTGTTCCTTTACTATTTATGGGGCCCATCATAATGGAGTGGAGTAAGATCTGACAGTTGCTCAATTAATTTCCTGGGACTTAACTCTGTCTCGCTAATTTCCGTCGCTGAATTAGTTTGTTCGCCTTGGAGATTGTTTCACTTATTTTTTTAAATTTCTCCCTTACAAATTGTTGTGGGATTCGAAATCAGGCGCTTCGGATTGGCTCTATTATGAGAACCAGCTCTTCCTCAGTCATATTTTGGGTGCCTTCCTACCTGACAGGCCCACCTCTGGAAGTATGTCAGATAATATGCTGACATGAGGATTTTAGTGACTGACAATGTTTTGATGCTATCCGTAGGGTTTTCCCTGGCTAATTCCACTGCGGTGGAGAACCTATTCCTTCTTCGCAGTCTACTCTTAGTCTGAAAGCTCCATTGACAGTGTGTTTTATAAACTAGTGACACAGTCTTCAGCTTCCCAGCGACACACCAGTCACCGCACCACAACACACTGATGTGTATTAGTCTTTGAATATAAGGATACATAATAAAGTGGTACATTTCCCTTTTAGGTCTATTTCCAAAAACATAATTTATGTCAGTACAATTTAGATTATATTTAGAAAAGGGTAGAAATATTATTTATAAACCTTATGGGGAAGTTCTGCTCTGTCCTACAGGTCTCTCTGAGTTGGAATCAACTTGACGACAGTGGTTTGGCTCTTTAGGGTGAGGGAGGTAGGAATTATTTGGTACAGGGCTTCTTGGGGGGTGACAAAAATGTTCTGCAATTAGTAGTGATAGTTTCACAACTCACTGGAAAGAGTAAAAATTTTTAAAAATGAGTCAAATACTTTAAAAGAGTAAGTTGTATAGTGTGTGAAATATATCTCAATGAAACTATTCAAAGTTGAGGTAGAACATTTAAAACCCAAAAAACTTATTTCCAAGATTTTCCAAATTATTGATGCCCAATTGTGAAAACGTGTTTTTATTATTTATGTATAAGAATCATATGTTCTTTCTTATACTTTTAAGGGTCATAAAATAAACACAACCACAAAATAAAATACAAAAAGAAGAAATAAGTATTCCTTATATATGTTGATAGTTACTTAACTTCTGAATAACAACTTTTGCACAAAATTATAGCCAATACGCAGCATGTGTGTAAGCAGAATGGAAATCAGTGTCCTCAAGATGCTTGTCTTTCTTTACCAGAGTGTATTTCCAGAGAGTGTCCAAAGGACTATCCATTGTGTGACGGTCAATAAGTTCACATATGGTTTTGCAAAGAAAGGAAACTACCAAAAGTTGAGGAAGTCATTAATAACGCTTCTTTCCAAACCGACTGCAAAATTGTTTCAGAGTGAGAAAGGCATGGCCACATTATCCCTTAGAATGTCAGAATCCAATGGACCACCAACACTCAATCATAGCTCATTTGTTACTGACCTTCTTCTGACACTTGGGCATTATTTTTAAGGACAAGACAAAAGATCCCCTTTCCTTCCAATCTGACCAGAAAAGCAGAGCATGGAATCAGTACTGTCTTATGACAAAGGGGAACATATGTCAGGGAAACTGGTTTGTTGAACTGATAAACTCTGACTTTCAAACTTGTGATACTGTCTGCTGGGTGTGATTCTCGAGTAGTCTGGAAACTTGGGAGTAAAGCGCTCACTTAGAAGTCAGTAGGTTGTTTCTTACAACTGTTTTCTCAGCAAGGTTTCTCTTAAATGAGTAAAATTCTCCTTCTAACCCCTGGTGGTGGTAATGCATGTCATTTTTGTTGCATCATTTGGACTCTTTTCGGGATAGAGGTAGTATTTCTAGAAGATGTGGGATGCTGATATTACTATAGCAGCAGGACCATAATGTATAGAATGCTGGTCTGAATCTTATGGACCCAATTGTGAAAGATTCTTTATGGGAGAAGCAGAATAGTAAGCAAAATGTCCTTGCCCTTCTGAATCTATAAAAATAGAAGGTAACAGATCCTAATGAAACGACTATAACAATATAGAATGAGAGTCTCTAGTAAGGTCAAAGGACATATTGCATTAGGTAAATCTGCTGCACAAAACCTCTTTAGAATATTGAAGAACAGGGATGTGACTTTGCGTCCTAAGGTACACCTGACCTAATTCATGGTATTCTCCATTGAATTATATGCATGCGAATGTTGGACATTAGAATAATAGATGCACTCGAATTGTAGTGCTGGAAAGAGTATTACTGAAAGGACCACGGGCTGTTACAAGGACAAACCGATCTGCATTAGAAGACTAAGACCAGAGCGCTCTATAGAGGTGAGATGTACACATATACTCACGTAGCCTAAAGAGTTGAACGCAGCAGCACTTCACCTTATGTACTAGGACATATTGTCAGGAGAGACCAGGCCCTGGAGAAACACATGTATGTTTGGTAAAGTGGAAGAGAGAAAGGCCCTCAGTGAGACAGACTGACACAGTGGCTGCATCCAGGGGCTCAGGCATAGGAATGATTGTGAGGATGGCACAGGGCCACGCAGTGTTCGTTCTGTTATGCGTAGGGCAGCTATGGGTCAGAGTCATCCCACTAGCATCTAACCACAGCAACAATATATTAAGTTACTCTCTGATTGGAGGATGTAGATTTTCAAAACATGTATTATTTTTAATAGTTATTTCTAATATAATATATGCATTAAAATAGATGCCTTTAAAAAAAGTGTATAACAGTGCATAAAGTAAAAAAGCCTATTCTTGAGCATCCTAATCTCATGCCTGAGAGAAAAATCAGTGTTAACAATTAATTCTCTTTCCTTACATTTTTATAACTAATTAAAAATATATGAACGGTCATATATATCAATTCAGACTTTTGTGTGACCATTTTTAATTGTGGAAATTCTATAATCACAAAATATTTGTCAGTTCAGCTTTTGTTCACATGATGCTGATTATATTCACTGTTGTGTGCAATTGTCTCCACAATCTGATTCCAAAATTTTCCTATATTCTTAATAAAATTTCAGGGATGCTTATACAATGACTCTCTTTTCCCCTGCCTCCTATCCCTCAGTAACTACTAATAAATTTTGGGCTTATACATGTGCATAACCTAGATATTTAATACATGTGGGATCCTATAATATTCGTCTTTCTGTGAATGATTAATTTCACTTAGAATAAAACTTTTAAGGTTTATCTTGTTTATAGTATGTATCAAAGCTTCATTTCTGCTCTCATCTGTTGATAGGCATTTGGGTTGCTTCCACCTGTTGACTATTCTGAATATGTTGTTGCATTCAATTCTATTGAGTATATGTATGCATGCAACTATTGAGGACTGTGATAATTTAATGTTTTATTGTCGGTGGGATGTGTAACTATTTTCTATGGCACTGTTCCCATTTTACAAATGCACTAACTATATCCTTGCCAATTTCAATTGTTTTCCTTTTTTCCATTACAGCTATATGGGGGTGGTGGGTTAGTGAAGTGATATATTACAGTACTACTGAGTTTTTCATTCCTCTCACTATGGCTGCTAGAAGAGGAAACAACTCTATTTTGGAAGAAATAAAGCCAGAATGTTTCTTAGAAGTGAGGAGGGCAAGACTCTGCCTCAAGAAGTGTATACACGTCATCTGGAGAGACCAGTCCCTGGCAAAGAACATCGTGCTTGCCTAAAGTTACAGGTAGTGTAAAAGATGTTTAATGAAGTGATTGACACATGACTAGACCACCGGGTTCAAATACAGCAGCAATTGTGAGACTAGTGCAGGATGGGACAGTGGTCTTTTCCTGTTGTACATACGCAGGGTAGCTGACTGGGCACTGACTCAGAGGCATCTGACAGTATAGGCTCACGCTATTGGATATCTCTTCACGTTCAAGTTGGATATTTATATTTTTAAATAAAGGTTTATTCAAGTCCTTTGCCATTGTTTGATTGGGTTGTTTAGTTTTTTTTGTGAGATGTTTTGGGAATTATTTATATGTTCTTGATATTAAACCTTTTATAGATGCATGACCCCCCCCCCCCTTCCCCTATTTTCTTCCAATCCGTTGGTTGTCTCTTCATTTTTAAAAATAAAGCTCTGAACTGGTAAAAGAAGGTTGTTGGTTTTATTAAGTCCCATTCATCTATTTTGGCTTTTGCCACTTGAATTATGGTGTCATATGAGAATCCACTCTATGGCAATGCCTGTATTTTCTTTCTAAGAATTTATGGTTTCAGTATTATTCACCCATTTTAAATTAATTTTTGTATATGGCATGAAGTCTGAATCCACCTTCATTATTTTACCTGTAGCAATACAGTTATTTCTTTCTTTATTTAATTAAATACTTTTATTGGGGACTCATACATCTCTATCACAATCCATACATCTATCAATTGTGTCAAGCACATTTGTACATATGCTGCCATCATCATTTTCAAAGTATTTTCTTTCTGCTTGAGCCCTTGATATCAGCTCCTCATTTTTTGCCCTTTCTTCCACCATCCTCCCTCCCTCATGAACCCTTGATAAGTTATAGATTATTATTTTCATATCATACATTGTCTTCCGTTGCCTTTCACCCACTTTTCTGTTGTTTGTCTCCCTGGGAAGGAGTTATATGTTAATCCTGTGATCGATTCCCCCTTTCTCCCCCAACTTTCCCCTTATCCTCCTGGCGTCTCTATTCTCATTGTTGGTCCTGACCTGAGGGGATTATTTCTCCTGGATTCCCTGAGTTGCAGGCTCTTATCTGTAGCAGTGTGCATGTTCTGGTCTAGTCCAATTTGTAAGGTATAATTGAGGTCATGATAGTGGGAGGGAGGAAACATTAAAGAACTAGAGAAAAGTTATATGTTTGATCGGTGCTATACTGTACCCTGACTGGCTCATCTCCTCCTTGTGACTTTTCTGTAAGGGGATGTCCAATTGTTGACAGACTAGGCTTTGGGTTTCCACTCCATGCTCCTTGCCCATTCACATTGGTATAATTTTGTTCTGGGTCTTAGATGCCTGATATATGTTCCCATTGACACCTCATGATCACCCAGGCTGGTGTGCTTCTTCCATGTGGACTTTGTTGCTTCCTAGCTAGATAGCCGCTTGTTTATCTTCAAGCCTTTCAGACTCTAGATGCTATATATTTTGATAGCTGGGAACCATCAGCTTTTTTCACCCCATTTGCTTATGTACCCATTTTGTCTTCGGTGATTGTGTTGGGAAGATGAGCATCACAGAGTGCCGGATTATTGTAACAAAGTGTTCTTGTGTTGAGGGATGAGATAGTTTATTGTGCCAACCTGGATGATAAACACATGTGGGGTTAATTGAAGGGCCGAGGGATAAATGACTCAGTGATCCTCACCTTTCTAGTATCTTGTACCTCTTGCTTTCTGATGGTTGGACCAGGGTGCAGCTGCCTCAGCCAGTTCCCTGCTTTAGCCGGCAAGGTGTACTTCCTGCAAGACATCCCTGAGGAGAAGCCACATGGAATTACCCTGATGCAGCCCTGGGTACTGGAGCAGCCGTGGGGAGACCCCTGCCAGTGCTGATATGCTTACATATTCACTGACTCAGCATCTGTTTTGTGAGATGGAGGAGGGCTTTGTGGATTGGTGTTGGACATATGGGTTAATGGATTAATGTTGGACTTGTGGGCTTGGGAAGCACTGGGTTTTCTTGATGCGCACTTAACCTTTATATAAAACTCTCTCGTATACATGAGGTTCTGTGGATTTGTTTCTTTAAAGTACCCTACTGACACAAGGGAGTACTTCAGTTGAGGCCCAATGTCCATCTGCTCCCTTAATTTTTAACATTTAGATATAGGTACATAACTCTACTTCCTTATCATTAGATATAAATATAATTTACATGTGTACATGCCTGTATTTAGACCTCTATAAATGTCCTTTGCCTCCTAGTCCTTTCCTCTATTTCCTTTTACTTTCCTTTTGTCCCACTATCATGTTCAGCCTTCACTTGGGTTTCAGTAATTCCTCGCTGTCACATAGCCCTTGATTAAGCTCCACTAGGCATCCTACCCCCTTCTCTCCATTGATTTTAATTTACTTGTTGTTCCCTTGTCCCTGGGTTGGTTGACGGCCCCCTTTTCTCCCACCTTCCCTCTCCTGTGTACCCCAGAACCCTCTATCCTGTTGTTTTTATTTTTGAATTGTTTATCCTGCCTTTCTTATCTAGTCTATGCAGACACATTAATAAGTGGGGAAAAAAAGGCAAAGCCAAACAAAACAACAAAGGTAGACAAAACCAACACAATAGCAAAAACAAAAACCAAATAACAACAAAAAGAAAGCCATTGACAACAAAGGAAATGCCAATAAATTGTTCCGGGTCTGTTTTTGACCTTTACGAGTGTTTTCCAGTCGAATCTGATGGGGTATCACACTCTGTCCCAAAGACTATTTTTGGCATTCCTCAGGGATTTCATTGCTTTGCTCCCTTGCTGCTCTGTTGCATGACCTTAGTGTCTTGCCCCAGCGTGATGGTTTCAGGTTGGGCATAATTCCTGCACTGTGTCTCCAGTGTTGTTCCCTGTAGTGCTATGGTTCAGTGAGGGACATCGTGTCTCGTGGTGGGGTTGCCCAATAGTCATCTCTGTGCATTGTTTGTTCTGAACAGGAGTACTGTCCTTGGGGCTTGGGCCAGGATGTGTTCCCCTCACTCTCCATCCCTCTTTGTTTCTCCTGTGTGCTCTAATCAGTCGTGCCCCTCTCCCCAAGCTATAGCTTCAGTGCTGTCCTCTGAAGTGCACTTTTCTGTGGGTGGTGGTGGTGGGGTGTCCACATAGTTGGGATTGGGGTCCATCTCGCAGACCTCTCTATTGGTTCCCTGGTACATGTTGGTACGTTGTATTCACATCGTGGCGCACTGGGTTGAAGCCTGGCCTCTCTCTCCCTCTCCTGTAGAGATATAAACAATACCTTCCCCTTGGGTGGGTTAGTGCCCTGCTCCCCCCAACCCGTGTTTTTTTCCCCACTCTCTTTCCCCCTCCTATTTAGTTGGCTGCCGTATTTATTCCTGGATTGGGTTCGACTATTCGTTCATATTTTAGGAAGTTAGCATATTGTTGAAAACCAATTGACCATAGTTTTTGGCTTTATAATTGCTTCTCTAAGATTACCTTTTGCTGTATCTCTAAAATTTTGCTGATTTTTTGTGTTAATTCATTTACAATGTGTCTTTTCCCATAATGATTTCTTTGACTCATAATTTAAGTGTTTTGATTAGTTTCTAGTGATCTGGAGATTTTTCTCTAACAAAAAATGTTTTTTTTCTAACTTAGAAAGTTTACTCCACTAACTCTAATCCTTTTTAAAAGGTTGGAGACTTTTTGTGGGCAATAGAAAATAAATTTTTGTAAATGTTTTCTGTGTCCTTGAAAAGAATGAATAATTCTTAGAGATTTACTACACTGTCCCCTGTATGCAGCACATTCATTGTGCAATTCAAATGTTTTATCAACTTGCTGAGTTTTTTTTCTTGTTTACTTCATCTCAGTAACTACGGAAAGAAGTGTTTTAAAATCTTCGTCTATACTTTTGTATTTGCCTTTCTTTTAATATTGTCCACTTTTGTTTTATATGTTTAGATGTCCTATTATTAAGGTCATACCCACTTAGAATTATTCCATCTTCCTGGCTAATCAAATCATCTGTCATTATTTAATTAAAATGTTCCCCTTTAACTTTACTAATGCTTTTTGCCTTGCAGTGTCCTTTGTCTAATTAACACAGCAGCATTAGATTTCCTTTTCAGTTAGTACTCTTTCCTCTTTTGACTTCCAAGTGTTCTATGTCCTCACACTTTAAAGTTGTCCCTTGAAGAAGCAGTTACATTTAATATTTTAAATACTTTAATCATTTGTCTGAAGGTCTTTCTTTTACTTTTAGAACTGGACACATTAAATTTAATGCAATAATTGATATGTATCATTTTAAAGCTACTTTATTACAATTTGCTGGTGTTCATGTTCCTTTTTGAATTGGTTACTTTCATCATCATATATTTTCATTCTTTATTAGCTTGTAATTTGTGCATAGCTTTTCTTCTAATAGTTGCCTGCATAATTTCAATATGTTCTTGTTTCCTTAGTGTTTAGTATAAATTTGCACTTCTCTGAGAATTCATGGAATATAAAATTTAACTGCATTGATTCCCCTTCTAACTTTTAAACTATAGTTTTGGTGTATAGTAAATATATCTTTCTATATTTCATTTAATATATTATACTAATATATACAAAGGGTTCAAGAATTTATGGGAAGTGGATTTGAAAGATAATGGAATTTTTTCATTGCTTTTTATCAGCCCCTTCATATTCTTACAATACATTAATGTTAGTGTATTACACTGTCAACGTTATTTTTAAATTCCTGAATCATTCACCTTGTTATGGTTAGAGTTTATGTCAAGTTGACATACGTGGGTGTAGATAGAGGTAGAGCTAAACCTATCAATCAAGTAATCGATCTGATGACTCCTCCGTGGGGTATGGTCTTCTGTATTAGAGAGAGACCTTGGGCAGAACAAGCTCTTCTTTTGCCCTTTCACCTTATTCTGGATGTGGATCCTGCATCTGACTCTTTGATCTCCTGTTTTATCGCTTAGTGTACCAAGACATATCAGTGGACTGCCCATTTTGGATTTACCTCTGCATCCACCGGACTATGATCGCCTGCTTGTCCACCTTCTTCCTGTTCCTCAGCTCCTGCAGTGACATCAGACCTTTACACTTGAACAAGACTTTCCTTACCTACTCTGTGACTGTGAAAGGCATTTCTTGATATAAATATCTTCACACACACACACACACGACTGTGACTGGTTTTGCTTCTCTAGAGAATCCATCCTAACCCATTCTTTCAGGCTACTTTTCATTTTTTTTATGTTGATGAGCTGCTAAAAGAATTCTTTCTCCCCTAACTAAAGAAATTCTCTAGTATTTCTTTGAAAACAAATATTATTTATTTCCAAAAATTATATCCTTCTATGTTATTTTTGAAAGAAGACATTTCCTGCTTAGTAAGGTTGTTTGCTATTTTAGGTTGGTTGCTATTTTCCTTTGGTACCTTAAAACACTGGTCTTTAGTTTTCTGACTGTCACTGAAAGATTGGTTATGTTCCTGTCGTGAGACAGAACCTTCTTTAGGAAACCTCTGATTTTGATTGGATGAGGTCTACCCACTTTATGGAGGGTAGTCTACTTTTTTCCTTCAAGTCAACTCCTTAGAAATAATGACATGTAAAACCTTTCATAGAAACAGCGAGTGGACTAACAATGAACCAAACAACTGAGCTCTGTGGCCTAGACAAGGTGGCACATAAAATGAGGCAACATACAGGGCATACGACATGAACAGACTACATTACATGAAATCCCGTAGAGATAACGTGAAACATAGAACTGTGTTTCCTGTATTATTATTCTTTTCAGAAATTTTACATTTTCTGATGAGGCAGTTATGAACACAAGAACGAAATGCAATTAGGCTTGTAAATTCTATCAAACTGGACATTAGTTTCTGAGCCGGAGTCTATTTCTAGTTTACCATCAAATGGATCACTATATTGAGTGATCAAAATGCATCACGAACACCTATATGACATGATGCAGGATGCACCAAAAGAAGATAGAAAAATGCATGAAGTCATTTTATAAAAATAAAACAAAGAAGAAAAACAAGAGTTGGCATTTAGCCATTTCAAGAGGTAGCATATGATCAAGAACCAGTGGTACTGAAAGAAGTCTAAGCTACACTACAGAACTTAGCTGAAAACAAGGCTCCAGGACTTAATGGAATACCAATTTAAATGTTTTAACAGCTGGTGAAGCCCTGGAAGCACTCATTTGTCTATGTCAGGACAAATGAGTGGAAGAGAGCTACTTGGCCAACTAATGGAAGAGATCTATATTTGTACCAATTCCAAAGAAAAGTGATCCAACAGAATTATAAAACAATAAATTGTAAATAATACCACATGCAAGTGAAATGTTGCTGAAGATCATCATCAGCTAACAATGGATGCAGTAGGACACTGAGGAGGAACTGCCAGAAATTCAAGCCTCCGATTCAGAAGAGGCTAGGAAACAAGGCAGATTGATCATTACTGATGTCAGATGGAGTTTTACTGAACACAGAGAATACAGGAAAGACGTTGACTTCACTTTGTAAAGGCATTTGACTGTGTGGACCATAACAAACAGTAGTGCTTAGAAGAGTGGGAATCCAGAACACTTTATTGTGCTCAATTTAGAACCAAGCTTAACCTGCTATCATCTTGTAGCAAAATAGCAAAGACGTACACAAAATAAAGGGTATTACCAATAAGATCCATGCTCCGCTTTAAAGAGTCTTCAGTATGAGGCCCAAAGGTCAACAATTACACAAAAGGAAAGAAAAATTAGAGTACTGGAATGAGAACAAGCAGAGCACAATTAAAGATAACATTGACACCTTGTGATAAATGTAACTAATCTTAGCACAAGTGGAGAGTGTCACATGGGAACTTAAATGACCTTTTAAATGATCACCAAAGACTCAATAAATATTTATTTTTTTAAAGAATCTCAGTCCAGTTTTCTTATTTACTGTTACTAGAATCAATCAAATAGTATGTAAAATTTTAATTGAAATATAAAAGAATATCCAAGTATGCCATAGAAGGTCATCATGCTGAGAGAGATGGGCAGCACGTGACCAGCTAACTTTAAATGAGAATGCTCCGTTGAAGTAGAAAATAGAGAGCTAACATTAGTTAAGCTACACGGTGAGTAGAACTTACATGCACAAATAAGAACTGGGCTTTATCATGTTGGACATTGGTGAGATAGAATTTTAGTGTGGCTAAGTTACATGGTTTAGGTGGCATTTCAAAATGATGCATTAAATAGAGCCATACACTGATATTGCAATTTCCTGAGACTTGTTTGGAGGTTCTAGCAGGGGAGCGCAGCTCCTCGTATATGCTTGACTGAAGGACGTCCTCTTTCTATCAGGGAAGTTTGTCCTCTTCAACCCAGCGGGCAGTTTCAGGAGGGACGCATATGGAGGGTGAGGGATGAAGGGGACACTCGCCTAGCAGCCAGATCAGCCGATTCAACCCCGGCGATCAATGGGGTGACAGATGTTGCAAAAAGATCACCCTCACCACCCAGATTACTATTTCTGATGCCAAGAAAAGAACTTAGTTTCACAGAAAGCAGAATTTTATTTATTAAATATAATCATCAATGACTGCCCAAATTATTATTTTCTGTAAGTATGCTTTACTTTGGGAATCAGAACTAATTTTGGTCGCTAGATTAATGACAGTAGGTAATTATATTTAAAGTCAAATAAACAATGAAGAAAGCATCTATTTTCTTTCTTACACACTGGGAGTCATAAAAGTCTAAAATGTGATAGGTGTCTAAGCTACATGTCTGGTTTTTGTTCACCTGTGGGTATTTGAAAATAATTTACTTAAATATATTTTTTAGTCATTCAGCCTTTAAGTATTTCATGCCACCTCTTCCTAACAGGTCGTAAAGTCATCATTTATGTTGCACATAGTCATTCCTTCATCAGGGAAGCACTGATGCTTTATTATGGAGAATTTCAGAGTCACAAGAACATTTAGAAGTCATCGTAATTCAACCTTCTCAAGTGTACAGGTTTAGAACAGAGGCCAGATTGTTTATAAGTCTTGCTCAAAATCACACACCTAATTAGTAGCAGAGGTGGGCATAGAATTTATATATTTCAAGTGGCAACCTTCTAGAACATTTTTTATTCCAACCCAAAATTCAAGAAATTCAACAGATTAAATGCAGCAGTGATTATATAAAATAGAATATTAAATAGCAGATTGTGTGTTTTCAAAGAGAAAAGTACTTGCTGATTTTAAATATCTATTTAGATCAGAGATACATTTCAGGGTACTTCCAAGCCAGTAACATGCAAAATATTTATTATATGTACTTGTCTGTGTTAAAAAAATGTGGTTTCAAACCATTCCAGAAGGGTCCAAGAATCAGAAAAGTTCATTTATGGATGTATCAGGTTATGGATGTATCTGACATTATCCACAGACCTTTTAGTTGATTCCTGCAAAAGACCTAGAGCTGGGATCATCCATCAAGGAATATGTCACATCAATTTATAAATTTTATACCTAATAGAGTGCTAGACATAATAGGTTCCTAATAAATGGTGATGGATTCTGTAAATATATTTTAAAATCATTTATATGTGTGTCTACTTCTCATCAACTTAAATGCAAACTACTTAAATGGAAAAATCAGCTGATTTTTCTTTAGGGATGACTGAAAAAAAATTATTTCTACCAAGATGTCCTGTCGAGGCAAAAAAAAAGCTAATGACTTGAATCTTTAATTACCACAGCAAAATGATCATTCAGCAAAAAACATCATGCTTGGACAATTTTTAACTACATCATTTGCAACATTTCCTTAAATTCACAAGTAGCTGTCAGCTTGTTTGGGTGCCAAATTGCTAGACTAAATTGCTAGTTTTATGAAGATAACAAAAATAACATTAAAATTTAAACATTTCTGAGGATCATCTCATTGTCAAAAAAGACTGCAATGAAAGTAGGGTATTGAGGGTAGTATTCTATTAGGGTTCTAGTCCATGCATGCATGGGTTTATTCCAAACAAAATGTGTTTAAGTGTGCGCAAACTGTCTCAGCAATCAGTGGCTGAATGGAAGCAAGTCCTTTCAATAATACACGTGACTTAATCTCATTAGGGTGTCTCAACACAAAGTTCTGAACAAAACAATGACGTCAGAGGGGACCCACTGAATCACTTAAATCCAAAGCAGAGATGTCAGAAGGTTATCTCTCTCTATTTTTTCAATTCCAAAGGGGTAATCTTGATGCATTTCTCTCGACATAGTACAGTCACAGGCTTATTATAATGAATTTTAAAGAAATTTTCAAACTACCTCAGTAATCAAAAAGGAAGAAACATTGTACCAAGAAATTGCTTTTCCATTAAAGATGCACACCTGCTCATTCTGTGAGGTTAGCAATGGTTGGTCTGTGAGAATGTTGTTTGGAAACTACCTCAGCAGCCCCACAGCCCTAATCTTGTCCCTCCAGTCTACTTTTTGTTCCCCAAACTAAAAATAAATTCTTAAAGGAACACACTGTGTCCCGCAAGGATGTCTAAGTTGGTTTGATATGGTGTAACTCAGAGAGCAGAATTTTGGGGGGAAATTTAGAAAGATAGAAACACTGCCTTCAGAAGGGAATAGACCTAGAGAGGAAAGGTGTGCCAGGACAAAATAACTTCAAGTTTTGATATTTTTCTTTAAAAATATTTCTATGACTTTGTATTAATACGTTTGGGTTTTTTACCCTCATATAGCAAATGTGGGTTTAATAACCAGGCTCTATGAAATTAGAGAGCATTTTATCTGTTAAAAGTACACCTACCTATTATTTTAAAAGATAGAAAATACATACAATGTAAATTATCCACTGATGATTTTTTAAAAAATCATTTTATTAGGGGCTCATACAACTCTTATCACAATCCATACATACATCAATTGTGCAAAGCACATCTGTACATTGATTGCCCTCATCATTCTCAAAACCTTTGCTCTCCACTTAAGCCCTTGGGATCAGGTCCTCATTTTTTCCCCTTCCTCCCCGCTCCCCCCTTCCTCCTGAGCCCTTGATAATTTATAAATTATTATTTTGTCATATCTTTCCCTGTCTGATGTCTCCCTTCACCCACTTTTCTGTTGTCCGTCCCCAGGGAGGAGGTTACATGTAGACCCTTGTAATCAATTCCCTCTTTTCAACCCATTCTCCCTCTACCCTCCCAGTATCGCCACTTACACCACTGGTCCTGGAGGGATCATCTGCCCTGCATTCCCTGTGCCTCCAGCTCCTATCTACACCAGTGTACATCCTCTGCTCTATCCAGATTTGCAAGGAAGAATTCGGATCATGATAGTTGCGGGGGGAGGAAGCATTTAAGGACTAGAAGAAAGTTGTATTTTTCATTGGTGCTACATCGCACCTTGACTGGCTCATCTCCTCCCCTAGATCCCTCTGCAAGGGGATCTCCTCCACTGATGATTTTACAGAAAGCATTTTCTCTAAGAGTAATAATAGAATTCATGATACAGTCAACTGATATGAATAGATTTGACTATTCTAGAGACCCAGGAGAGGGTATAGAAAGAACATCTAGTTTAGGCTATCAAAACCTCATAGTCTTTTGGTAAAGTAAAGCCCAGTGCTCTATTTCCTTGATGGTGTCTAACAGTCAAGAAGTAGCAGCTATTCTGATCTACCTTAATTTTTAAAAATCATTTTATTAGGGGCTCATACAACTCTTATCACAATCCATACATACATCAATTGTGTAAAGCACATTTGTACATTCGTTACCCTCATAATTCTCAAAACATTTGCTCTCCACTTAAAACCCTGGCATCATGTCCTCATTTTTCCTCCTCCCTGAATTCAGCATAAATCTGATTCATGTAGCAAACATCAGCTGTGAATTTAATAATGAATAAGACCAAGGTCACATGCTTTTAAAACTGAAAGTCTAGTAGAAATAGTATTTTCTCAGCTACACCAGTCTACCAAGCAACACTATTGTGTTAACCTGAGTACTTTAGAGAAACAAATCCACAGAAACTCACATATAAAAGAGAGTTTTATATAAAGGGTAAGTGCACATCAAGAAAACATCCTAACCCCGTGCTGCCCAAGCTCACAAGTCCAACATTTACCCATTAACCCATATGCCCAATACCAATCCACAAAGTCCTTCTCCATCTCACAAAACAGACGCAATGATGCCGACTGCAGGAGGAAAGCTGAGTCAGTGAATGTTTAAACATCTCAGCACTGGCAGGGGTCTCCACACGGCTGCTCCGGCACCCAGGGCTGCATCGGGGTAGGTCCATGTGGCTTCTCCTCAGGGACATCTTACAGGAAGTACACCTTGCCAGCTGAAGCAGGGAACTGGCTAAGGCAGCTGCACCCTGCTCTGACCGTCAGAAAGCAAGAGACCCAAGAACTAGAAAGGCCAGGCTCACAGAGTCATTTATCCCACCACCCTTCAATTAATCCCACCTGAGTTTGTCAGCCAGGTTGGCACAATAAACTAACTCAACTGTGATCATTTCTCAAAAGCTAGGTTTGGTCATTATAATTTATATATGATAATTATAATTTATATATGATGATTATAATTTATATATGATAATTATAATTTATATATGACGAATGTACCATTTTAAATGTGTGTTTCTACACAGGAAGCATCAAAAGAATAATGCTCCAGGAAGCATTCAAAAAAGATGGAAAGAATACAGAGTCCTGGGGATTAAAAAGCATGAGTCCACATATATAACCGTTTTAAGAGGAAGCATATGAACAAGAACCAATGGCACCTGAGAAAGTAGTTGAGTCTGCACTGAAAGCATTTCCCCAAAACAAGGCTCCAGGAATTGATGCAATGCCCGGTGAAATGTTTCAACAAGCTGATGAGGCAATGGAAGCACTCACTTATCTTGGAAGACAGCTACTTAGCCAACTGACTGGAAGTGGTCCATATTTTACCCTTTCCAAAGAAAGGTTACCCAACAGAACGCTGCAATTATCAAATAATATCATTGATATTACATGCAAGTAAAATTTTTCTGAAGATCATTCAACAACTGTTGCTGCAGCACATTGATTGGGAGCTTCCAGAGGTTCCGAATGGATTCAGAGAGGACCTGGAACAAGGAACATCATCGGTGATGTCAGATGAATTTTGGCTGAAAGCAGAGAATACCAGAAAGGTGTTTACTTGTGTTTTATTTACTAGACCAAGACATCAAACTGGGTGGACCGTAACCAACTATCAATAGCCGTGAGAAGACTGGGAATCCCAGAACACCATCTTGTGGTCATAAGGAAACTGTGCAGATCAGGTGGCAGGTGTGTGAACAGAACACGGACATTCTGAATGATTTAACATCAGGAAAGGTGTGTGTCAGGGCTATGTCCTTTCACCACACTTATTCAGGCTGTGTGCTGAGTAAATCATCAGAAGAGCTGGATTGTCGGAAGAAGAATGCGGCATCGGGATTGGAAGAAGGCTTATTAACAACCTGCGGCGTGCAAATGGAACAACCTTGCTTGTTGGAAGTAAGGAGGACTTGAAGCACTTGCTGATAGAGATAAAGGGTTATAGCCTTCAATAGGGATTACAACTCACTGTGAAGAAAAAAATTATTCCAACAGGACCAATGAGTAAATTCATAATAAATAGGGAAAAGATTGAAGTTGTCAATAATTTTCTCTTGCTTAGATCCAAATCAAGCTCATGGAAGCAACAATCAAGAGATTAAACAAAATATTGCCCTAGGTAAGTAAGCTACACAAAAGGTCTTTCAAGTGTTGAAAAGCAAGGATGTTACTTTGAAGAATAAGTACTTTTGACCTAACCCATGGTATTTTCCATACCTCATATATATGTGAAAGTTGAACATTGAATTAGGAAGACTGAAGACGAATAGATGCACTTGATTTATGGTGCTGGTTAAGAATACTGAAAATACTATGGATTATCAGAAGAACAAACATCTGTCTTGAAAGAAGGACAGCCAGAATGTTCCTCAGGAGCTAGGATGGCGAGACATAGTCTCATGTATTTTGGATAGGTTGTCAGGAGAGATCAGTCCCTGGAGAAAGATATCATGGTAAAATAGGTTAAATAGCAAGGCAGTAGAAAAAGGAAGACCTTTGAAAAGATGGACAGATGACAAAGTGGCTGCATCAATGGGCTCCAAGGAAACAATTTTGATGATGGCCCAAGATCAGGCAGTGTTTCATTCTCTTGTACATAGGGTTTCTATAGGTCTCATAGGCACCTGGAAACAAGCCTGCACTTGAATGTATATATACTCAAGTGACCAGAGCCCTTTGTGGTCAATTCCCTTCCTTCCTCCCTAAAATAACCACTGATCTAATTTTTAACACTAGAGAGTGATTTTGACCCACATATATAAAGCCTTCATATGAAGGGGCTTCAAAAAGTTACCCATCTTTCAATTCCATTGTTCACAGTTTTTACAGCCCTCTCTTTTGAATCTGACTTCTGGCTCTCAACCTAATATTTTTGGATTACTTCATGTCATTTTTTGGAGTTGTGGAGTGGTGGTAAACTTCAATTTTAGTATATAAATGTTCATTTAGTCCCCATATATGGCTAGATCTTTATTTCTGAGCTATGCCCAGCGTCTCCCAGTTCAAAGAACATTTGTTTAACTCTGTAGCGAGTATAAAACTCCAGTCCTCTGTTCTATTGTGAGGAACCGAGAGTAGGTGTTTCTTAAATAGATTTTCAACCTACCCAACTACTATTATTTTCATTTCTAACCCTATTATCATATCGTGTTGATATTTGATATTTTTAGCTGCTATATCTCCATGATATAAAGACCAAGATACATACAGTGAAAATGATTCATTAGAATGAAAGGTTGGCAGGCTTTTTTGCTTTGGGAGCTCTGGTAGATGAGAGGGAAAAAGCCGAGTTTGGGTGGAGATTATTGCAAGGCATGGGCGTTTAAATAAGCTTAGCTCTCTTGAACCCAGGTTTTGTCATTTGTAAAATTTGTGGTTTTGCATGTGTGATCATGAAGGGCCGAGGGGACCAGGTTTCAAGCACCAAAGGCGGGGGGGAAATCATATCATCGTGAATGAGGAGAGCGCATGATAGGGGCCCAATTCCCATCTGTAGACAACTGGACATCCCTTGCAGAGGGGTAGTGGGGAGGAGATGAGACACTCGGGGTTCAGCAATAATGAAACTCACAACCCTCCTCTAGTTCTTAAATGCTTCCTCCCTTCAACTATCATGATCCCAATCCTACCTTGCAAACCTAGTTAGACCAGAGGATGGATGCACAGCGGTACAGATGGGAACTGGAAACACTGGGAATCTAGGACAGATGAACCCCTCAGGACCAGTGGTGAGAGTGGTGATACTTGGAGGGAGGGGGGGCATAGAAAGGGGGAACCGATCATAAGGATCTACATATAACCTCTTCTCTGGGGGATGGGCAACAGAAAAGTGGCTGAAGGGAGATGCCTAGCAGTTTAAGATAAGATAAAATAATAATTTATAAATTATTAAGGGTTCATGAGGGAGGGGGGACCAGGGAGGGAGAGGGAGGGAAAAAAGGAAAATGAGGAGCTGATTCCAGGAACCCAAGTGGAAAGCGAATTTTGAGAATGATGAGGGTAATGAATGTACAAGTGTGCTTTACTCAATTGATGTATGTATGGATTGTGATAAGAGTTGTATGTGCCCCAATAAGTGATTTTCAAAAGTTGTGATTTTGTTGTTAGTTGTCATCAAGTCAGCTCCCTCTCGGAGAGGTCCTATGTATAGCAACACAACGTTGCCTGAACCTGCATCATCCTCACAAGAGTAAGCATGTTGAGCTCATTGCTGCAACCACTATGTCAGTCCATTTCATCGAGGCTCTTCCGTAACTCTCAACACTGCTAAGCATGATGGCCTCAAGGACTGGCCCCTCCTGATAATATTTGGTTAAATTTTTCAACAAACTTTTATCCAGGAGCCCTGGTAGCATAGTGGTTTCTCCCCCAGCTATTTTGGGGGAGAAAGATGGGGCTTTGTGCTCATGTAAACAATTACCATTTCAGAAACCCACAAGGGCAGTTCCACCCAGTCCAGTACAGTCGCTATGAGCTGGCCTCTACTGTCCGGTAGTGAGCGAATGAGTGATGGCATTCCGCTACATACTATCTTTACTGAAAATGTTACGCTTGATATATTTGGAAGACCTGGCAATGTGGTTGGGTGGAAAGATATAAATATGATTATGATAGTGTCATCAGCTGTCTCATAGAGGAATGAGCAGTATGTGCTGGACAGACCGACAAATGGGAATGTGTGCCATTCTGGGGTATTCCAAGATACAATTGAAGTTGTAGTTAAGTTACAGATCATGGAAGGCAAATATTTGATTCCTGGAAATGTTTTTTTTTTCTGTTCCTGTTCAAGAGTTATAAATTCAAATACCTTCAGAAGTCCAGGCAAGTGATGTAAACATGCAAAATGGAGGAAGGTAAGCGGACCACTGAAGGAGGCAGTGGCCAGGTGGAGAATGCAGGCCAGTTTAAAGGTATTCAAGTGTCCACCAATGTCCTCAAGATTCTTCTAATCAAACCAAAGTTTGATGCTTAAGCTTTTACTTTCTGCCTGCGATCATGGGAAATCGAGGCAGGTGTGTTAGAAGAAAAGGTAGATCGAAAGTAAATGTCTAGATTATACTGATGGCAACATACGTACAAATATGTTGATACAACTGATGTATGGATTGGTATAAGAGTCGTAAGAGCCCCCAATGAAATGATCTTTTAATAAGAAAAAAGCAACGGGAAAGAGCATGAAAGAAGATAAAGAATTCCAAAAATAAATAAATATAAGATGATATTAAAAAAAAGAAAAGGTAGAAATCAAGGACATAAAGCTCTGCTCGGAGGTAAAGGTAACTAGCAGCTTGTCTAAGTCTGAGGCTCAAAGGGAAATTTTAAACTAGACAGGAAAGGTCTTTGTTAGTCTAAGGGGTTTGGAATTCCACAGTTGGGAGACAATCACATTCTTCAAATAGGTGTAAAGGCAGCATTCCTTTGAATTCCTAGAATCATCCCCCCCCCCCTTGGGAAAATGAGGAAGGTAGATTGGATGCAGATAGCTCAGGGGGGAACCTTGGCACAAATTCAGGTGAGAGAGTAGCAGTGAGGATGGGAAGGGAGCGAGTAAGAGGGACACCTCTGATATACGGAAATGCCTGTATCTAAGACGTCTTTTTAAGGGATAATGTGTTAGAGCGGTTTATAGTCAAGCTGATGTTCGACCCTGGTGGTGTAACTGAAAAGCTGGCAGTGCACCTGGCAGCTCTGTGGGAGAACGAAATGGTGCTAGCCTTCCAGCGAGATTATTGCCCAGAGACCACTGAAGCCAATTCTACTCCTTCACATGGCCAAGCACAGATAGCACCGACCAACAGAAACTTAGGGTGAACCAGCCTCCGCTTGGGTCTGGGAGTCAGCACTTCCTGATGCCCCCACAAATGGCTGCTTCGGTGAGCATTTACTTTTCTTCTCTAAGAGAAACAAGTAAAAAGAGCAGAATCTCATATCTGCAGAAATGTTACTCTCTATAAAAAAGTAATAACATTAGTGCATCCTACAACTTCTAGCCAGGATCTGTTAGGCTGCACTACAGCAACCCCACAGAAAGTATTCAACAAGCCCCCACCCGGGTTTCCTTCCAAAACTGGATACCTGACAGTCATCCTCCTGGCGAGGCTGTCTCTCTTACATTACACCCACTAAGTGAAGATCCAAAGCAAAGAGACAGAAAATAACATCTTCTAACAATCTGCTTGTCATTTAGAAAAAGCTCGCTGTATAAATGTCATGGAAACAAGCTGTTCTTGCAGAATGAAGAGAAGAAAGCTCTGCTTCCCTGGCTTCCCTTTCAATTTTAATCTTCTTAATAAAAGGGTGAAACAAAGCAAATGTTAAGTGTTTGAAAGCAAATATCCCTAGAGCTTGGCTGCAGTGGGATTTGGCTGTGCTCAGCCTGCTGGGAAGCTCCCAACAGCCGGAGTTCCAGAGCAAGCTCTGTAACTGAAGATCAACGGACTCCTCAAGACGCCACGTGGAGAACACTGAGAACTCACAGCAGCGGCTGATATAAGACACTGAGGGTGTTTCCCCCCTTTCTTTTAATAAGAACGTAACAGCCCTGCGAGGACACTGCTTCAAGGCTCACAGACTGTGACTTAGTTAAGAGCCATATCAGGTGCAATCCGCTATGCTTTGAATTGACAAGGGATGCTCAGATAAGCATAACCCTGTTCCCTGGGCGTGGATGAGAGATCTTGCATGTTCTCAGGATATTGCAGAAATTGTGCCAAAGGCGAGAGAAAGGAGCCTTGATTTCAGGCTGGAATTAGTGGAGAAAGTGAAAGGAGAAATACCATTTGAATTGAACTTCAGAGAAAAATTCTGATTAGGGGACGATCGCTAGTCAGTTTGTCATTTTGTGGTTTGTGTGCTGTTCTTACTCTGGCAGCTCTGCCTCTGAGGTTCCACAAACCAGCGGGCTCAACCCTTCTAGACATTGTTCAGCAGCACCTCCAGCCTATGACAGGGTAGGAAATTGATGTACCTGTCAATTTGCTTCTAAAACACACGCACACCAGGGCCAGTGAAAGCCTTAGGAATGACAGCAGGATGTCATCTGACATGAGGCCTGAAGAAGAGCTCCTCCCATTGGAAGGCCCTCAAAGCAGAACAAAGGAAGAGCTGCCTCCTCAAAAATAGAGCTGACCTTAATGATGCGGGTGGAATAGTGTTCAAGACCTTCAATGACGATGTGGCGCACTCTCACCCCACCACACCGAGGCGAAACACTAGTGGGTGTGCAACAGAACAGCAAGGAGAGCAGAGCAATGAAGTCCCCAGGGAGAACCAAAAATAGACTTTGGGGTCAGGGCATGGTACCCCATCCAACTGCGACTACAAAACACTCCTAAAGGTCAACAAACAGACTTTGACCTATTTATAGGCTTTTCTTGTATCATTGGATTTTTGTTTTGGCTGTTGTTTTGTTTTCTTTTGTTGCTTTGCTTTGCTCTTTTTTGTGTGTGCATATTATTAACTGTCGGTCTATTGAGATAAGATAGGTGGGAGAAACAATCTGGAGGAGAAAACAATGGAACCAATGGTTCTAGGGGGACATGGGAGAGGGGGAGGCAGGGGGAATGAAGTGGGTGTTAACAAATCCAGGGACAAGGGAACAATAAGTGATCTAAAGTAGATAACAAGGAGGGTGTAGGAGGCCTGGTCAGGATTGATGAAGGGCAATGTAACTGATAGGATTTACTGAAACGCAAATAAAGGCTGAACGTGATAGTGGGACAAGAGGAAAGTAAAAGGAAATAGAGGAAGGAACTAGGAGGCAAAGGGCATTTATAGAGGTCTAAATACAGGCATGTACACATGTAAATATATTTATATTTAACGATGGGGAAATAGATCTATGTACATATATTGATAGATTTAGTATTAAGGCAGCAGATGGACATTGGGCCTCTACTTAAGTACTCCCTCAGTGCAAGAATACTTTGTTCTATTAAACTGACATTCCATGATGCTCATCTTCCCGACACAATCGCTGAAGACAAAGGGGTACATAAGCAAATGTGGTGAAGAAAGCTGATGGAGCCTGCCTATCAAAAGATATAGCATCTGGGGTCTTAAAGGCTTGAAGATAAACAAGCAGCCATCTAGTTGAGAAGCAACAAGCTCACATGGAAGAAGCACACCAGCCTGTGTGATCACAAGGTGTCGATAGGATCAGGTATCAGGCATCAAAGTACAAAAAAATCATATTGTGAATGAGGGGGAGTGCAGAGTGAAGTCCCAAAGTCCATCTGTAGGCAACTGGACATCCCCTTACAGAAGGGTCACAAGGAGGAGAAGAGTCAGTCAGGGTGCTGTATAGCACCGATGAAACATACAACTTTCCTCTAGTTCTTGAATGCTTCCCCCCCTCCCCCCTCACTATCATGATCCCAATTCTACCTTACAAATATGGTTAGACCAGAGTAGGTACACTGGTACAGATAGGAACTGGAAATACAGGGAATCCAGGACAGATAAACCTCTCAGGACATATAATGAGAGTAGTGATACCCAGAGGGTAAGAGGGAACTGATCACAATGATCTATATATAATCCCCTGCTTGGGGGATGGACAACAGAAAAGTGGGTGAAGGGAGACATCAATCAGTGCAAGACATGAAAAATAATAATTTATAAATTATCAATGGTTTATGAGAGAGGGGGGAAATGAGAAGCTGATACCAAGGCCTCAAGTAGAAAGAATGTTTTGAGAATGATGTACGAATGTGCTTGACACAATGGATCAATGTATGGATTATTATAAGGGTTGTATGAGCCCCCAGTAAAATGATTTGAAGAAGAAGAAGAAACAGCTGCAAACATCCATTATTCAGACTGTAAAATGTATTAAGTATCACTTTAGGAAAATTTGCGGGTATAAAATATAAAATGAAAACAATAAAGATTGATCTGAAACATTAATGCACTTAGATGGGCTGGTATTGGCTAATTGGCACCAGAAAATCATATGGTTTCCTCTGCTGGGAGTGATGAGTTGAAGAGGAATGGCCTCTCATTCATCATCAAAAAGAACACTTCAGGGTCTATCCTGACATACAACACCGCAGTAAGATAATATCCATATGCCTCAAAAGACCCATTAATATGACTTCTATTGCCATGTACACATCAACCACAAATGCCAATCAATGAAGTAATTAAATATTTTTTACCAACTTCAGTCTGAAATTAATCAAACATGCCATCAAGATACATTGATAATGACTAATGCTTAGGATGAGAATTCTTAGGACAATGACTAATTCTTAGGCTGACTAGTTCTTTGGAAACAAAGAAAAATTAGTAGTGGGAAAATTATCACCTCGATGACACAAACAACCTTGGAGATCAATGTTAGGATTTTGCAAGATCAATGACTTACTCGTGCATACCTTTTTTAAAATCAAGTAAATGCTGACTGTACACAGAGTCAGGAAAAAGAGGAGATGCTCTGCTTCTGTAAAGATTTACAGCCTCAGAAACCCCAAGGGAGTCCTACTCTGTCCTGTAAGGCTTCTCTGACTCAGAATTGACCGAATGGCTAAGAGTTTACATATACATGGGTCTCCCTGAGAGACTAAACAGGAATAACGTGAATTATAACTGGGAAAGAGAAGCCAGAGAAGCTCAATGTCATGAGTCAGAACAAAGCCAGGGGGCGATTAGAGAATAGATCATCAGATATTCATATGCCAGTTAGGTTGAAGCTGAAGAAAATTAATTCAAGTCCTTGAGATTCCACATACAATTTGAGTATATTACCCTGGAATTTAGAGACTATCTCAAGAAAACGCTTAATGCGTTCAATATTAATGCCAGAAGACCAGATGAGTTGAGGGACGACACTAGGGGCATCATACATGAAAACAGCAAAAGGTCGTCAGAAAGACAGGAAAGAAAGAAGAAACACCAAGGTGGTATCAGAAGATACTTTGAAACCTGCCCTTTGTGCTGGTAACATTTTTGGCAACTTGGCTGGAGCAGGGTGCTTAGTACTTGGTCAGTAAGGCTTCCCCCCTACTTGGCAGTTCTCTAGCTGAAAGAACTGGAAAAAAATTCTAAGCTTTAACTTTCAATGGCAAAAAATATTCAATGACACAGGAAACATCAGCAGTATGACTGAGTGCACTCTAGCAAAAATAATTGGTATGTTCAACCATTTCAAGGTGAAACATAGGAGCAAGAACCAATGGTTTTGAAAGAATGTGAAGAACCCAGCTGTATTGAAGGCACTGGCAAACAGACAAAAACAAAAAACAAGGCTCTGGGAATTGAAATATTTCCGCAAACAGATGCAGTGCTCTACATAGCGTACGATGGGGACCTATGGTAATTGTGATGGTTGACGTGGGAATATAGCACACTGGAAGCAGAAAGCCAAGTGAGAACCAGAAAGAGGCTTGAGCACCTGAGAGTCTCTGCCTTGCTTAGGACGCTGGGGAAGGACCCGAGAGAAAAGAGCTTGAGACTAGAAGTCCTCCAGTGGCGAAATGTCTGGAAATAGATCTAAACTTGGGGATACAAACTGATAAAGTATAAGGAACATTTTTGAGCATGCAAACTATTTGGTATTGGTTCTATAGGCAGGTCAGGGTCACTAGAGGCACAATGGTTAAAACAATCTTCTGTTCACTGGGAGAACAATGTGACCATAGGCTCCTTTAAAACTCTATAGCTTTGGAAATGCTCTGGGCCAGTTCACCTTTGTCCTATAGGGTCACTGTGAGTCATAGTTGACTCAACAGCAGTGTTTTCAGTTTGATATTAGTAGGTGTTCAATGTTATTCTGCAGAGCACTTGTGTTGAGAAGACAGGGCTTGAGAAGGTCATTTTGAGATAAGACAGTATTGGGATGTGTAGATGTAGAACACTGAGGAGACCTTTGCAGTCGTCCTAGAAGATGTAAGGATCTGAACTAGCCGGGCTGGCAGAGTGGGGAAGGAAAGATAAGGCCAACATGATAATCCCACTGAAGGAGTATCAAAGAGAAATAAAGGCTGGGAGCTGGTTCAGTTGGCTGATTGGACATCGTTGAGAGACGCAAGTATAGTAAAAACTTCACTACATTTCAAATGTGAAATATGCTTGTTGATGATGCTGCTCTAAAAGTGCATAACATAGCATAGTTATTAAGTGAAAGAGAGTTGGAAGCACACAGTTGGATTTCATCCTGGCTGGACCACTTACTAGTGAGAGAACTTGGACACTGCAGCCTTCCTAGATGTGTTTTATAATCTATAAGAGGGAGAAATTAATGCATATTTTTAATTAAATTATGTATTTTGCATTAGATATATTTTTTAATTTGCCTTAAGAGGAACCCATTTGCAAAGAAAACTGAGAAGTTGTTGCAAACACTTAAAAGAAAATGTCTTTTGATGTTGCATTAGTTAAATTTCTTTTATTCTCAAGTCAATATATTTAAGAATAAGCTTTGTGCTTTGGTAATTGTCAAGTACAGTATTTCTCAAATTTGAGAAATGACTGGATTTTAAAAAGTCTTTCACATGTAATGAGTTACTTTTAGAATATTCTCTAAACCTCCATAATATAAACCCAAAATATATTCTTACAATTATCTGAGAAATACAAAGCTAAACCAAATTTTCAAATTAAGTATAATTAGCAGTATAAATCTAGGAAAGTTCAAATGAAAAACATTACATAAATATGACAGCTCATTATAACATTGCATCTCTGATATTAGATTTAATAGTAAACAGTTATATATTTGAGTCTATGTTTATTCTGCTTCTCTATTGTTACTATAAATGTAACTTAGAAACTTCATATATGTATTTATATTTTAATAAAATTGTTAGATAAAAATTTTAGGGCTAGATTTAATTTAGGAAAATCAAACCTCACATTATTAGAACAAATTCTGCCAATGAACAAATCTTAAATACCAGCTTTAATAAAATGTTACAAATAGCTCAGAAAAAGTGTTTTGTTCATTTTAAGGTTAATATTGTAGTGAAAACAAAAACTGGTATTTATATCTAATCTAATAATAGCTAAGAGGAAAAGGAACAAAATTCTTCACTGCATATTTACTATTTTAATTACTACCCATTAAATGACACTCAGGAAAGATAGAATATGTGTAAACAAACTGCATGCAATAAAAATCTTTTATTTTAATTAGTTGAAGTGAATAGAAAGAATAGAAATATGCAGCTTAATGAAAATGGAATTAATATCCGTGTATAAATAAGGCAGGAGGCCATATGCTTTGCTTTGGGTTTTTCCTAAGTGTCATTTTGATCCATTGAGTTAGGAAAGAACTTTTTCTTCCTCTTTAGCCAATAAATTTGATGGTGATGAATGCTTACTTTTATTAAATGATTTGTATGAAACTATTAAATTGTTCACAAACGCTTTCTCGCTTATTCTCTTAATGTGGTTTTGATCCACTTGCAAGTATCAAACGAACCTTGAATTCTTGAGGAGAACCTGCTTAATGGTGGTGGTGGTGGTAGAGGTGCCATCGGGTCTGTTGTGACTCGTGGTTGGTTACCCTCTGTACTATGGAACAAAACACCAACAGCTCCTGTGCCATTCTCACAATGGTTCTTATGCCCGAGCCCACTGATGCAACCACTGTGTCAGTCCATCCTGCTGAAAGCCCTCCTCTTTTGCACCATGCTTCCATTTTATGACATGTGATGCTCTTCTCTACTGTGCCAATCCATCTCGTCATGGATTGCTTTCTTGCTTTCTCTCTCTGCCTCTCCACTTTACTAAGCATCATGTACTTCTCCAGGGGCTGGTCTCTCCTGACAGTATGTCCAAGGTATGGAAGACAAAGTCCCGCCATTCTTGCCGCTAAGGAGCACTCTGGCCTTACTTCTTCCAACACAGATAGGTTTGTCCTTTTAGAAGTTAATAGTCCATTCAATATTCTTCTCTAGCACCACAATTCAAATGCATCTATTCTTCTAAAGTTTTCCTTATTCAATGTCCAACTTTTACATGCATGTGATGTAATACAGAGTACAAAGAAGACCAAGGCCAATATCACATCAAAATGTGAGAGGCCCTAGAATAAGAAAATCAAAAGCAGATATGATACTTAACAAACTCAAAATTCAAGCCTGGAGTTGTGATATTGAATGATTCACTAGGTAAAATATTGAGCGATGCAGGAAGTATCAGGAGATGATGGAAGAAATGCACAAGGTCACTGTACCCCAAAGAGCTACCTGACATTCCACCATTCCAGGAGGTAGCATCTGAGCAAGAACAACGGTGCCGAAGGAAGAGTTCAAGCGGCACGGAAAGCATTGGCCAGAAACAAGGCTCCAGGAATTGATGGAACACCCACGGCCAGGTTTCAGAAAGCTGAAGCAGCAGAGGAAGCACTTACTCATCTATGGCAGGAACTGTGGGAGAGAGCTACTTGGCTGACTGACAGGAAGAGATTCATATTTGTGTCCATTCCAACGAAAGATGATCCAACAGAATGTTCAAATATAGGATGAAATCCTGGATCTCACACGTGAGTAGAATTTTGATTAGGATCCTCTAACAATGGCTGCAGCATTACATTGAAGGGAGCTACCAGCCAGGCTGCAGAAGTCCAGAAGATGTGGACCATGGGATATCATTGGTGACGTCCGATGGATTGTGGCTCATAATGTTGAGAAGAATGGCAATCCCAGAACGCTCCATTGTGCTCATTTGGGACTTGCATGGATCAAGAGACAGTTGTGCTAACAGAACCGGGAAATACACACCTTTCCAAATTCTGAGCCATGCAACGTTCCCTTGTTCTGTTCTCATCATTGTCTCTTGATCCAGTTATGGGTTCCACATAAGCACAATGAGGTGTGCTGGAATTAATATTTTGGTCAAGGCTATCCATAGTTCATTATTATCCACACAAATACCTTTGTGTGCTCAATGAAATGCAAGTCAACATCTTACTGGTATTCTCTGCTCTCAGCCAAAACCTCTACGATGTCAGCAATGATAGATCCCTTACTCCGCATCTTCTGAGTCTGGCCAGAACCTCTGGTGGCTCCCTGTTAGCATACTGTTGCAACTGTTATTGGAGGATCTAGAGCAAAATCTTACTGCATGTGAAATGATATTGTTTCATAATTTGAGTATTCTGTTGGGTCACCTTTCTTTGAAATGGGTACAAATATGGATCCCTTCCAGTCAGTTAACAAAGTCGCTGCCTTCCAAATTTCTGGGTACAGATATGTGAATGCTTCCAGTGTTTCATCCGCTCGTTGAAGCATTTCAGTTGGTGTTCCATTAATTCCTGGAGCCTTGTTTTGGGCTAATGCTTTCAGTGCCGCTTGTGAAACCAAGCAAGTTAAAATCCTTGACAACTTCAATCTCCTCTCCTTTTATCAGATGGTAACTTTTGGCCCATTTCTGAGGGTTTTAGAGTAACTATCAAAAATAACTAGTAGACATTCAACAATTTCCAGATTGAGGTTGTCAAAGATTTTAACTTGCTTGGCTCCACAATCAGTGCAAATGGAAGCAGCCTCATGAGATCACCAAGGCATTCCTTTAAGTAAATGTGCTGCCCACACCTCTTTAAAGTGTTGAACTGCAAGCAGCTTACTTTGAGGACTGGGTTGTGCCTGACTTTGTGGTGGTATTTGCAATCACCTCATATGCACTCGAAAGTTGGACATTGACTTTGGTACACTTTTACCCTCGTTTTCCTTACCTTTCTAATTATATTCCAAGGACACTTTCCATCAAAGGTCTGCTATAAGCAAATAATTATGTTCCACAGTAGGGTATTGGGCAAACAATCTTTAGTTAGATTAATATGAAATTTGAGATCTGGATGAACATTTTACAGGCCTGTTAGTTTTGTAGTTAGCTGAGTCTGCAGAAGAAAATGGTCTAGGGGAAGTACTGTATCTACTCATGTATATGCCGATTTTGTCAGCACACTTGTTATGCAGTTTTAGTGGTAAAATTAGGTGCCCCGGCTGAGACTCGGGTTGGCTTCTACTGGAGTGTATACGATATGTGTCTACACGTTAAGCCTGGGTGGAACGTGGGGCGGGCACTGAGTATCTGTGTACACTCAAACACCTGGAATACTCGAAACCTCTCTCTCCTCAGCTGTAAAACGAGCAGTAAGAAATAACAACCAAACCATCATCGGTAGGACTCTACCAAGTTTGATATCTATCTCTGCAAAGGATTCTGGTTATTTTTATTATTGTTTTCAGTATAAAGCAGCAAGTATTTAACACCTCACTACCTGCTTAGCTTATTGTAGTTCTCAGTCCCAGGCAGCGTGCATTGTAAACGTTCCCTCGCTCCTGTCCAGTTCACTCTTGAAGGAAGTTTCACACTCTAGATTCCGATGAGAGACCAAGACTATCAAAAAGCAGACAGGCTTTGGGATTTTGGTTTCATCCCTTCCTTCCAACCCACACGATCTTTGAACCTTCTTCGCCAGCACCGTAATTCAAATGCATCAATTCTTCTCCAGTTTTCCTTACTCCAAATTTATTGTATCTATTGCCTTTTAAGCATTTGTTCATCTGAATTTCTTAGAGGGCACGAGGATGCATAGAGGTGGAATTCTATGATTAAGGGATCGTTTCAGATTACTTGCAGCCGCCCTCTGTCTTGTACAGGAGCCCGCTGGGGGAGTGGGCGGCTAGCCACAACGACACCGGCTGCTCCTCAGGAGAAAGATGAGGCTTTCTACTCCCTTAAGAGTTGCAGTCTACCCTGTCGCCGTGTCAATATGAGTTGGAATTGATTCAAAAGCAGTGAGTTCAGCTTGTTTGGTGTTCTATGCTCTTGTGCAGGCTGACTAAGAAGAGCTTGGTCAGGTTTGGGCTGTGATAAGCAGGGGTGATAAAGAGAACGTCATTATTAGAAACTCTTCAAAAGTGTGTATGAGAGCATTGTCTGCAGCATCGCAAAGGAGCAGCCCTTGCAGGAGCCAGTGGGATCGGAGTCATGTGCTAAGTGACTGGAGAATAAAGTGGGTGGAGCGTGGCTTATCTAGAAGTGGATGACAGGGACAGCCACGCAACGGGTGACCTCTTCCTCTTCCACTATGCTCATTTGGTCTTATGCAAGAATTCCAGACAAAACAAGTGTACATAGAGGGGCAAGAAATCGTGGATCCTCTCTGAAGGACAAAGGAAGAGTTCTCCTAGAGAAGCTTCAGTTAATCAGGAAAAAGGGACTAAATATACGTTAAGAAAATCTAAGTGAAAACCCCTTATTTCTTCTTCGTTTCTTCAACAGGAGCAAGGCATCATCCTTTCCCTAATGTAGCGTGCTGAGCTGGTGGTCCTGACTGATCGGTAAGATGTTAGTTAACTTGGTCATCTTTACCTTTTAATCACAATAAAGGTAAACTATGTGAGGGTGAATGGTGTCAGTTGCAAGAACAAGTCCAGAATTTCTCTTTTTCACACAAAATTGTTTACATGAACTACTGTGTGTGTGTGTGTGTGTAGTAGCCTTACACACTTTGGACATGTTGCCAGGAGAGAGAGCAGTCCCGGGAGAAGGACATAGTGCTTGATTATGTAGAAAAAGAGGAAGACACTCAAGGAGGTGGATTGACACCGTGGCCGCAACCATGGGCTCAAGCATAAGAACACTGGGGGGGGGGGGGGGGAAGGGGTACAGCACCAGGCAATGCACGTTCTCATGTGCACAGGGTTTCTCTGAGTCAAAACAAACTCGCGGGCGCCTTCCAACAACAACCCAAATCCTTAAAAGGAAACGTTCATTCCATCCATGAAGTGGAGATCCTGAGGAAGCAGGCGGGCAAGGTCAACATTTAGCAATATATTCTTCTAATCAAAATTTTTTTGTTTCATAGGAGATTTTATAGCGCATCTCCTTATATGTACAGACATATATGTATATGTGAGATGCATAATGGGTTTCAGTTTCAACCATGTGCGGGGCTGGGGAGTAAATGCTAAACTGTTCTCCAGCAATCTAATGCAAGCACACATTTACACCCTCTGTCTTAAAAGGCAGCCTGTGACTTTTCTATCATGTATAGTACATACGTTTATTTTATTCATAGGAGCATATCATATATAATTAAAGGTATATCATATATATCACTTTAGTGATAAAGAAGAATATCTGGTTTTTTTTTAAAATAAAGGTGCAGAAGGCATAGGTTTCTTAAACAGACCTGGGGAAATGAAGGAGCAATCTTTAGGGGTAGGCTAGTTTAGGCAAGTTGACTGAAGGGATATATAAAGAGAACACTATTCTTATGATGTAAACTGTATAATAATAAAATAAATGTAAAATGGTCCCAAAGATCCTATTGATTCAGTAACAGCAGCATGAGAAGGGATTCCACGTTTCGGTCACTGTTATTTCTTCTAAAAAAAAGTCCGTGGATTTTTCAAAGAAAATTGGCGACGCCTTTCCAGCATGAAGTGCTCAGTGGTCCTTTTCTAACCCCGTGACTTTAGCTGTCTGTGAAACAAGTAGGGTAAATGTGTGATGTTTACAGGATGCCGCTTATTTCCCTGCACTGAATATCTAAGCCTAGACTAAGAGGGGTCCATCAACTAGCTGACACATGTCATGTTATTGAGTTATGCTCTTAAGAGCTATGAAATCAAATGCATACAGAATATATATGTGTATATTCTAAATATGTAAATGCATCCAGGGTCCCTCACAATAAATGAATGAAGATAATAAGTAATTTAGACCTGGAGTTCAGCAATAGTAGAATGTTATAACACTTTTGCTATGCAGGTTTGCTGTTAAACTGGGGCAAAAATAATGCTTGAAGGCAGGTGTTACCCCTTGTCTATAGTTGTTCTTATATACCAGCCTCATTTTCTAAATCATTTGAAAAGACAGTGAGTTTAAATATAAGGCACTTTAACATGAAACTAAATAGTAAGGATAAAATTTTTTGTAACGTTGACATTTCATCACGAGGGAAAATCGAAACAGGGTGTGGAGTAATTGAATGGCTTTTTCCCCCCACAGCCCAACCTTTGGGAAATCAAAATGATCAGCATGCATCAGATGATAACCCGTCATTTTACCTGTAAAGGAATGTAAAGGTGAAGTTCTATAAATAGCGAGTGCCAAACGAATATGTGCAGAAATTAACTTTTTTATTATATATCATATAATGTAGTAGTAAAGTTTTTTAAGTGCATGAATAAAAAGTTAGTGAAATTACAGGAGGAATAATCTATATAGCTATAATAGGTGCATTCCCTGTGCATCAGAAAGAAAAAAAAAAGAGTTTTCACTCAATTTGGCCTAAAACTTAGTGTTCAGGTTCCCAGGATTCTGACATCAGAACCCGGATAACTCTGATTAGAACCATAGGGGCTTTACAATAAAAGCTAAAATATTGACCATATGATGGCAAAAAGTCTTATTTTGTGGTTAACGTATTCTCTCCTAGCTACTCTCTGATGAAGTTGGTGGGGCTGTGGAGGAGGACCGCCTCCGCCGGGGCGAGGACCTGGGCCGCTCGGTGCTGTAGGCATCTGGCTTGTCGTAGTTCTCCAGTTGAGTCTCCATGAGATCTCTTTGCTGCTGTCTGATGGTCTGGCTGATGAGCCCAGGCAGGGCATGGATGCTACCAATCAAAGTCTCTAGTTTTGTCTCCAGGGTAACAATCCTCTTCTCAAAGTCTTCACTCCTTTCATTTAAGTCGGAAATCATATCATACATGATGTTCTGGGTCTGTAAAACAGGATACAGGTACAGGAAGAGAGAACGAAGAGACTCAATGGCTCTTTCCTGGAAGATGCTTCCCAATGTAACACAGGAACTCAGCTACCTAAATGGTTGACCTTTCAAGTGAACTTGGACGGGTCTGTCTAAGGCCATGATCTAGAAAAGTAAGGTTTTGGACTTTAATTTGATTCAGAGGCAGAAAGGGTGAAGCTTCTTTTCATAGTAAATCTAATGATTTTAGATTGTGTAAAGATAAACCAGCAGGCTTCAAAATAATATTTATGTAGTTGGGCAGTCATTATAAAAAATCAGCTTATGAAACTGAGTTTCCAATATAGAATATTAACGAGGGCAAGGCTACTTTTTAAAAGCAGATTTAAAGCACAATAAATAATAGGACAGATGATCTTGGGATGTAGCAGACATTTTGAGGATGGAATATGAATGAAGTTTGAAACAAACTGGTTTAATGGAGTACTTTAGTAACTTAAAGAAGTAAAAAAAATTCAGAGTATTTTTTATCGTCCTATGTTCCAAATGATATGTCTTCCTCCATTTAGTCAAATGCCATTTGGCAGATTACTACCGAGAGAGTACACAGTTAGAGGAGACGTTGGACATGGAAGCATGCTCTCCCCTTTAAAACAGAAAAAAACCTTTTCATTGTGAATTGGAAGAAGGTTTACAGAGGAAATGGGTTTTCCCTTAAACAATTCACATACAGTTATGTCATGGCATTGATTGCAAACCCCGCAATGTGATATCCTCTATCCCACTTCCTCCCCATATTTCCCAGCTTTATTCTGCCTCCTTTCTTCACCGTCTATGCATTCTGAATTCTGTCTTTGGACCAGTGCTACTGTTTTGACCTCAGGTGGCTTATTATTCCAAGGACTGCCTATCTCCCTAGTGTTCTTGTTCACCTTAAAGACCTATTTAGAATTCGGTTTCAGGATGGAATGCTGAATGGGGACCTGAGTCTTGTGGTTTTTACCAATCTCCAAGATTGATACAATTCCAATACCCTCTTTAGCAATGTCTTTATTGTTGATAAATATAGTTTTATTTTGAGAGTGAATTTTATTTGCCAGAAAAACTAATAAATTTTATCACCGTGGTAAAATAATTTGGGGATTATTAATATAGTTCTAAAGAAGAGGCATGATTTTTAAGTAAAGATATTGAGAACTAGCCATACATTACATTCTAGAAAGTGAGTGTCTTTTTGAAAGACAATTTTAAGAATCTTCTTTTTCTAATGTTTCCATTTTACATTCTTCTGAATGTGCCTATCTTAAGTAACCAATCTTAATACTTAATCCTATATTGCCTGACCAGTAGAAATACTGTGGATGTACTTGTTCTCTGATAGATTTGCAACTGAACTACAAGTAAAAAATCACAAAGTTATCTCAGAATCCACTTGTGTTTCCTATTGTACGTCTAAATCACTCTACATAGGAAAGCCTTTAGTGTGTACATTGAACAACTGATATCAGGAGAGTGCACCCTCGTGTCAGAGCTTTAGAAAAAGTATTCTTTTAAGTTAGACTACCACTTTATATGTGATTTGTTACAGTTTGATTCATCCGTTAACTAAATTTGGGGTGGGCTCCTTCTGAAGCTGCTCTAACAGATACGACCCGGGAGTCTGACCACATAGACACGTACCTTTGCCAGGTCCACCAAGGTGTTTGCTTGGTCATTTAGTTTCCTCTGTTCCATTTTCACACTTCTCAATCTAAAAGACAGAAGTTGAAGTCAGACAGGTCCCTTTTTTCTCCTGGGTACCTTACGGCTTCCAAAGAGCATGCACAAAATTGACAAGAGCAAATGACTGCGTGGATACTGCCTGGAATCTTTGGGGTAAACTCCAAAGTGGTTATGTGTCTAGTACAATGAGAAGCATGCTTCCCCAACACCACAAAAAGGAAAGGAGAAAGAGCAAGGAATGAGATGTCCTCAAGGACAACTATTTACCAGGAAGTTAAAGTCCAATTCAGAAAGGCTCATAAGGGTTTAACCAGATGAGAAAAAAGCCAACACATTCCTTAAAGCCCAGTATCGTGGCAAATAGACATAGGAAGAAAGAGGCAAAGCATCTGGAAGTTTCTCGATGTAGGAGCAATGAGCACCTTCCTATGCCGACATGGCTAGATACAGGCATTAGCCCTGTTTAGTCTGAAATGGAGTGGGTTAGGGATTTAAACCTGATGAAACACAGTGATAAGTGAGATTCTTACGAACAAAAACAAAGCTTTTATTCAACCAGCAGCAAGGTAACTCAAAAACACGTAATTCTCTTATTCTTCAAGGTATTTCATTTGTAAACTGCCATTGAATTTGAAGGAGGGCCAGACCATGCCCTTGGGAGAATTTCCTTTAATTTTTAGTAGGGACTAAAATAAAGGGGACAATTAAATGTACCTGACAGGTTACTTTTAGTGAATTTTCAAAACCCTTTTGTGTAGCTAATTGACAGTCAAATGGCTGCCACTGGAAAAAATATTCAGAATGAGGACTTCTGTTTATTAATTTATTTAGTAATCTGGCTAGTGCTTATTCAAATTATATTACCAGAAATTCAGATTTCCCAATGAAAGAAAAGCGGTTCTTTAAACCTTGTTTCAACAACAACAACAACAAAGTAGCAGCTTACTCTGAGCTACTTGGTGAAGAAAAAGAAACAAAGAAAATCCATGCTAACTTTATATCGATGATGAGTCATTTTACAAACTATACTTTTAATGCTGAATAGATGGCTCTTGGTTATTTTTCAATTTCAATTAAAAGGTAATTACATAAAAAGAAAGAAATTCATAGGGCAAGATTTTACTGCCAGGAAATTTCTCTAACAAATGTGCATGTGGTTTTAATTCATGTGGTTTTAGCAATTTATTTCCATTTTAAGTATGGGAGATGTTCCAGTGTACAGAACCTTAAAAATATATGTGTAGATCCAATATAAAGCTGAGAAAGTTTTGTTTTTTTAAAGTACTTACAATAGTGTCTTTCAGCTATACTTCTTGGTCTTTGCCTTCTAAAAACAAGCTACACAATAAAGATCCCTCAGCCATCAGGTCAATGCAGAGAGGCGCACTGGAGCAGCAATGCGGGCACGGACCGCTGTGCACTGGCCTCGTGTGACATCCCGTTTCCTTGTATGGGAAATGGCTGCTGAGGAATTGCTGGCTTTATACCACCGGAGGGTCTCCTGGCGGTACTCTAGACCTTAAACAATTCCCGAACTGACAGACAGGCAGACAGATAGAGATGTACTCCCTGTAGTTCCCTTCTAATTCTTGATTGTTGCCAGAAGTGTTTCTGGCTGGTCTTAGCCTGTCTCATCTCCTAACCCCTTCCATCCCCTTCAGGAAAGAGAGACACAGTGCAGGATCGGGGTCCAAAGCATTCTGCACTGTCTCAAAAGCAATACCGGTGTTTTAATTGTCAACTACAGGGGGTTAGTTTTTCCATGTATCAAAGAGGCTGATATCCAGCTTCCTTTTCGCAGTGAAGTCAGTGATCGTGTGGTCGCTCACGAATGCCTGCCATTTAGGATCACTGGGTCAGGGATCTGGGACAGCCCGGTGCACAGAGGCAATCTGACCTCCGCAAGGCAGGTGGTAGGGCTGCAGCTGGTCCCTTGGTGAGGTGAGCATGTCATCTTACTCACAACGAAACCTAACTTACTGCTTTAAGCTTGCTGTAATATGTGCTTGACAGTAGAATTTTGCCCATTTTATTTTCTTCTACTCGGGAAACCTAATATAGAATATATCCCCATTTGATTGGAACTCCCAATCTTCTCTGAACTAAAGGCATCGTGCTGATCTTTAGACTGCCAGTGCTAGAGGGGGACTGGTGCACAAGCTACTGAGCTACAGCTGCCAGAATAAAAGGTAACATGCAGATAGAGACTACACTTTCCCCACAAAAGAAGAAGAAACATATGTTGATTTCTTCCTTGTGAACTTCACTTATCACAGGAAAATATCATGATTTTGGATCACATTTCCATAGCAGCAATCAGACTACTAAAATTCACAAATAAAAGATCCGCTGGGTGCATGCAGCCAGTAGGAAATTCTGCAAATGTTCAAAGGAGTGGCTCACGCAACTTACTTCCGAGCTCTATTTTCATTTTGTTGAAATAAAAAGACAAAACAAAAGAAAAGAAACTGTAAAATATCCTGGAATAAAATCACACAGAGTGGAGTTCAGTTGTGCACAGGGGGCTCGATTCATTGGCTGGAAGATCCTGAAGTGATTCGGTAGGATTTGGCATGTAGATCAAAGAGGACACACTGTCCATTTGCCATCCTTCTTCTGGTGAAAGAACTTAAATATGATGTCATCTTGGCCTCTTTGAAAGAGGAAGTTAAGCAATAGGAAGTATTCTTGCCATATTTTTGCCAATGTGATAAGGTTAAAAGGAAGGGCAATATTCAAAATAATGTTGCCTGATAGGCTTTTTTGGGGGAGGGAGGTGGTACCATCTTGTCTCGTCACAAGCTTGGCTTCCTGGAGGCTAGATCATCCAACACTCTGTGCCATACGGATTATGTATATTGAATTTTTTGGTTTGAGGCAAGTTCATGTGGCTTGGTGGGTCCACAGTTGGGATATAAGAATGGGACACACTAATAGTTAACACTGCCACCAGAAAATGGCTTAAGAGATAGAGAAGCAAGAAGTCTCCCAACACCAAGTGCCAATCCAAAAAGGTAGGCACGTGACTGACAAGGAGCCTGGAGAGTGCAGGGTCCACCTGCGATCCGAGAGGCCTCATCTTGGGGAGAGAGGCTGTGAGGTGTGGGAGGGAGAAAGACAGTCGAGATTGAGAGGGGTCAGTAGAAGGTGGGAGAGAGCTACCGAAAAGCGCTCCAGGAAAATCACAGAAGAGGAGAGACCAGGAGAGCACTCTTAAATGAATTTGTAAAATTGCCCTCATCCACCAAGGACTGATTTAACCTGGTCCTGACAGACCAGAGTAAGGCCCGCTGAGACTGAGCACCGGGCGATGGCCTGCCCTTCAGAATCGAGCCCGGTGTGCTTGCCTTCATGATATCACGCCTCAACTTCCAGCACGAAGTCAGCATGAAAGCTCGCTGTGCCTGATTAGGATAATCTAGTCAAACCAGCCCACACCGGCTTACTTAGTTACCTAGTTTCTCACATATAAATACCCCCTGCCCTGCCCAAAGGAGATCCAGACTAGTTTACAAAACAATTCAGAACATTTTTTTTTTTAGAGTTGCTTTGGAAATGCACCTGGCTGGAGAAGAAACAGAATGAGAGCTATCAGATAGAAGCAGAAGAACCCCAAGTGGCTTCTTGTACCAGTCTATGCCCAAGTCGCTAGGGGAAGGGCCGGCTGACCCTTTGCCACAGTGCCCTGAAGATCAGCTCAGCATGCTACAGGATGCCCCTGCCAACAGCTTACAGTTTTAAATTTAGTTTCCCTGATTTTTCTAACCTTTTATTATGAAAAATTTCAAACCTGCAGAAAGGTTGAAAGAATTTTCCAGTGAACACCCTATACCCACCACCTACATTTTCTGCCAAGTTTTTGAGTGGGAATGCATGCAGATGTAAGTCTGCAGTGAGTCAGAGTCGACACCATGGCAGTGAGGTTTTTAAATTGGCGGTGGTATCTGGAGAATCAGCCATGACCACAGGACTAGATTACAAAGATTGTCGAATCTATGTTTAGAATGTGCTGCTATATGAAAAAACATTCCCAAGGAATCAAAGCAGGTGGGTTAGTTTTAAAATTTAATAGGTTACACTGGAAACATGGACACAAGTAAGATCCCAGGAGCGGATGTGTGTTCGCTCTAGTCTATACATAGGCTGGTCACACGCAGCCACTCCGTGCCGTCTCACGCCCACCAAGGAAGTTTCCTGTTCTGTATATGTGAACAACAGGGGTTATCATTGCGAGTACAAAGAAATTATTTCCCCACTTTATGGCAGGTGCACCTCTTGAGTGCACGTGGGCGTTGCTGTGTTGTCTGGTTTGTGGGAGGAACACCCGCTCCTACAGGAGAGCTGTGCCAGGTTAGTCACTGGAAGAAGGGCCCAGTCCTCCAGCGGGAGGACAGGTCTGAGGATGTAGAGGCAAAGGTGCAGCCTCTCTGAGGGGTCTCGGGTCTGAAGTTCGAGGAACCGTGATGCTCTTAGGCGATAGTGCATGGTTACTGAGGTCATCGTGACATCTAGAAATCGGACTTCCTCTGATCCAGATCTAATGTAGTGGTCCTCTCTGTGATTTCCCCTTTTAATTTGTCCTCGATTGTGAAAACTTACTTTAAAATGATAGTCTTTTTCCTACATTGAAGAAAAAGCATAATTATGCATCCAATCAAGTCACAAAACGACAAGGAAATGTGGCCTTCTTAGGAACGCATGTTCCTGGTGGCAAGGCAAAGAGCAGGTGTGAGGAGCAGCGAGGGCCAGCTCCGCGACCACACGTGCAGAGCCTCCCTGGGGCATGTGTGCTCTCCTTTCACTACGGAAGGTAGAAACTGTCCTCGAGTGCTCAGACGTGCACAATGATGGACGTATTCCATGTTCCTAGGGAGCCCTAGTTAAGCCGGTCAACGGGAGGGGCGGGGGAAAGGACAGGAGAATGTACGGTGATTTCCATGAGGAGCTAAGCACTAGACAGGCACAGCTCAGCGACACTGTGGGCCTTGTTCCAAACAGCCACACTAAAGTGAAGATCACATTAAGTCGCATTGCTTTTCTGTTTCCCAGTGCATATAACAGGTATGATTACAGCATTCATTAAGAGCTGTGGTGGTGCTGTAGGTTAGGAATTGGTACTTCCTGCAAGGTCAGCAGTTCAAACCCACCAGCCACTGCTGGAGAGAAAGATGAAGTGATCTGGTCTGTAAAGACTTACTGCAGTGGAAACCCCACGTATGGTCTCCATGCATTGGAATCTACTCGATGGTGAGGGTTTCTTTTAGTTTATTAAGTATGCAATAGTCTTAGGAAAAAGTTTGAAGCATTAAGATTACCAAAACGTGGCACAGAGACAGGAAGTGAGCATATGCCGTTGGGAAAATAGCACCAAGTGACTTGCTCAATGCAGGGTTGCCAAAAACCTTCCATTTAAAAACAACAACAACAATATCTGTGAAGTGCAATAAAGTGAAGCGTAATGAAATGAAGTATGCCTGGATTATAAATACATCACCACATATACTCGTGTATAAGCTGAGTTTTTCAGCACAGTTTTAGTGGTGAAATTAGTTGCTTCCGAGATGTTCAAGGGATCAGGTATCAAGCATCAAGGAACAAAAGAGAATATCATTGTAAATGTGGGACAGTACAGAGTGGGGACCCAAAGCACATATGTACATAACTGGACATCCCCTTATAGAAGGGTCGCGGGGAGATGAGCCAGTCAGGGTGCAATGTAGCAACGATGAAACACCCAACTTTCCTCTAGTTCCTAAATGCTTTCTCACCCCACTATCATGATCCCAATTCTACCTTACAAACCTGGCTAGACCAGAGGATGTACACCGGTACAGATAGGAACTGGAAACACAGGGAATCAGGACAGATGGTCCCTTCAGGACCAGTGGTGAGAGTGGCAATTCTGGGAGGGTATAGGGAAGATGAGGTAGAAAGGGGAACTGATTACAAGGATCTACATATAACCTTCTCTGTAGGGGATGGACAACAGAAAAATGGGTGAAGGATGACGTTGGATATGGCAAGATATGACAAAATAATAATTTATAAATTATCAAGGGTACATGAGGGAGGGGGAAATAGAGAGGGAAGAGATAAAAATGAGGAGCTGATACTAAGGGCTCAAGTAGAAAGAAAATGCTTTGAGAATGATGATGGCAACAAATGTACATATGTGCTTGTCACATGGCTGTATGTATGGATTATGATAAGTGTTGTATGAGCCCCCAATAAAATGATTAAAAATCACGTGCCTCGGCTGTTATTCAGGTCGGCTTATACTCGAGTATATATGGCACCTAAATATGTACAATGCAAATTTCTGTTTCAGTGCTCTCTTGTCCCCTGAGGGCGAGTTCAGAATGGAGAAGATGCATTTTGGCATAGATCGACAGACCTTTTCTTACCAAGGTGGGAGTCACAAATGTTAAAAGCAAGCCTGCATAGCATCATAGTTTACACCTGAATGACTAATACTTACAGTAAAGTGGTGTGAGCCTAGGAAAGAAAGACCCTGTGCCTTAAAATTATCATTAAAATTGACTGCCTACCAGTGTCTACTTTGGAAGTCTATGTCAGTCATGTGATACAATGACACTTACATGGCCTGAAGAACTTAAGCACAATTAACAGTGATTTCATGGATAACTCAGAATGAAACTCAATAAATACAGGGTCTAGAGTAACTATAACAGCGTATAACACACAGATGATCTCAACATTTTGACGAAAGATAAAACACTATATGCCACTATCTTTAAATGAAGTTGTCTAACAATATCTTCAAAAACTTGATAGTTCTTACAATGCAAATTTTTCATTCCGGATTTCGCAATAGATACACACTAAATATAGAAATATATAGAAAAATAAGTTGAAATAAATAAAACTTTAACCGACATGATTCTTTCTAAAGATAGAAAACGAGAAGAGATTTTAATTAAAATGTTAAACAAGGATCCAATGCATAATAAATAATTTTTAATCATGTAAGAAATTGGCAGTTTTTCCTCAGGATTTCATTTATATAGTTATTAAATTCCCAAATCGTGTCATCTGGGAACAAACACGCAAATGTTATCTTCTTTCCTAGCTCATTCAAGAATGATAATCAAGAACAGGAAGCCAACGCCAGGGCGATAAAAGCAGGATGACAATGGAAAACAGTACTTACTGATGAATAGCTTGCAAGAATTTTCTCTGATGTTTTCTTACTTTTGCATGATCTATCTTTTTTACTAGTTTTGTATTTTTGTAAATTAGCCATGTTTCCCTGAGTACATTGGCAGCTGCGTTTTTCACCTGTGAAGAAAACAAAGCAATGGATAAATCCCACTCAACATTGCTTGGGACCATGGTTTTCCTCCTAATAGTCAGAGTGGGTTTTAACTCTTTTATAATAACTATCACTCAATAACCACTTTCCTTTTTCTTAAATCTATGCCTTTCCAGAAGTGATTATTTCTTTGTTTCTCCCTTGGAACATTTACACTAAAATATTCTGATAGTACTGAGTTTTTGTTGCTGTTGCTACACTCTACCTCCCTTCATCAGGAACCTTTTTTTCTTTAAATCAAAGTGGCGATTCTTCCACCTGGAGATCTGCAGTTCTCCAGTTCCCTGGGGAAAAGGCAAAATGCCAGCAGGACTAGGTCGATCTTGTCCTCTGCACGTTGGCTGCGTGCTTCTGGCTGTGTGCAATAGAAAGGGCATGCGTTCCTTGCTTAATGTAGGTGGATGCCGAGCCTATAGGCTCCCCATGTAATTTAGCAATTTATATGCTTAGTGCAGTTTCATTAACTGATTGAGAGTTTGTGTTTTATTGGAAATTTAAAGAAATTCCATTTCCAATGGATGGGGAAATTTAAAGGATGCAAGCATGATAGGAACACTGGTAAGGCTTATTTCAGCTATTGGGAATTACACAGTCTTTACTAAAAGTATTTAATCACTTGCCATTTTGAGTAAGTCTTCAAAAATTCTAACAATATCCATTGACCTCTTCTTTCTTGTATTACATGTATGGTGGCCCCAGAAATATGGTTTAGGCTTGTAGTTTATGAATTTGTTCCATTTAAACTTTAGAGTGATGTTTAACAGTACAAAGGTAAGTAAAAAAAGTATTGCTAGTAGAGGTTTAATTCATCCACACAGAGGTTTATTCAAAAGAAAATATGTTTAAATATGTCTTGGTGAGGAGTGGATGATGGCAGACAAGTTCTCTCAGTAACACACTTGTCTTCATCTTACTACGGTCCGTGCCTTCAAACAAGGTCAAATCCAAACAGTAACTCCAGAGCCAACCTGCTTGGCCAGTTCAATTCAAAGCAGATAGGTCAGTTCGGAAGGTGATGGTGTTTTCTTGGGATTCCAAAGAGGTAATCTTGATAGGTTCCCTATCAAGAAGGCCATAGGGTTATTGAGGCTTTATGATGAAGTGTTAAGAGAGTTGAAAACTGTACTGGTGAAAAGACGGCTAGGAAAGTTACACCATCTCCCCCCCCCCACCCCACTTCAACACGTCAAGGTATCTGCTCATTCTTCATGGGTAGCAAGGGCTGTCTCATGAGGATTTTGCTGGAAAACTACTCCAGCAACCCTATGGACTCTTTTGTTCCCCTCTACATCAAAGAACATCAAACAGGAACACGACTTGAGTCCTCGGGGGAGCTCCCAACTGCCATTTTGATGCGATGCAAAGCAGACGGCACCGAATGCTTTGGGAATGGATGCAGGAGATGGAAACTGTTTGTAGAAATGCACAGACTAGATGGAGGATGTGTTTGGAAACAAGGGCTTAATGCTTTTAATAGTTTGGTTTAATAGAGGTTTCTATGATTTTTTTAGCAATTGTTTTTTACTTGTCTTCATATTTCACAAACAGAGACACAGGCTGGTACACAGTGCTGGATGAGAGATCACAACCTTCCAAGATAGTGTTCTGTGGGGGACAGGACAATGAGCTGGTATTGAAGACTGGTTCTACATTCTTGACTTCATCATTAATTGTGTCAGGCTGAGAAAACTAACCCATTTCATAGGGATTCAATTTTTTGAAACATGATGATGTTTAAAAAAAAAGTCCAAACTCACTGCCATTGAGTTGGTTCCAACTCATAAAAACTCTACAGGGCAGGGTAGCACTGCCCAAGGGTTTCCAAGACTAAATCTTTTTAAAAAAATCATTTTATTGGGGGCTCATACAATTCCTATCACAATCCATACATACATTCATTGTATCAAGAACATATGTACATTTGTTTCCATCATCATTCTCAAAACATTTGCTTTCTACTTGAGCCCTTAATATCTGCTGCTCATTTCCCCTCCTTCCCCACTCCCCCTACCTCGTGAACACTTCATCATTCATAAATTGTTATTATTGTCATATGTTACACTGCCCGATGTCTTCCCCTGCCCTCTTCTCTGCTGTCCATCCCCCAGGGAGGAGGCTATACGTAGATTCTTGTAATCAGTTCCCCCTTTCTACCCACATTCCCTCCACTCTCCAGGCATCACCACTCTCACCACTGGTCCTGAAGGAGTCATCTGTACTGGATTGCCTGTGTTTCCAGTTGTTATCAGTACCTATATACATCCTCTGGTCTAGCCAGATTTGTAAGGTAGAATTGGGATCATGATAGTGGTGGGGAGGAGGAAGCATTTAAGAACTAGAGGAAAGTTATATGTTTCATCGCTATACCCTGCATCCTGACTGGCTCATCTCCTCCCCACAGCCCTCCAGTAAGGGGGTGTCTGGTTGGCTACCAATGGGCTTTGAGTCTCCACTCTGCACTCACCCACATTTACAATGATATTATTTTTTTGTTCCTTGATGCTTGATACCTGATCCCTTTGACAGCTCATGGTCACACAGGCTGGTGTGTTTCTTCCATGTGGGCTTTGTTGCTTCTGAACTAGATGGCCACTTGTGTATCTTCGACCCTTTAAGACCCCAGATGCTATATCTTTTGATAGCCGGGCACCATCAGCTTTCTTCAAATTTGCTTATGCACACGTTTGTCGTCAGTGATCATATCAGGAACGTGGGCACCCACTGATATGATTTTTAGTTCTTTGATGTCTGATAACTGGTGCTTCTACACCTCGTGGTAAGACAGGTTAGTGTGCTTCTTCCATGTGGGTTTTGATGCTTATCAGCTATATGGTCGCTTGTTTATCTTCAAGCTTTTAATACCCCAGATGCTATATCTTTTAATATCTGGGCACCATCAGCTTTCTTCACCATATTTGCTTATGCACACATTTTTCTTCAGCAATTGTGTCGGGAAGGTGCGCATCCTGGAATGCCAATTTAACAGAACAACGTGTTCTTGCATTGAGTAAGTACTTGAGTGGAGGCCCAATGTCCATCTGCTGCCTTAATACTAACCCTATAAATATATGCACACAGATCTGTTTCCCCACACTCTTATATAAATATATTTACATATGTACATTCCAGTCTTTAGACCTCTATAAATACCCTTTGTCACCTAGTTCTTTCCTCTATTTCCTTTTACTTTCCTCTTCTCCCACTATCATGCTCAGCCTTCATTTGGGTTTCAGTAATTTCTCTCGGTTACCTTGCCCTTGCTGAATCCCTACCAGACCTCTCACACGCTGACTGTAAATCTTTACATGTGAAGAAAGCTTCATCGTTCTGCTGAGCAGTGGGTGGTTTTGAACTGCTGATTGTGCAGTTAGCAGCCTATTATACCACAGCCTATTATACCACTAGAGCTCCTATGAGGTGGTTAGAGAATTATTATTATTAAAGTTCTTTTCAGTGTTTAGACTTATAAGGAAGTCTAAGAATTGCACTAAAGCTATAGCCCCAAGTATTTCTTTTTCACAAGAACCAAGACAATATCTGGTTTGTTGGGTGATGGTAAATCTTTGTAATGTTGCTGAAGTTTTCCTTTTGAGTGAAGCTGTTTTTCTAGGGATCATTTTGAAGAAAATTATTGGTTTCCTTCAAATCAGATTACTTTCAGGATAGACTGATTCCTAATGCACCTCCTCTGAGTATTTATTAGACTATGTGCATGTGAGCACAGGAAAATGACGGAAAATGTGCGTATTAAGTAACAATATCTCCATGCACAAAGAAGATATATAGCATCGAGGCAATTCTTTGCTTCTTCTTTAGGTTTTTGGAAATACTGTATTCTTTTTCGAATAGTTGTAGGCATCACAGGTCAGACCTCTTTCCCAGTTGAAAATCCTGTTCTGTTCAAAGGTGAAGGGATGGCTGGGGGGTGAGAACTTTGCTTTCCAAAGAGAGAGCAATGGGAAGTGACTGGCCAGCACTGCCTGCGTTGAGATAGGCCCTGTCCCACTAGACGAGAGTTGAGCCCCAGGTTAATGGTGGTCTCTGTCTTCTTTGATGCCAGCGAGGTGCATGAGGGATCTGCACAGATTGAATGCTCACCAGCCTAAGGCACAGAGGAGGATGAGGAGCATAAAGCCCACACTCTGAAGAGCCTGGGAACTAGGCCAAACACTGAGCAAAATTGATGGGCTAGGAACACAGAGAGAGTAGCAATATGGGACACTACATGGATTTGGGTGTGGGTTCACCATCCACAAACTGAAAACACCAAATGATTTTTTTAAGTCTCTAAGTTTTTATAAAAGCTACTCACTATCTTGATGTATTTTAAATGATTCCTTCTATTTGGGACAGGGAGAAGTTGGCTGAAAGGGTGCAGAGAGCCTCAATTTCAAAGTTCAGTGGGGCAGGTGATGTCCTTGAGACCTTATGTTCCAGGGGTTGTCAGTGGTGAACATTCAGCTTAGCTGACAGCCTGAATCCATCATCTAAACATGAAAACCTGGCAGCTGCATGGAGGAACTTTGAGATGTGTACATTTATCTTAAAACATCTTCTCTGAACACTCTAATAGCTTTTCAAATACAAGCATAAACGTTTTTTCCCCAAGAATAAACTTTTAAAGCATATTTAATTGCTGCTTTTTAAAATGGCATCCATCAAACAATACATCTAAGCAGAATAACAAAACCCTCCATTTGCCTATGACGCAAATGTGTTTTATTTATTTATTTAAAATAATTTATTAGGGGCTCATACAACTCTTATCACAATCCATACAAACATCAATTGTGCAAAGCACATTTGTACATTCATTGCCCTCATCCTCAAAACATTTGCTTTCCACGTAAGCCCCTGGCATCATCTCCTCATTTTCTCCCCTTCCTTCCCACTCCTCCCTCCCTCATGAACCCTTGATAATTTATAAATTATTATTTTGTCATATCTTTCACAGTCTGACATCTCCCTTCACCCACTTTTCTGTAGTCCATCCCCCAGAGGATGAAGTTATATGTAGATCCTTGTAATCTGTTCCCCCTTTCCACACCACCCTCCCTCTACCTCCCAGTATCACCACTAGTCCTGAAGGGATCATCTTCCCTGGATTCCCTGTTTCCAGTTCCTATCTGTATTAGTGTACACCCTCTGGTCTAGCCAGATTTGTAAGGTAGAATTGGGATCATGATAGAGCACGGTGGGGTGGGGGGAGGAAGCATTTAGTAACTAGAGGAAAGTTGTGTGTTTAGGAACTAGAAGAAAGTTGTGTGTTCCACTGTTGTTACATTGTACCCTGACTGGCTTGTCTCCTCCCCGTGACCTTTCCGTAAGGGGATGTACAATTGCCTACAGATTGGCTTTGGGTCTTCACTCCACACTTCCCCTCATTCATAATGATATGATTTTTTGTTCTTTGATGCCTGATACCTGATCCCTTCAGCACCTCGTGATCATGCAGGCTGGTGTGCTTCTTCCATATTGACTTTGTTGCTTCTCAGCTAGATGGTCGCTTTTTTACCTTCAAGCCTTTAAGACCCAAAGGGGCTGACAGTTTCGGGGGAATATGGGAGAGGGGAAGGTGGGGGGAAAGGAAGTGGTGCTAACAAACCCAGGGACAAGAGAACAATAAGTGATCCAAATCAGTGGTGAGGAGGGTGTAGGAGGTCTGGTAGGGTATGATCAAGGGTAATGTAACCAAGAGGAATTACTGAAACCTAAATGAAGACTGAGCATGATAGTGGTATAAGAGGAAAGTCAAAGGAAATAGAAGAAAGAGCTAGAAGGAAAAGGACATTTATAGAAAAGCATGTACATAATGTACATATATTTATATATGAGAATGGGAAAATAGATCTATGTGCATATATTTATAGGTTTAGCAGATGGACATTGGACCTCCACTCTAGTACTCCCTCAATGCAAGAATACTTTGTTACATTGAACTGGCATTCTATGATGCTCACCTTCCCCACACAATCGCTGAAGACAAAGTGGGTGATTAGGCAAATGTGGAAAAGAAAGCTGATGTTGCGTGGCTATCACACATGTTTTTAATAGGACGATTTTCCTTCTCTGTTACTTTTGAGAGGGAACAGACAGAGAATGATCCCAAAGCACCTCTGTGTTTTATGGGCATGAAATCAAGTGGTCCTGAAGGGATCAGTTATCAGGCATCAAAGAACAAAAAAATCATATCATTGACTGCACACCTCCATGATAGGATCGCTGAAGACAAATGGGTGCATAAGCAAATGTGGTGAAGAAAGCTGATGGTGCCCGGCTATCAAAAGAGATAGTGTCTGGGGTCTTAAAGGCTTGAAGGTGAACAAGCGGCCATCTAGCTCAGAAGCAAAAAAGCCCACATGGAAGAAGCAAACCGGCCTGTGCGATCACGAGGTGCCAAAGGGACCAGGTATAAAGGCATCATGCAAAAAAAAAAGATATATGTGTGTATATGTATATATATATGTGTGTGTCTATATATGTATGTGTATATATATGTATATGTGTGTGTATATATATGTATGTATATATATATATATATATATATACCATATTGAATGAAAGGGGAAGTGCAGAGTGGAGACCCAAGGCCCAAGTGTTGGTCAATGGAGATCCCCTCACAGAGGGGTCCAGGAGAGGAGATGGGTCAATGAGGGTGCGAGGTAGTGCCGATGAAGAACACAGCTTTCCCCAGATCCTGGATGCTTCCTCCCCACAACTAGCATGATCCGAATTCTACCTTGCAGGGCTGGATAGGGCAGAGGTTGTACACTGGTACATATGAGGACTGGAGGCACAGGGAATCCAGGATGGATGATACCTTCAGGACCAAGGGTGTGAGGGGCGATGCTGGGAGAGTGGAGGGCGAGTGGGTTGGAAAGGGGGAGCTGATTACAAGGATCCACATGTGACCTCCTTCCTGGGAGAGGGACGGCAGAGAAGAGGGGGGGAGGGAGACTCCGGATAGGGCAAGATATGACAAAATAACGATGTATAAATTACCAAGGGCATATGAGGGAGGGGCGAGCGGGGAGGGAGGGGGAAAAAAAAGAGGACCTGATGCAAAGGGCTTAAGTGGAGAGCAAATGCTTTGAGAATGATTGGGCCAGGGAATGTATGGATGTGCTTTATACAATTGATGTATGTATATGTATGGATTGTGATAAGAGTTGTATGAGTCCCTAATAAAATGTAAAAAAAGAAAAGAGGAGAAAAAAAATGAAAATGATTAGGGCAAAGAATGTACAGATGTGCTTTATACAATTGATGTATGTATATGTATGGACAGTGATAAGAGCTGTATGAGCCCCTAATAAATTGTTTAAAAAAAAACAAACAATAAAAAGAAAATGCTGTGGTGGGAAAATAGGAGCATAGATGTCGTTCTGTGCTTTAATTGTCACATAAAACACAGGGAGGTTGATTTGCACGAAGGGTTGTTTTTTTGTTTAGTTTTCCCCCAAATGAAGAACTCTGTCTTTTAGCAATCATCTGATAATATATATTACAAGCTTCATATTCCCCTTTTGAGAGTTTTAAAACCTCTTAATGGGCAAGAATCATGTCACTAACCTTTGTGTGCCTCTAGCTCAGTACTTTGGGCACATTCAAACCTCAGTGCCACAAACAAAGCCGGACTAACTCATAGTGACCCTGTAGGCAGAGTAGAACTGCCCCTTTGGGTTTCCAAAGTTGTAGATCCTTACAGGAACAAAGAGCATCATCATTTTCTCAAAGAGGAACTGGTGGATTTGAACTGCTGACCTTGTGCTTAGAAGTTCAATATGGAACACACTGGACCAGTAGGGGACATTATTAAACACCCATTTTTGTTTTTCAATCAGGCATGATAGTACATGTGATCTGTCATACACTTCTTGGTAGGAAGAGACATGGGTTCAAAAGTGATTAATCCATTCCCATATATGAATTCAACAAATAGATGGAAGCTGAACCACATACTAGATTCTACTAGGTGGTATTAGGTAGATTCACCTAGATACCTCAGAAATTTAGTATCTGTCATATTTCTGTCACTGATTAACAGACTAAAGTCATTTTGAAATGCAATTTAGCTCCTGTTCCTAAAAATATAAGGGAAGATGCTTTGTTAATAAGATTGCCTCTACCTTATACACACAAAACAGACTGGAAAAATTGAAATATTATTCTGTCACAAAAATGTGAACTATTGTTAAAATATTTTATCTAAAAAAATAAATGGAATTTGTTTTGTGCATGTTATTATCTCCACAGGTCTGTCTAAATAAGGTAGGCTGGATGAACAATCTGGAGGAGAAAACAACGGGACTGACAGTCCTGGGGGGACATGAAATGGGGGTGGTGGGGGGAAAGGAAGTGGTGTTAAACCCAGGGGCAAGGGAACAACAAGTGATCCAAATTGGTGGTGAGGTGGGTGTGGGAGGCCTGGTAGGGCATGATCAAGGGTAATGTAACCAAGAGGAATTGCTGAAACCCAGGTGGGGACTGTGCATGATAGTGGGACAGGAGGAAAGTCAAGGGAAATAGAGGAAAGAGCTGGAAGGCAAAAGGCATTTATAGAGGTCTAGATAAAGACATGCACATATGCAAATATATTTATATATGAGGATGGGGAAATATATCTATGTGCCTATATTTATAGATTTAGTATTAAGGTAGCAGAAGGACATTGGGCCTCCACTCAAGTACTCCCTCAATGCAAGAATACTTTCTTCTATTACATTGGCATGCTATGATGCTCACCTTCTCGACACAACCACTGAAGACAAAGTGGGTGAATAAGTAAATGTGATGAAGAAAGCTGATGGTGCCCGGCTATCAAAAGATATAGCGTTTGGGGTCTTAAAAGCTTGAGGGTAAACAAGCGGCCATCTACTCAGAAGCAACACAGCCCACATGGAAGAACACACCAGCCTGTGTGATCATGAGGTGCCGAAGAGATCAGTTATCAGGCATCAAAGAACAAAAAATCATATCATTGGGTGCACACCTCCATGGCTCAATCGCTGAGGACAAATGGGTGCATAAACAAATGTGGCAAAGAAAGCTGATGGTGCCCTGCTATCAAAATGTATAGCGTCTGGGGTCCTAAAGGCTTGAAGATAAACAAGCGGCCATCTAGCTCAGAAGCAACAAAGCCCACATGGAAGAAGCATACCAGCCTGTACGATCATTAGGTGTCGAAGGGATCAGGTATAAGGCATCATCAGAACAAAAAAATCTTACCATAGTGAATGAGGGGGTGGTGGTGGTGCAGAGTGGAGACCCAAAGCCCATTTGTAGGCCACTGGAGATCCACTTGCAGAGGGGTCTCGGGAGGAGATGAGCCAGTCAAGGTATTATGTAGCACCGATGAAAAACACAAATTTCCTCTAGTTCCTAAATGCTTCCTCCCCCACCCCCATGCCTTATCTTGATCCCAATTCTACCTTGCAAGTCTGGCTAGACCAGAGGATGTACACTGGTACAGATAGAAAGTGGAAACATAGGGAATCCAGGGTGGATGATCCCTTTAGGGCCATTGGTGTGAGTGGCGATACTGGGAGGGTAGAGGGAGAGTGGGTTGGAAAGAGGGAACCAATTACAAGGATCTACATGTGACCTCCTACCTGGGGGACAGACAACAGAAAAGTGGGTGAAGGGAGATGTCGGACAGGACAAGATATGACAAAATAATGATTTATAAATTATCAATTGTTCATGAGGGAGGGGGTTAGCAGGGAGGGAGGGCAAAATGAGGACCTGATGCCAGGGGCTTAAGTGGAGAGCAAATGATTTGAGAATGATGAGGGCAATGAATGTACAGATGTGCATTACACAATTGATGTATGTATGGATTGTGATAAGAGTTGTATGAGCCCCTCATAAAACGATTTAAAAATAAAAACAAACAAAAATGTAATACTTCTATTAAAATAATACTTACCCAGATGACCGAAAACCACTTTCATGGTGTAAATGTCATGAAATGTTACATGTCAGTCTGGTAAAACACATTACGCGTGACATTACTGTATGGAGCACTCCAGTTATTATAACTTGCCTCTACGTGCAACATTGCTTTGTTAAAACCTGTATCATAAAGGTAATTAAAGAATTATCTAAAGGGATGCTTGCTTTAGATTTTTCTACAACCTCTCCTTTCAGAAAAATGTCTCCTTTCAGAAAATGTCTTTCCCAATGCAAGGGGGAGGAACAAAATCTTTGGCAAATTCATTGGCTAATTCAGGGCAATATCTTGTTTCCAGTTCTGATAACTACAGTATACTGTTGCCACCGATGCTGTAGGAAGCCTGTGACATCTGGACGTGGACAATGGTACTAAGCCTGTGCAGGAGTGCTATGATTGTGGAATGGTGGTCCTTTCGTGCTGTGTTTTAACCAATGGGCAGTGTAGGCAAGGGTAATGGTAAAGCTACATAGAGTAAAACTCCTTCAACTTCTCTCACTTTTTAAGCTACACACAGGAAACCAAATTACATAACTGTATTAAAATGTTCTTATTATGGATCTTATTGAAAATTCTTAACAGCATTGGAAACACCCACAGTGGACATTAATATGTATAATTATCCTTCACGGTACATCTAGTTACTTTAAAATTTATGCCAGATTTCTCAGAATTGCTTATTCTAAAGTTTCCTTCCAAAATGAGGGCTAACTCCAAGTTTTCTTCTTGGTTGAGACCCGAATGAAAAGTATTAATACTATATTTCCAAAAGATGTAGCATGACAAATACATTCTCTCTATGAGGTGACAAAAACTGCAAATTTATGACACAGCTGTTCCTATCTTACTAAGCCAGGTGACAAGTTATTTGTATTAGGTGTTCATTTTTGACATTTGGTTATTCTGGGTACATACACCCATTGGCCATTTTTAAACTGTACATTATCATGTAAACTTTTATAATTATATAGAACACCCTCCCTTTAATGCTGTGTCACATGAATGTCCTATTTTCAAATGCAACATTTTCAGTGAACGTAATCATGTAGAAATTATTTTTCATAAACTCAATATCTGAAAAGTTTTACATGGTAAATAATTTGTAAAGGAATTTGTCCAGTAAAGACACCATGGAGATTTGGAATGTTACCTTTGTTTCTGGAAGAATAACCTGTCTTTTAACATCCACAGTGCTTTTTCTTTATCCTCAGCACTGATTTTGGAATGCCCATGATTAATACTCATGTTTCCCATAAAAATGATTTCTTATATGTACTTTTCATAAATGGGCAGTGTTTTTTCATAATAATCTGCACAGAATGTTGGATTTTTCTTTTTTAGTAGTTTACCCAACATAACTTTTGGTTCATGTTTCTTTACCTTCCTTTTTTAAAAAAATCATTTTATTGGGGGTTCTTACATCTCCTATAATAATCCATACATCCATTGTGTTAAGCACATTTGTACATGATGCCAACATCCTTTCCAAAATATTTTCTTTTTACTTGAGCCCTTGGTATCAGTTCATTTATTTTCTCCCTCCCCCACCCACCTTCCCTTCCTCATGAACACTTGATAATTTATAAATTGTTTTTATTTTCATATCTTATACTGACTGCTGTGCCCTTCATCCACATTTCTATTATTCGTCTCTCTTGCAGGAGTGTAGGGGGGGGGGTTATATGTAGATCATTGTGATAGATTCTCCCCCCATCTTCCCTATACACTCATGGTACTGCTACTCCCATTCTTGTTCCTGAAGGGGTTATCTGTCTTGAATTCCCTGTGTGGAGGGTTTTTATCTGTACCCATGTACATGCTCTGGTCTACTCGGATTTGTAAGGTAGAATTGGGCTCATGATAGTGGGGAAGAAGAAGCATTAAAGAATTAGAGGAAAGTTGTATGTTTAATTGGTGCTATATTGTACCCTGACTGGCTCATTTCTTCCTTGTGACCCTTCTGTAAGGGGATGTCCAATTGTCTACAGATGGGCTTTGGGTCTCCACTCCCCCTCATTCATATTGATATGAGTTTTGTTCTGGGTCTTTGATGCCTGATACCGGATCCCATTGACACCTCATGATCACAAAGGCTGATGTACTTCTTCCATGTGGACTTTGTTGTTTCTCAGCTAGATGGCCACTTGTTTGTCTGCAAGCCTTTAAGACCCCAGATACTATATCTTTTTGATAGCCGGGCCCTTTTAACTTTCTTCACCACATTTGCTATGCACCTATTTTGTCTTCAGTGATCATGTCGGGAAGGTGAGCATCATAGAATGCCAAGTTATTAGAACAAAGTGTTTGTACATTGAGAGAGAGGCCCAATGTCCATCTGCTAACTTGATATTTAACATATGAATATATGTACATGGATCTATTTCCCTATCATTATATATAAACGTATTACATATGTACATGCCTGTATATAGACCTCCATAAATATCCTTTGCCTCCTAGTTCTTTCCTCTATTTCCTTCTACTTTCCTCCTGTCCCACCATCACATTCGACTCCCAGTAATTTCTCTCGGCTACATTGCACTAGATCAAGCCCTACCAGACATCTTATGCCCTCCTTGCCATTGATTTTAGATCACTAGTTGTTCCCTTGTCCCTGGGTTTGTTGCCTCCTCCCTTCTTTCCCTCCACCTCTTTCTCTCCCATGCCCCCCTGGAACCATTGGTCATATTGTTTTCTTCTGGGGATTCTTTATCCTGCTTATCTTATCTAGATAGACATGAAAAAACAATAACAAAAAAAGAGAAGCCGACGAATAGTTCTGGGTCTGTCTATTGACTTTTATGTGTGTTTTCCAGTTGAGTCTGATGAGGTGCCATGGCCTGCCCCCGAAGTCTATTTTGGGGATTCCTCGGGGACTTCATTGCTTTGCTTCCCTTGCTGCTCTGTTGCACGCCCTTAGGTCCATATTTCTTTTCTCTTGGTTATTGCTCATAAATAATTTATAAATCATCATTAATATTTTAGAATTTTTATTAAAAATGTTAAAATTATAAGTGTCATTTTTAGGGGGCATCAAATCAGTTCTGAATCACATGTACAACAGAACAAAAACTGCCCGGTCCTGTGCCATCTTCACAAATTTGCTATGCTTGAGCCTATTGTTTGCAGTTACTGTGTCAGTCCATCTCATTGAGAGCATTCCACCTTTCACTGCTCCTCTATTTACCACGTATAATATCCTTCTCTAGGGACTGCTTTTCCCTGATAACATGTCCAAAGTATGTAAGATGCAGTTTCACCATCCTTGCCTCTAAACAGCACTCTGGCCTTACTTTTCCCAAGACAGACTGGCTTGTCCTTTCAGCAGTCCTTGGTGCTTTGGAGAGTCTTTGCCAGCACCACAACTCAAACACATCAATGAGTTTTTGGGTCTTCCTCATCAATGACCAACTCTCATGTGTATATGAGGCAGTTGAAAGGATCATGGCTTAAAGTGACATCTTTGCTCTTGAATACTCTAACGAGGTCTTGTGCAGCAGATTCACCTAATGTGTCTTTTGATCTGCAGACTTCTGCTTCCGTGAGCACTGAACGTAGATCCAAGCAAATCAAAGTCCTCGACAATTTCAATCTTTTCTTCTTTTATCATGATGCTACATACTGTCCAGTTGTGAAGATGTACTTAATTCAATAAGTGCATCCATTTGAACATTTCATAAACAGCCACATAAATCAAGTTCCAAGCAAAAGGACACTCATTAAGTTGACAACTTAAGGTAAATATAAGGTGAGTATTTTCACATGTTGAACTGGTCATTATAAGGGAGTAGGAATTAGAATCAGAAATTTATGTTTTGTTCTTAGCATTGCACCTCTGCCTGGTGATGTTTTGCTTATAAAAATGTATGTGTGAGAAAGCTTCCTGGAGTTTCCTTCTTGGACCGCTAAATGACGCTGGTCCCCAAAATACTTAGAACTACTAATGCACCACTAGAAAATCATAGTAAATAGAAGTTCATACAGCATGGTAAACATAATGGAGAATTTTAATTGTGAAACAGAGAAAGATGAGGCTTCTATTTCAGTACACACAGTCTCAGAACTGCACAGGGGGAGTTCTACTCTGTCCTGTAGGTTACTAAGAGCGGTCATCGACTCGATGAGAGTGAGTTGGGTTTTTTGAGTATAATTTTGCATTGTTCGGAAGATTTACATGCAGACACAGGCTATAGAGTGTTTTATGTTATACTTTGGCCTAATAGGCTATTGCTGTGAAAATGTATGAGCTTACTGATGAAGTTGCTGTGGTTGTTAGGTGCTGTTGAGTTGTATTTAACAACCTTATGTACAACAGAAAGAAACACTTTCTGGTCTCGTGCCATCCTCACACTTGTTCGTATGTTTGACGATATCAATCTATCTTGTTCAGGGCTCTCCGCTTTTTCAGTGTTCCTCTACCTTACCAAGCACGAGCTCCTTCTGTAGAGACTGGCATCTCTTTTTGTGTCCAAAGTTCCCGAGACGAAGGTCTAGCCATCCTGGCCTTTAAGAAGTATCCGGGCTGCACTCTGTACTTTTCTAGGACAGGTTTGTTCTTTTGGCCGTCGATGGTACTGATGAGATCGCGTTTTATTATACAAGGGAGTTTATGGGGGTGTTCTTATAATGTGGTAAAACCAGTGACTCAAATAATGGGTGTGAAATATAGAACTCTGAAGGACCCAACGAGCACGCGATGAAAGAGGACAGCTTCTCGAACAGCTTCTGAATTCGATGCACTGCGTTTCCTTTCATTTTCTAAAACATTTTGAAACCAAAGGAAATCCAACCCTTCACGAACTTTTCCCAAACCCCTCTCCTTCCATTTTCTCATTTATGAATGTTTAAAAGTTTTGAGAAGAAATTCCATAGTTGGAAAGAAATGAGAGGAAAGGCAGAGAGTCAGGAGAATTCCAAACTAGAAAGGCCTGGCCTTCAGGCGGCATCTTTGGTGGAGCGGGTTTGGCGATGTGAGATAAAGGTAGACTAAGCGAAACGAACAGAACTGTTCAGAGTTAAAGCTTAGAAAGCACTGACAAGGGATTCAAATGAATGTGTCCATTTCATAAATATAACCCCCAAAAGTCTATATTAAGATGACGGAAATATTCAGAGGTACTTTTATTTACCCACGTAGACAGGATTACTTCTAAACGAACAACCCAAATCAAGAGTGAGAGAAACCCTTACAGATCAGAACGTTGCTTGAAGTCTTTGATGCTTTATGGAGGTAGTTGCCCAACGACAATGTGAGTTGTTATTTCAATGATAGCCTGGCTGGATTCTACTCTGGCAAGGGACCAGGTAGCAACATGCTGCGACTATAAAATGATTTTGTTTCTGACCTTGGAATTTCGGTACCTCCAGTGACTATCAAGAGAGGTTAAAAACAGTCTAATAAAACAAACAAACAAACAAAAAAAACAGTCTAATAAAAACCTTTTCCCTCTCATATAGCTTTCTACGTTGAAATGAGTTGAGGAAGCATCCTACTTTTTTTGGTTTTCACATTTGAAAAAATGGGCATAATAACAGGACTTCATTCATGAAGGGAGGCCTGGTACCAAGTGAATGCTTCATAAAAATTGTAATTACTTTTTTCTTTTGTTCTATCCTTAATAATTAGACAGTGACATCTAAGCCAGATGATACACCATTTGATGTCTTCTGACAGACCCTGTCCGTAATTCAAAGGCTGTCATTAACTTTGACCCCTACAAGTGTGTTTTTTTTTAACATTTTACTGCAGTTTGGTGGATGTTTACAAATCAAATAAGTGTATCATTTAACAACTTATATATATTTTGTTTTGAAATAAGAGTTGCAAATCATTATAGGTTTCACCAACTTGTGGGCCGCCCTTGCATAGGGATCATGCTAATCGGAATCACTCCGATGTAGTACATGTGCTGGTGCAGTGAGCACAACTGAGAGCTTGTATCTTACTGAGCATCACCAGTGACTGGCTCACTGAAGCTCAGTCAGGAATTTGCTGAATCCCCTTCTCCTTACATGCCCACATAACACTGACATAGTGCTCTTCCATCCAACCCAATATTAGCCTCTTGTATACTGTGAACGCCCATACTATACAGCCTCTTCATTTATATTCATGTGGCATATTTTTATCCTTCAGTAAATACCACAGTTGTCCTATTATTTCCTCCCTTGAACTACAGTTAGAAACAGGCTATTCTCAAAATGTGACAAATGGAACTGTGCCTAAGCATGCTTCAATCTTCACCATGTCATTTCCGCTTCAGATGGCAAAGTCAAACTCTATTACCCAATATTAAAAAATACATATTTCTTTTGAAAGTCCATGGGTGGTCACTTACTCTTTTAGTCAGCTGAGTATCCATCATGAAATTGTGCACGTGCTTTTCGGCTTTGGTAAGTTCTAGCTTTCTCGCCACCACGGCCACCACCAGGGCTGTGCAGCCGGCGCCCTGGGAACAAGGAGAAGAGAGCATCACTACGGCTCAGCTCTGTCTCAGAAAATGCAACGGTATGTTTGGTGCCAAGAGAATGCATTTTTCAAGATAAAAACTCTGCAGTGTTCAAGGTCTTCAATAAATATTGCAGAAACGCCTGGTCAATGAGCTTTTAGACTGGAGCTTTAAAAATTCGACACCATCAACAAAAAGCAGTATGCATTTTAAATTCTAAAACATACCTGAATAAAACTCATGTCTGTCATGAGAAATGAATGGCTAAAAGGTAATTTTTTGAGTGTTCAGAAACTTCAAAAATAGATAAAAATCCTGTTGTATACTGCAAGTATAAAGGGAACAAATTAAATATGTATTTAGCATAACTGAATGGCCTAGAGCATTTTTTCAGGAAAAAATAAGATTCCATACTGTCCTCTCAAGATGAGGGCATGAGGCCCCTTGAGTGCACAGTGCTGGAAATGAGAGGGACGGATGACCTCCGCGGACGGCCCCGGAGCACAGGATCTGAACTTGGAGAGTGCCAAAGGGAAGGGACCGGCTAGCCTAATATTGCAGAAGTGTGTCATGCTTGGGCCCTTTATGTTGAAGGTACCAACAGCAGTCCTTTGGGCAGTAAGCCACGGTGCTGACAGCTCGGGAAGGGTGGTGGCACTGTGGAGTGTCCAAGGTTACAGTCCCCTCCGACCACGGTTGAGGTGTCCTCATCACAAGTTGTGAGGTACAAGAGTTGTATGCTGTGAGACTAAGTGATTACGTACAGTTAGGAGGCGAGGTAGGAGAGACCAAGCAAGGTCATTCTGCTACCTCACCAGTCCCGGGAAGCTGGGGAGAAAAGTGCCGCCGAGGAGTTCCACATAGACCCTCAACCCTGTGAGGACAAGAGGCCTGCACAGAGAGCATCCGTAATCTCAGGGAACAGATAACCAGAGCCACGGGCAGGGCACAATTCCAAGCCCTCGGAACAGGAACACAGTAGGATGTTAAGTTATTTGTGGATTTTTCAACAGACATTTCTTATAGACATGAACTCTGTTGACGTGCCCTGTTTTCTGTTGACATAGAGAGGAAGAGTGATCGTAGGATATCCATCCAAAGAGGCTCAGATTCCCAGGCACCTGGTCTTCTTCACTATTAGCAGAACCAAAAGTGAACCCACTTCTGTTGAGTGGACGCTGGCTGCAAGCAATCATATATAGGGTTCCCACGGCTGAAATCTTTACAGAAGCAGACAGCCTCATCTTTCTCCCACAGAGCAGCTGATGGACTTGAACTGCCGACCTGGTAGTTAGCAGTCTGGAGTTTAAGGCATTGCCTTTAGGACCCCTCTGTCATTATGAGTAAGGCTAACAAAAGGCCTCCTTCCATTTTCATCTAAAAATTACTAGTTAAAATAGCAATTATGACCTTAAAATGAGATAGTTGACATTTTGGATGGCATATAAATTATACTATACACATACGATAGTGGTAGTCAAATTTTTTACTTATAAAGATTCAACATAATATTTCAATATGAAGCTAGAAAAGAATACACAAAATATGTTCCAAATTACATATATACTTAAGATCATCTTGGAGAAAAAGAACTGGAAATAAATAACCCAAGATGTGAATAGAGGTCATCTCTAAGTGTTGGAATACTGGTGATTTATTTTTTCAGTATTTTTCTGTACAATCCAAATTTTCTGTACAATGCACATATTCTAAAAACACAAAATTGCACACTTAAAAGTGACAATCTGTGGCTTACGATAGCATTTCACCTAGGAAAAATGATATTTTTAAGTGAGTAATAGTTTAATGAGTCAATCTCACAGTATTCTTTGGTCCACAATTGAATGCCGGGTTGGGTGGAATGAATGATTTCTGCAACAGATTGGACAGGGGAGATGAGTTCACGAAGAAAGAATATGAGCTGTCTTCCAGAGGCTGCTAATGATCATCACAGAGAGGCACTGATGTTAATGAGGGGCTACTATTGCTTAACCATGCTGTTTTCAGGGGAACTGAATCTCCTCCCCCACAACCAGCAGCCTTAGAAGTGGAGCGACAGCAATCAGAAAAGACTACAGGGGAAGCCGCTGTTGATGGTGGGTGCCCTGCAGGACAACAGAAGGGAACACAGCGTGGGCCTCACTGTGGAAGACACTAGAAGGTACAATCTGGCTTAACCCTAGGGGTTGAGAGATGAGACAAATGGAGGACAGTGAAGTGATTGCTCAATGATAAGTCTTAAATAACAGCTATTTTTCCTTTCTTTACCAAATCTCTTAAGAACATCTTTTCATTAAGGTGATTCCAAGTGACAGCAATCCTATCAGACAGATCAGAACTGCGCCCAGGGGTTTCCATGGCGGAAACCTTTATAGAAGTCAATGTCACATCTTTCCTGTAGCCAGCAGCCTCTGTCCTGCCAGTTCCCAGCCCAGTGCTTTAACCACTGCATCACCAGGGCTCCTCATCTCCGAATGCTACGTTACTTGCCATACCAGTTATCTACATGTAGGGTCACACACACATTCATCTGAGGGGGCTTCAAAGGCTTCTGGAAAACTAGAATGAAAAGGTAATGTGAATTTCTCATTAACTTTAAAAATATTTCTGTATTTGTAGTCATTTACATGTTCTTTACATAATATGAATCATTGCATTTCAAGTAAAATGAAAAATTTAGATTTTATATGTCTTAAAACATGAATGTTTCAAAATTGAGCTACATTGTTAATGACCAAAATAAATCATTCCTGCTCCTATTTTATAACTGGTGCAACTTTTATATCCATGGTCTCAACTATGCCTATGACTTAAAGCACTTGGAGAGTTTATCAAAATTCCAAAGCTGAGACTATGGATGCATCTAGCCAATTAAATCAGAAATGTCCAGGATTAAACCTAGGCACCAGAGTTTTGTTTCTTTCTTTTTTTTTTTTCAAAGATTTGTCTCTGCCTATGGACAGAATGCAGAATGTAGAAAAGCTCATTCTAAATGGTTTTAAATAAGACAGCTAAAGGGTTTTAATCAGTTATTTGGCTTTTATGTCTTAAACACCTTCATAAGGAAAACAAGAAAAATAAAGGCAGATGATCGAGAATTAGAGAGGACATTCAAACGTTTGTGGGACAATGGGACTAAAAGGCTACGGAATTTTCCCACAAACTTTCTGAAGCCCCTTTTCCAGGTAAGGCATGTTTGGGCTGTGCTAACAGTAAGCTTGGTGATTTACATGGGTGCAAGCAGCAGGGCAAGGGGTTTCCAAACCTCAAAGCCACAGGGAAACAATGGCCCTTGGAAGTGTTTATACCATTTTCTTGACTTTCAAGAGCATTTGTTCTCCCCTGGCAGGTGGTCACTGCTGAGATCCCTTTGGGAAAAATAAAAATCCTATTAGGAGTGGAAAATCCCTGTTATCAAGAGCCTTTGGAAGTGGATTGCTATTTGTGTTTATACCTTATTCTTTCTTGCTGCTGGCCCCTTTCTGGTGAAGGGTTCTCACCGGGTTGTCTTAATTTACATTCTCTAATTGTTCTCTAGATTCTAATCTCCCCTGTAATGGTTACATAGAATTCACGGTCAAAATTCATGGTTGAATGATTTATTAAGGGAGTTAGGTTGTAATGATAGTGAGAGATGCTCAGGGTTGACTTATTTATCAAAACATGTAACAAGGTTCTTTAAGGTCTGCTAATAGATGCCAAAGTGGCACACCACTCTACTGTAAACTTCAACTGCAAGGCACTCAGCACCCAGCTCCATGGGTCAGCAAACCCAGCCCCCTAAATTAAGTGCTCAGAGCCACCTCACTCTAGGAAGCCTCAGCCCAAAGACACCCAGCTCCAACTTTCCTGTGTCAGCAAACCCAACTTCCCAGATACAGTGCCTAAGGGCGCCCCACTCCACAAGCCAGCCTCCTGTACCAGAGAACTCAGCTTTACTTGCTCCATGGTTTGCTCTGTTCCCATCACTCTGTTCCATGTGCTGGCTCCTGCTTCTGCTGCTGTACTTTGATGGTAAGGTGGTCTTCTCCATCCAGGAACCTCACTGCACAGGGATCTCAGGTTCAGAGCCTGTGCTCCACCACCGACTCTTGTTGGCAATGAGATCTTTCTCTTGCTGCTCAGAGAGCTCAATTTATACACAGCAGGCTGGCCCTCCAGAGACACCTGCTCATAATTACTCACAGGTGAAAACTATCAGTATCTTTCCCCACCTTCTTACCAGACCCTGGCAAGAAGCTAGAGACTTCGGGTAGAAGATCCCATTAAATGATGCACTGCCCCAGCACTCTGGCTCGCCAAATCTTGTGCATCAAAATGAGTACCTCTGCTGCAAATTGTAGCAGTAAATCTGAAAACTTCAGTATTCATTAAAACTACTGCTTGACTCCTTCAGCGGGCTATCCCAACTGTGTGCTCCTTTCGATTTAAGCCACTTTAGAACTGCTTTTTATTTCTCCTCAGCCTTTCAATCCCTAGATTCAAGTGTTATTTTAAAGAAGGCATAAATTCATTCCTCTCTAGGTTCTTAATAAATCTTAAGGGGATTTGAAATGCAGTAAAACCTGTGTGAGCCATTGCTCAAGAATCTCACAAGCTTTCCACCTTCCAAAGCCTTTAGTTTATATGGAAGGGTTTTACAGTGATATATATTTTTTAAATTTTAGAGCCATACATGTGAAGCTGGCCCACTTTTGAAAGTTTTCAGGGTTCACAGTAAATTCCTGCCTAGACATTAATGCCGATAAGTAATGGGACAATATTGTTGTCCACCCAGTTGTCTGTTTGCAGGACAATTCTGTTTCATACAGTAAGAATGAGAGAGAGAAAGCACTGTATAAACCAGTCGGCACTAACATATGTAACTCTGTGAACTTAATATACTTGTATGCTTTTATTCTCACTACTTTTCTCCCACGTCACTTCTGCTTGGGGGCAAAGCTAAGGCAAATTATAAATTTACCCCATCAACATGCAGGCACCTAAGATGAAATGAAGAAAACTCGGCGTGTTTATTAAGTCAACATCTTATAGCAGCAAGGGCTGTTTCTGAACAGAGCACAGACTTGCCTCGCCTTCGAAAAGACCAGTAACAACAAGCACTGTCAATGCTCACTGCCCACACTCGGTCCAAACTGAACACACGGTGATAACCAGCGTGCAAAAGCAGTTGTTCAACCCCCGGACCCAGAGAGTCGCAATGCAGCCAGATTAAAGCCCAGTGTTTCCCCTGCCCCCACTCTATCCGTCTCCATGATAGCTCAGAGACTACAAGCCGCACTGATCCCCAAAATGTAAGATAGGTGCAGGTATGCCACGTTTGCACACATCATTTATCACGTATTATTTGAAAGCTATTTAAGAGAGACGTAATTTTACTCTGGGTCAGCTGGTGATGCTGAACCTGAAAACGGTTACTACGCTGAAAAAACATGTTAGGATTAACTTTTACTATGGAAAAGTCTATGGAAAATGAAACTGCTTCAATAACACACTGAAAAAAAGAGTTTTAAGTAGTTCTTTACAGAAAATGGGTTTTTGCATAAGATAAATTATAAACCAAATTTACATTGAAAAAATCTAAAATACTCATCACTACAGAGAACGTTAATGTTTCTAATGTTCTTGTACCTTCTAGTTTTATAATAGCTTTCAAATGTACAAACTTAAGCCTCATAGCCAAGTATTAGGCTATCTGTAGTTAACATTTTATCGAAATACAGCTAACTTATTTAAATTGTCTTTTGCACTTAAGTGGCCCCTAAATTAGTAAACCTACCTTTAAGACAAATTTTAACATATCAGTTTATCCTCCACGAAGATGGTAAGATGAGTTGTCAAAAGCACCGGCCAGTATTGCGTAACAATACATGCTTCTTACTGGGCTTCCCAGACAGGGATAGGTTTTCATTCATAAAAATCTATAAAACAACCAGTTCTGACCAATAGAACTGTATTAAGCACAGTGTCCACTATATCCCTGGGGAGTGTTACAAGGTGACCTGGGGTCATGAAAATAAACATTTATTATTAAGGGAGTTTTAAAGATAAATGTCTTCTATCCAAAAGGTCCAACACGTATGACACCTATGTTTCTTTACATCCAAATGAATGTTTGCTGTTGTGGGGGGAAGGGCAATTTCATCAGTCCTCATCCGCGGGAAGAGACGAGCTGGCTGTGCTGCTGAGAGTTCAAGGACAAAACCCTGGCTGGGCAAACACGCCTCCTTGTCAGTGACTTGCTTTTGCAGCCCATCCTTCCCCTTCCGTTGCTGGAGAGAAGAATGTTCTGCACAAAACCGGCCTCAGCAATGAATCATCCCTGGGTGTTTCAAGCCTAAGAACCACGGTGCCAATGTGAGCGCACGCATTTCAGACAGGAGGGCACCTGTGCCAACTGACAGTGCTGATGGTCGAGAAGAGCTAGGCGGATTGTGGAGTCAAGGAGTGGGATGCTAGAAGGTCACGCCAACTTCCAGCTATACTTGCCTGGCCCTGGAAGAAAGCAGCTGTCACATTTCCTAGGACCTTCTCTTGGGATCCACTGAGAGGAGCAGTGAAGGGTCTTTTAGGGCACTGGTAGGGGATTTAGCCTTTGGGCTGAGAAGGCCATCATCCCCTCCATGCTCTGCACAGACTAGAAACTACTGTGAGAGTTTAAAGGCATTCTCTCCTTACTGGGCCTTAATCGGTTGAGATTAAATGAACACACTAGGAAGAACCAAAAAAAAAAAAAAATCAAACAACCCCCACTCCAGAAAAAATACCCCCAAACTTAAAAAACACTTTTCAAACGTATTTTATATTAAACATTTGATGGCAAATGGTATCAGCTAGATAAAATAAAATCAAACCCAGAGGTTTTCTTGCTTGTTTATACCCATACACCACCATGGGAAACACTCCGTGCTCACTGGCATGGGCATGGAGAAGAAACGCCTCCAGTGGAAACACAGGAAGTAGCAAGAAGACAATCAGACCCCAGGTACTGCTTGTGGTCTTGTTGTTTCAGCTCTGCTTAAATTGTTGGCTGTATTTGTGAACGCCCTCTGACTGCGTTAAGACTGCTTTGCCACTACTCTGCACGGTGAAAGTATTTAACTCTGACAATTGACTGAGTCACCTGTGATCTTAAGTCAAGGCTCCTCAACACGGGACACGTGTGATGCTGACAAGATTTACGGTCCAATGTTCCCAAGGAGAAAACTAGGTAGTAGTACAAAAGCTTGGGAATTTATGACATTATGGGATGGGTTTGTTTTAATTTTTCCCCAGTAAAATTTTCAGATTACCAACTGTGATTTTAAAATTATAGTTAAAGAGGCAAACTTTTATGCATTGCTTTTGTTTATAATAGAATTATCATTGGGGTGGAGGAAATCTAAATCATGTGTGGCGTGACTTTTGTCAAAACCTAAAGGTTCATAGATCATTGCAAGAACATCGTTATCAAATATTTAACCCCTGTCCCTAGGACGTGGTTAGATGATACTCTATTTTAAGATAATTATGCCAAAAAGTTTAATCATAAATAAATAGTTTAAGGGTCAAGAAAGTTGTCATAAACAGACAGGCAGAAATTGCTTAATTGATTGACCTCCGTTATAAGAGGAGATAGGCTCTTACCAAGCAGGGATTTAGCCACTCTTGAAAAAATGATATACATTTGTTGTTAAAGGAAAAAGTACATTTCTCCATGTAGGTAGATGTAGAATAACTTTTTTAGATGCCAAGTAAAACAATTATTTTTTCTACGGTGAAGTTAGAGACATTGAGAAACGATCTGGCCTGCGTGAAACCCAAGACACCTGAACTAACAATGCCTACGACCTTCAACCAGAACAAACCCAAACCAAACGCACTGCCAGCGGGTCAGTGCTGACTCATAGTGACCACCTGTGGGTTTCTGAGACTCTGTTTACAGGAGCAGAAAGCCCCGTCTTTCTCCCGTGGAGCTGCTTGTAGTTTGAACCACTAGCCATGCAGATTGCAGCCTGAGGTCTAACCTACAAGAACCAGAACAGCCAAGTTAACTGGAAATCACTCCAGTGCTTCTCAGGACACATGCAGCCCCGAGTCCTCAGACCCTTAATACCTGCTCTTAAAAACAAAACAACACAAATCAGCAACAACAACAACAACAAAAGTTAGAATGAGACCATAAGCAATTATAACCTTGATGGTTTCCTCTTGAAGTGCTTTCAGTGACTTTGTCTATTATGCAGTCTCATGATATTTTAAAATAATGTTTTACTGGGATTTTGGTGGATGGATGCACAGTGAGTTAGGCTCCCATCTGACACATTTCCACACAAATCGTTCCGTGACATCAGGTATTTGTCCTAAGAAACGTGTCAATGTTCTTGTTGACTTTGTAGTTTGCTCCCCTTCAGGAAATCTGGTTTCCTTGACCCCTTATTTCTCAGTTTTGCTTTTAAGTAATTGTTGACCTTTTAATCTTTTTCTTTCTTTTAAGAAGGAGCTACCGAATATGTTTTTGTGGAATCAATATGATATACATATCATTTAATGGATTTTATCTCTAACTTAAAAATATGTATTTAGGACATCATTCATGTATATGAAGAGGCTTTAAAAGGTTCATAGAAAAATTCAATTAAAAGAAAATGGAACTTGTCCATGAACTTCTTTTTAACTTTCTATTCTGAATTTGCTAAATTTCAGATCATCATTTCTTCATTCTTAAACAGTTTATCTAATCTCCCAATAGCTTTCCCTGTCCCCCATCCCCCTAGTTTTTCCTTTTTCCCCTTCTTCCACTTAGAGGACAATCTTCCACTTAACCCAAGGGAACAGGTGTCGTGTACCCTCTAGCCTATTGCTTCCCGTTCCTGCCCTTTCCCTCCCACTCTTGGTAACCATCAAAGTCTGCTTCTTTAGGCATGAAAGAGGGAAAAAAATCAAGTATTAGGGGGCTTTAAGAATCTGTGGAAAATTAAATCAATGGAATTTTCCCATGAGACTTTTGAAGGGCTCTTATAATATCCTCCATTGTGTGTGCCATGTTGCTCCTCTGCTAAAAGGTGATCTGGGCAGAGGCTCTGCTCTAGGGTCAAGAGTGTCTGAATGCCGTTGTTTCAGGAAGTGCTTTGCTCTCCACTGTTAGGTCTGAGCTCTTTAAAGAACATTTGCGCTCTCCCTGTTTCCCTTGCTGTCCTCCATTCTTACTGGGCCCGACTATTGGGACTTTGGGCAGAATGTTCTGTGGTAACAGATGGACACTCTCCAGTTCTGCTTCCAGGGTAGAGGAGGCGCTGGCTTGTGTAGACTTGTTTCTTCCTTACACTTTTGGTAACGTTCTCACTGCTTAGATTGTGGTAGAGATGTGTAGTTGTATCTCAGATTGTATCTTGCCAACGATTAAGGTCTTAGACCCTATTCACTTCTCTACGATGCAAATTATGGTTTTTGGAAACGACGTTATGCAAATCCATTGAGTTGTGCCATGACACCGTCGTCCTCGCCTTCAACCTCAGCAGACCACTGTTGACGGTGCGTGGCAGTGTCTGGGAGTATCTGTATTAGTGCAATGCTCACTCACTTGTATGCACCTGTATCTAAGGAGCCCTCCAGCACTGTCAGGTAAGCATTGGACTGCTCACAGAAGGGTTGGCCATTCAAACCAACTTGCCACTCTGTAGGAGAAAGGCGAGGCAGTCTGTTCCCGCAAAGGTGGACAAGGTGTCAAAAGCTCTGTACAATTGACATAAGGCAGTGGGCTTGATTTGGGGTTTTGTTATGGCTACTACAAAGGGAACCCTGGGGGCACTATTGGGTAAGCATCAGGCTGCTATCTGCAGGGCCAGCAGTTCAAACCCATGAGCCATTCATTTTTTAGAAACAAAGTATTTACAGCTTGAATTTTAGGAAACAAATCATTTTAACTGTGCTGGAGTCATATAAATCATATTGATGCATTTGTGTTTATAGTTGATCCAAATTCTAAGCTCTTTACTCTTAGTTTACAGTGTATACTAACATAGTTTATGTACTAAAATTTGTCAGTTTTAGAAAGTCACAACAATATGATTTTTATCTACATCTCTTCTAGTAATACTTAATAGCTATAAGTAAAATGGATCCATTGATTATATAATAACCTGGCAACAAGTTTCATGTAAACTTTTTTTCTTAAGATTCTTTTTTAAAATCATTTTATTGGGGCTCATACAACTCTTATCACAATCCATACATACATCAATTATGTAAAGCACACTTATATATTCATTGCCCTCATCATTCTCAAAATTCGCCTTCTGCTTGCGTTCCTGGAATCAGCTCATTTTCCTTTTTTCCCTCCCCCTCCCTCTCTGCTCCCTCCTCCCTCATGAACCCTTAATAACTTATAAATTATTATTTTATTTTCTCTTACACTGCCCGGCGTCTCCCTTCACCCACTTTCCTGTTGCCCATGCCCCAGAGAAGAGGTTATATGTAGATCCTTGTGATCGGTTTCCCCCTTTCTACCGCCACTTCCCTCCCGGTATCACCACTCTCACCCTTGGTCCTGAGGGGTTCATCTATCCTAGATTCCCTGTGTTTCCAGATCCCATCTGTACCGCTGTGCATCTTCTGGTCTAACCAGGTTTTCAAGGTAGAATTGGGATCATGATAGTTGGGGGAGGATGCGTTTAAGAACTAGAGGAAGGTTGTGAGTTTCACTGTTGCTACACTGAACCCTGAGTGACTCATCTCCTCCCCACTACCCCTCTGCAAGGGATGTCCAGTTGTCTACAGATGGGCATTGGGTCCCCATCATGCGCTCCCCTCATTCATGATGATATGAGGTTTTTTCCCCGTGAGCCATTCTACAGAACAAACATGAGATGATTTGTTCCATCAAGATTCACTGTCTCTAAAACCCAGAACCGGGTTGCTACGAGTCAGAACCAACTCTGTGACAGGGAAGCAGGCTTGGGTTGTAGGGATACTATGTCTGTATATAAGGAAATCATGCTTGGAAAAGTAGAGAGAGGGTGAAAGAGAGGAAGGCTCTCAAAGAAGTAGATGGACACCTTGAATGCAGCAATGGGCTCACGCTTAACAATGGCTGTTAGACCGGCTGCAGTGGAATGGGCGGTTTAATGTGGCTCTTGTAGCCAGAATCTCTGTAGCGCCCACCAGGAATGTTTTCTTGATGGGTCTGGTTGAGAGAAGGTGGGGAAAGACACAGAGAAGAGTTCTATGATTCATCTGTGTGTGACTGGCATCCTGCTGGGTATAAACTCTAAACCATCTCACAAGCAGGAAGGGTGGTCTGACTCCCAACAAGGGAGAAGAGTGGGAGCGGAGTGTCCTTGGAACCCCCAGTCCCTGCACATTGAATCTCCTTGGTCCAGGAGACAGCTGCGACACCACAGGAGCAGTAACAGAGCAGTAGACAGTGTGGTGGACTTCCCAGCCCACGGAGCAAGTCAAGCTGAGTGTCTTTGGGCTGATGAGGTAGTTACCGTATATGCTCGAGTATAAGCTGATCCAAATATCCACCAAGGCACCTAATTTTACCACTAAAATGACATTTAAAATGTACTCGGCTTACACTTGAGTATGCAGGCAGAGGCCAAAAGGCTGATGCCCGAGAGAGGGGCTTGCCTACAGGCACGGTAGAAACTCACCCTACTGAACAACTGCATCTTGAACATTTCTCACCTGGAATTTTAATTCCTTAATAATCCCTAAAAAGGTTAATATCAGCTGTGAGCTCTGCATTGACATGGCAAAGAACTGTCAATACCCAGCGGAAAGGTCGAGAGAGAGTTTCAGAATTTGGTAGGAAGGGTGGAGTCTGGGATATGTCTGACCTCAGTCGTCCAGAAATTAGCCTTGCCTCCTGAAGCTGATCCTTGTCTTTCCCCCTTTGCAGCTGAAAGAGGTCAGCCTGTCTGCAGATCTTGGGTGTATCAGGTCCTCCAGCTACCTGGGTCTGGAAAAGCTCCAACTTGACAAGAGAGCCATGGATTTGGAACATACCTGCCTCTACTCCTGTGTGAGTCATTTCTGTGAGCTAAATCTCTGTCTTCTAGTTCATTTAGTTTTTTTCTGTTGAACTCTATTGAATATTTCTCTCACTTTTTCTAATTCAGTTTTATTTTTAGGTTCCCGTATTTTTCTTTATTTGTTCTTTTAAATGTCCATGTTGAGTCTTTCATTTTGTTCCTCCATTCATTTCCTGATCTCCATCTGTGCTTTTTTAGTTTTTTTTAAAAGCATATTTTACACTGTTGTTGTTGTTCGGAGCTGTGAGTCGGCTGCAACTCACAGCGACTACTCTTTGTATAATAGGAAAAAACACTAATTGGTCATGAGTCATTCTCACTACAATCTGAACATTATGAAATCCTTGCATTATTCTGCCTTCCACTGGCAATATTTTCTCCCTTTCATGTCTTGCCTAGTCTTTCTTCTTTGTGTTGTTTTATTGTGCTTTGTTATTGTTGAACTCAGACAAATTGACTACATGTACATGTGTGTGTATTCATTTTCCATGTTTATTTTTATAGTATGTATATATTTTGTTATATATTTTCCTTGATTTTTGTATTCTGTGGGGTTTTTTTTGTTTGTTTGTGAAAATCTACTAACTGAAAGTCTAGCCCCAAACCCACCAACTATTTTGGGGACAAAGACATAGCAGAGCAATTTTGGGGACAAAGACATAGCAGAGCACCTCTTGCAAAAACTCACAACCCTGGGAGCGATGGAGGGCAACACCATTCAGCACCAATGGGTCATTCATTAGGAGTCAGAACCCAGAACCAGTGGTCTTGGTATCTTTTTAGAACCACTAGAGGGCACCCTGGTACCCAGGCGCCCCCCACCCACCCCCACCCCAGTACTGATTCAGTTCTGAGGCTTGATCTCTGGAATTCAAAAACATGCATGGGAGAAGAGCATTTAACTTGGCATAAACAATGACGTAAGCAATGGGGTTTGACACTGCTGTAGCATTGGTGGGGTGCTATCTATGTTGTTGCCTCTTGGGTGCTCACCCCAGCCCAAGCTCATCCATGGTGACCCCAGTCTAAAGGATTCACCTCATTCTGCTGTATTTGCTCTTCCTCCTGGTCCTAGTGCTCATCCATCTCAGGCCTCTGTGATTCAATAGCACTTTCTTGTTGGGCCACTGTCTCCCTTTGTCCTCCCAACTGTACGACCCAAGAACGTCAATGACCAGTTTGTGCCATCTTAAAAAAAAAGGTGTGGGGGGTGGGGGACACTACAATTTCTTCAAAACAGCTCTTTCTCTGTGATACTGGTTTATAGAGTGGTACCCATCTTGGGCCCTGAATGGCTGTGATGAGTTATTGCTCTTGATGTTGATGGGCAAGTTCTCCCAGCTGCTGTGCCTTCCCTGGTCCTCCATCCCTGCACTTACGAACGCACCATGATCACCCAGCCCTGGCTGCCAGCTGAATTGCTGCAATCTCAGGCTAAGCTAGCTTGTACTCCTTGCTCATTGGGTTAGTTGCTGGGGGAGTAAATGGGCGCTTCCACTTACTTTGCCATGTTTCTCAGCCTTCTCACCATGCTACTATGTTTACATATGTGTGTATATTACAGAGAAAGATTCTGCTGCTTTTTTTTTTGAAAGATTCTGGTGAGTTTTGGTAAAAGGGAAATTTCTACTTGACTTGTTTGGCCCAACACACTGGAACACTTGTTAAAAACTTGTTAAAAACACTGCAAATAAACCCTAAAGATTACAAGCAACATTTCTGTGCTACTCTTTTGGATTCACAATTTATACTTGAGGCTGAAAAGCCAACAGTTATATTTTAAAAAGGGCTTTTGTTTGTTTGATATAAATATTATAGAAAAGAGTCTTTCCTCATAGTTTAAAAATATATTTCTATTCCAAGGTCTACATAGTCATGAACTTGGTTTCTTAAAATATGATTCATGACACAATCAAAGATTGAGCTTTGTCCTATGTGGACTTTTAATATCCCGGCACAATAAATCCATTACCTTCATAAAGAAAATAAGCAGTACAAGTTTATTTATATGTACATTTTGAAATGAGGCTATTGCTTGGGTGTGAGCGTTCAGTTGAAAACTGGTTTATTTCAGAAAGGAAAATACAATATAAATCATGCATTCTATTCAAATTCCATAAACACAAGAGCATGCCAATATAGAACAGTGTGTCAGGGACGACCCTGCGCTTTCAGTCGGAGAGCAAACTAAACTTCCTTTGCAGGATGTATTAAAGGCCGAAAGAAAGACGCATGGGGAAGCTGAAGCAAGCATTGCGAAAGTCGAAGGAGGAATAGGCGAGTACGCACCTGAAGTAAAATCAAGTCATACCTGGCTTAACCTCCAACTGACGAAATGGTAGTTAAACGTCCCCAAATCAAAAGGAAACACAAACAAGCAACAACTGACAAGACGAGAAATACATTTTTCATCTTAAAGAAACCAATTCTTATATGAAATATGAAAAACTAAGCTTCTTTTGGGAACTTATATTGTCAGCCAAGTACTCCCCAAGTTCATTTCTAGTCAAACTCTTGATCTTCAGGGAGGTTATATGGGAGGTAATCAGTGCCCAGAAGACAGCCCTGCAACCCAACTCACCTAGGATTTCAAAGGGGTGATTCGAAGACTACAAATGAGCTCTGCATGCGCTACATCTCTTTTAGTTGGTTTAGTTGGAGTTGTTAGGTACCATCACATCAGCTCCTCCTCCTCCTGACCCTGGGTGCAACAGACCAAAACACTGCCTAGCCTGGCACCATCCTTCACCTTGCTCTTACTTTTGAGTCCACTGTTGCAGCTACTCCGCCCATCCATCTCCTGGAGGGTCTTCCTCTTTTTCACCGCCCCTCGAGTTTACCAAGCATCATGTCCGTTTACAGGGACTGGGCTCTCCTTCTCACATGTCCAAAGAACATGAGATGAAGTCTTGCCATCCTTGCTTCCAAGAAGCCTTCTGGCTGTACTTCTGAGACTGAGTGATTTGTCCCTTTGGCAGTAAAAAGTAGTATTCGTCGCCAGCACCATAATTCAAGTGCATTGATACTTCCTTGGTCTTCCTTATTCAATGTCAAACTTTCACATACATATGAGGCAATCGAAAAATCTATGACCTGGGTACACCCTAGTCCACAAAGTAATATCCTTGCTTTTTCGCACTTGAGAGAAGTCTCGTGCAATTTTATCCAATGCAATGCATCATTTGATCTCTTGACTACTCTTGTCATGAGCATTGATTGTGGATCCAAGCAAAATGAATGCCTTGACAGCTTCAACCATCTCTCCATTTATTATATTACTTCTAGTTCAGCTGTAAGGATTTTTGTTTTTTTATTAACACTTGAGTTGTGATCTACCCTGGAGGCTGCCGTCCTTGATCTTCCTCATCAAGTGCTTCAGGCCTTCTTTACTTTCAGCACGTATTGTTAAGGCGCCTTCCCAGTCCTGGTGCCACACCCTTGTTCATGTAAGGTAGCTTCTCTGACGATTGAGGAAGTATCGTGAAAGGATACAACCCTGACACATACCTATCCTGACTGTAAACCACGCAATATTCCCTGGTTCTTCTTATACGACTGCCTCTTGTTCTGTGTAAAAGTTCGGAATTAGCACAATGAAGTTTTCTGGAATCCCCAATCTTCTCAAGACTACAGTTTCTTATGGTCCACACAGTCAAATGCCTTTTCACAGTTAATGAAATACAAGTCAACATCTTTCTGGTGTTCTCTGCGTTGAGCCAAGATTCGTCTAGCATCAGCAAGGTTATCCTTTGTTGCATATCCGCTTCTGAATCAGGCCAGAACCTCTGGCAGTTCTCTGCCAATGTACTGCTGCACACTTTACTGGATGATCTTAGGCAACATTTTAATGACATGTGATATCATTCTATAGTTTAAACATTCTGTTGGGCCACCTTTCTTTGGAATGGGTACAAATATGCATCTCTTCCAGCCAAATTTCTTGGCATAGACCAGCGTGTTTGTCCAGTACTTCATCAGCTTGTTCCAACAGTTCAATTGGTATTCCAATGCTGGAGTCTTCTTTTGGGCTATTGCCTTCAGTGCACCTTGGACTTCCTCCTTCAGCATCATAGGTCTTTGCTCAGATGCTGCCTCCTGAAATGGTTAAATGTTGGCTGGTGCTTTTTGGCGCAGTGACTCTGTGTTCTCTCCGTCTTCTTTTGACGCTTCCAGCATCATTCAATATGTTGCCCAGGGAATCTTCAATATTGAATTTTGAGGCTTGAATTTTTTTCCTCAGTTCTTTACGTTTATGACATCTGAATGTGTTTGTCCTTTTTTGGTTTTCAAACTCTAGGTCTTTGCACACTTCATTACAGTGTTTTACTTTGTCTTCTCAAGTGCTGCTCTTTGGTATTTTCTGTTCAACTCTTTGACGTCATCCTTTCCTTCATTGCCCTACCTACTCTGCAATTACAAGCAAATTTCACTGACCCATCAACTATCATCCACTTTGATCTTTCCTCTCTGTTCTGCCTTTTTAATGACCTTTAGCTTTTTTTATGGGTCTTCCCGCAGCTTGTCAGGAAGTCATTTGTGTCTGATGCAGTACTCTGTTCTTGAAGTTTAGGTGGGATTCCTCCAGGTTGTAGGAGGCTTTCATGGACTTGTTTCCTTTCCTTCAGCTTCAACCAGGACGTCCATCTGAGCAACTGACATTCTATTCCCCACTTGGTCCCTGGCCTTGTTTAGTGGCTGACTTAGTGCTTTCCCATCATCTCTTGCCACAGACATAGTTAATCTGATTTCTCTGTATGTATCGGAAGAAATCCAGGTGCTGCATTCTACCTGGATAAACTTTTTGGGTTGTTGAGCAAAGATATTTGAGATGAATGAGTTGTTGGTCTTGCCAAACTCTATCATGTGACCTCCACTTTGGTGTCTATGGCCAAGACCACATGCTCTTTCCGTTTGTCCCTAACTTCGCAGCAGTCCAATTGCCAGTAACTATCAGTGCATCCGACTGCATGTCTGATCAATTCCACATGGAGCTGTTGGGAAAATCCTTCAACTTCTATACCATTGGCTCTAGAGATTGACGCAAAACTTTGAAAAGTCGTTGTACTGACTGAATTTCCTTGTGTGCACACACATGTCCTGTCACATATAGCACTGTACTTGAAGCGTTTTGGTGATGAATGCAACACCATTCCTGTTGAATCTCTTTTCTCCAGTATAGTCTGATCTTCTGATTCAAAATGGCCAATATCAAGACATTTCAGCTCACTAATGTTTAGGATATCAATCTTTATGTATTCCACTTTATTATCAATGACTCCCAATTTTCCTAGATCCTACTTTGTCCAAGTTGGTTTGCGAGGAAATCAATGTTTAAGAAGCATGGGCTTCTGTTGAAGGTGATGGTTATACATGACTGATATGATGGTTGCTATTGAACTGTATACATGAAAGATATTTTTTGAATTGGCAAATGTGACCTGTATTTTTTAAAACAATAAAAAGTATTTTTTATAAAGCATGAAGTGGGAGCCTAAGAATTGTGGGATGGATTGTTTCAGCAGGACTGTAGAGGGCAGAAGCAATGTCACAACAAATTTTATTATCTATTACGTTTTTATTTCCATGCAGATTTAAAAGTGCTTTTAAACTCTATTTATGAAGACAGAGAAAAAGTGTTATGATTTGAATAAAGTCCCTACCAGCTGAGCACACCCCTCTCCTCTGGCAAATATGTTGGAATTGAATCCATAGCTGTGGGGGAGTCTTGTTTTATTTTATAGCTGTAGTTATAATCCCACTTGGGAATGGCATGTCTTTGTTATGTTAATAAAGCAGGATTAGTGTGTGTGTGTGTGTGTGTGTGTGTGTGTGTGTTTGGGCGGGGGTTGGGGGTCAAGCTCTTTCTTCCTCTTTAAACTTTATAAAAGTCAATATTTTTAAGGATTATTTGTCTCACTAGATCCCATCCATGTAGTTTGGGTGACAGTTTAAAAAGCAAATTAATTTCCATGGAAGAATATATATATATATCTCTTCTATTCTGTGACATCATTTGGAATCTCCTCCGTGTAATGGCACACTCCTTACCTGGGCTATGCATTTCTAGTGGTCCTTCCCTGCCCCTCCCAGGTTTCTGAGCATTATTTTGGGGCAAACACTGCTCTTTTGGTTTTATATGGTTCCTGATCTTATTCACTTTATAGCTAATGCCATCGGTTTGATTCCAACCTCGAGCAATCCTTATAGAATTTCCAAGACTGTAAAGCTTTACATGTACAGATAGCCTTTGCCTTCCCCCTTGAAGTGGCTGGTGGGTATGTACCCTGACCTTGAAGTTCGCAGCCCAACACGGAATCCTCATAGACCCGTCTCTTGGGTAGGTGAAAGTTGATCCCTGGAAGTGGATTCAGTTCAAGGCTCTTAAGAATCGCTGAGGGATACAGTCTATCAGTCTCTAGCCTACCTGTAGGACTGGTCTGTTGAACTTGTTTCCCATATTTTTTTCTGCCCCCCTCTGACTGTGACCTCATTGATTCAAAGGCAGTGGGTGGGGTTGGTGGTGGTGGTGTGTGTGTGTTTAATAGCCAGGGCCTTCTGTAGGGGCCCTGGTGCCATAGCGAGTTATGCATTAAGTTGCTAACTTCAAGGTAGCAGTTCATTCATCAGGAGAAAGATGAGACTTTCTGTTGCCATATGATTTACAGCCTCAGAAACAGGCAGGACCAGCTCTAGTCTGTCCAATAGGTTGCTTTGTGTCCATGTTGACTTGACAGACTCTTTTTCATTTGTTTGTTGTTGTTTTTTTGTGTGGAGAAACTTCAGTGGTCGGGATCAAAGTGGTGGGTAAGCTCCTTATAGTTTTTCTGGCTTTAGGCACAGGAGCGTGTGACCCATTAGTCCTCTGGGTGAATAATTTCCTTGACTCTTTTCATTTTCCTTACTCTTCTTTGCTTCTAGTGGGGAGAGGCTGATCATTGACAGCTGCCAGTAAGTTTTTAAGGTCCCCGTCGTTCCTCACCAAAGTAGGACATAGACATTGTCTTTGTGCTCTATTATGTCATTGACCTAGATGCTTTCTTGTAGTAGTGTTTCATAGATTTCTTTGTGAAAGTAATGGTTTATTTTGTGCCATGATCTTAAAAGTCTACATAGGACAAAGCTCAAACTTTGATTGTGTCATGAATCATATTTTAAGAAGCCAAGTTCATGAATATGTAGTGCTCAGGGTAGAAATATAATTTTAAACTATCAGGAAAGACTCTTTTCTATGATATTTCTATGAAACAAACCAAATGTCCTTTTTAAAATATAACTGTTGGCTTCTTTTCAGCCTCAAGTATACATTGTGAATCCAAAACAGTAGCACAACACTTTTCTTGTAATTTTTAGGGTTTGTTTGAAATGTGTTTAACAAGCATTCCAGTGTGTTGGGTCAAACAAGATTCTGACTCATAGAGGCCCCACGGGACAGGGGGCAGCTGCTCCTGTGGGTCTCTAAGGCTGTGACTCTTTACGGGAGTAGAAAGGCTCATCTTTCTCCCGAGGAGAAGCTGCTGTAGTGTCCAGTGGCTGCTCATGTAGTTAGTAGCCCCTTGGGTATCACTACAACCCAGAGCGCTTTCTGTTAGAGCATTTGCACTGAAGCCTCCTAACTTGCATAGCCAATAAAACACAGGTAAACTTCTCTCTGAAGTTCTCTGCTCTCAGGTAAGCTCTATCTAATGGCAGCCAAGATGTCTCTTGTTCTACACCCTCTTCTGAATCTGCCTGGAGCGCCTGGCATTCCTGTAATTCCTTGTCAATGTACTGCTGCAGCCCTGTAACAATGATGTTGAGAAAAATTTTACTTGCATATGATATTAAGTATGTGTTCAGTAATTTTCCTCATCCTGTGGGGTCAACAACTTTCTTTTAAATGGGCATCAATATTATTAATCTCTCCTAGTGGACTTTGCGTCTAGCAGCTTTGGGTTTTGTAAGTCCAAGTCTGTGCATTTTACTCTAAAATTCTGTCTTCTCAAGCAATCTTTAACATGTTCTGTTCAGCTCTTTACTTAATAATTTCCTCCATTTACTTTAGCTAATCTATGTCCAAGAGCAAGTGGCGGAATCTCTTGTGACATCCATTTTGGCCTTTTATTTCTTTTTCAATGGTCTTCTGCTTTCTTCACATATGATTCCCTTCCTGACATCCCACACTTTATTGGCTCATTTGTATTTAATGTGGGATATACTTAATATTGTATTTTTGTTCTTGTGAATTTGTTCTCATTTTTAAAAAATTGAACTTGCATCTGAGTCATTGATGGTCTATTTGCTATTTGACCCCTGGTCCTTTTCTGATGGATGACATTGAAATTCTCCGTGGTCTCTTCCATCAAAATCAATTTGATTCTTTTGTATCCATCTGGTGAGGTGTGTGTGTATAGTCATGACTTTGCTGCTGAAAATGAGTATTTGCAATGAATAAACGTTGGTCTTGCAAACTCTATCATGTGGTCTCTTACAGTATTTATATCAACAACGCCATACTTTCCAACTACTGATCCTTCTTTGTTTCCAGCCTCTGCAATCCAATCACTAGCAATTATCAATGCATCTTGATATGTCTTAATATTACTGTTATGGTACATAGTTGAGTACACGATGTTTCAGAGTTGACAAGTTTATTCAACTTGGTGCAGCTAGGAAATGGCACCACTCACTCTCAAGCAAAGGGCTTCCTGACTCCAAAGCCAATGCTCTTAGATATAATTAGTCAATCTCAGGAACTGGCCCATAAACTTGCAGTGAGGTGTTCCAACCAATGATGTAGCCCATGTGCCTCACAAGAACTATGCACAGAACAGACTTCTGGGGAGCACTGTGGGCGCTCTCCCCAGCACAGAGTGGATTAATTTTTATGGATATCCTGCTGTGGGGAAGATGAGGATCTGGAAATGGACGTGGTTTGAATAGTTTCAGTGCCTTCTCGTGAACAAATAAAGAAGGGAAGCAAAAAGTCACTTACCATAATTCCAGTAAGCAAACACACTCCTTTCCCACAATATGTGTTGGGTACCATGTCACCGTAACCAATGGAGAGAAAAGTTATGGATATCAACCACATTGCTCCGAGGAAGTTGCTAGTAACATCCTGTTGATCATGGTACCTGAAAAACAGCAAACAGAGCCAGGGCTTCTTAATGAATTTGTAGTTCTGGTAGCTAAGGACAGTTTGACTCAAAGTTACTAAGCATTCTGTAAGAACTGCTCTCTTTATGGTTATGATGAATGCAATTGAGAATCTATCTCAGTATGAACGACATTGTGAAGTGTTTTGATTTTGAAAGCAAATCAGAAAGGACAACTTTATAAAAACTGGTTTTTTTTCCCCTAATTTGCCCATTATAGACACACATTTACCTTTGTATACGTCACAGCTCTTGCCTATACCTCATCACTCCTTGATCTGCAACTGTAGAGGTGTTAAATGTATAGAAAAATATGCACTTTTGTGCATTAGGCTAGTAACTGCGAGGTCAGCAGTTTGAAACCACCAGCCACTCTGAGGGAGAAAAAAAAAGGGACTTTTGACTCCAGTAAAGACTTACCATCTCAGAAGCCCCTGGGCAGTCTCACCCTGTCTGACAGGGTTGCCGTGAGTCGTCAATGACTCCTTGGCAGTGAGTTTGGTTGATTTTGACACTTCTCTAGTCTCACGCCGTCCCCCTGAACAAAGTTGTTCCTTCTGCTTGGACTGTCTTGGTCTCTGTCTCTCCCTTAATGTCTGTCATAGTTCCTAGTTTTGCTTCAAAGTGAATTCAGGTGGAAAAAACCTTTCCTGTGTACGCTTCTCCCTGCCCCAGCCCTGGTCTATCGTGGGCCATCTGTGTGTTCCTCGGCGACAGGACTATGTCACACTACATACTTCTTCCTAGCGGTCCCACACCCACCATTCTCTGGGAAGGTGGAAACTGGGTCTTTGATAACACGGTTACATCGATAATTTTTATTTAACATACAAGGAGTTTGTGGGCAAAAGAGGGAAAAGGAGATGGTTTATCCTGATTTTTCTTGGAGGTGTCCAAGTGTCCTGGTGGGGAAAATAAATAGATTTCCTCTAACATTTTTTTCTTGAAATAGTAGTGGTGCTGGCCTTTGTCCTGTATTGCAGGTACACTACCTGTCACCCACACAAATGTGAAACTAGGTTCACCTGCAAGAATTTGCTCAGACGTGTTCTGTGGAGCTGTGACGCAAACGTGCTCTTCTGGGCATTAAAGGCATTCCTTTCTCTACGAACTTCCCTCCTCTCCGGCTCTCACTCTCAGGGGTCCCGTTCTTGCCCCCCTTCTGGTTTCTCCACCACTGAGCAGGCCATAGCTACCTGAGATAGTTCCCCCTGGCCTCCTACTCACTCGGTCCTGCCTTCCCATGGTCTCCTCGCGAGCAGAGCCAGAGATGAGCGCCGAAGCCCTAGCATTAGTCCCACACCACAAATACACCGGACGTCACCCAGTCTTTTTGTTGTTATTCTTTCCTTCACACTCTGCTTCCTTGCTTCTGGAACTAAAACACAGGGCTTCCTCTAAGATTTCAGTGGGTCTCACTTCCGCCTTTTGGTATGTCAAAAAGCGAGGCTTATTACTGTCATTCATGCATTTGTCTCCTCCCAGAGAGAGAAGGAGGCGGAGCCAGGGGAGCAGGCCTGTGGCCGCAGTGAGTGGTGCTGCACAGTGAGCAGCCGGAGTGGTGCATCCCACGGTGGGAGAAGCAGGCGTGAGACCAGGCAGCCCGCTCCTGCGGACGAGCATCTTGCGGTCTGTAGAGGCCGACCATTGTCCTACACCCATGGGACTGTCCTCATGGGCCGGAGAAGAGCCCCTTAGACTGGCCGTGGGTGCCAAAGGAAAAGCCAAGGTGAAGGGCTCGCACTCTAAGGGAATGGGCCAGTGCGTTTCTGCTGCGAAACGCCAATACAGAACATGTACCTAAGGGGACCTTGGTGGGGTCCATGTTCTGGGAGCCTGCTGCCCAGGCGTGGCGGAGGCTCCATGAGAGAACGTGGTTTTAGGTCAAAGCAAGACCCTCAGGAGTCAGCTTGGGACTCTAGCCTAATATGAGGCACAGTAATTGGGCTCAGCAGAGAGCAGGGGTGCTCAGCCTTCCTATGGCCGCGGCCCTTTCATGCAGCTCCTCATGTGGTGCTGCCCCCCCCCAACCACAAAATTATCTGCGTTGCTACTTCATCACTGTCATTTTGCTGCTGCTATGAATCGGGCAACCTCTCTGAAAGGGTCATTCGACCCACCAAGGGGGTCGCGACCCCCAAGTTGAGAACCGCTGCCCTAGAGGCTTCCTCACCAAGAAGTGAGGAGATGGAGAGACTTGCATCTTGATGAAGGGGTGGGTTACATTGGGGGGGGGGGGCGCAGGGGGCAAGAGTGAACGTTCTACCTGTTTTCTTTAGTGCTAAGTTTCTGCTTACCTGAACATGATGCGCAGAGGTTTGATGCAATGAAAACAAATGGCTCAACGGCTCCAATGTACAAATACATTACAAGGCGCTTGCGTTTCCTCATTTGACATAGATTTAGCACCTGCACAATCATGAAAGGCTGAAACAGTGACAGTCTTCACTCCCTCTCTATCAAATTGTCCTCGGTCACACATTAGAAAGCATGACCATTGCCAACGCGCAACCTTCATGTCAGGGTATTGTACGCAGCGAGAGATCAAAGCATTACCATTGGCTGCATTCTGGTTATGAGTTGAGTCGGCTTCAGCCCAAGGTGACTCCGTGCACCGCTGCCCAGTCAAATGCCAGCATCATGTTCTGGGGCACTCTGGGTACTCCACTGCTGCAGCCATTGCGTAATGTCATCTTTCAGTGCTTAACTGGACAATCTTCTGGGACGGTTCAGAGGGGCTTCATGGGCGAATTGTTGGAAGTCGGTTATCAGGGCCTTTGTCCTAGGCTTTCTTAGTCTGAAATCTGGCGATCATGGGTGATGCTGCTCGTATTTAAACACCGCTGACAAAGCTTCCAAGATCAGAACCACATGCCCGTCACCACAGTGAACCATACTCAAACGGAGGGGACTGCCTGCTGGTCCAAGGTTATTCTTTGTGAGAGAAACGACAAAGATGACTCAGATTTCAGATGCCTTGTATCCCCAGGGCAGCCTCCCCAGCGTTGCTATGGTTGCAGTGGGTAGAGGGCAATGCCTCCTGGACTGTTATCTACCTGGAAGTCTCACGTTTGGCGTGAGTGACTGCGGAACTCTCTGCTGCGCTTTCTGGGAGCGCTTCTCATTTGGGTTTCAAAGCGTACAGCTAACTTTCAAAACCCGTGATGAAAAACGCATGCGCTGGAGCAGGTAAGCAAGCAGGCTTCTGTTAGTCGCCCACCTCTAAACAGATACACATTTGATTTGGCCCATTGCCAACCCCTGAAGGTCTCTGCCGTTATCCCACTCAGTCGTCATTTAGTATGTGCAAGCAGCATTACAGCGAGTGAGAGGCATTGATCTTAACGGAGAGGGTCCGTGAGAAGCCCGTATCTTTCGAGGAGTTGGCATTTTAGGGCTTGACTTTCAATGCCAAATTAAGCTATTTTTGCTTATAAAATAATAAACCTGTCTGAAAAATAGCTCACAAGGAAAAAATAGCATTTCACGCACGTTTACATTACTTTCAGGCATACTTAGTTGTGAATAGATAAGATGAGTTAATTAGGGACCAAATTAGATACTATTAGACTAATCACCACATTTCTATCTGGGTAACTCAGAAACAAATTTTCAACTTATCATCAGGATGATACTATTGCTTAGCACACCCCCAGATTTTGAATTTATGCCAGATTCACACCATTGTGAATGATTAAGATGTGCAATTTACATGGCTAAAATTTTTTCAAAACATTTTCCATTGTAGAAGTTCATTCGTGAGACCTAACTCAGACAATTCTGCCTTCCTTCTCCACAAGGAGAACTGTTATGAAAAATCCATGCAGAAATGACTCACATGGCACATTATAAGTTTGGTCCAGTTGAGTGCCAGGAATTCCCGATGATCTTGAGTGTTTAGAATAAGGGATTGGGGAGGAGACTTACTGAACAGCACTGCACGTTGCATAGATTTAAAAAAAATTATGGGAACAACTTCAAGGTTTCAAAGGAAGCAAAATGCTTTCTTTCTTTCTTTCTTTCTTTCTTTCTTTTCCTTCTTTAATCACTGACTACAGCCTTAGGACCGTTTCTCAAATCACAAGTCTAGGAACTTTCCACCACATGTTTGAAAGCTCACAAGGATTATTTTTCCAATGGAGTCCCTGGATTATTTCTCTCAGAATGAAAGAGTCCCTGCCCAGCCACCCTGTTTCTCTCCGTGCCTTTTCCGAAGCAACAAGAGCCAGGGTCAAGGTGAAACCAGAAACCACTCTCAAGGAGCTGTTGGCAACCCGTGGCCATCTGACTGGCAGGCAAAGGGGCCATCCTCTTTCACAGGTTTCCCTCTTTATTGAGCTCTCCCTTTCTTCTGCCTGGAAACCCTTTCCTAGCCCTGGCAATTTGACAATCTGTTCAGGGGTCACCCTCTGCAGATTCTACCTGGTTTGGGGCCAAGCGGTTGTTGAGACTAGACTGCATCCATGTCCTGACTCAGTATCCTGAAGTAGCTTATGAGAAACCCTTGTATAAACCCCACACCCCAAGAGTCAAAGCCTGTGCTGAGTGGAGTTTCACTCACGGTGATGACCTTATGTGTCTCAGAACAGAAATGTAGTTTGTAGAGTTTCTCAGGGCTCCGACCTTTGGGCAGTAGATCACCCAGCCTTTCTTCCAAGACACTCCTGCCAAACCTCTGGTTAGTAGTTGAACACTTAGCCATTTATGCAAAGACTCCATCACCATAAAGGACCCCCAAAGAGCAATCGCTGACAGGCCAAAAAAGATGAAATCATTTTTAAAATCCAAAAGAAGGCAGCGAGAAGGACAACAAAGAGCAGATGTGACAAATAGAAAGCACAATAAAAGGAAACAGATTTGCCAAACTGCATCTGTAACGACGTTTAAAATAAATAACCCACGTACCCAAATTCAAAGCAGAGACTTTCATATTGAGGTGACACGGACAAGCAATAGAGATTGAGGAAAACCTCCTTTAAGACTCACTTGCAGACAGCACGCAGCATGCAGTGGGCGGGCGAGCTCCAAATCGGATAACATAACCGATTAAGCATCCACATCTAGAATGCGGGCTCTCTAGGAGAAAGGTGTGTCTCTGATGAGCAATTGGAGACTTCGGGACCTAGGGCACAGCTAAGAGCTCCAAGGGGAGTCAGTGCTTCCAAATGGAAGAGCAGCTTCTAGTGTATTTTCTTCACTCCCTGTCCAAGAATAGAACCCAATAATGAGAGAGAGAGAGAGAGAGAGAGAGAGAGAGAGAGAGAGAGAGAGAGAGAGAGAGAGAGAGAGAGAAAATATTTCCCTCTGGGAGTCAGAATAGCCTCTGAGAACAGATGTGGCATGGTGTGGGCTCGGGAGTTGCACTGTGCCCCAGGGTCCTCAGTGACTGACCTCTTAGAAGTAGATTGCCAGTCCTTTTGTTCAAGGCACTCATGGGGTGTTGAAAGCCCTGATGGTTCTGTGAGCAGCAGAGCATGTTTAATCAGAGATTCCTGCTCTCCTAAGAGTCATTGCTGATAAGGGTCTGTGGGAGAAAGACTAGCCTTTCTAATCCCCTAGAGAGTTACAGAATCAGAAACCCACAGGGGCAGCTCTCTGCTCGCCTCCAGGGTAGCCAGGAGTCCGCATTGGATCGATGGGGGTGATTTTTTTAAACAATCATTTTATTGGGGCCTCTTACCACGATCCATCCATGCATCCATTGTGTCAAGCACATTTGTACGTTTGTTGCCATCATCATTCTCAGAACATTTGCTTTGTACTTGAGCCCTTGGTATCAGCTCATTTTCCCTCCCTCCAATTATTTTTAATGAATAATGAAAACTCAGCTTTGCACCATGATTTCTACCAGACAGTAAACTTTTCTGCTTCTACAAGGTAAATCAGCCTCCATTTCTCACTCTTGAATTCAAAAGATGTGCACCAAAAAAGTGGGGGAAGGAGAAAGATGGGGGACTATGAAGATTGCAGTGAAACTGAATCCAGGGGCATGGGGGTGACGGGGGGAGGCACGTGACCTGGGCAGGTGCTGTCAGGAAAAACCCAAGGGTGCTATTGTGTCTGTAAAGTAGAACAGGATGTCCCCAAGATGGCACAAGTGAATGTTAAGAAAGGAGAATTAAAATTGCAGAGGGAAATACCATAGTTAGAATGGAATATACAATGGCAAAATTTTCCCAGAAAGATAAAAGGGGAAATAAAACAGAGAGAACAAAAAAGGATAGAATTCTCAGAGAATCAGTTTAGAGGAGCCAACAATTGGCTCCCCAGAAGGAGAGCTGAGCAAATGGAATGACATAAAACTAAAGGCAGGCATTTCTCAAGGGAAGGCTAGGCCGAGTTATCTGCATATTGAATTAGAGGGGGGAAGGGGGACATCTAGCAGATCATTGCAAAATGGAAAATTTCCAGAATAAAGATCTTGAAGGTTTCAAAGGAGCGGGGGGGGGCAGATCATAAACATCACAAGTAGTTGCCTGTAAGACTACGTAATTGTCTTACCGTGTATGTAAGGGAAGAAGTAATCTCTCTTGCCTGATTTGGGGACAGGAAGAACAAGAGCTGGAGTTGAACAAGGGTACTTCAGGTCCCACGCTGCTCTGCTTGCCCACAGAGCAGGCGCATTTGTGCATGGAGCACGCTTGCCAGCATTGGAGGTCGAGAAAATTGGGTGTCTCCTTGGGGTGAGAAGCATGCATCATGACCCCCACTTAATTCACAGGTGAGTCATCCGACCACTAGGCAGCTCCTGTGTGGTTGTACCCCTTTCATCTTCACGTCAGTAGTGAAGCTATTCTATCATTTGCCGTTTCAGCGAGGCGACAGGCCTATGCTTAACTTCCCTCCAACTCCCCTCTCTGTGCGTGCAGTCTTCAAGCAGATTTACAGTAAGTGAACGAGTTTCAAATCATTGAGTCCGTTAATTGAAACTGACGCCATTGAAGAGCCCTGGTGGCAGTGGGCTAGTACTGAGGAGGGTTTCAAACACACCGTTTGCTCCACAGAGAAAGATGGAGGGGTGCCCATAAAGGTTCATAGTCTCTGAAACCCATGTAGCGGCACTGTGAATCTGGACTGACTTGAGGGCAGTGGGGTGGGGTTGTTGGTGTTAGGTGTTGCCCAGCTCACTCAAGCGCATAGCACTGAGTGTCCCACAGAGTTTTCTTGGCTGTCAACTTGACAGAAGCAGATAACCAGGCCATTCTTCCGTGGAATCATTGGATGGGTTTGAACCATCAGTCTTTAGGTTACTGGTCCAGGACTTAGTCATTTGCACCACCTGGGGTTCCTCAATAAACCATTTACGGTTTTTGTTAGATGCCATCGAGTCAGTTTCACCTGATAGCAACTCTTCACAACAGAACATTGTCCCATCCTCTGCCATCCGCACAAGTGTTTGAGCCTATCAGTACAGCCACTAGGTCACTTCAGCTTGTCAAAGTCTTCCTGTGATTTGCTGTCCTTCTAGTCTACCAGGTATGTTGTCTTCTTCAGGGCTGATCTCGCCTGCTCGCATGTCCAAAATGCACGTTATCAAGTCTCGCCATCCTCCTTCTCTGGAGCGTTCTGGCTGTAGTTCTTCCAAGACAGATCTGTTGATTCTTCTGGCAAGTCGTGGTATTCTTCAGCCTCTTCCCCAGCACCATAGATCAAATGCATCACTTCTTCTGGTGTCTTGTTCACTGTTTGTCCAACTCTCACACGCATGTGAGGCCACTGAAAATAACAATGGCGTGGCTTAAGCACACCTCAGTCCTTGGAGTGGTAGGCCTGCTTTGCAACACTGTAAGGAGGCCTGAACACAGCAAGCCATCAACGGACTCAAAAGGACAACGTGCAACGGGGGCTCAGGACTAAGTTCAGAGGGGGAAATGTCCTGCATTAAGTTAACCCGAGGATACACACACACACATACACACACACAACCAATTAAGTCAAGATATCTGAGGTTGGAGCCATGACACGGAGATTTCTTTTTAAACCCAGAATCATCCATTAGTTCTATTTCAAGAGAAACTCTTTCAATAACGTGTCAGAAATCTACATGCATAAAAGAACTTTTGAAGGCAAGGGAAATGTAGTGAATAAAAATAGTACGTGCTTTTGAGAGATTAGAGCCTAGTAAGAAAGAAAATCACATTTCAGGAATAATAATAATGATAGTGGGGGCCATATACAAGCTTATAAGAATATGAATAACAGGAATATTGATATCTCAAGGAAATACAAAACTGATTTTAAATAATGACAAAACTATCTAATAATTTAATGATAACCACTAGAGTTTATAATTAAATTAAAATTTTAAACCCACTAGGTCTAACTCTTTAGTACAAATCAGGGCTTTGGACTGGTTCATGAAAATTGAAACAGATGCAAATTTGTAAAATGTGGGTGTACTGAAATGATAATTGGAACAGGTATAATTATGAGTTGAACCCCTGGAATGGGAGACTCAGCAGAAGCATCTCTCAGGAGTCTGAAGTAGGAGCCTGGACTATCGCCAAGACTAGTTAAGCAGCGCACGTTTGTGGTGGCATTATCAGGCACCATTGTTAGGCCGGGCATCACTGTTTCTGACTCTGCCACCCAAGAAATGTGTTTGCGATGCATGGCAGCATGCATCCTCTCCTCTTTTCTACAATGGGACTTAGGTATCTAGGAGGGCGCCTACCCACACTTTTCCCATGCCAGTGATAATTTCAGCACATCGAGTTTTGCAAATTCAGGTCCCTTTCTAGTTTTGCTTGGTCAGCTATGACTGAACTGGGACCAATCAATTTAAAGCTCAGCTAAATAAATACCGATCGGAGTGAGAGTGTCTAAGTGAAAACACTGAAATGGGCTGTTTGAAACAGCTCTGTAAACACTTTACAGAAAGTCCTTTCAGGTCCGAGAATCTGACGTGTCTACGATGACATCTTCCTCGTCCCCTGCAGGTACGCAAGCGCCGCAAGCTGTAGGGTCCCCAGGACCACAATAGAGTCTTCCTCAAAGCAGTGCTCAACCAAAGGAAGCCGGCAGAGCCAGGCGGGACAACAGTGCCTCTGAATCCAGTTTTAGTTCAGGAACGCGCCAGCTCGCATTTTCATAAATCAACTAATGCTTTGCTAACTTTAAAACACCAAATTTACTATTTTTTAAAAAGCTTTGATTAGTTGGGTCCTTTGCACATTTGGAATTTTTCTTCGTCTTGCATCGAGTGAAAAAGTAAAAAGGTGTGTGTGTGCCTTTTTTTTTGCGGTAATGAATTAGGACCTTATTTCAGCTCTCCTTATCAACAGAGAGGAGCACATTAATAATGCACTATTAAATAAAGAAAATATTTTGGATCCAAGTGACTTGTTTCACAGATTTAAAAAAATCATTTTATTGGGGGCTCATACAACTTTTATCACAATCCGTATATACATCAACTTTGTCATGCACTTTTGTACATTTGTTTCCCTCATGATTCTCAAAACATTTGTTTTCTACTTGAACCCTTGATATCGGCTCCTCATTTTCCCCCTCTCTCCCTCCTCTCCCCTCCCTCATGAATGCTTGATAATTCATAAATTATTATTATTTTGTCATATCTTACACTGTCCGACGTCTCCCTTCACTCACTTCTCCGCTGTCCGTTCCTCACGGAGGAGGGTATATGTAGATCCTTATAATCTGTTTCCCCTTTCTACCCCACCTTCCCTCCACCATCCCAGTATCGCCACTCTCACTACTGGTCCTGAAGGGTTCATCTGTCCTGGGTTCCCTGTGTTTCCACTTCCTATCTGTACCAGTGTACATCCTCTGGTCTAGCCAGATTTGTAAGGTAGAATTGGGATCATGATAGTAGGTGGGGAGGAAGCATTAAAGAACTAGAGGGAAGTTGTACGATTCATCATTGCTACACTGCACCCTGACAGGGGGTGTCCAGTTGTCTACAGATGGGCTTGGAGTCCCCACTCTGTACTCCCCCTCATTTACTATGATACAATTTTTTGTTCCTTGATGCCTGATACCTCATCCCTTCGACACCTCATGATCGCACAGGCTGGTGTGCTTCTTCCATGTGGGCTTTGTTGCTTCTCAGTTAGATGCCGCTAACCAGCCTGTAGGACCCCAGCGTGCATCTTGACTGGCAGACAGATTGCAGCATTGCAGCTCCGAGGCCGAGAAGAACGATGCAGCAGGCAGTCACTAGGTGGCAGCGCTGTACTAGTTTACACTCCAGGCTGCTTGGCTGAGTTTGGCCAGGCCTAGGGTTGTGAAAGGACATTGCTGGAGTACAGTCAAATAAGAGTCTCTCCTGGCCGCCCTGGATGTGGTGGTGTTCCCTGGAGAGGTCCTGCGTGGAGTGAATGAGCCGTCCGTGAGCTCACTTCTACACTGAGCAGTTCTGGATTTTTGCCAGGAATCAGAGGCGCTTCTCTGAGGTCAGTGTGTGGTGGGTTTGGGGGCATGGATTGCTTTCTAAATCCAGTGTGTAGTCCACCTGATGCAGCAGCCTACTCACATTTTATCTGCTTGAGACTCCCTAGAGCAGTGGTTCTCAACCGTCCTCAGGCCGCGACCCTTTCATACAGTTCCTCATGTTGAGGTGACCTGCCCAACCATGTAACTACTGTATATACTCGAATATAAGCCAACACGAGCATAAGTCGAGGTACCTAATTATTACCTGGGAAACCAGAAAAAGTAATTGACTCGAGTATAAGCCTAGGGTGGAAAATGCAGAAGCTATTGGTGAGTTTCCATCATCAAAGCAAATGAAAATAAAATGACTAAAAATTGAGACATCAGTGGGGTAATGTATTTAAATATTTATTTTAAAATAAAAAGCATAAATAAAAGAACAAGTCATTTAACATTAGTAAACCAGCACAGTAAGTGGAAAATAGGTTCAACAAAAACAATGAGGTATCAACAATGACACCTTAAGAGTACTATTCCCTGAGCTCAGTCAGCAACCAAGCTAAAATGTAAAGAGTTAAAAATCCTTCAAAACCGGATTCCTCATCATCATCTGTATCCCAATGCAGAGCTTCAGCTGGTGTAAGGTCATCATAGACGCTGTCCTCACTGAGATCGCCGTCATCACCATCACTGCTGTCATTTTCATATAAAGTGCAGTCTTCACTGCCATCCATAGCATTACTAATACTACATTTCTGGAAGGCACGTCACACCATGCCTTCTGGAATGCCTTCCCATGCATCTCGAACCCACTTTGCTATTAACTCTTCGTCAGGCTTCATGAGATTTCCTCCTTTTGTTAGTCGGGCTTGACCAGATGACATCCACTCATGCCACATCCTTCGCACACGGTCTTTAAAAGGCTTATTCAAAGATACATCCAGAGGCTGCAGTACAGATGTAAACCCACCTAGAATAACGGCTAAAGTAACTTTACTAATTTTGCCAATTTTTTTACATCCTATAGGTGGGCTCTGAACATATCCCAAACAAGTAACTATGGATTTTTCTTTAAGGCTGCTCCTGTCGTCAGTTCCAAATTTCTTCCAGTCATTTTTTTTTGTTCTGTGTTCATCCATCCAGCCTTTAACATGTACAGTAATTCTTGGTGGGAAATTTATCTTTTTATGCAAGGTCTTTCTCTTAAAAATGACAGGACACAGCTTAGTTCCATTAGCCAAACATGATAGAACAACTGTAAAGTGTTTTTTTTTTCATTTCCTGTGGTTTTGAGAAAAATGGTTTTTTCTCCTAAACTTGTCACAGTTCTGTTGCTTGGAAGATCAAAAGTCATGGCAGTTTCATCCACATTCCCAATATCTGCCAGGTCATAATTATAAATCCTTTGTTTTATAATAAATAACTGAATGACATAATTTTTTCTTCAAGGTCTTGTGGCAATTTCTGGGAAATCTTTGTTCTTTGTCTCAAACATAATAGGTCAAACCTATTGATGAAGTGGGTACACTATTCTGCTGATGCAGCAAATTTTTCAATGCCTGGTGCATTACATTTGTCATCCTTAGCCATTTGTAGAGCACGTATGTGGATTCCCATGTGTGTTAGGCAGGAACCATTCTGATGACACTCCATAACCCATTTATGCGTTTCACTCTCTAGAGCCCCATAAAAAGATGTTAAACCAAGAGGAGCTTTTTTAGCTTTTGGAATCTGTCCCAAGTCAGCCTTCATTTTCCACCACTCCCTCACTTGCTTTTTGTCAACAAGAATTCCCTATTTGCAATACTGTTATTGCTCTCTTCTGCTCTTGACACAACCTTCATTTTGAAACCAGCCTCATATGACTGGTGTTTTTGTTTTGGTTCAAGAGTATCCATTTCTAATGAGATAAAAAACCAAGACTTTGAAAAAGAAATTTCATGGTAATGCACACACACACCCCGCCCCGCCCCTCAGGATGTGTTAGCTGGGAGGGGGTGGGGGGAAGTCCCTGCAGGCGGGGGATGCAGGATGTGAATTAACATAGAGACCAGAGGGGAAAGACAGCACAGCCACAGACACATCTTTACCAGTTCAGCAGCCGGCATAGTGAATGACTACGGGTGCTTCTGCGAATTGGAGCCGTCCACATCATAGGATGCCTCTGATTGGTTAGGTGTGAGTAAACAAACATTCAAAGCCCTGCAGTGTTAGTGGGGTTTTGAATGAACAGCGGAGAAGCGGCAATCGCCCAGGACAAGACAAAACAGCGCTCATCCTGTTACCTCCGGGTGGGGGTGGGGGTCAGTGAGATGTTACACCTTGCTGGGGTACCACTGACCCATGTATAATGTTTTGTGCTGAAAAACTCAGCTTATACACGAGTATATACGGTATTTTTGCTGCTACTTCATCACTGTAATTTTGCTACTGTTAAGAATTGGGTGACGCCTGTGAAGGATTGTTCGACCCCAGAGGGGTCACAACCACAGGTTGAGAACTGCTGATCTAGATCGAAGGCCAGCCTCTAGCTCCCAATCTGTAGGCCAAACTTCCCTGTGGATTTATTTCCTGGGCTGGGTTCCATGTGCACCAGCATTGGAAAATATAAAAGTCTGGTGTGCTTAATCAGAGGCTAGAGCCAAAGAATGACTGACAGGCGTCACCTTGCTTTCTCACGCTGTCTGACCCAGGTCCCTGAGCTCTGAGATGTGTTCTTTTGCCTAAGAGGAGGATCACTCCTCTCTTGCCCTGGGTGACAGTGAGCACTGAGATGCAGTGTTATCCAAACGTGACTGGGCCAGTAGATAAGGATTATTTGTATGTTGTTTCAGAGACAAAGCATTTTCTAATGGTCTAAAAGGAGCCACTACAGAAAGTCATGGCTTTTAAAGCTAAACTCTGTTTCGACTATCAGTGGGGTGGCATCAATGTGGTGTTAACAAGTGCAGACAGCTCCAGTTCTTGGCTTGGCCCCCTTTGGTCCTATTCCACACTTGGTTGCTTTGTTAAAGAGCAAAGTGACTTGTAGCCCCAGGAGGGGGATGAAGGGCAGAGAGGAAGGAGGGAAGGACATAGAGAGAGCTGGAGAGGTCAGAAACATCAGGCTCTGTCTGGCAGGGCCAAGCACTAAGGAGCGAGGGCGGATCAACCGTGAAAGAGGAGCTTAGGAAGAAGGAGAGATGTTCAGCAAACAGAAGTCTGCTCACAGTCTTCCTACACTACCCCATTCCCCTCCCACCCCAGCGAGGCCAGCACAGCCATCTTTACACGCCTGGGAAGCGGTGGCAGAGATGGAGGTGACGGCGTACTTCTGTGTCTAGAGAATATACACTCGTGTGTTCCTGAGACGTCTTTGATGGGACGCTGTAGATCAACACAGCTTTACGGTGCCACACCGACAGTTAGCAGTCCTCATGAGTTCATTCTAAATGTTCAGTTCTCAAATTACAGCACACGAACATTTCTTCCTAGCGCATGTGGCACAAAGTGCTTCGGCCCCAGCACTTGGCGGTTGGTCCCAGACCAGGCTTCTAAGGAAGCAAAGCACGCCTGGCACTCACAGCTTGATGCTGGAGAAAAAGAACAGCGGCAGAGAGCAGAGTCTGAGGGAAACGCAGCCAAAGGGGACGCCAGGCAAGCTGAGGCACAGGAGCACAGCTTGTCTGAGGCCATTCTCAAGGTTACAGCTGAAATGTTCCCCGTCTACAATTCTAAAAATTAGTCTTAGCGTACCGACTAATTGCACCTTGTTTGATGCCTCAGGGGCAGCTAAAATATAGACCGCAACGCCAAATGTCATGAACTAAATGAAAACATAGTTCAAGTTCATGAAAGAGGAGCGTGTGCAGTCAACGAAGCATTCTCGACGATCTCCCCCCCACCCGCAACTACCCCCAACACCGCACAGAGCCTTCCAATCCCCCAGTGCCTAACATCCTCAAGGACACCCTTGTCACACCCGTCAACGGACACGATGTGTATCTTTATAAACACACTGGCATCAAGTTGAAGCTGAAGCTGACTCCCAGTCACCCGCTGTGACTGGTGATGGGCGTAGAAAGCCCGTCTTTTCCCCACAGAGCAGCAGGTGGTTTCAAACTGCTGACATTGCAGTTAGCACCCCAACACCGATCCACAACATCACCAGGGATCCTTGACTCTAGCTAGCCTGCTACTTCCCCCCCCCCAGTTTTAAAAGTCACCCTCATTGTGTAGCACACAGACATCTCACATAGCTTTCACTCATGTGTGCTAGTTTCCCTCTGCTCCAGTAGGAAACAATGATAAAGGAGCCCACTCCGAATTCTCTCATTATTCTTCAATTTGTAATATCTTGGGAACATTTATGGTGATCAACACGCCTGGTTGAATGCTTACCACCTGTGGAAGCAAGCTGAAGGCGATACATGACCAGTCAAAGGGACTCAGCAAAACACACTGCTCGGTCGGGTGACTCATCATTACTGGCATCAGAGACGGCAGCTATTGTTCCAAGGAGAATCGCAACATCAGCTTGCCCAGTTGGTGGGATGAATGTTCTGGAATCGTGGAAAAGGAGCAAAGCCAAATGAAGCCTGAATGGAGAAACTGCCTGGGTGCTTTGGCTGTTTTCCAGGCTGCTCAGGGCCACCAAGGACTGGGTGGTGTAGGCAAATCCCAGGAGCTTGTTCATCTCTTTAACACAACCGCATGACAAGAGTCTTCTTAAATTCTACCCTTGGTGAACGATTGGGCAAATGCCTGCCCACCAGCCTCACTCTCTCCCTCACTGCCTTTGAGTCAATCTTAGTCACTGAGACCCTGCAGGGCCCTGTGGATTCCAGGCAATAACTCATTTCTAATGTAGAAAGTCTTTCTCCAGTGCGGGGGCTGAAGGCTTCAAACTGCTGGTCACGTGGTGCAGCTCACTGCACGACCACTAGACCACCAGGGGGGCCTTCTATGAAAATGATAAAATTAGTTTCATAGGAACTTAACTTTTACAGTCCCTGGGTGGCATACATGGCGAAGCTCTGAGTTGCTAACTGAGAGATTGGTGGTTCACGTTCACCAAGAGGTGGCTTTGGAAGAAAAATCTAGTGGTCAACTTCCCATACCTCAGCTACGGATAATTCTGTGGAGCCCCCTGACACACAAGAGGTCACCATAAGTCAGAACTGACTTACTGAAAACTTCTGGTAGCAAAACCCTTCCCCAGTGGAAGAGCTGGATTGGAATGCACACGGAACTCTGGGTGGAGCTATGATAGCTAGAGATCAAGTCAACAGATCTGCACCAGCACCTTGGCAGAAGAAGCTCCATGCTCTTCAGGGAACCTGTTTGTGGGTATTGTGAGCACTGGCCTTCGGTCCTTGGGTTGATGATGGCTCTCTGTATTGCCAATGAGGAGGATTCGGTTTGTGGTGGTGCTCCTCTGACGTCACTCCCTTTCCCTGAGCCTGTTTCCTCATTCATGACATTGGAGTGGTAAGGCCCAAGGCAGCAGAGCATACTGGTCTGTTAAGGACACAGACTTGGCGGCTGCATTCATAACTAACTTGTGAAGCGGTGGGACCTTGGCCAGGTGCTTAACCTTACTGTGCCTCACCTGGCTCCTTCTCAAATAGTTACAAAGTCATCCCCCACCCTACTGATGGCTGTGAGTGTGTGAGGAGTTGAGATCTGTAAAGTATTTGGAAAAGTGGACGTTCTTCTTCCATGGAAAAAGCATTGCGCACATATTATTTTTGGTTATGATTTTCTTACACAGATTTTTAGAAATTAGTTTATGTACGTTGTATTGCACAGAGGAGTTAATCAGGTTACCTAGCAGTGTTTCTACAGGACAGAAAGGGTCGCCGCCAAAAAGTGTTCTTCCAGTCCATACGTGTCCGGGTTTATTCCAGACAGAAGGTGTATACACACTTCTTTCCATAATACAGTTCCATTGAGGTGACTTAAAAATAATACGATATTATTTAAAATAATAATAACTTATAAATTATCACGGATTTGGGGGTGCAGGGAGGGGAAAATGAGGAGCTGATACCAAGAGCTCAAGTAGAAAGAAAATGTTTTGAGAATGATGATGGCAACAAATGTACAAATGTGCTTGACACAATGGATGCATGTATGGATTGTGATAAGAGTTGTACAAGCCCCCAATAAAATGATTATATATGTGTGTGTGTGTGTGTGTGTGTGTGTGTGTAAATGGCTAGCTTAAAAAGCTGATCTTTCCCATCAGTTTTTAAGCAACACTGAAAATAAGGTGATATATATATTTTTATAATTGGCTGGTAGTTTTAAACTGCTGCTCTTAAAGTTAGCAGCCCAACTATCCCACCAGAGCATCTCTGTCCCCTTCCTAACACTGTATAATTCTCAGTAAAATTGTTCATTCAATGGAAAGGCAGAACTCACAGACTCGAGATTAAGGGTGCTATCTGGCTGAAATTCAGAATCAGAAATGTTCAAGACACAGTTCTTTGGTTTCTCCCGAGACATGCCCGCAGCTATGGGACGCCTTGACCTCGGGCCTCACGTGGGCAATGGTACAAAGCTCTACACCAGTAAATGCTCAAAGGGGCGGCCACCGTGCCATGAGCCGTGGCCCAAAGGCCCGCAGCCCTACCTCTGGGGGGCGAGCAAGCCGAGCCCCCTAATGAAGTGCCTGGTGCACCCACTCCGCCCTCCAGCCTCCTGCCTGAAGGCTTTCTCCTGTGCGCCCTCTGACCAGGCCTCTGCCACTCCCGTGGTGTCTCAACTTCCTGTCCCTGGATCCGGGGGTATACAGGGATCTTGGAGCCCAAAGGGCACTTTCCACTCTTGGCTCTCTCTTCGTGAAAATGGAGAGATCGTCTCTTTCTGCTGCTGAGGTGGCTCAAGGCAAAACTGACCTAGACTCATGTTACAGGTCCATGTTTTTATAGTCACAGTCAGGAGCCCTGGTGGTGTAGTGGTTAAGCATTGGGCTGCTAACCACAAGGTCAGTAGTTAGAAACCATGCCCTGCTGCGGCCCTTTGGGCCAAGGCTTGTGGCACAGTCTCCGCCCCTTTGAGCATTTGTTGCCAGTCCTAAACGAGCTTTGTAATGTTGCCCAAGTGAGGCAAGAGGTGAATTACTTATAACCTTCCCCCACTTTCTCTTAAAAGTCCTTTGATGAGAATCATAAAGACTGACAGTGGTTCTCAACCTGTGGGCCGTGACCCCTTTGGGGGGCAAACGACCCTTTCACAGGGGTTACCCAATTCATAACTGTAGCAAAATTATAGTTATGAAGTAGCAACGAAAATAACTTTTTGGTTGGGGGGGGGGGTCACCACAACATGAGGCACTGTATTAAAGGGTGGCGGGTCGCGGCATGAGGACGGTTGAGAACCGCTGGACTATGGCTAAAAGAGCCTTTTCAAATAATTCTCTGTCCCGCGCAGGAAGGGGTCTGTTGGGCGGGTTAAACTAAGAACAGCTCGGCGATTATGGGGAGTGTTTTTGGCCAGGCCAAAGGAATAATACCTTTTCTTGTGCGATCATGGGGGATTATGTATTATGCAGTGTTAAAGAAAGTGAAAATGCAAAGCCATCAGATAAACCTTCCCAGAGAAAATACACTCCTGCAGCTATTTGAGAAAGGAGAAAGATTATATGAAGAAGACAGGACAAGTCAACGTCAAGAAGAGCTGCTTTCTCATGCACTCTGGATTACACACTCGTCTCTAGTAGTTCCAGAGCACATAACACAGCTTTCCTCCAGGCCAGAGGTCGTGGAGGGCATTGATGGGCCCTGCAGAAGAGTCTGCGTGCTCCCGAACCAGACAGTGGTTCGAGACAGTGAGCTGGAAGCAGCACAAGCAGTGTGAAGTGAGGCAGAAGAGCGGCAGGGGCAGAATAGGTAGGGCTCTGTAAAGCCAGGCGGGATTTCAGTAGAACTGTTCACACGCACAGCACAGGCACATCACAGCTCAACAGAGAGAGAATAATGTGGCTTTCAATTTTTTTTTTCATTTAGAAAGGCTTGCTACTCTGAGGCATGGCCAGATCTGAAACTGTTCAAAAGGCCCAAGGAACATGAGAAATCTTGTCAAAAGCGTGAATTTCCAGGCCATAGGTCTGCTGGAGAGAGGGGGCTGGTGATTCTGCAGGAAGGCTGCGAGCCTGCTGCCCAGAACTTGTTCTTGGTCCTAGCAAACCAAGTGCTAAGAATTCGTGTGTGTACAATTTGGTGACCGGAGGTGTGCTCCAGAAGAGAGTAATAAGCATTTGCAAGTCCTCTACCTAGGTTTTGAGGCAGCCTCTAGGAAAAATAATATGAGCTGGAAATATGCAAGTTAGAATAACTTGCATCGACTACACTGCTACACTGTCTAAAAGAACTTCTGCAAAACTAATGAAGCGTTTCAACATCTGCACTGCGCAAGACAGTCACCACGAGAAGCCTGTGTCCATAGATCACATGAAATGTGCCTACTGCGAATGAGGAGGTGATTTTTCAACTTCATCTCATTTGAGTTCAATTAAAAATTAAGTAGCCATCTGTAGGTAATGGCCGCCATGTTGGGCAGCACTGGACCAGAGAGTCATAGGGTGGCCCATGGCCGCAGACCACGCATAATCAGGTCTTAGCAGCCCAGCTCTTTTAATTCGGCCATCGTGTTGACTCTGCAAGCCCCCTCTGCCCTTGTTGAATGACATTAGTAAGTACTTTATCTTCTCTGACTGCCGGGCTCCCAGACTGCAGGCACATCGACACGACATCTTGTGCCTATTTGGTGTCACTCTGTCATTCGGTGGCATATTTTGTTACGGTGCCCCTGGGGCAAAAGAAAGGAATGACCATTTTAAAGAAATAAATTCAATCTTGACTGAGTTGCGTGCAAGAACTCATTCAGACACGCAATGTCTCCCTCCTGCAGGGGACTGCTAAACCGAGAAGCAGGCCGGAGGTAAGAAGAGGGCTTCCAAACGAAGTCCTTCTGCAGTTCTGAAAGCCACGACTCGGAAGTAATCATCCTGCTCTTTGAAAGCAGGAAAAAACCCTCCTGTCCTTACCTGTCCCACATGGGTCAATTCGCACGGCCCTGCCCTGACTTGTAAGACACAACTGGTGCCCAAGGTGAGGTCCGAGCGAGGATCGCTTCAGGGAGCTACTGCTTTTAGGGGACTGCTTTCCCGATCAAATGACCTGGACAGCCAGACAGGTACCTCTCCTTCAGAACACCTTCCCTCAGTGCCTTAGTCCTTAAGTTTTCAAAACGGTAAGTGATGTGTGGACCTCTAAAAAACAGAGATTTTTTTTAATAGAGGGATGGGTCCGCATGCTGATCTTATGATGTGTATCATTTGTTCTGTGTCAGGATTGGTAAACAACATCTGCGCCACGTTGTGAAAATGTTCTTTGTGCAGCTACGTCGCGTACCACAGAACTAATCGGGACGCCTCATCGGCAGGGTAATACAGCACACAACGGCTTTCTTTGGTTCTGTTGGGTTCAGTTGACACGTCTCTTTGTTAACTTGCATATTTCCAATAAAGATCACATTTTAAAAATAAAGTTTCTCACTGATGTAAAAGCAGCTTGAACACTTTATAGACAGACGCATTTGCCTTTATTAAGTATTTAATTTCCAATTCCATTTGTGTGTGCATACCAGGTTATAACGTATGCTGCTATTGCATCTGGAAGAATTGCGATCACACATCATGTAAAACGTGGGAATCGTGTGAATTTGTCTTTTGAGCATAACCACCAAGGGCACCCGGTAACCTTGATACGGTGGCATCAAGATATGGCTGACCACAATGCACAGGTAATGGGATCCACACAGTGTAGTCCTTGCGTTCAGTGCCGTCCATGGATTCCTTCGCTCGGTGTCCTAGACTCGACCTGCTTGGTGAGGCAGAAAGTACGTGCTCACCAAAGTAGCCAGGTGCTTATAAGGGCTGATGGCAAGGTTTCAGGTCAGGTTCCAACACTCAAATGGTGCTCTAACCACGGCCACTTATGCAGAACACAGCTGTCTCCCTTTAAGAATCTCCTCTTGTCAAGGGCATCTTCAAACAACAACCTGCCCAAGTGAGACAAATCGTAGTGACCTTGTACCATGCCTCAACTCTGAATTTGAGAAGCCAGGAGGTCTAGGTCATCCAGCTTCAAATTTTCCCCAATTAGAGCCTTTTCTTATCATTCTGGCCTCTGCTCGCCTCCGCAGGCTGACTCCTCTCTTGCCTGTCACTGGCACTCTAAGCTGCAGTTGAAGTACTTTCAACTCAAAGAATATACATTCTTTTCCCTCCAGACCTCTGAATGCTGCCCTTTCTTCTCATACCTAAATATCCCATTTCTTCTAGTGGTAAGTTATCTGGCTTCACATCCTACCTTTGGGGCATTTTCACTGAATGTACTCAGTCCCCCTCTTGCTAAGACTGGGTTAAGTAGTCTTTCTGTCCTGCAGTTTTCCCCGTCATTGGTCCTTGGGGTGGAGACTGTGTTTTGTTGAAAACGTCATGCCCCGCACTGGCACTGGCACCAGAGCTGTTATATGGCAGATGGCCAGACATGGATTTTTAATGAATGAATACAAAAAGAACCTCAAATGCCACTGGCTTTTTCTGGGGGAGAGGTGACGGGGACATAGTTTATTGCAAAAGACATCTCCTCCAGCCTCCCTGCCTCTGGCCTGTAGCTCTACCATCTCTCTCTGTCACTCTTAGTGCTCCCTCTTTTAGATTGCTACAACATGGCCTCAACTACTAGTTTGCTTCACACTCTTGGGTGGCTCCTCATTGCTTAGAAAGGAAAAGTCCAAGGTCCTGCCTATACACAAAGCATTTCTCAATTTGGTCCCAACTTACTTTTCTTGCCATTTGCCCATGGCTTTTGTTTCCTTGACTCTAATGGTCTTTTCCCTGTTCCTCCATCCAACATCCTCCGACCAGGTCTCCAGCGCCTGTCCCATCTGGGGAGCATTGGCTGCATCCATTGGGCTAAATCGGCATGACCATCGCGACACTTACTTTAAACTGTATGTTTTACTCTGTCACTTGCCTGTATCTTCCGATGGTCGCTGAGCGTTCCACAAAAGAATATCGCCAAAATCTCATTTCCCATCAGGACTTCGATAATGTTTGTCTCATGAGATAAAATGAGAAATCCAAACCCACTGCCATCGAGTTGATTCCAGTTCCTAGCAATACTATGTGGGGAGTTTAAGCCAGTAAATCTTTATGGAAACAGAGTCTCCTATTTCTCCTGTGGAGCAGTTTGCGGCTTTAAACTATCAATCTTGTCATTAGCAACCTAATGCTTATCCCATAGCAGTAGCAGGGCTCCGTATAATGAGGTGAAGCTAAAACAGAAAACAAAAACCTCAAAACAATTTTTTTTAAAAAAACAGGGGTTGGGAGTGAAACCAATAGCAACTAAATTGCCCCCTCTCTGGTCTCAGCTTTGCACGGCCACTGTTTGTTTCTCGACACTAATGAACCGATACATTTGAAATAGATCTTAGAAGCCTTCCAGTTCAAGCTTCTCATTTAAGAGTTAAAGAAACCGTGGCCTAGAAATGTGAACTTATCACACAAGGCCAAAGGGCTCATTATCATCGGACAAAGGTGAGAACCAGCTATCCTTACTTCCAATCACACACACAGGCCTTTTTAGTCAACCCAAGTTCATACGGGCCGTTCATAGATCTCTTTCATGTGCCTTCACAGATTTTTTCTGCTATAAATTTTTCATAAGTTTCTAAAATCAGTATCCCTCATTACACTACTTTCCTGAGAGCCCTTGAGGGCAGAAAAATAATTTTAGTAAAATCCACTTATTCATAGGAAATTAAATATTTTATGCAATGGATAATTTGAGATCCTTGTGTTCTTGTTCTTGTTTAAACTTGGGAAGGAAGACATTCCTCCTCACATAATCCCAGTGAAGCAGGAGCTAATGATTCTGAAGTTCTTTGTACATGAGAACAATGAATATCAAGTGACCAAAGACTGATAATAGCCAACAAGACTTCCATTGAAAGAGCAAACATCTTTGAACCCCATGTTCCTGAACATTTCCATAACTGGTCCCTCAATATCCTTTAAAAATCTTTTGTGCTCGTATTTGTGACTATCAATAATTATGCACCTTTTCAAACAGAATCATAACTTTTAAATTCTTTCGTCAACATTTCCCATATCTCTGCCTCCCTCACAAGGCTCCCTTTACCTTGGAAGGCGGCCACCTTACTTTTCTTCACAAGATTACTTTTCTATTCTTAAAATATCATTCATTTAACACTTTTTGCAAAGTACCATTGTACTTTATGTTCCATCACCACACGTCTGTCAGTCTGTCATATTGCAGTGGCTGGTGTGATGCTGCGCTGTTGGAAGGAATGCAACTGGTCCTTGAAGTACAACAAGGTCAACCATGGTGAACTGGTGTCAGTGGAGTCTCCCTCTAAGACAGCCAAGGAAGGAGGACTTGGACATCTTCTCAAAACGTGAACAGCAGAAGAACGTAGATGCATTGCCAGCAGATGAGCCCCTCAGGCTGAAAGGTACTCAGAATACAACAGGGAGAAGCTGCCCCTGAAAGCACAGGGTCTACCTTAACGGTCTAGATGGCAAAAAGCTTCCAGAACCTGTCCCTACTGAAGTGGCACAACTCAGAATGAGAAGCAGCAGCTCAGACGTCCACTATCATCAACATATGGAGTGTAGGAAGTACAAATCTAGAAAAAGCAGAAGTTGTAAAGATGAAATAAAACACTTGAAGATTAATTTATTAAGCTTGGGTGGGCTGACATGGTCTATTTTGAATAGGAGTAATCAAATGGTTTCCTATGTTGGGAAGGGCAATTTGCAGAGAAATGCCATTATATTCATTGTCAAAAAGTATATGTCAAGATTTTTCCTGAAGCACAACACTGTCAGCGCGAGGATAATTCCCTACACCGGAAGGGAGGCCAGTTAATACAACGAGTATTCACAATTTGTACTAGTGCTGAAGATACAAACATGGCAAACTCTTACCAACTGCTGTAGCCAGAAGAGTGTTCAAATATGCAACCAGGATGCATTGTTAATTTATGATGGTTGTAATGCAAAGTTATAAATAAGGAAGGATATGCCCTTGGTGATAGAAACCATATGGGAGACTACACAGCACTCTGCAAGACCAACAGCTTACCCATTGAAAACGCTTTCAAGTTGGAATCAACTGTGCAGCAATGGGATTTTTCTCATCATGTAACAAATGCCCAACCAATATTCTGACATATTTCACAAAGGCAAGTCAAAAATTATTTTACTGGAGTTCCATTTCACACATGCGCTGATTTCAAACCACTGCGTTTAAGCATGTCTCTGTAATTAGTGGCTGCAGAGAGTTCTCTTGGTAATATAGTGTCACAGTATCCGAGAGTGCCACGACACACACACAAAGCCAATCAAAACCAGGGTTTCTGTGAGGATCTCCTGTGCCAGTTAAATTCCAAGCAGAAAGGTCAGATCAGAAGGTTATGGTCCCTGTTTTGGGTGGGTGGGAGAGGGGGTGCCAAGGGGGTCGGGGAGCCCTGGTGCACAGTGGGTTATGGGTTGGGCTGCTAATTACAGGGTCCGTAGGTTGAAGCCACCAGCAGTCCTATAGAAGAGAGATGAGGCTTTCTGCTTTTGTAAGCTGTACAGACTTGGAAACCCTGTGAGGTTGCTGTGGGTCAGAACTGACTGTAGAGCAGTAGGTTTAAAGGACTAAACATGATAGATTTTCTCAACAGACACAGGGTACCACAGGGGCTAATTCAGAAGTGTTTTAAGGAAAGTGAAAACTGCAATGGTCAGACAAAGGCCCCAAGGTTGTACCGACGACCCCCCACCCCCCAATCACAACAATGCACCTGCTCCGTCTTCAAGGATAGGGTCGTCCTATGAGAATTTCCTTGGGAAAAACCTTACTCATTCACCCTCTAGCCCTGATCTTGTCCATTCAGACTGTTATTTATTCTGAAAACCCAATGCTAAAAGTAATAGTGTCTAGGCTCCTTGAGGATCCTCAAAGTGTTATTTTGGTGTGGTTTCAATTGAAGCGTGCCCCATTCTCCGGGAAAGGTTAGACAGGTGGAAATGCTGCCATTAGAAGAAGTATGCAGACCTATATGGAAAATGTGTCAAGAAACAATACTTCTATGTTTTGGTATTTTTAAAATAAAGGTTTCTATTATTTGGTAGCCAAACCTTTTAATATACCCTCAAATATTTAAACGCCTTGATACTGGGTGCATATGAAATTCTTAAATCTTTGTGATTAATTGACCCTTTGATCATATAATGATGTCTGTCATCATCTCATCTAATACATTTTTTTCTCACCTTCTCTGATATTAAGAGTGCCACTCCAGTTGTCTTTTGGCTACGTATTTTCATTTCCCTCTTTCACTTTCAACCTATTTGTACCCTGGGGTTTAAGATTTCTTTCTTTTAAACAACAAGTGGTTGGATTTTGTTGTTTTACTCCATTCTACCATTCTCTGCATTGACTGGGGCATTTATTTCATTTATATTCACAGTAATTACTGATAAAAGTGAGTATGTACTGTCAACTTGTTGTTTTATATGCCGTAAGCCTTCTTCGTCTTTGCCCCTCACTGCTGTTTTCTTTGTGTTTTGTTGATTTATTGTAGTGAGCTTCTTGGTTCCTTTCTCCAAATGTGAAAAATTTAAAATAAATCTCTTAGTTGACATGAATACTACACTGAGAGTTTATATTGATCACTTTTTAGGGTAAGTGACTCTACAAGGTCACTCACTATGTGTGGGAATCGACTTGACAGTGAACTCTGTGACATAATTGGATCCTTTCCATACATATTGTATATACAATATATGTATGTATTTAAAAACCTTAAAGCCAAAGTATTTAGAATTGTAAAGCACGAATACCTTATTATTAGCCCTTGTACTTGCGCATTTGCTTCACTGTATTAAGGATTGTTCTTTCATCTGTGTAATTTGGAGATCCTTTCAAGTATCGTTTCCCTTCAATCTACAGGACACCCATTAATAGCTTGATAGGCCAGTCTGGATTCTCTCTGCTTTTGTTTGTCTGCGAATGTTTTGATTTCACCCTATTCTTAAAGGATAATTTATTGGCCTTAGTGTTCTTGGTTGACAAGTTTTTTGGCGGGCAGTTTTTCAGCATTTTAAATACATCATTTGATTTGTGGCATCAAATGTTTCTGAGAAAAAATTGATACTTAATCTGATGGGGATCCTTGATATGTTTTTCTCTCACTGCTTTCTGCAGTCTCTCTTTGTGTTTATGCTTAATTTTTGAGGGCCTAATTATACGATACTTTCATATAGATTTCTTTGGATTTATCCTGCTTGGAGTTCTTTGAGATTCTTGGCTTTGTTGATTCATGTTCTTCATTCATAGACGTGTAATTTTCTGTCATTTTTTAAATTCAAATACCTTTATGTCCCTTTCTCTTTTTACTGGCATTCCCGTGAGGCATATATTGGGCCCGACTTTCTTGAGCTCTGTTCTCAGAGTCTGCTCTATTTTACCCTTAATTTACTATATTTTTTTGTTTGTAAGTTCTATTGTGTTTCTTATTTTTATTATTATCCCTTTCAACCGAAGTCTTTTAAAAAATATTCCTTTTGAGCTTACATTTTTTTCCTTATTTCTTTTAGTTCTTTGCTTACATTTTCACTCAATTCTTTGTTTAATGGTTTATTTCTATACTTATTTGGTAATCCCTCGATGAATTTTCATTCATTTGCTCACATTTAAATGGGCAATGTTCCTATGTACTTTGTGTGTGTGTGTGTGTGTGTGTGTGTGTGTGTGTGTGTGTGAGAGAGAGAGAGAGAGAGAGAGAGAGAGAGAGAGAGAGAGAGAGAGAGAGAGCGAGAACTGGAAATTTTTTATTTTGAGAAGTGGAATTTTGAAATTGTTAACTTTCTCATATATCCCAAATGTTAGGTATTGTTGCCTACATTACTTCCCATAAGAAACCCTTTGTTGGGAAAAACCCTTCTGTCTATGATTATTATTCTTTTCCTCTCTCTGAGAGCAACTTCTCGTTCCCTGGTTCAATTTGGATTGCAATGTTACATTTCTTGTATTCCAACTTGCAGTCTCCCGTAAACATACCAAAGAACAAGCTGTGACCAGCCTTCCCACTAGTGGGCACTTCAAGGCAGGAGAGAAATATAACTATCAACCTGTCCACTATGGCGTTCTGGTCGAGCAGCAGGAGCAACCTGTCCACTATGGCGTTCTGGTCGAGCAGCAGGAGGGGGTGGGGGCTCAAGATTGCCATCATTCAGCAGTCTTCAAAACCAACCAGATGGGAGGCAAGCAAAGGTTTCAGAGGACAGAGCTACAGAGGGTGCAGGCGTCAGACAGTGTGCCAACTCTAGGTGCAGGCTCCTCGGACTTGGCGGTGGCAGTGCCTCCATGGGAGATGACTGTTAAGCTCCAGACAGGCCTCTGGGGAGGTCAGCCTGGCTGCTTTTAGATGCTCCCTGCAGTACCTTGTTTGTTGGTGTCGTCCCGTTAGAGATGCCTGCTTCTTCGCACAGAGCTGCCTCGGTCAACCGTCCTCAGCACTGGTTGAAATGGGAAGCAAACGGAGCAGAAGGGACTCCCTAGAAGATCTGTTTTAGAGGCCTGAACTTTGGGGTGAATGGCTTGCAGACTATGACAGCAAACTCCACGGCATGGCCTTTCTGTAGCACTTCACAGTAGACTTACCTGACTGTGCCGGAGTGAAAGGTGCTGGCATACTTCAAATGGGTCGTGGGAAGCAGACATTTTGATTCTAAGGCAGAAGCTTGCGATTCTGTCTGTGTGTAGGCAAGCGCTGTGGTGGGTAGGGAACCACTCTTGTCTCTGGGCAGCTCCCCTACTTCACAGCAGTCAATGGTCCACTTAGTTAAGGGAGAGGCAAGGAGGGGAGAGGGACATTTCCTACCACGTGTAACTTGCTGATTCCTGGCTGCCTGTAGCTCCCAGCTGCTTTTCTCTGCGCCCCAGTTCAGTCCTTTGAAGACAAGCACCATTTCATTGAATTTCTCATTGTATTTGTTGGGGAAGGTAAGAATGATGTGTGTGTTTGTGTGTGTGTGTTTAATGATACCATTTCTCAAGAATTCCTCTAGATTGTAGTTACTTTGCTTCTGTTGTATGTAGTGTTGTTTTGCTTTTGTGGGTTTGTTTGTTTTTTACTGTTTCTTTTATTCCCATATAATGAGGTTGTCACTGGGAACTTTTATCTCTACTCTTGTAACTTCTTTTCATTTCTAATTTATGGTTATCTGAGCCATGGGATTCCAACTCATGTTAAAATAGTAAAATAGTGTTCAATGAAAAGCAAAAAGCTCTCAGTGAGATTGCCAATTATTTTCTCTATGAACCAAGCAGACCAGCTTCAATGACTCTATTCTTGACTATGTCTCCAATTTTGTTTCTTTCTTAGTTGAATTCTGGAAGGTCAGACAGTTAGAGGTTAGATCACGGAGGGCAAACTAAAGTGACACGAGGTCAACGGCTCTTTCACCAAACGCTTGTTATAGACTGAATCGTGTTAGCAATGTGTGTGACCATGTCATATCCTGCTAGATTAACCAAAAGATGTTATAACAAAAATATTCTTTAAAACATTGTTTAAGATATTTATCTTGTCCAGGGTCTCCTTCTTTTTCACCGACCTTCTGCTTCACCAAGCAGTTTGTCCCTTTCCAGGGACTGGTCTCTCCTAACAACGTGTCCAAAATATGTGAGATGTACAAAATATCACAGCTCCTAAGGAGCATTCTTGCTATATTTCTCTCAGGATAGTTTGTTTTTCTGGAAGTCTGTGAAACTCTAAATATTATTTGCCAACACCATCATTCAAATGCATCAATTCCTCTGCAGTCTCCTTATTCATTGCCCAATGTTCATTGCCTAGTTTTCATAAGTATACGAGGCTCTAAAATATGATGATGTTACCTATTAGTGCAGTTATGAGGATTTGGGAGGTTCTTTTATATTAAGATACCATCTATACTGAATATAATACTTGACCTTCATTAGCAATTGAGCCAAGTCCTCCTCCGCTTTAGCAAGCAAGATTATACCATTTGCATATCACATGTTGTCAATATGCAGTCTTCCCATCCTGATGTCCTAATTTCATACAGTCTAGCTTTTCATATTATTTGCTAGCATTCAGATGGCATAACTATGGTGAAAGGATACAGCCCTCATGTACAACTTTCCTGCTTTTAAATTAAGCAGTGCAAGACTAACTGAGGTTGTTTTTAATTTAAATTTAGTTACTTTTAATCCAACCAGTCAGCACAGTTGTTCATGAATGTAGGCTGTATATTGATACAAATTCTAAGAAATTTGAGACATGCTTTGTGGCAACATACATGGTTGATGTGGAAAAAGCCTAGGTATCATGAACAATGGAGAAAGATTGTTAAGAATTTAATTCTGCTTGGACCCACAATCAATGCTCGTGCAAGCAGCGGGAAGAAATGAAATGACACATTGCACTGGTCATGTGATTTGTTGCACAAGGACCTCTTTAACGTTTGGATGTCATTTTAATCACTAAAATGTACCTAACTCAAATCCAAGTAACGACATTTACAACTGTCCCATATGCATATAAAAGGGGTGCAGTGAATAAGGAAAACTGAAGAAAATTGATGCACTTGAATGACGGTTTTGGTTAATATGACTGCATTGTATGACATCGTGAATCATCTCCCAATGAAACTGTTGGGGATGTGTTGATTCCTGTTTGTAAATTGTTCATTGTTTGATTTTATATATTTGTAGCTATGTTCTTTAATATCTATGGATAAGTTTAGATTTATAGCTTTATGGTGAATTGTATATTTACATTATATGAAGATATTTTTCATTCGTAATTATTTTTTTGCTTTAAAGACAATTTTTACCTGATATAAACAACATTTCATGATGTGGGTAAAGACTTTTCATTTGGCCACTTACTGTACACATGTATCTTTTCATCTCTTCCATATTTTCTCTCTCATTCTACAGATAGGAAATATGCAACATTAAAAGGTTATTTCTTCAGGCTTGTTTTCCAGTTTACTAATTTTATGACTTAGTAGTGTCTAAAGAGCTGTGTCACCGTGAGTGAGTCAGAATCCACTGGATGGCAGTGGGTTCGGTTTTGTGGTTTTTCAAAAGTCTACCATTTAGCCTATTCATTGAGATTCCTATGTGATTCCTCAAAAAGTCTTCCTAATCTTTTTGATGGCATCCCTCTGTTTTAGGTTCTCCCTTTATCTTTCTTCAATCAATAAGGCATAATTATTTTCCTGCATTGCATTATTTGCAGTTGATTTTTCTACTTGTAATTTCTGCTGATGCTCATGGTAGTTTGAATCCTTTTGGAATTGAAGCCTTGGATCAGTAGGAGAGCCTTTGTCTTATGTCAGGGAAAATAACAACAACTGCATTCAAGAAATCTGTTGGCCCTACGCTGAGGTCTCTCTGTAAAATATGCCTTTACTGCTTGCAGGAGTTTCCGGGTGCTACCAATTAGAGGATTACATGTTATTTTTTCAAATTCTAGTGGTGCAAATTGAAAAGTGTGAGAGAAAAGTTCTGAGGTTATATATTCTCAGGGGGCACTGTCACCCACCCCAAGTACACAAGCCCAGGCTGAGAGACACAGTTTGTTATTTGCTTTGTGGATGTCTTCTGCTGTGGGAGATTTCATAGTCTACTCTTTCATTAGAAGTATATCCCCTCAGAGCGCTGTATTTCAAACTGCTGTCAGTCCCCATTAGTAGATAGTGAAATCAATTTAGTACTGTGATTCTCAACCTTGACTTACATTAGACTCACCGGGGGAGCTTTCAAAACCCAGACTCTTGGGCCCAAACCCGAAAGCCAATTAAATCAAAAGTCACCAAGGGCAGTACCCAGGCATGTGCATTTTTCTTAGTTCTCAGATGCTCTGAATGATCAGCTATGGCTTAAAATCAACATTTAGGCCCACATTTTAAAACAAAATAGACTAGAGCACAATTAAAATAATGCCTACTGAGGAAGAACTGTGCACATTGCTACGGAATCTGCTGAGTGGCTCCTGGGTTGGAACTGCCTCCCTTTGAGAGAGAAGCCAAGTGCTCAACCACTGTATTGCCAGGGAAGGGGAGCTGCTGCAATTAGAACAGTGTGTGCATATTAATATTTTCTAAACTGACACCACCGAGGGTTATTAATTGTACCTTTCCAACAAACCCACAGTGGCACCAGCGCTGTCATGGATATTGGAAGAAAGAAGTTCTGAAGTTCAAGGCTTTGAAATATTGGCTACCCAGTTCACCAGAGCCACACGAGTTTTCAGACAGCAAAGGAAAAGAGCTGGGACTCAAAAGCAGTAACCAAGAATTTCCTTGTGACAAATGTTAGGTTACGATGTTGCTGGGTCTGTTGACAAAATGCTGGGGACCTGTCTGAAGCACATGACCATGTCCTCAGGGTCCAGGACAGGAGGAGGCATCTCCGAGACTGTGTTTGTCACTGATGCTCTTGTCAGCAGGCTAACTTAGCCCCTGGGAAGAGTTGGGCACCTTTTCAAAGATCTAGATAAATACTGTTTTATGTTTCTAGGTAGTGAGATTAGGTGTCCCAGTTGCTAAGACTTTTGCAAGTCCTGTCCCCAACACATGCAACACAAATGAGTGCCAGTAGCCCCATGTCCCATCTCCGGAATGTCACACTTTCTTCCACTGTAATCTTCTTAAATACCATTGACCTGGTCAAAATTCCATTGAGTCATGTGAAGCAAAGGGAATTCATCCATAGGCCAGGGCCAGTGCTTTCAAACCGGACTGGTACTTTGCATCTTATTATCTAAAATGTTCAACCTCCTTGTATGTTATTCTTGCGGCACTCCAACATTTTAATGGCAAATGTATCGAGTGTGTTCTACTAGAATCAGTATGTTCAGAAATATCACGCCCAGACCCTAACAATCAAACTTGGCAGATTGCTGGCAATCTGTTGCCCCTCTCCATGGAAGCAAGCAGCTGCACAGTTGCTTTTGAGAGACTTATGAAGCAGATGAAGGTGAAATGAAAGATCTTAACAGATTAAGTGAGGTGGGCATTTTATTTTGTTTTGCTTTAACTAGATCAAAACATTTACATGTGCAATTATAACCTTACAACTGTACTGTGATCCTGCGTGATAGAGAAAAAAGCAAGAAAAATATTGCTAGAGAAAGAAAAATATTTATTCAAGGAAAAACAAGAGGGGGAAAAAAAGCTTAGGAAAACAAAAGCTGCACTCAAATCATCCCATACGATAGGGTTTCAAGAAGTCTGTCAGTCAGTGGACTCAGGATAAGGACATTCTTCCATCCATAGCCCCTGCATTCAAAACAGCTTGGTTTGGGTTCAATCACAGACACATGCACCACTAAACTAGAATGGAGAATTTAGAAATAAAGCAAAACACCGACGGACAACTGGATTTCAACTATGGGGGGTTAGAAGCCATCTTTTTAATAAATGGTGCTGAAAAGCTGGGTATCTACTTACAAAAAAAAAGTAACTCAAAATGCATAAAGATTTAAATGTTCAACCTAAAACCAAAAAAGTCCTAGAAGAAAGCACAGGAGAAAATGTAGTATCTAACCTTCTTTAAAATTAGGTAACAAGCATAACAGAAAATTTATGAATAAAAGAAGACAAAATATGACCTCATACAAATTACGAACTTCTGTTCATGAAAAGACTACTCAAAGAGTGCAAAGAGAATCTATGTCCTCGGTGGTGGTGGGGCACGGGGTACAGGGGGACTCTTAGGAAATAATTTATCTGATGAGGATACTCTCTAAGAAGTATAGAAAGTTTCAACAGCTCCTCAATATAAAGAAGATCTGATTATAAAATGAACAAAGGAGATAAATAAAATCTTCACCAACGTGGACATCCAATTAGCCAAATACATAAGGAAAGGTGCTCATGATCCTTAGCAAGTCAAAACTATAATCAGTTTAAAAAGTCACTGATTTTAAAATATCAAAATAGGGAACAAATGTTAGCAAGGATGTGGGCTGCTTGAAACCTTTATTCATTGCTCGTGGGGCTGTGAGATGGTATAACCGCTACGGAAAAGGCCCTTCTTCCAGAAACTAGAAAGAACCTAACTATCCTATCACCCAGCTTTCTCAGCCCTAGGTATATAATCCAGATACCTAAAAAGTAGTGCTACATACAGACAAATACACACCTATATTCATTGCACAAGAGCAAAAATGGGAACACTTTCGTGGCCATAACGGGTGAATGAGCATACAAAATGCAGTACGCACATACAGTGGGATGCTATGCAGTCACAAAGAAGAAGGATGCTGCTGCCAAATATGACACGGATGATACCCAAGGAGCTGAGGTGAGGTAGAATAACACAGCACATGTGGACAGATACTGGCTGTAGGATCCTTCTTTGATCAGAAGAACAGACAATACAAAGAGATTAAACAACGCTCACTGGTGGTTACCATGGACAGGACGGATGGCTATTTTTGGCGATAAGGAAAGTGACACCGAATATGAGTGTACTAAGTGTTGAATGACCAAATGACTTTGCTGAGAATTACTCACGAGACAAGACGCCTGTACTAGAGAATGTGACATACATGTAAGATCAGCACGCCCCCCAAAATTAGTCTGAGATCACATATTGATGAATATATACACAGAGATTTAAGAGAAGAGACAGATATATAGGGCTGTAGGCTCTCACCATACTTAGTCAATGTGTATGTTGAGAAAATAATCTGAGGAGCTAGCTTATACGGAAAAGAATGTGACATCAGGATTGGAGTTTATTAACAACGTATGATACCCAGATGACACCACCTGGCTTGATAAAAGTGAGGAGGACTTGAAGCTCTTGCTGATGAAGATTAAGGATTTCAGCCTGCAGTATCAGTTACAACTTAATATCAAGGAAATAAAAATCCTCACAAGCGGACCAATAGGTAGCATCATGATAAACAGAGAAAAGGGTGAAGTTGTCAGGGATTCCGTCTTGCGTGGATCCACAATGCGTGCTCATGGAAGCAGCCGTCAAGAGATGAAAGGACACACGGCATTAGGTAACTCTGCTGCACAAGACCTCTTTCGAGCATTGAAAAGTAAGGCTGTTACTTTGAGACTAAAGCTGCGCCTGCCCTAAGCCATAGTGTTTTCAATAGCTTCACGGGCCTGTGAAAGTTGGGCACTGACTAAGGAAGTCCGAAGAATTGATGCATTCAAACTGTGGTGCTCGAGGCGAATACTGAAGGTAGCATGGACCCCAGGAGGGCAAACAAATCTGCCTTGGAAAGCGGACAGCCAGAATTCTGCTGGGAGGCAGGAATGGTGAAACTCTCTCACATACTTTGGGCATGTCAGAAGAGACCTGCCCCTCGAGTAGGACATCGTGCTTGGCGAAGTAGAAGGGCAGTGGGGAAAAAAAAGGAAGGCTCTCAGCTCGATGCAGTGACACACAGTGACTGCAATAATGAGCTTAAGCATAGCCACAATGGTGACGACGGCGCCGGAGTGGGCCGTGCTTGTCTTCTGTGCACGGGGTCTCTGAGTGGGCGCCACCTCGCAGCACTCTACAACGATGGCACCTTTCGACCCTAGAAGAACGGACACATCTGCGTTGGAAGAGGTACTGTCGGAACACCACTTGAAGGTGCGGGCAGCGACACTTTGTCTATGTCACGTACTTTGGTCCGAACGTGAAGCGGGATAAGATCCTGCAGAAGCGCATCATGCTGGGTGAAGCAGATGGTCAGTAAAAAAGAAGACCTTCGATCACAAGGATCTGCATGGGACCTCCTCCCTGGGGGACGGACAACAGAAAAGTGGGTGAAGGGAGACGTCGGACAGGGCAAGATATGACAAAATAATAGCTTAGAAATCATCAAGGGTTCGTGAGGGAGGGGGGAGGAAGGGGAAAAAATGAGAAGCCGATGCCAGGGGCTTAAGTGGAGAGCAAATGTTTTGAGAACGATGAGGGCAATGAATGTACAAATGTGCTTTACACAATGGCGGTGTGTATGGACTGTGATAAGAGTTGTATGAGTCCCTAATTTTAAAAAAAGGAGCTCAAAATATGAATGGTGACGATATTGTTGAAAAAAAAAAGTAGAATGACACTAAACTCCACTGTGATGGAGTCAAGTCTGAATCATAGCGACCTGAAAGAGCAGGGTAGAGCTAACCTGTGAGTTTCTGAGACTATAACTCTTTGCAGGGGTAGGAAGCCCAGTCTTTTCCCCATGGAGCGGCCGATAGTTTTGAACTGTGGACCTTGCAGATAGCAGCACAATGGGTACCCACTACACCACCAGGGCTCCATGGCTGCAAACCTGAGCTCAAATGTCGCAATAATTCTAAGGATGGATAAGATTATAGAGTGCTTCATTCTGCTGTACATAGGGTCACTGTGAGCGGAGGTCAAGTTCAAGACAACTAATGAAAGCAACACCATGAATCACAGAAAAGTGGAAGCTGTCAAAAATGAAATCAAAAGCTTAAAGATGTCTAACGTAGGCACTAGTGAGCTGAAAAGGACGTCTACTGGCCATGATATGAGGGGATCATAGGGCCTATTATTCCAGAAATGACCAATTGAAAAGGAGTGAGGTCACATTAATCATAAAAAAGCACATTTCAGGATACATCATAAAACACAATGCTGTCATTAATAGAATAATATCCATATGCCCACAAGAAAGACCAGAGAGACCAATACGCACGACTATTCTTTAAGCAAAGCCCCTAAGGCCAGGGAAGAAAAAAAACAAGATTTTTTCCAACTTACGCAATCTGAAATTGAAAATGCAATCAAGGTGCGTCCAAAACTCCTGGCACTTGAAATGTGAATGTTGGAAACAAGAAAGATGAGTAGCTGCACAACAGGGCCTCAATGACAGAAATGAGCACAGAGATCACATGACCGAATTTTGAAAAGCAAAGGACTTATTCATTGGAATAGTTTTTCAATAACATAAAGGTGATTAAGCACCCTTGCAGGATGGAATACAAAGAAACAAACGGATCGAGCCTGTGGGATGAGCAATAGAGACGTTTAGTGTTGAGAACGAACGGTGGTAGGCAAACCTGAAAGGGGAAGAGACCATCAACTGCTGGAATGGATGCATTGTCACATTAACGCCGGTTTGGTTGCTAATTGCAAAGTCCCCAGTTCAACCCCACCAGCCGCCGTGGAAGAAAGATGCGGCTATCTGCTCCCATAAAGATCGACATCATCAGCAAGCTGATACAGAATAGCAACGAGTCAGAATTGACACAATGGCCTTGGTTTTGTTGTTGTTTTCGGTGGAGGGGGTTGGGGGTGGTGGTGGTGGTCATATGCAAATGACACACTTGGCTGAAAGTAAAGGAGGCTTGGAGCACTTAGTGCTAAAGGCTGCAAGCTTCCAGTAACTGCAGAACGTTCTCCTGGATTATGCTTTTGAAAGCATGGAGTTTTCTGCTTCGGTGCCATTGAGTTGGTTCCAATTCATAGTGACCTAATGACCAACAGACTGAAACACTGCCTCGTGCCATCCTCACACCTGTTTGTATGTTGTAGCCCACTGCTGCAGCCACTGGGACACTCCATCTTGTTAAGCGCCTTCCTCGTTTTCACTGCCATTCTACTTGCCCGGATCCACAATCAGTTCTCACACAAGCAGCCGGCCAGAGGCCAAAGGACACTTCATTATATAGAGTCCATCTGCTGTGCAGTACCTCTTTAAGGTGTTGAAGACAGGAAGTTACTTTGAGGACTAAGGTGGACTTGACCCAAGCCACAGTATTGTCCATGGCATCAAATGCCTGTGAGAGCTGGGCACTGAATAAGGAAGACCAAAGAAGAATCGATGCATTTGAAATGTGGTGCTGGGGAAGAATATTGAAAGTGCCACAAGCTGCTCAAAGGGCAAACCGGTCTGTCTTGGAAGAAGTACAGGCTGAGCGCCCCTTAGAGGCAAGACTTCGTCTTACGTACCTTGGGTATGCTGTCAGGAGAGACCAGTCCCTGGAGAAGAATAGCATGCCTGGTAAAGCAGAGGACTAGCGAAGGTGGGGAAAGCCCTCACTGAGATGGGTTGACTCAGTGGCTCAAGCATAGGGACAATTGTGAGGACGGTACAGGATTGTGCAGCATTTCCTTCTGTTGTGCACAGTCGCTGAGGTGTGACGCTGACTTGATGGAACCTAACAACAACTAATTTACCAAGCATGACGTCCTTCTCCAGAGACAGTTTCTCCTGACATGCCCAAGTTGTAAGATGAAGGCTCACCATCTTGCCTCTAGGCAGTAGCCTGCTGTAATTTTTCCAAGACAGATTTGTTTGTTCTCTTGGCAGTCCACAGTACTTTCGATCTGCTTCTCCAGCTCCATTAATCTAATGCACTGCTTCTTCATCGGTCTTTTTTATTCAGTGTCCCACTTTCTCACAAGCCACTTTCAAATGCCATGGCTTGGGCTAGGCACACCTTAGTCCTAGAAGGAACTGCTTTTCTTTTCAACACTTTAAAGATGTCCTGCACAGCAGATTTATCTAATATAACCTATCCTTTGACATCTTGACTTCTGCTTCCAGGAGCATTGATTTTGGATCCAAGCAAGAAAATAAATCCTTGACCAGTTCAACACGACGCTCCCCGGGGGTTAGGAGTTTGTTCTTTACATTCCGTTGTAATCAGGCCGAAGCCTGCAAACTTTGATCTTCATGAGCAAGTGCTTCGAGTCCTCCTGAATCAAAGTTATGTACTGGCATAACGCAAGTTGTTAATAAGCCTTCTCCCAATTCTGATGGCACATGTTTCTTCATATAACCCAAGAGCTTCGCTGGCTATTTTCTCAGTGTACAGATTGATTAAGTATAGTGAGAGGCTATACAAGGCTGTCACAGACCTTTCTTGAGTTGAAACTATGCAGTATGCCCTGTTTTGTTCTCACAACTGCGCCTTGATCCATGAGCACAATAAGTTGTTCTGAATTCACATTCTTCTGAAGGCTATCTTCACTGATTGTGATCCACACACTGATCCACACACTGAATGCCCTTGCAGTCCATAAAACAGCAGGAAACACCTCAGAGGTATTCTCTGCTTTGAGCCAAGATTCACCTTATATCAGCATTGACGTGGCATGCTTATTCATGTCCTCTTCTGAATCTGGCCTGAACCTCTGGCAGCTCTCTGTCAATGCACTGCTGCAACTGTTTTACGACCTTGAGCCAAGTCACTGCCTGTGATATCAGTGATACTGTTTTGTGATTTGAGCTTCTTTGGGGTCACCTTTCTTTTGCATGGGTACAAATATGGCTCTTTTCCAGTCAGTTGGTCAAGTAGTTGTCTTCTAAATTTCATGGCATAGATGTGTTTTGTATTTCCAGTGCTTTGAAAGCCTATGGAAGCTTTTAAAAGTATATAGAGGCTTTAAACATCTCTGGAAGGCTGAAATATATGACTAATTGACTTTTTTCCCTTTATGCTCAGATGCCTTAATTTAAATGCCAGATTAAAAATATCTAAAAATGTATTTCATGAAATATCATTAGCCACTGTATAAAAGATGGAGGAACAAAGAGTGTTCTCAGTGTAAACAAACACCCAACCATCAGGTAGATATGTATTAGAGTGGCATGTTAAAAGAAACACCAAAGTCAAAGTCATGCATTTCAATGCTGACTTCACAAGGGACATTTTCTAAGGTCTGATCTCCATAATCAAGATTTTCACTCAAAACTCATTGCCATCCAATCAATTCTGACACACAGTGATCTTATAGGACAGCGCGGAACTGCCCCTGTGGTTTTTCAAGACTGTCGATCTTTATGGGAATAGAATGCCTCATCTTTCTACGTTGGCGTGACTGGTGGATTTAAACTGCAGACTGTCTGGTTAGCAGCCCGACAGGTAACCCATTATACCAGCAAGTCCAACCATGATCATTCAATTGCAAGTATTTTCCACCCTTCTAATTTTACAACAGTTTAATTAACACCCATACAGAGAACGTGATGGATAGCCTGAACTACTTACCTTCACATCTAGGCACCACAGTCCAAAGCAGCGCATTATAGTCTACCTCGGGGCTGATGGGAAATCATTCCTAAATCTAGTAAACGATGAAGCACACCTTAAGCGCACTGCCCAAAGGGAGGAAACATGTAAATTATCATAAACACCTTGTTATTTATAACGCAAAGCTGATAAGGCCTTTTCTTATGAGCCATTCCTTATTTTCACAGTAGAGAAGGATGAGCTACAGAGTGTATTTCATAGTTCACACATGACAAACTGACCGTGACTGTTCGGATAGAGTGAGGGATGAGAAATGCAGCACGTGTGAGTAAGCACAAGCAGACACAAGCAAACGACACGGTTAGCCGGGGCCAGTTTTTTACGAGAGAACACACACCCAGAGAAAAGTAGAGACTAGAAGGAGAACTCAGGGCAATCCTAACAAAAAAGCTAAATGACCAGAAATTAAAGTCCAAATATTCATTAACTTATCTATTTCATGAATTGTGCCTTCTGGAAGCAAAAACTGCCTAAAGGCATAGGAACAATTTTGAGGGTGGCCCATGCAGGGGAAGCGCTTCGCTATGTGGTGGGCAGGGTTGCCAGGGAGTGGAACTGGTCAAGAGCACCTTATGGACAATCCACCTTAAGGAAGAGAACTCAAAGCCAGTTTCCTCACACTAGAGATGACTGAACTGTCTAACCATGTTTTAATGTGGTCTAAATGCAACATTGATGGACTTTGAAATGAACACCATTCAATAGTTCACATTTGTTCTTGAAAGGACAGGAAAGAAGATTTAATTCTGGGGAACCTCAAAAACCCATCCTAATAAATAAAATGATAAACACCTAAAATATAACGGATTCTAATAACGGGAGCCAATAATTTTGAGTTAATTGTACTATTTTTAAAATAAAATAGCATCCACATTCCACTTTCTTCAACACGTGCAAACCCCTCAGGGGTTACATGCACATGTGCTTTAGTTCTGTGGGCATGTTATATTGGAAAAATACACACATTAGCAAGGTCAAAGGAATATTTCTTCTTTCTAAGTAAAAGTTGGTCAACTGTAATGCATGCAACCACATGATAGGATGATATGCAGTAATGAAAAATGCTTCCACAAAATCACCATGTTTAATGATCGATATTTATCAAGTAAAAGGAACTATTGAAGCAGAGGAGAAATAGTGGTGAGCCAAATAGATGTCATTCCTTTTTCAAAGAACTAATCAAATCAAACCAAAGCTCAATGCCATAGAGCCAGGACAACACTGGCAATCCCACAGGACATAGTAGAAGTCCTCTGTAGGGTTTCTGGAGCTCCAAACCTGATAGCGGCCAACTGGCTCACCTTTCTCTAGCAGGGGAGCTGGTAGGCTTGAATGATCAACTCCTCAGTTAGCAATCCAATACTTGGCCCACGGCCCCACTAGCGCTCCTAAGTAGCTCAGAGTCCAGTGGAAAGGAGTCACCAAAACAAGTCACCCAAATAAATAGAAAGTTGCATAAAAGTGCTGTCAAGATGTTTTCTACCATCTACCATGGAGCTTGATTGAGATAGGCTGAGAGAGTAAGGTGGTAAAAGGGCCAGGCCTAAGCTTGTGACTTGGTGGAAGAGCCATTAAGTTGGGAATATGTGATGGTCATCACAACATGGTTTGGGTGCTGGGAGAAAAGATAAGATTGGGTATGACACAGCATTAGAATTAATAAAGTAAAAAAATTAAAAAGCAATAGAAATGCATCTCAAAGCAATGATGTGAGGAAAAAGAAACTGGACGAGACTTATTGTATACTATCATTATCAAACTTAAAAGCACACATATCCACTAAAGCACTATATACCTTCTAAGAACAGACATCTTAAAGCATATAAATTGGGTGAGCACTTTGTATGAAAGAGAACCAGGAGAGTAGCCATGGGATTCGAAGGAGGAAAATAATACAATAGGAATACTAAAGACTAAGTGACCACACTGACGAGGATGGTGCGGGACCAGACAGTGCTTCATTCGGTTTTGTGCAGGGTCACAATGAGCTGGAACCAACTTGATGGCACCGAGCCACAATGGGGAATGAAAAAGAGGGGTGAACTGCAGAGCTCAGCTCTGTACTTGAAAAGCCAACAATAAGAAAGATCGTTGGAAAGGGACACGTGTCAGGTAGAGTAGACCTGCTGTTCCAAGTCACCACGACAAGAACATCTTGGCAAATTGAGAGGCTGAAAACAAGCAGGAGATCTGTGTGGTACCCAGGGCTCCAAAAGTTGGGTGTGGAGAGGTGGTGGTAGAAGATGGAGTCTGCAAAGTAAGTAGACACCAGACCAGTGTCACCTCCAAACCTCATCAAGGGCTTTGGATTTTATCCTAGAAACATGCCTGACAAATGAAAAACAAAGAGAATTTTTTTTCAAGAATTCTTGAAAAGACAGAAGTACTAATAAATGATTATATCTGAGTGAAAATTAATGTAGATGATTTAAATTTTTTACCTGTGCTTAAAAAAATACTTTCTTAATATATGAGAGGGTACCTTAAAAAAAAAAACCAAGAGTTGCGTGGGTGGGGCAGAGGTTTCCTAGTCCACCTTTTTCGTGCGAGGCGAGCATCCAGCACCTTGCTCTGAGTTAGTGCACCCAGAGGCGTCCCCTTGGAAGGTTCTCTCTGGTCACAGTGAATTTTTTCATGAAAGCAGTTTCACTTGAACCTCGTTTTTTATGATGGCTGATTTAAGAGAACAGTGTGCAAGTGTGACCTTCTGTTTCCTGCTCGGGAAAAATGCTGCAGAAATTGTTGTGATCCTGAACACTTGTTACAAGGACAGCACTATGGGGAAAACTCAAGTGTACAAGTGGTTTTCTCATTTTAGAAAAGGTGAAATGTCAATTGATGACAAACCTCATTCTGGATGTCCGTCAACTTGCTAACCAGATGGAAATGTCGACTGCTAGTGCATTTCGAGTCAGTTCCACCAGGTCAGACTGTTCATCAAGTATTCTATTAAGAGATTCTGAAAAGACTGCTTAACAGTGTGCGACAAAAAGTCCTGATTTTTGGCAGATGTGGGGCTGGTTTTGCCACCACAACAATGCCCCTGCTCATGCAGCCACCTCAGTGTGCCAATTTTTGGCAAAAAAACAGCATGCCTCTCTTGCCCCATGCCCCTGACTCACCTGATCTTGTTCCATGTGACTTCTTTTTTGTTTCCACCAATGAAGAGGGACACAAAAGGATAGTGATTTGATGACATCGAAGAGGTGATGGGGAAAAAAATGAGGGAGGGAGGTGCTGTCAACCATCCAAACATATGAGTTTGAAAAAATATTCAAGGATGGAATTGTAGATTTGACAAATGTATTAAGTGTAATGGAGAGTACTTTGAAGGTGATAGGTTGTTTTGTTAAAATATTTAAATATATAGCTTTGGGGGAAAATCCATTTTGAGGCGCGGTTACCCCCTCACATGTACTAGGTCTGTAGGTGGGAGCCCTGGTAGTGTAGGGGGTACACCTAGGGTTGCTAACCATGAGGTCGGGGGTGTGAAACCACCAGCTATTCCAAGGGAGAAAGATGACGCTCTCTACTAACATTAGAAAGTTACAGTCTTGGAAACCCACCAGGACGGTTCTGCCCTGTCCTATAGGGTCACTGTGAGCCAGATTTGATTGGATGGCAGTGAGCTTTGTTTACTTATGTAGATAGAAAATTAGGTTACAAAAAATAAGTACGTTTTCCCAAAGTATTCAAAATAAATATTTTAGGTACAAGAAACATCTTGTACTTTCAGAGATATCAATAATTCTTTAAGTATAATAACCTATTGCAAGAATGCCTGAAAGGACCAGAATTCTCCTTTAAAAGATATAACAGATTTACTAAATGTTCTGGTAAGGCATTTACCACGTTTTATATTTGCTATTAAGATGAATCCTTTCATTATTCTAATGAGAAAATCCTCATTAAATTGACAGAGTAAAATGAAAAACCATCGTCAAATAATATTACTTTGTAAAATTGAGACTAAACAGCTTAAAAAGTCATTTTTACCCCAATGAATAAACATGAAAAAGTGCAAGAAGCAGAGAGGAGAGAGCACAGTCACTGGCCAGCCCTTAAACGCAGTGAAACTTGGTACAATGGTTCACTCCCAACTTGTGGCAGAGATGGGCTTGAGTATTACATTAGCTCTTCTGTATCTTCTAATGTATATATTGCTCTTTCAAAATGAACAAGTGTCCACTATGATGTGTTAAGATTTCATAAGAGATAGAAGCACATACAACTTAATTCTGAAATAGACTTTAAATGTATGCTGTTAATATATCTACAGATGTCTATGATGAATGCTCTTTGTTCCACTGCAGCGTTAAAAGGTCACACCAAACCCACTACCATCAATTTGGTTCCAACTCAAAGCAAGCATATCAGACAGAGAACTGCCTCTTTGAACGTTCCAGGTTGTACACCTTTAAGGGAGCAGAAGGCCTCTCCTTTCTTCTTTGGTGTGCCAGTGGGTTCAAATTGACAGTGGTTAGTCGCCCAGCGCTCTACCACCAAGTCGAACAAATACAAACCCACTGGCATCAAACTGATTCCAATTGAAAACCCCGCTTTATATTCCTTAAAAAGCCTAAAGACATAATTTAAAAGAATCAACAAAATATGCCATGTAGTATTCAAAGGCCCATAGATCATTTAGTTCATTTACGCATTTGGTTAATGAGGCTTCCTCCTCTCAGCACAACCAATCAATCTTCAAGAAAGAGATGTCTTTCCTCCGGCAGAGCTCCTTTACGCAAAGGGGAAACGCTCCAGAGGAAACCAGCACTGCCTGGAACTCTCTCCCCAAATGTTTATCTCTAGTTGAAGTGTAAGAGCTTCAGAGTATAGTATTTGAGTCCATAAGTCCTGAGACCAATACAAACACCTCTTAGCTTGTTTAGACTTTGATAGGCAAGAGTGGGGTGGATTTGGTGAGAACTTAGAAGCCAGGAAATACCCAGATTGCCACTTTGGCTTGTCATGGACATCTGTAACCCACCCTCGCCCCACCCCCACCCCCATCAGACTATCCTGACAGGTGCCAACCCTGCTTTTCTGCCACCCAGTCCATTATCGTCTCCCTTCTCTCTCTCCCCTGCAGTCTGTGCACTCCCACCGCACCTGCATGTCCAATGCTGTATTACTAGTTGGAATGCATTTTCAAGAAACTTCAATTTCCTATCATGAAAAAGACAGTCTTTTCTGAGCTAGAAGTCAGGGAATTTGCAGACCAAGTTTTGGTCTAGGAAAGGGTATACGGTGAGAGGTGACCACCTCCGAGAATGCTGGGTGTGCCACTAAATGTCTTCTAGTGCTTCCACCCCTAAGAAGATCCAGACGTGTACATGCTTCCCTCGGAGGATGTATCTAAAAGCTGGGGAGACAACTGCAAAGATGAGATTCAACCTCATTTCTACACACAAAACAGCCTTCTAGACGTGCAACCTGACCACTCTAGATCATTCTGCCTCTATCCTAAATCTTCATGCCACTCGTCACAAATCTTAAATAATGTTCCTGCGGGTGCTCTTCCCCATCCCACTGCACCAGGAAACAATACTACCTCGTTCTATAAGTTTAGTTCAAATCGTCACAGATGGTGCATCAAGTCAAGTTCAGCCTAAATTTAAGAACGAGAAGAGGACTTTAAAAGACACTGAGCAAAAAACCCACACAATTCAACAGACAGAAGCCTACTAAAACCTGCCACTGAAAACTTATGGATCATACAGTGCAATCCACTACTAATCATGGAAAAGGATTTGGCAGCTTATTCCTGCAGGGTACCCAGATGAGTCTCAAGGCTGACTCCGCCATTAATAAAAAGGCCCAGAACATCACAAGATCAAGGAAGAGGGAGTCCAGGGTGATGAGTGGATTGTCCGTGCCGCTATTGTTTTTAAAGCATGTAGAACAATGTCTGGCATGCCAAGTTCAATTTCTAGATCCAACATCACATAAAGTTCATGCTTGATCTAGATAGGGATGTAAGCATTTATCAAATGGGATAGTAATATATCTTTATGATAAGGAAGCATCAGGAACGGTGAGAGCAGTGGCAGGAGTAAAACATTCAATAAATCGCCACTGTACAAAGAGGTGTGGCCATGAAGAAAGTGGAGAATGACAGGGAGAGGGATCTAAGCAGGTGTGGCTAAAGGAGTAAGAAGTGAGAAGCACACATGTAGAAGGAGGACAAAGAACACTGGCAGGGCGGCAAGGTGGCAAAGAAGCAAGGAGTCAGAGAGGCATGGAAGCAGGGACAGAAGGAGGTGGGTGGGTGGGTGAGTAGACGTGAGATGAGCGAGTGGCTGTGAGGGGTGCGGGGAGAGGGGGTGGAGAATGAATGTGTGTGAGGGAGAAGGAGAAAGAGAAGGGGAGGGAGGGAGGGAGGGAGAGAGAGGCCATCACTCAGATAAAGCTTTGGAAAAGCTGTGTCCTCAGAGGAAACCAGTGTACGTTACAGGAAGCAACACTGACGCACCATCTGAGCAACAACTGTAAAATCACTGAAAGCATCAAAGAGTCCAAGTGAGGAAAGTTTTGTTTCCTGGTAGTCTCTTGACAATTGAAACGGACTCTAGAGATATCTGAATTTCCCAATGTGGAATTTTTACAAAGATGCTAAATTCGTTTAGATTAATTTATGTGTACAAGTGATGTGTGCCTATGACATCAAGGACATGGATAAAAGGCCACGGTGTTAAATTATTAAAGATGACATTTAAGTCTTTATTAAAATCATTTTATTGGGGGCTCATACAATTCTTATCACAATCCATACATACATACATTGTGTCAAGCACATTTGTACATTTGTTGCCATCATCATTCTCACAACATTTGCTCTCCACTTAAGCCCTTCATATTATTGGCTCTTCATTTTCCCCCTCCCTCCCCACCCCCTCCCTCACTAACCCTTGATAATTTATAAATTATTATTATGTCATATCTTACACTGTCCACATCTCCCTTCACCCACTTTTCTGTAGTCGGTCCCCCAGGGAGGAGGTTATATGTAGATCCTTTTAATTGGTTCCCCCTTTCCAACCCACCTTCCTTCTTTCTTCTACTCAATATATAAAATTGACTTTGAACAAGAATAACCTTTGAATTAAACCTAGACTCATTGAACGTAAGAAATCTTTTTCAAATCACATATATTTTCAAGGTAGATGCATTTTATTCTAGACAGACAAGAGCCCAATTGTGCACTTAAAGACCCTTGGAGAACACCAGCTTATTGTGCCCCGGATAATGGGTTCCAAAGCTGAATGCCTAGATATTCTTCCTCACACTTCACCTGAAACGCGATTGGTGCAATTGAAGCACATTTTCCTCTTGCCGTGCTCTGAAGGCCCTGAAATACTCAACTCATTCCACTTTGCTCCTTCCTCTTTACCCCCACGTCTTAGACATTTTCCTGTGCCGATGACTCATTACCTTCATTAGACTTTAGTCCAAAATGCACAAACTGTGACTCCCTGCTAATCTTAACTTGGAGGATTAGTAGTCGGGGACAGCAAGAGGTGCAAGGGCCGACTGTCCTTATGCGACCCGAATAGAAAACACTGCTGCAGGGAGGCTCTGAGCACCAGCACGTGTCACCAAGGAGAAGGGCTTTATCAGAGTCCACTCTCAGAGAACACCCCGGAGTGCTGGCTAGATATGTATCTATAGAGTGGACTCCACACCCCAGTGCAGTCCTTACAAGTCACCAGCACCTCCACTATTAAGGAGCAACAGGGACAAGAACATGCGGGGTTCTCACCATAATTCAGTGGCTCCTACCTGTCAGTGCATTAAGTAAGTATCTCCAATGCTGACAACCAATGAATTCGCGTGAGCGAAGCATATGTACTCAACGCTCTGCTCCCATGGGATGTTTCTGTGTGTGTGTGTGTGTGTGTTATGTAAGTACATTTTCTTTATGAAATGTCCATCTTACCTATCAGCTAACAAAGCCAGATAACAAATTAGCGGTCATCTTTGACAGAGCCCTGGCTGGTTTCCCAGTGGTTAGAGTAGTCGATGTTTCCCCCAAAGCTGGGCAGTTTGAAGCCACCAGGCGCTCTGCAGGAGAAAGAGATGACACTGTCCTCTCATCAATACCAGAGCCTTGGGAAGTCACTGAGGCAGTTCTGCTGTGACCTACAGGGATGCGCGAAGCTAGAATTGACGCGCCAGGGGCAGTGGTGTTTTCAGGGTCTTGGAGTCAGCTCCGCCTAGATCCCCGGCACACCTAGACGCCAGCTCCACAGTAACCTGAGCCAGGAAATTGTAACTCTGCCTCAGGTTACAACGTAATGTGTTATAACCTCCAGCTATCACCTTAGGATAATACACATTTCTCAACCCCCCACCTCATTATCACTCCCTTCAGGAAGCTTTGGATGCATCTCTCCCCATAGGCGTACTCCCATGATATTTTAATAACAGACTCTTTTGGCTGGCTCGGTACAATATGTGTGCTATAGCTCATTGCTGTCCAGTTGGCTCCCCACTCACGGTGGCCCTGTGTGTACAATGGGACCAAACAGTTTTGACCCATGACCTTGTTGTTAGGTGCCAGTTCTGACCCACCATGACACTGTACAAGAGAAAGAGACACTGCCCAGCCTGCGCCATCCTCACAATTGTGCCCATGTTGAGCCCGTCGTTGCAGCCCGGGTGTGAGTGCATCTCTTGGAAAGCCTTCTGCTGCTTCTTCTTTTTTTTTTTTTTTTTTTTTGCTGCTCTACTTTACCAAGTATGATGTCCTTCTCCAGGGACAGGTCTCTCCTGACAACTTGTCCAGAGTAGGTGAGATGAAGTCCTGTCATACTTGCTTCCAAGTACTTGGCTATCCTTCTACCAAGACAGATGTTGGTTCTGTTAACGGAGCAGGGGACTTTCAATATTCTTCGCCAGCACCGCAATGTGAGTGCACCAGGTCTTCGTCAGCCTTCCTAATTCAACCTCGAACTTCCACATGCAGGTGAAGCCATTGAAAAGACCCTGGCTTGGGTCAGATGCACCTGAGTCCTCATAGCAACATCCTTGCTCTATAATACTCTTGTGCAGTAGATTTATGATGAGCTGACACTGGTAGGTTTTTAGAGTAGATCACCAGGCCTTTCCTTGTCTGTAACATCTGTTGACACCTGTTCAACATCAGAGCAACACTGCCGGTTGGGCAGTGGCTGTGCACAGGAATCGAACCTTGTTAATCATCTTGGGAGGCAAGAATTGTTCCCTTGGAACCACCGCTGCCCTGTTGTAGCTTATACATACTTTATTTGTATCAAAGGGCAACATCTGTTCTCCAGCAACATTCGCTTTTCACTCCCTTAAGAGTAATATCACTCCATCGGGAAGCATGGGATGGTGAGGTTTATGTTTCCGAGGAGTTCAGTGAAGGGTTGATGTGTATCATGGGGCCCCGTCACTGTTCAAGGCCACTGTGGACGTAACATATGGTCAGGATCTTCCCTTCTACAGCCCTCACATCTTGTCGGATTGCAGAAACCTATGCACATATCCCTGAGTACCAGAAAGTAGTGGTGCTTTGTTTCAGTACATCAAAATACTATACTCCACATGACTAGGTTGGGCAAAAGAATGTCCACTGATCAACACACATGGATCACAGCAGCGTGCATGCTCCCACTCTCTAAGCCACAGACTTACAAAGGCTCGGAATTCTGAGCCAGGAGGGACTGGACAGCTAGTGCAGCTCCTTGAGTTTGCAAATGAGCAAACTATGGTCCATCTCTCAGTACGTACTCCTCCTCCGCCCCAGTTCTCAAGGAGGAGGCCCTCGGGAGAACCACAAGTATACTCAGGGTCGTGCTAGGCGATTGTGGTTGTTAGGAGTCATCAAGTCACTTCTCCCTCCCAGTGACCCTATTTCCAACTGAAGGAGACCCTGCCTGGTCCTGCCCCGGTGGAGACCATAGTTGCAGCCACTGTGCCAATGCATCTTGTCAAGAATCGTCCATCTTCTTGTTTAACCTCTATTTTAAGCATGATATCCTTTCCCAAGGAATGCTCTCTCCTGTGAACATGACAAAAGTACAAGAGATGAAACTTTTGCCACCTTCACCTATAAAAAGCATTCTGGCTGCAGTTCTTCAAAGGCAGATTTGCTTACTTTTTTCTGTCGGTAATATTCTGTATCAACATTTGTAGGACGTCTGCTGCTCAATGTGTTTATTGATGGGTGACTAATTAGTCTCCTGTGCCTCTGTTTACCTTGCAGCTAAAAGCACTGAGAGGTAACTTGGTTATTTATGACCCCTTTTTGACTCTCTGTAACCCGGCATGTCCTTGTGCTTATCTTAGAATATATTGCTGTCATTATTCACGTGTTTAGAAAGTGTACCTAGTTAAGTAACACCTGCATAGATAAGCAGTTCAGAATGTTTTTAAAGCAAATTCTTTGATGTTTATTCTGTAACCATTCCCTTGTGTAAGAAGAGCATAAAAACCACGCTTTGAATATACTCAGGACTTCAGTCCATCAGATTGAAGTCCTCCCAATCCCATATTTTGTACATATCTCTTTCTTTTCCTTTCATCTGCATGCCTCATTTCAGACCCAGCTTGATGCGGGATAGCTGGTCTAATCACCTGCAACATTATCATTCAAAAGCATCAATTCTTCTTCAGTATTCTTTAGTCCATGTCCAACTTCCACATTCACCTGAGGTTAATCAAAATGGCTTTCTCCAGTTATGATGCCATGTTCTTATTCAGGTAGTCCAGGTTCTTGGATTGTAGGATCAGCATACAGATTGAATCAGTATGGTGAAAGAATAAAACTCTGACTTACGAGGGGTTATTAAAATGCATGGGAAAAGCTCTGCTAGATGGAGCTTTCTTAGTGCACACTTCTCCCTCTAGGTGAGTGTGACAGGTGGGTTTATTGTGCCAACCTGGTCAACAGGCACATGTGGGATTAATAAGGTCACAGTTTGACTGGAGGGCAAAGAGATAAATGGCTTGACAAGGCCTGCCCCCCTCTCTCTTGCTCGCTGGTGATCGGACCAGCTTGCGACTGCTTCAGCTAGTGCCCTGCCTCAACTTGTGAGCTACACTATCTGTGGGACAGCCAACCAGTGGATCCTGTCACTAGAGCTTGAGGTTCCTTAGTCACCACGCTGTTGGTGTATACATCGCTTGAACTTGAGACTGGCACATCCTGTCGTCTTGCATGACTTGAGTTCGATGAGCCATCCAGGCCTGCTTTGCTAAGCTCCTGAGCTTCTGACTGGTGGTGACCCGCCCTGCTGGTTGCTGCCTGTGGTTGGACTGCCTACATTGAGAAGACTCAGCTGTCTCCTTCCTTGACCTTGGCCACAGCAGCCTTTGTGAGTTGAAGGACGTCCAGGATAGTAACTGTTCCATGGATGTGAGTTGACCTGAGCCCTCTGTACTGCTATGTGTACTGATTAACTGTTATATTCCTTAGTGCTATATCTCTCTATCCTGGCTTTGTTTCTCTAGGGCTTTGTTCTCTAGCACAGCGAGCATCGAACAACTCACTCTGAGTTAGTGCACCTTGGGTGTCATCTCTCAGGTCACAGTGAATTTTTTTCATAAAAGCAGTTTTGCTCAAACCTCGTTGTGTGTGTGTGTGTGTGTGTGTGTGTGTGTGTGTGTGATGGCTGATTAAGAGAACAGTGCACAGCTGTGAATGTTTGTTCGCTGTTTGGGAAAAATGCCACAGAAACTGTTGTGATGTTGAACCATTTAGAAGGAAAGGGCTGTGGGAAAAACTCAAGTGTACACGTGGTTTTCTCATTTTAAAAAAGGGGAAATGTCGACTGATGACAAACTTCGTTTGGACGTCCAACAACTTCCCAAATGGATGAAAAGTTGATTAGTACTACATTTGGAGTTCATTCCAACAGGTGAGACTCTAATCAAGCTTTCGATTTAGAGGTTCTGAAAAGATTGCTTAATAGTGTGCGATAAAAAGGCCTAATTTGTGGCAGACGGGGGGCTGGTTTTTCCACCACAACAATGTAGCTGCTTCACACAGCTTTCTCAGTGTATTAGTTTTAGGCAAAAAAACAGCATGACTTTCTTGCCCCATGCACCTGACTCGTCTGACCTGCCACATGTGACTTCTTTTTGTTTCTGTGTATGAAGGGGGGCATGAAAGGACAGAGCTTTGATGAAGTGGGAGAGGTGAAGAAAAAAAACAAGGGAAGTGCTGTCAGCCATCCAAAGAGATGAGTTTGAAAAATGTTTCCACCAATGGAATCACAGAGTTGACAAATTATTATGTGTAATGGAGAGTACTTTGAAAGTGATAAGGTTGTTTTGTAAAAATATTTAAGTACATGGTTTTGAAAAAAAATTCAGGTATTCTGGGTCCCCCTCATAGACCTTTCTTGATTTTAAACCACACAGTATTCCCTTGCTCTGTTTACATGCACGTGTCTCCTGGTCTATATACAAGTTCTGCAGAGCACAAGGGAGTGTTCTGGAATTCTTATCTTTGTAATGTTATTCATAGTTTGTTATATTCCTCACAGTTGAATATCTTTACATAGTCAATAAAATACAATTCAGCATCTTCCTGCTCTTCTCTGATTTTAAGCAAGATCCATATGATGTCATCATGTTGTGCCCTCTTCTGAATCAGGCTGGAGCATCTGGCAATTCCCTGTTGGTGTACTGCTACAGTTGTCTTGGAATTATCGTCAGTAAAAATGTATTATCCTATGATATGAATAATATTAAATAATCTCCACATTGTGTCGGGTCAGGAACTCTTTGGTTGGCCAGATCTCTGTCTTCCAAATTTCTGGAAGAGCAAGTGATTCCAGTGCTGCCTCAGTTCAGGTGGTATCATATCAGTCCCTGGGGTCTCGCTTTTAGCTAAGGTCTCCAGTGCAGCTTGGGTGTCTCCCCCCATACCATTAGTTCTTCCTTTGGTGCCACCATGCATTTGCCCACTGGTCATCCTGTGGTGGACTGTGTGTTGCTCTGATGCTGGAAGCAATGTCACCATTATCTTAAATACCAGCAGCGTCGCCCAGGACGAAAAGGTGCAGCAGGACTTCCAGCCTACGTACAGGCTGGGAAGAAGTTTATGATGTCTATTTCTGGGAACTATCCACAGAAAACTTTATGAATAATGGTGGAATATTGGTAGGCAATAGCTATAATAAGTTCCTTATGAAGAATTTCATATACTTATAACTTTGTGAAACTTTAGTCACAGAAAAGCAAGGGACAATTTTCGATTAAAGACAGCTTTCAATTGGTGCTTTACCTTGATAGCATTTAATACAAAATTAGTTCTTACAAACACCTTTGCACGAGTTATTTAATACAAAAGAGACTGTTGTACCTTCCCTTAGAAATGTCTATGAAGCAAGTTTATTTCATTGTCACATTTTCCTTACTTTTGAACTTTTCAATAGCGTTATGAAATTATAGAACTTAAAGAGACTAAAGCTCACACAGAAACATATTTAATCTTTTCACAGGCATAATTGAAGGAATGCATTCTCTCTATTTTTCAGTTCTAAAAGTCAAAGTTCAGAATTAGTTCTTGTGCAAAGAAAATAAGCAAATCTTTGTTCTCCATGTTATAGTAAAAAAAGAGAAAAAGCTTTATATTTTAACTTTACAGGGGTTATAAACAAACCAATTGAAATGAGGACATAGAGACTCACTCTCAAAGTACTCAAAGCCTTTCCTTTCTTGAGTGCAATGCAGCAAAGCTGCAGCAGGCTGAATCTATCCTCCTCAGACAATGGGAACAGAGGCAGTACAGAAACCAGAGCAGAGACCCTGGGTCAAGGCTGAAGCACATGGTATTGTTAGAGAGAAAATACAATCCCGTTCTGGAATGTGTCCCCTTGTGTTGCCAACTGTATGGAAGCAGCAGGGGCAGAGTGGGACTGACAAGGTCTCAAGGATCAAGGACTGTGATAGGTTTCCATGATACTTGTGTCTCCGTTTTGTCCGAGTTCACATGGAGATGCTAAAAGAAATAAAGTTCAACCACTGCACATGTTCACACCTGTCCCTTAAGACATATCGAAAAATAAATGTCTTACTATTAGTTTCATTTCCTTTGAAATATGAACTGGATGCTGGGAGAGCATTCAGGCTTCCTCAATCAAACTCATATTCTCGCCAAGGAGAGAAAAGGCTAAAGTGAAAGGGGTGCCAAGTCTTGGCGAGCATGAAAGAAAAAAAAGACACAGTCAGCACTCGCTCCATTAACCCTGCTCTCTGGCCCACGTGTTCATCTTTACTGCATTCAAAGGGGCCCGGTGTTGGAAGAGTTTTACTACTAACCACAATGTGGATGTTTCAAATCCTTGCAGATGCTCAGGAAGAAACGGCTGGAGACCTACTTTTACAATGTCTCAGCCGTGCGAACCCTACAGAGTGCTGTTCTACTGTGCACGCAGAGTGCGGAAATGAGGCAGAACGGATTCGACAGCCTCTGCTAAGGTAGAAGGTGGTATTGTGCTTGTTTTTAATGCATGTCGACAATCCCAACACGTGAGATTTGAAATAGCACTAAGGATGCAGTGTCTGCCTCAACCTCACATAGCAGCGAAGGAGTTTGTCATTCTCAAACCCACTGTCTAATAGATTTCATTGATTTATCATCTATTTATGGAAGCGTCGCAAAATCTCAATCAGCTCAGCACTAGATTAGGCCCTCAGGGAGAAGTCAACAGAATGTAGGTGCTCTGTGTCTGTTTTCCCCAAGAATTGGAGTCAGAAATCAAGCAGACATTCAGTAGCTAGTGGACAGATAGATAAATAAAGCAAGGAATGACTGATACATTGATTCTGCATGATGAAGCTCAAGGTCTTGTGAATCAAATACAAAAGATCACGGTAACATCATCTCAAGTAGAGACGCCTGAAATGGAGATGAAGCTGCTTGTGAGGGTATGAGAAATCAGAAGGGAGGATCTGAGAGAAACACAATGCACTTTCAAATCTGTACTCAGTCTCTTGTCAATAGTTAATTGAACTATTTTGATCATTATCAAACAAGCAAAACACCGTCTTTGCAACAAGTAAGAGCGGGGCCATTAGCCACGGTGTCTGGGGTGTTGATTAGTACCCTTTAACCCAATGAGTGTCCACTTGGAATATGAAAGCATTCCCTTAGTTGAAAATAGAGCCTTTGCAGACATAACAATTCTTGAGTTATTACGGTCAGTACGGTCAACTTGGTTCCGACGCATTGACTCTATGGACAACAAAACAAAACACTGCCTAGCCCTGCACCATCATCCCAATTATGATATTTCAGCCCATTGTTGAGGCCATTGGATCCGTCTATCTCCAGGAGGGTCTTCCTCTTATCCACTGCCCTTCTACTTTACCAAACATGATGCCCTGCCCCGGTAGCATAGTGGGTCAGAGGTTAAACTGCTAATCGCAAGGTCAGCCATTTGAAACCACCAGCGGCTCCATAAAAAAAGACTAGATTTTTACTCCCATAAAGCGTTCCAGTCTCAGAAACCACACAGGCTCCTCTGCCCTCTTCCACGGGGTCACTGTGAGTTGGAATTTACTCAATGGCAGTGAGTTTGGGGATGGTTTTGAGTCTTTCTGGTAACATATCCAAAATACACCAGAAGAGGTCTTGCCAGACTCACTTTTGAGCAACAATCTGGCTTTACACCTAAACAGATGTGTTTGTTCTTCTGGCAGTCTGGAACGTTCACTATTCCTCACTAACACCGTCTTTCAAATGTAGTGATTCTTCTTTAGTCTTCCTAATTTGTTGTCCAACTTTCACATGCACAGGAGGTAGCTGAAAATGCCATAGGTGACAGGATAAGCAAAAAAAAAAAAAAAAAAGGAAAGAAAATTCCATGGGCTTGTCTCAAGCCCAGCTTTTTCACCGAAGTGACATCCTTGCTCTTCCACATGTTAAAGAGATCCTGTATGTTTGTACAGCAAATGCGCCCTTGGTAATACACTGCTTGGTCGTTTGATTTCTGCTTCCATGAGCACTACTGTGGATCCGGGCAAGATAAAACTCGACAACTTCAATTTTTTTCCTCCATTTATCATGATGTCATCTACTGGTTCAAGATTTTGATTTTTTTTTACACTGAGGTGGAATCATGCTGAAAACTGCAGGACTCGATCTTCATCAGCAGTGCTTTTAAGTCCTCCCTGCTTTCAGCAATCACGATTGTATCGTCTACATATGACATTTGTTAAAGAACCTTCCTCTAATTCTTCTTCATATAGTCAAATGTCTGAAATTACTTGCTCAGCACATAGACTGCAAAAAGGATGGTGAAAGCACACAACCCTGAAGTACATGTTTCCTGGCTTGAGACTCTGCAGTCCTCCCTGTTCTGGTTCATGTGCAAGTTTTGGTGAGCTCAGCAAAGTGCTCTGGAATGCCTATTCTTTGCAATGTTATCCATAGTTTGCGATGATCCCCACCGTCAAGAGCCTTTGCACACTCCATAAAATGCCAGTCAGTGTCTTCCGGCACGCTCAGCTTTCTGCTGAGACCCATCCAGTGTCGGCAATGATCTCTCTTGTGCCACATCCTCTGCTTAATCCAGCTTGAAGTCCTGGCAGTTCTCTGTTGACATCTTCCAGCAATCATTTTTTTAATTATCTTCAACAGATAAAATTAGTGAAATTAAATAAAGCATTATTGGATTATGGTTCATCCTAATTCAATAGCTGGACTTTTTACATCAGAAGAAAACAAGTACAGACAGACATTGGAGAATGCATGTGGCAGTAGAGGAGATTAGATTGATATATTTATAAGCCAGGAAGCATAAAGGATTGCTGGTAACCACCAGAAAGGAGAAGATACAAGGATGGAAGAGCCTTCAGAATATAGAGCCCTGTCAGCCCCCTGTTTTGACTTCTAACCTCCATAACTTCAGGTATACAAATATCCATTGCTTTAGGCTACCCAGATTATACAGACTAACAATACTTAATTTTTATTATGGTCACCCAAAAGCCCCAATTCCAATCAACTAGTAAAATCATAAAATTATTTTTATTGTACATCAAAGGAATTTTGGCATATTGAAAAACAGACGAGCTATTTTTAGGATTTGATGGAGTAATCATTGGAGATTCCAAGCCTAGCTTAAATGTCAGGATTTATGAACTTCATTAATCGTTGGAAGAAACAGCAGCCTTGAAAGTTCTTCCATTTCCCAAATGTCAAAATCTCTGTGAGTGACACAGAGATGTGTTCTTTCAGGATTATCAATGTCGGTCTTCTAGAATCCTAGTAATAACGTGGTGTCTTAAGGCATACCCATGAAGAAAAGAATATTGGTTTCTAGCTTGGTTTCCCTAGTAATTGTCACGGGAATATGAACCTAAAGTATTTTTATATTTATGCAAATTTGGTGATATTTAAATTCATCAACACCAAAGAACTTTATTTACATTGTGGTTTCAAATACATCAGATTGCAATGAGACTGATAATTTCTTTATCATGCTCTCTTCCTGTATATAGCTTTGTCGTCATGTCACAAAGACCCAAGGTTATCTGATATGAATTTCAATCTTATCTCTTTCTTCGGCTTTAACCTTGAAATATTTCCCATTCCTATTACATAATCCTCTGTTTTTATGTATTCCCACCACTTGTTGTAACGTGGTGGCTTATGTACGGCTAACGTCGGGACTCTGTCGCTGTTACTTCAAACACCAGCAGGATCAGATTATGAAGCAGGCAGGCATAGGCTGACCGAGTCTGAGAGATTAGACATTGAAAGCCTAATGAACAGCGGCAGTCACGGGAAGATATACTGCCAGAAGATGAGACACGCAGGTTGGAAAGTCCTCAAAATATGAAGAGAGGCAAACAGGAAATGAATGGGGTGGAGCTTTCAGGATCTTCATTAGATACTGGAGCAGGACTCAAATGAGAAGAAACAGCTCAAACAACCATTAATAATCAGAACATGCAATACACAAAGTATAAATCTCAGAAAATTGGAAATCCTCAAAATTGATAAGGAACACATGAAGATCCAAGTCGTAGGCATCAGTGAGCAGACACAGTGGGTTCTGACCAGTGTCTGTCCGGTAGTCACACGGTGTACAATGCCAGTCACAGCCAACTCAAGAGGGATGCGATCACATGTATCACTAAAGAATATTACCAGAGTTCCCTTGAAGGATAATGCTGTCTTAGGAGAGGATAGGGTAATGACTTTGTGCCTACAAGAAAGTCCAGTTGATCACAATGTTATTCAAAGCAGAGTCCTAGTGGCACAGTGCTTGTGCGCTGGGTTGTAATCTGCAAGGCCAACAGCCCCAACCACGGAGAAAGATGACGCTTCTCCTCATCAATCGAGGGACAGTCTCAGAAACTCCCAGCGCCAGCTCTCCCTTCTACAGGGTCACGACGAGTCAGAACCAACTCGAAGATAGTATTATGCAAAGTTACACCGCAAAGACCAAAAGGTAATTATGAACAAGTGAAGAACTTTATCAAAATCTTCAGTCCAAAATCGATCATCTATGCAATAAAAATACGTGCCTTTTCATTGGTGATTGCTACACAAAAGCTAAACATTAAGAGGGAAAAAAAGAAGTTGGAAAATATGACCTTGATGACAGAAATGAAGCTGGAGATCCCACGATAGAATCTTTCCAAATCAATGACTTCTTCATTGCAAATACCTATTCTCAGTAACGTAACTGGTAACTTTACATGTGGACTTCGCCAGATGGAATACATGATAATCAAATTCACTACATGTGTTGGAAAAGATGAAGGGAAGCTAAATATCATCAGCAAAAACAAGGCCAGGAACAGACTGTGAATGGACCATCAACGGCTTAAATGAAAGTTCAGATTGAAACTGAAAAACATCAACACAAGACTACGAAAGCGAAAATATAACCTTGAGTATATACCACCGAAATTTTGAGAACATCTCCAAATGTGACTCACTGAATGGATTTGACTCTGTGACCCTGACACAAGCCCTGAGCTGTGGGAGCACATCCAGAACCGCACACTCGAAGAAAGCAAAAGGTCATGAAACAGACAGGAAAGAAGGAACAGACCAAGTGGATGTCAAAGAGACTGAAATGTACTCCTTTTTAGAAAGCTTTGTTGGCATATATTCACACAGCATACAATTTAATTATTCAACCATTTTAAGAATAGTTGTTGACTCAGCACCACAATCAATTCCAGGAGAGTGTTTTCTTGCACTCTTCCTTGTTAATTCCCAGTTTCCTCCACCTTCCCTGCCACGACCATCCCCAAAGCCCAACCAGCTCACTGCCCTCATGTCAATGCTGACTCCTAGTGACCGTCACAGGACAGGATAGAATTGACCCTGAAGGTGGTTGCAAACTGTTGACCTTGTGAAGAGTAGCCAAACTCATAACCATAATGCCATCATGCCCCTAGATAATTATTAATCCATTTACTGTGTCTATAGATTTGCCGATCCTGAGTGTTATATAAAGAAAAAAATCATTAAAAAAACCCACAGTGAATTTAAAAAACAGAAACAATTACTAAAAAATAAAGAGCGCAAAACCTTGTTGAAAAGAAAGCAGAAAACATTAAAAACTGAAGCAACTTTGGAATTGGTCAAAAGGGAGATCAAATGGTAAAGTATTACATTTAACCAGAGTCCAGGCTGTGAACAGCCTTGCTATCAGAGAGAACATTGTAAATTCGATTACAGCAGATATAGTTCGGTTGAAATATACTCGAGTGCAGAGGAGCTAAATCAAATGGAAGAAACAGTGAAATCAAAGAGCATAACAGCAGATTTCAAAGGGTAGTTAAAGAAGACAAAGTAAAGTACTAACTAGAATAAAACTTGCCAAGACTTGGAATTAGCAAGTCAAAAAGGAAGGAATGCTCAGCATCTCTCGGGCTGAGAAGATTCAGCCTCAAGTTCTAACCCTGAAGGACCCCATGGACAAAATATTCATCGGTGGCTGAAGCAGCGGGGGAATCCAGAGAGCATACACAGTTAATGTACCAAAGAGAACTGGTCCACACTCAAGACATTTCAAAACTCAGTGGTGAGCGAGGATGAGGTCCAAGCTGCACTGCTTCCTCTCGCCAAGGCCGCCAGGGGCTTCCTTCTAAAACAGGGGTAGCATTTATATGACTTGGGATGCCTAAAACCCTTCGGGCCCTCTGAGCATCTCCAGCGTTGTTGAAAAGTGGAGGACGTAGGCTGTGTCACAGGTCCAGTTTTAAAAGTACTTGATACAAACTTTGGTAGTAGAGAGAGCCAAGATTTTATATTTATATATAGCTCGGGAATTCATTTATTCTCACTCTAATTGTCTGTTGAGAATGTATCAGTTCCGTGTCAGAAGGTTAGGACCACGCCTCGGACATTTGCTAACCTTCTGTAACAGCCTCCGGGCTCTGGTTCAGGCATTGGCTAGGGAAAAATGCCAAATTAGAATTTAGTGACAGTGTGTGCTTTTCTGGGTGTATTTAGAACACTGCATTTATGACAGTGATCGTTGCTTTGCTTTTAAAAGAAAGGTATTCAACACAAAGATCACGGGATTGGTCGTTCTAGGAAATAATTACGCAGGTGACAGAAACATCATACAGGGTATTTGGAAGTAGACCCATAGACAAAACCCTTGACTACCTAGAGTTCATGCCTCGATCTTCAATTTAACCACTACCCTTCCCCACACATCATACATTCAGTCGCCTGCCTGCCTGCCTGCCTTGTTCCTCTCTTCATTGTTGGTGGACACACAGAATCCTCTTTGCTGGCACTTTCCCTTCTCCGTGCCCTTCCTCGTTTACGCTGTTCTTCCTTCAGCCGGTCCTATTCTTCCTCCCTCTTCAGCATTTTGAAGTTCCCTCTATTTTGAAGGTCCAAATAAAATGTCTTCTTCTCCAGGAAGCCTCCCTCCCCTTATGTTTTCAAATCGCGATAAAATGATCGGTGTGTTTGTCCCTCAGTTAAGAGGCTTATTTTGTTTCTTCAAAGTTTCTTAAACTTTTCCACTGGAACATGGGCAAGCGCTGCCAGGGCCGCTGCAGACGCAGGGCACGACTGATTTTGAATTTAGTTTGGGTCATTCCATGCTCAGAAACGTTTATAACGACCAAATTTCCACTGCTCTCACGTTCAGTGCTGTGTCCCCTGGGGCCACACCCATCGTTTCAGAAGCTTTGTCTTATAATTATAGGTTATAGACAGATTCCCTTACTATACTGCAAATTCCTGGGGGTACAAAAACCCTATCACTTTTATATTTATGCTTCCCCAAACTATGGCGTAATGGCTATATTCCATAATGAGGCTTTTAAAAATTCCTGGAGAAGTGGAATTAAAAGAAAATGGAATTTTTCTAGGAACTCTTTGAAACCTTCTCACGCATATATTTCTAAATTGGATTATAACCGACTGCTGCCACTGAGTCGATTCCAACGCATAGCACTCTACAGGGCAGAGAAGAACTGCTCCTTTGGTTTTCCAAGGCTATAAGTAGTGATGCAAACAGACGGGTGCTTAACCTGCTGCACCACCAAGACCCATTCAATTAGATAATAGATGTAAATCGCTCTCATTTCCTTGCCTGTCTCAGGACCTAGTTAAAGGTTTTCTCTGTTCTCGCTCTCTTACTGGGTACCTTTAGAAAGAGGTCTTTCTTATAAACAGGGGTGACCCTGATTTACTGAGTAAAAAACAACATTTGAAATCTTTCCTTAAAGAGATGGATATTGTACTTTCTTCACTACAGTTTTGCCCCTGGAGCTTTCCTGGAGTCTCTTGGAAAGGGCGGCTATATGCTAACTAGGTCTGACAGGTTAACAAAGCATGCACAATGATCCCCTTGTCCAATGGCTATTTACTGGCCAATATTCTTTGCTCTAGGTTCGCTGCTTGCTGCTAAGAACCCAGAAAACAAAAGCCACCATCCTGGCCCTCCAGGAGCCACTCATGGACCCCATTAAAATTTTGGGAAATGTACTTTGCAGCTTTGCTACCAGAATCCCTCAATTAGTTTAGTAAGCATTCGCTCAGGTGCTGGGTCCTGGTGACTTGTGTGTTTGTATTCACCTGGAGTATAATGTACCTTTTACCTTTTGAAACCAATAACAATACGCGCAACACTCCTAAAACCACAGACTCACATTGACAAAAGTGCTTAATCATTTGATTGGATAAAAGCCAACTGATTTTAGCAGAATGTGCTTTCTGATTGATTCCAGTTAGGAAACTATCATGCCGGCCCCCCATGAGTCTCTAGACCACTGTCCGCCCAGTGAGGTCCGTGTGCTCATGGAGAGAACAACCGACAGACATTCTGCAGCAAAACAAACTTCCGCAAAGGGCACCGTCAGGCTCATCACCACAGTGCTCCTGAATGGGGAGATGTCCTAAGCCCAGGGCAAGGTACTTAAAGCATGGCATTTCGATAAGATTCGGGTACTTCAAAAATTATTTTCAACTCTTTCTAGTCATGAAGGGACTTGGAAACTCACAATCTGTTTATTTGTGTTCATAGAAGGGTAGGTGCTATGGCAGGGGCCAGAGCAAATCAAGGGATACATATGGCAGCCAACGGAAAAGGAAGGGGGAAAAGAAAACAAAAAGAAATGGGTAGCGGGGGCACAGGGCACTAAGCCACCGAAGGGGAGAGTTTTGTTAATGTCTCCACAGAAAAGGAGGGACCAGACTTCAACCCAGTGCTCCAAGATGTGAATACAACATGCAGACATGGAGTAGGGAATGACTGCAGAAGTCTGTGGGGCCGGCCCCAATCCCAACTACATGGACTCCCGCCCCTCCCCCAAGAAGAATTTATTTCAGAGGACAGCACTGAAGCTGCAGCTTTGGGAGAGGGACATGTCTGATCAGAGTACAAGGGAGCAGATGAAGGGGAAAGAGGAGAGAGTGGAGCACATCCTGGCCAAGCAGAGCAACCAATCCACAGAGAAGACCATATGGCCGGCCCCACTATGAGACACAACATTCCTTACTGACCTATAGTCATACAGAAGACAACACTGGAGACACAGTATGGGAATTGCACCAGATCTGAGCCCACCACAATGAGGCAAAACACTAAGGGCATGCAACAGAACAGCAAGGGAACAGAGCAACGAAGTCCTCAGGGAACACCAAAAATAGACTTTGAAGCCAGGGCTTGGCACCCTATCAGACTCGCCTGGAAAGCACTTAAAGGCCAACAAACAGTCCTTGGACTAACTACAAACTTTTCTTTTTTGTTGTTGTTGGGTTTTTTGTGATGGCTTTTTGTTGTTGTTGTTTTATTTTGTTTTGTTGCTTTGTTTTGCCCTGTCGCGTTTTTGTGCATGTTATTATCACCACAGGTCTGTCTAAATAACATAGGCTGGATGAACAATCTGGAGGAGAGAACAACAGGACCGAAGGTTTGGGGTGTGAGGGGGGGTAATGGGAGAGGAGGTAGGGTGGGGGAAGAAATGGTGTTAACAAACCCAGGGACAACGGAACAACAAGTGATCCAAATTGGGGGTGAGGAGGGTGGAGGAGTCCTGGTAAGGTGTGATCAAGGGTAATGTAACCCAGAGGAATTACTGAAACCCAAATGAAGGCTGAGCATGATATTGGGACAAGAGGAAAGTCAAAGGAAATCCAGGAAAGAGGTAGGAGGCAAAGGGTATTTATAGAGGTCTAAATGCAGGCATGTGCATATGTAAATATATTTATATATGAGGATGGAGAAATAGATTTATGTGCATATATTTATAGGTTTAGTATTAAGGTAGCAGATGAACATTGGGCCTCCATGCAAGTACTCCCTCAATGCAAGAGCACTTTGTTCTATTAAACTGGCATTCCATGATGCTCACCTTCCCAACCCATTTGCTGAAGACAAAGCAGGTACATAAGCAAAAGTGTTGAAGTAAGCTGATGGTGCCTGGCTATCAAAAGCTATAGCGTCTTGGGTCTTAAAGGCTTGAAGATAAACAAGCAGCCATCTAGCTTAGAAGCAACAAAGACCACATGGAAGAAGCACACCAGCTTGTGTGATCACGAGGTGTCGATAGGATCGGGTATCAGGCATCAAAGAACAAAAACTCAAATCATTGTGAATGAGGGAGAGTGTGGAATGGGGACCCAAAGCCCATCTGTCGGCAACTGGACATTCCCTTACAGAAGGGTCATAAGGAGGAGATGAGCCAGTCAGGGTGCAGTATAGCACCGATGAAACATACAACTTTCCTTTAATTCCTAAATGCTTTGTCCCCCCACTATCATGATCCAATTCTACATTACAAATCTGGCTAGACCTGAGGATGCACACTGGTACAGACAGGAACTGGAAACAGGGATCCAGGACAGATGATCCTTTCAGGACCAGTGGTGAGAGTGGCGATACCGGGAGGGTGGGGGCAGGGTGGGTTAGAAAGGAGAAACTGATTACAAGAATCTGCATATAACCTCCTCCCTGGGGGGTGGACAACAGAAAAGTGGGTAAAGGGAGATGTGAGACAGTTCTAAGATATGACAAAATAATACTGATTTATAAATTATCAAGGGTTCATGAGGGAGGCGGTAAAAGGGAGGGAGGGGGAAAAATGAAGAGCTGATGCTAAGGCCTTAAGTGAAGAGTAAGTGTTTTGCGAATGATGATGGCAACAAATGTACAAATGTGCTTGACACAGTGGATGGATGGGTGGATTGTGATAAGAATTATATAAAATGATTAAATATAAATAAATAAATAAATAAAAATCAAACCAAGATTTTAAAAAAAGAAGAGTAAAACCAATCTAAAAGGATCTTGTTGATTTGGAAAGACACACCCGATCAGTGTTAAATTCTCTTTATAACTGAGCCACATTTTCCTTGTGTGCAGAATGGTTTAGCAGAGTCTCGATGACTAAATAGTGATCATGAAAAACTGAGACGCATCATGGTGAAAGACGTGATGTAACTGAACTGTATGTGGGTGGGGAATACTGGAAATACCATGGGCTGCCAGGAAAACAAAACAGGCCAGATGAAAAGATTTCAATCAGAATGCTCCTTAAATGGCAACGTTTTCGTTTGCATACTTTGGGTATCCACATCAGGAAAGACCAATCACTAGGTGAGGGCATTAAGCTTGGAAAAGTGAGGTGAACGTGGAGGAACCCCTCAATGAGCTGCATTGGTACAGTAGTCACAACAATAGGCTAAGTATATCAAAGATAAAGGAGACAGCCAGGACTGGGCAACATTCTGTTGTGTTATACATAGGTTGCCATGATGCAGAGCCAACTTGACATCAACTAAGAACAAGGTTAACCCACATATTTGACTTACAAAAATTCCCTTAAGTCTGTGGGCTCTTTAATAACAATAAATCAAGATTTATATTACTTTCCCAAAAAACTATAAAAAAACAAAACTTGGCAGTCACTTAAATCAAGACTTTCCGAGACAAAATAGATTAAAGCACAAACAAGGTGATTTAAAGGCATATTAGCAAGGTACAAAACTCTATATACTCTACTAGATTCTACAGCGTTCAAAATACAAACTTGTTTTGAGAAAGTAGGGCTATTGAAATTTTTAGTCACAACCCACCTATATAACTTGAGTGTGGAAAATGTGTCCACCCAAAACCGTGAAGAAGGGGGGTGTTATTTTTATCTCATTTGAAAACTGCTGGCAGGCCTGGGAGCCGAACAGGTCCCTCAGAGACGAGATCTGCAGTCTATCTGAAGGAGTAGATGGAGTGAGCATATTGGAACAGCTTTGATCTGCTAGCAATGTGAAATGACCGTAGCGTAACAATGCCATTACGGTTCTGGCTCTCTTCTGGAACATGCTCTGCGACCCTTACTTAATCTAAAACGTAATCTTATCACACTCATGAAATTGTCCCAGATATCTGATGTCTTAGCCAATTACAGGTGCTTCCTTTAAAATCTGAGGATGACCTTTATGCTCATAGGAAAGGCAGTAATGTTTAGGAGAAATAGCAAGCAGACCTCATGAGAGGCTTTTAGTTGAAATTTCCCAGAAGATAATCCAATAGGAATTATTTTAATAGCCCGCTGGTCAATTGTCCCCATGCTAAGTCAAATAGGTATACTTGACAAAAATTGTCCCACATTGAAAGTAGAGACTGTGAGGCAAGAGCAAATGCAGTATTTTATTACATAGTCTACATTGGAAGATAGCAATAACAATTGTTTTACTTTTATAAAGGCAATAAGATCAGAGAGTATGGAGCTTCTGCTTCAGAGCATACTCAACATGGAGAATGATACTATAAAAGGATGTCAGGGTACTTTCTTGGTCAAAGGAATATCGTTCTATCTACCAATGTTCAAAGGCCTCCAGTCCATCCCAAGAACTGCTCCTCCCCAACTTCTAGATTCTTAATGACTCTTTTCTACTGCGGTTACCCAAGTTCAATGAAGTCAAGGTTCAGGGGCCCAGAAACCTTCTGAGACTACAGGAGACTAGAGTATTTCTCTGATGCCTCACTGCATTATCTTTATGGGACCGTGTAAGATGGCTTTTGCTTAGCAAACATCATGAATGAATTACACATGAAGTACAAGATAGCTTGATGTGCTAAGTGCCATCAAGTCAGCTCTGATTCATAACAATCCTATGCAAAGCAGAATGAAAAATTATGGTCCTCTGCCATCCTTACAATTGTTCTTATGCCCAAACCCATCGATGCAGCCATGGTATCAATCCATCTCCTTGGGGACTGACCTCTTTTTTGCTGCCCTTCTATTTTACTAAACAGGATGGCTCTCCAGTGACTGGTCTCTTCTGACCACATGTCCAAAGCACGTAAGGTAAAATCCTGCCATCCTTGCCTCTAAAGAGCACGCTGGTCTGATTTCCTCCAATACAGAGACGTGTGTCCTTTTAGTAGTCCATGATACCGTCAACATTCTTCTGTAGCATAATTCAAATGCATCAGCTCTTCGATGGTTGTCCTTATTCAATGTCCACCTATCACATGCAATGGAGAATACCATGGTTTCGGGCAGGTACACTTTCGTCCTCAAAGTAACATCCTTGCTCTTCAATACTCTAAAGAGTTCTTGTAAAGTATACTTATCACATAAATGATACATATTTTGATCTCTTGACTGCTGTTTCCATTAACATTGATTGTGACTCCAATTCTCCCTCACTTTCAGCCAGCAAGTTTGTATGCTCTGCATACTGCAGGTTATTAAGAAGCCTTCCTCTGATTTCGATGCCACACTCTTCTTCATATCATCTAGTTTCTCGGATGATTTGCTCAGCATACAGATTGAACAAGTATGGTGAGAGAATGCAACCCTGGCACACACCTTTCCTGGTGGTCAACCATGCAGCATGTCCTTGTTCTGTTCACCAGGCTGCCTCTCGATCCATGAACAAGCTTTGGAGGAGAGTTCTGGAATTCCCATTCAATTCAAGGCTATCCACAGTTTATTATGGTCCACAGAGTTGAATGCTTTTTCATAGTCCATGAAATACAAATAAACATTTTCTTGGTATTCTCTGCTTTAAGCCAAGACCCATCTGCCATCGCCAATGATATTCCTTGTTCAAAGTCCTCTTTGGAATCTGGCCCGAAAGCATAGCAGTTCCCTGTCAATGTACTGCTGCAACTGTGGTTGGATAATTTTAAGGAACATTTTACTTGCATGCAATATCAATGATATCCTTTTATAGTTTGAGCATTCTGTTTGGTTACCTTTCTTTGGGATGGGCACAAATACGGATTTCTTCCAGTCATTTGGCTAAGTAGCTGTCTTCCAAAGTTCTTGCCATAGACGAGTGAGTGCTTCCAACGCATCCTCAGCTTGCTGAACCATCTAACTAGTGCTACTCAATGCAGCTTAGCTTACTGACGAAATCCAGCGTGACACCTGTACCACTGTCCACTGAGCCAAGGCCAGTGGTCATCAAAAATAATGTTCATCCAAATACAAATATTGCATTCATTATTCTTTTAAACTATAATAAATACAGATCCATGGTCTGACTACAAAGTAAAACTATTTGTAATTTATAATATTGTAATCTTGCTGGAAATAAACATGACAAAAAGGTTGAGAGTATTACTTTAGAAGTAAAAATGTTGCTCCATAAAGGAATAGATAATGCACACATTAGGTTTTCGGGCCACAAATGATATTTAACACAGATTCTTCTTGGTTTCCTTTTTCTCCAATGAAATAAAAAATGTAAAATTTCCTCTTAGCCATGCTAAGATAAGTGACAGGCTCAATTTGGCTCTTAAGTGATTCTTGGTGTTGATAGTTCAGCACACGCAAAAGAATATTTTCATTTGTTCAATTCTTGCTGCTAATAAGTACAAAAACAAGCCAAGAACCAAACTTAATAAAATCTCTAATAAAAAATAAAATTGGATAACCCAAAACAAAATCGCTGCCATTAAGTTGAGGCTGACACATAGAGATCCTACAAGACAGGGTAGAACTCCTTTGTGAGTTTCTGGGATTGTAATTCTTTATGGGAGTAGAAAACTCCTTCTTTCTCCCTTTGAGAGGATGGTGGTTTCAAACTGCTGACCTTTTAGTTATCAGCCCAAAGTGTAACCACTATACTACCAGGCCTCCTTAAATTGGATAAATGGTCATGAAAAAATCTTGAGTTATCTTTTAAGCAGTTTACACTAGTGATGTGGTTACTTGAAGGTCCGGTTATTTGAGGAAGTAACAGCTGGTGGTTTAAATTCAAGCCTTAAATTTCAATATTCTTGGAAAATTTTATGGGCAAAATATTGGACAATGTAGAAAGCATCAAAAGTGGAAAGAATACACAATCACTGTACTGAAAAGAAAAACAACAGCAACATGGTACCTCATGTACCGATTCCCCATCCATAAAAAGACTGTGGTCACGACTGTCAGAAGTTCTGCAGACTTTGATGAGCAGTACTAGGGTCGCCGATTCCCATTATGTGAATGCGCAAGTAGTGCCAAGAACACACAGCAGAATCGAAGCTGAGTGAGAGAGAGACAGAGTATGATCCCAGCACCCGTGGAGTCTCGTGCGAGAAAAGATAAGGCACTGCTTCGTGAGGCACTGTGGTACTTCTGGAAGCTTCTCTGAACCAGGAGCTCTGCCGTGAATGGGGCCACAGAATGGGGCTCCCTCTGCAAATCCCAGGTAACATGTGTGGCCTCACGGTTGCTGAGAGCCTGTAAGATCCAAGATAAAAGACTGAGAAGCAGAAATATTTCCAGGGTGGACACTGAGCCATGCCGATCACGTTTCTGTGAGGCCTTCTGCCTGCAGGCCTGGCACGGAATGAGCGTTTCAGATTTCTGAGGCCAATGCTAGATGCTAAGTGCCTTAGTCTTCAAAGTTCACCAAGTGCTATGTTTGCCTCTTCTTCTTCACAGACATTTTAAATTAGCTTGGAGCTCCTTATTAACCTTTCTTAATTTACCAAATAGTAAAACTCTAATTATGTGTAAATGAACCAGTTTCTAAGAGAAGATAAAATAAAGATGTAACAACTCTTTTCTGCATTTACTATACAATCCGATTAGTATCACTTTTCAGAATAACCCTTGTTTGATTAGATTTTTATATATTAAACTAATAACCAGCTTTATATTGTTCTGAGGTATATCCTTCTAGGCAGAAATATCTACCCCATAAGTCCTGAAGGAGTGTCCATTGTTGGCGTTGCTCTTGGCTCGGTAGGATTAGAGATGACTTGTAACATTTTATGTGACTTAGGTATTCATGAGCTCAGCAGGAATCCAGACGGGATTGGATATGAGCTTTATCCTTGAGGACCTTGGCTCTGGAAGGCTTTGTACCCTCTGCAAACAGTTAGTAGTCAAAGGATACCTTTCACCTGGGGAGAGAACCCATCTACTAACTCAACTTTGACACTCAGATGAAGCTTCTGAGCATGGTAAGCCAGACTACTGATTATAACCGTCTTCCTGGTTCTTCTTCAAGCAGCCTCAAACCTGCCTATCTTGAGACCTTCATTCCTTCCACCATCCAACCACACACCATTGGGCATCTACCCAAACACCTGCCCCATAACAATCCACGATAACAACTTGCTAGGTCAAAAGGAAAGAACAGAGAGCGACCTAACACAGGCAGAGAGCAGGGAAAACAAAGCCTTCAGTATGATTGCTGAATAATGTGAATCCTTAATATACACACGAAAACACAACCTCACCCCGACACCGCTGCGTTCATTAGTGTTCAATCTTAGAACCCATTTTAAAATATGAAACACAGCAAAACAAAATCTTACTGCACTGTGGAAAGAGCAGTAGTCAGAGTACTCTAGGGGTGGTAATAACACTAGCTACCAGAAACCTTGGTGGTGCAATGGGAGTAAATCTATGAAGAGCTCCGCTTGTAAAATGGTTAAGCACTAGGCTGCCAACTGAAAGGTTGGAGGTTCAAACCCACCAGTTGCTTCATTAAAAAAAGACCTGAAAATCTGTTCCTATAAAGATTATGGCCTAGTAGACCCCATGGGTCGGCTCTAATCTGTCATATAAGAACACTGTCAGTCAAAACCGACTCAATGGCACACAGCAACAACAGTCCATTATATATTCATCCCCACCAAGCCATAGAGCAGTTGAGAAATTCTAAGTATTGGTCAACATCAACCAGATTAAAACAACTGACCCAAACCGAATGCGATTGTCATAAATCTAAAACAGCCTCAAAGTTTGTTCAGAAAGTGAGTACTTAACATTACTAATAGGCCCAGTCACATGCAAATGAGGGATAATTTTGTTAAAGCACCATTTTCAATGGTGCAAAACATACTTTCTGCTGATCTACTTGGATCTGATGCTCATAGTTTATGTCTCATGTACTGGCTTTCATATTTACAACTACATTTCTAATGTGTAGTTTCACAAAAGATCCTAAAATACAAATAATAGATAACCCAAGGTTGTACAAATATATGTTAGCCTGGGAACTTTAGAGAAACAAATCCACAGAAACTCATGTATAAGAGAGAGTTTTATGTAAAAGGTAAGTGCACATCAAGAAAACATCCCAACCCGGTGCTGCCAAAGCCCACAAGTCCAGCATTAACCCATTAACCCATATGTCCAACACCAATCCACAAAATCTTCCCCCATCTTACAAAACAGACTCAATGATGCCGACTGCAGGAGGAAAGCTGAGTCAGTGAACGTGTAAACATCTCAGTGCTGGCAGGAGTTTCCACACAGCTGCTCCAGCACCCAGGGCTGCATCGGGGTAGGTGAATGCGGCTTCATGTTGGGGATGTCTTGCAAGAAGTCAGCCTTGACAGCTGAAGCAGGGAACTGCTAAGGCAGCTGCACCCTGGTCCGACCATCACAAAACAAGAGACCTGAGAACTAGAAAGGAGAGGCTCACTGAGCCATTTATCCCTCCACCCTTCCATTAACCCCACATGTGTTTATTGGACAGGTTGGCACAATAAACTAACTCACCAAGGCTGTACAAATATATTTTAAGACTGAATCTTATTCCATTAGAATATTGAAAGCAATTCAATAAAACTTAAAAGACACTGTCTATAGCACAATCAAGCTTTCAGAATACTACTTGCAAACAAAGATATTAGGTAGCTGTCATTCAGAAATCTTGTGTTCCCTGAGCCTGTGCGATATTATGAATATTGAATGTCACATACCAAATCTGATGGTCTGTCACCATGGTAGAAAGCACACTATGAAGAATAGCCAAATAGTGTCCATCTGATCATATTGCTGACCGAGCATCACTTTTCCCAGGTCAAGAACGGTGAATATCTCAAAATCCACCGAGGTCACATACTGAGTGGGTGGAGGGTTGTGGTTCTTCATAAACTCCCGCCACACCTCTAAAACCAATGAGTACATGTTGGAATATTTTCTCTTCGTCTTCAGAAAGCCATGGGTTGATCGAAACAAATTCTTTCCTCAGCAGGGGCTTTGGGAGCAGGTTTTAGATATCAGGATTAGAGGAAGGTCAGAGGACCGTTGCCATAAGTGAAAGAATGATAGATCTTTTTTTAAAAACAATTTATTAGGGGCTCATACAACTCTTATAACAGTCCATACATACACATACATCAATTGTATAAAGCACATCTGTACATTCTTTTCCCTAATCATTTTCTTTTTTTTTCCTCCTCTTTTCTTTTTTTTACATTTTATTAGGGACTCAAACAACTCTTATCACAATCCATACATATACATACATCGATTGTACAAAGCACATCCATACATTCCCTGCCCCAATCATTCTCAAAGCATTTGCTCTCCGAATGATAGATCTTATCAGGGCTTCAGTTTTTATGCCTAGTGCCACCACCAAAGCGAAACAAAAGCTGAGAAAGATTTTTTAAGTAGGGTTGAAGAATAGTCCCCCCCATTACTTCCTCTCTTGCTACAGGGACAAAACAAAAACAAATAACGTGGCTATCAGAAAATCAGGACTTCGCAGTAGGAACAGGGCAGCAAAACATTAGATGAAGCAGAAAACTCAATGAGAGGCAGGCCTTCTCAAACAGCTCCCGGTCTCCTGAGTGTGTACAGCTGGCTTTCGGAGGTAAGACAAAACTGATTTGCAGAAAGCCAAGCTGACATCACTTCGACAAGTGAAAATGCAACGAAAACCACCAAACCAAGACCAAACTGACTGCCATCGAGTTGATGCTGACTCATAGCGATCCTACAGGATGGGGTAGAACTGCCCCTGTGAGTTTTGGAGACTAACTGTTTATGGAAATAGAATGCCCCACAGTCCTCCAAAAGTGCAGTTGGTGGTTTTGAACCCTGACTTTGCAGTTATGAGAAAATCATACATCTCACTAAGAACCAGGAACAAGAATATATATATATGACTACATTCAATTTAATAAGAGAAATGACTTGGTTTAAAGACAGGCAAATTGAATGAAAATTTTACCAAAGGGATAAACAACGGCTGATGATCACCTGCTCCCCACCAATAGTCATTTGAGAATTGCAAAGCATGACAACAGTAAGGCATCACTTCCCACTCCCTAGAATGGCCGTCCTCAGACTTTATATGCATACACATAAATTAAGAGAGCAAGGACGGGAGAAAGGAATAAACGCCGGCTGTTGGCAAAGATGTGATGAAACTAGAATCTCATGCATTGCTGATGGGGGCATAAAATGTGCAGCCATTCCTAAGAGTCTGTGCAAGACAACATATGTCCACACAGAACTTGTGTGTGGAAGCTCATCGCAGCATTCTGCATTGGATCCCAAACAAGAAATCATCCAATTGGTTGGTCAATGAGTGGAACCATGTGGTATATATTTGAGATAGTTAAAGTTTATTGTGCCAACCTGGCCAAAAAATGGCTCAGTGAGCCTCGCCTTTCTAGTTGTAGTGTCTCTTGCTTTCTGACGGTCGGACCAGGGTGCAGCTGCCTTAGCCAGTTCCCTGCTTCAGATGGCAAGGCTCACTTCCTGTAAGACGTCCCTGAGGAGAAGCCACATGGACCTACCCTGATGCAGCCCTGGGTGCTGGAGTAGCCGTTTGGAGGCCCCTGTCCGTGCTGAGATGCTTATACGTTCACTGACTCAGCTTTCCTCCTGCAGTCAGCGTCATAGTATGTGCTTTGTGAGACAGAGGAGGACTTTGTGGATTGGTGTGGGCATTAATGTTGGACTTGTGGGTTTGGACAGCACTGGGTTGGGATGTTTTCCTGATGCACACTTAACCTTTATATAAAATTCTCTCTTATACATGAGTTTCTGTGGGTTTGTTTCTCTAAAGTACCCAGACTGACACATTACTCACAAAAAATTCCATTCATCATCAATAAAAAAAGAAATGGATCTATCTCACAGCCCTTGCCATCCAGTTGATGCCAACAGAGTAGAACTTCCCCTGAGTTTCCGAGGCTGCAACTCCAAACGGAGTAAAAAGCCTCATCTTTCACCTGAGGAACAGTTGGAAGTTTTGAACTGCTGACCTTGCAATTAACAGCCCCAAATTAGTAATCACTGTGTCACCAGATACTATAACATACATGAACATTAAAAAATTTACACTAAATGAAAGAAGCCATTTGTATGCAATGCACAGAAAAGAGAAATCTCTATAAACATAAATGACCAAAGTGCTGGCCTGGGCCTGGGGGAGGCAGCAGGGGTGACTGCAAATGCGTGCCCAGCTCTTTTTAGGGGGTGCAACTCTCCTGAGACTGGAGTGTGGTGATAGTGGCACAGTTCTGTACATTTACAAAAGCACAATTGAATTGTACACTGACGCGGATAATTTTTTAAGTACACGTACTATGATTTTAAAAGATTAACAATATAGAGTTGTCCAAACTCAGTAACTATTCAAAATTAGTACATTACATTGCATGTAAGGGTACTCAGTTTTTGTTTCTGTAATGAATGTAGTTTATTTTAGTGCTATTTTGCAATAAAGTACCCTAACAAGTGAAAGAAAATATAAATAGAGAATCTCGAATTCCTGTAGTCAAGTAGGGAACAATTTAATGTTATTGAATCACACCCCGTTTATGTCTAAGAATTATATGAAATTTCTTAAAGACAAAATGGTCCAAATGTCAAAGCATGTATGTTGGATTTTTGGCTCCTTTTTTAATCTGCCCCAGAGGTCCTGAGACCAGTTGCGTGGGCTGTTGTAAAGAGTGAGCATACACCCTGCTAGAATACTACGTGAGCACACACCCTGCTAAAATACTAAGTGAGCACACACCCTGCTAGAATACTACGTGAGCACACACCCTGCTAGAATACTACGTGAGCGCACACCCTGTTAGAATACTACGTGAGCACACACCCTGCTAGAATACTACGTGAGCGCACACCCTGCTAGAATACTACGTGAGCACACAACCTGCTAAAATACTACGTGAGCACACACCCTACTAGAATACTACGTGAGCACACACCCTGCTAGAATACTACGTGAGCATACACCCTGCCAAATACTACGTGAGCACACACCCTGCTAGAATACTACGTGAGCACACACCCTGCTAAAATACTAAGTGAGCACACACCCTGCTAGAATACTACGTGAGCACACACCCTGCCAAACACTACTTGAGCATCGGTGGGGTTCCTGATGTCAGAATAAATGCAGGGAGGATCACGGGGCCAGCCCTGCTATGGGACACAATGTCCCTCACTGACCCATGGCGCTGGGGGTGGGGGCCAACACTGGAGACACAGTGTGGGAGTTGTGCCCCATCAACCCCACTATCCTGAGGCTAAACACTAAGGGCATGCATGCAGCAGAACAGCAAGGGGAATAGGGCAATGAGGTCCCCAGAGAATACCAAAAATCAACTTTGGGGTCAGGGTGTGACACCCCATCAGACTTGACAGGAAAATACTCCTAAGGGTCAACAAACAGATCTTGAACTATTTACATGTTTTTCTCTTTTTTTTGTCATAAGTTTTTTTTATTGTTGTTGCTTTATTCTGTTGCTTTGATTTGCTCTTGTTTTTGTGCATATTATTATGGCTGCAGGTCTATCTAGATAAGATAGGCTGGATAAACAATCTGGACGAGAAAACAACAGACCAACAGTTCCGGGGGTACATGGGAGAGGGGGAGGCAGGGGAAAGGAAGTGGGTGTTAACAAACCCAGGGACAAGGGAACAACAAGTGATCCAATAACAAATGATCCAAAATCGGTGGCAAGCAGGGTATAGGAGGCCTGGCAGGGCTTGAAGAGGGGAAATGTAACTGAGAGGAATCACTGAAACCCAAATGAAGCCTGAACATGCTAGTGAGACAAGACGAAAGTAATAAAAGGAAATGAAGGAAAGAACTAGGAGGAAAGGGGCATTTGTAGAGGTCTAAATACAGGCATGTACATATGTAAACATATTTATATATGACGATGGGGAAATAGATCTATGTGCCTATAACTACAGGCTTAGTATTAAGATAGCAGATGGACACTGGGCCTCTACTCAAATACTCCCTCAATTCAAGAACACTTTGTTCTATTAAAGTGGCATTCCATGATGCTCATCTTACCAAACACGATTGATGAACACAAAGCGGGTGCGTAAGCAAATGTGGTGAAAAAAGTTGATGGAGCCTGGCTATTGAAAGATATATGGTCTGGGGTCTTAAAGGCTTGAAGATAAACAAGCAGCCATCTACCTGAGAAGCAACAAAGCCCACATGAAAGAAACACACCAGCCCTGTGTGATCACAAGATGTTGATAGGATCAGGTATCAGGCATCAAAGAACAAAAAATCATATCATTATGAATGAGGGACAGTGCAGAGTTTAGACCCAAAGCCCATTTGTAGGCAGCTGGACATCCCCTTACAGAAGGGTCTCAGGGAAGAGATGAGCCACTCAGGGTGCAGTATAGCACCGATGAAATATACAACTTTTCTCTGCCATCTGAGTGTGGTGTTGCTCCAACTTCACCAGGTCATCTCATAAGACTTTCAGGATCAAGAGATTCCTGGCCAAGAAACAAAAGCAGAATTGGCGCATTCCCCAATGGATTCGAATGAAACCCAGTAATAAGATCAGGTAAAACTCCAAGAGAAGACATTGGAGAAGAACCAGGCTGGGTTTGTAAGGAGCCCCTGAGGGATGGCACGCATGGTCACATTTTTCCAGGCTCAAAGCATGTGTTGCATTAAGACTTTTGTCCCTATCTGATCAATGGAATGTCTACTGGCAGATAATCTGGTTTATTCCTTGGTTTTTACTTCCTCATCAAGTTTAAGAATAAATAATGTAAGGCTGTTGATTTGAAAAATAAAAAAGAAATATACAACTTTCCTCAAATTCTTTAATGCTTCCTCCCCACTATCATGATCCCCATTCTACCTTACAAATCCGACTAGACCAGAGCATGTACACTGGTACAGATCAGAGCTGGAAACACAGGAAATCTAGGACAGATAAACCCCTCAGGACCAATAATGAGAGTAGCGACACCAGGAGGGTAAGAGAAAGGTGGGAAAGCGGGGGGGCGGGGGGGAGGGGAAACTGATCACAATGATTACATAAAACCCCCCTATCTGAGGGGCAGATAACAGAAAAGTGGGTGCAAGGAGACATCGGTCAGTATAAGACATGAAAAAGTAATAATTTATAAATTATCAAGGGTTCATCAGAGAGAGAGGGGATAAAATGAGGAGCTGATGCCAAGGGCTCAAGTAGAAAGAAAATGTTTTGGAAATGAGAATGGCAAAAAATGTACAAATGTACTTGACGCAGTGGATGACTGTATGGATTGTGATAAGAGTTGTACGAGCCCCCAAGAAAATGATTTAAGACATGTACACACACACACACACAATTACCAGTGAGATGCGGTTCCCCTTAGAATGGCGTAGATCTGGCCAATATACAGAGCCATAGATCTTTGTGGGAGCCTTCCATGAAGAAGCAGGTGGGTTGGAACCACTGATAGTTCATTTAGCAGCCAGGATCCAATGCAGGACCCATGCCCATAAGAAGTGCACATGAAGATGGACAGCGGGATAGGAAGGGCTGCAGGGAACTGAGCAGATCAGTAAGGTTGCATTCCTCAGCTGCTCAGCTTGTCTTTTGGCTTGAATCCAATCACCGGTGGTATTTTCAAACTGCATTATTCAGGCCAGGATCTCAAAGCACTTGCCAACAAACATTAATCCTCAATATACTCTGAGGAGCCAGACTGAAAACCAAATTACTATCTATATAGGGATGAAGAGAAAATTGAGCTTGAAGGAGTATTGGCTTTTCTTTCCATAAAACTTTAATGGCTAATTTATTTGCCAAACGTTCTCCTGAGCATTGGTGCTTTGGGAGTCACGGATGCATGATGAGCGTCCTCAAACAGCCGACTGCTGCAACTTGAAAGGACCCATTGCGAGTTGTGACTCATTTGTAAGCCTGAACATGCTATATCTGAATGTATGAATCAGCCTCTGGAAGTATAAGTTTACGCAGTATTACATTACCATCAACCGCAAATCACTAATCCATTGATGAGATGCTTAGAGCTTACTTAGCAACAGCTGAAACTTGACATGGTACAAAATAATCTAATTATGCTGTATACTTTAATAAGTCAAGATGTCAGCAGGATGTTTCCCCAGCATCGTGATGCATATTTTATGGCTACTTTTGCAAATACTGAAGAAACTTGATCACAGGTAACATGTTTCAAATTTCGGTAAATCAACAGGAAATGAGTCCCCCTTAATGAGAAGTGCTTGAAAAGGCATCTCTTAGAAAGTCTAGACATCTAAAATAAAATCCTGGATCCCTGGATGGGAGACCAATAGAGTGAGCTTGGTCTCTAAATGTGGTTTTACAGCACTAATTGTATGTAGTCACTCCTTCCTTATCTACATGCTTATGTTCCAAGGACTAGGCCACTCACTCTCTGCCATCGACTCAATTCTGACTCATGGAGACATAATTATAAGACAGCGAAGAACTGCCTTCGAGGGTCCCAAGACTGGAACTCTTCAATGGAGTAGAAAGCCCTATCTGTCTCCTGAGGGACTAGGCAGTTAGTTATGTGAAAACTGGAATGATGCAAAAATGGAGGATAACCATATCAAATCAAAAAGTGGAAGCTATTATCACTATATAACTGTCAAATTATATAATTACACAAAGACTAACTTATGTTATTGCGATTTATATAACTGTCAAACCAATGAAAGTCGGTGCTCATCCAAATTGACTTGACATGTAACTAACCAGCATTCCTCTCAACACTTACTTCAGTGTCCATTAATGTCAGATGCACACATTCATGTGCAAAATAGATTTTATTTACTACTTTTCATAAATGCAAAGTGTTGGACACCGAGTTAGCAAATGAGGAGCACCAAACCTGACTGCCACTGAGCCGGTTCCGTGGAGGACACAACCTTGTCCTCCAAGCACAGTCTTCTTTGTGCTCATATAGCTATCTACATGAAGATTATAGTATGTGCACTTTTATTATAGGCCTGATTTGACTGTAATATTTTAGAAGATACCATGTAATAAGGTTAAGTTTGAACTATCTTTCATAAATCACAACCCATGCAATAACAAAAAAAATGAAACACAATATAGAAGACTAATAGTGATGGAATTTTTTAAAAAGCCAAAGTCTAACTGGATTGTCCTAATGGAAGAAGTAAAATGGACTTTTCAAACATTGAATATGAAAATGGAAAATCACAAGTGAAACAAAGTGTATTGCGCAAGTTGTTTTTGATCATTTACGTATTACATGCCAAATTTATTTTCATCTGTTAATTTTTAGTGATGAAAAGAAAATCATTTATTCTTAATCATCTTAATGGATTAAGAATCTATGTTAATGCAGTTTAAATTAATAGCTTTTCAAAACAAGTTCCATTGTTTGCTTCTACAATTTTCCGACTTTCATAAAGAATAAACCACTCACAAGGAATTTTCAGAAATTTTCCCTCTTCACTGAGACCTATAACTTAATGCGTATTTAAATAAGAACAGTAAATTCATTTGGCCACTGAGTCTTAATTAAAAGAATGGATTCCAGTGACAAAAATAGTACCTAGCATCAACAATTGGTTAGATAGTATTACAATGTTTATTTTTCAGCTTGGAAACAAGGTCACCAAAATTCCAAGCTCATTAACCTCCCTTTTGTCTCCATCTCATCACCACCCCTTCTATGATGAGATGCATATCAAAAACGGAAGGAATATGTTGAACAAAGAAACACATTCTCAAACAATGAAGGATGCTGAAATCCCTTTCCACCCCTGAGACTTCCAGCTCCCTGAAAACAGGGCCAAATAAATGTGTTCCTTTCCTCTTGGGGGGGTCCCAATGCACACTCTAAGAACCCTTGTAGTAAAAAAAGCAAGCAAACAAAAACCATCTTTATCGTTGTTTAATGCAGCTCTGACTCACAGCTCTGACCCACTCTGAGCCCTCACAAAAGCACCCATTCACTGCCTTCAGGAACAATGTCCAGTGTGACGTAATTTTGGTGGCACACGTGTCTTTGCCATCTTTATAAAACTACAGAGGCAAACAAAAGGTACAAGTCAGGGCTGGATAATTAATGGCCAGTTTTGAGGATCCCAAGTTCTAGGGTGCAACTTTCTTTCAAGATTATATATATATATATTCATATTCATGAACATTTTCCTAATACTGTCTCATTAAATTTGTTGGTCTATGACCCAGTAAACATGCCATCAGGCAACAGAGCCAAGCCACACTCCCAGCCGGATTCACAATAATGTATTCTTGGGCCTGAAGTCCGAACTCAATACAAGGCCAATCTAACACCAGAGAGAAAGTGGGTGACAGTCCCTGGTTTGTCACATGTGGGCCACAGCAACACAGCCACATAGTCTGAACTCATTTTTATTACGCACGATGCCTCCTCGGGTCACTCACCCCGAATGAAAGAAAAACATCAACAAAAAGAATATTAAAGGTGTTCTTCAGATGAAATCGGGTATACATAATAGAGGACTCCACTAGGAAAGGCTCCCCTTTCAGAGAGACTGTTTCCAGGCCCCCTGACAAGATGGGGAAATGCTAGGAGACCCATGGAAGGGGAGGACAGGATGGGTTTGCAATGCAAACTCCCCATAGGCCTATGCTGCTTACAGAAGGTCTTCCTGTTAGGTGTTTTCGAATTTACTACAAGAAGATTTTCTACCTGGGGAAAATATCTTTTCATGTAAAGTGGGTGCTTGGACCAAAGACTGACAGGCAGTGGGGTGGGGGTGGGGTTATTCAAATGCAAATACCAAGTCAGAGAAGTGGGGAAGTTTTGTGTGGTATAGAGTATGACAAACTCTACAGAACAAAGGGTGGGGCAAGGGGTAAGCAGCCAGAAAATAAATATCCAGGTAATTTTCAAAAGCTAGTGATCGCGATGCCATTGAATACATTCTGCTCAACCAACAAAAACAGAAAACAAAACTCACTGCCATGGAGTCCTTGCTGACTCACGGGACCGTCTAGGACAGGAGAGAACCGACCCTGTGAGCTCTGAGATTGTTAACTCTTCAGGGGATTCGGAAGCTCAATGTTTCTCCCTCGGAGCAGCTGGTGGTTTTGAAGTGCCAACCTTGTGGTTAGTAAGTTAGTAGCTCAACTCATAACCGCGACACCATCAGGAATCATAGTGATGGTATGCTCAACATCCTAAAAATTATAAAATTTGTTTTCTTTGTGAAAAACAAAACAAAATGTTTTTTTCACATCTTTGTATCAAATAACCACAATCTGGAGATCTCGTGCAGCCAAATCAGAAGTAGAGTGATAAAACAGTATGGAGATTTTCTACAAGATGGGCTAAAAAGTTTTTTTCAGAAAAATGTTATCTTTTGTAGAGTGGGCTGATCCAGCCATTTCGTTTCCAGATTAAAAACTAAAATAAAATAAGTCAAAAGTAAGTCAAGTCAGGTAGTTTTTGAACTGAGCCCTAAATTTTCAAGTAGGACTAAGTCAGTGGGTCTCACTGATGTGTACGCTGTACGCATCTGCTGGCTACAGACATTCATTTTTGATATGTAATGAACAGTTTTCCTTTTCTTGCCTTTTATGAAAATAGGAACGGCCCATCAGTGAACAGTCTATGCATGCCAAAACCCACACATGATTTGGGCTGCTCAGCTTTGTCCCAGCTTGCCTAGGGCTTTCCGCATTTAATGAAAATAGATTTAAACAGTTAAGATGGACCATTTTTGAAAATTCTGGAATGGGACCAGTTTTGAGACTATTTTAATCGACTCTTAGAAAGCAGAAGCCTGAGTTCACCTATCTAGATGACTGCTTTTATCACCACCGTTACCTTCTTTTACAAGTGGTAAATTTAGGGCAATCTTTATAAACGAAATAATTAGATCTACTGAAGTCTTCCATATTTGTTCTTCAAAGTTTTAGGGACATCTGCTTCAGAAAATATCACAAGCCTCTAAATATCATGATTGCTAGGAAACAAAGCATTACCATAAGGACTATTCCTATCCTTAAAAAGAAATCATTAAACTTAAAATGCCATGATTTTGTAGTGAAATTCTCAAAATAGGGCTTCAAAAATACGATTCTTAAAAAATTAGCCAGCCACCACAGAATGTCCAATTAAAGCTGGAGAAGTCAATTAACCGACTAGCTTCACCATCCCCTCCAGTCTCCCTAACTCAGAAGAATCAGACTCGGTGTCATCTGGGTGATTCTGACTCATTGTAAGTAACCCTACAGGACAGAGCAGAATGCCCTCTGTGGATATCCCAGGCTATCGCTTTTGATGAGAGTAAAAACCTTTATCGTTCTCCCAAGTGGTTTCAAACAGTTGATTTTGTGGTTACCAGCCCAACGTACACCACTATCTCCCCCAGGGCTCTCAGACTACCTAAAATGAGTACAAATGCTTTTAAAAAAACAAACAAAAGCATAAAACGCATAAGGGCAACAAGCATAAGTGACAAATCAGTAACACAAAGAATCCAGAAAGTAGACTAGCAATCGATCATGGACTTGAGGAAACTGAACACTAGAGCAACAGAGAATACTTAAGTGGAAGACCATTTTGAATGGGACCCAACTCCCTCACCAAAGATTCAAGAATTGTTTGCATCTGAGGAGGTGTCAGGGAGCTTTGAGTACCTCCTTGAAAGCAAGGCTAATACCAGAGCTTCCAAATGAGGCAGCAGGTTCAAAGACTGCATAAAAGCTGTTCGAATCCTTGGTTCCATCTTCCACTGGATGGCTGGGTTTAATGCCTTTTCTCAAGCTACCAGTCTGCAAATCTCCTGACCAAGAGGGTAAAACAGAAGGTCTGAGACTGCAGGACACCAAACACAGGTGAACGGCAGGGCTACTTTCCTGAAACTAAGTAACGAGTAAATGGTTAAGTAATAACCATTCAATCGGTTGTCTTGGAGTCCTTTCTAACTCGTGTGTGTCAGAGTAGAATCCCTGTGTTCCGTAGGGATTTCAATGGCTTTTTTCCCCTCCCAGACATGGATCACTAGGTCTTTCTTCCAAGGCATCTCTAGCTGGACCCCAACCTCCAGCCCTTGAGTAAGCAGCCCGCTCGTTAACCCTTTACACCACAAAAGGCGTGCTCAACTAATTGTTGAAACCTTTGCTTCCTTGGTCTTTCAGTTCCCAAAATGAAGTCATTAGAGTCCCTTCATGACAGCTATAAAGCTTCCTTTTCTGTCAAGCAGATGGTCCAAGAAAAATATGAAGTATGTAAAAATACTGACATCAGTGTACTATGTCCTCACAAGCTCCCATTAGTGAAGCCACAGCCAACAAAAGCCAGTTCTGAAGAAATTCTTCACTCAGCTCTTTAGTTCTCCAGTCTCAAATAAGGATAGGAAGGACAGCTAGACATGTAAGAAAAACCTCTACAATAGAGACCAAAACTAAAGCCAATATGCATCTTTTGGAAGAAAAAACTGTAAGAGGAAAAAATAAGGGGGAAACATCAGAAACTCACTAAACGTCACAGAGAGACAATATGGTACACGTGTAACGTGAAAGCATGCTGCTCTTTTCTTAAAAATAAGCATCCACTTTTCAGCAAAGCAATAGAGAATGTTGTAAGAGGGACAGTGATGCTGGTGAAAGACCACACTTTAGAAACTCAATTGTTTATGATCAAAGGGGCAGCATTTTCCTGAGGACAAAGTTCAGAAAAGCTATGGAAGAAAGAAGTGAAAAGAGGAAACACACGGACGAGGTGAGATGCGCTGCTGCAGTGTGGGAACTGCAGTTAATGGCATGAAACAAAGTGTGCACGAGCTGTGGACTAGCTACGACTTTTGCTTTGGTTAACCTTCACCTAACAATAAAAGGGGTTTTTAATGAGCACTCGGAGATTGTAATACTAGAAATTATTACATAATTTCTTAGAAACAAAATCTCAATAGAGCTTTTCGATAACAAAATGACCCAAAAAATACACCAGATCCAGGGATGAAAAATTATATAAAAAGAAGATAAGAAAACTGGAATATTAATACAGAAGCACCAATAGTCAGACAATAAACATCTTACTGGTATTTTATGCTTTCCACCAAGATCGATCTGACATCAGCAATGATGTCTCTTGTTCCATGACTTCTTCTGAATCCAGACTGAACCTCTGGGCAGTTCCCTGTCAATGCAGTGCTGCAACAGATGGATGGTCTTCGGCAAAATTTTACTTGTATGTGATATTAATGACACTGTCCTGTAATCTGAGCATTCTGTTGGGTCATCTTTCTTTGATATGGGTAGAAATGAGGATCTTTTAGGTAGCCACGGAGATGTCTTCCAAATTTCCCTGGTATAGAGGAGTAAGTGCTTCCGGTGCTTCATCAGCTTGCCAAAGCATTTCCTTGAGCATTCCAACGATGCCTGGAGCCTTGTTTTAGGCTAATGCTGTCAGTGCAGCTTGAACGTCTTTCTTCAGTAACATTGCTCATATGGTCCCTCCTAAAATGGTAGAATGGAAGCTAGTTCTTTTTGGTACAGTTAATCTGTATTCTTTCATCTTCTCTTAATACTTTCCTCATCATTCAATATTTTGCCCATAAAATCTTTCAAAATTGCAACTTGAGGCTCGAATTTTTTCCCTTCAGTTCTTTCAGTTTAAGATATGTTGTGTGTATACTTCCATTTTTTGGTTTTCTAACTCGGTTTTTGAACATTCCATTATAATACTTGGTTTAATCTACTTGAGCTGACCTTTGAAATTTTCAATTCAGCTCTTTGACTTCATCAATTCTTCCATTAATTTGCCTATGCTACTCTATGATGAAGAACAAGTTTCAGATCTCTGCTGACATCCATTATGAATGTTTATTCCTTTCCTATCTTTTAAATGACTCTGTATTCTTCATGAATATTGCTGATGTCCTCCCACAGCTCTCTGTCATTTGTATGCCATGCAGTAAATCTGTTCTTGAGATTCTCAGTGGATACACTCATGGTCATGCTTTGGCTCCTGCGTATCGGTTTCATTTTCATTAGCTACAACCTGTACTTATGAATGAGCGGTTGGTGGTGAACTTCTCCCACAGATGCAGTCAATTTGATGACTATTCCATCTGGAGAAATCCATGTGTACAGTTGCCCCTTGTGTTTGAAAAGGGTATTTTCTATGAAGAAACTGCTGGTCTTGAAAAATTCTGTCATGTACTCTCAAGCTTCACTTCGCTCACTAAGATCATATTTTCCAACTACTGTTCCTTCCTCTTTGTTTCCAAATGCTGAATTCAAATATCTAATAAATGCATTTTGTTTGCATAGTTGGTCATCAGACTGAAGATGTTGATAGGAGTTTTCAATTTCTTCATCACTAGCTTTAGTGTTTGGTGCCCAAATTTGAAAGATGGTAGTATTGACGGGAGTGCCTTGAAAGTGGATAGGCATTATTGTATCACAGACAGCACTGTGTGTGCTTCATGATAGATTTGGGAATGTCCTTTTTGACAATAAATGCAGTGCCATTCCTCTTGATTATGTCATTCCCAATATAGTAAATCATATGATTTTCTGATTAAAAATAGTCAACACCAGCCCATTTCAGCATTCCATTTCATTTTTTATGAATTCCAATTTTTTCTAGCTTCACATTTCATACATCCCAAGTTCCAATTATTGGTAGAATTTTGCAGCTGCTTCTTTTTAATTGGAAACATGCTCACCAGCAAATGAGGGTCTCGGAGGCTTTCCTGCAAAGGCATTAGTCCAGCTACGTCATTAGGCTTGATTGCTTTGAGAAGGCAGCTCTTCCTTGGTCACATTTTGGGTGCCTGAAGAGCTCAGCATCTGGCACTCCCTCTGGCCCGGTTCTGCTTCTGTTCAGAAGGCTGTCAGTGGTTAATGCATCCAAAGTGGAGAGCTGATTTCTTTGACATAGCCTGTCCTCAGTGTAGACGCTCCTCTAAACCTGTTCACGTTGGGTGACCCTGCTGTCATTTGAAAGACCTGTGATATTTCTTCAAGCATCAAAAGGTACAAGCCAAAACAGTATGACAAAGTGACAGACACGAGGAGCCCTGGTTGTGCAGTGGCTGCGTATTGGGCTGCTAACTCCAAGGCTAGCAATTCAAAACCACCAGCTGCTCCTCAAGAGAAAGACAGGCTTTCTGTTCCTATAAAGAGTTACAGTTTCAGAAATCCATAGGGGCAATCCAATTCTACCCTGTCCTGTGGGGTCGCTATGAGTCGGCAAGGACTCCATGACAGTGGGCTTGCTTTTGTTCTATTGTGTATGTTTATCACAATGTTGCTCGCCAGCCTACTTGTGCGGGCCTCTGCTTTCTTCCTGAGGAGGCATAAGCACCCTGGAAGGGGTAGTCTCATCTTCACCCATAAGGATTGTCCCTCCTCTTCACTTTTAGGAACCAAGGGTGCATCATCTGTATTTTGCATCGTGTGAGTCTTTCTCCAACCATCATACAGTGTATCATCTCAGATTACTTGCTCAGCATAAAGACTGAATAAATGTGGAGAAAAGATACCATTTTGTTGCATATAATTCCCGATTTGAAATCATACACTGTGCCCTTGTTTTGTTCAAATTACTACTTTTTAGTAGGATTCCTCGTGCGCACAGATTTCTAAGCATACACCATTGCTTTCATGACTGTGGTTTTCATAGTCACTAACTTTTGTCAAGTCTTACATCAATTTAGCCACATTATCACAATAATTAGTATTTGTGACATTATATCATTTTTTAGAATGAAGTAGTATAGCAGTGAGTTTGATTTGAGTTTTGACATAGAGAAAAATAAACAAAAACTAAGTGATTAAGCAAAACTGAGAAAAAGAAAAGATATGTATAAAAGGCAGGGTTAGTATAATCTATTATAATATTTGACTGCATGTGCTATTTACATAGTTATAATAATATACACACTAATATACATCATTGAGATTTCTATAACTTACTGGAATGATGGAGATACAAGTTATTTGAGGGAAGTTGAAAAAGGAATGTAATCACACATATGGAAGTAAATTAGAAATTCAACTTTCACACTGGGAAATCAATAGTTAAGAACTGAACATTTAGATGTAGCAATATAAACACTATTATCTCAAAATATGGAAAGTGATTACCAAAGGAATAGAATAATCTAAAGTGATTTCTTCAGGAAAGCAGGATTGGGAATCGAGGGGCAGGGAGGCTTAAGGGTTTGTTCTTCTGTCTTTACAATATCTCTCATGTATATGTATGTACACCCACACTCAAACACATAGATATATTTACTCTTTGAGGTATGTGTATGTTAAAAAACAAATATAGTAGAAAACAGAAAAATTTAAAAACCTGGTTCCTATAAAGAACATTTAGATAATTAACAATCCCAGAAACTCTGTACCATCCCAATAACTGATGAACACGACAGGTACTATCACTGATGAACAGTATTGATACGATAACTGATGATAACTTTGACTCATTGTGCATCTTCTAACTCTGGAGAATAGATGTCTCGCTCTAGCCTACCTACACTCTCAGGCAATAAAGCATTGGCTTTGCTCACTATATTTTAAGAGTTTAATACAATAAAATTTGTCTATCCTAGCCAATAGTTACGGCAGCACAATTATAAATAAGCAGTAAAATCAACAAAACACTCAGATATATTCCCCAATGTTCAGACACGTTGTATCAACACTTTTCCACTGAATTTCTCTCTCTACCATAACCAGTCTACCACAGAAAATATTCCAGATTACCATTCAGCAAACATCTTCAATGGAAGTCTCCTGCGGTAATTATAGATCTCCAAATTCTGACACAGGAAACAAAGGTACCCTCAACTGAAAAATGGTCGAACGAGAAAGAAGAACACACATTCGGCAAGATATTTCTCTACACAAAAACCAAAAGAGAAGTGTGTCAGGGTGTTTGAAAAGCCCAGCATAGACTCCAAATCCCCAAGAATGAGGCACCATCCGCTTGACATCACCACATGGCAAATGGTGTTCTCAGGAAAAGAAGCAGACTTACCTTTCACAAGCTCGGACAGTCCATGCGGCAATTATCCATAATGAGATACTAAAAACCAAGAGTACCGTTCCCGGGCATATAGTCATCAAAGTCTTCATGACAAAACGCGTGTTGAAGTTTATCTTATTAAGCGCTCCGATGCTCCTAGAGGACGCATCCGTGAACAGTTTGCTGTGTAACAGCATGACTCTGGCAATCAGATAGAGTCTTAAGAACATTGGTATAGATAAAATAATATCCACATCAGCGGTGGTTGTGGATGGGGCATAGGAGAAGGCAAGCCGGGCCGTCCACGTGAACGTGTAATTCCCAGGAATGGGATGAATAGCACACACCAGTATCTCCAAGCAGATGAAGAAAATACGCTCATAAGTCATGGCTATTCTCCAGTCATCTGCTCCATTGTCCACCATGAACAACTGAAAAAATAAAGTAGAAAGTCAACTTCAGTATGGCATGAATGGGCCACAAGGGTTAGTGCAGATGTTAAAATTACACAAGAGGTGACTTTTAATATGCTTCGTAAATGCTAGCCAGGTATACTGTTTTTAGAAAATAAGTGTTGGCACAAAAGCAAAACTACACTTTGTAAAAATTAAAATACCAACGTGCCATAGAGGAGATGAAGTTAATGTGGAGTCTGCACTCCTGGACAGTCCCGTGAATAACGCCATTCTAAAATAAGGAGTTAGGGTCTATCCGGAATGCAATCCCCCCTTCAATGCAGTCCAAGATGTACTTACTCACTCTCCACCTTTAGGGTCTAGATTTAAACCATTGCATTCTTCTAACTATGACTCGGTGGGATCTACTTGAGTTTCTACATAATCACTGGTAACCTAAAAGTAACAATACTAGTATTCTTAGAGGCTATATTATTCTTGGCTTAAGAAAATAAAAATAAAGACACACAGGAGACTACAAATGAATGTGGGAAGACCATGTTGTTTAGTCTCCTCAACATCCCTCTATTTTCTGTCTCCATTCTTTTAGCCCCATTAGCCTTCCCATGGATTATTACTTTATCATCAATATTTCTTTAATGAAGGGTACTTTTTCTTATGAACAACAAAAAGATGATAGGCAAAAACACAGACACACTAAAGAATGCAGCTTGGTCATAACCAAGTGCAGTCCTTGGCAGTCTGTACACACCGGAGGCATCTGGAAGGCTGCCTTGTGGAGGCAACTGGCCTGGAGGGCCAGGAGAGGAGAATGCCAGCCCTCCTGCGCTGTTGGGAGATCCCCCCACAAGGAGGGCCTGGTTACTCAGAATGTCAATAGCGCTTCCCCACTGAGAAACACTGCATATTCTTTCCATTTCTGTAATGAAGGAAAATGAAATGAAGGCACACCCATAAGGCTGCAGTGCATTCTCAAGCAAAGCAAATCACAAAAAATAGAGGGCACAGCAGGGTGACGTGTGCCACATGCTTGGGGACTAGGGGCCCTCCTCTTCAATGTCAAGAGAGTAATTTCCCAGCCTTCAGACTATAGCAAATCCCCGATAGGCTAGTTATTCTGTGGTTTGTAGCGACTCCCCAGGCTATGTTTCAGTGACGTTTCCTCCACCAGTACTACTTTGCAAGTCTAGGTTTTGGTGATAAAACCTGTCACTTCTGTCTCATCCCTCAAGAGGGTGAACAACCAACAGATTGTCTCATCATAACTATGAAAATTTTGACAAATTGAGTTGTTATAATCATATAATCCTTTAAGTGTGCCTTTATTATAAGCTTTGACTTTAGGATCTCTGAGTGACGGATGCTCTAGCAGACGAGAGGAATCCTATTTTCCTAGTAGACAAGGAAAGAAACAGAGGATAAGTAAACTAGGACCAGTTGACTATAGAAATAGCCTCGGTCACCACTGTCAGTGTCTTCTTGGTATAAAGGACTTCAGTTATGTGGACATACAAGCGTTTTCATAGATGTAATGATAGATACTTTCTAAATTTTACCTGGGTGAGTAATTAGGGACTACTGTGTAGCTCTAATGGAACGTGACCTACAGTCTATTACGAAACTTACATCTGAAAGAATGGCCTTCAAACGGGTTACTGGGCGAGAACAGACTCTTTAAAGCAGCTGTCATCCCTTTCTTTGGAAACTGCCCAGGAGCTTATAAGAAAGCCAGTCTAGTACTTTAAGTCCAAATTTCAGTCTCTACCAAAAATGTTACTCCACTGCTTGATCATCTGCTTTTCTTCACCAAACTTGGCTCTAAATTGACTTGGCAGTCTGCAAAAATGCAAAGCCACCCCCAAAAGGGCTAAGTATCGCCAACGCTCCAGATAGTCAAAAGAATCTGTACCACAGATGATAAGCATAATTCCAGGAGAGGCATTTCCCACACCACTTAGGGCAACAGGAGCATAAATGTAGAAAAGGCCATTCCCGGGTACCTGGTACAGAAATGTCACTTTTAATATGTAACTTGGGTATACATGGTCACTTATCTTTTCCATGACTCAGAACACAGCTTCTACTATCAACTCACACAACTCTCCAGGCATTCACCGGTCCCTTCTCAAGCCCCCTGTTGTTGCTCGCTTGCCGTAAGACTGCCCTTTCCTTTTTTAAATCATTTTGCCTTTTTATTTATTTTAAATCATTTTATTGGGGGCTCATGCAACTCTTTTTTTTTTTTGAACAAGATCTGCATTTAATCAGTCTGATTTCATTTTCACCACATGGTATTATACACGGTCATCTGTTGAAACAGTTAACAGATCTTAGTTTAAAAAGTCATAGATAGTGTGAGCTCTGTATAAACTGGTGGATAGTTACTTCCTTGGTTTTGACTTAGAAGCCTCAACTTCACCGCCATGCAACTCTTGTCACAATCCATACATACATCAATTGTATAAAGCATATTTGTACATTTGTTACCCTCACCATTCTCAAAACATTTGCCCTCCACATAAGCCCCTGGCATCAGCTCCTCATTTCCCCCACTCCCTTCCTGTTCCCCCTCCTCATAAACCCTCGATAATTTATAAAGTATTATTTTGTTGTGTCTTACACTGTCCGACCTCTCCCTTCACCCACTTTTCTGTTGTCCGCCCCCTAGGGAGGAAGTTATATGTAGATCCCTGTAATCAGTTTCCCCTTTCTATCCCCATCCTACCTCCACCCTCGCGGTATCACCATTCTCACCACTTGTCCTACTTTGTTCTATTAAACTGGCATTCCATGATGCTTCTCTTCTCGACATGATCACTGAAGACAAAGCAGGCGCATAAGCAAATGTGGTGAAGAAAGCTGATGGAGCCCGGCTATCAAAAGAAATAGCGTCTGGGGTCTTAAAGGCTTGAAGATAAACAAGCGGCCATCTAGCTGAGAATCAACAAACCTCATATGGAAGAAGCACACTAGCCTGTGTGATCACAAGGTGCCAAAGGGATCAGTTATCAGGCCTCAAAGAACAAAAAAATCATATCATTGTGTGCTCACCTTCCCAATATGAGCACTGAAGACAAATGGGTACGTAAGCAAATGTGGCGAAGAAAGCTGATGGTGCCCGGCCATCAAAAGACTGCCTTTTTCTATTGGGTCATTATCTCACCACTGCTTTCCCCAGCTGCCTCACTTGCATTTACCTATCTGGAGCTTGTCCAGAAACTTTGTAGTCTAAGATTTTATTGCTTTGTGGGAACCAGGCCACCACACACTATGTCACCCAGTATTGGTCCCTATGCCTCTTAACATTTTCTCCAAACTATCTTATCTTTCCTGAAGGGCTGTTTGTTCCTTTCTCTCAAAGTTTCCATTTCCTCTCCAATATCTTGTCTCTTTGGGAGGAATGAGTTTGGCTCTGGTAATGTTTCCAAAGGCAATTCTACTGGACAGATAATATAGTTTGCATTCTCGCCTCTCAATTTATAATCATGTTCACACCTTGACTATTTATTAAAACCAAACCAGCGCAGCAAGTGAGAACCTCCATTGCAGCGGTTTTCCACCTGTGGCTCATGACCTCTTTGGGGATCGAACAACCCTTTCCCAGGGGTCATCCAATTCATCACAGTAGCAAAATTACAGCAATGAGGTAGCAACGAAACTTATTTTATGGTTTGGGGGGGGGGGTGGTCACCACAACACAAGGAACTGTGTTAAAGGGTTGAGAACCAAAGCTCTATTGGTTCTAAGCCTTCCTTACATTTTGGTCATTTCATCATTTCTCACTCATCCCTCAACACACTCCACCTGTCTTTTGCCCCTATAACACCACCAACACAACTCTTAAAAGTCACTAAATATATATATATTTAAAACATTTTATTAGGGGCTCATACAACTCTTATCACAATCCATACATATACATACATCAATTGCATAAAGCACATCCGTACATTCTTTTCCCTAATCATTTTCAAAGCATTTGCTCTCCACTTAAGCCCTTTGCATCAGGTCCTCTTTTTTTTCTCCTCCCTCCCACTAAATACATCTTACTTATATGATTCAGTCCTCTGTCAAAGAAATCCCCAAATCTAGGTGTGTGGTATTGGAAAGGCTCTAGCAAGGGTGCAGGCTAATCTCCATTTGGTACTGAATTAACAGAACTGAAAAATAAGCGGAATTCCAGCCACCACACGATTTCTGTGAGTTGATGGGTCAATCTGCACATACTCAGGTGGGATGAGGGAGCGGGGAGGGAGCATAGCAGTTGCTCTCACATAAACGGTCCCATCTCCAGCCTTGAAAGGTAAGAAAAACGATTTTCACAAAAATGTTCTCACAGGCTAGCTCAAGGATAGGACATCGAGAAATTCACTGATGCATGACTTGTAGGTACTAATGTGTGACTTACGGGTAATGTGGCCAGAGTGTTTCCTATATATAAAAGTCCTCCACAATTTCTGTACTTTGGGGCAATTTGTAATTTTGTAGATTGTTGCTTAACTGCAGTTGTAATATCCTACAGTGAATCCCTGCCTAAATTGCTCAGAGACTCATTCTTGCTATTTGACATTTGGGGATCGGAATTCTGAGATTCAAAGGTACATTTCTCTAAAAGCCCCCAAAAGTCAATGACCTGGTGCCTTTAATAGCAGTCTCTCAAGAGTTGCTGGCAGGTCAGTAGCATTTGCATCTCAAGTGTTTTATGTACAAGCTCGTCTAAACTCATGGAAGAATTTACCTCTACTAGTGGAAGGAGGAGAGACTCTGAGTGCAGGGCAACTCATTGTCCAAGAAATTTTATTCTTGTTGTTAGGTGCCATCAAGTCATTTCTGAATCATGGGCACCCTCCAAACACTACCCAGTGCTCCACCGTCCTCACAATTGTGATTATGGTAATTCCCGCGTAAGTATTGCCTGTTATAGTAATTATTGTTTCAGCCCACTGTACTAGCTACTGTGTCAATATAATTCCTGAATGGTTTTTTTTAACCTGGCTCACAGACCACACACACACACACACACACACACACACATATTTGCCTTTTTTTGTTATAAGAGTTTGCCTCTCACATACAATGTTCACTTTAAGTTTCCAGTAGCAATTGAAGGTCAGGACTAGCAATTCCTATGGAACTGTATAAGAATCCCACTTCTTCCTTCTTCCAAGAAAAACTAATTCTTGACCTGGGTTTTTTTAATTACTCAGTGGGGGTGGGGGTGACTTACTATAAATTAGTCTATTAGAAAAATGTACTGAAAAAAAGAAATCAGCAAAGCCTTAACAAAAGCAGAACAACAACAATAACAACAAAAAACACACAACATAAAATGCAAGCCCACCACCACTGAGTCAATTCCCACTCACAGTGATCCTACACAAGTTTTATAAAGCTGAGAATCTTTATGGGAACAGATAATAACTTTATCTTTCTTCAGTGGAGTGACCGCTGACCCTGCACTTAGCGGTCTATTGTTTACCAATCAGCACCAGCAGGGCTCCTATAAGGCCTTTTAAAAAGGCAAATTATAATAAATATCTTCTCTACAAGATCCTACAAAGCATGGAGAAGATGGGGTAAATAAACTTGATTTCTTATTTCCAGATGGTATTAATAGATTATAACACTTCTTAGCCTGACTTACCTTGACTGATTTAATGATAAGCAAGTGCTTACACAAATTAAACAGTCCTCATATTTCCAGGAATTAATGAAAATGAATTCATTCTAATAAACCTTTAATAGTCATATTAACCTTGAGAGCAGAAGGCGTCTTGGAAGAGCAGTGAACTAACTAGGCATTGGGTTGCTAACCACATGGTCACTAACAGATAAAGATGAAGCTATCTGCTCTCAGAGAGCTGGCAGCAGGCATGGTAGAATTTTGGCTTTTGAAAGCAAATTTTTCTAAGTAACTTAAATTGGATATTATAGGAAATATGTGTTATTTAAGAAAAATAAGTAATTTTATGAATAATAAGAAATTAAAAATTCACAGCCCTGAAAAATTTAAATTCCCAAATTCCCACAGCACTAGGAACACCCTAGTACAAAGTAAGAAAAAAAAAATAAAGTAAAAAGTCCTTCAAGACAGACTTAGCATAAGTGGATAAGCAGCTTAAGAGGCCCTCTAGAACGTGCTGATAACTCGGTCTGGCAAGATAGCTGCTTGACAACACAACCGGAGCTGCAGCCGTAAGAAGAACACTAACACAGGAGGCAGTGCCTCCCTGTTCCCGGGCAACCGCGTCAGACCTGTGCTGCGGGCGTGGAAAATAATGGAAACACGGCTTGGACAACATTTTCTAGAACCTCTGACCTTCAAGAATAGGTGAAAAATGAGGACATTAGAGAAACAACTTTGCTGCCTAGGCAGCTAAACAAGAACTTCTGAAATGACTCCTGTGCTTACAAGAATAAAATTCCTACATCAAGAAAACATTACCATCCACAACAGCTTCACAAAAGCTGAAGTATCTATGAATAAGAGTAAATAACACAATATCTGTATAAAGAAAACTACAGAGCATTAATACAAAAACCAAACAAACAAAAGAGATCTTCAGAAAACAGAATGCTAGCCCATGTTCAAGGATAGGAAGCCTCAATATTGTGAAAATGTCAATACTATTGAAAGCAGCCTAAAATCCAACACAATCCCAATCTAAATCCCAACATCATTCTTTAAAGAAATGGGAAAACTAATTACCAACTTCCTGTGAAGAGGGAAGAGGCCCAGGAGAAGCAAAGAACATCTCAAAAGGAGGAGCACAGTAGGTGGCCTTGCGCTACCTGACCTCAAAACCTACGACACGGCCACACTTGTCGAAAAAGCCTCTACTGTTAGAACGATAGAAATATACACCAGTGGCACAGGGCAGGAAACCCAGAAGCAAAAGCATCTGCCTAAAGACAGCTGATTTTCTACATAGACTCAATAAATAGTAAACGGGAAGGGGACGCCCTCTTCAAACTGGATAGTCATCTGCAGAAGAATGAAATGGGACCCAAACCTCACCCCACGCACAAAAACAAACCTGAATGCAAAACCCAAAGTTATCAGAATCGTCAATAAGAAAATTGGGACAAACCTTAGTGCAGGAAGTACATGGGTTATCAGACATAACAAAGACAGCACACACAATGGAAAACATAGTAGACGATTAGAGCCTATTAAGAATGAAACACTTGTGTACATCAAAAGATTTCATCAAAATAGTAAAGTGAGAGCCCATGGATTGAGAAAAGACACTTAGCAGTGACATAATGAACAAAGGATGAATTACTAGACTCTATAGAATTCTGAAACACCATAGCAAGGAAAAAAATAAATAACCCTCTTAAAAAGTGGACAAAGGGCCAGAATAGACAATTCACAAAAGATGACACCCAAATAGCTAACAAGCACATGGAGAAATGCTCTTATTCACTAGCCATCCTGGAAATGCAAATTAAAATGATGAGATACCAACTTACATCCACAATCATAGCTCAATTTAAAAAACAAACAAACAGAGAACAGCAAATGCTGGAGAGGGTGTGGAGAGACTGGACATCTCATAAAATGCTAGTGGATTTGTAAATGTTTTCAACCGCTGTGGAAAGTGATATGGCCATTCCTAAGACAACTGGAAATAGAAATGCCATATGACCCAGCAATATCATTGCTGGGAGCATACCCCAAAGAAAAAAGAGACGGATCACTAACAGACATATCCTCTCCCATGTTCATTACAACACAGTTCATAATAGCAAGAAGTTGGAAACAGCCCAAATGCCCATCAGTAGAAGAATGATAAAAAAAACAAAAACCTTTGGTATATACACACAATAGAATACTAAGCATCGCTAAAAAACAGTGATGTAACCACGAAACACGTCATGACATGGAGGGATGTGGAAACCATTATGCTGCGTGAAGTGAGTCAATCACAAAAGTTCAAATCCCGTGAGTCCACCGCTAGAAGGATACGCACCAAGGTGAAGGCAAGCTCTTGCTCTCAGGTCATGCATTCTGCTAACCAAGCCTGCCAAGTTGTGAGTAGGTAGTCACACTGGTGCCCATAAATCACACACCATCTTCTCTATATGTTTATCTTCAAAACTGTTTTAAAAGAGGCGTCCTCACTACAGCTGGGATTAGATTTCCAAGAGCGGAGGAAAAGAAGATGACCAGTTGGTAGCTGAAATTAAAAAATATGATGGGGTCCCCCAAGCCAGCAGCCATTCCTATCAGAGTGATGAGTATTACTGATGGGAAAATCAGGTCAGGAGGGAGTAAGGTAAGTATACACGTCTTCGAGAAGACACGGGCATTTCTGTTGATAGAAAAATGGGGAACATCAACCTCCTAATGGAGAAATAATGAATAACAATACTTTTAAGGATCCCAAGGGGAGAGTATGCCTGGTACTAGGCTTCTAAGAAGGCACTTTGATCCAAATTTCTGTACACCCCCATAGGGAACACGAATACTGGGACATTGAACCCTGGATTTTCGAGATGCACAACATACTTCAAAGGCCATGCCAGAGGGAATTGATATGGAAACCCCATTAGGTGAACTGGAATCCACCTCAAACACACCTGTACTCAAAGGACAAATTAAAGTCAAAATTATAAGGAGTGTGAAGCAGCAGAGGACAGTTATACTAAGAGCATAGACTTCTCAAGCTACCATTTACTTACTATTTCAGTGCCCCCCCTGATTTATTAAGATATGTATTATTCTGCAGATAAGTATCTGACATTGTGGATATTATTATTTGCTTAACCACCAATTCTCATTGATGTGCAAATCGTTTCCATTCCTGTAAGGATTTGATCTTGCAAGTCAATAATCCACGTACCATGATTTGTAGTTAGCCTACACTTGCTTAATGTCCCGTTCTCATTTCAAATACATTGCCATGGTCTAAATCAATGACACTACAAACAGAAGGGCCTTGTGCTCAAGGAAGATGACAGATAAGATTTTCTACCACAAATAACAAATATATCCCTAAAGTGAACAGAGGCAGCTAGAAAAGAGATTTAGGAATGGATTTGGGGCTTGCCCTTAATCCTAGCTCCCATCTAAGAGCAATCAGTTATTACAGACATGGCCCTGATTGATACTTGCCTGAAGGAAACGTAGAAGATATGGGCGCTGAAGCAAAGTGTGGTGAGGAAATTGAATGGTGCTTAGCTATCAGAAAGACTAGGCGCTGGGGCCTTGACAGCCTGTTTTCCAACAAGCAGCTGTCTAAGTGAGATGTCAACTAAGCGCACATGGAAGAAGCATACCATCATCTGTGATCCAGAGTGAAAAATATATCACCCAAATCTGAAGAAGACAGGGTATCAAAGCTTAAATTGTGAAATTCTGGTTTCAGAAGGCTATGGATGAACGTGGGAGCGCAAAATGCATTCACATGATTCATACAGAAAATAAGCCTCCGGGGATTCCCCTGTGACCATCCCCGATCGATGGGAATAGCCTGGTTCTTAGACAGAGAGCATGGAAGAGATGATGACAGGAGATTAGCTAAAATCTTGGCATTTGACCTCCCTTTGGCTACGCTTAGAGCTTAATCTGGTGTTACTTATTTTGTTTTTATTTCTTTTTTTCTACAGTGGGGATTGTCTGCGCTGTATTTCGCTATTGTCGGTAGTCTTCTTGACTCTCTGTTATGCATCTTTCTGTTTTTATTAAACCGAGGTCAGGTGACTCTATAGAGATTAGGATGAGGGTTCGTGGGGGTACGGCAAGGAGAGAAGAGGGAATGGAGAGCTGATATCAAAGAGCAGAAGAGAAGAAAATTCCTTGAAAATTAATATGGAAGCAATTGTGCAGCATGGCTTGATATGACTAATCTACTGAATGATATGTTGTCTATGTTATGTCCTAATAAAATGATTTGGGGAAAAAAAGAATAAAATTCCTCAAATTTCTTTATTTATAACTCTAATTTTCATGAACTTACTTAAAAAAATTTCAAAGCTTCAAAACTGAGCTCAACAGAAGAGATTGGAACATTGGAAAAGACAAAACTACTTATCAAATGTAAGTTTGAAGGAAAGTAGTTTCTGCTTTTTAAAATACAGTATTCAACTTAAACATATATAAATGAGTTAAGATTAACTGATTCTTTTCTTATCATACTCCAGACAAAAGATATCCTGATACTTAGGATTCATCGTACTTATATTAATTTTTAATATTAAAATATTGTTTTAAGAAATTTGCAATTAAATTTTTTAAGGTTTATATTAAAAAATGTGTTTGATTTAGTCAAAAATTTACTTGCTGCAAGAAAGTATCCAGTAGGTGAATTTATAAGAAGTTTTGAAAATATTCATGTCAAAAAACAATTGAAATTATTGATAGTCGGATAACAAAATTTTCATTTAATTACTAGCTTGAAAAGTTAATTTCATTTTTTATGAATCTACTTACAAGTCAAGAGTTCAACAGAATAAACTACAGAACCTGAAAAGTTATGAAATATGTTAAAATATTAACAAAACATACTCATCAGTCCTATTTCTTTAGTTTACTGTTATTGTTATCAGTCTAGAAGGCAAAAATTCAGTTGTTTATGCTAACTTTTATTACATCGCAAGTATGCTATATTTGAACCTCTTTGAATATAAATTTATTTATTTTAATCATTTTATTGGGGGCTCGTATAACTCTTATCACATCCATCGTCTCAAGCACATTTGTACATTTGTTGCCATCATCAATCTCAAAACATTTTCTTTCTACTTGAGCCCTTGGTATCAGCTCATTTTTCACCTCCCTCCCCACCCCCCTCCATCACAAAGTCTTGATAATTTATAAATTATTATTATTTTTGTCATGTCTTACACTGTCCAACATCTCCCTTCACCCACTCTTCTGTTGGCCATCACCCAGGAAGGCGGTTGGTTATATATAGATCATTGTGATCCGTTTCCCATGTCTACTCCACTTTCCCTTCACCCACCTGGTATCACCATTCTCACCACTGGTCTGGAAGGGGTCATCTGTCCTGAATTTCCTATGTTGCCAGTTCCTATCTGTACCAGTGTACATCCTCTGGCCTAGACAGGTTTGTAAGGTAGAATTGGTATCATGATAGTGGGGTGGAGGAAGCATTAAAGAACTAGAGGGAAGTTGTATGTTTCATCATTGCTACACTGCACCCTGCCTGATTCATCTCCTCCTGGTGACCTTTCTGTAAGGGGGTGTCCCGTTGCCTATAGATGGGCTTTGGATCCCCACTCCACACTCCCCCTCCGTCATAATGATATGATATTTTGTTCTTTGATACCTGATCCCACGGACACCTCGTGATCACACAGGCTGGTGTGCTTTTTCCATGTGGGCTTTGTTGCTTCTCAGCTAGATGGCCACTTGTTTATCTTCAAGTCTTTAAGACCCCAGACACTATATCCCAGATACTACCATCAGCTTTCTTCATCACATTTGCTCATGCATCTGCTTTGTCTTCAGCAATCATGTCGGGAAGGTGAGCATCATAGAATGTCAGGTTAATATAACAAAGTATTCTTGCATTGAGGGAGTACTTGAGTGGAGACCCAGTGTCCATCTGCTACCTTAATACTAAATCTTTAAATATATGCACATAGATCTATTTCCCCCTCATCATATATAAATATATTTACATATTTACATGCCATAAATGCCCTTTGCCTCCTAGTTCTTTCCTGTATTTCCTTTTACTTTCCTCTTGTCCCACTTTCATATTCAGCCTTCATTTGATTTCAGTAATTCCCCTCGGTTATATTACCCTTGGTCAAGCCCTACCAGACCTCCTCCACCCTCCTCACCATGGATATTGGTTCACTTGTTGTTCCCTTGTCCCTGGGTTTGTTAACACCCACTTCCTTTCCCCTTGAATACAGTTTTCTTTTAGTTGCCTTTATTTAGGTTTGCTAATTCCCATCAAGTCCTTCACTTTAAGGAACTGTTCTTATCAGAAGTAAACCATCGACCTTTCTAAAGTGTCACTGTAGCTGCGTTCCACTTTCTGGTCCATTGATAATGATGGAGCACCTTAAGGAACTAAATGAAAAGTTTTAGCATGGTTTTAAAAGCAAGAAAGAAGGTATTGTATATACTCGAGTACAAACTGACCTGAATATCAGCCAAGGCACCCAATTTTATCAGAAACTGCATAAAAATGTGCTGGAAAAACTCAGCTTATACACGAGTATATAATGTGATCAGAAATATTTTTTGTTCCTTTAAAAGAGAAAAGGAAAGTAGTTTGTCTTTAAACACAATGCCCGAATATACTAAGATCGAAAAGGTGATGCACGCTAAATTTGAGGGTATAGAGTAAGTTCTAGAAGTCTTCTGTGGAAGCAAACTTGATGTGACTCTGCTTCTTTTTTTTAAAACATTTTATTAAGGGCTCATACAACTCTCATCACAATCCACACATATACATACATCAATTGTATAAAGCACATTCATACATTCTTTGCCCTAATCACTCTCAAAGCATTTGCTTTCCACTTAAGCCGCTGCATCAGGTCCTCTTTTTTTTCCCTCCCTCCCCGCTCCCGCTCTATAACAATTTATAGATTGTTATTTTGTCATATCTTGCCCTATCCGGAGTCTCCCTTCCCCCTCTTCTCTGCCGTCCATCTCCCAGGGAGGAGGTCACATGTGGATCCTTGTAATCAGTTCCCCCTTTCCAACCCACTCACCCTCCACTCTCCCAGCATCGCCCCTCACACCCTTGGTCCTGAAGGTATCATCCACCCTGGATTCCCTGTGCCTCCAGCTCCCACATGCACCAGTGTGCAACCTCTTCCCTATCCAGTCCTGCAAGGTAGAATTCGGATCATGGTAGTTGGGGGGAGGTAGCATCCAGGATCTGGGGGAAAGCTGTGTTCTTCATCGGTACTACATCGTACCCTGACTGACCCATCTCCGCTTCTATTGCCTGAAAATGATACATATGGGAAGAAGCAACGACGTGTTAAAGAGAATAGATGGGAAAAAAGAGAAGGGCAAAAGCAAGGCTTAAGATAAAAGAGAGAACTACGAAAGTATCTAAATGACCAAAAAGCTAGAAAGTCTGTAAAATTGATGAAAACAAAGTATATGCAAATGAGGAAAAGAAAGATTATAGAAACAAAGAAATGAATGTTTGTGGAAGCAACGAAAAGAAGTGTTGTATAAGTGAAGGTAAGGTAAAACAAACATGAAAGAAGAGTTAAAGAATTTAGAATAGAGCCATGAAAGTAAAATCATAAACAGAAGAATGTATAGCTGACTGCAAACATAAGTCTAAATTTAAAATTATTATTATATAAATTTGCCTCAGAAAAAAGAGGTCTAAGTTATGAAATTAAAACTATAGAGTTAACTTTGCTAGAGCCCCTGTAGATTTTTAACAGTAAACTCAAAATTACCATTAGCAATGTGATTACTACAGAGAAAACAACAATCATAAAAATAAAATATAACTAAAACATTTTAAAGGATGGTCTCATTCTACTATGCCAAAAAACAGACAAACATTAACAAAGCTTTATTGATGTTACTTACAGCTTTTAGAGAAAACAATGCTCTACCTACTAGAATCTGAGTAATGAATTTTTACCTCTATCTCTAATGATTCACTTGGTAATGATACCATCAGCCATCAGTGCCACCAAATGTACCTGAATTTTAGATCTGTTATCACTATCCATCGCTAGAAAAGAGAACACAGCTCTTTTAGCAATTCCTGTTTGAAACTACAGCCTCATCCCTAAAACTCCTAACACTGTTGGCTTGGGAATGTGCTCTATTTTACAGAATATGCTGCTTCTTTTCATCAGTATAACACTTGTCATGGAAGGAAATGAATGTTTTATGAAATGCATGACCAAGCTTATAGTCACCATCAACACCACTCGTCATGTAAAAATTCACGTACTTAAAAAACAAACAAACACAAACATTATTCTTTAGAAATAGTTTAGGTCTGCACCATGTGCCGCAGCCCTCTTGACCAACTACGCAGATTCATTCAGCCCTTTTCTTTCATAACGTTCCTGAGACATCACTGAACTAGAGGCTGACGTCATGGCGCGATGAAGACAAAAAGATGATGCGAGCTGCCTTTCATGGATGGAATCTGGGCCTTTTAAGACTTATCTTCAAAATACACATTCATCCAAAAATATATGAAAAGTAAAACTATGCAAAAGGTGCTCACATAATGAGTGAATGTAATAAGAAATTCTGGTCAAAAGAGGATTGCAGAAGAACCCCCCAAATCTAAGAGCTTGGCCACAGAAGAGGATTTTGCCCACAATGCAGACCTAACCGTTTTGTATTGTACTAACAAACCCGAAAAATAAGAGGTGTTCGAGCCAATTTCACAGTAATGGGTTAATTTACCCTGATTTGGGAGGATGGGATAAAGAGCAGGCAGAACTTCAGCCACCTTCAGAAAAAATGTTTCTGCACACTCTATCTTTGAAATGGAAGTTATTTTTACAAAATACTAATACAAGCTAGCTCTACAATAGGATATATGTAGATTAACTGAGATATGTAACTTGTAGTTACTACCATGACTTATGATTATTGTTTCCCTCGCTTTTACTATATAAAAGCCTTCTCATTTTCCTTATTTGAGCAATTTGTAATTTTATAAATTGTTATCCATGTGCAGTTCAAATATCCTTTAAATAAATCTCTTTTCCTAAATAATTCTGAAACAGTCTTAAACAGATCCTCTCTAAAAGATATTAAATGTTATCTTACTTAACTTTCCTGGCATTGGTTATTTTTTTCCTTCCATAAAAATAAATCTCTTTCCATGGCTTCTGTGGCACATTTTGTCATCTCCTGCTTCCCTAAACCACATCGGTTTACTTTGGAAAGAGCATCCTCCTCCTCCTCGGACACCTACACGTAATGTTCTTTTGGGGACCACCGCTGATTCCTCTCACTAACATACCTTCCCTTGGCGAGCTCATTCTTACCTTCTGAGGTAGATCACTGAACCAGGCTCGACACATCCTGCTGAAATCGGGGGGCTTTTCTTTATAATTGTGGTTATTCTTATGTTATTAATTGTCAGTTTTCTCCTCTTCAAAGTTATGAGTGCTGTTATGTTAAAGTTCATGGTTGCAACCACTGTGCCAAACCATCTCTCTGAGGGTCTTCCTCCGTTTTGCTTTGTTTTCTAAAGATCACTTTATTGGGGGCCCTTCCAGCTCTTATCACAAGCCGTACATCAATTGCATCAAGCATATTTGTGCATATGATGTCATCGTTATGTTCTAAACATTTACTTTCTATTTCAGCCCTTAGTATCAGCTCCTCTTTTTTTTTAACCTCGCTTTCCTCCCTGCCACCTTCTGACCCCTTGATAAATTATGTTATTATTATTTGCATGATCTTACACCGATCGCTGTCTCCCTTCACCCACAAACAAAAGAAACGTGGGCCTTCCTCTCTTTTTGCTGACCCTCTCCTATGCCAACCCGATGTTTTTCCAGGGATTTGTCTTGCCTGATAACACATCTAAAGAGCATGAGACAAAGTCTCATCATCCTTGCTTCTAAGGAGCATTCTGGCTGTACATCTAAGACAGATTTGTTTGTTCTTCTGGTATTCCATAGTGCTTTCAATATGCATTGTCATTACCAGAATGCAAAGCTATCAGTTAGTCTCAGGTCTTCCTGATTGTCTAGCTTTCACGTGTATATGAGGCAAGTGAAAATACCATGGCTTTGGTCAAGTACACCTTCGGCCTCAAAATGACATGTTTTGTTCCTTAACAAGCAGATTTCCCTAACACGATTGGTCCTTTGGTTTCTTGGCTGATATGTCCATGACTGTTAACTGTAGACCCAAGTAAACTGAAATCCTTAACAAGGTCAGTCTTTTCTTTGCTTATCATGATGTTGTCTAATGATTTCGTCGTGAGGGCTCTGGCTTTCTTTACACTGAGTTGTAATCCATACTGAAGACCGTTTCAGTAAATGCTTCTAGTCCTCTGGCCTTCCAGCAAGCAAGGTTGTGTCAAGTCTAGCTTCGTGAATTATTTGCTACTCCTACAGATGGAACAAGTACGGGGAAGGAGACCAGCCTGAGCCACACCTTTCCTGACTTTAAAGCATGCAGTATCTATTTGTTCTACTACTCAAAACACTGCCTCAGGGTCTGTGTCCAGGGCTCACAAGCACAAGAATTCCTATTCTTTTCCATATTACCCATCGTTTGTTATGATCCCGAGTTGAATGCCTTTATATGGTAAACACAAACAAACAAGTGAACATATTTCTGATAAACTAACTGGCTGAAAATAATAAGTGCTTACTAAATGAACTACTCTGCTATTTGCCATTATTAAATATCACCATAATCATTAGATATAATCAAATTTTAATGTAATAGTCTCATTGAATAAGTGAAAATTAAAACAATCAATAAAATGTATGATATTTTCAAATTTATAAAGAACACATTCTATTAAATGCTAAATCACTTAAACACCATAATTTGCACTTCAAAAGGACACTCTAATAACAATACTTTTTGAATGACTCCCCCTGGGGAAAAATTGTTCTTTTTTAACAATTAGGGGTTTTAATTGACAATTAAAATGATATTTTTGTGTATTTTTCAAAGAACTTATGCCTACTCTAAGGTTGAAGAAGAAATACTTCCTTCTTCTGTTGGCACAAATCATCCTCAATTGCTTATCTCCATTCATGCTTTATTTAATAAATATCTAGTCTACTAAATCCTCACTATTTGCCATGCACTGTGCTAGAGATGGGGAGCCGTGCTGGCATAGTGGTTACACACGTTGGCTGCGATCTGCAAGGTCTGAAGTTCAAAACCACCAGCCACCCCAAGGGAGAAAGGTGGGGTTTTCTACTCCAGTAACCAGTTACAGTCTGAAACTCACAGGGGCAGACACCCTGTCCTCAAGGATCGCTAGGAGTCAGCATAGACTAGATGGCAGTGAGTCTGGTTTTCTTTTTGAGTGCTAGCTAATAGCCATGTAATGAGATTTAGAAGAGAAACAGGGCCTGCCCCATGGAACAAAAGTCAAGGAGACATTTAACAAAGTAATTAAGTCTTTGGTGATGCTATGAAGAAAACAAAGAAGGAATGATATAGAGAATAAGAAATCAGATCTGACAGCAGATATGGTGATCAGGGAAGACCTCTAGAGAAGTGATATTTAAGTCAAGACCTGGGTAAGGGAAGAGCTAGTCATGTAAACAGCTAGGAGAATGACATGTTAGGCAAAGGAAATTGCAGGTTCCTCTAAAAACTTACTGCTTATCCAGTTGACACAAATTCATAGAGGCCCTATGAGACAGGGTAGAATTGCCTCTAGGTACAGATTCCCTAGGGGCACAATGAAGTGTTCTGGAATTCCCATTGTTCTCAGTGTTAACCATATTTTGTTGCGATCCATCAATAAACCAAGTGAAATCTTTCTGACATTCTCCGCTTTTAGCCAAGATCTATTTGATGTCAATATTAATAGCCCTCATGCTGTGTGTTCTTCTGAATCTGACTTGAATTTTTGACAGATTCTTACTGATGTACTGCTGAATCCATTTTAGAATAATCTTGAGCAAAAAGTTAGTTGCATGTATATTAATTATCTTGGTCACCTTCCTTTAGAAAGCACACAAGTATCGATCTCTCCCAGCCAGTTGGCTAGGTAGCTCTCTTACAGATTTCTTACATAGATGAGTTAATACTCCCAGTGTTTCATCAGCTTGTTGAAATATTTTAACATGGAGCTCATGGAGTCTCTTTTTTCACAAATGCTTCAGTGCAGCTTGAACTTCTGCATTTAATAGCAAGGGCTCATGGTCTTATGCTACCCCTTCCACTGGTGGAATGCTGACTTTCCGGTAGAGTGAACCTATGTATGCCTTCTATCTCAAGACTTGAATATTTTCTTCAGTTCTTTAAGCTTGAGATATGTTGAACATTTTCGTCATTTTTGGCTAATTCCAGGTCTCTGCACATTTCATTATAATACTGGACTTTGTCTTCTTAAGCTGCCCTTTGAAATTTTCTGTTCAGCTTTTTAAATTAATCATTTATTACATGTGCTTTACTTCCTCTACAATTGAGAGCAAGTTTCAGAGTCTCTTCTGCTGTCCATTTTGGTCATTTCGCTTTTCCTGCCTTTTGATTGGCCTTTAGCTTTCTTAGTGTAAGTTACTGATGTAATCCCAGAGCTTGTTACGTCTTCTGTGTTTAGTCTCCAGTGCATCAAATCTGTTCTTGAGATGTTTGCTAAAATAGATAGGATATGCTTGAGGTTGTATTTGGGCTCTCATGGGCTTTTAAATTTTTTTTCTTTAACTTCAACTTGTATATGAGCAATTAATGGTCTGTTCCACCATCATCCCTAGTCACATTTTGGCAGCTGACGTTGGACTTCAACATTAACTCTTCACACAGATGTACTCAATTTGGTTCCGGTGTATTCTGTCTGGGGAGGGCCATGTGTTGTTGGAGGGCCATGTGTTATTGAAGAAGTCATTGTAGTTACAAAATTCTATCATGTATACTCCAATTTTATTTGTATCACCAAGGCCCTCTTTTCCAAAAACTGTTTCTTTGTTTCCCCTTTGTTTCCAATCACCAATAAATATCAATGCATCATAATTGAATGTGTGATAAATTGGGACCACTTGATAGACTGCTTCCAATTTCTTCATAATTCTTTAGGGGTTGACATATACATTTAAAGTATAGACCAGTATCAACCAGTCTTCACGTAGGATGCCATTATACTTCACAGCAGGTCATGAACCATTCTTTTTGATGGTGGATGCAATGCCCTTCCTCTTGGATTTGTCATCCCAGCACAGGACACCATATGGCTGATTCCAAATGGCCAGTACCTGTTGTTATCAGCTAAGTAATGCCTAGGATACTGATCTTTACTAATCCTATTTCATTTTTTACAACTTCCCATGTTCCTAGATTCATACTTTGTATGTTTTATGTTTTGATTATTAATGAGTAATTACAGCTCTTCTTTCTCATTTTGATTCATGCTCCATCAGCAAATGGAAGTCTCTAAAGCTTTTCTCCATCCACATCACTAAGGTTCACTCTATTTTGAGAAGCTAGCTCTTCCCTGGCTGTATTATGAGTGTTTTCCAACAAAGGGGCTCTTCTTGAGGCATTATAGCCGACAATGTTCCACTGCTGTTCACAAGCTTTGCAGTGGCGAATCCCTCAGAAGTGGACTGCCTAGTCTACCTTGCTCTGAGAGCTCTGCTGAAATTTGCCCACGATGGGTAACACACATTTGGGATTTGGAGTAGAAGTGACATAGCTTCCAGCATCATAACAAAACAAGTCAACAAACTGACAGCGTCTGAAGGTTATCAGATTTAGAGATATGCTAATACACTCAACCATGCTAAGCATCACAAGAGTATTCCGCAACTTGCACAAAATCAGGTATTAAGAAACAACTATGAAAATATCCCTTTATCATCTACATCAGTGGTTCTCAAATTGTGGGTCATGACCCTCTTGGGGGTTGAACGACCCTTTCACTGGAGCTGCCCGATTCATAACAGTAGCAAAATTACAGTTATGCAGTAGCAAGGAAAATAAATTTATGGGTGTGGGTTCACCACAACATGAGGAATTGTATTGAAGGGTAGCGGCATTAGGAAGGTTGAGAACCACTGGTGTATATGATTTATAGTCCATTAATATGGCCCTTCCAGCCACAATCCCTTATGTGATACATCACAATTCTGGATTTCATCCACTGTGACTGTGGCCCCATTTGGAGGGCACTCCTGCCGACAAACAGGAATAGAACGCGACTGTGACCTCAGTGGAGGGTTTGCACTGGACCACACTCAAGGTGTAATGGTTATCTTAGTCACTGTTACTTGCAGTGGATGCAGGGAATCAGATTACAGCAGAGATGGTAAGAAACTGCTTCTAGAGCAGCCTGGGAAGACACCTGCCTGAAGGTCCGGTCTTTCTCACACAGAGCCACCAGTGGTTTTGAACTGCCAACTTTGAAGATCGCAGGCCAAGCACGGCATCACTGTTATTACTACATCCCCGTATTTATTTTTTACATTTTTGCTGATGACTAGGGTGAAAAAGGATGACCGTTTCATCTGCTTTCATTCTAGAGCTGGAGTAAAATCATCTTTGCTAGGGTTCTAAAGCATGAGGGCATAACGTGCGACTTTCACCCACGGGCCAGACAACCACCTGAGTGAGCGGTTGTGAGTCAGAGAGAAATGTGGCTGCTGCCTTGGGAAAGCGTGCTGTGGACTGGACTGCATCCTCAGTATTTCACTCTCCTGCCTTGCGGTGACCTGCAACTTCTCTAATACCCTCCCTAATCTCGAGTCTGGTCTGTGAAGTCCATCTCGTGGCCATGTGCAGAGATTAATGAAGTCAGTAGAGACACAGTGTGGCTGACACCGATTTTGTCAGAATAGAAGGATGGGGGCTAAAAGCATGTCCGACCTCTGTCTAGTGGCAACCAGCCTTGGGCTGGTACCGAGTTGGATTTTCTTCCTGCTTTGTGTAACGGGGTGGCCCCCCTCCACTCCCATGCTATCTCCTCACTCAGATAACCTAAGTTCAATAGATGCCAAGCTTAGTCCAAGAAAAAATTGACAGCACAATTCAAAAAGTATGGCATTTAGAGGAGGAGCCTGCTACCTGACGGCAATAAGCAGCGTGGAAGACGGCGAGATATTTCTGACCTTGGCTTCCCTATTGCCCTGAGGCAGGGTCAGACATGCCTCACCCTCTGTCCTGCTTTATTCTGACATCAACCTTCCCTCCCATGGAACTCGACTTCTGTGCTGGGTTCGATAATCCAGTACAATTTCCACACAGAACTCACCATTAGGAGGATTGGTAGGGAAGTTGGGAGCCCTGGTGATGCAGTGGTTACACAGTTGCCTGCTCTACCCATGGTTCATAGTTCAAAACCACCCGTCTTTCTGAGGAAGAGGGGGCATTCGACTCCGGTAAATAGGCTCAGAAACCCACAGGAGCAGCTCAACCTTGTCCTGTAGGGTTGCCATGAGTTGGAACGGACTCAATGGCAGTGAGCCTCAGCTCATTAGGAAAGTTAATAGGGACCACAAGTCAAGGTGAGCAGACAGTAAAGATATAGATTTTATTGGTCCACAGCAACATGCCTCTTCAGCCAACAGCCAAGTCTCTTTGGTCCAGTCCTCAGCCTCTTAGCCACATGGTCCCTTGGCCTTTGCCTCCAAGGACCAGGGCATCAGCCCACCTGCTGCTTGATCTCAGTCCGAGTATTGCAGCAGGATGAGGAGAAAGTGCTCCTCTGTCACAGGGTTGCTCCCCTGTGTCCCCGCCCCACAGTCTCCGGTGCCTCTGCTCTTAGCAGCATCTGCTACATCAGACAGAGCTATGGGACATGCGCTTCCACATGGCTCGCAGAGGCCTCTTACACACCAAGGAATGGTTTCGATGGTGGTATGGTTCTTTTAGCTGACTGTGCCCTCAAGGAAAACAAATGGTGGTGTCTCGAGTCTCACGTCTCACCTTCTAGTAAAACATTCTTAAGACACCCTCATGGAACCCTGGTGGTGTAGTGGTTATGGGTTGGGCTGCAATCCGCATGTTCAGCTGTTTGAAACCAGCAGCAGCTCCTCAAGCGAAAGACTGGGCTTTCTACTCCCCTAAACTGTTACAGTCTCAGAGAGCTACAGGGGGGTTGCTATGTGTCAGCACCGAGTTCAGCAGTGAGTTAAGGCGCCCCCAAGGAAACAAAGGAGGGGACCTGGTTCATACCCTCTGTTAAAATCAGATCTGAATTCACCCTAACATGGTCCTTTGATATAGAAAACGTCCTCCAAAATGGGATTAGAACCATAGGCATGAAATCAATAATTATATCACATGAGGAGTGATGACTAGAAGGGCCATCTTAATTCATTGCAGCTCAATGGCCTTTGCTCATTCAGTACATGAATACAAGGATCTCAACTGCACGTGTCCTATCCTACATTCAGTGTGGAGCCCTGGCAGCATGGTGGTTACTCACTGCAAGATCGGCGATTCGAAGCCACCAGCCACTCCTCGGGAGAAAGACAGGGATTTCTACTCCCATAATCAATGACCATCTCAGAAACCCACGTGGGCAATTCTACCGTGACCTACACTCAGCATCGGCTAAATGGCAGTGAGTTTGCGTTGGTTTGAGCATGTTCTGAGTGTGTAGTCATAATTCATATTCTACACTTCATCTCTGGGTTCTAATATCCACTGCAACGGCTGCACAGAACTCACAGACAAAATTCATAATTAAATGGCTTACAAAGTAAGTTAACAAGCTGTAATACCAGTGAGAATATTCAGGATACAGTTATGTCTCAGGAAATGTTATAAAGTTATTTCAGGTCTACTACTAAATGCCCAAAGAGTCCTACTACTCGGCTGTAAGCCTCAACATAAAGGCATTCAGCTCAAGCTCCAACTTCTGTGTTCAGTGTCCAGAGTCACCCCAATGCAGTAAGCCTCTGCCTAAAGGCACTGACCTACAGCTTCCCCAATCAAATGCCCAGAGGCACCCCACTCTGCAAGCCAGCCTCTGGAAGGTGCAAGAGCACTCAGCTTTACTTGCTCCATAGACCACTCTGTTCCATGCTCTGGTGTCTGGTTCTGCTGCCACTTTTCTGGTGGTTTAGTTGTCTTCTGGATGCAAGATGTTCACTGCACAGGGATCTTGATTCCAGAGGATGAAGGCCACTCTTGGCTGTGCTGGTAATGAGAACCCTGCTCCTACTTGTCAGAGGGCCCATTTTATACACAGAAGGATGACATTCCAGAGAGTCCTGTTCACAATTACAGGTGAATCCTATCAGTAGCTCCCCTCACTTTCTTACCAGACCCATGTAGGTATAGGGCACCTGGGTGAGTTAGCGACTTTAGCTGGAAGAGCCACGTTAACTAACTCACTTCCCCTGCATGTCTCGTGTTTGTTTTTGAGGTCAGACCCAGGGTTTTCCACATCCTGGTTTCCTTCCAGAAAAGAATCCAAATCAATGCTCAAAACAAAACTGGTACTCAAAATGCACACACCGAATAAAATAACTTCAGATATGTACTTGGTATGAAAGTCTAAATAAGTAGAGTAGGCAGAGAATTCTGAAAAGAAAGAATACTCAGGAATATATAGCCACGATAAATCTTAAAATAATTTAATACTTAAAGCCAATATGGTACTAGCACATTAATAACTAAGAAGCCAATGGAATGGAACAAAAAAGTTGAAAATAGACCCAAATTTGCCAGGGCTTCATAATATTGTAAAGACAGACTCTCAAGTTAGTAGGGAAAATTCAGTCTATTGAAAAATGATGTGCCTACACCTAAAAGCCACCTGGAAATCAATAAAGTTGACACTTAGCTTTCCTAGTAAACCAAAGACAATTCTAAATGCATCAAAGATTTAGATGTCAAAATAAAACTATTAACATCTTCGAATAAACCACGTCCAATTTCCTTTTAGGCAAAGGAAGATCTTTCAACTCACACACAAATCTCAAAGCCTTAAAAGAAAACCGATAATATACAAAGAAAAAAGAAAGAAAACCGCACCAGACGGTAGGGGAAATGCTCACAACTTACATCGGAAAGGACTAATTTCCCTTTATGTAAAAATCACTGTAAAGATAAAACATATACAAATTCTCAAGAAAGACAAACAACCCGATAGAAAAATGAGTCAAGTCTATTTGGAAATTATTTTGTTAAATCTATTTTACAATGCCAATATCACTCACAAAAGGAAAATGTGATACTTAACTGTCACATTGAAAAAGACCTACAAATGTGAAGACATGCTATACATTGAGATGCACCCTGGCGGTGCTGTCAGGAAAGTATCATAGTGCTTGCTATCCGCCAGGTGTGCTCCAAACCTCACCGCCTTGGAAACGCCGCATACGAATGCTGTGAGTTGGAATCAGTTCGATCGCAGTGGAAGGTACTAATGAGAGTGTGGGGAAATAGACATGGCCATATCTTGCTAAAGCATGTCTAAGTCAGTGAACTCTCCGAGGAGAACCAGTTATCAATTTATACATGCACAAAACTCATTGCCTATGTAATTCCATTTCTTTAGAAATTCAATTTGTCATATGTGCATATCCAGATATGACAGGAAATAAAACAATTGTTACTTGTTGCACCACCATGTATACATTAGCAAAATACTGGAAATAACTCAAATATCTAGTAATAGAAAAATGAGCTCAACAAATGATGAACAGCCATATCACGGAATACCGCACCAGGTCAAAAACGAGGAAGCTTAAGAACTTGCTATATTTCATAATAGAAGGATCACTGATCAATACACAATAATAAATTAGAACTGTGTGTATGCTATACATGATGGAGCTTTTAAAGGGGAGCTATGTGTCCATAGGTATGTGTTGATAAATATCTCTGGGATGATACCTGGGGATTTAATGAAAATCCTTGCTGGTTGCTGGTAGGGGTCCAGTCGGTTCTAACGCATAGTGACTGTGTGGGCAACAGAATGAAACAGAGCCTGGTCTTAGGTGCTCGCTCCGCTGTTAGAGTTCAGCCCACTGTCGCAGCCATGGTGGCCATCCGCCTCCTCGAGGGTCTTCCTCAACTTTGTTCCTCCTCCGCTTTACCAAGCATGACGTCTTCTCTGGACTTTACTCTCTCGAGAAGACTACACGGGGCAGTCTTGAGTTCTTCGCTTACAGGAAGCGCTCTGGCTACACGTCTTCCAAGAGACATTTATTTGTGTTCCTGCCAGGGTAATTTCAATAGTCTTTGCCAGCACAATAATTGAAATACTTCAATTCTCCTTCAGCCTCCCGTAGTCAATCACGTAGTGAATTTTGCATTGGGCTGTAAACCACAAAGTCAGCAGTTTGAACCTTCCAGGAGTTCTGAGGGAGAAAGATGAGGCATTCTGCCTCTGTAAAGATTAAAAAACAAAACAACTCCCTGCTATTGAGTTGACGTTGACTGAAGGTGACCCTGTAGGACAAGGTAGGACTGCCCTGTGAGTTTCCAAAACTGTAACTCTTTATGGAAGTAGAAAGCCCTATCTGTATCCTGAGGAGAAGGGGCTGGTGGTTTTGAACTGCTGACCTTTCAGATAACAGATCAGTGAATAACCACTATGCTACCAGGGCTCCAGCTTAGAAAGCCACAAGGGCAGTTCTACTCTGTCTTATAAAGTAGCTCTAAGTGGAAACTAACTCTATGGCAGTGAGACTGAGGTTGTTCAAAGACTTGCGTAGGGGAGGAGAATTGAGTGGTTGGCACCAGAGACATATGGGGAAATAAAATTAATAGTATTTCATATGTTTCATGTTGAAAACATGTAAATAAAATCAATTCATAATAAATATCAAATAAACTAACTTTTAAAGGAGAATAAGGTAGAGGAGTTTAATGAGGACATGAGACATTCAATATAACCCCTAAATACTACACTCTTTGTGCTTAAAACTGCAAAATTGGAAAACAGTAACTGATGTTTGGAATGGCAATCCACAGAACTGACCAGATTGAGTCCAATTTATATCTAATGTTTTCTGCTTAAGAAGGCAAAAATCTGAACCATTACATTACATAAGTGTTTTCAATCGCATGAACAAAAATTAAATACTTCTTGGTCAACCTTTAACCCAATGATTCACTGAAACCAAGGCCTGTTTTTTCTCCATCCAGTTCCTGAATGCTTCTTTTTGTAAGTTCTGTGGTCACCATGGCTTAAAAGCCTCTCCATGTCTGATGGAGAAGCTGCTTATCCATGGAGAATGACAGCACCTTGCAGTAAGGCCATGGCGAGGGGCAAAGAAGATGCTCAGGAAATGCAGAGGAGGTACCCACTTTCCCTTCTGCCGTGGCTTCCCGGAATCAATATGCAACACACTCCTGAACTGCCATGCTCAGTGGTACAACAGTGGTCTATTAGAGATAATAGACCAAGACAAACATATACAGAAATGTTTTCATCCCCCAAAAGGAGGCCCTGTCTTTAAAACTAACTTTTGGATGAATCAGGCAGGCACATCACTACAAAAGCAAGACAAATGATGAGGTCTTGCTCTACTATGGCGTTGCCATAGCTCATTCCGCAGCGGAGACTACAGTGCTAGGCACAGATGGGTCAAAAACAAATAGAACATTAGACCTTTCACTGGCAATAAGATATTTCCTCTTCGACCCTCAGTACAGACCTGCAGAAGGAGAATTGCAGGAAATCTGCATTCATAGTTCACGGATCTTGAGTAAAGCGGAGAAGAAACCAATACAGCTAGTGTTTCTCTTTCCCTGCCTGACCAACCTGTGGCTTCCCTTCCTATTTTAAAACCTCGTACACATTTGAGCGACCCCGTGCATTCGCGTTGCACTTGGATTGTCCTGCTCCTGAGGAGGAGGATTTGCAAACTCAGGCAGGAGGAACCAGTGACTGCGTTCCGCCTCCTTGAGACAAGAGTGTGGGAACTGATTCACCAGCAATGTAGGAAGCCAAGGCTCAGATCTTCGATGCACTATGAACTTAGGTGACCAGGAGCTCTGGTGGTGAAGTGGTTAAGAGCGTGATTGCTAAGTAGAAGGCCAAAGATCTAACCCCCTCCCCCCGCTCTGTGGGAGAAAGATGTAGCGATCTGCAGCTATAAACATACACCAGCTCCGCGAGGAGTCAGGATCGATTTGGCTGCTGTCAAATGGGCTTGGGGTTTTTAGACGTCACTGGAATCCGGGCCAAAAGCCCATCATCTGAAATTGGGTGGGCGCACCAATACTATCCCCATGCCTCGTCTCTCTTGCCCATTTCCATTACAGAGACTTGAAAAATAAAATACTCATTTTTTTCCGGACCCCTTTGCACCTACGACGTAGCCAGGTGATGTCGTTCTGGACTGAAGTCACAAACAAAAGGTCACCAGATGTCTTGGATTGGCTTTGCTTTTTTGGAGGAAAAAAAATTGCCACGTGAGGCTGGCATAGCCCTCTCCCTTCCTCTCTCCTCGCCTTAAATAGAAGCGCTGACCGGACCTGCAGAAACCATCGTGTGACCATGACGGCCCAGAGTCCCAGCCATTCCCATTCTGCTATCTCAAGTCATGGGCAGCAGTAACGTGGCCTACCTGTGTAAGTCACTGTGGTTTGGGTTGTGCATTATATAGTCTAGAAGTATGGCTATCCTATACACTTTAAAGAACCTTGTAAAGATCTACACAATAGGAAGAATAATGGTGAACGTGAATACTCTGAGGGGAGAGCAGACCACAACTAGGATGGAAAGCATCTCAAATATTAGAATTTAAAGCCCAATCACCATTGGGTAGTAGAGTTGTTTCTGGGTAGGTGGTTTTATTTGTTCGTGGCTTTTAAATACCAACCAACTGCTCAGAATATCTGGTGTTATGACTCATGGGAAACACGCACACATTTGGGGTCTGAGAAGCTTGGGTTTAATTTCTTGACCACTTAAAAGTGCAGTACTTTCAGCAAGATCCTAAAACACGGTTAACTGATCTACCAACAAAATAATAATAATGAAAATATTGTCAGCACTGCATGATGGTTAAGAAGCAATTCCCAGCTCTGCCGATGTGGTAACAGTGACCCGTGAATAAATAAGAGCACACCATGTGCTCAACAAGAAAGGTAAACACAAGTTACATGCTCACTGGATTTGGAGACGACGAGCTTCACCATGTGACAGAAAGAAGGGGAAGCGGTCAGTGTGGAGGAGAGTTCTAGAAACGTCACTCGTGCCTGTTTGTTGCTGTGACAGTTGTTTGAGATGAACTTGCTTGTCTTTGAAGACTCCGAGTCCATTTCTAGCCTGTTTTTGAAAGATTTCCTCTGTCTGCGTTAGTCGTTTCTGAGAGTCTCGTCTGGTGTAAATGGTCTTTTCTCCAACTCAACTCAGTCACTCGGGTCCAGCGATGTAGGTCAGGTTATCATGAATCCCCTGTTCGCTACTCTTACCACCATGACTGCTCACACCTGGGCCCACACCTTCTGTGTTCACGTTCACATAAAGTTGGGTGTGCATTTCCCTCGAATTACAGAATAATTGCTCTTCTCTCTGGGACTCTCAATGGCTTGGCCTCACTAGAGCATAAGGCGTAGGTACCTCGGCTCAACAATTAAAAAGTCAAGCAGATTTAGGCAGAGTCACGCTGCACCCTGGACTACCTCTCTGACCTCAGACAAATCATTTACCTCCTCCACACTGACCGCTTTCCCTTTTTTCTGTCACATGGTGAAGCTCGTCGTCTCCAAATCCAGTGAACATGTAGCTTGTGTTTACCTTTCTTGTTGTGCTCTTATTTATTCACGGGTCACTGTTATCATATCAGCAGAGTTGGGAATTGCTTCATAACCATCATGCAGTGCTGACAATATTTTCATTATTATTATTTTGTTGGTAGATCAGTTAACCGTGTTTTAGGGTCTTGCTGAAAGTACTGCACATTTAAGTGGTCAAGAAATTAAACCCAAGCTTCTCAGACCCCAAATGTGTGCGTGTTTCCCATGAGTCGTAACACCCAGTTGTTCCTACGTTTGAGCCCACTGGTGCAGCTGCACAATTTGTGTGTATTCTTGGAGGCCATGCTTTTATGTGCTCGCTACACACAACAGTACTCAAACAGGATAGTATTTGTATTTTTAAATTTCACGTAGATGCCTTACTGTACATATGATTTTGTATGTTGCATTCATATTATTTTATAGCTTAGTTTTTCACTTAACGTCTCCTTTTGGGTATATAGTTTAGTGTCTATTCATCTTTTTGAGAATCTTTCTCTTTTTTGCGGACGCTTTACTGTACCAAGCAGATGTCTTTCATGGGGGACTGGTCTCCCCTAAAGACGTGTCCCTAGAATGTGAGCCCGTGTCAGCAGGCTTGCTTCTAAGAAGTACTCTGGCTGACTCCTACGACGAACCGGCTAGTTCTCTGGCAGGCCAGGGCATGGGTATTCAGTATTCTTCATCAATCCCATACTCCAAAGGCGTCAGTTCGCCCGTTTTTCTTACCCATTTTCCAGATTTCACCTACATATGAGGTGCTTATGTGAGGCATACCTAAATCCTCAAAATGACACCTTTGCTTTTTAACATTTTAAAAGTCTTTTATAACAGATTTACCCAATGTGGTGAACATCCTCAAATCATTCTGGAAGTAGATGGGACATAAATCATAAGTACAATGAAATAAAGCTAATAAATTCTGTATTCATCAAAGAATTAAATATGAGCTAAGTCAATTATAAAAACTCATTCTCAAATGAGAAAAACTATCATTTGAGGCATTATGCAATGTTTGCTATACTACAAAATATATGAGCATTACCTTAATTAATTTAAACACTCAAAAAGTTAGCCACAAGTCAGATGGCAGTGGGGGATTAGGGAGTTCTTTCCCCTCACTCCCGCGTGAGATTTTACTTGTTATAGGACAAAAAAGTACTAAAAGGAAATTGAAATACCCTTTGCTTTTCACTCAGTTCTCATTTTCCCCTGTCCATGGAGGTGACTACCATTCAGAAATGTGTTTGCATCCTTCCAGTCCGTGGTTTTACATGCTTACTAAATGTAAATGTAGTTAAACAATACAGGGTGTTGTTGTTAGGTGTCATTACATCCGTTCTAATCTGTTGCGACCTTACAAGCTAAAGAATGAAACACTGCCTGGTCCTCCCAATTGTTACCATGATTGACCCCACTGACCCAGCTGCTGTGTCAATCCATCCCTTTGAGAACTTTTATCTTTTTCCCTGCCTCTCTATTTTGCCAAGCAGGATGCCCCTCGATTCTCTTTCAATGACCAACCTTCATCTACATGAGGCTATTGAAAAAACCATGGCTTGGGTCAGAGGTACCTTAGTCCTCAAATCAATATCATTACTTTTCAATACTCTGAATAGGTTCAGCAGATTTACTTACTGCAACGCATCTTTTGATCTCTTGGCTGCTGCTTCCATGAGCATTGATTATGGATACAAGCAAAATGCAATCCTTGACAACTTCAACCCTTTCTCCATTTATCAGGATGTTACCTACTGGTCCACTTGTGAGGATTTGGGACTTCCTCACATTGAGTTATCATCCACACTGAAGGCTACAATCCTTGAGCTTCATCAGCAAGTGCTTCAATTCCTCCCAGCAAGCAAGGTTGTGTCATCTGCATACCAGATTGTTAATAAGCCTTCCTCCAATCCCAGTGGCACATTCTTCTTCTTATAGCTAGCCTCTCTGATGATTTGCTCAGCAAACAGATCGAACAAGTATATTTCAACTCTGATACACACACCTTTCCTGATTTTAAATCATAACTTCTATGACCTACAAATTTTATACATATAAATAGGTCCTAGCAGTTACAAACACACACACACACACACACACACACACACACATACTTGCATACATATGTACAATGACAAGAAAATCTCAGGGGGAAAAAAGCTGGATGCTGATGATGTTTTACTTTCTGGATCAAACAGTATTAAAATCTGCTCTAAATATGATTATTTCCAGTTTTGTGTATCAAGAAATACTCCTTCAAAGAGTTTGAGTTGAAAACGTATGGCAAAAGGATACAACCCATCCTGACACACCTTTCCTGATTTAAATCTATGCAGTATTCCCTTGTTCTGTTTATACAGCTGCCTTTTAATCCATGCACAAGTTCTGCATGAGTACAATGAAGTGTTCTGGAATTCCCATTCTTCTCAAATTCATCCACTTGACTTCTCAGCTCAAGTGCTTTGGTATGGTCAATAAAACACAAATAATATACAGTATTTCTATTTTAAAATGTTCATATAGGTGCTATACTGTACATATTATTTTACAACTTGATTTTTTTTACTTAACATTACATTTGGGGTATATAGTCTAGTTTATTTGCATTGACTGTGGCAGCTGTAAAGATGCTCTGGTGGCACAGCAGTTAACTGAAAGGTTGGCACTTCAAGCCCATCCTGAACCTCCATAGGAAAGTGGCCTATAGATCTGTTCCTATAAATATTATAACCCATGTGTCCTCTGTCACCCAGGGTCATGAAGAGTTGAAATCATTTAATCAGCACCCAACAACAATTACAAGACAAATTATTTTTGTACTTATTTCTGATATTAAAATATATTATTGCAGTTATTTTCATGATTTCTGTTTTTCTCCTTTGTCTTATTTGGGCTATATCAAATTATTTAAGATTTCCTTGACTGCTGTAGATATTGCCCACTTTGTTTACCTGATTTTAATGACTACACTTAAAATTTTAGCAATATTTATATTTAATAGTGCCTACAGGTAATCAAAGGGGGACTGGTGGTATTGCCCGATAACCACGAACCACGTCTGCTATTTAAACCCACCAGCCACTCCCCAGGAGGAAGATGAGGCTGCCTGCTCCCATAAGGACTTAGTCTCTAAAACCCTATACAGGGTCCTAGGAGTTGGAATCAACCTGATGGCAGTGGATAAAGGTGATCCGAATCTCCATTACTCTCCCATTAATAGATAACTCTGGAAGATTTGAATTTTTACCCCCATGCCCCTCTGCCTCCTATATTACTGATATCTTGTATTTCATTTCAGGGGCCCTGGTGGCCCAGTGGCTTACTCATTGTCAGTTGACTTCATGTTCAAAGCCACCAGCACCCCTCAGAAGAAGGATGAGACTTTCTCTGCCTATGAGAGTCCCGACGGCCACAGGGGCTGTTCGACTCTGTCCTCAAGGCCACTCTGAGTCGGGATCAATTTGATCCTAAGGGGTCTGTTCTTTTGATTTTGGCTTTTTCCTAATATCTTGGCTTTTCTCTCATTGTGTTGATGATTATGATTATTAAAGTCAATTTTTATTTAAGCTGACTAGTATTTTAACTTGCTTCTTTCCTTTGCCAGCTTCTTATTCCTGGGTTCTTTTGTCTTTTTACTGTAGCACGTCTTTTAGCTGTTGCTTCTGCTCTTAGTCTTGTGTCTTCTGTTCAATCTTTATCAGAAGATATCTTTCTCCTTTTTAACTCTGAAAGTTAGTTTGCCTGTAAATAGCCAAATAGCCTTCTAGGCTAATCATTATCGCCATTGAAGACCTTGACGGAGATGAAAATCAATTATTTTACAACGATTTTCATTTTAACATTCTGGATAACAACATTTCTAAACTTTAGAAATAGATGCAAGGATACAACACATATCCACCTTCAACCAGAGACTGTTAAATCTCTGTTGAGGTGTGCCCCCTTATTTGGAACATGAGATTTTGCATTGTGCCCTGCCATTTGGTGGGTGAGGTACATTAGATCACTGGGCTGTTGAATGATATTGGGTCTTTCATTCAGTGAGTTCAAACTAGTGGGCCTTTAAGGGGTGGGTGTCTTCACTAGTTTGGGTCTTCTTCTTCTGTGAATTCTGGCTTCCTGCTAGAACTGGTTTACCTAATGGTAATACTCTCTTCCACCAATCAGCTCTTTCAGTCCATCTTCATTTTATATTTTGTGTTTCTACTTTAGCACGTGTGAGGACCCTAGATAAGCAAACTTGCCAAGAGTATATGGATTTCCGCCAGGTGGCGCGTTGGGCTGCTTACTTTTAGGTCTGCGGTTCAAACTTACCAGCTGCGCTGCAGACAGAGATGAGGTGGCCGCTTCCAAAAAGGTTTGCAGAAACTCAAAGGAGTAATTCTACTTGACCTTTCTGAGTCAGCATGAACTCAATGGCCATGGGCTTGGTATTTTGTGGGAGGAGGAAGGTTTGTTTGATGATGTCCTTGGTATTGTCTCTGTGTTCTTCCAAGATAATTTTATTACTGACTAAACGTGTAATGAACCATAGTATTATATACTTATTAAGGTAGCCTGAAATCTGGTAGACTGGATTCATATTCCAGCTTTATATTTATTGTCTCCCCTGGACAGTTTCTTAACCCTCTTGGCCTCAGTTTCCTCATTTCTGTAATGGGGATCATATTAACATCTGTCATCCCACGTGGTGTATTCCAAATGAATTAGTAAACCAAAAATGCTTACAGCAATACCTGGCCTCATCATTATGTGGTGAGCTAAGCATACTTTGTAAGCAGCATTCACGTTTCATCAGTGCGGAACCCGAGGTTAAAATGTATTTGTGTTGTAGGGGCTATTGATTGGTTCTGACTCACAGCGACCCTGTACAGAGCAGAACGACACTACCGCGTTCTGGGCTGTCTTCAAAAGCGTTGCTACCTTTGAGCGCCGTGTTGCAGCCACTGCGTCAATCCATGTCCTCTAGGGTCTTCCTGATTCACGGACCCTTTACCAAGCAGGAGGTCCTTCTCTCGGGACGAGTCTCTTCTCAATTATGTCCAAAGGAGTTCAGATGAAGTCTCATCACCCTCACAGCTAAAGAACATTCTAGCTGGTAACTTTTTTCCAACACGGATTGGTTCTTTCTTCTGGACATCTCTAGTGTATTCAGAACACTTCATCAATACCATAATCCAAACAAACCCATTTACACCAACATAGCTTAGGTGAAGAAATTCTAACTTGGACAAGTCCTAATCTATATGAGTTAATTTATTGTGCCAACCTGGCCGATAAACACATGTGGGATTAATTGAAGGGCGGAGGGATAAATGGCAAGGTGAGCCTTGCCTTTCGAGTTCTCGGGTCTCTTGCTTTGTGATGGCAGGGCCAGGGTTCAGCTGCCTTAGCAGTTCCCTGCTTCAGCTGGCAAGACTGACTTCCTGCAAGACATCCCCAAGAAGAAGCCACATGGACCTACCCTGATGCAGCCCTGGGTGCTGGAGCAGCCACGTGGAGACCCTGCCAGCGCTGAGATGCTTATACACTCACTGGTTCGGCTTTCCTCTTGCAGTCGGCGTCATTGCGTCTGTTTTGTGAGATGGAGGAGGACTTTGTGGACTGGTGTTGGACATATGGGTTAATAGGTTAATGTTGGATCTTTGGGCTTGGGCAACACTGGGTTGGGATGTTTTCTTGATACACACTTCATCTTTACATAACACTCTCTCTTATACATGAGTTGCTGTGGATTTGTTTCTCTAATGTACCCAAACTATGACACCTCACTGCTAAAGAACATTCTAACTGTTAACTTTTTCCAACACAGTTTTATTCTTTCCTCTGGACATCTCTAGTGTATTCAGAACACTTCATCAGCACCATAATCCAAACAAACCCATTTACAATAACATGTTTTAGGTGAAGAAATTCTCACTTGGACAAAGCCTAATCTACTCTATTTCTGTTGCCACAGAGATGTTGAGTGCCGTGTGCAAGTTCATTTCAATGTTTGCTTTTACGGGAGAAGCACCACTGTCATCAAAGATCATCCGGGAGTAAAAGTGTGACATTTTAGAAATCATAATGTAAACGGGTGCGTAAGTATTTATTTGCTTTATAAATATTTGATGTGCATTCAACTTTTCAGGACTGCCTAAGGCCCCCATCATCAAATGATGGATGGAAGGACCTGAACTTTAGCTTCTGGTTGTTCAGTGAGGCGGCCGTGAACAAATTAGCTCAACCACGTGTGCTTTGATTGAACTCTTACAGGGCAAATTAGATAATAAATGGGAACAGGCTTTTAGCCAGCTGTTTTAAATGCTGAGAATAATGAAGGTGGTAATATAATCCAGGCTGGCCACATCGCAAAAACTGCTAAATACTAAAAATGAAACTAGTTGCTACCATTGAAGGTTAAATTTTTATACTTTTAAGGGAATTGGATCATATTTATTGATCCAACGGATTCAGAGCTGACCAGCTCTATTACATTTCTGATTGCATCCACTTTCCAGGGGGATTTAAGCGTGCTTCTTACCACGCACGGGCAACTGAAGAGGACATGTCAGTAAAACACAAGTAGCACACAGAGGATGGAAGAACTTTGCTTTAGCTTCTCAAATCCCCGACTTGTCATTTTCATCCTTTCTAGTAGCTTCGATTGGTGATATCAGGTTCTGTGTTCATCTCCAATAATATTTACTGGAGACCAACTCTTGACACAACAGTAAAAGTGATCGTGTATAAACTTGCTCACATTCAGTGAGCACTATCTTTCTGTCTTTTTTCAGCCCTATGTGAGAGCTACTCTGGTTTGATCTTCGTAACGGAGGAGGGAGGGAAAGAGGTGGGAGGAGGGAGGAAACAGGGGTGGCTCAGTGATGGAATGCTTGTCTCCACAACAAAATCAAGGGCTGCGTTAGGGGAACACCTCTTTTGCTAACAAAGTACTGGGGGCTCTGGGAAAAAGCACTTCTGAAATGTCAGGTGGCTCCCCTGAGCATCAGCCTTCCTTTCTCTTGCGCGAGGAAAGGCTTGTGGAGATTAAACCAGTGGAGACGCTTTGAAAGAAGAAAGGCACCTTCAAGATGAACCGCTCTGAGTCTCGGCAACTGGAAAGGTGTTTCAGAAGCTGGTGACACCAGATCCCAGTCTAAGAACGAATGGCAAAAAGAATTTCCCTTTCATTTATGGTTTGAGTTTTCCCTCTAGGCTAGGGGTTCCCATGCTTAATTGGCCTGCTGCCCACCTTTCCAAAAAAAATTACACAGTGGGCCCCGAGCAATTGGAAACAGTTGCTGTAGAGCCATGACCCAGGAGAAAGGGTAGGCATCTCAGCCCCTGGGGTCCCTCGAATCCCGCCCAGGGTGCAGTATCACGCACTTTGCGATACACTAAGCACTCAAAGCTAAGCACTGGGTGCTGGGTAGAATGGCGCACTACGAAACACGGGAAACCTAGACTGGCCAAGTCAAGATTATGCAAGAATACCCTCAACTGGAGTTCACTGATTAATTTCCTAGAACTTGCTGATTTTAAAACCAACACCACAAAGTAGGCATCAACCAGTATACCTGTCGGAGTTAACTAGGCTTATAAAAGTTAACCAAGCCTATAATTTAAGATGAACTCATTGGTCCTTCAATGCTGATTTTGGAATTTTTAATAAAGATATTAACTTGTAATCTTTAGATTCAAAATCAGTATTTTACCCCCTCAGTGTGTCACTGAAGGAGGACTGTGTCACTGAAGGAGGACTGATCCGAGTGGCCAGTGTGGCTGACGGCTCCGTGGTTGCTGCCCTAGAGCTATGAAGAATGGCACAGTCAGCTATTTGTGATCCAAACAGAGTAATGGCACACATTCCAGGGAAAGATGGTAAAAAGTGAAAACTCAGCACACATACTTAAGAAGTGTTCTCTTTCAAGATGATGAATTACCAACCCTGCTGATAAAACCAGGTGTGAGTAATGCCGACAGGAAACTCTCCAATGGGAACTTAATGGTGAGAAACGCAAATAACATATTTGCTGATATTTTAGTCAACAGCCCTTATAGCTTATTTTCACCACCACACAGCACCTCTTTACATTCCATAAGGGTTTATATATGAGACCTATAGGTTCAGCATGAGAGAAGTCTAGCTTAATCTTTCAGACGGTGGGGATTTAAAAGTTCTCTATTTCTTTTGATTATGTTACATTCAAAATTAAAATATCAAATAGCAAGGCTACTACCAAGTGTGGAATTTGAGGACACATGTTTTCTAATTTGGCAAAGAACACACGGAAATCTAAATTTATATGTAATATAATCAAAGGAAACTAGTTTGCTGCATATCTCAGAGTTTAGAGATAAGGTATAATATTAGGCAAGTCTTCATATGAAGGGACTTTAAAATGTTCAATGAAAAATAGAATGAAAGGATAATGGATTTTATATGTACATTTCAAAGCACCCTCGCAAATATAACTTCACTAAAATTTACTTGAACAAACTATTTGAGCCCAGACCATATGTTAGGTCCTAGTGGAGACAGAAAAATCAAACAATCCTGACAACCAAGAATGAAAGAAATATACTGTAGAAAAAATTGCAAGATACATAGAAGTACAGAAAGTCAAAATGATGTCACAGTTGCGGGCGGGTGGGGGGGAGCAGGTAGGGATGAGGGGGAGCTAGAAGCATGGAGAAGTAGGGAGAAAGGATCACTAAGAACTTTAGGTGCCATGATAAAGGAAACCTAGTTGCGCGGTCAGATAAGCATTGGGCTGCTCACGATGAAGTTCTTCCAGCCCCACCAGCTGCTCGCCAGGAAAACGGTCAGACTGTCTGGTCCCATAAAGCCTGACAATCCCAATAGAAGGCCGTTATGGCCAGCCAGGACTCCAATGTGTGGGGTGGATGGTAGAGCAGTGGGTGTGGGAGATGGTAGAGCAGTGGGTGTGGGAGATGGTAGGACAGTGGGTGGGGGGATGGTAGGGCAGTGAGTGGGGGGATGGTAGGACAGTGGGGGGGGGGCTGGTGGCCAAGACATGGAATCTGACTTTTCTTCCACAGCATTTGTTGTGCGCATTAAAGATGAGCCTTAAGACTGCTCATATACATGATTGCTGAAGAAAAATGTGTGCATAAGCAAATATGGTGAAGAAAGCTGACAGTGCCCGGCTACCAAAAGATATAGCATCTGGAGTCTTAAAGGCTTGAAGATAAACAAGAGACCATCTAGCTGAGAAGCATCAAAGCCCACATGGAAGAAGCGCACCAGCTTGTCTGACCACGAGGTGTAGAAGAGACCAGTTGTCAGACATCAAAGAGCTAAGAACCATATCAGTGGTGCTCACCTTCCTGACACAACCACTGAAGAAAAACGTGTGCATAAACAAATGAGGTGAAGAAAGTTAAGGGTGCCCAGCTATCAAAAGACATAGCATCTAGGGTTTTAAAAGCTTGAAGATAAACAAGTGGCCATCTAGCTGAGAAGCATCAAAGCCCACATGGAAGAAGCAAACAAGCCTGTCTGACCACAAGGTGCAGAAGGGATCAGTTATCTGACAGCAAAGAGCTAAAAACCATATCAGTGGGTGCCCACTTTCCTGATACAATCAATGAAGCCAAACGTGTGCATAAGCAAATATGGTGAAGAAAGCAGATGGTACCCAGTTATCAAAAGATATAGCATCTGGGGTCTTAAAGGCTCGAAGGTAAACAAGTGCCCATATAGCTCAAAAACAACAAAGCCTTCTGTGGAAGAAACACACCAGCCTGTGTGACCACGAACCATCGAAGGGATCAGGTATTAAGCATCAAGGAACATAAAATCATATCAGTAAAAAGGTGGGTGAGTGCAGAGTGGAGACTCAAAGCCCAATGGTAGCCAACCGGACACCTCTTGCTGAGGGGTTGTGAGGAGGAGATGAACCAGGCAGGGTGCAGGGTAGCAACGATGAAACATATAACTTTCCTCTAGTTCTTAAATACTTCCTCCTCCCCCCACTCTATCATGATCCCAATACTACCTTGCAAATCTGGCTAGACCAGAGGATGTACATTGGTACAGAGAGCAACTAGAAACACAGGCAATCCAGGACAGACGACTCCTCCAGAACCAGTAATGAGAGCAGCGATGCCTGGAGGGTGGAGAAAATGTGAGGTAGAACGGGGGAACTGATTACAAGAATCTACATATAGCCTCCTCCCTGGGGGAGGGACAGCAGAGAAGAGGGCAGGGGGAGACATCGGACAGTGTAACATATGACAAAATAATAATAATTTATGAGTGATGCAGGGTTCACGAGGTGGGAGAATGGGGAGGGAGGGGGAAAATGAGCAGCAGATATTAAGGGCTCAAGTAGAAAGCAAATGTTTTGAGAATGATGATGGCAACAAATGTACATATGTTCTTGACACAATAGATGTATGTATGGATTGTGATAAGAATTGTACAAGCCCCCAATAAAATGATTTTTTTAAAAGACTGATCATACAAGCCAAAATGAACACTTAAGACTTTCAAATATTTAACAGTACAACCAAAATATCCCAGAAGTTGTTTTGTAGGTGCGACCAGGGGGCGTTGGCAAAGGAAGGAAGAGAAAATGGAGAGGAGAAAGAAGCACAGAAAAGAGGGCGGACGGCCTGGCTCCTCACCTTCTTCAGTGTCATTGATCTTAGCAACAATGAGAGAAATACCTGTGTGCACACCCCAATGTGATGGGACGGCGAAGCCCTTTCTCATTTGTTAAAATAAACCTTAAAGTTGTGGCAGATAATATGACTGTAAAAATATATAATTAAGATAGGTCCTTTAATGAGTAACTTGGAATTTGAATAACTTATCTTCTAAAAGAAGCAGCCCTGGTGGCTTAGTCGATTACACATCGGGCAGTAATTTGAAATAGGTCAGCAGATTGAAACCGACAGTTCAAAACCTTGGAAGAAAGTTGAGTCTTTCCGCTCCAGTAGAGACTACCGTCTTGGACATCAGTGTCCCTCTGTCCGGGGGCCGGTGCTCTTCTGTCCGACAGGGCCGGTGTCCCTCTGTCCGACAGGGCCGGTGCTCCTCTGTCCGACAGGGCCGGTGTCCCTCTGTCCAACAGGGCCGGCGTCCCTCTGTCTGACAGGGCCAGTGTCCCTCTGTCCGACAGGGCCGGTGTCCCTCTGTCTGACAGGGCCGATATCCCTCTGTCCGGCAGGCCCGGTGTCCCTCTGTTCGACAGGCCCGGAGCTCCTCTGTCTGACAGGGCCTGTGTCCCTCTGTCCGACAGGGCACTAGAGTCCAACGTGACTTGATGGCAGGGAGTTTGGCTTCGGCCATGGTTACTTAATAAAGCAGTAAGGGTTTATTTGCACAGTGAATGGGCATAAAATAGATATTCAAGATCACAGAAAGGGGATGCCACGCATGTATCGCACCAGTCCCTCCTACACTGAAGGCAGATATGATGAATCAGTCACGGGCCTTTTCTACCACTGTGTACCATGGTCATTCCATAGTCTGAAAAATTCATTTCAATACTATGTTCTAGGCAGTTGCCCTTGATTTATAAAACTGATATGTGACAGAAAAGCCATAAGTGACTAGAAAAATAAATATGTCTCCTTTCGAAGAAGTCTGACTCTGGATTTCCACGCTATTCAGCTGGGTTGGGTAAGTGGCTACACTCCAGAAATGTGCTACAGGGGAAGTTGTCAGACCTGAACTGGGGATGAAGATGCAAATCCCAGAGTGGAGTCCAGCACAGCACTGCCTCAGAGGCCACATCCGCGAGGCACTGGAGTGACCAGGGCTTGTTCCTGTCCTCTACTTCACTTTCAAGGATGATCGAGTATTGGCTTCTCTCCCCTAACCGTGCCTCCTTTTGAACAACCCCCAGAGACAGATGAAACAGACTAAAGAAGACATATTTTATGGGACGATTAATTATGGATAAAGATTGTTCTACCGCACTCTCCTTGAATCAACTGTGGTGAAATGAAAGTACCATAATGTAAAATTCAGAGGAAAATAGCTCCCTCATCTATATTAAAGTAAACCAAATGTTTGAACATTGTAAGTTTTCAAGATGTGGTTACTTTATTTTATGGCTATAATTGTCTAAAAAAATGGTACAACTTTTCTCTCTTATGCCAGATAAAATCATACTTAATTCGTGCAGTAAGACTATGCTACAAAAATATTTTAAAGGAACTTTAGATTCAGAAATATGGATGTGAATCTTGCCTTGCCTACTTACTAGCTGAAAAAGAATGATAACATATGAGATCGTTAAGGTTCACTGTGCCCACCTGGCTGATAAACACATGTGGGATTCATTGAAGGGTGAAGAGATAAATGGCTTGATGAGCCTCTACTTTCTACTTCTCAGGTCTCTTGCTTTCTGATGATCGGACCTGGATGCAGTTGCCTTAGCCAGTTCCCTGCTTCAGCTGGCAAGGCTCACTTCTTGCAAGAATCCCTGAGGAGAAGCCATACGGACCTACCCCATGCAGCCCTGGGTGCTGGAGCAGCCTTATGGAGACCCCTGCCAGTGCTGAGATGCTTAAATGCTCACTGATTCAGCTTTCCTCCTGCAGTCGGCATCATTGTGTGTGCTTTGTGATAGTGAGGAGGACTTTGTAGATTGGTGTCGGACATAAGGGTTAATGTTGGACTTATGGACTTGGGCAGCACTGTGTTGGGATGCTTTCTTAATGTACACTTACCCTTTATATAAAACTCTCTCTTATACACATACATATGCGTTCCTGCGGATTTGTATCCCTAGTTTACCCAGACTAACACAATATATATTAAATGAGCTAGTGTATATATATTTGCTTACCACAGCACCTACTCACAGATTAGAAAAAAACAAATTCATTTTCATCAAGTCCATTCCAACGTGGAGCAACCGTGCGTGACAGAGTAGACCCAGCCCCGGGGGGGGGGGGAGGGGGGTCTGAAACAGGACATCTTTACAGGAGTAGAAAGACTTGTCTTTCTCCCGTAGAACAGCTGGTGGCTTTGAACAGCTGACCTTGAAATTTGTATAACCCACTATGTCTCCAGCACTCCTTCTGATAGTGGATACATGAAACATATTATTTATTGTGGTCCATATTAGTTATTTTGTCATTGCAAAGAGCAGTCATAAAGAAGGAAACTAACAAGACTAATTTTCACTTATATTGTTCACTACTTTTCCTACGGATAAGACCATTCCTGAGAACTATGTTGTCCTCTCTGCTCAACGCCATTTTCAAGCAAAGACATGAGGCTTGTTAAATCTTCTAGTCTCTCCCCTTAACTTCTCTTCCCTTCTAAGTTCATATTTACCTCAGTCAACCTATTAGTCTTTGTTTTTTTAGGGAAGCACTTTGTTATTTTCAACTAATCATACTCTTTATCGATTCATCTCATCTTTTGAGAAAAATCACCAAATATTATATAAACAGGAAAGCAATAAGAAACCATGAGGTTTATGGAAACCAAGGTCACTGTGGGTAGTAAGCCCACGTTTAGAAACAGGAGATTTAAGAAAACCAAATCCATCCAATAGGTGCACAAGCTGCATCAAAAGAGTGCTCCACTAAAGGTCACTGATTTGTGATTACAGTTTAACACCTGGATAAACTGGAAAACACTTTTCTAAGACACTCATTTGTTGTTATTAACCTCATGTGCTACACTCAGTAAGCTTCATGAATTCACACAAAGTTCACTCAATTTATCAACCAGCAGCATAACATTAAATACAAAGAGAAGGTAGCGGCATCAATAGGTCCAATCACAGGTATTTAACCAAAAACACAAAAAAACTCACTGCTCCCAAGTCAATACTGACTCATAGCAACCCTATAGGATGGGAGAATGGCTCCTGTGGGTCTCTGAGACGGCAACTATTTACAGGAGTAGAAAGTCCTGTCTTTCTCCCACAGAGCAGCTGGTGGTTTCAAACTGATGACCGTGTAGATCACAGCCCCAAACAGTGGTTCTCCACCTTCCTACTGCTGCGATCCTTTAATACAGTTCTTCATGTTGTGCTATTCCCCCGAACCATAACATTATTTTCTTTGCTACTTCATAAGTGTAATTTTGCTACTGCTACGAACTGGGCAACCCCTGTGAAAGGGTCATTCGACCCCTCAAAGTGGTCGCGACCCACAGGTTGAGAACCGGTGGCCCAAAGTATAAGCATTCTGCTGGCTGTAAATCCTGGGTGTGGCCAGTTCCCAAGACGGCCAGACAGCCAGTGTTGTGGGAATGCCATTCTTTCTTCTGATTGAGGGCAGGAAACTGCACGAAGGGGTAAGCAGACTGCTAGCTGGTCAGAGAAAAGGAAACGATGGACCCTAGAAAAAGAATTTCTATCGCAGTGACTTTTCTCCCTTAATTTTCACTCTCTGAAATCCAGAAACAGACACATCTCAGGACTCTCAAAGCAGTTACCTGAGCATCGCATACAATCATTTCAACACCAAAATTAAACTCACTTCCATCGAGTCGGTTCCCACTCATGGCAAGCCTACCGGGCAGAGTAGAACTGCCTCTGTGGGTTTCTGGACGGGACTCTTTGTAGGAGTGGGAAGGCTCTTATTTCTCCAGAGGAGTTGCTGGTGGTTTCAAACTGCTGACCTTGTGATAGTGGCCCAACATGTTCCCCACTATGTCACCAGCGAACATAAATAGCAATGAATAAATAAAAATAAGACTAAAGATTTTCTATTTTCCTCCAAGGTACCAATAATCTCATGAAGCTACGCCTGCACTGAACACCCTGACTGAGGTTCAAGCTGGGGAACATTCACGACACGAAACCGGTGACTTGATTTGGCAAACGTCCCGCGGACTGTGACAGAAAGGATCGGCAGAGACAAGAGACTTGGGAGTTAGATATCGCGGACGCCAGGATGGTTACCTTTTATACAGGGGCTGTCTTAACAGACACCGAGAGCAAGGGGTGCTCTGCAGATGGATAATAAAGGGAAACATATGCAAATTTTTGTTGTTAACAACTGTAGTCTCTTTGAAAGCTTACTTCTGAAGCCTGATTAAAATATAGGAGAAATCATGTGCAGGAGAGAGCATTCACCTTACTAGGGTCACCATCAGCCATCCTCTGGCAAGTATCATCTCCAGATTCATAAGCCTTATCATTACTCCTTGGAAGGAATCTGATCAAAAAATAGGTGCCAGCCTGGTCTGCAGTTTGGTGAATGGGGTGGGGAAATGGTCAAGGCAGAAGGGGCACAAAGCAAGCAAAGAGAAGGCGGTGGAGCAAACGTTGATAGACTGACTCCTACAGCACCGTGAGTAGTCGCTCCGTAAAACAGCTTCAACTACAGCATGCCGCTTGTCTCAGACTAGCGGAGGTTGCTCACAATGGCCCAGGGGGTTGAGGCTGTCAAGGATCTCGTTTTGCTTGGATCTGTACCAATGTTCATGGAAGCAGCAGTCAAGAGAACAAACAAGTATTGTATTGGGCGCATCTCCTGCACAAGACCATTTTAAAGCATTGAAAAGCAAGGATGTTACTTTGAGGACTGAGGTGCACCTGACCCCACACCAACTGTCCCAACTCACAGTGACCCCCAAGGACAGAGAAGAACTGCTCCCTATGGTTTAAGATTAGAAGCAGACAGCCTCCTCCTTGTCCCCTGGCAATTGGCAGGTTCAAACCACCACTCTTTCAGTTAGTCTCCCATGCTTAGCCCACTAAGCACTCAGGCTACTTGGTTACCTATCAGAGTCCCTTAATCTGCATACCATCCCACACTTAGGTTAATGTTTAATAAACACAGAGTCATTGCAATTGGGTAGATTTAGTTTGCATCCTCAGCCAATTCGTACATGCTACTGCACAATCTTTCTCTTTGGGAAAGCTATAAAGAATAGAAACCAATGTCCCGCTCTAATTTCCCACTGACATCTGACTATAACTTTACTCGCTTTAATATCTAGTTGAAGGAATTCATAGTCAGCCTTAAAAAACTGTGGGAGCTAAATTTCTTTTCTGAGACAGAATATCATGGTAGAAAAATGTACTAGAATAGAAAGGCTTTCTGCTGAGAAAAGGCACATTAATTAAACTCTCATTAGTATAGTAGTTTGACATTCCACCTATCTGAGAAAGATGATCTTCTATACATTTTCAGTTATCCTTCAGTAAGCTGAGAAGTAGGAGTGGATATAGCTGTCCTCAATTGACAGATAAAGAAACAGGAACTGTTTGTTATCATAGAAATCCCAACAAGCCGTGTGAAGCCTGGATGCCCTTATGACAGTCTGTCCACTGGGCTGCTCGATCCTAGGAACATACAGCAGAGCCAAGTGAAACCCTGCCCTTGGAAAATGGCAATGAAGGACCGATCCAGTCTGGAAAAGCCTGCTGCAATAATGGCCTTCATTCCCAGAGCCCCAGGAGTGCTCGCCAACGATCCCAGCTCCCAGCAACCCCATGGACACAGTAGAACTGCCCCCTAGGGTTTACACAATGGTACATCTTTACAGAAGTGCACGTCACTCTCTGCCACTCTCACGACCTTCCCAAACTGCTCATGAAAGCGAACAAAAATCCCACGATCCTCATCTCCAATAAGGCATCATTACAAAGCTTATTGATGGCGAATAAGACAAAATCAAGCTAATGCTACAATGTGATGGATTCTGCTGTCTGTCAGGCATTGTGTTAAAACATAAGCTCAATGTAACTCTTACAGAAAGCACTTGAGAACCCAAACCCAAGGCTGTCAGAGGCTATTGGTAAAATGTTTGGGAAACTTGGATTTGAATCGAATTTCATTTCACTTCAGAGCTTTTTTGTTTCACTGTCTTAAAAAAGGTAGGCTGAAACAAAACAAAACAAACAAACAAAAAGGAGGGCAGTACATTGAGTGGTTTTCAAGAAAAGCAAAACCAGTGCAGCTTGAAGGTGTAAGTACATAAACCAAGATTTATATTAAGGAGTGGTGCATGCAGTTGTAGAAGTGGGTAAATCCAGCCCAGGGCAAGTTCATGGATCAGATGTAAGCTGAAGGCTTTTCCTGACTCTTACAGTTGTAAGGGCGAGGGACAGGAAACAGGAAGCTAGAGCAGGAAGACCTGAGACTAGTGGATGCCCCGCTCAATGCATCTGAGATTGGTCCAGTGAATCAAGGTGAGCGGTGACTCCTGGGAGCAGCAGGCAATAAGCGGAAGGGTGAGGAACCAGTTGCAGGATCCACATCCAGCAACAGAAGTCAGCCAACTTCCAACCAATTTACACTGAGGAGGCCACCCTCCCTCCCCGGTAGCAAACCTGAGGCCAGATGAACTACTTGGCTGTTCCACAGAAGATCCCATCTGGAGTTGACCACCCTAGGTTAGCTTTTATCATAGAGAATCCTGGTCCACACAAGGTGACATCAAACCTAACTATCATTGGCAGCTAGGTTAAACTGGGTGGTGGCATTGCTCGTGGAAGGTTGTGTGGGCGAAATGGTTCTTAAGATAAATTTTAATGTACCAGCAGGACAGGGGCAAGCAAGGGGGGAAAGGCATTCCAGGCACAGAGAGGCCCCGTAAGGTGAGGGTCCCAGTACTGGTCATTCAGTACTGCTGGAGCAGAGCTATGTCCCGTGGGAAAGAATGCGGATGAGATGCAGGATCGGGGGTAGGGGGTCACATATAGGGATCTTGTGAGGTACTTAAGTTGAGAAGTATCATACACACACACATACAACACCAGAGTGAGTCAATTATTTTAAAATAGTGGTGTCAGGATTAGATTTGGGTTTGGAACATTCTTGCAGTAAGATGGAGGGTGGGCCGGTAGAAAGATGCGGGGGGATAGGGGCCAGAAGATGACATTACAGACATTACAAATGGCAAGGGTACCAATTCAGACAGAAACCCTCATGTTCCACAGAGATGACTGTAGGGGGGACGTTGGTGACTTACAGTTTTACATCAGTGCATCAGAACACGCATCCAATTGCCCATCACTTTATGGCTATTGTTACTTATGAAAAGACTAAAGGCAAAGAACTGGTTTAAAGAACCATAGTTTAAAAAAGGACATAAATAGAGGAAAATGTAATTAATATATGTACCACATTTACTGTGCTTTAATTTAATACATTTTATAAATTATATATTATCTGAGGAGTCTTCAAAAAGTTCATAAAAATTGTCCATTATCTTTTAATTCCCTTTTTCCAGGACCTTTGGTAAACTCCCTCATATTTTATGGATTATATTGCTGTGATGTATAATATATATTTTATTATATTACAAATGCGCCCTGCTGACACAAGAGGGGCCCTGGTGAAGTAGTGGATTACATGTTGAGCTGCTAACTTCCTGGTCAGGGTGCAAACCCGCCAGGTGCTCTGTGGGAGAGAGATGAGGCTTTCTCTCCCACGCAGACTTGCACCCTCAGAAATCCACAAGAACCGTGTCCCTCTTTCCTGGGAGCTCACTTTGAATCGGAATCGGCAGGACTACATCAAGGGTTCAGTGGCTAGCTGAGAGGCTGGCGGCAGAAACACACCCAGGGGCTCCGCGGGGAAAGATCTGGAGCCTGGTTTCCTAAAGATTACAGCCAAGAGAACCCTTTGAGGTGCTTCGAGTCTGTCACATGGTGTCACTACCTCACAACAATAATATGACACCGAATGTATGTCATAGACTGTATTAGCATATAAATTATCAATACAAAATGCTAAATAAATGTAAATGTCATCCAGATTCTTCAAAGGACACTAAGGAAATAGGGTGACTGTTACTGAACTTAAGGGGCTGGCAGGGGAGAGGGGTAAGATAACACTATTATTCGTCCAGGTGGACAGTAATGCCCTACGCTAAGAGAGCAAATAGCGGAAGACAGGAAGGAGGTGAGGGTGCGGATATGTCCAGCTTCCAAGGGGACTTACGCATAGGCAGCTGGAAAGGGAGGTCATGGTACCCACAATGAACTACTACTTTGACCACTCAATCCCCAACCAAACCCACTGCCATCGAGTCAGTGCTGACTCATAGCAGCCCGCCGTGGGTTTCTTAGACAGTCATTGTGCATGGGAGTAGAAAGCCCGGTCTTTCTTCCGAGGAGCTCCTGGTGGTTTTGAACTGCCAACCATGTGGCTCGCAGTCCAACGCATAAAATCTACATCCTTGGGGCTCGCTACTTTAACCACTTGGGAACAGTGGGTACACCAATTAATAAATTGTACATATAGCCAGAATTCTAGAAAGCACTCGTTGCTGTGTGCCAGCTCAATTTGCAACTTTTTGCGGGATAAAACAAGGACTTAGAGAACCAGTCGGTGATAAAACATTTCCTTCAAAATATAAAAGAACAAGTCCTCCATACGTCCTCACTGAAGCCCTGTCATGAAACACTGTAAACAGCCATCCTACCCAACTCTCCTGAGACTCTGGGGGTTGAGGGTCAAGCAAGACCATTTCTCCTTACTCGGCTCTGCAGAGACTCAGAACTCTCAGGCTCCAATCCATGCTCTCCCCAAAGATATTTCTATCACAGCCAGTCGACTCACAGGTAAATCTAATTGAAATATGCAATTTCACCTTGAGCCCAGAAATCCAAGATCCTACAAGGGTGGCTTAGTCCTGGGGCCACAGCCACAGCTGGCTTTGTAGTCACACAAACCCTGCCTTCCCAGCTGCAAGGAGGTCTACCGGAGCCTCTGCCAACCACACACCTTAAGGTGCTAAAAAAAAATTAGAGCAAAGAGTAAAATAACTAATGGGGCGCTGATAACAGGGACTCAAGTGGGAAGAGAATGCTTTGAAAATGATGATGGTGGCACATGTGCAAATAAGCCTGACACACTGGAGGAATGTATGGCTTGTGATGAGATGTTAGAGCCCCCAATAAAAGTCTTTAAAATAATAATAATAAAAAGAAAGTAAAAACTGAACAGGAGCAAAGACTGGCACTAAACTTACAAATTAATAAAGTAACATCTGATCCAAAAGTAGAAATATTGTCGTGTATGATTCTCCATGCATTTGTTGACCATCCAGGTCTGGTCTCTAACTCAGGTGCCAGTAAACAAGGTGTACACAGGGCCACAGAGTAAATTATCATGTGTATTTTGTAAGGCATGCATTCCCTGTCACCACTGTTCAACTCTTCCATTTCAACAGGAAAGTAGCAGTGTACAATTTGCAGAAAACGAATGGACTGGTGCTCCAATAAAGATTTGTTTGTGAAAACCTGCAGGCTGTGTTTGACCTGTGGACTTTAGTTTACCAATCCTGCTCCAGTTAGCCAAGTATTTGCCTGCTCTAACTGCTGCATTCCAGAACTTGAGTCAGCTTACCATCTGCCATTGACTTGGTTCTGAGTCGTGGTGGCCCCACGCATGCAGAATGGAACTGCTCTGTAAAGTTTTCAACTTTGGGGAAAGAATCACCAGCCCTTTCTTCTGAGGCGCCAATGCATGGGTTTGGACTGCTCGTTAGCAGGCAAGCGCATAATTGTTGTGCTGTCCAAGGACTCCATGAACTTGGTTTCTTGAGATGCAATACATCATAACCCCTTTTCCCTTCCTTGAGATTGTCCTACGTGCTGCTTCCCTCCTGTGATTGCAGTATGCACTTCATAGTATAAATTAAGGAAGAATAATAGGACTTCATATTTATTGAGAACCTAAGATTCTTCCTAAACACCATTTTACTGAATCTGCAAAATAATCTCATGAATCAGGAAAAATATCATCTCCATTTTGTAGATCAAGGACACGAGGCTGCTAGAGGTAAAAGCTTCTCACAGTCATAGACGTGAAGCCAGTTCTGACCCCAGTCTGTCTGCATGCAGACAAAGCTGGAGTTCTTAGCTTCCTCCAGGGTGGCTTCCTATTCGCACGCGAGGCTCTCTACATGGAAGGTCTGTATCACGATCTCTCCTCCCACATGATCCTCAGGGAGTCTACACTTTCCAGTTGCACCCACACCCTGCTGGACCGAGCCTGGGCAGCCAGTCACCACCAATCGCCTCTGAGGGAGGGTTTCTCTGACTTCAGTGGCTGACCGTTCGACAGGGACAAGAATGTAACTGCCAGATACTACCTACCCGGACCAGAAAATGTGATGTTTATGCCTATTTGTCCTTCCCCCAGGACTGTGATGAGCCCAAGGGTATTAGAGATCATTACATATCCTCCACATGTCCCTCCGGCTCAGAGGCAGATCGGGAATCCTGACGTGGTTAGCAGTCTCAAAACACAGTGTGTTTCCCCAGAACATTCCCAAGTGAAAATAAGGCTGGGGAGGCTGAAAGACAGACAGTTACGTAAACACAGCCAGTGGGGGCCTCAGGAACTCTGGGATGGCTGCTTCAGAGGAGGAGCCACAGGCGAATTTAAAACAAAGTCAATGAGCTCATTCTTCAAAGCCCGCTGAGGTTGATCGCAAAGAGAGCAAGATTTGTAGCACTGCGTTAGAATTTCCCCACCCTGTGTCTTGTAAAAAGCGGTAAACAGCCTCACCTGCTTGGACTCCACTGTGAATGTACACTGGTGTATCTACTGGTCATCAGCCACACCAGGAGAGGAGAAATGTGAGCAAATTAAAATCATTCAGAGTCCTCCACCTGTGGGTCGCGACCCCTTTGGGAGTCAAATGACCCTTTCACAGAGGTCGCCCGATTCATAACAGTAGCAAAATGACAGTGATGAAGTAGCAACGATAATGTTACGGTTGGGGGTCACCACACCATGAGGAACTGCATTAAAGGGTCACAGTATTAGGAAGGTTGAGAACCACTGAGCTAAACCCATCTCTTCCACCCAACCAATCACCGTATCTTTCTCGTTTTCCTTTGGCTCTATCGATCAACAGAAACCACTCTGTGGAGCGACCCTGACTCATGGTAACCCCATGGGCATCAAAATAGAACTGTGCACCACAGGATTTCGGGGATGCTTGTTTGTTTGTTTTGCCAGTAAATTGCCAGGCCTTTTTTTCTGATGTATCTCTGGCTAGACTTGAACCATCAACTCTCCAGCCACTAGCCAAACTTGTTAACTGTTTGCACCACCCAGAGACTCCTCTCAGGGAGCAACGCATCTCCTTTCAGGTCTTAAAAATGGGTTCTTCCTCCCCGCCTTCATTCCACGAACCTCATGGCTCTGCCCCACTGCTCCTGTACAACGGTGCAGATATGCTTCTTGTGCCAGGTAAAATTCTGTATTTGGGTGCAATTTTTTCTCTGCAATTGCTCTGTATGAGATCCGCATAGAACCTGATGTGGGCTTGAAGGACCGAGTCCCAGACACATGTCCCCCTTCCCTCTGTGGCTAGTGCTATGAAACGGCAATGAGACGCACTTGATGGATGGATTATTTCTAAATCGCTGTCACTTCAGCAATCTGTGTACACAGATCAAAGTGCCACAGTGAACATGCCAGCGAGTGGGCTGAATCCTCATCTCCAACAGGAGGAGCACCCAACGGACACTTCCTGCAGCCCAAACCGAACAACTGCACCGTAGGTAGAGCTGTCCAAAGGAACACTGTGAAAAATAGATATGCTTTGCACTGTGGGGAGAGCGACAGGGGGAGGGGAGATTGGAGACCATGCAAAAGGGTGAGCCTTCTAAAGAATTATATAAAACTGTATGAGCCAGTGGTTTCCAAATCATCAGAGAAAATAATAGCTTTAATCTCTGCATGCAAAGTTGGTTTCCCCTTCAAAAGAAAACAAATACATTAGATACTTATCTCTGTGTCACTATTTTTTTTAAGTTTTCCCAAATGTATTTCTAGTACATGTTCTGCTTGACATTGACAGATGAGAAAAATATTCAGCTTCTTGACAAAAATACTAATGGGGCAAAAAGTGAATTTTTATTCAATAACAATTTCAACAACAGAATTAAAATTTGCAGCATTACCCACAAGTTCAATCAGTAAGGTAAAGCTCTAAACAAATAAAGTCTTTAGCCTAAGAAACATATCTGAAGCTACAATCACTTTAAAAGGAAGAGAGGAAGGCATGCTCTTCAATGTCAGAACGCTTTCCACCAGTGTGGGAGGACATGCCCAAACCCCAACTGGCCAACGGCAGATCTAAATGCCAAGGCTTTTAGTTTCAGCTACTCCATCACCACATGCAAGGAGCCCTGGTGGCACAGTGTCTTATGCATTGAGCTGCTACCATCAAGGTCAGCAGTTCAAACCCACCAGCCACTCTTCAGGAGAAAGAGGGTCTGCTCCCATAAAGATATGTAATCTCTTGGAAAACCCAAGGGGAAATCCTATTCTCTCCTATAAGGTCACTGCAGGGGCCGTGAATTCTTTAAGTCTCTAATTCACACCATACCCAGGAACTACCTTAGAGGCTTCCAGAGCCTACTGCCACATGGGCACTGCCCTACGAACAACTTTGTGCTGACCAGCAGAGGGTTGTTAGGTACAGAGTTGGCAGTCCCAGGGCACGTGAACGATAGCCGATGTGGAAAGCTTGTGCATGGAGACCAGCAGATGGAAATGCATCAAATGGAGCAGATAATAACAGGCCAGCTCAATGGGCTGAGCTGCAGGCTGTTTTCCTAGCGTGATGGCAGAATTGGACAATGGTGAAAGCCCATGGGTTTGGACTTTTACTGGCCTGGCTGTATGGTCAAGCAGATGGGCATGGAAAACTGGACTATTAAAGAAGACTGTTAGGTGAGGCAAGGGCCTGTGGACATCACTAGGGGACTCTATAGGGCAGATCAGAATGGTGGCTTTCCCACCCCATGGAGAAAGAAAGGCTAAGCCGTGTGTGCGGGAGGCTGGCTTGTGGAGTGAGGTGCCTCTGGACGCTTAATTCGGCAAGTTGAGCTTGCTGACCCAGGGAACTCGCATAAGTAACCTTGGGTTGAGGCTTACAGAGGAGGGCTAAGCCCTTAAGGCACTTCTTAGAAGACCTGACAGAACTTTGTCACATGTTCTGATAAGCCACTCTTCTGTGAGCATTTATCACTGGAATTACAACTTGTACTTCCTTAATAAACCCTTTCATCATGAATCTTCTCTATGAGTTCAGTGTACCACTGCAATGGATATGAGAACACAGAGATACAATAAACTCGGGGCGGGAGGGCAGGGATCACTGCCATCGACTTAAACCCAACTCAAGGCAACCCTGTAGGACAAGGCAGAGATGCCTCTGTGAAATTCCAAGGTAAGAACCCTTTACCGACATAGCAAACCTCACCTTTCTCCCTCGGAGGAGCTGGTGGTAGTGACCTGCCTATCTTGTGGTCTTTCGGATTTCAGCACAAAGCTTAACCACTACAGCACCAGAGGTAAAACCGAGAACATTAATTAAGACGACATAGTCACTATGGGTCAGAATCAACCCAGTGGCAGTGAAAAATAGCTAAGTATACAAACACTAAAATTTTCGATCAATAGCTTTTTTTGAGTATATGTGTAGAAGTAGTTTAATATATTATGCTTTTTCAAATATGCACATACTTATGTCTATATGTGTATATGGCTGTCCCCTATGGCGGCACTACATACGTACCTATGTATGTATATTTGAAAAAGCATAAGGTAACGTTTAGAAACCCGAGTCACCATTTTGTGTCATAGAAGATGCCTGCCACTTTGATACTGAGCTTACTCATTATTTTTCAATATTTTAAATAACATGTGCCCAAGAAAATGAGTCTAATGCTCGGAGAGAATTTCCCCTTAGTCATTGAGTATAAAAATCAAAGTTTAAAGATTAGTCCTCGAGTTTTTTAATCACCATAGACTGATTCTAAAAAAAAAAGTAAAACAAAAAAATCTAATGGCAAGCGTATGAAAAGAATATCATGCTACTTACCGCCTTCTCTCAAATACTCAGTACATTTTTATCACAAGGAATCTATACACACGACACAGAAATTTTTAGAGCGATGAAGGTTATAATGAAGCTAGCTAATGCAAGACAAGCTCTGTGACCAAACAATCAAGCCTCCATACCTTATCTCATCAGTCAAATACCCATAAGCAACACCATCTCTTAATACCTACTGATAACCCTTACAAATAAGGACATAATGAGGGGAAATTAATTTAAAATATTGAAATAATCAATGGACACATTATTGATTCAGAGTATTATTTACATAATTCCAATTTTACAATGTCTGAATCCCAACATGTCTTGTACATTTGAAAGAAAAAGTCTAAAGTCCTCCAACAATAACATGCTGTCCAAAGCCATACTGACATCATGTAGATTTAATTAATAACTACTTGAGATGAAACAGATGATGCAAAGCTTTCTGGGAAAAAGTGAGTCCAATCACTACACACCAAGCGTACTTTAAAATGTCACTTGTCACATTTACAGGCCAAAATGCTACTGGAGTTCTCTCGGCAAGGCCAAGCCGGTGGTGGTGTAATGAATAAGACTCTCACAGAGGTGAACTCATTCCAGAGAAAAAAGTAGCACCCAAAAAAGCAAAAAAAAAAAAAGACTTAAAAATACGGTGTAGACTAACAATGAACAGGGACCCACATGCTCCAAATTAAAGCCCTTTATATGTGTGCCTCTGCTTCCTACATTTTACCTGGCCGGCAAGGGGTTCATACCAGAATTTTCCATTATCCAAATGATTCCTTTGTTTACTTTTCAGAGTGCCTCGCTTAACTCTTTTGGTCACCAGGGCCCTAATTAGCGACAATGATGCCACCAGCTGTGATGGGGATGCCTGAAGGAGTTAAGGATGCTCAGAACTGATCTTGCTTACAGCACGCAGCCAGGTCTAAGGTAGGCTTACCACAGGTGGGGATGGCCATATTGATAATAAATCATATCCATAACATTACAGTTCGTGAGGCCTAACTTCCTGCCCTGAGATCTAGGCCTAAACCCTCACTTAGTGTTTCAGATAGCCAACTTGCCCACAGGAAGAAGCCAAACAAGTTGGGTTAAAAGTGGAAATTGATTGTCCCCTGGGGGTCGCTATGAGTCAGAATAGACGCTAACCATGGGGATTTCAGTTCTTACTAGAGGGAGATAGTTTCATTTTGAAGAGTGCACACAGGCACACTCACATTTCCTAGATAAGTGTAATCTATAAACTAATGAACTTGATTGGAATGCCCACCCCACCCCCTTTTTATGTCCTTTCCCTTTTCATAAGACTGGTGTTTTGTTTTTTTAAGAAAGGGAGGGAAAAAATTCGCTGCTTCCCCAAGCCTAGAGAAGATGGGTTCCATTCGCCAACCCCCACCCCGCCACCACCCAGCACACACCAAAATAGCTAAGAATAAGAATGAGTCGCTGTCAAGTAGAGTCCTCGCCACATGCTAGGCGGTGTTTCATGTGCTTGATATATATGTTAGTTCACTTCATCCTGTCAATAACCAGAAGAGAGGGGTACTCACTGGTCCCCATTTAACAGAAAGGAAGCTGAAGTGCAGAGGTTGAGGAACTAGTCCAAGATCACACAGCTAATTAGCGGCAGGGCTGGGTGTGAGCCCAGACCGCCTGGCTCCAGGGGCAGTGCACAAAACCTGAGGCCACACCGCAAAGACAATAAACAACCCAAGGAGAGTCTGCCTGCTGTGCTCAGCCAGATACTAAGAGAAAAAATTCAGAAAGTGTGTTTCTCACAGTTTCCCATATCAAAAAGGGACATTTGGGAATCCAATGATCCTCCACTCCTGCCTTCACATTTGGCTCTCCTGGGTAAGCGTGGACACGACTAACCTCAAGTTCAGCCATTCACAGAAGACAGGTGAAGGTGTCTGCTTCCAAAAAGATTTACATCCTCAAAATCCTAGAGTCGCTATGGCTTGGCATCAACTTGCCGGCAGTGAGTCTGGTCTGGTAATGACTAAAGCCAAAACTGGGATATCTTTTCACAAACCTGGTTTCACCCATATTCAAAACTAGTATCATGAAGATGTCAAAGAACGTAGGAGACTACAGATGAGGCTAGAGATGAGTACATTTCCAGACTTACAAATAAAAACAGACTAAGAGCACTGACCGGTAAATTAGACCTACACACTCCCGAAAATAAGCACAGCAGTCACTGAACAAAGTAGTTAGGAAGCGCCTCAAGGTGAAAAGAGTCATACAAACTTTTAGAAGAACGTTTTGGAAAAACTCTCAGTTGTCTTGAATAACATCAAGCTAATTTCCCTCTGGGCAAGTTAGCCTTAGGAAATCATTCGAGGCGCTCACAAACATTCATCTGCAAGTTTACTCATTATAAATTTTAGATTGGCTATTTTTAATTTTTATTAAGTGTACAAAGGAAGGAAAATAACTGAATTGATTGCATTTATATAATGTAAGAATTGAAGCTAAATGGCATGGGAAATCATGTTGCATGAAAAGTAACATAAAAAAAACCCACAGAATCTCTTTATATTGATGTATGGCAAATGCCACACCCCCCTCTTTCTATATCTATGAATACATGATCACCCAAGTAATAATTCTCTATGGGAAGCAGGATCCAGTGTGTCCCAAAGTGAGTGGCATGCCCCTGAAGGGTGCTGGAATGATCCAGATACCAACACTTTCTCCTGAATTATGAGTTATAGTACAAACGTTTTTTAATGCCAGGGGCATACTGGAATTTTTTTTCCCCCAAAGGGGGTAATGGGCAAATAAATTTGGGAACCTATGCAGTAGACTACTGTTAGTCTTACTAATTTCCCGTGTTCACAGGTTGTTTTTTTTTTAAACATCATGGCTTTTTAACGTGAATTGTTACTAGTTTTATAATCTGAAGGGGAAAAAAATCTTAAGGAAAAAAGACATCAGACCATGGAGCTTAATTCACAATACTTAAAATTAGAAACAAATCAGTTTTGTTTTCTTCCTGGACACGATGAACAGATTGGTAGAGCAGGAGATTGCAGGTTACACAAGACTGGCGGGTTTCAGCAAGCAGCCTGACAATTGCTCGTGACAGTCTCATAGACACACTGCATAGAGACGTGTGCTCTCTGGTAGGTCAGCATTTGTAGACTTGTTCTTACTCGAAAGGATGCGCCAAAGACAGCAGGTGCACAGATGACTCGCAACACGATAGTACCCCCTTCGGAGCTCTGCCCCTGGCTCCTTCACCTTTGGAGTGGAGCGCAAGCAATCTCTGGGCATCGGCTCCAGACACTCACTTTTCAAACTTACAGCTAGCACAAAGAAGAGTTTGCCGTGTCCACGATGGGGATGATAACCTGGATCCGAACCGCTAAGGTTGACTTGTGACTTGTGTGTTTCAGGTAGAGTTTAGCACTGATCTGAAGCTCTGGGTCTTGCCAACCTAATGGACAGTCTATAGACAGGACTTCCCAAATCTAAACAACTGTTTAGCAAACAAATGGCCGGATTGTGATCCAAGCCATTCTGACAAGGTGAAATGAAACCAAGATGTAGCTAATAAAAGTTAATAAATGGAAGTCATCGATTCTGTTCAATGACAAGTTTGCAAGTTAAAAAATGGAGAAGTATAACTTGCCAACAGTTTTTGTGACACACTGACCATTTGACTAATAAAAGTCAGTGTGATGACATTGGTTTTTTTTCATTGTTTTTTTTTTAATGTAAGGAGGTCTGGGGTACATTGCTGACCTTACTTGAAGGGCATGGAAGGGCGTTCAAGCAAACAAAGTCCAAAAGAAAATGATTAAGGAGGTATAAAATCTGATCAGAGATATTCGAATGAACCAGTACAATTTACCCAACTGGTCACTGAAATTGATCTAACCAAGCCAAAACCTTTACTCTCAAGTCAATGCTGACTCACAGTTCAGAACAGAACTGCGCAACATAGAACTGACCCACAGGGTCTCCAAGGCTGTCAATCTGTACAGAAGCAGGTTGGTGCACGTTTCTCGCACGGAGCCCCTGGTGAATTCAACTCACTGGCCTTGTGGTTGGCAGCAGAAGGCTAAACCACTTCACTAACAGGGCTCCCTCAAGGATCTACCCACTGTTCAAATGTTTCCGCTGTGACGGAGTCAACGGGGGACACAGTTTGTCCTTCAACTGTTTGCCTTCTGTAGGTGTGAAAGGGGAGGCCATGTGTTTGGGGGCACTTGACGTTATAGTGTATCTATCATCTGTCTCCCATTCCACTTATTCATCAAGGTTACCAATGACCTTCAACTTGCCAAATCCAAAAGGCACCTTTCCATTTCAGATTGACAGACACCGACTGCCTCGACACTTTGTCCTGTGCCCTCCTTAAAACACTTTTCTCTCTCAGCCTCCTCAAGCTTGTCTTTATCTCCTGGTTTGTTCAGCCTCTGGGTATCAGAAAGCTGCTCAACTTTGCCTTAGCTCTTCTATTTCTCCCCTCTCTCAACGACTGTATGCTTTTCTGTGGGTTGAAAGAACTTCTAGGTTGGTGAATTTCAAATCGAAATTTCCAGTACAGACCTTTCCTCATACAGTCACAAGTATCTCACAGGTGTGATGCCCCAAGTGGGAGGCCCTGGCTGGTGCGAAGATTTAATGCTCATGGGAGTTAACCAAAAGTTTCGAGGATCCAGACTATGCAGAGGCACTTCCAAAGAAAGCTCTGGTAACCTGCTGCCAAAAACTCCATCACTGAAAGCCCTACACATGACAGGTTCCACTCTGACACACACGGGGTCCCTGCGGGCAGAATTGATCCGACAACCCGGGTTTATGGTTTATGGCAAAATAGAGCTCGCATCGTACCCTTCAACTTGAGTCTGCACCCACTCAGCATGATGTACACAAGGACTCCAGGGGTGACCCTTGCATCATCTTTTGCCCTCACCTGTTGCTTCCAAGTCACCTGTAAGTTCGTTCTACCTCCAACATCCGTGTGCAGTCAGAGCGTTCTCCTCATTGCCACTGCTGCCACCCGCGTCACACCACCGTCGCCTCTCATTCTCCTCAGACCACAACTCTCCGCCACTTCAAACCCTGCAATGACTTCCTCACTGCACGTGGCAAAATACAAAGGTTCTTACAATATGCTCACTGCCATTGAGCCAATGCTGACTCCTAGCGACTCCCTGAGGATGACCAAGACTGTGATTCTTTACAGGAGTAGAAAGTTCAGTCTTTCTCCTGAAGAGCTGCTGGTGGTTTTGAACTGCTGACCATGCGGTTCAAAGCCCAATGCATCACCACTACACCACCTACAACATACATGGGGCTGCAAAACATTGGTGGGGAAATAAAGGTAATGGAATTTCCTCACAAACTTCCTGAAGCCCCAAGTGTGTCAAGACCCGTCAACACCTGCACTCCCTCCAACCTCTTCCAGCATCACTCTCGCCTTTCATGGGCCAAGCTGGCTTGATCTCATTTGATTAAACAATGAGCCCAACGTCTTTCTAAAAACTTCCACAAAACCACTTTACCTCCTGACCACGGGCGACGCTCCTGAAATGAAATCAGTGTAGGCTCCCGCGGGCCGACCTGCCACGCTGGTGGTGGTGAGCACCGCCAGTCATGGCCTTCTCTCCAAGCCGCACAAAACGTGGCCCAGAAACAGGTTGGAAGCTCAAGCCAACCCATTTGTGGTAAACCTAAAGTTCCACTCGTCATTCATCTGTGAGGCTGCTCTGTAAACACACCGGGATCACTTTATTGAGCGTCACAGCAATGAATAATGCAGAGATCTTTACAGAGGCAGGCGGAGAAAAAGTGTCCCGAGTGATTTTGTTACTACAGTGTCTACGCGAAGAATCTCATTACAACCGATGTAGAGGTTGAGCTTCACACCACACAACGGGGAGATCCAGGCAACAATTTTTCCACCTCACTGTGTTTTGGAAGAGTGACTGTCAAGTTGTACCCCTAACTTATCTACCATATAGCAGAGACCTAAACCCCAATCGAAAAGCATTCCATCTATTCGGGTAACCACCTTCATCTCCACTAATCTCCTTTTAATTTTTGTAAAAAGAAAATTTGGCAAATAACTGCTCCTGTTCATATAGTTGCAATGATATTTTATTTTGCCAGCAGATTTAGATGATGTTTGGCTAGATATTATAAAACAGATACATCTAAGCCTATGTAGTCATAAACTTTGACCCTGGGTCCCTTTCATCCAAAAAGAAAATTTCAGGAATAGGGTTAACTTTTTAGCCTTTCAAAAAGCCCAAGAAAATTAAACTCCATTTCACAGGACTCAGGGTTGACAATGTCATGCCCTGTGGCCTTACAAAGGACGAACAGAAATGCAGACTCTGACAACCTACTGGGAAATACCTTCTGGTGTATGTTGCAGATGGCATGTGATTCAGCAGGCTGGGTCACATGGGGTGCTGGAAATGTACCACATGTACATATTCAATACATGTTGTCCTTGTTGTTGTGGTCTTTGAGTCGTAATTGACTCATAGGATCCCTATGGGCAGAAGAACGGAACCACAGGGTTTCCCGGACTGTAATCTTTACCGAAGCAGATTGCCAGTTCCTTCGCCCACGGAGCAGCTGGTGGGTTCGAACTGCCAATCTTCTGGTTAAGCAGGAACATACTTTGACTACTGCACTACCAGGGCTCCTTCAGTATACTCAATTAGTAGATTAAAACAAATAGAGAAGGTTGTTCTTTAAAGATTGTTTAAAATAGCAAAAAGCAAATGGACAATGAAAATTGCCTGTCGGCTATTAGCACTGGGCAACTCTCAGCAGCCACCTGAGGCTGAACGTGTAAACTACAATATATCCGTCAAAGGGAAAAGTAATGCAGCCATTGAAGAAGATTGAGATCACTCTCTACGTGCGAATGAAGAGAAAATTCCCAGATAGATTAAAAAATACAACACGGGGTATGTGTGAATCCTGTCGTAGGGTGCCTTTGAGTAGATACCCACTGACAGAGACCTTCATAGAGTAGAACTGCCCAGTGGGTCTTCCTGGCTGCACCCTTTGGGTAAGTAGAAGTAGACTGCCACACAGCTTCCTTATGAAGCCAACCTGGTGGTGAGCTCACACCGCTGATGTCTTGGTTAGTAGCTGAGCACTGTAATCACTGAGCACAGGGCTCCAATGCCTTAATTAGACAGCAGAAAGGTGAGGTTTTCGCCTTCCTTAAAGACCTCCAGTCTCAGAAACTCACAGGAACAGTACTACTCTCTCCTGGAGGGTCGCCATAGCAGGAACCAATGCCATGGCACGGAGCTTGAGCTTTATATCATTAGAATAACCGGTCCACATGGTGTTTTCTGCAAAGTCTGGAAGCTGCCACTTGTTTCCCTTGGTTGTGGAAAGTGAGTGTCCCTTCCCCGTCTTCACCCGGCAAGCCACAGATCCAACTAAGTGGGTGTGCAATGTCCCAGAAATTTTCTGGGACACTAAGGCCCTGCCCACAGACCATCCACCTCATCTGGGTGATCTTGATGCACAAGGGAAGAGAAGTTTTATTTTGTGTCTTTCTGTTTTAGATCTGGATAGTCCACCTCTGAAATGCTACCTTGAAGGAGAAGCAGCAACAATTGGAGTCATTAAAAAGGATCTTAAAGAAAAATTAGAGTGTTTCCTCCAGTGCTATTTATTACATAATTATTCTATTACAAAAACAGAAACAAACAAAATTTTTTCACCAATGCCCAAGGATCATATTTGTCGTCCTTCCTTGTTACATAAGAACAGAAAGATCAACAAAAAGCCCAAGGGGCTTTCTTTCCCAACACCGGATCCCAGGTTGGCTTAGTTCGAAGTAATAAATAGCTCCTTTAAATAAAATAGGGTCCACAACAAACTATTTGGAACAGATAATATGGAATCTATGTTCACATTTTCTATTGCTGCAGATTGTAGAGCATCTCAACTCTGTCTTGTGATTATTGCAGCCCTGTGGTTTGAGCAGGGAGGGGAGGTAAAATGGAAAGAAAACTCACAGGAAATCATGCATCTCTGTTTTCCTATAATTTCACTCGGAGATTTTAAGCGAGGAGCTTTTCACTAAGTATCAAGTGACCTTTCCAGTTATATAAAAACAGTCCCCACGGTATTTCTGGAGTTCTCAGGTGGTGCAAACAACTAACAGATTTGGCTGATAACAGACAAAGCTGGAAGTTCATGTCTACTTTGAAGTTCTTTGAAAGAAAGTGCTGAAGATTTCCTTCTGTGAAAATGCACTACTTAAAACTCTATGGAGCACAGTATATTTTCTGTGATGTCATGCATGTGGGTCAATAGGAGCTGAAATGGCCTGGACAGCACTGCTTTACAGTGTTGTTCCTTAGTTAAAAGGTCATAACTCAGGTGTACTTTCTAAAGTGTGTCTGTTTTGTCACTCATTCACTTATGTATTGGGGGGTTTGCTAAACGATAATAGAAACAAAGTCAAAAACCTATTTGAAAAAGTCTAACATCTCTGTAGACAACTAACTGTCACTGAGCCGATTCCGACTCATGGTGGCCCTGCTAGCGTGTTCTTAACAGATCATTTCCTCCACTAGAACGGATTTCAAATAGATACTTTAACAACAAGCGGGGCAAAACGGTGACTTCACTTGGGGCTGGGTAGACAAAAATAATTAGTGAAATGAACCAAGACACTGAGCTGTCTGTGGTACTGAAAAATGACACCCAACCCTAAAACAATGTACTGAGATGGGATTTTTAAAAGCTTCCCATCACACCATTTTAATTCAAGCACTTCCGTCCATGACTCCCCTGAACTATCTTATTTTTCCCAAGTTCAGACAAACATTTTGCAAAAGGTCACAATGACTTACTTTCCAAGGTTCTCACGGAAAGGTCGGGGCCCCCTCTGGCTCCGTTAAGCAATTGCAGTGGCCAGAAAGCCAGAGCACTGGCTGTAACCTTTATGTTTCCTGAATGCAGTGGGATTCCAGGCCCTTTTGGGTTTGGGCTTTTTTGTTTGTTTTGTTTTGCTTTTGATACACAGACTAGCTAGCTCTATCAAATCAGCTCAACAGGCTAAAAATGGAGAGAAAAACTACATGCTCAATCCAAGGACATGTTCTGAACGGCATCGGGGTATTTGCATTTAGTTCTTCCTTTCAATGCTTACAAATACATTCAGAATTCCGTACGGTAAACTGATAAACACTTATTAGCTTAAAATATATCATGAAAGAAATACAGCTGCAGCAGGGACATCAATAAGTAAAAAAAGAGACCTTTCATCATTTGTCACGCATAGATCCAGAGCCTGTGCACTTGGCTTCTCCAAGCTTCCCTTGGATTATTTGGATTATTATTAATTTATCCTTGGATAAATTGGGCCACCCCTTAATTTTTTTTTTAATCCTGGATTCTAACTCAGTGTTTCCACTTGTATTTGGTCCTTCTCCATTTTATGTAACAAAAGTATCTCAGATGAGATGTTAGAGCATTGACTTGAGGAAGAAATCCTCCTAGATAAAACTGTCCAAAGAAACTATTTTACTCAATCATCTATTTTGAAATTATCTGAACGGTGGTAAGGGTAACAGAAAGTAGGCCTTTTTTAATGAAGCAAATAACATTTTGTGGTATTGCTGAGTAACACAGTATCACAGTACTTGTTTGTCTTTGAGAGTCAATTTGTGTCCATAATTTCTCCCCCCATACTATGCACGCTCTAATCAACATATCAATACACTTGTGTAACAGAAAATTTTCCTCAAAATCAGTCAATCAGTGGAATTCTCCCAAGTATGGAGTTGCCTATAAAAATGTGATTCAAGATATTTTTTAGCTTCTATGAGTTTAAAGATTTCAAAAATGATATAAAAATTTATGGGACATAATCAACATTGGATGGCACCTCTTAGATCAGCAGTTTTCAACCTGTGGATCGCAACCCCTTGGGGGGTCCAACGACCCTTTCACAGGGGTCACCTAATTCATAACAATAGCAAAATTACAGTTATGACTAGCAATGAAAATAATTTTATGGTAGGGCGGGTTACCACAAAATGAGGAACTGTATTAAAGGGTCATGGCATTAGGAAGGTTGAGAACTACTGTCTTAGATTAATATGTATAATTTCAAAATTTCCCAATAATTATATTTTAAGCTGGTATTATGAGTTAGGTAAACTCAACAAATGATCTGCATTTTATTTACACTTCTCCATTGCATTCCTCCCAATGCACTATCATGATTTCTATTCCAATTTCTCCCCTTTTCCATTCCTCTTTCTTTCCTACCCCTCTAAACTTTGTCGGTGGGTAACTGCTGTCCTTCAGATCTTACATGGTTGATTTTTTTTACCACGAGGGTAGGTTCCATTCAACGCGTGAAGGGGGACTAAGGAGTCCTATCTGTCTCTTTCTGACCAGCAAACCTGATCTCTCTTATTTCACACAACCTCCCAATACTATTTTTTAAATTGGTGTTTTCAAAAAGACACTTTTAGCCTTAATATTAAGCACTGACTTTCCCTGTGAACAATTTTTATAGTTGTGTGCTTTTCAGAAGAAACAGAGAAGAAATAAGAAAGCTGATATTTATTTTAAAACAAACAGGAACAGCAAGTTCTCACATCCCATAGTGGATGCAGTAAAAATCACTGTTATTTTTAAGTTAATTAATAATTTAGAGATATATATTTGAAGAATCCAGAAAAATCTTTTAAGTATACCTTGCTCCATATTGTAAACTTTTCAATCTAGAGAGGGACAGAGAATTGCCTGTAGTTGGTGTATTTGGGCAATCAGTAGCAGAGTGCAGCGGAGAGTATTCTGAGTGGATGAGGTCTGGTCGCAGCTCTACCACTGTCTAACGTGTGATTGTAGCAAGCTGCTCACTGCTGCAATGTTAGCTTCTGCTTCTGTAAACTGAGTCAAGGGACAAGAAGACCGGTTTTGGTTTTTTGGGCTCTAACTGTGCACCACTCACGTCAAAATGAGAGGGTACACTCACAATGTTGGCAACATTCCATGGCCACTGCAAAAGCTTTCAAACAATCGCTAAAGCCCCAGATCACTAATAATAGATTAAAGATGAACCTATGTAGATTATTTTTTAAGTAAAAATGTGCTTTCCATTTTTAAGTGCCGTTTTATTACTTATTTTTGAATATTTCCACCTTTACTAAATCTCACGCCTAACTCCACTTCTCCAAAAACATGCTTTTCAAAGTTTGGGGTTTTTTTGAAAATTGGAGATACAGTAATCCTTTCTTCCTTGTTTGTGTATATTTTGCTTGAGAAATAACTAAAATGGACTTTCTTCCATATTTAGTATGTGTTGGTTAATTAATTTAATTTTAAATTAATTTAATATATAATCAGTACTAAATTATTTAAATGGCAAGTCTATACTAAATTATTTAAATGACTAGTCTTAAATTCAAAGGCAACTCTTAAAGGAAAGAGCGCTAAGTTTGAGGGATTAATTACCCCATTATATGTCTAGCAACCGCTCAAAAAGAATCAGAAAATCCATATGTGGGTAAGTCCTAAGCTAGAAAATCACTATCTCTGTAGTTTAATAAAACGCCAGTGGTTTCTAATTCACAAACCATAGTCTTCCTTTGACAAAAGGCTACATAGCACAGGAAAAGTGACCAGATGACCAGGTATTGTATACAGAAAACTCTGGTATTTTTGACAATAGCCAAATCTAATAGCACCCAGCTATACTTAAGGGAAACATGTGTTTTCATAACAAGGTAGCACATAAGGACAGTGGCCTTTTCTATTAAATGGCAATAAAAATCAAATTAATTATGGTAGCCACGTATCTTTTAAATCATGGTAGATGCTAAATTTACAATACTTTTTTTAGATTACTAGGGAAGGGTTAGACTTTCACATGCTTTATGTATAAAAAGTAGTAACACTACGAACTTATTTTCTTCTCTATGCTCCATTATGGAAGATTACATAGATGGGCACAATTTGCCTTACAGAATAAGGTTACTGTTGTCTGGTTTAAGGAAATCCAACGTTGTTCAGAGAATGGGCCAGCGGGGTCCAGTGCGTCTTACATGTGTGAGAATTTGAACCCTGAATATAATACTGGGCTGTATACAGATGAAAAGGTTTAACAAAAACATCCCAGAAACGACTGCACGTTTACATTCTACATTGTTGCTTTTCAACATCTTGAAGAGCCTGTAAATTTGCTCCCCAAAATAAAACATTTGTCTTCTATAACCTCAAGTAAGCGCATGAAAGCTTGAAAAAACGCGGCAGCTGCCCAGCGCTTCTCCAGGCTGCCTGCAGGACTTGGTCATTCATAAACAGCAGAAGCTTAGTTACCTGTATTTCCCTGGCGTGGTACACGATGATCAGACCGAGCAGGATGATCGTGGAGAGACTGATAAGGCATTTCAGAGCTAAGGAATACAGCGACGCCTGCAACACAGTCAGACAAGCAATTTTCAGGAAGACACCAAGTGTTTCTCAGCCACCTTCCAGGGGTCAGGCGGGCTCCCTGAGACCCAGGATGGGGTCTGGGGAGCCTGGGACTTAGCAGAGGGCCCCATCATATCACCTCGCCCCAGGGAGAAGCCAGAGGAGACGAGGTAGGGCTGGAAGGCACATTGCCTGCCGGCCAGGACCGCCCCAGCAGACAGAAGCGCCGCGCTGCCTGGGTCGCGGAACCGAAGAGGAAAAGTTACTGTACAGTTCTAAACGCTGTTAGTGGACAGCGTCCTCCCAGTAAATCCAAACTACCATGGAGGAATGGAGGTTGCTTCTCCCACCCGTCCCTGGACCACTTATTTAATGTGCCAGAACACGGTGGCCACCCTTATCTGCCTGCATCACTTGGGCTGCCAGGCGAAAATAAATACATAAAAAAGAAATTTGAAAGGTTCCCGTCTGGAGTTGCCTTGCAGACTCCGGGTGCGCCACGAAGCTGCTCCCGCGAACTCCTTGGGCACCCCTGACTGTCCAGGGGTGGCCCCCGGGAGGGTAAGTTCCCGCCACGTTCCGCTCAAACGACCCGTGCAGGGCTCTGTGGACCTGGAAGGGTGGGCACAGGCTGAAGCTCCTACCTTGTCGTAGGCGCCCCACGACAGCTCGGTCTCGATGACCATGACCACGATGCCGAACATGCCGAAGATGAGCGCGTAGTCGCTGAGCCGCTTGCGCTTCTCGAAGAGGGCGCGCCGGTGGCCCAGTTTGTAGCCGATGTTCTGGTTCTTCTTTTTGCTGGACTTGGTGCCACTGCTGCTGCCATGCCCGCTGCCGCCACCGCCGCCGCCGCCGCCACCTCCGCCGGTGCTGCCGCCGCCGCCGGCGGCTCCGTAGAGCGCCAGGTTGTTGGAGTTGTTGTGCTCAGGCTTGGACACCACAATCTCTGGGGCTGCGGACGAGGCGGCGGCGGCGGCTGCAGACGGGGAGGACGCGCCGCCGCCTCCCCCGACGGACGCAGGCGGTTGCAGGGGCTGCGCCTCCGAGTCCATCTCGTGGAGGTTCCGGCGGGACGAGCTTAAGTTGCTGAGCGGGCGCATGACGCCCCCGTTGTACCTGCAGCTGCTCATGGCTATTTCGGTGAAGGGGTTGCTCTCGCGGCGCGCCTGGGGCTGGTGGTGCTGGTGGTGCGCCGGGTGCGGGTGGTGGTGGTGGTGGTGGTGGTGGTGCGGGAGCGGCGGCCCGGAGCCCAGGCTGCCCAGGCTGCCCGTAGGACTGGCGGCCGGCTGCAGGCTGTGGCACTGGCGGTACTGGGCGGCGGACGCGGGCTGCTGCGCGGGCTGCTGCCGGAGCGCACTGGCATGGCTGGACGGCGTCAGCTCGCTCACATTGAGCTGGCTGCCCCGGCGCGACGAGCAGCAGCAGCAGCACGACGACCCCGACAGCGGAGAGGAGGTGCGAGTCCGGAAGGCGCCGCCGGGCGAGGAGGTGCGGAGCAGCAAGGACAGGTTATCCCCCGCCCCCGCCGCCAGGGCACCGGAGGAGGCGCAGCTGTTGCACCGGAGGCACGGGCTGCTCCCGCCGCTGCCGAGCTGCTGGTGCGCGAGGTGCGGGTGGTGGGGCTGGGGCGGGAGCGGCGCGAAGGGCGGGCACGGCTTGTCTTGGCTCGGCGGCGGCTGCTGCTGGCAATGCAGGTGTGCGGCGCGCGGCGGCGGCGGCTGCTCGGGAAAGAAGCCGCGCTGGAACTGCAATGGGGTTTCCATGTCCGGGCTGTTAAAGCTGCAGGGCGACCAGGCGGTGGTGCACCCTGCGCAATGCGTTATGGTCGGGAGCGGGGACGCGTGCTGCTGGTGCGAGGAAGGGCCCATGCCGGCTCCGGTAGAATCCAGGCGGCGAGTCCGATTGGTCGGGCGCACCAAAACAATGGGCATGACATCACCTGCGGGGACCGAGACTGAGTTTGCGGCGCGCGGCTTCGGGGAGCGTGTGCGGGAGAGCGCTGGGGAGGGGGGCATCTGCAAAAGGAAACCCCTGGGGGCGCAGGCCCCGCTGGTGGAGGGCAAGGGTGTGGGCTCCGCCTGCTGCCCTGGGGCACCACTGAGCATTACCCGGGGAGGGGAGTCCCCAGGCAATACAGCCGAGGTGGGCACCCTTCGCTCCCAAGGTGCCCCCTCCACCTCCTACTAGTGCCGGTCGGCCGCGCATCCCCGATCACCTGCCCTGGACACTGCAGCACGTCGGGCCACTCAGGCCGTGGGTCTGGCGCGAGCACAGTGCCGACTCCTGTCTCCGCACCCACGAAGCCAGGGCTGCAAAACAGCCACTCTCGCGCCCCACGCCCACCTCGCCCCCGTTGCCCGGCTGAGAGAGGGCTGCAGGCTGCTTGCCAAGCATCTGCAGCGGGGTGGGAGGGGTGGCTTTGGGGATTAAAAGTTTGACAAATGGCTTCACTGGGGTAGTAGGGCCAGGGGACCTCCCCAAAGTCTGCACCCCAGCTTGGTTGCTGTGGGAAGACGGGATGAACAGCTCCTTGATCAGCGCCCACCACCGCCAGGCTCCCAAACCCCCAATCCAGGCTGCTGCGCGACGCTGGCGCGAGCGCTGGTGCGCTGCGCTGTGGCGCGGAGAGGGTTAACCGCCTCTGCACCAGGGCTGTGGGAGGGTGGGGGCGGGGACGGAGGAGGGGATCCCCACCGCCCGCGGGAGGAGCTGCGGCGGGCTTCCCCAGTTCCCTCGGCGGGGGCGGAGGGCTTTCCCCACCGCCTCCCGCTCACATTGGCGCTTTCTGCGGAACATGAGGGGCTGGCGCCCCCGGCTGCCCGGTCCGGAGCCGCTGCTTGCAGGTCCTCCGGCCTTCCGAGTGGCTGCGTCCGCGTGCTGCTGCTGTCGCTGCAAAGCCGAGCTTCGGAGGGTCTAGGGGCGCCTGGGCGGCAGCGGGCCGCCAGCTCCTCTTCGGTCGCTCTTCCTCCTCCGCACCTGCAACCCGGACACAAAGCGCAGGCGGATCACAAATGCGCGAACACTGGCCGCGTTCTTCGCTAGCCCTGGCTGCGGTGGCGGGTGGGAGAGGGGCCTGGGAGAGTGGGGTCACACGGGTAGTCACAGGCTCGCTGGGAAATTATTAATGATGAAAATGGGCTGAGTAATCTTGCAAGGGGACAATGCAGGACTGTTGCGAGAGTCAGGGTAGTAATGATTATGTATCGATTTACTCACTAATAAACCAATGAAAATTAAATGTTATGTCCTACACATTGCCGATGACAAGTTTTTCTATTAGGTGATATACCACTACAAATCGATAGGGGACCCGTTCCTGGGTTCTTTGTTGCTGCACCATCTTGTCTTTATCCTGTGTATTTCTTTGTGAATGGAACCCCCCCCCCCCATTCCACCCACCCAAATAAAGATGGATTGGTCCACTGAATGCTTATTTCCATTTCTAATTGTGATTTTGAAGCAGGATTTTTCTATAATAGAGATTATTGTAATGGCTTACTTAAAGAAATTAAAGTGAAAACAGATCACCTTCATTAGGTAACTGGAATTCTCGACTGGATCCAATTTCTTGATATTCTACTCGGCCACTGCCCTGGAGTTGCTTACCTGGTACCTGCTTGTAAGTGTGTGGGCCTGCGCCTGCGGATCTGTATTTGTTTTCAATGCCAGGAAGTGAATAATTCATTTTAGGATATCTGTGGGACATGTGTTAAGCACTTTTATTTATGTTTGTGCATGCAAATAAAACCAAAGGAAAAAACAGGGAAGGGTTGTTTTTAACCCCGTAGAGCTCAAGTTTGAAATAAATGTTGTCAGAATTTGCTTTTCTCAATGGTCTGGTTGAGCATAAAATTTCAGTGGCTAAAAATCTGCGATAGCAGTTTTTTTTACGTTTGATTAATAGTAATATGCTCCCAGGTTGCTTAAATGTTACATTGTATTATGTAAAATGGAAATTCTTTCAAAATCAAATTTTTGCTGACAAAAATAAAATAGCTCGATTAAAGTTTGTGAGGTAATAGGTCAGCATCTAAATGGATGACTCCACCATTTTCATCTTCACAACGGGCTATGATTTTTGTCTTGCAGCTCCAAATTGCCAGCTTACCAGAGCTTGTTCAGAATCACTCACTGGCTGACCAAATCTCTAGGCCCGTGGAGCAGAGTTCGGACAAGCTGTGCAGTGATCGTGGCTACTGCACAATTCTCCTGGGTATTTGATTTTAAAATAAAGTTTCCAATTAAGAACGGTTATTCACCTTGGTATCTGAAATGAAATCCAACTCAAGCATGAAATTCGCCAAGCATTGTTTTTCCTTTCCAGTAAAGTTCACAACCTTCTTCCAGTTTCTCTGTGTTGGAGTTAAAATATCTGATTTGTCCATACAGATATAAATATGTCAGAGAAATGTGTCCATAGCAGAGTAGTACTCTCATTCGGTTTTCATAAATTTAAGTGAAAGACTACATAGACTCTCTCCTAAATATCGTAATAGCTGTTAGCATCATTAAGTTAAATACAAGGTTCTAGAGTTACTAACATGTCCAGATGTAAGAGCTGGCGTCTTTATCAAACACACTGTTGCAAACTGCTAACCCAGGGCTTGAAAGAGGCTCCAGAAACAAAAGGAAATTAAGTGTCGTGTTATTTTGCCATCTAAAACTGTGCCTTAATATTGGCTCGATGGCATGATTGGTGCCTTTAATGTGCTTAGTCCAAGAATCCTCCAGAAATGGCGTTCACTGTGATTTCCGGGAGAAGTGCATGATGCTTCCTCTGCTCTCCAAGGAGGGCCCCCAGAAGGAGGAGATGCACAAGATCTAGAAGCAAATAAAAATCTGATCCACATCACAAACATGAGACCAGAACACCAAAACTTACCACGGCCAATATTGTGAAAGGGTAGCAGGACAATTTAATAATTAGAAAATGATTATTGGAGAGCGAGGACATCAAGCCAATGGCACATTTATTACCCGTCTTTTAGGAAATCAACTGATCACACGCACCCAGAAAGCAGCTTGTTAAGAACTATCTGAATCTTGGGGGGCAGGGGGGGGGACAGTGCCAACACTGAGTATTTTAAAATGAAAAACCTCAAGATACCCCAGCAATGTTGGGTTTCATTTCTACTCTGAGTCGTCATAACTTCATTGTTCAGATCAGCTTACGCTATTGGATCATGACAGAGACCCACTGAAAAAGCTGTTTTCATAATTCCTCTTTTCTCAATACATGTACGATTAGGAAGTGAATGTTTACCTTATAGATAGCTTTTTAAACTATGTGCACAATAATTTCACTTTTTTCCTTTCTAAGAGGGAAAGAGTCATGAAAATACGAGGTTACACAGAGTCACTGTTCTCCCGAGGGGAAATGCTCTGTACAGTCATTGCCGTATGTGAGAGTAAAGAGAGAAAGAGTGAGGGTTGGCATGACAAACAAGTTGAAAGAAAGGACACAAAACAAGGGCAAGGGATCACCAGAAATTAACTTTCAGAAAATTGCATTTCCTTCTTTTTCTTCCATTAAGAAAAGTAAGTGCTGGAATTTCCCTAGTTTAACACCAGAGGTCATACTCATCCACAAAATGCATTTCAAATCTAATCAATTTAATCCTTTATTTCCAGTACCATTTTAAAGCATCCGTATCACCAGGGTTTTCCTTATGGCCCAGAGTAATTGCTCTCCTGTATTTCATTTATTTCAAGTTTGCAAACACGCACAGCCGCACAACACTTCCACAAACTCACTTAATAAGTCTTAAGAATGGCTTTCCAGAGACTTGAGGCAAGTGCTTCAAGTTGTTGGTACCCTTGAATAAAAGTCTTTATGTTACTCATAGTTAAGCTTGCCATTGTTTATCATTCTTTGTCCTCAAGAATCCCTTGACGTTACTCTCGCTCTCTCTTTGGGCTTGTTTAGAAGCAGACACTTGTGAGTAGTTTGGGAATAGTTGCAAACTCATGGAAAGCAGGTGCCTCAGGCATCCCTAACCTGGCTTCCCTCCTTCAATGGCCTAAAGGACTCTCAAGTGGCCCACAAAATAAATGCTTCTTTGCTAAGATTCACTCTTTCTAATGACCTGGAGGGTTAAATCAGTCGGTGGTACCATGCACAGATGCCAGGGCGAGAGACAGCCTCTCTGACCATTTTCCTCAGCTGTTATAACAAGTGACCACCAGGAGAACAGCAGAGCTGTTTGCCTGCTACACAAGCAAGGCCATGCTTCCTGACCCTTAACAACTACAAGGTCACAATGACACCATTAGTCTCAAGCCACATAGTAACATAACTTCTTAAGGAATGTACTCTATTAGAAGAAAGCATTAGAACCACGATCAGATATTTAAGCGCCAGCACTATAAAGTATCAAGACTTCAGTGAGCTTATTGATGATAGTCTTGTGAATTTTTAGCACCATCTATCTCTATTATTCAGAGACTAATTATCATGTCGGGCCTTATCCGTGAACTTCATTAATTTCAACATTTTTTCTCTGTTCTCATCTTTGTCTCCTATGATTTCTGAACTAATTAGCATATCCTTGAAAATCTCTGAAGTTCCTATGAAAAAGGTGGAACTCATACCAATTTTTCTACTAGAATTCTCCTTGTGTTACATAATTAAATAGGCGAATGGACTTAAAATATTGACGATGAGCTATCTTTTGAAGGTGACATGGACTACATGAACACATCCCTTAGCAGCCAGAGGCACACGTCCCTGTGTAGAAAGTCATTAAAAACAAAAGCAAAACCAAAAAGCATAAATTCTATGTTTTTAAATATAGACCATACATTCTAGTTTAGAAAGGAATGTCACAGTGAAGGTTGAATTATCATCTCCATTTTAATAAAAGAGCAATGTCTGAGGCGCTGGGGGGCAGACTTCAGTCTTCTGTGTCTGCTATGAAAAACTTAGCAGTGAGAAAATTATCTACTGGCTCCTCTGATCACAGCAGTAGAGGGTGGGCCGGAGAGGCGATCAGTGTCCCTTGCAGCCCCATGGACATTTGGTCGCTACCTTGTTTGGGCTTCATTGAACTTCATTTGATCAATAGAACCATGTGTCGGGTAGGACACAAAGCACTATGAAGGCGCAGTTCTGTGTGCCTGCGGATCATATATGAGTGCCTAAGTAACAGGATTTAAAAAACAAGCCAAACACAGGGCCTGGAGTAGTCGGCCTGTGTTGCTGCCAGCTGGGGTATTCCTTAGATGGGACATCACCCATAGTACAAGACGAAAGTCAATAAAGACTAGTTATCTGTGCTAAGAAAGGCCATTTTGTCTAGTTTTATACAGCAAAGGAGATGCATGCTCAAACATCTTGCCCAGCAGCTGAGAGGAAGGTAATTGCAATCTTACATGACATTGTTGCTGGCAGCACTATGGGCTATTCTGCCTTTGTGCTATAAGGTGAGCAACCCAGTGTGTGTGTGGGGGGGGGGAGGGGGGGACTACACACTACAAAGAGAGAGAGAAAACCATGTGCCTCTCATTTGAGGTAAAGGCTCCATGGAACTGGAGCCAAAGGTACCACCCCTAAATATGAAATGTAAGCCTTCCACTCAGTGACCCCAATTCTAGGCTACTCGTTCAGTGTCAAAACACGATAGGCTTTAAAAGTCCTCCAACATTTATTTGTTTTCCCTCTGAGAATGTGATGCATTTCCCCCAACATTCCAGTTTCCTTTCTTACAGGGTCAGGGCACATGATACATTAGTACTTTTCTCCTGCTCAGCCAGACCCATTGTCATGTAATCGATTTCAACACATAGACATCCTATAGGAAAACCCTGGCCCCACTGCGTTTCCAATGCTGTAAACGCTACAGAAGTTGATGAAAACCTCTTTCTCCCATGGAGATTCACACCACCAACCTACTGTTGGCAATTGAGTACTTTAACCACAGTGCCACCAGGGCACCTTTTCCTGATCACAGCAGTGTTATTCATCAATCCACTTACGTCTTCCAATTTAACTGCCTCTTTCAATATAGACTCGGGGAGTGTATCATCTCTTATCTATGATCTAAGTTATACTGCTGTATTATACTGCTGTGTTAGAAATGCCATTCGGTGGATAGCTTTAACAAACAAAAGTTTATTCTCTCATGGTTCAAGAGACTAGAAGTTCAAATTCAGGGCACCAGTTAAGGAGAAGCTCTCTCTGTGTTGTTCTAAGGAAAGGTCCTTGTCTTGAGGATACTTGCAGGGAAAGGCCTACCATTTCTTGGAGATCTTTGTAAGCTTCCGCATCAATCTTCCCCTAGGAGGCTCTTAGCTCAGTGGCCCCACATCCAGAGGAGACATTTTGTTCCCACACTTTGGTGGTAGGTAGGTCCCTCTGATCTGCTTGTTACAGTTAGAAAGAGATTGACACAAATACAATCTAATCATGTAGACTGTATCCTGCCTTTTTGACACAACTGTCTCTAATCCCACCCCATTGCAACCCCACTCACTCGCCCACCCACTCACTCACTCACCTACCCACCCACTCTCTCTCTCACTCACTCAACCCACCCACTCTCTCTCTCACTGACTCACTCACCCACCCACTCTCTCTCATTCACTCACTCACCCACCCACCCACCCACACTCACTCACTCACCCACACTCACTGTGATTGAGTCCATCCTGAAGACAAAAGATATTCTCACAGACACAAATACTGTGAAAATGTTTTGCTAGCATATCCGCCTTAAAGAATTACTAAATAAAGTTATTCCGGCAGCAAGTAATATCAGACAATGCTTCCAATCCACATGGTGAAACATAACAAGTAAATTCAACATGATTTTTTTTTTCAACATGAAATCTGGATTCGTTTCTGAACCAGAAAATATCACCTAGTAGGAAGACTGATGAAACTCAGGTAAAACGTACAGCTTGGCTAATAGAACTATTTCACGTTTTATCCTGTTTGGTGTGTTTCAAACGAGCTGGCCCCATGGTGGCACAGTGAGCAAGGGGCTGAGCTCCCCTGTCAGAGGTCTGCCTCAAACCACCACCTCCTTGGCAGAAGAAAGGCCTAGCAGTGGGCTGGCATAAAGGCGGACAGCGCTGCAAGCCCAGCAGGAAGGGCTGCTGGAGAACCGGAAGGGGCAGCGCTGCTCTCACCTAGAATCGATGTGGTTCAGTGACAGCAGGTTTCGTTTGGTTTTCCTCTCAAAACGGATCTCGCTGTCACCGAGTCACATGTAATTATGTAGCTAATTCCACCTTTTCTCCTTCTCCTAATACATTTAAAAAGAATTTGCACAAAACAATGTGGGCATAATTACATTGTTTGGTTTATAACACATAGAGATGCAAGATATTTGACACTTCCCGCAAGACTAGGGGTAGGGTAAAGCTGTATTGGACTAGGGATTTAGCCTGGACGGAAACGCAGTACCACAGAGAGAAGTTACAAGAACCTTAACTAGTCAATATAGAAGGTTAACATAAGGAACTCTTTCCTTAGCTTGTCTAAACTAATAAGCAGTTTACAGAAATTATTTTAATAATGTACTATTTTGTTTATATCACATATAAAAGCCTGGGTGATCTACTTCTGAAAAAACAACCAGGCAAGAAGAACCCTTTGAGTCTTAATTGGTGAGTCCGGTGGCTCCAAGCTGGGGCAGACTCAACAGCAGTCACCAATAGCCGTGTAGAGCACACAGAGATGTGCCAATATCAGATGGAACCATGTCCAGCGCATAGAGATGTAGCAATAATAGTACAAAATTGCATTAGAGCATAAACCTATGGTCGTTAGGATTATCAGTTCAATATTCCATTGGAATTCCATTGGTATTAATCAGAACTAGGTTATGATAAGTTAATGTGTATATTATAAGCCACAGAGAAACAACTAAGAAAACAACACAAAAAGTGCGGTGAAGAAAAGCATTAGAGGAATCAAAATGCTACACTAAGAAATACTGGTTTCACTGACGAATTCTACAAAATCCTAAAACTCCTTGCCATCTCGTCTATTCCCGCTTACAGTACCCTCGGGAGAAAGAGTAGAGCTGCTGTATACAGTTTCCAAGAGTGTAATCTTCGCAGAAGCTCAATGCCATCCATTTCCCTTCAAGCTGGCTGGTGAGTTTGGACACTTAAATCACTGTGACACCAGGGATCCTGGTGAATTGTACAAAAGGTTTACAGACTGATTAACAAAACTTCTTCACAAACTCTTCCAAAACCCAAACGAGGACGCACTCTATCTGACTCATTTTAGAGGGTCAGGATTAATATTATACTCAAATCAGGTAAAATATATGCCCTTGATCATTGATTAATTTCGCTCTTCTATAACCTTTTCACTGAAGAGACATATACTTAGAATATTGTGGAAGACGTTGTACTGTTTCGGAGGTTTCCAGTGGCAGTGAGGGAAGCGTATACTCTCAGTCTTGAGAGCTGGCAGCAGAGATTTTTACTACATGTGGTCTGGCTGATTGAAGTAGCATCTGAGGGGACTCAGCTGTCAAGAAGGGCTAGCACAGAGCAAGCATTGTGCGGATGGCGGGGATAGAATGATATTTACAGGTGTCTGTAGCACCAGGATCAGACTCACATCAGGGCTCACTTCAAGAGACGCCAGGGGAAGGAAATGAGAGGGGACATTTTGAATTCTAAACCAACAGCAGAAAAGTGTCTTATGGAGAGTATTTTTGGGATCCTCAAGAGGACATATAATTTGAGAAGTACAAAGCTTTTTATCATCTCCCATCCCCCCCCAAAATTAATTTGATCAGAAAGATTTTTGTTTGTACATTAAGCTAATATAAAGGGTATGCTTTTTTTATAAATCTTTTTATTGGGGCTCATAAGGCTCTTATAAAACCAATTTGTTATTTTACTAAGAATATAAAATATATTTAAGTCATCCTATCAATTAAAATCCCTAAACACTACAGAAAAGTGGCAGTACAGGTGTACTGCAACCAAGTCGATCACAATCCACAGCAGCACATCCCTGCTCAAACTTGCGAGTGCCCTGATCAAAAATGGCAGCTAACCAAGTGCTTTGAATGTGAGTTGCTCCCCTGTAGTCCACCAACAATCCAATCTTATGCACTTGACTCCTAGGTCTTGTCTGAGTCTCCCGCTCCAGGGCTTCAACTGATCGTTTTTTCCCATTCCAAGTACCATGCAGAATTTGCCACATGGGAAAACTTCATATCTATTCCTATTTGCTTGAATGGTGTGTTAGTCTGGGTTGACTAGAGAAACAAATCCAGAGACACTTGTATAAGTACAAGAAAGACCTTTGTATCAAAGAGTAACTGTATATTAAGAAAACATCACAGACAAGTTCAGATCAAGCCCACAAGTCTGATATTAGCCTGTAATTCCAACACTAGTCCATAATTTCCTCTTCAAACTCATGCAGTGCATACAAGGATGCAAAACACAGGAAGATCACAGGCCATTGGGTGCAAAATGGCCATGGAATATCTTTTTTTAAACCCAAAGGAGAGATTGTCCAGGATTCCCATGTTTGTAAACAGGGAGTGTGTGTTAGTCTGGGTTGACTAGAGAAACAAATTCATAGAATTTCATATGTGTATAAGAAAGAGTTTTATATAAAAGAGCAATTGTATATTGAGGAAACAGCCCAGCCCAGCCCAGATCAAGTCCGTAAGTCCAATATTAGCCCATATGTCTGATACCAGTCTATAAATTCCTCTTCAAACTCATGCAACACATGCAATGACACTGAATTCAGGAAGATCACAGGCCAGTGGGTGAAAAGTTTTGTAGATCCAGTGGCAATGGAAGCATCTCAATGCTGGCATGGCTCTGGCTCCAAAACAATGTCTCCATGTGTCTTGTCAATGGCAGGAAAGGGAAGGCAGACAGAGAGTCTGGCCTCCAGTGAGCTATTTATCTCCATTGTGCCTCCAAATGAGGTCATCAAGCTGCAACATGATTGACAGGCTAGACTCCACCCCCTTCCCTCAAATTGACGAGATTATGTAACTGCCTCGAAGTACTTGTAAAGGATAGTATTAAAATAGAGGATGTTTACATCAGGTCACAGCATAGAGGACAACCACACAATACTGAATATTGTGGCCTAGTCAAGTTAACAAATGTTATTTGCCTACAGAATTCAAACCACATTAGAATGTCATTTTCCTCCTTAGACTGCCAGATTGTTAGCCTTGTGGATTAGAATTCTAATCATAAAAGATGAGAAGTTAGTCTTATAGATTCAAAGAAAGCAGAGATGAGCACTTCATTTCACCTTAGATTTTCTCCTTACAAGTAGCTGAAACAATATCTTACTTCTCATACATTAAATTGAAAGCATTTAAGATGCTCTCATGAACCTTTGTGATATTTTACCCTTTTTATTCTTCCAGGTGTAAAAGGGACCTTGGTTTAGTAGTCATCTTGTTTTGGCAGGATCTTGGTTCAAGAGAAGTCAAGGAGGAATAGAGGGGCAAAGTTTTCAGATAATTAACAAGATAGGCTCCAATTGTCAGGAGATAGAAGAGGAAGCAGGTAAAAAGAGGAAACAGTAATTCACACTTACACATAGCAATGGATGGGGCATAGATTGTGTCCACAAGAAGTTCTAAGTACAAGGCATGTTAATTGTGAATTAATACTCATTCAATTTCTAAATACTTGAGCAATTGCCTAAAATTAATGTTTAGAAAAGCCTTTCTACGTCTTCTTTGTGTAGCTAACCCAACAAATCCCTGAAAATATTCCAACTCACTTATTGTTGGAAGCAAAATTACTGGTGTTGAAAATTCAAGGAAACATAATTTTATGATCCTAAGATGAAGGCTGTTTTTCTATGCACTTGACTAAACCCAATGTGACAGGTAGGTTTGTTGTGCCAACCTGGCCAATGAACACATGTGAGATTAGTTGAAGGGCGGAGAGATAAATGGCTCGGGAGCCTTGCCTCTCTTTCTTTTGCTCTTTGATCATCAGACCAGTGTGCGGCTGCCTTGCTTGTTCTGTGCCTCAATTTTCAAGCTACACTACCTGTGGGACACCTAACTCATGAACTGTGTCGCTGTAATTTGAGGTTTCTTCAAGACCTGCTTCGCCACACTATTGGAATTTACATTTCTTGAGTTGGAGACTGTCGGACCCTGTCATCTGGCTGGCTGTTGGTGACCTGCCTTGCTATTTGCTGCCTGTGCCCGGATAACCTGAATTGCTCTACAGAGGACTACCTGGCGGCCCTCAAGACTTGAAGAACTGCCAGTGTCTCACAATTGTCTCACGGGAGTGAGTTGTACTGAGCCATTTGTACTATTTTACAGATTAATTAACTGTTTATTTCTTATGTCATCTATCTATCTGTGTAAATATATATAAAATTATTAGTGTCCTGGTTTTGTTTCTCTAGAGAACCCTGTCTAACACACCCAATAACTATAAAAAGCTTACTGATTTGATCTTTTTTGTTGTTCATTTATATATATATACTTTTTAATAAATCTATTTATTGGGGCTCATACAACTCTTATCATAATCCATTCATACATCAATAGAGTAAAGCACCCTTATACATTCGTTGCCCTCATCATTCTCAAAATTCACCTTCCACTTGCGTTCCTGGAAACTGATTTGATCTTATAGTATTTTTAGACTTTTACTGGTGACAAAATGTTTTTAAATAGATTTAGCAAATGAATTATATCAATCATATAGTTTTACTAGTGAGGAACCTGAAATTATATGCAAAAAAAGCAAAGTATATGATCAAGCAATTTAAAGAAAATGAAATACAAATTTTAGAGAAAACCCCAAAAGATCTCTTCAATAATTGAGGGAGTGAAAGTTGAAGTGCAATTATTCTTCTACTAGATTTACTAATAGCTCTGTATCATATATTGATGAGGATCCAGCTTTCTCATACACTATGAAACCATCTGCCATAAAGTAAATTCTGACTCATAGTGACCCTCTAGGACAGAATAGAGCTGCTCCCGACGTTCTCTGAAACTGTAACTCTTTATGGGAGGAGACAGCCTTACCATTCATCCACAAAGCGCCTGGTGGAATCGAACTGCTGACCTTGTGGTTAGCAGCCAAAGGCACAATCCACTACATCACTAGGGCTCCTTGCATATACTATAGGTAGGAGTATAAAGTGGTAAATCTGTTCAAAAGACAACTTAAAATATCCATTACAATGTCATGTGTGCAACTTCTAATTTAGGAAGTCTACTGCTTTGGATTGAATTGCATTCACTGTCCTTGTCTTAGGGCAAACAAAAAAAGTTTGAACATGCTAATCCCTGTACATGTAACTGTGAACCTATTTGAAAATAGGGGGGTTGTGCATTATGTTATTGAGGCCATGCCAGCGTAGGATGGGTTCCAACCCTAATCACTTCCTAGTGGTGTCTTGTACAAAGAAAATAACTCAAATGCATGCACGTCCACATGCACAAAAAGAAATGTTCATGTGACGACAGATCTAAAAGCGAAAGAACTCCAAAGGCTGATGGATGACACTGAAATCTTGGATAAAGAATTAACTGAAATAGGCAATGTTTTGAGTTGCACATTGAGACTGCAGAATTGTGATAAATAAATTCCTGTCTTCAAACCCTCTGCTTGTGTTTTTTTTTTTTGTTTCATTTGTTTTGGCAGCCCTAGAACAATAAGGCATCACTAATAATTCTGTCCTCTTAAATATTTGCACATGTGCACAAAAATATATTTACAGTGTCCTTCACTGTATCGTGATAAATGTGCTGTTGAAGAAATGAGTAAAAATAACTTTTGAATAACTTTTGAAACAGTGAAAATTTTAAAACTGGTATTTTCAAACAGTGAATCTTTATATGCAGAAATGAACATATCACCAACAATTTTCACCAAGTTAAGCCAAGTAACACAATTTATACCATATGATCACACATATGAAAGAGGTGTGTTTTTATCTTAACATAAATTCATAGGTGACAGACCATAAGGAAGGTAGCAATAAGTGGATGTGGCTGGGAGCACAAGGGCAGCTATCATGTGCTGCTTGTGATGTGAGACTTGTTTAATAAAAACATTTCTTAAAGATAACAATAAAGTGGGCATGGGGCAAAGCGCTTAAAGCTCAGGAGTGAGACTACACCACGGCTCTTTATCTCCCAGGGCTGCAATGCCATGCTCCTCATGCTCACCAGATGATGAGCTTTTTGAGGGCAAGATCTGTGACCCAGCCAGCTCTGTGGTTATAACACCACGTACATAGGAGTAATTTATTTAGTGAATGAATGTTTAATTAAAGTTGGGTTGTTTTTTTTTAATTTGGCTCTTGTAGGAGAAAAGAATCCAGAGGCTACATCAATAGCCACCCATGGAAGTCTGCTTCTTTATTTCGCACTGTATAAGTTTACGAGTTATAGACGTGGATTTGGTTTCGCTTTGTTTTGTTTTACTCTATGTATAAGGACCTTTACTGTGACCTCCAGTTTAGGCTAGCAAATACTGAGTCAGTTGTCCCTGAAGTCCAGAGGATAATTCTCACCCTAAAGTTAAAAAAAGGACTCCATTGGGGTTCCTCAGTTTCCCAAAATGAAAATAATTATAATTATGTGCTCAAGAATGATGCTGGAATCAGAATTGGCTATCAGGATTGTGTAGAGATAAGCGCAAATGTAAACATGAATGGCATGCGTGGCTTAGTATTATCAGCGAAGTAGCTATTTATCTTTGAGGGTAAATGTTATTTTAGTCAAATAAAATTACAATATTTAAATAAAATTCACTCTAATAAAATGCACTGGAAATATTTCTCCTATCACTGGCTGAGAGAAAGGAGGAGATGGTAATGGTGGTGGTTTCAAGAGAGATTTTCTATACAATTAAAAACCCTATGCATTTATTTCATGTGGACATCAAAAATAAAGATAATTTTTCTATAAGTGACAATAAAGGCAGACTGTGAAAAAGAAGTCATTAGGCTATCTTTTCAGAATGCAAGCAAATGAAAATATAGAAACAAGTTTAATAATGCTAACAAAATAAGAGATAACCTGCTAGTTCAGGGACCTATAAATAAATAATAGAGCCACATGAAATATCTTCTGATCCAAATAATAACTAAATTGCTTTTTCAAAACGGTACCCACTAAAAACAAAACCCACTCGAAGTTAATTCTGACTCATAGCAACTATACTAAAATTTTAAGTTTCCAAAAAATATTTTTGAGCAATTTTGTATTCGTTAACTTAATTTATATTAGGCTCTTTTTTATTTCTCCCTCTAACTCACTAACATAGATTCTATTGATAAAAGTTAAAAAAAATTCGCAGGGGAACGCCTAATCACCATACCCATATCTTTTTATCAATAGAATGCATTGTTATAAATATGATTGTTTACATACTTGATTTTCTGTATTAACCTTCATTCTAAAAAATCCTTTTCTGACTTAATTTGCATTCAGAAGAGATGACTCTTCAGAACCCTAACATTTGCGATATCCTTCTTCTCCTGTACTAGGAATGCCTTGGACTGTCTTTAAGACGGTTCTTTGAGAGTGCCGCTCTCTTCTTGAGTCAGCTATATGCTTTAGACGGTGAGGTTCCAAAGACCAGGCCATTAGCAAAATCAACAGTGCATGAGAATGGTGGAGGATCGCATAAGCTCCTGAAATTGAGGATGACTATATAATCTAATAACAACCAATAATCACAACATTGCACCATTGCCAAATTTCCCAAACACATAATTTCCAAAGTACTGAGAATCATGGCCCAGCTAAGTTGACACCTTACCCTCACATCTCACTGTTATTACTACCAGAAGTATGCCACTGGTGTGCAAAATCATCAGAATACAGATATTTTACTATTGGCATAAGTGTTACATAATGTCACACAATGGGACAATCGAGAAGTGAGGAAGAGATGTACGTGTTATTTAACTATATCCTACCTTCCATTGTTGTTGTTGGGAATTCAAATGCTAGCATGACTTTCATTCCAATGGAAGTAATCTTTAGTTCCCTTATCCGGATACTTGTAAGACAATATCCACGTCCTTGAAATTCAGAAATTTGTGCTCATGTATATTTTGATGTGTGTCTTTTTAATAATTAATTCTGTTGCTGACTTGACCAGACAACTTAATAGTACTAGGCTTTCTTCAGCCCAGGGAATTATTCTTCTACCATTTCCATTTTCAATTTATTTTCTAACTACTTTGTTGTTGTTGCATTTTCCAGGACACTAATTATTTACATAGTTTAACTGGCCCAAGCTGAGCCTGGCCAAAGCCCTGGCATTCTCAATGGTCTCCTATGAGTGTGAAAGTTTGACAAGGGAGACAGAAGACCAAAGAATGGATGTCTTTGGATTGTATTGTTGGCAAATGATACTGAAAGTACCCTAGACTACCAGCAGAACAAACATATCTGTCTCGGAGTAGGCACAGCTTGAATACTTCTCAGAAATGATGGTGGGCCTTTGTCTTATGTACTCTGGACACTTTATTAGGAGAGAATAGTCCCTGGAGAGAGCCAGCACCTTCGGTGAGTAGAGGGTCAGGAAAAAGAGAGGTCCTCACAGGATGGATTGACTTACTGGGTGCAAGAATGTGCTCGAGCATAACTACGCTTGTGCAGCTGATGCGGGACCGGGAGGATCTGGCCCCATTGTCTGCAGGGTTGCTGTCAGTCGGAACGAACTTGACAGCGCCTAATGACAAAAATGTTTTCTCATGCTTTAATCGAGATTACATATTTTAGTAAGAAGGCCACATTGATGATATTTTGTCTTTCTTCATACATCATTGTCTTGTGGCAGAGGGTGTTGACAATACTTACTACTGGTGGTGTTCATTTGGATTGGAATCTCTGAGTGGTACAAATGGTTCTAATCTCAGCTGCTAGCTGAATGTCTGAGCTCAACCAAAGCCTGGCATTCGACTCCTTAAAACTCGTTCATAAAAAGTTGAGTGGAGCACAGTTCGACGCTGATACACATGGAACTGCCATGAATTGGTATTGATTTGACAACAGAAGGATTATTGGTTTTGACTTTGATCACTTGGTTTAGATAATATCTTTCAGGTTTCTAATGTAACATACACAGGTCCAGCATGATTGGAAATTGACTCCAGGGAAATGATTTTTATTATGATTATAATTGAACATTTCTAATATATGTTTAGAGCCATTTTTGTACATTCCTGTGATAAGAATTTTCTAGCTACTTTTGAAAAAAATTATATAAGTAGTTTTATTGGGACATAATCCAAATATCATGTAATTCAATAGCTCAATCATATCAAGAAATTTGTAGAACTATTACCACAATCAATTTTAGAACATTTTGTTTGTCTTGGACTCTTTGTTACTAGCTGCCCATTTCCCCCACAACCTCCCCTGCCGTGTGCCCAAAGAATCATTAATCCAATTATTGTCCCTACAGACTCACTCAACCCAGATTTCATCTACCAAAAACATACAAAACCACAAAACCAAGAATCAAAAATGCTAACAACAATAACAAAATAGAATGGAGAAAAACCCCTGTTGGAAAGAAAACAGAAAAATTAATAACTACAACAACTTTAAGATGTGCCAGAGGGAGATCAAATGATAAGGGGTCAGATTTTAACGTGTCGTTTTAGCTGTCATAATCCCTTTTCCAGTGCATTCTGTGTGACGGCAAGGCCATTCACATCCCTGGCCTACATTCAGGGGGATCAAATCAGATGTTACATTTTAACCATTCAAACAAATGTAACATATCCGTCTTTTATAACAGTCTCTACAGTACTCTCTGTCTGATCACCAGGCTCTTCCCATCCCTCGACTACCGCCAAAGGGAAATCACGGGGGGCTTAATCCATGTGTGGATCCTGCAAACGGATTTGTTGCTACCACAGTCAAACATAACCTTCTGCAAACTAGGAGTTCTCAATTTAAGCTCTGATACCATTCTGTCCTTAGGATTTGGATTATATTGTTTATGACTTTTTCTTTTAATTCAATAGTTCTACTTGAATTTTGTCCTTCCAAGAAATTTGAAAAATTCTTTATAAATTATGATATTTTTGTTGTTTGGTTATATATTGTAAATATCTATCCCGGTCTGTAATTTATCTTCTAACCTTGTAGTATTTTTATTATGTAAACAATTTATATATATATATAAACATTTTATTAGGGGCTCATACAACTCATCACAATCCATACATATACATACATCAATTGTATAAAGCACATCTGTACATTCTTTGCCCTAATCATTTTCAAAGCATTTGCTCTCCACTTAAGCCCTTTGCATCAAGTCCTCTTTTTTTCCCTTCCCTCCCCACTCCCCCTTCCCTCATGAGCCCTAGATAATTTTAGATTATTATTTTGTCATATCTTGCCCTATCCGGAGTCTGTTGTCCGTCCCCCAGGGAGGAGGTCATACGTAGATCCTTGTAATCAGTTCCCCCTTTCCAACCCACTCACCCTCTACTTTCCCAGTATCGTCCCTCACACCCCTGGTCCTGAAGGTATATGCCTCCAGCTCCTGTATGCACCAGTGTACATTCTCTGCTCTATCCTCCAGTCTTGCAAGGTAGAATTCAGATCATGGTAGTTGGTGGGGAGGAAGCATCCAGGATCTGGGAGAAAGCTGTATTCTTCATCAGTACTACATCGCACCCTGATTGACTCATCTCCTCCCCTAGACCCCTCTATGAGAGGATCTCCAGTGGCCGACAAATGGGCTTTGAGTCTCCACTCTGCACTTCCCCCTTCATTCACTATGGTATTTTTTTTGATGATGCCTTATACCTGATCCCTTTGGCACCTTGTGATCTCACCGGCTGGTGTGCTTCTTCCATGTGGGCTTTGTTGCTTCTGAGCTAGATGGCCGCTTGTTCACCTTCAAGCCTTTAAGACCCCAGACACTATCTCTTTTGATAGCCGGGCACCATTTGGTTTCTTCGCCACATTTGCTTATTTTTTACTTAGTCAAATTTATTAACCTTTTCTTTTATTGCCTCAATAAAAGGAAACATACCCTTGGCTCATGGAAAGTTTTTTTTTTTCCTAAATTAAAGTTGAGGAGAAATTTTCTTATTCTTATTCCTATGGTGCTGCTATCATACTGTTTCTGTTATAGATGCTTTCTAGTATCTAAAGCTTGGGAGGGCTAATCAATCAACAACCCTTCCCCATAATTTTCTTTCCTTTTTTCCAGTGGTTTGTTTTTTCTTCTTGATATTCTTGCATATTTATTTTTCTATATGGAACTTGATGTTAACTTACTCAGCTTCATTTTAAAAAAACTCGTTAATAACATGTTAAGTTTCTACATTAATTTAGTGATTTGGTAGCTTTATACTGTTGATTCATCACGTCCATGAAGATGAGATAGCATTTTATATTCTCAAGTTTACTTTGGTGTATTTTAGGAATATTTTAAAAGTTTTCATCATAGAAGTAAGCTTATTCCAATGTTTTTAATATGCTTTGCTGCTATTATGAATGAGGTATTTTATGCCATTATAAGCACTACCTTGTTATCATTTGTGTGTGAAGCTGATTACCATATATACACGTGTATAAGCCAAGTTTTTCAGCACAAAATAATGTGCTGAAAAACTGGGGTTTGGCTTATACACTGGTCAGTGGTACCCCAGCAAGGTGTAACATCTCGCTGGGTGTCCCCTACACCCCCCGCCAAGGTAATGGGACGAGCTCCTGTTATCTTGCGGGTGATTGCCGTTACTCCGCTGTTCATTCAAAGCCCACTGACACTGCAGGGCTTTGAATGTTTGTTTACTCACATCTAACCAATCAGAGCCATCCTATGACGTGTCTCTTTGAATAAGCTTTTTAAAGACCATGTGCGAAGGATGTGTCATAAATGGATGTCATCTGGTCAAGCCTGACGAACAAAAGGAGGAAATCTCATGAAGCCTGACATAGACATAATAGCAAAATGGGTTCGAGATGCATGGGAAGACATTCCAGAAGACATGGTGCGACGTGCCTTCCAGAAATGTAGTATTAGCAATGCTGTGGATGGCAGTGAAGACTGTGCTTTGTATGAAGATGACAGCAGTGATGGTGATGAAGGCGATCTCAGTGAGGACAGCGTCTATGATGACCTCACACCAGCTGAAGCTCTGCATTGGGATACGGATGATGATGAGGAATCCAGTTTTGAAGGATTTTAACTCTTTACATTTTAGCTTGGTTGCTGATTGAGCTCAGGGAATAGTACTCTTAAGGTATCATTGTTGATACCTTATTGTTTTTGTTGGACCTATTTTCCACTTACTGTGCTGGTTTACTAATGTTAAATGACTTGTCCTTTTATTTATGTTTTCATTTAAAATAAATATTTAAATACATTACCCCACTGATGTCTCAATTTTTAGTTATTTTATTTTCATTTGCTTTGATGATGGAAACTCACCAATAGCTTCTGCATTTTCCACCCTAGGCTTATACTCGACTTGATCAGTTTTTCTGGTTTCCCAGGTAATAATTAGGTACCTCAGCTTATACTCAGGTCGGCTTATATTTGAGTATATACAGTAATTTCTATATGTGATTTAATTTTTCTTTAAGTAAAGTTCTTTCTCTGTCACCTTGATTTTTTCTGCCTCAATTGATGCCACCTGTTCTAATAGATTATCTTGACCTTCCCTCAATTATTTAAACTTTCTCAAGTTGGTTGTAATTTTTCTCTTCTACCTCATAATCAGTTGAGCTCTCTGGAAGAACACTGAGAATTGCAAAGCAGTGTCAGGCTTTGTGCAATTGAGAGAATGAATTGTAGACTAGGATTCTCTACAGTGGAGTGGGGTGAAAGTCTCAGTTTTCAAGCATCTCCAGGTATAAGTGAGAAAGAAAATCCCATTTGGCCCACATGATTATAAAACACTCAGATGACCGTGAAATCCCACCCTCCTGGAGAGCTCCAGATGATGGCACAGGCTCTCAAAGTACCCTATAGAAGAAACTGTGGGGTAAATGGCATCTATATACACCCTGTAGAATTACAGTTGTCTGTAGCATTGTGCCACTTTCCCTATACCCATACATACAACACGAATAATCACCCCAAAGGCTTTGTCTTAAATCCCCCTGGAGAAATAAGCCTTCCTTTGCTAGTCTGACTTCCTTCCTCCTTCCACATCTCTTGTCCACAACCCAGCCCAATATGCCAGATGGTGAAACCCTACACCTAATCTCCTCCATCCTCCACTCATGACTTGCTTGTTGCTTTGAAACAACAAGATTTATTAGAAACTATTCAACCAACATAGGTTTCGGTGGAGCTTTTAGACTAAGAAGAGACTACAAAGAAGGACTAGACTATCTGCTTCTCAGGTAGTCTGAAAACGGAATGGCACACCCTCCTGTGATAGAGTGCCAGAGATAACCTCTCTGGGTGGAAGGTGCTCAAAATATAACTGGAGAAGAGATGCCTTTGCGGGTGATTAGACCAGCTATCCCACATCAAGCTGCATCTGAAATGAGGCATGCGGATGAAAGGAAAAGAAAGAGACATGTACAAAGCATGGGATTGGAAGGACAACAGTCTGATGAACTGAAGTACCAAGTATATTCAAAGCTAGGTTTTTATACTCTTCTTATAAGGGATTGGTAACAATACAAACATCAAAGAACTTAAAAACATTCTTAAACTCTTATCTATGCAAATGTTACTTAACTAGTCACACTTTCTTAACATTTGAATAATAAAAGCACTTTTCTCTAAGACAATCACACGGATTTGCAAGATTCAAAAGAATCTTAAAGATGTCATAAATAACAGTTATCTCTCAATGTTTTTAGCTGCAAGATTATAAATAACAGTTACTTTTCAATGCTTTTGTCTGCAAAGAGGCACAGGGGACTGATTGGTCGCTCATCAAGAAACACCTTGATCAGCCTATGGCCTCCTGCATGCCTTCTTAAGCTGGAGTTAACCTAAATGACCTCAATGGAGTAAAACTTTCAGGACCTCCATTTGCTGATAGGGCGTGGCTCCTAATGAGAAGAAAAAGCTACAAACATACAAAAATAATTGGAACATAGAATGTACAGCATATGAATTTGGGAAATTGGAAATCATGAAAAATGAAAACTTAGGCATTAGGGAGCAGTAATGACCATTTTGAGATAGACAGTCATAGGGTTTGTTTTACTTGGAATGACAAAATCAAAATAAAAGAGAAATGGTATTGCACTGATCATCAAACATATCATTTAAATAAAGAATGTACCTTGATGTACATGATTCTGTGATAGGATAATATTTATGTAAGGAAGTCCAGTTAATAAAACTATTATTCAAATTTGCATACCAACCACTGAAGCTAGAGATGAAGAACTTGAAGAATCCTACTAAATTCTTCAGTCTGAACTTGAACAAACATAAAATCAAGACGTGTAGGTAATGATCGGTGATTGGAACGCAAAAATTGGGAACAAAAAGGGAAGAACAATAGTCTGAAACTGTGGTCTTGGTGATAGAAACGAATCTCGAAATTACATGATGGAATTTTGCAAGACCAACAATTTCTTCGTTGCAAATACCTTTTATTCAACAACATAACCGTCAACCATACAGGTAGACTTCACCAGATGGAATATGCAGGAATCAAATTATCTGAATCTGTGGGAAGAGACAATGCAGAAACTCAATATCACCAACCAACACAAGGTCAGAGACCATCTGTAGAACAGATCATCAATTACTCGTATGCAAGTGCAGATGAAAGCTGAAGAAAATCAAAACAAGTCCATCAGAGACAAGATACTCCTTTGAGGGTATTTCACTTGAACTTTGAGACAAATTCAAGAAGAGATTTTACAAGTTCAAAATTAATGACAAACATCTGATGAGCTGTGGGATGACATCAAGAATATCATAGATATTACAATGAGTGGTAAGTGGGAAAGATGGGTGAAAACAGGGTAAGTTATTAGGAAGTTTGGCAAGTTGTTGAATGCAAGAAATGATGATCTCATCTGTAAACACACATAATTCACAACAAAAAGTTTGCTTTTTTTAAAAAAATAGAACGTGCATGAAGAAAGCCAAAAGGTCATTAAAAAGGGAAAAAAGAAAAGACCGATGTGGGTGTCAAAAGAAACTCGGAAACTTGCTCTTGAATGTGCAGTAGCTAGTGCACACAGAAAAAAATGATGAAGGAAAGAGGTGAATAGGAAATGTCAAGGGCATCTTTAGAAGACAAGTAGTTATTATAATAAAATGTGAAAAGACCTGGAATTAGAAAGCCAAAAGGGAAATCCACAGTCAACACATTTCAAACTAAAAGAACTGAGGAAATATTTGCATCTCCAGTTGCAATATATTGAAGGATTCCATAGACAAACTGTTGAACAATGCAGGAAGCATCAATAAAAAGATGGGAGGACTATACAGTGACTGCACCCAAAACAATTAGTAGACAGTCAAACATTTCAAAAGGAACCCATTCTCGTTAAGGAAGCAGTTCAAACGGCATTAAATGCATTAGCAAATAGCAGCGAACCAGGAATTGACAGTATGCCAATGGAAATGTTTTAATAGCTTGATGAAGTACTTACTCATCTATGCCAAGAAATTTTGGAGATGGCTATCTGGCCAACTGACTGGAAGGGATCTATGTTTGTGCCCTTCCAAAGAAAGGTGATCCAGGGAATTTGAAAATTACTGAACAATATCATTCATATCACATGCAAGCAAATTTTTGCAGCAATACCTTGACAAGGAGCTGCCAGAAATTAAAGCAGGTACAGAAGAGGAGGATCCGGAGGGATTTCATTTTTTGATGTCCACTGATTCTCGGCTGGAATCAGAGAATATCAGAAGCAAATTCATGTGGTTTTTTGACTATGCAAAGGCATCTGCGTGTGCAGATCATAACAGATTATGTATAATGCTGAGAAGACTCCATTGTGCTTCTGCAGAACCTGTACATAGACCAAGAGGCAGTCATAGCTACAGGACAAGGAATATGGTTTAAAATCAGGAAAGGTGTATGGCAAGGTTGTATCTCTTCGCCATATTTATTCGATCTGTATGCTGAGCAAACAATCTTAGAAGCTGGACTATATGATGGACAAGAAAGTGCTGGAGGAAGGCTTATTAAGAACCAGAGATGTGCAGATGACACAACCTTGCTTGCTGAAAGTGAGTACTTAACGCACTTGCTGAGGCACGTCAAATACTGCAGCCTTCAGTATTGATTGCAACTGTAAGACAAATATTTAATAGAACTCTTGTATAGCACTCTCTTTCCAGACAACCTAACTTTGCAAAATTTAGTAAAAGACAAAAACTAAAGTACATTCTGAAGGAGCCAAGATCAATGTTTAAAAGACTATATTGGCTATTTGTAAGCAAACATCAGACTTTCAATAATCCCAACTGTCTAATTACCTAGCACACAGCACATTAAAACCTTAAAGTAAGAAAAAGCAGAAAGACTTATTGAATCTGATAAATTAAAAAGTACTAAGAGCAGAGATGGGAAAATCAATTGCTTGAAAAACAATCTAATGAATTTAAAACAAAACACATTTTCAGACTCACGGGCAGTAAAACATAGAAAGCACAGTATGGCGTGAAGTACCCTTAGAGACTTGAATAAATCCTAGTGCCATCCTTTGATTCAATATGAGACGACAAGGGATTAGGAAGGGGCTTCAAAAAGCTCATGGAAATATTTCATAATCTTTTAATTCCATTTCCATGAATTTTTTAAAGCCCCCTCATATGTAAAACAGTTAAAAAGCTATATGCTCTAAAATGATAGAAAGCAACATCTTTGTTTTATAATTGTTACTTATCCTACAACTCTGATTTTTCTAGAAACAATCTGAAATTCTCAAAACTTGATTATAGTTGGGTTGAGTGAATGCTTTATTGTGGATAAATTACTGTTAAATCACATATCCCAGAGTGATGATTAATTTTCAAAAACGGTCTTTCTGGAAAGTGTATTTCTTATACATTCTCACTAGGAGCCCTCTCTAATGGACTGGAACAGTGCCTACAACAGTGATCTCAAATACTAGAACAACCAAGGGCAGGGCGGTGTTTCCTTCTGTTGTCTTGGTGACAACATCTAATACCAACAGCATGGACATGTGTCTTCAGACAGTTTCTGTGATACCTGATGTGCCCCGTATCTACATCAGTTCACTGATGCCTTTATGGAAACGCTTTAAGAGAACAGGTAACATGTTTGTTTGTTTTTCTCCTCACAGAACATTGCCCAAGGAGGCCTGATCATATGTAAATGATATTCTGGGATAAATTTTAAAATAATATGAAAATAGTTGCGGTTTCTATTTTATATACTTATTTATTTTTTAATCCAATAGCAGGTTTGTGCTTTTCTCAACTAAAATGGAAAAGATGACAAGTTATTAAAACTTCCATAACTTGGTCATAAAACCCGTTTTAAAATAGAAAAAGTCTATAAAGCTTGTTGTTAGGATTTTATGAGTAAAATATCTCTGACTGGTGATATGTTTTTGTGGAAATTTATGTTGGATTTTATCTATTAATCATTTTAATGTTGATCATTTTCATGGGAGAAACAAGCTTGGGAAAGTGGTATCAATAGTGGGAAGTGTCTAAATATCAGATAGAATGCTATTTAGAAACAAAGGTGACAAAACTTCATCTCATACTTTGGATAGCTTATCAGGAGGGATTAGTCTCTGAGCGATGACATGGTAAAGTTGAGGGTTGGCTAAAGCCACAAAGAATGGAAACTGTGCTTTTTCAAAAGCTGGAACAGATATAAACTAACTAGAGCTAGAAGACAACCTGGGTTGCAGGTTTTCTGACTGGCCAACACCTCAAACCAGAAGCCAAGTCTGTTGCCCACACATTGAGTCTACCACCTGGTGGCTCTATGCATTTCAGGGTAGAACTGCACTCCACAGGGTTTTTAATGGCTGTACTCTTTTGGCATTAAAATGCCAGGCCCTTCCTCAGAGGCCCCTCTGGGTCCATTCAGTCTGCCAACCTTTTTTCTCAGTAGTCAAACGTTTAACCATTTGCCTCACCCAGAGACTCCAAACCAAGACCCACCTTTACCAAAAGCAGAATCATTGTCATTGAGTTGATTCTCACTCACAGAAGCCCTATAGGCCAGGGTAGAACTGTCCCTGGCTAATTCTTTATATAGTAGAAAGCCTCAATGTTTCCCCTAGGAGCAGCTGGTGTTTCGACCTTCAGACCTGAGGTTAGCAGTTCGAAATCCACAGCCGCTCCGCAGGAGAGAAACAGGAGCCTTCCTACTCCGTAAAGAGCTAGTCTCAGAAACCCACAGGGGTAGTTCTACCGTGGCCTATAGGGTCACCATGAGTCAGATTTGGTTTGATGGCGTTGAGTTTGGTGGGCCAGGTAACCATTAATACTAGCCAACATCACAGGCCTCACACAGAGAAGCAGCTCCAGCCATCTCAGTAGAGGTGGGTTAATGAAATGTTTGACCAGTCTGGCCCACAAATGATGTCATAAATATCCAAGGGGCCCTTGACAGAAAAAAAACATTCCTACAAGTTTGCTTCCCTTTTCCTTCCTCCCTCGCCCTAACCGTCAGCCTTCATTTCGTTGGGTCTGGTAACCTTTGTCTTAGCTTTTCTTTTACACCAGGCTCTCATCCGATAGCTGTCCTCTTGTGATCGGCTAACTTCACTCAGCACAATGTTCTCCCAAGTTAATTCATGTCATGAGATGCTTCCCAATTTAATTATTATTCTTTAGTGTTGCAGAATATTCCATTGTGTGCATGTATCAAAGTTTATCCAGTCTCCCACAAGTGGGCACTGAGGTGGTTCCCATAGTTCTGGCTATTGTGCACAGTTCTACAACAGAGACGGGTGTGTGTGTGTGTGTGTGTGTGTGTGTGTGTATGTTTGCACTTTGGCGTTTCCTTCTCTAAAGTATATACCCAGCAAAAAGGATTGCTGGGTCACATGGCATTTTCATTCGCCGTGGCTTTAGTGGGGCCATTCCACTTTGCACAGTGACTACACAGCTGGGCAGTTCAGGCGGGTCCCAATCTCCGCACCTTCTCTAGCGTTGCTTGCTTTCTTTTTGTAACTTTGTTATCAGTGCTTTGAGTCGCATTGCTGAGATCCGAGTGATCATGAAGGCTTCTTCATGTTCTTGGCAGCCCGGATGTCTTCTTTGCTGGTCTGTCCATAGCCTCTGATGATTTTTACTTGAATAATTCATCTTTATCTTGTTGAGGTATGGCAGTTTTCTATAGACTTATTAGTCCCTATTCTGATATGTTGCTGTCAGTTCCTCCCTCCCACAGGCTATTGGTTATCTATTTATTCTTTTTAGGCACAAAAGTTTCTTATTTTCATCTACTTTGGCATGTGTGTGTGTGTGTTGTTGTTGTTGTGTTTGGTAGTATGTTTATGCCCTGTAATAGGGTCTTTCAGTTTGTCCTTATTTTTTCATTGGTAATCTTTATATTTCTAGGACTTAAATGTAGGCCTAAAATTCACCTTGAGTTTGTTCTTCTGTGAGATGTGAGGTATGGGTTCTGCTTTTTGCTTCTACAAATGGAAACCCAATTTTGCCTGCATCTTTTGTTAAGAGACTCCCTATTCCTCAATTAATGTATTTCAAGTCTTTATGTAAGATCGGTTGTTTGCAGGTGGATGGAGTTATTTCTGAGTTTTCTCTTCTGGTCCATTGGTCTACATAGTTATCAGGCCTTTTTAACTACTAGTCAGTCGTTGAATGATTCATATTTGGCATTTATTAACAAGTACTCAAAGGACCTTTTGAACACAAGTTAAACATGACCAAAATCATTCCAACTGTTTTACATGTACTAGAATATTTTGTTTCCTTGTCCCTAGATTGTGTGCATATGTAGAAGAGATCAGTGGCAGCGTAGGCCTATTTTATCTCCTCCCTGCACTCATCACTAATTCACAGCAGTCCTTTTAGCTCTAACCAAGTTTTAGTATTCAAATTTAAGATGGAACTCGTATTTGAATAATGTGTGTTCACCTGGCAAATTGTGCATGAAAAATAGAAAGGAAAGCACAATATAAAATATAAATGTAAAAGTACAATGTTGGCTTAATGGACTTAAAAAAAGTATTCATAAAAGGTCCTGAAAAAATGTACTCAAAGCATAGTTGGTTGGTTTTGTTTAAGGGAATGAGTTTAAGCCTTTGAGAAAAATTAAAATATAACCCTCCTCTCTACTCGAGACAATTCAATGCATTTGACCTTTTACTCCCAATGACTGGCTTTATCAAAGATGCACTACTGACTTGTAGTGAAGGCAAGCTGTTGGTTCAACAAATGCTTATTATGTGGATTTATTTTTTCCAGAGAAAAAGGCAAGATTGAAATTAAGAATTTATGCTGAGCTCTGTCTGCTGAAACTCAACCGAAATCAAAGGTAATTTTTTTTCTCCCGGGATGAAGACATTATTGACTATGGTTTTTTAGGAAGAGCAGCTCGAAGCTACCACAAAGCAGTCACTCTCCGTGTGCCCGTTAGGAGCACTCGCGGTATAGTCTAAAACTTTACATATCCATTCAAAGGTATCATTAGCTGTACCACACAGAGCATGATACCTTTCCTAATCAATTCCAGAAAAGGTTACCTCTGTATACTCTTGGTACTTAAGTGGCTTACTTCCAATTGTTCGTATGTCAGCATGTTGCTCTATAAATAACCGCCATGCTACATCATTGTATGTGCAGGTTTGTTCTTCTGAGAGCAGAAGACACCTCTCTTCTCATTTATGCCCCCACTTGAATGTCCAGGTAGTGTCACACCCGCAGTGCGTTCGGTTACTCCTTCTCTTCGACGAGCACCTGCTGAAGGGCCTGTCTCTGTTCATGGTACAGGTTGCCCATAACACAAGGATTCCCCCAAACCCTCTTCTCGATCTCGAACTAGCTTTCAGCAGTCCTTGTCCATGTCTCCCACACCCATCTCAGAACTCGTCCTTTTGCTCCAGTGGCCGGCGTCGTTTGTCTTGATTTCCCCAGTAGCTTCTTCCTCCATTTTCTTACGTCCACTAGTGTCTTCTTTAATCTACTCACTATACAGAACATAGTGTTTTTATGATAAAAAAATCAGATCATTTCTATTCCTTGGTTCTTATCAAACTTAAAACAAATCCAAAATTCTTTATCTCGGTTCAGAAAGTCCTCCACATCCTGGGCCCTGAATTTCGTCTTTCGCTTCCCTCCCTTGCTACATCTTTACCACACCAAGCCACCCACTATCCGTGCTGCCACGTCAATTCTGATTCACGGCAACCCGGGAGCACAGAGTAGCACCGCCTACTAGGGTATTCAAGGCTTTATGCTTTGAGGAAGCCAGCTGCCACTTTTCTCTCTTGCATAGCAGGTGGTGGGTTTGAACTGTGACTTTTCAGTTATCAGTGAACTACATGGGGACATTTGAAATACCAACTTCGGTCTGTCTGCACCACTGTGCAAGGTGTTTCATTTTCATGGTGAGCACTCCCTGCTACTTAGACTAGCTGTCACATACTTGTCATTCAGACCTTGGTTGGGACATTGCCTCCACAAAGTGGCATTCTATGTGATCTGTCCGAATGAGCCCTCCCTGCTCCCCATGCAGGTCTCCTCCATCTCTGGTCCTCATGGGCTTCTTCATAAAAATGAACAAATTATAATTATTTTGTTCCTATGTTTGTTACTTCTTTCCATGTGTCATCCCTACTAGAACGTCAGTTTTATGAGTGCTGGTGTCACATTTCCTTCAATTATTTATCCTTAGTATGTGGGAAAACGTCTGCACGTAAATTTGGAATTAAAGAGTGAACATCTAGGGCTGGTGGCAGGATTACTGATCTAGGTGAGGACACTCACCTGCTGGGTGTCCTGGTTGGCACTGCAAATGCATGACTCCGCTCCATTTACAAGTAAGATGTCCTGTTATTGCTGGTTACTATTGAGTCAGCTTTGACTAATGGTGACCGTCTGCATATCAGAACAAAACCGCCTCAGCGGTGCCATCTTCATGGTAATTGATATGTTTGAACCAGACACCCCCTGGTCTTTGCAGGCTCTCCATCCACCACAATGCCCCTTTCTAGCAAGTGGTCTCTTATGTGCCCAAAGGGAACAAGTCAAAGTCTTTTCCAAGGAACATTCTGGTTGTATTTCTTTGAACTCGGATTTGTTCATTCATTTGTCAATTTGTAGTGTATACTATATATATATATATATATATATATATATATATATATATATATATATATATATATATATATATTTTTTTTTGCTAACTCTAGACTTCGAGTGAGTCAATTCATTTTCTCTCTCCTTTGTCCTGGTCCAGCTGTCGCCTTCATTTCAAGGGATTGAAAAGACTCCCCCAAAGCTTGCTTAGCCTCGCCTCAGTTATCAAAGTAACACCTTTATAGTTTCAAACTTTAAAGAGGTCTTTTGAGCAGACATTCGCAGTGTCATCTGTCCTTTGATTATCATCTATCTCCATGGACGTTGTTTGCTGATCCAAGCAGAATGAGATTGGTAGTAATTTCTTGGACTTGTTGACTAATTGTCCTTCATTTCAAGATTTCATAGTAATCCTTTTAAAAGAAGCTCGGTCTCACTTGGCTTTTCTGCTCTCTAAAACATATCATAGATATAGCTTCACACATATATATGTAATAATTTGTTCTGTTTTTTAAAGGAAATCTAAGGCCATTAGCTTCCAAGATACTCTTTTTTTTTATGTTTAGTGGCAATGTCTTGTGTGCTTGTGCACACAGAGAATTTATTAATCACTTTTTCAATCATAATAAACAACTAATGACTCATATTCAGATACTTAAAGAATAGAAAATTGTGGTCACCCTTCAACTTTGCACAAAATCAATTCTGCAGAATTTCTTTTTTAAAGGGATTTAAAAAATCATTTTCACCAGGGAGTTTTTGAGGGACTAACTTGCAGTAGTACCCTGAGCATGACCTGAATAAAGACAAGGCCTCAACTAGGAAAATAGTTTTTCTCAACTTTAATCGCATTTGGTCTCTCCAGTCTCTGAAATTGTCTATTAGCTCGTTGCTTGTTTTTTTTTTGCAGCTCTTTTCATTCTCCGTCTTCATGGCTCTGTGTGATCTATATCCTCCTCCCAGTGTCTCTAATTATTCCGTTTTCTGTGCTCTTGCCCTTTTCTTGGCCTCTCCAGTTTGATGGTACAGGGTCTTACCCATTAAGCTCCGACCCACAGGTCACTGGCTAGAACACACTGGCTGCTCCACAGGAGAAAGAGGAAGCTCTCTGCTCTCAGAAACATATAAAGTCTTGGAAACCCAAGGTCAGGCCCATTCTTTTCTATCAGGATTCTATGAATTGGAATGAATTCATGGCAGTGTTTATTTTTGTAAGTGTTGTTGTTGTCTTGTGAATCTCAAAACACTTGAAGCTTTATAATTTTTCCTGCTTATTTTCATGCAATCTCATTATTGTAAGTAAAGTCTTCATCTACGTTTTATGAACATCACCCCAAATCTCTCTCTCGATTTGTCAAAACTTCTTTTTTTATTTTTCAAAAGCATGACCACATTCTTGCGAATTCAGAATCAGGTCATGGTATGTGAGGTGTACACATTCCAAAGGGTGACAGTAAAATACTTGAGTGAGGCTTAACCAGATCTAAAATGATCTGGAAGCCTAAGGAATAAATAGGGGATTCAGACGTTCTTTTTAAAAGTTTGTGAGACAGTTAGCTTTCGTCCTGCAAGAATGCAGACTTTTCTCTACAATGGGGTGAGGAAGATTAAAAGCTGTCCAAGCATCTTGAGGGCTGAAGAGAGGCAGAATCTAAGCTAGTCATGCACAATGTTTACAACCTTCATGGGAAGACAAGCTTATGGAAGGGGTTGGTGGAATTCAGTGTTAGCTGTAGAGTGGAGTCTCTGAGTCCCCAATAGGCATCGTCATCACAAAAGTACACACTTGTGAGCAATATGTGACAGCAACAGAAAGCGTTCTGGAAACAGATGGCATTCAGAACCACTGTCCTGGTCAAGGGCACCACTGGTTAATAATAAACCTTCTATCGTTAACAAAGGTCAGCCTGCTCCCTTATTTGGTAGATCTACTTACCCATGGGAAAGTTTGGCATTAAATATAAAAATGAATTAAAGAAAGTATCTTGTGGAATTTTACTATAAAGATGAAAGTAACTTCTGTATTTGATTTTTTCAAATACTTGTAATATATAGGAAGACTTAGAATGTTAGAAAATCTGACAGACTAACCTTGAAATCTAATTTAAAATGTAAAGATGACTTGAGACTTGTGATTTGAAGTTGAAAATTATAATAAAATGAATCTAGGTTTATGAAAGTATTGGCATGTGCACAAATCATTTCAAATAAAACTATCAGCGCAAAGCTAATTCCTATGAGGTGAAGGTCAAACATATCCCACACTCCCACATGCTCTCAGGCGCTGTCACACTTCAGTTCTGACACCAGGCACTCTCCCTCCGCTCAGCACTCTGTCTTCTCTATTTGGACTTGGCAGTGCACTGCAAGGTCTCACAGAATTCACCAAGTACTTCGAGTTAAACGGTTTATTGAGGACCAGGGGATCATATAGGAGCAGGTCAACAGGCTACAACTTAAGATTGGGATCACGCATGCAGGTCAAACATCCCTGCTTCAGTGCAGGCCCACTGCCGGTCCCCTAAGGGCAGGCTCCTCTTGGCCCTGTTTGTCACTGAGCCTCTCTCTGGTCCTGTTGCCTCTGGCTCTTAAGCTGAGCCCCTTCCAGGCTTCTTCCTGTCTTCAGTGTGACTGCTCTGGGTCCGTGTTAAAGCAATTTTAGAATGTTTGTTTGTTTGTTTGCCTCCCACTCTTGCTCCCCTTCCTGCTCCCTGTCCCATTCTCTCCGCTTCCTTCCTTCTGCATCTTTTCCTGTTTCTTTACGTCTGAGAAACCTCTAGGTGGCACATGCACACGACTCTGCCTTTTCAAGGTATGTCCCTTCTAGCGAGGCTCACAAAAGGACCAATGCTCTTGTGGTAGGCTACACACACTAATTTACATAGTAGGTATGCTTGCCTCATTTGCAAAGTATGGCGGGCTGCAGCCTAGAACCAGGCAAAAATGATCAAAACAAGTTGTTTATAGCTTCCCCAAGGAACAAAACAAACTCTCTGGGGTAGAAAACTAGGGCAGCGCTAACTCCTTACTTCTTCGGGAGAATATCTCACAAGCTGTTTTTCCAGAGAAGCAAGGCAAAAGGCCAGAGGAAGGAACCCATTTCACCACAGTATGTAGAAAGGGGCTTGGATTCATGACATGAGTAAGTTAGATTTTTGAAATCAGAATGCTAAGAGTTTGCATGTTTGGAAGGCTTTGTTTGTTAGAGTCCTAAATCTTCCACATCAGACATCTGAAGTGCTTATAAATTAAATTTGTTGCATTACATATATAAATGCAATTTAAAGTTTAAGGGGATTTAATTAAACTTGTAGATAGAACAAGTTGTTTGACAGGGTTCATACTGTTCAATGAAGATTTACCGAAAATTTTTCTAAGGCTTCCTAGAAAAGAACTGCTCTGATTTTACCTGATTATAAGGAGAAAAGATAACTTGGGTGTTTAAGTAACTGACTTAAATACATATACTACAACATTTGGAAATTTAATTAATTAAAGAATTTGAAGGTCAAGTAACTTTCAACAGTTTTAAAAATGTACACAAAATCCCCTTGGCCATAAACGATCATTGTGGCCGGCTGAGATGCAATCTCTGACCACTGATGGTGGCGACTAGACACAACAGAGCTTGGTCCTGCCACTTTCATTCGTAGACTGGATCCCTTCCTTCATTTATTTAAATGATTCTAACACTTTCCCAGTTTAAAAAAATAGGTATTCTGTATTACTCATTGATTTCGACTTCCTTGGTTTCCTCTATATGAACTCTGAACAAGTATACCATATATATACTCAAGTATAAGCAGCCTGAATATCCCCCGAGGCATGTAATTTTACCATAAAACTGCATTAAAAATGTGCTGAAAAACTCAGCTTATACTCAAGTATATACAGTTTTTTAGTAAATAGCTCTTCAATTTAGTCATTTCTTTCCTTTCATACAGTTCCTACCATAGTTAAAGCTCTTAATATTTTACACCTTGATTGGGAAATAATCTTCCAATTCTGATCCGTCTTCTCACAAACTCATGACAAATCAATTATTATTTCATCATCTTTTTCCCTTAAATTAAGGAGGCTCAGAAATGAGCTTCCGCTCCTGGCAATGACCTCAGGCTCCTCTAGCCCATTGCATAGAATCCACCCTACAGCACTGATAGGCTGTTGTCTAGTGATTCACAAAGAATGTTGACAGGGTTCGAGTTCAAAACTGTAAATGCTGTTACTTTCAATGGCCTTGGACATTTACTAGGCATATATCTGATACAATTTTGAGGACTGAAACCTTTATTGTGGGTGTCAGATTCAATTCTGTGGTTTTAGAAGGTTCTAGTATGCTAATTATTACACAACTGCACAGTGTTTGAAGGACTATATCAGTGATCTGGTGCTTCTATAACAAAAAGTACAAATGGGTGGTTTTAAAGGATGAAACTCAACTATATTCTTACAGTTCAGAAGACGAGAAATTCTCTTAAGGGAACATCCTTTCAGCTTCTAGAAGCTTCGGGCAATCCGTGGCACTCCTGGACTTGTAGGTACACCTGTCTGTTGTCTGTTATCCTCTTCCCTGGCGTGTCTGTGTGTCTATTCTTCTCTTTCCCATGACACCACTTAGAAGCCATGAGGTTTAGGACCTAGTCAGTGAGTTCGGTTTGAGTATCTTTATATGACATAATTAGCATAGCTAAAGAAAGTCCCTATTTCCAAACAGGGTCATATTTACAGGTTAGGGCTTTTTGAAAAACACAGTTCAATCTATCTTTTTCTTTTGCTCACTTTTCACTTTATATTACCTTCCTCTTTCTTTCTAGGTCTGATAAAGAATTGTGATATTAATATGTTTACTATTGAAATTAAAGAGAGGCTTTTATCTTTCCTTCACTGTAAGGAACTCTATGTTCTGAGTCCAGGGTCCAAAATCTGACATGGTTATTAATAGGGTCAGTTAAAAAAAACAGACTTAGAACAACACCCAGTTGATTATTCCTCATCTAGAATGTGGGAGCTCAGAGTAATGAAGGAGACGCACACTAAGGGTATCAGATGTCAAAGATCATCTCTAGTTATTCAATAGTCAGCTTTCTTAGGTGGCAGAGACACGTGGTGGTGCGTTGGGTCTAGTAGAAGTATTCTTTCTATGAGTAGTAGAGTGTTGTCTCATTTGCATGTATGCAACTGAGATTGAGTGAAGCAATGGGTGTTTCCCACATCCCATTTATCAAGGTCAGCAAATAGAAGAAAGGCCTTCAACAGCATGGATCAATGAAGGATTCAAACATAGCAATGACTATGAAGATGGCTCAAGATGGGACACTGCTCTGTTGCTCTGACTCAGAACCAACTGGACAGCACAAACAACGCACTGAATGTATTTGTAGCTTCAAGGTTCTTAGAGAACTCCAAGAGAGTTTCTGTCCACTCTTATGATCCTACAGCACAGGGTAGAACTGTCCCTGTGAGTCTGAGACTGTAATTGCTTACAGGCATAGCTTCTGGGGAGCAGCTGCTGGTTTCAAACTGCTGACCTTGTGTTTCGCAGCACAATGCATAACTTTATGCCCCCAGGCTCCATGCTTCTTGGTATAGGAAAAAGAAGTAAATCATTGTCATGTATTCCTTCTTTCAGCAGAGAGAACAAAGCAAACACCAAAGCTTAATAAATTACCATGCTTTTGCTTGTCCAGAACTTAGCCAAATAACACCATTTCTAGGGTTGGTCAATAACGACAATGAGAAAACCTTATTAAATTAGAATGCCGTCATCAGTACTATAGAGCCAAGCTATGTTCTTTGCTCTCTGCTTGAGGGTGCTTCAAAAAGATCTTGGGAAAACAAAATTAGAAGACAACATAATTTCCACCAACTTTTGGAAGCCTTCTCATATTTGTCTAAATGTATGTTCTACATACCCCAGCACCTGAGGTCACAGAGGGAATAATAATGATAATGCTTAATATCTTGCTTTATCTATTGAAAATTACTAAGCAAAATAAGTGCAAGACAGCACACTAAAGCAAAAACAAAACTCATTGTGATCAAATTGATTCTGACCCATCATGCAAAAAACTGGAGGTTTTTAGAAGGAGATGATTTTTCCCAAATGTTTTTCTTCACTAAAACATCCCAACAACAATAATGAATAATATATAGATTGCTACCTTTTTGCTACCTTTTTATAACCATAATTATATGGTTATAAAGTCACCTTCATGAGAAATATTAGAAGCTAGCACCCAAACTTGCCAAAAATACCTCAGACTCACTGCCTTTGAGTCTATGCTGATTCAGAGCCACCCACTGTGGATGTTTGAAACTCTAACTCTTTTCTGGAGTAGAAAGCCCCCTCTTTCTCTGTAGAGCTGCTGGTGGTTTTGAACTGCTGACCATGTGGATCACAACCCCGAAAGCAACCCCTACACGCACTTTGAGAACCTACAATTGATTGCCAAAGAGAGCAAAGGGTGTCTATTTAAATGTCGTAAGCTTTACAAATAGCATTATTTTGAAGGATATATTGGTTGATGGTAATCTTTGATGTATATAATAAGAGAAATCATGTAAGAATTAAATGCAGAGCATGATCAAGTAATAAGCAAACAGAAATGTAAACAAATCTTTCGTTGTTTTATACTCATTCATTAAAGAAAACGAATGGCTGTATTGACATATAATTCTCATACAATTCAATGGTTTAAATATAGTAAAAAGAGTTATGAAATCATCACCACAATCAATTTACTTTATTCTGTGCTTATTATTATTATCTCTCCTCCCCTCTCCTCCCCTGCCATAACACTAAGGCACTATTAATTCAATTACCATATTTATAGATTTACCTATCTTGGGCTTCTTACAAAGAAAGTCCACTGACAAACATAAACACACACACACACACAAACTACAAAAACTTCAACAACAATAACAAAATAAGCATATAAAGAAAGAAAAAATAATAAAAACTGAAGCAAACTTAAAATGTGTCAAAAGGGAGATCGAATGATAAAGCATTAAATTTAATCTAACTTCATCTGCATAAATCTGTTTTCCAATGCACTCGTCTGATAGCAAGGCTGTTCTCATTCCTGGTCTATGGCTGCAAGGGAGTCACCAGAGGCTTACCGTATGTGGGGACTCTGCAGATGAAGGTGGGCTTTCACTTTCATTCATGCCTTCTGCAAACTCGGTGCTTTAAGTTCTAATACAGCTCCCTCTTCCAGTCTTAGAATTTATTATTTGAAATTCTTGAATCACACAGGTTGATGTTCTTCTTCCACGTTGACTTAGCTGACACCTCACATAGATCACTGTTTATTTTAAGAGAAACCTTTAAAACCCAGATGCGATTGTTTCCCATAGCTGGTCATCATCTGCTTTCTTCACCACACTCTGCTATAGCACCCGTATCTTCAGTGATCTCTTCATGAGGGCAAGTTTCAAGTAGGGCCATATAAAAAGAACTTATTGCTCGCATTTCCTCTGAAGTAAGAGTTCAAAACACATTCATAGATCTATGGTTTCTACATATCCCTGGAGAGGGACCAGTCCCTGAAGAAGGACATTATGTTTGGTAAAATAGAGGGGCAGACAAATGGAGGAAAGGCCCTCAAGGAGATGGATTGGCACCATGGCTGCAAAATGGGCTCAAACATAAGAACAATTGTGAGGATGGCACAGGACTGGGCAGAGCTTCATTCTGTTGTGCATAAGGCCACAATGGGTCAGACTGACTCAACAGCATCCTAGCGAGAATAACACTCTAAATCCCCGGTCAGCTTTCAAGATGTTATTATCATTTTGTTTGACAATATTGGAAATAATCCTAATAGGGCATATGTAATTTTATTAATAGTATCATTAATTTAGCCAGTGGCATAGACTTTATAATAGTTGGGGGGGGGAAACTATACATGTATGAGACAGATTTTTGAACTACAACATAAAGATTGTTGACTTGTACCATATTAAGAACTCAAGTAACCCAACACTATTTCTGCAAATACTAAGGGTTAGAGAGAGGACAAAACGTTCAGTGATACTCAGGCACTAAGGCAGAATTATGTCTATTGGACTAAGCCATGTCATAAAAAAGCAGAGTATGAAATTAGCAGATATATGGTAGCCTTAAAATGCCAATTATTGGGTATCTGTGTTAGGTCGAATTGACTAAAGAAACAAATCCAAGGACTCTCATATACGAGGGGGTAGCCCCCCAAAAAAGACTTTTTCTCAAAGCTATGTATTTACATTTTTTTACAAAACAGCCTTATTGGGATCAGTTATCAGGCACCAAAGAACACAAAAATCATACCATTGTGTGCTCACCTCCCCAATGAAGACAAATGGGTGCATAAGCAAATGTAGTGAAGAAAGCTGATAGAGCCAGGCTACCAAAAGATATAGCATCTGGCGTCTTAAAGGCTTGAATAGAAACAAGCAGCCATCTAGCTCAGAAGCAACAAAGCCCACATGGAGGAAGCACACCAGCCTGTGCAATCACGAGGTGTTGAAGGGATCAGGTATTAGGCATCATCCGAACAAAAATCATATCATTGTGAATAAGGGGGAGTGCAGAGTGGATACCCAAAGCCCATCTGTAGACAATTGGACATCCCTTTATGGAAGGGTCGCGGAGGGGTGGGCGGGGAAGACAAGCCAGTCAAGGTGCAATGTAGCAACGATGAAACATACAATTTTCCTCTAGTTCCTAAATACTTCCTGCCCCTCCCCCCTGTCATGATCCCAATTCTACCCTACAAATCTAGCTAGACCAGAGGATGTACCCTGTGGAAACACCAGGAATCCAGGACGGATGATCCCTTCAGGACCAGAGGTGAGAGTGGTGATACTGGAAGGATGGAGGGAGGGTGGGGTGGAAAGGGGCAACTGATTACAAGGATCTACATATATCCTCCTGCCTGAGGGATGGACAACAGAAAAGAGAGTGAAGGGAGATGTCGGACAGTGTAAGAATGACAAAATAATACTTTATAAATTATCAAGGGTTCATGAGGGAAGGGGGAGCAAAAAGGGAGGGGGGAAATGAGGAGCTGATGCCAGGGGCTTAAGTGGAGAGAAAATGTTTTGAGAATGATGAGGGCAATGAATGAATAAATATGATTTACACAATTGATGTATGTATGAATTGTGATAAGAGTTGTATGAGCCCCTAACAAAATGATTTTTAAAAAAGAATAAGTAGAAAATAAAAAATAAATTAAAAAACTTATCACCTTCAAAGTACTCTCCCTTACACTTAATACAATTATCAAATCTGCAATTCACTTCTTGGAAACATTTTTCAAACTAATCTGTTTGGATGGCTGACAGTCCTGACCCTTGCTTTTTCCTTCACCTCTTCTATGTCATAAGAGTGCTCTTCTTTCATGTCCCTCTTCATTCACAGAAACAAAAAGCAGTTGCATGGAGTGAGGTCAAGTGAATAAGGTGCATGGGGCAATAGAGACATGTTTCTTTTTTTTTTTTCAAAAAACTGGTGCACTGAGATGGCTGCACAAGCAGGTGCATTGTTGTGGTGGCAAAACCAGTCCCCCATTTGCCAAAAATCAGGCCTTTTTTGGTCACACACTGATATGCAATCTTTTCAGAACCTGTTAATAGCTTGATTAGGAGTCTGTCCTGGTGGAACGAACTCCAAATGTACTACGAATCAACAGTTGCGGAAGTTGACAGACGTCCAGAACAAAATTTGTGATCAATTGACATTTTATCTTTTTTGAAATGAGAAAACCACTCCTACACTGGATTTTTTCCCATACTGCTGTCCTTGTAACCTGTCTTCAACATCACAGCAGTTTTATGAAGCATTTGTCCTGAGCAGGAAACAAAATTTCGCAGCCACACTCTGTTCTCTTAAATCGACCACCACAGAAAATGAGCTTTGAGCAAAACTGCTGTTAAGAAAAAATTCACTGTGACCAGAGAGAACCTTCCTAGGTGACACCACTGGGTGCACTAAATCAGAGCCATTTGCTGGATGCTTGCCCATTGGCCAGCAGACCTTTTTTCTGTTTTGTTTTTTGGGGGGAGGCACCCCCATATTTGTAAGAAAGAGCTTTACATCAAAGAATAATTATATATTAAGAAAAACATTCCATCACAGTCCTGATCAGGTCCATAAGTCTTATATGAGCCCAAATGTCTGATACTAGTCCATAAATTCCTCTTCAGAATCACGTAGCCACTCACAATGACACTGAATGCCGGAAGATCACGGGACCAGGGCTGAAAAGTCTTGTGGATCCAATGGCAGTGGCACCATCTCCCGAGCTGTAGATGCCACCAGCCGGGCTCCATGTGGCTTGTCAACAGGAGTGTGAAGCAGAGAGAGAGTGTGTCCAGCCTCCAGGGAGCAAGAGAGGAAGTTCCCAGAATCCTCATGAGAGGCCATGCCCACCAGCCAGCATCATCAGGCTGTGTCCTGTTTGACAGGCTAGATTCCCCCCTTCGCTCTATTGACCAAGTCAACATGAGATTGTGTAACTACCACAGCATCCTCAAAGGAAAGATTTGACCCAAAGTCCAATGACTTCCAAATCCACAATTTTGGGATCATAGTTATCCCCTGCTCACGCTAGGGCAGTGGTTCTCAACCTGAGGGTCGCGACCCCTTTGGGGGTCTAATAACCCTTTCACTGGGGTCGCCTGACTCATCACAGTAGCAAAATTACAGTTATGAAGTAGCAACAAAAGTAATTTTGTGGCTGGAGGGGTCAGCACAACATGAGGAACTGTATTAAAGGGTCACGACATTAGGAGGTTTGAGAACCACTGCGCTAGGGTTTTTCAGCCTTAAACCCAAAGGGTTATTTCAGGTCCTTTAATATTCTGCAAGAGCATTTAAGGTAAAGTTAAGTTTGTTTCATGGGGCTTCCAACCCAGATCTGTCTGTGTGGTCTATGAAGAATGTTGTGTATCTCAAAAAGACAGGGTCTAAAGTCCTGGGTTTTTATAGCACTCATTGGATCATCAAGGGTTGGATAGAAATTCAGTCAAAAAGGACCAATTAGAAACATAATGCTGGGCGTATTCTCTCAGGCAGGGTCAGGTGGGGGCTCCTATATAGATCATTGTATATAGGTCCAATATAGGGGTTTTTTTTCCCCAATGGTAGATTGCTCCTCCTTGTTTAACCACCAACAGAACCACCAACAGATATGTCTGGATTTGAATTTCCATTAAGGTTCACTGAGCACCTAAAACATTTAGAATATTTTTCAAGAAAAGAGTTCTGCTCTTTCTACACTTATTTATAATGTAAATAAAGTTAGCCAACTGTAGCAGGTAGATCTTTATGAAGAGGATATTTGGTTGCTTGTTGAAGAAGAAAAATAATCATTATTTTCATGTAATCAATGCTTGAAAAGTATTTAAGAGTACTTGACAGCAGTTGATTTCCTAAGTAGACTAATTATCCACACTATGATTTGCATAGTAAACTCTCCATAGTGCATAAAGCTACTCTCTTCATTGTTAAGTTGAATTGGTTCTGACTCATTGCGACCTTTTGTAAAGCAGAATGAAATACTGCTCACTCACCACCTTTATGTCTGAGTCCATCTCCTTAAAGGGCTCAGTCTACTTTCCCAGGCGGGATGTCCTTTTCCAGGGACGGGTCTCTCCTGATAACATGGCTGAAGCACGTGAGGGGAAGTCTCGCCGTCCCTGCTTCGAAGGGGAAGTCTGATTGTATTCCTTCCAAGATAGAGTTCATGTTCTTGCAGAAGCCCATCATCCTTTCAGTATTTTTACCAACGCCATAATAAACTACTATCACACACGGTAAATTGCCACAAATTCTATCATGAGTAGAAACCAAATTGATGAGGTTTGTTTCCTGATATTGTGTTATATTAACAAATTACCAACATCCCTCCAGTGCTCCCCCTGTGGTGGATTCATTGCTGAGAGAGGCTTACCTCATGCTAACCTTCTTGCTTCACATGTCGTGGGAAGAACTGAGCAACTCAATGTCTGTACTTAGCACCCCCTTTCTGTGGTCCCTCCCTCTGAGGACATCACGATGCTCGCTTCTCTGGCCTCTAGACTGTGAGTCATCATCCAAAGCGCTTTGCTGCTCTTTAACTTCATTCATTTGGGTTTTCTTCCACCTTTGATCTGTGGATCAGAATTCGGCCACGTTTATTATTTAATTGCATCCAGCCACGAGGCTACCCGTCAGTTGTGGCAGCATCTCCGTCTGGCTGGCTGTCAGCTGCGCAGCTCCTCTGGCAGGAGCAGGAGGAGGACGGAGACGCGCTAGAGTAGCAGAACGTTTAGTGGGGTTAATTCACGGTGCTTCAGCAGGTCCACCTGACAGTTAAAGGTGTGTGGGTACTCATTAGTGTTAGTCTCCTCACACTTGGCCATCCATTTAATAAACATTGAACACCTGTTCATTTGCTTTGCACTCAATTGAGACATAAAATTGAAGAAGTCAAGGTCACCCTATCCATCAAGGAGCTTATGGTTTAATATGAGGAAACGATTCTGCTCACAGGTAATTACCACACAACTAGGAAGCTCTGTAATAGGTGCATATGCCCGCGAGAGCCAGAGGAGGAAGGAGTATGAGGGGCGAGGGAGGGATGCTTCCAAAGAGGCAACTTTAGAATTTCACGACTAAGGCTAAGTGGGAATTTTTTCAAATGCAAAAATGCAGGGTCTTTGTAGAGGTTTACGGAGGCCTGGTGGCACAGTGGCTACGTTTGGGCCGCTAACTGCAAGGCCAGCAGTTTGAACTCCAGAGCTGCTTTTCAGGAGAAAGACGACAAGGTTTTCTAGTCTCATAAAGAGCTACAGCCTCTGAAAGCCACAAGGGCGGTTCTATATAGTTCTCTGTAAGGTCCTGTCCTGTACGGTCACCACGAGTCCAAATGGACTCCAGGGCAATGAGGGATTTGTGTTTTGTGCAAAGAACATGTTAAGGAAAGTACATGCTTGATTCTTGTGAGTGGTAAAGGGTGCAAGAAAGAAAGCTGTGTGTAGGATGGCGAGAAACAGTCTAAGAGCGCTGAATTTCATATTGCGTGTAATGGAACATTTAAAATAGGAAGGGGCTGTAATACAACTTATTAAAATATAATGAGTTAATTAGGCCTGGCACTGCTGAGAATTCAGAAGTTACCTGGGTATAAGTGGAAAGTTTGTGTAGTGCGTGTACGTGTAGCTGATGGAGGAGGGGCAGCTAACAAATCGTGTCTTGAGGTAGAACTCATGCCACGAGCTTCCTGGACCAGGCAAAATATATTTGATTCAATGGCCACTCCTTACTTGGGGAGGATGAAGGAATCTGAGTGCAGTCTCAGTATCATAGCCAATACTAGAATTCACGTCCGCTCTCAGCAGTGTTTTTAATAGGAGAGTGCGTGGTACACACTAAAATGTTGAAGTTACCTAAGCCTTGGGATGCTTTGGTGGCCCAAAGAGAGTCAATGTTCTTTTTGTGTTGGTACCTCTGCAGACAGCGGTCCTCCCTTCGGGTCAGGGCCATTGTTTGCAATGAAAGACTACCTCCAACAGAGCTATGGGAGAGATGATGACTCTTGGTAGGCAGGCCAGAAGAGCTCGAGGGCCACCGCACAATAGCAGGCAACAATCACCACTCCACTGGAAGGCTGAACCTGAAGGCATTCAGCTCAGGCTCAATTGGTCAGCCAAGCCAGCTCCCTGAATTAAGTGCCCAGAGACACTTCACTGCAATAAGACAGCCTTTGGCACAAAAGCACTCAGCTTTACTTGCCCCTTGGGTTGGGGCGTCCACCACTCTGTTCCACGCTCTGGCTCCTGGTTCTGCCGCTATGACTCTGATAGTAGAGCTGCCTTCTGGATTCTGGAGGCTCACTGCGTCAGAAACTTGAGTAAACTTGGATCCGGGGCCTTGCTTCACTCCTGGCTCTTGCTGGTAACAAGATTGCTTATCCTGCTTCTCAGAGGGTTCATTTTATATACAGCAAGATGGATTTCAGGGAATTCTGTTCACAATTACTCACAAGATAATTCTATCGGTATCTTCTCCCACCTTCTTACCAGATCAATGCACAAAAAGATTGTTTGGTGGGAGTTAGAGACTTTGGATAAAAGAGATCAATCAAATAAGTCCCTATCCCTCCAAGGAGGTTCACAAGGAAAATTCAGATCACAAAACATTATTTCAACTCCAAAACTATTATGCAGTTGCAGTAGTCAAAACAGCCTGGTAATGGTGCAATGATAGATACACAGACTGATAGGACATACTATAAACCCAGAAATAAATGCAGGCACCTATAGGCAATGGATTTTTGAAGGATGACCAAAGAACACTAACTGGGCAAGGAACAACCTCTTTGACAAATGATGCTGAAAAACTTGGATCTTCATTTGCAGAATAATGAAATACGACTCACACTATGCCCGTGAACACACACAAGTTTCACAGGGATTAGAGATCGCAATTGAAACCCCAGAGCTATAAGGATCATCAGTGAGAAAACTGGGACAAACTTAACTGCCTTGTTGCAGGGCATACAGAGTCTACCACATACAATATAGGAAACACACGGGGTGGAAGACAAAAAATGAGGGACCTATTAATAGTTAAACCCTGCTGCACATCGAAGACTTCATCAAAAGAGCAAAATGTGAGCCCACAGATTGGTAAAAAAATTTTTTAGCAGGAATGACTCAATAGACAAGGGAAAAAATCCTAAAATATATAGAATTCTGAAATACCGAAATAAGAAAAAAATAATTAATTAAAAACTAGGAAAATGATATGAACGGACAGTTCACCAAAAATGACTATTAAATGGATAACAACCATATGGAAAAATTGTGGTCACAATTACTGGCCATTAGTGAGATGCAAATTAAAACAAGATATCACTATATCCCCACAATGATAGCCCTTAAAAAATTTTTTTAATTGAACAACAAATGCTGGAGACAGTATGAAGGGATTAGAAGTCATAGGCACTGCTGGTAGACATGTATACATATTAAAACCATGGGGTAAAGCAATATGATGCTACTTAAAATAACTGAGACAAGAAAGACCATAAAAACCCAGTAATACCTCTACTGGGCATATTACCCAAAGAAATGAGAGGCAGAACAGGGACAGGTGTATGCTCTCTCATGTTCACTTCAGCACAGTGCACAGTAGCAAGAAGCTGCAAACCGCCCAAATACCCATCAATAGAAGACTGGATAAAGAATGGTACATACACCAAACAGAATACTAGGAGTCCCTAAAAAGAAAACTACAAATCATTTCATGACATTTAGAGACCTGAAAACCACTATGCTTGGCAAAGTTAGTGAATTACAAAAGAACAAAAATTATAGTAGAGAACTACTCTAAGGACAAACACCAATACAAAGGCAGCCTTCTCTTCTCAGGTTGTAATCTTCTAATCCAGGCCCAAGCACTGAGGTAGTCAGTGAGCCTGCCTAGGGTCCATGAACCATATTAGTGCCCCACTTGTACATCTTAAAAACCACTTTGAAAGTTTGAAAAAAGCGTTCTCACCCCAGCTGGGGTCTGTTTCTCAAGATGTGATGCAGGGAGACCAATCAGTTCCTGTCATATAACATGATTCTATAATTACCTCAAATCAACATAACTTCTATAAGATTGACTAGAACGCCTTACTGGAAATCCAAGCCAAGGAGTGGACGGGGTTGGCCTTGGGGAGGCATGTCTGTCTCAAAGCAAGTGATTACACTGCTGTTGGTGGGTAAACCAGGTTGGGCAACCTGCTATTTGTTTCTTTAAAAACTTACCATTACTTATATAAACTAACAACGGGATAATACACCCAACATCATGGTCCTAATTGGAAACTTTGGGCCAAGTTTCTATCCAGATCGTGGTGACTTGGTGTGTACTACAGGAAGCTGGGACTTTAGAGTCTGTCCTTTTGAGATGCACAACTTCCTTCATAGGTCACACCGAAAGGGTCTGATCCAGAAACCCCACTAAGCAAACTAGACTTCACCTTAAGTTCAACTGTAGTAGATCTAAGGGACTGAAATATGCCCTTGGACTTAAAACACCCGAGTGTGAGAAGAAGCAGAGGACTGCTATCCCAAGGATACAGAACTGGTGGTTGCTGGATGCTGGTTCTGGTCTCTTGCTCTGAAAGCACCCAGGATTGCCATATATTCATTATTTTCATGCCCTCTTTGTTTTGTTTTGTGACATTTGTTAGTCCAGCAGGCATGGCTCTGCCGTTGTGAACGTGTGCTATTGAAAGTGCTGTCCTCCTACCACCCTCACTGTTTGTGTAAGTCTTGTCCAGTCCTTCAGCTTTGAGTCTCATCTGTTGTGGTCTGAAGACCTACTGTCCTGTGCATGTATGCTTTCCTTTCTTCAACAGTGTTTTAAATTCTATACCATTAGCGAAACTAATGATACTATCAATCAAATTACCTTAAGCCTCATGGGGATGATTTATAACATTCTCCCATAAAATGATAAAAATGTCTCTAAAATGAGCCAGTGACATACATAAACCATAGATATATGAAAGGAGTTGGGCACTCCCACTTTATCATAGCTCTTATCTAAGAACAATTTGTTCTTATGGCATGGCCCTACTAGATGCCCTCATGAAAATATCACTGAATATATGGGTACAATAGCAAAGTGTGATAAAGAAAACAGATCACTAATGGATCATGCAATATACCTCTGATCCCTGGTGGCCTCCTCACTGCCTCCTGCGCCCCCGCCCCCCGCCTTATCACGACCTCAGTGCCGCTTCCCAATCTAGACTAGACGGCAGCATATACATAGGTATAGGCAAGAGATAAAACTCACAACACATGGAACCCAGGAACAGAAATTGGAATAGAGATACCAAAAGGGTAGGGGGAAGGTGAGAAGAGGTGGGGAGGGAGTGGGACACAGATTGCAATGAATGGCACACACCCCCATCTAAGGGGGTAAGAACAACAGAAACCAGAGGGGAAGGGAGACCGCGATCGGTGTGAGATTTGAAAATAATTAACAATCTACAATTTATCAAGGGGTCATGATGGTTGAGGGGGATTGGGAGGAGGGAGGTTAAAAAAAAAGAGGAGCTGATCCCAAGGGCTCAACGGAAAGTAAATGTCTCGAAAAGAGCAATGGAATATATGTACGAATATGACGGATACAATTGATATATGGTTTGTAACAAGAGTTGTAAGAGCCCCCAATAAAATGATTAAAAAGAAAGAAAGAAATCAGAGGATGCCTGGCTATCAGAAAGAATAGCATTTGGAACTCAAAGCCTTGCCTTAAAGAAAGCAGTCAACTAAGTGAGATACTCAGCTATATTCACATGGAAGAAGGGCAACCGCCTGTGTGATCTACAGGTTGTAATAATAGAGTCAAATCCAGAGGCGGGAACTGTATCAGAGCCTAAATTCTGAGCACCTGGTTCTGAGAAGAGAATGGATAAGAGTGGCGGCCCAGAAGTCATGTGCAGGGTTCCCGTGTGTGTGCAGCCTCCAGGGAACCCTTTTTGACGAAGGCCCAGCAATGTGATATAGCCTTGTCTTCAGACAGAGAAACTGCAAAGTCAATTATGGCAGATGTAATTCAGTTAAAGTGGAACCCTTTATCATTTGAGCTCCCTTTTAAATTCATTTAATATTCCCTGCCTTCTTTTAGATTGGAGTTTCTGTTTTATTTTTGGAAGTTTTAGTTTTTCTGTTTTATAGTTTCTTATTTTTGTTGTGTAAGTTGTTCTGCTTATGAAATCCAGGAGCTATAGAGCAAATCGATAGCGCTACTACCTGAATTAATAATTACATAGGGACACGGCAGGGGTTGAAGGGAAATGGGACGTAACAATGATTATAAGAAAGAAGAAAACATTCTGAAACTGGTTGTGATGGTGATTGCACACTCTTTTTAATCTGATTAAACTATTGATTTGTGTAATATGCGAATCACCTGCCAATAAAAGGAAACTAGATCTGTCAGCATAATCTTTGCTCCTGGAATATAACTTGAATGAGGACACCGACTTTGTGTTCCCAACCAGCAAGCAGCCTCCAATACATGTTTACTGATTGAATAAAAGATTTAAAGATTGACCAAAATGTTTCATTTGATTGGTAACATAGAGAAAAGGTTTTCTGTCATTGAATAGGGACGGTTACAGAAGAATCAATGTGTTCACATGGTGCTGCTGGAGAAGAATGTTGGGGTGCCACGGACTTCGGGGAGAGCAGACTGATGTGCATCTGAAGGAGAGAGGCCAGGGTGCTCCTGTGGGCAAGGATGGAGAGGCGTTGTCTTACATTCTTTGGATATGTTGTCAGGAGAGACCAGTCCCTGGAGAAGAACATCGTGTTTGGTACAGCGGAGGGGCAGCAAAAGGGCGGAAGGTCTCCAGTGAGACGGATGGACACAGGGGCCGCATCCATGGGCTCAGGCATGGGAACAATTGTGAGGATGGCTCGGGACCATGCAGCGTTTCATTCGGTTATGCAGAGGGTCGCTTTGGGTCGAAGCCAACTCAGGGGCACCTAATAATAACAATGATATTGAGAAAGGGAATCGACATCGAGTGAGAGGCAAGTGGAACATTCCAGGTGAGAAATGATACGGCCACAAACAGAATGAATCTGTGGGAACCTAGTTAAGAATTACATGAAAGAGAACTGCATAGTTTGGGGACTAGCTGAAGGGACACTCGAGGACTGCCAGTGGCATTTACTGTCCTAGGACTGGCACTGTGAGAAGCAATGGTCCCCCTGGTCTGGAGGCAACACCTGGCCCTCACTCAGGATGCCCGGACAGGAGTCTAATTGGAACAGCAATGGGGTGGTTCTTCCTGTGGGAGGGGCTGTTCCCAGCTCAGGTTCCCACAGGCACAGTGGCTTCTTCCCTGAAGAAAAGGAGCTTCCATTTCTGATTGTCACTCAGAGCAGGTGGTTGCCTGGACCATGCCTGGGAAAATCCGGCAATAAACAGACTTCTTGGCACCAAGGTCCATGTTTACTTCTTCTCCCTCCCACTCATATTTTCCCATGCACAAGGAAGTGTTAGAGTGGGAATCCTGGGACCATACCCACCATGCATGCTCAGCAAAGCATCCTGGAGCGGTAAACTGATGGGACCCATGCCTTCTCTTCTGTTGCTGCTTTATGGCTTTGTTAGCATATTCGCCGCTCAAAATAGATTTACTCTTTGACCCATTCTGTTGTAGAATTTGTGTTAGACTCTGGAGCAGGGGCCCTCAAACTTTTAAAACAGGGGGCCAGTTCACTCTCCCGCAGAACCATTGGAAGGCCGGACTATAGTTTAACCACACACACAAAAAAACTATGAACAAATTCCTATGCACACTGACTGCACATATCTTATTTTGAAGTAAAAAAACAAAAGGGCAAAAACACCTGGCGGGCCGCATGTGGCCTGCGAGCCGTAGTTTGAGGATGCCTGCTCTGGAGTATGACAGACGGTGACCACAAAGGGACCCACCAGGCATGACTCAGTGGTCGAGTCTTATGAATGATTCAGCACTAGCTGGCCCAGTCTGGGGTTATAAATAGTAGCAAGTGGATTAGGGCGGGGGTTAGCTCAGGGACTCTCAAAAAACCATAAGCGATTCACAAATTGACTCTTGCATTTTCAATGATGTAGAATAAAAGGTCCTAAGAGCTCCCAGGGTACTCAAAATGAGCTATGATAAAGTACGCCATATTCATTAATGTACTCAAAGACCTGAGGACTTAAATCGATATAAAAGGCAGTTTGCCTCTGAAATTAGTAATATCCAATGTTTCTCTGGTGCAAGTAGACTTGGATGTCAAGCACACGAACACAGTTAGCAGCAGGGAATTAAAATAGGAGAATTACTACCTGCTTGTCATGTCCTTATTTTACTATCTTATATCTCTTTTCTTATTAAACCAGACAGGCTAAACTCTCTTCTTGGAAGTGTCTATCAAAGATTTCTTTGCCTAAGTTCTGTCTAACCCTTGGTCCAAAACAGCCATATGACACAAAGAAGAATTATACATTTTAAAAATGGTATGGCAATTTAAAAACTCACTACCAAACCAGAAAATTGCCTCCTTTGATTCTGTAAATTTGGCTTGAGATTTTAATAGCGGGTCTAATTCCCAAGCTTTGGTGTCCCATGCAAGTTTGTTGTTATTTGAAATTAACTCCAAGATAGGTTTGTGACTTTGGTCTGTGCGTTGAAGCAATATAATTATGACAGCTGTGTTAATAGATCAAAAAGCTCTGCCCTAAAAGTCTGTACCTAAATCCCTTTGTGCAATGCAGGGCATTTCAGAAGGACAGCTCAGTTCTAGGAGCTGTGGGGTTCTGCTGCTGCCTAGACAAGTCTGAAATAAGAGCAAGTTTTAAACATTTTTTATTTTGAATAAACCATAAAAATTAACACCAGTGATGCTTTGATATCCACCAAGACTTTCTTTCAAGTATTGTCCATAATCTGACTGACAGAGGGAGTCCTGAGATAGATATTTTTTACTTCTCCCAGCATCAAAACAAAGAATAATTTTAGTTTGGGTTCGGGTATAATGTGATATTTTATTGACAATAAAACACATTGCTTTCATGTTCTTCTTGCTTTCTTCCCATCTCACCGCACATGTTTGGCACGTGTGTTTGGCACGTATGTATTGGGATCCCCTTCACCTTCGTGCTACTCGAACTGCCTTTGAACAGAGGAAGTTTGGTGGAACAGGTAGAGTAGCTCCTTTCTGCAGAATATTCCTTGTTGGCCTGTAAGCAGCATCTTGTCTTAGGTTCAAGTCAGTGGGTACCCGGCTATTCATAGAACAGAGTGTGGTATATCCAAGAAAGAAATGCTTGCTACAAGCCATGAAGAACTGGCCATTGGAAATGCATGAATATGGCCACGGATTTGAAATACACAAACCCAACCTGATTCGGGCACACAGCGAGCCGTGATAGATTTCCTGAGACTGTGCACCTTTACAGGAGCAGAACAGCTGCATCTTTCTTTTGTGAAATGACCGATAGATTTGAACTGCCAACCTTGGACTTACTAGTCCAACATTTAACCCACAACGCCACTAAGGCTCCTTGGAATATACAACAGTTGGGAAAAATATGATCCCTTTGAAAATGAAACCTCCTTCACAAAAATCCTTTGTTGGGTGCCTGGTGTTGTCAGCAAGCTAGGAAGGCTGTGGGGACAGTACAGAATCCACGCCAGGAATTCCATCCATGCTGTAGGACAACCAGTCTCTCACGTGCCTTCAGAGACATCATGAAGAAGCACCGTTCTCTAGATGTGCTGGGCTTTACTTAGTGTAGGACCAGGGGCACTTTTGCTGGAAGTCCCTGATGGTTTACCATCATATAGAAACAAGGTAACACCCTCTTCTCTTAGGAATCTGGCTTAAATTCTACCTCTTGCTCCTTCATGGAGCATATCATGTTTCTCACTGCCCTTAGATAATACCTCTCACTTTTCAGACTTGGGTATCTTGTCCCTGTTTATATATATATATATGTTCTTTGTAAAACTCTATTCACTATTTTGAGTTCAGTTTGAACTCTTTCAGATAGAATTCATCCTTTCCTCCAAACATTCTCTCCATCTCACTCTCCTCCTCCCTTTGCCTCTTTTTTCAGCAGTTCGAAATCACCGGCCACTCGACAAGAGAATGATGAAGCTTTCTTTCTACTCATAGGAATCTACAATTCCTCAAATCCAATACCCTCCCAAAATTTTTCTCATAATCCATTTGGTGGCAAATCCTGACCTGAAGTTGCTTGTAATCGTGGTTCTGCCTCTTGATGTAGGTACTAATCCATGCCTTTTACTACCAAATTTAGCAACAAGCAAAAATGCGTTCAACCATAAACTGCGGGGTGGCAGACCCCACTGTATATAGTACTTGGACTTCAGGAACCAGAAGAGCTGGGAATTTCTACATACCTCCCCCGCAGATGTCTCTGAAATCTACTGCAGAGGCATTTCCAGTGGGAAGAGGGATGGGTGCCTTGAACCCAGGTCCAGATGCCACCATGCAAGAGTCCTGTGGCTTCTTCACCATCGTTCTTATGGTGAAGCCCATGTGGCAGCGCCTGTGTCAATCCATCTCATGGCGAGTCTTCATCGTTTTCTCTGCCTCTCCTCTTTACCACCCATCGTGGCATCCTCCAGTGACTGCTCTGTCTTAATAACATGTCCCAAGTAAGTGTGAACCAGTGTCTCCATTGTGCCTCTCAGAAGTTGCCTGGCTGTATTGTACCCTATAAGACAGATCTGCCTGTTCTTTCGGCAGTCCGTGGTATTGTTAATAGTCTTTGCCACCTTCAGGTTCAAATGCATTGGTCTTTCTTTGGTCTTCCTTATTCAATGTCCAACTTTCCCATGCATGTGAGGCAATTGCAAATACCATGGCATACCTTACCCTTCGGAGTAATGACCTTGCTTTTCAACATGGTAAAGAGGTCTTGTGTAGCAGATTTATCCATTGCAATGCATCATTTGATCTAGTGACTGATACTTCCATGTTCATTTATTGTGGATCCAAGCAAAATGAAATCCTTGATGATTTCAATCTTTTCTCCACTTATTATGATGCTACCTATAGGTCCAGTTGAGGCAGACATCACAATTTGCACACATTGAAAACTCTGCAGAACAAGATAGACTATGGAATGGTGTGACATTTTTGCTTCAATTTCTTTTTTAAATGATGGTATTTATGTATAATTTTGTAAAACGTTGTGTTTATGTGTTTGGTTCAGGAGCAAAGAAGAATTATATTATTTCACATCTTAACATGACTTCAAACTAAGTCAGACCTTGGCTTGAATGTATAAAAGCTTATTATAATGAAGAAAGACTATAATAACCATCATGCAACCATGGAAACTTACATTAACACAATGACTTCCTACCTAGTAACTCCCCTCAGCTTAAAATGTATATAAACATTCTCCTTTATCTTTCTGAGCTCCAGGCTATACACTAAATTGCTGTATACGAGAGACTTCATTTCTACTATGAAGTTCCACTATATTGCAGCAAACCACCAACTAATAAAAGAAGGGCGGCGCTGAGGGCTTCTGATGAGCCACACAGAAGGCACATCTGCGTAGCATCTGTTTCCGTTCCTTTCACAGAGTTCCTCAGGGAAACACCTCATCCTCTTAGAAAAGCTCCCTGCAATGTGTTAGGGTCTTAGCAATAGGATCTCCCTTCCCACAAGAGGACAGGGTGGGAGAGTGAATCCAGAGTGGGTCAGTGGCTCTGTCTGCTTGCTCATCCATAATAAAGGCCGACTTCCATGTACCGCCTCCTCCCTATTCTTAAGTGGTGCCCAGTCTTCTAGAGGGAGTATTGATTCTTGATGATATCCTCTCAGCCTCAGTACTTTACCCAGCAGTCCGGCGATGTCAAAACCTATGAAAGAACAGCATGGCGAAAGAGCAAGATGGTACGGCTGGTGCATTACTTTCTGGCTTTGAACTTTTATCTCCTCATAGTTAAATCATTGTTTCCTAATATCCCATTAGGTTCTAACACTTAGATTTGTTCAATGATAATTATTAAGAAGAATACAAATAAAATATTGAACAAACACATGCTTATGTAAGAAATTAGATTTTCCAAGCAGTATATAGGAGGAAGGGAAAATGGAAGAAATCATTTTTAGAAAACTGAAATTACCACTATGATAAATATGCTTGTATAAATTAAATCAGTGAATCCTCTGCAAATTTAAATTATAGAAATAAAGTACGTACAGTGCTTGTCCACCAGAGAATAAATATTCAATATACCAATGTTATACATCATAAAATAATTTATATTTGTCTGCATAAATTATCACATACAATATATATTCTTATGTATTGTAATCTTATGAGTCCTGGTGGTGTAGTGGTTATTTGTTGGGCTGCTAACTACAAGGTCAGCAACAGAAACCATTAACTGTGCCTCAGGGAAAAGACAGAGCATTCTACTCCCATAAAGAGTTATATATTGATATAATGTTGGAAACTCATAGGAGCAGTTTTACCCCATCCTATAGGGCCACTCTGAGTCATCATCAACTCGATGGTAGTGAGATTCATTTTTAGAAAATATTATTAATATTTTATATGTATACACTTATAGGTAATGGCATGCTTATATAATATAGTTAGAGTATATGTATTATCAGAAGTTTTCATTCTCTTTCAAGTCTAAGGTTATGAATATATTTATTAATATATATTCTGCATAGTTGTAATTTAAGGGTTGTGTGCTAGTATCTAAGCTGCACTGAGGCATTGGTCGAAACCCAGGCTCCAGGAATTGATGGAATACCAATTGAAGTTTCAATAGTTGACAAGGCACTGGGAGAATTTACTGATCTATGCCAGGAAATTTGGGAGACAGGTACTTGGCCACCTGACTGGAAAAAGATTCATATTTGTTCCCCACTCCAAAGAAAGGTGACTCAACAGAATGCTCAAATAATAGGACAATATCATTGATATCAAATGCGAGCAAAATTTTGTTGAGGATCATCTAACAATGGTTGCATCAGTACATTGACAGGGAGCTTCCGGAGGTTCAGGCTGGTTTCAGAAGAGTCACAGAGCAAGAGATGTCATTGCTGATATGAGATGAAGTCTTACTGAAAGCAGAGAATCCAGAAAGATGTTTATTGGTGTTTTATTGCCTATCCAAAGGCATTTAACTGTGTGGATTATAACAAACAATGGATAACCTTGAGTAGAATGGGGATTCCAAAATACTTCATTGTGCTCATCCAGAAAGTGTATATGGATCAAGAGGCAGTTGTGTGGACAGAAAAGGTGTGCGCTGGGATCGGATTCTTTCGCCATACATCCGCAAACTCTATGCTGTGCAGATCGTCAGAGGAAGCTGGATTATACGAAGAACGTGGCATCAGGACCAGAGGAAGGCTTATGAACAGCCTGCGAGATGCAGATGGCACAGCCTTGCTTGCTGACAGTGAGGAGGGCCAGAAGCCGTTGCTGATGAAAATCAAGGATTACAGCCTTCAGCCTGGGTTAGGGCTCAATGTAAAAGAGACCAAAATTCTTACGACTGGGAAAATAGGTAACATCACGGTAAATGGAGAAAAGGTTGAACTTGTCAAGGATTCCATCTTGTTGCATCTACCAGCAATGTTTATGTAAGCAGCAGGCAAGAAAAAGACAAGTCACATTAGGTAAATCTGTTACACAGGACTCTTCAGTTAGTTGAGAAGCAAGCGTGTTACTTTGAGGACTAGGGTGTGGCGACCTCAAGCTATGGTATTTTCAATTGTCTCATATGCATGTGAAATTTGGACAATGAGTAAGGAAGACCAAAAAAAAAAATTATGCATTTGATTTGGTCCTGGTGAGGAATTTTGAAAGTACCATGGTTACAATTATAACAATGAATAAAATTTTCTAAAACTGATTGCGGTGATGACTCTACAATTTTTCTGGATGTGATTAAAATACTGAATTGTATGATATTTGAATTATATGCCAATAAAACCTCTGGAAAAAAATTAATAAAAGAAAGTACCATGTGCCCAGCTATCGAAAGAGATAGTGTCTGGGGTCTTAAAGGCTTGAAGGTGAACAAGCGGCCATCTAGCTCAGAAGCAATAAAGCCCACATGGAAGAAGCACACCGGCTGGTGTGATCACGAGGTGCCAAAGGGACCAGGTATAAGGCATCATGCAATATATATATATATATATATATATATATATATATATATATATATATATATATATATATATATATATATATATACATATATATGTGTGTGTGTGTGTGTGTGTATACCTTAGTGAATGAAGGGGGAAGTGCAGAGTGGAGACCCAAGGCCCAAGTGTCGGCCACTGGAGATCCCCTCATAGAGGGGTTTAGGAGAGGAGATGGGTCAGTCAGGGTGCGATGTAGTACCAATAAAGAACACAGCTTTCCCCCAGATCCTGGATGCTTCCTCCCCCCAACTACCATGATCCGAATTCTACCTTGCAGGACTGGATAGGGCAGAGGTTACACCTTGTTGCATATGGGAGCTGGAGGCACAGGGAATCCAGGGTGTACGATACCTTCAGGACCAGGGGTGTGAGGGGCGATGCTAGGAGAGGGGAGGATGAGTGGGTTGGAAAGGGGGAACTGATTACAAGGATCCACATGTGACCTCCTCCTTGGGAGACGGACGGCAGAGAAGGGGGTGGAAGGGAGACTCCGGATAGGGCAAGATATGACAAAATAACAATCTATAAATTATCAAGGGCTCATGAGGGAGGGGGAAAAAAAGAGGACCTGATGCAAAGGGCTTAAGTGGAGAGCAAATGCTTTGAAAATGATTAGGGCAAAGAATGTACGGATGTGCTTTATACAATTAATGTATGTATATGTATGGATTGTGATAAGAGTTGTATGAGCCCCTAATAAAATGCTTAAAAAAAAAAGAAGAAAGTACCATGAACTACTAAAAGGACAGTCTAATCTGTTTTGGAGGAAGTACACCCAGAGTGTTCCTTAGGGGCAATGATTGTTTAATGGAGCAATGCAGAGGTGAAACTAGCAAGCCAATGGAGAGTCCTACGGATTCCCAATCTAAAGCTCAAGGCTGGGGTACATAGTGATGTCAGATATCTACCCCAGTAAGAACCCAAGATGTATCACAATCAGAAAGAATTTAATTTTCAAGAACAATCAGGTTTGAGCCTAACAACTAAAGTCTAAGGGACAAGAGCTGCGTTTTGCTATTATTGCAAAATATTTCAATCATGCTGCATAGATTTGGATTAAGATGCTTGAGGAGCTTGGCTTAAGAGGCGGGTCTCTGGAAGCTAAATTACTGTGGACTGGCAGCGCTTAACTGAAGGTGAAGAGAAAAGGGGACCAAAGGCCAGCTGGCGTGTTTTCCTTCAAGCCAGACTGGAAACTTTCACGGCTGACTTCCTGCGGGTGGGCAGGGAGAGAGAAGGCAAGCTCCCGGCGTTCTACAAGATTGTCAAACCTTTACTCTGTCCATTTCTCCAAGCCCTCCAGGGCCCAGGGCTCAAGAAAGACTTGCAGCAAAGGTCCAGAAGGGGTTCATCTGAAAGGAAACTCAAGAGATAGAAGAAAAGAAAAAGAAGTCCTGGAAGATGTTGCAGGTGTGCCGCTCTGCTGCAAGTCTCCTCTGGACGCCGTTTGCTGCTCTCAGCGAGCTTTGGCATGAGCCCAGAATCTGGAATTTATTCCGTAAATATTTATCAAATGATAGCAATGATTCAAATAACACCTCTTCTGCTGCCTGGGCCTCTTCTCTGTAAGGCTTCTTTGCATCACCTTCTTTCTGTGCGTGTGTCTCCATAGACTCCGTGTAAACATAAAAAAACAGACCCAGCTGTTGCCAAGCGGATTCCAATTTATGATGACTCCGTGTATTTCATCAAGCTAAACTCCATGGGGTTTTGAAGGATGCTACTATTAAGGATGCTACTGTGGTTTGTTTTTCCCTGAGACCCCTCTCCATGGTTTGGATCACTGGCAAATCTTTGTGCTAGTAGTCATTGATGCTAGTAGACATAATGTAGGTTAATCATTTGTGTCACACAGAGACTCCTATATACACATTTGAGAGTACATCACTAGTGGAAGAAGTGGCAGGAGAACAAAGGGATTTCTTGATGTGCATATTTCAACAACTTTTATTATAGTAGGTTTAAAATTAAGGGACTAGATGTCTAAATTTAATATTGAGAAACACATGACCTTTTGTGGTTATAGCTAAGAAGTTTTCATAACCTTGCTCCTATTAGGTCTACCGCATTCATGGATATGTTTTCCATCAGAGGAAAATACACAGATACAAATATTACCAGTCATATTACCCATAAATATTCATGGGTATATTCCGACTCCCCCTCCTACACCTGTGCAGTATGTGTGTCTAGCCATACATTTACTTGTAGATCTCAGTTACTGTGAGGTCGACACACATGATTTTTTAAAAGAAGTTATGTTTTTCATATGAATTGATTTCTGATACTGTGTTAACAGAATATCCTACACCCTCATTCCTGAGATGTTAGGCTTCTGGATAGCATGGGCTCAAAAGTGAAGCTACCAACAACAATCTGACTTCTAGAAGAGTGTTTGATTGTAGGTCAGGGGCCTACTACTCTCAGCTGGATGACCTTGGGCAGAACGTGTCTCTGAGGTGAGGCAGAAGGCTACCCTAGTCTTGTTATTGCTGCTGTCAGTTGTTGTAGAATTCACTTCAACTCATAGCAAATCTTGTTTTCTGAGTGTGAAATTTCACACCAGATTCAGAAGAGGAGTGAAGGAGATGATTATTGATATCAGATGGATTGGGGCTAAAAGCAGAGATACAGACTATCAATGTTTTATTGAGTGTGCAAAGGCATTCAACTGTGTGGATCATAACAAATCACAGATACTATTAAGAGCAACGGGAATTCCACAGCATTTACTTGTGCTCTTGTAGAACTGCTCATAGACCAAGAGGCAGTCTTTCAAATAGAAGAAGGGGATGCTTCAGGTTTAAAATCAGGAAAGGTATGCATCAATTCTGTATATTTTTACCACACTCATTCATTCTGCTTGCTCAGAAACTAATCTGAGAAGTTGGGCAATGTGGACGAGAACACGGCATCAGAATTGGAAGAAGATTCAAGAACAATCTGCAGTAAGCAGATGACACAGCCTTGCTTGGGAAAGCAGAAGAGCCTAAGCACTTACTGATAAGGATCAAAGATTACAATATTCAATGCGGATAACTACTCACTGTAAACAACGTCAATACACAACTGAACCAGTGCACAAAATCATGATTAAACAGAGAAAAGATGGAAGTTTTCATTTTATTTGGATCCATCGTCAATGCTTATGGGATCAGCAGTCAGGAAATCAAATGGCATATTGCATGGGGAAAAGCTGCTGCAAAATAAATCCCTCAATGTTGACAACCAGAGACACACTTGACCCAAGTATTTTCCATCATCTGAGATGCCTGTGAGAGCTGGACAGTCCATAATGAAGTGTGGTTAGTAATTGATGTCTTTGAATCATGGTGTTAGCAATGAATACTCAACATAGCAAGGATTCCCATAAGAAGGAGCAAATCTGTCTGGCAAGAAGTTGGGCAGCAATTCCCATAAGTGTCGAAGATGAGACTCTGTCACAGACATTGGCTGTGTTACCCGGAGGAACCAGTAGAGAGGGATGTTAGGCTTGGTGAACGTCGAGGGGTCATTGAAACAGAGAAAGCCCTCTCAGGAAATTTAATGACCCGGTGGGTGTCATGGGCCCGCACATAGGCAGGCTCCGGAGGAAGAGGAGGGGCGGGGCACGGTCTCCTCAGTTGTGCACAGGGACTATAGGAGGCAGGACTGGCTTCACTGCTCCAAATACAGCAAACTCCCAGGGAGGGACGAGGGATGTTGGGGGCCAGAAAGATTTCTGATTTCGTGTGAACAGCTCAGTTTTTATTTGTCGTACATTTTGGGACTCTACATTGGATTTCAGAATAGAAAAGAAGTTCATGACCAAAATGAATGAATGTCACACTGCCTTAATCAATTAATTAAATACATAATTCCAGACGTGTCAATTTTCTAAGATAACAGGAAGTGCTATCGGGATTCAGAGAAGTCCCTGGCCACTTCCGTTGTGTAGCTTCTGACATGATAGAAGATGAAGAAATGCTAAACGGTATTACCAAAACAATGGATTCTATAAGGAAATGAGGACTACCTTTTAGTGCTGTCGATTCTGATGGCTTTATGAGTAAGCCTCTTGCAGCGAGTCTCTCCGTGTAAATAAAGTCTTTGATAAAGGAGAGGCCCAGGTCACATCGTTTTCTTGGCTTCCCTCAACAACTGCCTTCAGGATAATCCTCGGTTTCTACCAGGTTCCTGGCCCTGTGAAGTTGTAAGGTTTAGGAAACCTTCGTGTTCCAATAAAATCACGCCACAGAAAGGGTCCTCTATTGAGAGTCCAGAGAGGATTCCAGAAGGTTCTTTATCTGCTTGTACTGCATATTTCTAGATATAACCTTACTAAATGTGCTAACAGGTTTACTGTATTTCAACACACATATTATTTCAACCATTAAACTATTTACTTAATCCAAATACAACAAAATAAACATATTCCTATAGTTCTCTGAATATGCAGCAGTAGGACCTGCCAACGGTTGCAACTTTTATTTCATCAGTGTTGCTTATTTCATTAAAAGTATAGGAAAATATTTCATTTTAAACCATCTAAGCCCTAAAAAGAGCCGTAAAATGTGCCAATCACAAACAGTGACAAGAGCTCCACGTTTTATAATAGAAGTGAGTTCTTTGTTTTTAAAATCAACCCCACAGTTATTGAAGACAGGTAACTTTTAGTAGCTCCAATGACAAGTCCATTCAGAGATACGCTGAAACACTCAGGAAATGCTATACACACGTCTCAGGAAAGGGACGAAGACACCTTGAAAGAATACAAGCTGAACAGTACGAGCCCACTGGGGACGGTCATGTCGCAGAACAATACACGAGAGTGAGCCAGCCAGCCACAAGGAAACTGGTGCACTGTCAGGTCTGCGGGTGGAGGACTCGATCCCCATCTTCCTGGATCAGGCCTCGTGATTCTTGGTGGCCGGTGCTGGCTGGAAGGGCAGGGTCCCATTGTTGAATGCCACAGAGCCAGCCCGTGCCCGGGGGCCAGGTAGAAGTGAGTTCATTAAAAAGACTGTGTATGTCTTGCATGAGTGGGCTAATATAAGCTCTTTGTTTTATTAGTGCCGCTGTACTAACCTTGTCATTCATATCTCTATAAAATCAATGCTGGCTCTGCATTTAGCTAGATAATGAAAAACCTGGAATTATTAGGGGACTAAAACCGGTGGGAGCATTTCTTGCAGTAATTGAATTCACCAGGTAAGGTATTTTATGCAAAATGAGACGTACCCTGCAATATACACAGGAACAGGATAATGGGGCAGTGCTCACATCTTCGGGTACAAGGATGAGTGTAAGCAGTGAAGCCCTTTTGAGAGGATCCTGATTCCTGTTTTGTTTGTTTTCACAATCTGAGAGACGTGCGCTGGGCTCACCACAAGTCACCATTTCTCAGAGAGTTGATTCTGAATCGTAGTGAATTGATTTGTGTTAGAGTAGAATTGTGCCCCATAGAGTTTTCAATGGCTGATCATTTTAGAATTACATTGATAGGGCTATCTTCTGATAGGGTTATCAAGCCTTTGAGTGAACTCGAACCTCCAAACTTTGGTTAGCAAACACATGCTTTTACAGTTTGATTCACCCAAGGACTTTTTTCCAGGCTGAGGTCACCATGACTTTCTATTTCTATTGCTTTTAGAGTATATGAAGCAAGCTAAGCTGTGGGTGAGTATATATATATAAATTAGTCTCAGTTACACGATCAAGGATATTGGTTTAAATACATATTCAGGACTGTGAATTTAACCCTTATGATGGTGAAGACTCTCAAGAGCTTCAGGAGAAGGTTCACACCAGGTAGCATTTTATCTTTATTTTGCTGAAGCATGCATTTAAATCTTAAGCTTGCAAGCTTACTAAGCAAGAGATGATTGTTTTGCAAGTGAGCCCCCTATGTTGTTTTTACACACCCACACGCCATTATCGTTCTACACTTTTTCTGCCTTTACAATAAGTTTGGTGGTAAAAAACTAAATTCATATTTTTCTTGGAAATGTTCTGAATTTTCAGTGATCAAAAAAGTTAAAAACAATTCAAAGGAAGTCATAATTCCTATCTAGAAAAGAAAAGTTTCAAATAGCGAAACTGTATTAGGAGGTAGTGTTTTAGGAGGTAGCTCAGAGCTATGCAAGATGACCAACTACATATTGTGGAAACCAAACTAGCGATCTATTCTGATCCCTTTTAGTGAATGCTCCACAGTTCGCTGTTTGTTAAATCGGAAATAAACTGCCCTTCCAAGTTGAATAGGTAGTTATCGTGTTGTTATGTGAACCAACAAACAAAAAAGACTGCCAACTGAAAATGTTTTTGGAAGAAGCCTAAAACATTACAAATACTTCAAAGACGGGAACAGTGAAACTATTCAATCGATCATTTTCATGAGCAAAATTTTGAAAATGTCAAATTAATAGGAGAATCATTTAGCTGAAAAAAATGCTGAGTTAAAGATAAGAAAGGAGCAAATATTAAAGGAAGATACCTTCACTCAAAAAATAAAACAAACTTTGGTGTCTAAGGATAGACCATCTCTCCCGACAGCTTGAAGAAACACTTCAGCTATCAGAATCGCCTTCCTGAGCTGCCACGACCTAACTTCCTGCTTCTGTGTGGCACGTTTCATGTTCATGGTCATCTTTGTCTACCCAGCAGCACGTTTTATCATTGGTGTGGTAGTTTTGTTCATTTAAGCTATTTAAGTGGCTGACTTTATTTTAAGAGTTATAACCATACAAAAGTCATATATCTAGAATTTGTAAAAGTCTGAAGAATTATGCTGAAATTCTCAGTTACACTGAACTGTGTTTTGTGGATGGGGAATTCAATGTCATCTTGAAATGAATCAACTGAGGATTGTTGCAGGCCACGGGATGGGTCCCTAGTGAATCCCAAAGTCTACATCAATTTGAAGGAGGAGGTAATAGGCAGTGTTCCACAAGGAAAGTGAAACTGCTGCTCTGAAAACCAGTGTTTGCATGATGAAGCTAAATGATGGCACTGGAAGCCAACTGAATAGAAACAAAGGAAAAGTACAACAGCAGCTCAGGGGAGTATCTTCTTTTCTACAGAGATCAAAGTAAGATACCAGAGACAAGGAAAGCTTGCAAGAGTGCTTAAATGAGGGGGGGGGGGGGGGGGGAAGCTTGTTTCTAGCTTAAGGTGTAGTGAATGAGGCACTTGGCAACTAGTCAAAACGTGTATATTTTAGTCATGTCATACAGCTTCCTCTGGCCACATGCATTACTGAGTGAAAAAATTACCCATGTCATAGAGCAGTGACATTAAAGGCATCATTTTGCCCAGCACCACATAAAATAAACATCGAAAGGTTTATGGCTAGGAAATTATGTCAAGTGCAGTGCTCTCCAGCTAAATCTGGGTTTTTTCCATCTTATGTCTTCTTCAATCATTAGCTCTTAACCCCTACGGGAATTTACACGAGGACAGCTTACATACCTCTGCAAATATAAAATTTCCAGGGGTTCTACTTGATCCTTAGAAGGCCGTAGGCATTAGTGCTTAGAAGCCTGGACTGGGTTGGCTATTCTGAAAAAGGACAATATTTGGGTACATGACCATAGGGGGTTGTGCAGGACACAAGGAGATAGAACAAGGCAGAGTCCATGCGGACATTTCTATTTTCCCTCTTCTATTCCTACAGGATGAATCAAGGAGAAAAGGCTTAAGGGTAAGCCAAATCAAGTGATTTGAGTTATTTTAAGAAGAAGCAATTCATTGCACTGGTTGCCAAACTTAAAATGCCTGGACAACCTCTGGAAAGAGCCGGCAGCAGGACGAGGCCGGATGGTGCCAGAAGCCCTTGCCAAAGAACACAGTGAACGCTGGGACAAGAACCCCTCCTGTGAACTCACATTTCAATGGTCCTCCTCACCAGGAGATTCCGTAATTTGTTTATCTGTGCTAGGTTCCCGTGAACTTTCTTTTCCATGAAAAGCATCTACTCCCTAGGTCGGTTGTGGCTGCTTCAATGACAGAGTAGGGGCTGTTAGGACAGAGAACGCATGCATCGGGCGGTCTAGGTATACTTTCCCGCTCAGTAATACTAGCTATGGTGGGTACGGGGCTTTAGAGTGTCCAAAGCATTTCTCATCTTATTAAAAATCACAGACTCTGTGAAAGGGTATGATTGTTTCCCACTTATTGATGAAGAGCTTAGACTTAGAGAAATTGTAACTGGTTCAATATATGGAACACAATTAACGGCAGAGTAAACGCTGGAAAATCCCAGTGCAGTTTCAATGGAGCCAAAGGCCCATCCCTAAACCAGGCAGAAAGAACGTAGAGCAGTAACAGACTGCGCGCCTTGTAAATGACTGCTCTGTACTAGCTGTTTTGCATACCGTGACCCCTTGAATCTTGGCAAATCAAAACTAGGTACAAGAAGAAAAATCCTTGAGATCATTTCAAGATAAAATGGATAGAGATGACATGGAAAGTTATAGGAGATACATAGCCCACCAGCAGCGATAGAAAATAAAAATTCTAAAGGAAATGTAAAGTTTTCACCCAATATAGATGAAGAAGGTTCTGTGACGAGGCAGGGACCAAGTGCAGCTTCTCATTGGAAGGTCCGTATTCATGGTGATAGCTACAAACCTGGAGATTCTTATTTCACAAATCAGTTGTCGCTTATTCAGTTACTTTCATTTCCAGAATCTAAAATATAACTTCCTCCACCACAAATGAGATAGTCAGTGAGAGGCCATTTAATTTACATTTTATCTTTTTAGCTAATAAATAATAGCTAAAAAATATGTCTAGGCTAAGTCATTTCAAATCGGGACCATTATCAACTGAAGGGAAAATGTATAGCTAACACTAATAAATGGGCTTGATGCAAGGAGACATGAAACAGAGCGGTTTCTGCCAAGTTCCTCCTGCGTCCTGGCAACTCTCCTGTGTGTCGGGGTAGAAACGTGCTCCACGGGGCTTTTCATGGCTGATATCCCAACAGGAGGTTGCCAGGCCTTCCTTCCAAGGTATCTCTGGGAAGACTGGAACTTTCAACCTTTCCAGGAGCCGCTGAGAGAATTAACTATGTGCTTCACCCAGCGACTCGGAGAGGCACAAGATCATTTTAAATACAGTTAACTTGGGTTTATTGTTACTGTGTTTCTTTCAAGCAATCACTGCCCAAATTGGTAGGAAAGTAACATTTTTACACAGGAAGACATCCTGGTCCTAGCCCTGTGTGAGGCAGGAACCTGTCAGGTGGATATAAAGCTTTTGATGGATGATCAACTCACACATCAGGATACTTTGTACGTCAGATAGTGTGTGCCTCATTTCCTGACAAACAATCAGCCTCAGAGAAAGGGAAATTAGTTTTTCTGTAAAAGCAGAGTATTCCACCAGACGCAGACAGAAGGGCTGATGAACATAGGTAGAATCATATTTCCTGTCTCTCCCTTATCCCACCAAACTTCCAACCACACTTGTGAAAAAGGTAACTGCAATTTTGTCTGTCCATTTTCAGACTTAGGGCCAACCCATACGAAGCTGTAACTTATGATAAATCCATATTTATTATAGTCACAATTGCTATTTTCTGCCTTTCTGTTCACAATTTTCTAGGTTTTTTTAAAACATATTTTAATATGTTAGTAAAAGGTCATTTGAAAATATTTAAGCTTGGTAGCAAATTTAACCTTGATAACACAATTTCCCTGGAAAATGATTTCCTAATAACACATTATGCAAATGTTGAATTTGCCTGTGTTTATGTTTATAAATAACACTTTCAGTTTTTTTAATCTGGTTTTCATTTTAATGTGTTAATTTTTTCCAATACAGAAACAAAAATTAAACATCACTTATGCATTGCTGAACTTTTCTGCCTCAAAGACAATTTTCCAAAGGCAGACGTGTGTGTGTACCATGTCCCATTTATCAATGAGAGCACCGTTGGTAGAGTAAGGTGGCCTTGCTGTGATACGATGCTCTTGTTTCTCTCTTTCCCATCTCCCACTCCCCTCTTCCTGCGTCTAGTGTCAGCAACCCTATGACACGGATGCTCAATGGCTGAAAGGAGGATTGCACCAGGGAGAAAACCTCACACTGTGTACGGAATGAAGAAGTCACAAAATAAAACCAGAACAGTCGGCCAGCATTGCTCCACATTGCCATTGGCATTCATGAATTGAGTGCTTACTTTATCTGGGGGTCTATGCTGGGTTGAGTACCAAAGGAGCTGGGCAGATAGCCAGTGTTCAAGGTGATTTTGTTCTGGTCTGGGCACCATGAGCCTGATCTAAGACATAGGAACAAAACCTGTTCCCACTGCCATCGAGGTCATTCTGACGGAAAGGGACGGTAAATCTCTCCAGGCGCAGTCTTGTCTTTCTCCCGGGGCTGAGATGACCACCACAGAGGAGATATCGAAATGAGCATAGAGGCTGTAATTCCTCTAATCGGAGAGGAATAATGGAAGGCTTTGTGAAAGAAGTTGTACTGCAGTTGAGTCTTCAAAAAATATCAGGGTTGTTCTTCCCATCTGAAATGCCTACCCATATTTTCATTTCTTGAACTATAAGTCACTTTCCACTTCTCTTATGAGATCTATCTTATTCTTACTTCAACTACCCTTATTTACGTATCTTATGGTTGACTCCAGTAGACAGCTGGTTCTTCCCAACTTTCCATATCTCTTTTAGTGAGTAGCTTGATATATGCCACAGATTCCGATTATTAAGAGTAGTTTTATTCACCATTCTCGGCATCGTGTCCATTAGCTTGTAGCATCACGGTCTCCCCTCTCTATAAAGGAGAAGCCAGGTAACTGTAGCCCCATCTTCTCTGGTACTTGGGCAAAATGCACTCATCACTTAAATGTAAGCATAGTGGAAGGGTCACTCTGAGTTGGAAGCTGCACTTTCCATGTTGGCTTCTGGCAGGTTGTTCATCACTCAGGAAGCAAGTTGAGCCTAAAAGTTGGATATTATGCTACTACATTGCTTCCACAAGCCAAATCAAATTAATTTTTAGTCCCTACAAGTCTAGAACATGTATTACAAATAATCTAGTTTCCTTAATATTCTGGAGTCCTAGAATTAAGAGAGCTACATAAATAACCAATTACTTTGAAAAACAGTTGTTAGAAAATAAAAACAAGAGTTCTATAGATTTTACTTTGCTTTATTCTTCAGAATCAAGTTTTGGTTTTGTAAATGGGCAATTAAAGCAAAGAAATAGAGATTTATTTGTTTCACTTACTCTTAATTCATTCATTTATTCTTCTGTTCTGGGGTGAGTCACCGGGCAGGTGCACCCCTATTTGGACAACTATTTTGCAATGTGTTACATCCATTGAGTCCCAACTTTCAATTTATCTATTATCATAACCAGCAGTTCTTTAATGGCTTTGGTCAACTTCATATGGTTTAGGCTGTGTGACAATTTAGTGAAGTCAAAATGCTCAGTGATTTAGCAGTTAACACGTAGTAATCACCCATGATGAGATCTAACAATGTAATCGCCTCCATAATGAGCCCTGCTATGAGAAGCCAATCAATCGAAAGGACATTTCCTTGGGGATGTGGCTGCTTCCAATATAAGTGGACAATGTGGGAAAATCTTGCTTTTAACTGGAACTGGACCTGTGTATAGCTTGTTCTTTGAACTTCAGTCCCTAGGCTGCTGTACTGCCTGCCAATCCCAAGAGTTATCAGCAGCCTGCTATCTTGACTACAAACCTTGGATTCAGTCATTTCTACAGCCAGAAACCTGCACTTGATCTGCCAGTCTTGGGTTTATTAGCCCTTGCATCTGCATGCGTCAAGAGGAGCCATGGGACTTGCCTCTACAACTGTGTAAGCTGTTCCTTTAATATAAACTTCTCTTGATACATATATAAACTCCCCTGGTTTTGCTTCTCTAGAGAAGCCGGCCTAAAATTACACAGATACATTCTCATGGTCTCAACTTGAATAACAACAGTGTACTCTCACTTCCTCTCCTAAAGGTTCCTTTATCCCCTAGGTTCAGAACATTTCCTGGACCATAGTTGATGCTCACACATATGAGGATAAGTCAAAAAATATTGCTACTGGGATTCCAATTCATACGTGCGCTGGTTTGTTCCAAACAAAATTTGTTTAAAGTTGACGTTGAGATCAGTGGATGTCCCAATCCAGTCCATGCATGTAGTTGGATTACAATTACTCTCCACTTTGACATATGAGGAAATTGTAAAATGTAGGTGAACCATAATGATAACCAATATGGAGGAAATTTTGAAGGAGATCTACTGGGCCAAATTCAAGGCAGCAACTGGTTTTTGAACTTATCAACGTATAAAACTGGTAGATTTTCTAGAAAAGCACAGGATGATCATCGGAGCTTATTGTAAAGACGTTTTAAGAACATAGAAAATGGCATCAATGGCATCAATGGGAAACAAAGACCAGGAAAACTATCAGGGAATTATTTTCCAGTAAAAAATGTGCCCACTCCTGCTTTCAGGATAGCAGGAAAAATTCCTATCAGAATTTCATTGAGAGACCCCATCCAGCCCCAATTTTACCCTTTCAGACTTTTTGGTGTTCCTCAAACTCAAAGAACATGTAAAAGGAACGTGATTTGAGTCCCTACAGGAAACATGAAATGTTGTTTCAATGTGAAGAATGCAGAATTCTCTGTGGTGAGGATTAGAGAAGTAGAAACACCATCTTCAGAAGTAGAGAGACATGGCGAAGATCTTGAGAAACAATTTTAATGACTGTGCCTATGATTTGTTTAGCAATACATTGTTTACTTACCTGGTATCTAATCTAGATGTTCAGGGGAGTCAATATCCACAAGTCTAGTCTTACCCCAGGCAGGATCCAGCACGCGTCTGTTATTTGTCATGTGTCCGACTTCACAAGGTAAAATTGTATAGGCTTTATGGCCTCTGCCTTATTTCCCCAGTTCCTCATTCCTGCTCTCTAGGATCACTTGCCAAATGAACTACCTGCACATGAGCTTTTTCCTCATGCTGTGGTGTCAGGAAGGCCAAAGATAAAAGGTTGGTACCAGGACTGACTATAAATATTGGATAATTAGCATAGGATTTTGCAGCTGGATTACCTATTAGTCACATGGCAATAAGGACCTTATTGTGGGTGGTGAGTGATGTGGTGGCCACGCTTACTCTCAGCTCTGATGGATTAGGAAGCCAGCAGCAGAGTCTCAGCCAAGAAAGGCTTTGAGCCTATTCAAACCGGCTCTCACAGTGAAATTAGAACAGACGCGGATTTGTAACATGTGGGTATACCAAAGTGATAACCAATATGGAGACATTTTGGGGACTTTGTAATGGGAGACTTGGAAGTGGTGTAGCTAGTCCTTTTCAAAGGTTGTTGGACATGTAGTCTATGAGAGAGAGAGAGAAAAATTACCACAGCCCCTTGACTAAATTGGAGATTAATGGAATGCAGGTGACAAATGTATTTCTACCTCAAATACATAAAATCCTCCCTACTGTTATTTTCCTGGTCCCAAAGTAATCACACATATAAACTAATATCTGTGTCCATTCCAGAGAAGGGTATCTAACAGAATGTAGAATTAATGAAAAATATCAATATCACACAAATGTCAAATTTTGCTGAAGACAATTCAAAAATGATTGCAGCAGAACTGATGGGGCACGACCTGAAATTTAAGCCAGATTGAGGAGAGGATGTAAAATGAAAGCTATCGTTGCTGATGTCCTATGGATCCTAGCTGAAAACAAAGGATAGCAGAAGGATATCCATTTATGTTTTATTGACTATGAAAAGGCATACAGCTATGTAGATCATAAAATACTGCAGACAATAGTGGTAAGAATACCAGGCACATAAAATGTGCTCATATGTAACTTGTACACAGGTCAAGAAGCAGCTGTTCAGTTTGAACAGAACAAAATGATATCTCATTATTTAAAATTAGGAAAGCCACCTGTGAAAGTTGTATCCCTTCACTAGACCTATTTGATCTGTATGCTGACAAATAATCCAAAGGGCTGGGCTGTATGAAGAGGAAGGAGTCTTTAATAACGTTCAATATGCAAATGACATAACCTTGCTTGCTGAAATTCTAGAGGCCCTTATGCAGTTACTGATAAAAGTCAAGGGCCATAGTCTTCAGTATGGATTTCACCTCAACATAAATTTTTTAAAAATCTTCACAACTGGACCAATAGACAACACTATGCTAAATATAGAGAAGAGATTAAAGTTGACATCAATAATTTTGTTTTACTTGACTTCAAATCAATGTCCATGGAAGCAGAATTCAAGAAATTAAGCATGTTGCACTAGGAGAATTGCTGCTAAGAATACCTTTCATGTATTAAAGAGGAACAATGTCACTTAATGACTCTAGAGCACCTGACTCAAGCCATGGTATTTTTAGTTGCCTCATATGAATACAAAAGCAGGACAATTAATAAAAAGCCCCCCAAATGGATGCCTTTGAATTATGGTGTTGGTGAGGAATTTTGAATTGCCCAGAAGAATAGTCAAACAGCTAGAATGCTCCTTAGAATTAAGGATTGAGACACTTCATGTCATATACTTTGAGATACTCATGTCCCTAGAGAAAGATCCCATGCTTGGTAACTTAGAGTTTCCGTGAACAAGAGAAAGATTCTGAAAAAGATCATTGACACAGTGGCTGTAACAATAGAATTAAACACCGCAATAATTGGACCAGATAGTAAGTGGTTAAGTTATACGTATGGTTGCTATGAGTCAGAATATACTTATTTGCAACTAACAACAAAAACAACCACATATATCCAGCCAGTCAACCTATAATGAACAACTAACAGAATTCCCACGATAGTTATGTGACCAAGGAATAAGAACCATTTTCGTAGAAGGGTCATGTGTAAGCTTTAGTAACTGCCCTTCTAAATCAAAAGACTAAATTAGAAGCAATATTATATCTAGAGAGGATCTGCAGATATTAATACAACTATCAAAAAATTAAAGGATGAAATATAGTCTTTATTGTATCTGGTGGTGGTCACATGACTAGTCACCGGAAAACCATTTGGAACATGATGGATGACAGTTGTTGTTAGGTGCCCTCCAGTCAGTTTCGACTCATAGCAACCTATGTACAATAGAATGAAACGCCGCCTCGTCCTGCACCATGGATACAATTCTTCCCATGTTTGAGCCAATTGTTGCAACACTGTGTCAATATAGCTTGTCAAGGATTGTTCTTTTTAGCTACCCCACTAATCTACCAAATACTGCCCTTTTCTAGGGATTGGTCTCTTGTGGTAGCATGTCTGAAGTTCATAAGGCCGGTCTTGCGATCCACGCTTCTAAGGAGAGTTCTGTTAATACTTCCTCCAACACAGATTTGTCTGTTCTTTAGGCAGTCCATGGTATTTTCAATATTTTTCACCAGTACTATAATTCAAATGCATGGATTCTTCTTTGGTATTCCTTAGTCAATGTCTAACTTTCACATGCATATGAAGTCATTGATATAACCATCGCTTGGGCTAGGCACACCTTAGTCCTAAAATTAACATCCTTGATTTTCAACCTTTTAAAGATGTCTGTGTGGCAGAGTTTCCCAATGCAACATGTCCTTTGACCTCTTGACAGCTACTTTCATGAACATTGATTGTGGATCCAAATAAAATGTAATCCTTAACAACTTCAATCTTTTCTCAGTTTATCATATTACTTACTGGTCCCAATATGATGAAATCTGTTTTCCTTACATTAACTTGCAATCCAGAAAGGCTGTAATATTTGACTTTCATCATCAAATCCTGTAAGCCTGTCTCACTTTCAGCAATCATGGTTGTCATCTGCATATCACAGATTGTTAATAAGCCTTCCTCAAATCTTGGTGTTTTGCTCATCTTCATAAAATCCAGTTTCTCTGATGGTTTGCTCAGCATAGACTGAATAAGTATGGTTAAAGGATACAACCCTGACACACACCTTCCCTGATTTGAAACCATCTGGGATTCCCTTGTTCTATTCAGACTACTGTCTCTTGATCCATGTAAGGTTCCACATGAGCACAATGAAATGGTCTGGAATTTTCTTTCTTCCCAAGGCCATTCATCCATAGTTTGTTATAATTCACACAGTTAAAGGCTTTGTGTAGTTAATAAAACAAAAGTAGGGATCTTCATGGTATCTTCTGTTTTTAGCCAATATCTGTCTGATGGATGGTACCCCTTATTCTATATCCTCTTCTGAATCTGCTCTGCGACTCTGGAAAACCAAAAACCAGACCTTGACCAGAATAAAAAGCCCAGTCTTTCTCCTTAGGAGCTGTTGGTGATTTTGAACTGCTGACCATTTGGAGAGCAGCCCAACACTTAACCACCACACCACCAAGACTCCCTGAACCTCTGGCAGCTCCCTGTTAAAATATTGCTACAACTATTGTTAGACGATCTTCATCAAAATTTTACATCCATGTGACATTAAGGATATTGTTCTGTAATCTTCTCTTTATGTGGAGTCACCTTTCTTTGGAATAGGTGCAAATAGAGACCTCTTCCTCTCACATGGCCAGTTGTCTTCCAATATTCTTGGTACAAGTGAATGCGTGTTTCCAGCGCTTCATCAATTTGTTGAGAGCTTTCGTTTGGTATTCCATCAATTCCTAGAGCCTTCTTGTTCACTATTGTCTTCAGTGCAGCTGGAACATCTTCCTTTAGTGCTATGGATTTTTGATCATATGCTTCTTCTTGAAACCATTGGATGTTGACTAGTTCTTTTTGCTGTAGCGAGTCTATTCCTTCCATCTTCCTTTGAAGCTTCCTTCATCATGCACAATTTTTCCCATAGAGTCTTTCAATATTTCAACTTGACACTTAATTTTTTTCTCGGGTTCTTTCTGTTGAAGATGTGCAGACCATGTACTTCTTTGTTTTTCTAGCTCTGGGTCTTTGCACATTTCATTTAATACATTACCTAGATTGAGATGTTTGGCATCCACAAATATAGTCTTCATCATAACATTTAAGCTGGATGTCCTTAAGGAGTGGTTAATACAGAAATGACACTTACTATAAGCTTATGGTCTGGTGAATGAGTCCATTTTTTTCTGTCATAAGCAAGGAAAATCAGAAGCAATTTAATTTCACATGATAAAGACATCAATTCACATTCACTGTCTAGGTGGTGGCTGTAACAACTATTACATTCTGTCACAATGTAATTTTTAGAGAACTTGAGCATATTAATATAAAACAATATACTACGCTATTCCACCATATGGATGACATAAGGTTATTATTCCCGATGAGCTGGAAACAACAATTATTTTAAAAAGAAATAAGCCATAGGATGGGGATTGCATACTCTTGCCTATTACATATTTATTTACTCAGCTCCAAATTCACCCTTCATCACATGTATCAGTATGCCTTCAAAGAATTTCTGACTCGTGGTGACCCTCCAATCAATACAAATATTATTCAAATTTACGTACCAATCACAAAGGCTAGTGATGAAGAAATTAAATAATTATACCAATGACTTCAGCCAGAAATTGATCAAACATGCAAGTAAGATGCATTGATAATTATTGGTGATTGAAATGCAAAATTTGGAAGCAAAGAGGAAGGAACAGTAGTTGGAAAATATGGGTTTGGTGATAGAAATGAAGCTAGAGAAATGAATCAAGATATGTTCTGAGCATCTACCTTTCTCAACAGCACAAAGACAACAACACACATGGACTTCTCCAGATGGAATAGATAGAAATCAAATTGAGTACATCTGTGGATACAGCAGAAGAAGCTCAATATCAGCAGCTAACATCAGGCCAGGGGTTTACTGTGCAACAGACCACCAACTGCTCATATGTAACTTCAAAATAAAACTGAAGAAAACTAAATCAAATTCAAAGAGTTAAAATACAACATTGAGTCTATCCTACCTGAATTTTGAGGACATCTCAAGAACAGATTTAATGCATTGAATACCAATGACAGAGACCTGATGAGCTGGAGGAAAACATCAAGAATATACACAAAGAAACCAGGATGTTATTAAAATGACAGGAAAGAAAAAATAGATCAGCGTGGAGGTCAGAAGTTGCTGTTAGCGATCAGTGTAAGACATGAAAAAATATATATAAATTATCAAGGGTTCATGAGGGAGGGAGGGTTCATACCAAGGGCTCAAGTAGAAAGAAAATATTTTGAAAATAATGATGGCAGCATATGTACAAACGTGCTTGAGAAATGGATGGGTGTATGGATTGTGATAAGAACTGCAAGACCCCCCAATAAAATGAGTAAATAACAAAAGAGAAGTTGCTGTTAATCATAGAGTAGCTAAAGCCAATGGAAGAAAGGATAAAGACAAAGAGCTGAATAGAAAATTTCAAAGGGAAACAAAGAAGACAAAGCCAAATATTATAATGAACTGTGCAAAGACTTAGAATTGGAAACCAAAAAGGAAGAAAACAATATATCTTAAACCTAAAGAACCCAAGAATAACATTAATGCTTGAATTGCAATCTTGAAAGATTCTATGGGGGAAATTTTGAATGATGCAGGAAGCAATACAAGAAGATGGGATATACACAGTATCAGTGTACCAGAAAGAACTAGTCAACATTCCACCGTTTCAGGAGGTATCATATAATAACCAATGGTGCTGAAGGAAGAAGGTTAAGTTGCAATGAAACCATTAACCAAAAACAAGGCTCTAGGAATTTGTCGAATACCAATTGGAAAGTTTTAGCATGTTGATGAAGTATGGGCAGCAATTATCTATGCCAGGAAATTTGGAAGACAGATACTTGGCCCACTGATTGGAAGAAATTCATATTGGTACCCATTCCAACGAAAGGTGACCAACCAGGGAGCTTCCATGGGTCCAGGTTGGATTGAGAAGAGGACATGGAACAAGGGATATGATTACTGATCTTGGGCAATAAAAGAAAATACCAGAAAGATGTTTGCTTAAGTTTTATTAACAATGCCAAGGCATTACACTGTGTAGGTTTTAGCAAACTCTAGATAACCTTGAAAAGAATGAGAATTCCAGAACTAAGGTGCAACTGACCGAAGCAATGGTATTTTCCATCGTCTTGATGTGTTTCCGCTGTGATGCTGATGAAGCATGTTGGAAGTCCCGTGGACTGCTGAAAGCGCAAACAGATCTGTCTTGGAAAAAGCAGATCAGGGTGTTCCTTAGAGGCAAGGATGAGGAGATTTCATCGTACACACTTTGGACATGTTGTCTGGAGACTTCAGTCCCTGGAGAAGGACATCATGCTTGGTGAGGTAGAGGGACAGGGAGAAAGGAGGAATGCTGTCGAGAAAATATGCTGGCACCCTGGCTGCAACAATGGGTGGGCTCTGGCAGAGGAACACTTGTGAGGACGGTGCGGGACAGGCCAGAGCTTCGTTCTGTGGTGCATACGGTACTGACTCGATGGCACACAATCACAGCTGTGACACTCTGACAGTGCGGAACTGCCCCCAAAGGATTTCCTCCCTGTAACTGCTATAGGGGGGCCAGGGGGATTGCATGGCTGACCTTTCAGTTAGCAGCCAAGTACTTACCCCTTGGGCCGTCAGGGTCCTTCTGTCATGGAGAACTTGACATTTATATATACATACTTGGAACTTCCACAGGTTGCCTGTCGGCTGGCTGTGCTGTGATGGCTTGTGTACTGCCACGCTGCCAGAGCTATGACACTCGTATTTAAAATACCAGCAGGGTCACCCAGTATGAAGTTTCAGCAGGGCTCTCAGAATAAGAGACCACGAAGGAGGAACAGGATGTCCACTTCAGAGGAATTTGCCACTGAAAACTTCTTGGTCTAAACATTGTCATCTCTTGAAGGCCTAATGAATAGAAGAGAACATTGGCAGATGTAGTGCTGGAAGATGAGGCCCTCAGGTCAGAAGGCACTCAATATATGCATGAAGAAGAGCTGACTTCTCCAAGTGGAGTTGGCCAGAGAGTCGTAAATGGAGGAAAGCCTACAGGGGGAAAGCCTGCAGGACCTTCCTTTGCTGATGGGGCATGCCTCAAAATGGGAAGAAACAGCTGCAAAAATCTGCCAATAATCAGAACTTGGAAATATGACACTAGGGACATGGGGTGTTGTCAAAAAGGAAATGGAACACATAAAGATTAATATCCTAGGGGTCAGTGAGATGAAATGGACTGGCATTGGCCCTTCTGAACCATAAAGTCATGTCAGTCATCCTCGAAAAGACCTTCAAAATCTATTTTAAATTACAATGCTGTCTGTGATACTATTATATTCAGGGTAATAAAATCCCCATTCAAGGTAATAAATCAATACAACTATTATTTAAATTTACGCACCAGCCACCAAAGCTAATGATGAACAAATTGACGAATTCTACCAATGTCTTCAGTCTGAAATTGATCAAAGATGCATGAATAATTATTTGCAATTGGTATGCAAAAGCTGGGAAACAAAGAGGAAAAACAGGTGTTAGAAATATGACCTTGGTGATAGAACGGAAGCTGGAGATTGCATGACAAAATTTTGTACAGCCAAAGACTTGTTCTTAGCAGATATGTTTTTTAAAAATATCCAGAAACAGCATCTATACATATGGACTTCTCTAGATGAACTACACAGAAAACAAGTTGACTACATCTGTGGGAAGAGATGATGGAGAAGCTCAATCTCAGCAGATAAAAACAGACCAGATGCTGATTGTAAATCAGACCATATGTACATTCAGGTTGAAACTGAAGAAAATTAAAACAAATACAAAAGAGTCAACATACAACTTTGAGTACATCTCACCTAAATCTGGAGACAATCTCAAGAACAGAGTCACTGCACTGAAGACCAGATGAGCTGTGGGAGAGCTTCACACTCTCATTCATGAAGAAAGCTAAGGCGAATGGAAGAAATGATGAGGTCAAAGAGTTGGACAGAACACTTCAAAGGGCAACTCGAGAAGACAGAGTAAAATATTGTGATGAATACTGAAAAGACCTAGTGATATAAAAGCAAAAGTTAAGAACAACCTCGGTGTACCTTAACCTGACAGACATAAAGAAAAAATTGCATCCTCGAGTTGCAATATTGAAAGATCCTATGGGCAAAATAATTGATGAAGGAATCATCAAAGAAGAATGAAAAAATACAGTCACTGTACAAACAAGAACTAGTCAGCATTTGACCAGTCCAGAAGGTAGCATATGAGCAAGAACCAATGGTACTGAAGGAACAATTCAAGCAGCACCAACAGTATTAGTGAAAAAATAAGGTTGCGAGGTAGTACCGATGAAGAACACAGCTTTCCCCCAGATCCTGGATGCTTCCCTCCCCCCACCATCTACCATGATCCGAATTCTACCTTGCAGGGCTGGATAGGGCAGAGGTTGTACACTGGTACATATGGAGGCTGGAGGCACACAGGGAATCCAGGGTGGATGATACCTTCAGGACCAGGAGTGTGAGGGGCGATGCTGGGAGAGTGGAGGGTGAGTGGGTTGGAAAGGGGGGACTGATTACAAGGATCCACATGTGACCTCCTCCCTGGGAGAGGGACGGCAGAGAAGGGGGGGGGGGAGGGAGACTCCGGATAGGGCAAGATATGACTAAATAACAATGTATAAATTACCACGGGCACATGAGGGAGAGGGGAGCGGGGAGGGAGGGGGAAAAAAAAGAGGACCTGATGCAAAGGGCTTAAGTGGAGAGCAAATGCTTTGAGAATGATTGGGGCGGGGAAGGTGCAGATGTGCTTTATACAATTGATGTATGTATATGTATGGATTGTGATAAGAGTTGTATGAGCCCCTAATAAAATGTAAAAAAGGAAAAGAAAAAAAATACCAATCAAAATATTTCACCAGCTAATGAAGCACTGGAAACATTTGTCTATGCCAGGAAACCTGGAGGACAGCTTTTTGGCCAACAGATTGGAAGAGATCCATATATGTACCCATTACAAAGAAAGTTAATTCAACAGAAAGTGCAAATTCTCGAGCAATATTATTGTCACATGGCAATAAAATTTTGCTGAATATCATACAATAAATGTTACAGTAGTACATTGACAGTCTTGATTGAGAAGAGGACACAGAACAAGGGATGCCATGTCAGATGGTTCTTTGTTAAGACTGAAAATACAAGAAATATGTTTACTTATATGTCATTGACTACACCAAGGCATTCAACCTTGTGCATCATAACTGACTATAGATATCTTTGAGAAGAATTGGAATTCCAGAGCATTTCATTGTGTCCAGGTGGAAGCTGTGCATGGACACGTTGTAGCAAACATAGCCCTTAGTAAGTTAACCAAGCGTTTACATGGCTTGAAAATGAATGTTGGATAGAAGAGGGAGAGAGATACCAGACTTCAACCCAGTGCACCAAGACACCAATGCAATATACCAGCATGAAGCAGGGAACCAATAAAGAGGACTGTGGGGCCAGCCCCAATTCCAACTACGTGGACACCCCTCCCTCCAGAAAAATTCCTTTCAGAGGACAGCACTGAAGCTGCAGCTCAAGGAAGGGGGCACGTCTGATCAGAGCACACAGGAGCAATTGAAGAGGGAAGGAGACAGAGTGGAATACATCCTGACCCACCAAGCCCTGAGGAGGATATTGCTGCTCAGAGCAGCCAATGCACAGAGAGGACCACAGGGACCACAGGGACCACCATAAGACACGACGTCCCTCACTGACCCACAGCACTTCGAGGGGCATCACTGGAGACATAGTGTGAGAAATGTACCTGATCTGACCCCACCACTTGGGGCAAAAGGCTAAGGGCATGCAACAGAACAGCAAGGGGAGCAAAGCAATGAAGTCCCGGGGAATACCAAAAATAAACTTTGGGGCCAGACTCGACTGGAAAGCACTCCTTAAGGTCAATAGACATTGAATTATTTATAGGCTTTTCTTCCCCCTCCCCCCTCCCGCCCCGCTGGTTTTGTTGTTGTTTGGGTTTCTTGTGTTGTTTTGTTTTTCTCTGTCTTCTTTTTGTGCTTATTCTTGTCAAAGCATGTCTATCTAGATAAGATAGGCGCATAAACAATCTGGAGGAGAAAACAACTGGACTGATGGTTCCCGGGGGACATGAGAGAGGTGGAGGAAGGTTAAAGGACCCAACAAACCCAAGGACAAGGAAACTACAAGTGATCTAAAATCAATGGCAAGGAGGGCAAAAGATGCCTGGTAGGACTTGATCAAGGACTATAGGACTGAGAAGAATTACTGAAATCTGAAGGAAGGTCTAACAATATAGTGGGACAAGAGGAAAGTAAAAGGAAATAGAGGAAAGAAATAGAAGGCAAAGTATATTTATAGAGATCTAAATACAGGCATGTACATATGTAAATATATTTATGAATAACTATAGAAAAATAGATCTATTTCCACATATTTATAGGTTAATATTAAGGTAGCAGATGGACATTGGGCTTATACTCAAGTACTTCTTCAACCCAAGAACACTTTGTTCTATTAGTGTGGCATTCCATGATGCTCACCTTCTTGACATAAGCAAATGTGGTGAAGAAAGCTGATGGTGCCTGGCTATCAAAAGATATAGCACCTGGGGTTTTAAAGGTTTGAAGATAAATAAGCTGTCATCTAGCAGGGAAGCACCCAAGCCCACATGGAAGAAGAACACCAGCCTGTGTGATCATGAGGTGTCAATGGGTTCATGTATCAGGCCTCAAAGACCCAAAACAAAATATCATATCATTGTCAATGAAGGGGAGTGTGGAGTGGAGACCCAAAGCCCATCTGTAGGCAACCGACATCCCCTTATAAAAGGGTCACAAGGAAGAGATGTGCCCATCAGGGTGCAGTATAGCACCATTGAAACAGACAACTTTCCTCTAGCTCTTTAATGCTTCCTCCCCCCAATGATCATGACCCCAATTCTACCTTACAAATCTTGCTAGACCAGAGCATGCACACAAGTACAGATGAGAGCTGGAAACACAAGGAATCCAGGACAGATAAACCCCTTGGGACCAATATTGAGAGTAGCAATACCAGGAGAGGAAGGGGAAGGGGTAGAAAGGAGGAACCAATCACAATGAACCAACTATAAGCCCCTCCCAGGGGAACAGATGACAGAAAAGTGGGTGAAGGGAGGGAGACATCAGTCAGTGTAAGACATGAAAATTTTTTTTATAAATTATCAAGCATTCAAGAGGGAGGGAAGAAATGAGGAGCTAATACCAAGGGCTCAAGTAGAAGGAAAATTTGAGAGTGGTGATACCGGAAGGGTTGAGAGAGGGTGTAGAAAGGGGGAACCAATTACAGGGATATATATATAACCTCCTCCCTGGGGAACAGATGACAGAAGAGTGGGTGAAGGGAGATGTCAGACAGTGTAAGATATAACAAAATAATAATTTATAAGGGTTCATGAGGGAGGGGAGAACAGGGAGGGAGGGGAGAAAATGAGGAGCTGATGCAAGTGGAGAGCAAATGTTTTGAGAATAATGAGGGTAGCACATGTACAAAATGTGCTTTACACAAATGATGTATTATGGATTGTGATAAGAATTGTATGACCCCAATAAAATGATTTACAAAAAGAAGAAAATATGTTTAAAGTGATGATGGCAATAAATGTACCTATGTGTTTGAAACAATGGATGTATGTATGGATTGTGATGAGTTGTAAGCGCCCCCAATAAAATGATTAAATACATTTTTTTAATTATGAAAAGTAATAAAAGAAAGAAAGAAAATGAAGGTTGAGTTACTAACACATCATCAATCTAGATACACTGAAGTGATAGCTTATCACCAGTGAAATCACTAACATTAAGGTATGCGGTGTTTGAAGGAGACTGGTCTTGGACAAATGCTCTGATAAATTCTATGAGGGCTGAATGAAGGGCATGAGAGGATCTGCCTGGAGCGGAGGGTAAGCTGTAGTGAGCACCCTTTATGAATCACTTCACATTCTCTCAGTCTCACCACTTTCCTGTCACAGAGATGGAGGTCACTTCCACACAGCGAGTAACTTTGCACAACCTATAAAGTGCCAACCCTGCCTTGTTGACCTTACTCTTTTTTTAAAAATATTTTATTAGGGACTCATACAACTATTATCACAATCCATACATATACATACATCCATTGTATAAAGCACATCTGTACATTCTTTGCCCTAATCATTTTCCAAGCATTTGCTCTCCACTTAAGCCCTTTGCATCAAGTCCTCTTTTTCACCATCCCTCCCCACTCCCCGCTCCTTCATGAGCCCTTGATAATTTATAAATTATTATTTTGTCATATCTTGCCCTATCTGGCATCTCCCTTCACCCCCTTTTCTGTTGTCCATCCCCCAGGGAGGAGGTCACATGTAGATCCTTGTAATCGGTTCCCCCTTTTAAACCCACTCACTCTCTACTCTCCCAGTATCGCCCCTCACACCCATGGTTCTGAAGGTATCATCTACCCTGGATTCCCTGTGCCTCCAGCTCCTATATGCACCAGTGTACAACATCTGCTCTATCCAGGCTTGCATGGTAGAATTCGGATCATGATAGTTGGGCGGGGTGGGAGGGGGAGGGACGAGGAAGCATTTAGGAACTGGAGGAAAGCTGTATTCTTCATCGGTGCTACGTTGCACCCTGACTGACTCATCTCCTCCTCTAGACCCCTCTGTGATGGGATCTCCAGTGACCGACAAATGGGCTTTGGGTCTCCACTCTGCACTTTTCCTTTCATTCACTATGGTAAGATTGTTTTTTGTGATGATGCCTTATACCTGATCCCTTTGGGACCTCGTGATCGCACAGGCTGGTGTGCTTCTTCCATGTGGGCTTTGTTGCTTCTGAGCTAGATGGCCGCTTGTTCATCTTCAAGCCTTCAAGACCCCAGACACTATCTCTTTTGATAGCTGGGCACCATCAGTTTTCTTCGCCACATTTGCTTATGCACCCGTTTGTCCTCAGCGATCGTATCATGAAGGCGTGCACCTAATAATCTGATTTTTTGTTCTTTGATGCCTGATAACCGAGACCTTACTCTTTTATCCCGGGATCACATTCCAAATAAGACAACTGCACACGTCTTTTGTCTCTGGCTCTGGTTTTAGAGTCAAATTGCCGAAAACATTTGGCGTCTTTATTTCTTATCTCAAACTCTCTTAATACTTCAAATCATGTCTATGATTTTTTTCTCTTCTCAAATAACAGAATTTTGAAGTTTTGCCTCATACCCTAGTTCAGGGGTTCTCAAACTTTTTAAACAGGGGCCAGTTCAATGTCCCTCAAATGCATTGGAGGGCCAGACTCTGATTTTTTAAAAAAACATCTATGAACAAATTCCTATGGACACTGCACATATCTTATTTTGAAGTAAAAAAACAAACGAGGCAAAAACACCAATGGGCAGGATAAATGTCCTCAGTGGGTCGCATGTGATCCACGGGCCATAGTTTGAAGATGCCTGCAGGCCTAGATTATATTCCCACTCATACAAATGACCCATTACTGCCAACCCCCTCAGGAACATGCTCCAGCAAGCACTAATCTTATGGTTTAAAAACCCCAAATAATCGATTTCTCCTTTCCACTTGATTTTGCTCTGCCACTTACATTCTCAAGGCTCTCATACATAAAACTTTTCTTGGGCTCCAAATTCCTTCCTTTTTTCTTTATTTTCTTTTATAACCACGTTTATGAAAAAATGAGGCTACATTGCTTATTTCTCTACCTCATTGCTAATAATTTACCCACTCCCTCATCATTCTACATACGCTAATATAAAAAATTTTAGTAATCATATATTCATTTGTAAAATAAAAATATGTTGAATAGTGTCAGTCTTAGTGTTCTTCAATTTTCTGAAATATTGGCCCTATGGATCATGTCCTATTTTTGAAACTCTCTGATGATAATCATCGTATTCTTCTGCTTCTCTCCTTTCTCGGGCCAATTCTTCTCCCTTGTGGATTCTCAATGCAAACTTGGACCTAATAGCTTAATCCTCATATAAACTCTATTTCATAACTGTAAGCTTTCACTCTACATACTTTTATTTCAATGTAACAGTTCTTGATGCAGTTTCTTATTCATCTTTTTTATGTGAGCACCATACATGAAATCATTGCCAGAGTCTTTGCCAAGTCCCAAATTTCCATCTACTAGAAGACCTTTCTGCTCGCGTATGTAATTGACACTTCCAATCCTAAGCGACAGAAGCACATTACTTTATCCTTCCCTCTGAATCTTCTTTTTACATTGGCTCCCAAACTTCTTCCCATGGCAATTCTTCCTAATCTCTTCCCTTTTATTCTAGTGTCCTCATGAGACTGAGTCAATAGTTCAACTCCACCAGCTGGTCCTTGGGAGGAGGGTGAGGGTATCCGCTCTGGTACAGATTTATAGCCTCTGAACCTCATCGGGGGCCCGGGAGTCAAAGCTGGCTCAATGGCAGTAGGCTTTTGGTTTAGTCAATCAAACTCTGATGTTGACTTGCCATTTTATCTTTCTCAGATCTGTTGTATTCTTCCAGCTTGTACTGATACCCTAGTTTAGGTCTGGATTTTTTTCATCTCTTCTCCCTTTTTATAAATCTCTCAAGATTTCCAGAAGCCGAGAAATTCACCACAAGTCAATTTGCTCAATGGCCAGTAATCCCAATTGAATCGATATTTTGTCAAATCAGTTTCAGTATGTTGACTTATGTCCAAGTTCACTGCATTTGGACTTGGTTGCGATTTTTCTATCTGCTTGCATTCCATTGTGGATGAAGCTTCTTCCATCAAGAAGGCTTCTTTTCCCCAAAACAATGGTGGTCGGTTTGTGGTTTCCCTCACCTCCTCAGTCCAGTCAGTGTGGCCGCTACATGTAGAGAAAAGCATGCTTGGGTAATGTAGTCAACCTATTATGACAACTGTATTGTTGAGGCCTCTCAGAGACACACTGCTCCAAGCTCAGCCTTTGGGTTTTACTCAGACACTGTAAATTGTCTAAAATTATCTCACATATACAGTGCATCAAACCCTACAGAATGATCTGCTTGAATCAAATTGCCTCAGAACCCTATTATATCTGGTGTTACAAAGCCTGTAAAATCCATTTATATTTTCCTTTCTCTCCAAGAGATGAATTGCAAAACTAACAAACAAAAAGTCAATTTGTATCTTATCAATTATTTTGTGGAGTTTTCATTTGCCATACATCCCTTCTCTTTCTAATTACTTCTAAATGGTAATATCATCTTTATTTTTTCCTTATAACTATTATTCTATTGCTATTGTCTTAGCCACCCCCAACGAGATGAAGAATCTCAAGGATATTAACATCATTTAAAAATGTGAGTCTCACCTCATCAGCATCTGTCTAACATAATGCCTTCACTATGTTGTTGCTGCATGGTATTGAGTTGATTCTGATTCACAGTGACCCGTGTGACAGAGCAGAGTGACCTCACAGGTTTTTCTTGGCTGTGATCAGAAGCAAATTGTCAGGCCTTCCATGGATTTGAACTGCCAACTTTCCTTGAATGTAGTAAGTTACAAAACACTTTAAAGAAAGCAATCTTCATTGTATTGTACTAGATACAACTGAGTTCAGAAATAAATATCAAGATCTCAATCTACAAATGATTTACCTTCATGGTGGACACATAGTTGTTTATAAATGAGTTGTCAATAGCTGCACAAAGTAAAGCATTACAAAAAGGTCCAAATCACCAAAAATAAAGGCAGTGTGGGGCAGATCAATTCCCCAGTTATGAGCACTTTCAATCAGCAGCCTGCCCTCCATGTAAGGTAGTTCTGCTGGTACATCGCAATTTATAAGAATGTGGATTGCTCAAGTCCTCCCTCAATACAAGAACACTGTTGTATTAGATTGGCATTCCATGATGTTCACCTTCCCTACACGGTCGCTGAAGACAAATGTGTGCATAAGTAAAGGCGGTGAAGAAAGCTGATGGTGCCTAGCTCTCAAAAGATACTGCACCTGGGATCCTAAAGGATTGAAGGTAAAAACGCGGCCATCTAGTCCAGGAGCAACCAAGCCCACATGGAAGAAGCACACTAGCATGTGTGATCATGAGGTGTCAAAGGGATCAGGTATCAGACATCAAAGATCAAAAAATCATATCACTGTGAATGAGGGGGAGTACAGATTTGGGACCCAAAGCCCATCTGTAGGCAACTGGACATCCCCTTACAGAAGGATCGCTGGGAGAAGATGAGCCAGTCAGGGTGCAGTGTAACAACGATGAAACATTCAACTTTCCTATAGTTCTTTAATGCTTCCTCACCTCATTATCAAGATCCCAATTCTACCTTACAAATCTGGCTAGAACAGAGGATGTACATTGGTAGAGAGTGGGACTGGAAACACAGGGAATCCAGGGCGGATGATCCCTTCAGGACCAGTGCCGAGAGTGGTGATACCAGGTGGGTGGAAGGAAGGTTGGGTAGAAAGGGGGAAGCGATTGCAAGGATCTACATATAACCTCCCTGGAGGACGTTCAATAGAAAAGTGGGTGAAGGGAGACATTGAACAGTGTAAGATATGATAAAATAATAATAATTTATAAATTATCAAGGGTCCATGAGGTAGAGGGGAGCGAGGAGGGAAGGGGGAAATGAGGAGTTGAAACCAAGGGCTCAAGTAGAAAGGAAATGTTTTGAGAATGATTATGGCAACAAATGTACAAATGTGCTTGACACACAATGGATGTATGTATCAATTGTGATGAGTTGTATGAGCCCCCAATAATATGATTTTAAAAAGAATGTGGATTGATGTGGTAAATAAGACTATTCTCAACTGGCCACACCCTGGTCACCAGCTACCTAAAGTGACTATTGGGTCTTAGGACCTTTTAGTAACAATTGCACCCTGGCAGGAGGGTTGCCTCAGAAATCTGGCACTAAAGTTTGATAGATGTGTTCCTATAATTTTTCTGAATGCAATTTCTGATGGAGCAAATCCCCTTGCACACTAACTCCTAAGACTCAGAGTAATTCCATAAGGTAGATTCATTGTAGAGTTCTATCCTTGTTTTGCACATAAGGTAACTGAGGCACAGAGAATAAGCAACTCTCCTAGGTACATGGCTAATATGCTTGGAACTGTGCTTTACCACTATGCTATGCACCTCACTTGTGATATATCTGAACACTTACGCAAGCATGCTTCATGCTTTAGAAACATTTACTACACTTCTCTGTAATGTTTAAATAAATTTTATCATTTGCATATTAAAATTTCTATTATAAATACTATGCCTATCTTACTTTTAGCTTTATACATAATATTGTGATGGATATAATTATATACGAAGATTTTGTGTGCTTTCTATTTTTAGAATACATTCTCAGAAGTAAAATCAAAAAGCTTCATTGTGTGACTATTTCCAAGCTCTTGAGATGCACTGCAAGGTGCTTCCCAAAAGGTGAGTGGCTCTTTAGCTCTTTAGTAGAAAATTTGGTCCTCTTTCACCAAAGCCCACTGCTATAGACATTACTCACAGCACCATATAGTCAATCTGTATGGATAGTAAAGAATGTTATTCATTCATTGTTTTTCTTATTTGGGCTTTATATGAATTTCATAATAATTAAGAATTTTTCCCAAATAAAGAAATGATTTAAATAATAAAGAAAATTATAATTCAGTTTTTAATTTAACATGTCATTGAATTATTAAAATAATGATTTGTATTTTAAAATACTTTAGGTACCATACAGCTGCATAAATACTCTACTCAATATGAACACCAAGAATGTAGGTAAAGATAGAATATCATCCGCAGATAGCCACTGAGATAAAATAACCTGCCACAGTTATCTGTAAGTAGAATTAGAACTGAAATGTTATTCCTTTTTATATTTCTCCATTAAAACAATAACAAAAAGTATGCACATTCAGGAGAAGAGAAAATATACAACTCCATCCTAATTTAAAATGTTTCTCAGAGAAAAAAATTCAAAGAATGCATTTCTTTTTCCCATTGAATCTTGGTGCTTAGCTTAAGTCTTCAATGCCCTTTTCTTGTCCACTGGATAACCTAAACCAGGGCTGTAAGAAACTATAAATAGTCCCATCCACTCTGCGTAATGCTTACTTCCTTCCGTTGATGCTTTATGGTCTCCCATAAGTGCGCTGGGGCCAGATGGCCTTCAGCCCAACTTCCTGTAAATATTCATTTTAATGGTAATAATTAAAAACTCTAATTTGCTCTTACATAAGACCTGATCTACCAAGATCTGTTGGTGCTTCACAAATACGAATTAAGCCTCAGAAATCAGACTCTCTTTCCCAGCCTTATTACATGCTACCGGATCTGTTGGCAAAGCCGTTTTCTACGCGTAAGCAATGACAACAGCGGAGGTGAGAGTCTCCGCCCTGTCCTTCTCTCCTACTGTCCAGAGAAGCAGATGACTGTGATGTCTGAATACACTGAACCCGGGGTGCAACTAGGCTGGAGTCAGCTTGTGTGGGCTAGATGCAGTTACCTATGCCGCCTTTAAGCCAGAAAAGCCATGTACTAAATGGCTTACTGTGGTTGTGCACTGCCATTGCCTTGGCTCCAACTCCGGCCAATCCCATTTACAAAAAAACAAAATCTACACCACCTTTATGATTGTTGGTTGGATCAATATGGCATGTAGTCAATAGAGTGTCCAACACCATGGAAGGCAATATTCTGTTGTAATCTATAGGTTTTCATTGGTTGGTTTTCAGAAGATCACTAGGCCTTTATTTTTCTGACATTCTCTTTGTCTTGAACATGTCTACCATGACTGGCGGGTGAAATAGGGGTGACATGGATATATCATAGCAATATACAAGTCACCACAGTGTGAGAAACATAGCGGGGTGGTTGAATCCATGCTTTATCATAGTGGTTTTCAAATTGAAGAACAGAACCACGTTGTTTTTTTATACCTGTCTCGACTGAATTACTTTATATTTTGCATTTTTGTTAATACTACATATCTTCAATAGTGAAAGACATTCTAAAATTAAAGAGAAAGTTTTTGAAAGATGACATGAATTTGGTCTAATTATATGGATGTCTCGAGCATATTCTGCTACTAGGAATGGTGGGATGAATCATTCCCCCTTTCTTTTTCTGAGTTACCAGGTGTCAGTACTTAGGACATTTACAGGATAGCAGCTTACCCCCAAACCCAAAAAGTTTGGAAAATATTAGTAGGAGATATATGTTTTACAGGTTGTTAAAGCAATAATATAAAATTTATATTCTTTCAGGGGGTCTAGAGACAGAATTCAGCAGGTTCTCCCAACCGGACCAGTAAGACATCATAATACATTTAGAAGAGATTTAAGTTGTCACCGATGTCGTTTTACCTGGGTCCACAACCAGTGCTTATGAAAGTAGCAGTTAAGATAGCTAAGGACATATTGCATTGGAGAAATTACATAAGACTTCTTTAAAGTTAATGAGCAAAGATGAGGACTTACGGGTGCCTGAACCAAACCATGGTATTTTCAGTCACTTCATATACATATGGAAACTGGACAATGAATAGGGAAGATCACGGAAAAACTGATGCACTTGAGTTATGGTGTTGTCAAAGACTATTGAAAGTACCCTGGACTGCCCAATGTACTAACAAATCTGTTTTGGAAAAAGTACAACCAGAACACTCCTTGGAAGTCAGGATGGTGAGAATTTGCCTCACTTACTCTGAGCAGGTTGTCAGGTGGGAGTAATCACTGGAAAAGGACCCCATGCTTGGTAAAGGAAAGGCTCAGTGGAAAACAGGAAGACCTTCAATGAGATAGATTGACATAGTAGTTCCAACAATGGACTCAAATATTACAATGTGTGCAAGGCAAGGGACCAAACTGTGCTGTGTTGTGTTGTGCATAGCGTTACTGAATCAGAACTGACTGGATGGCACCCAATAAATCAAGACCTTTGGTAGAAAAGTAATTGACATCTTTATTTTCACTTTTTCATAGAAATGTGTGATTTCCTTAAGGTTCACCACACTCCTAATACACTAATATCCGTGCCTTCATCGATCCGCTCTGGCGTTGCAGTGGTTAGAGTGACCCGCAGCGAAGCAAAGGCTGGTGGTTCACACTCTGTGCTCCATGGGAGGAAGATCCTGTAAAGATATACGATCTTGGAAATCCTGCACAGGCAGTTTTACACTGTCCTGTAACATCACTATACCTTGGAATTGACTAGATGGAAGTGTCTTTTTGTTTGGTAAATTGGTCTGTAACAGAAATATTAAATATTCTCTTATTACATTAAGCCTTACAGGTATTCTGGAAATATCATTTATTCACTCTACCATTTATAGTTTATGGTAGCTATTAACTTTTCCTTAATATTTCATTTAAAATCCCCAATATGGCTATATCACACAATTGAAAATGGTTTAATAACTATAGTTCAATATGATTTTCTTTTATAAGATTATATACTTTATAGATGTACAAAAATAACTCTAGCAGAATACACATACTTCACAGGAAGCATTTTCCAGAAGAGACTACAAGTATAAGTAAAAAATATTGCTACTAAGGTTTCAGTTTAAAAATGCACAGGTTTGTTTTTTTCAAACAAAAGGTATTTAACCATGTTTCTTCCATCAATCAAAAATCACAAAGGGATCTGTTAGGTCAGTTAAGTTCCAGACTTTCCGGGCTAAGTTAATTCGGAAGGTGACGAGTGACTGTCTGAGAGGGATTGTCAAGGGATAATCTTGATAGATTTTCTCAAAAGATGCATGGCCATCATGATGGCCATCATGGTCTGAAGATGAGAGTGCACAATTCTTTAGGAAAGGGTTTGAGAGATGAAGTAGTCATAGGGAGGATGAAAACAATTGCTTCACATTCTGATCTCTTTGTTTACAAGTGTCTATAGTTTTTGACTTACATTCATATGTTATTCCCCAAAACAAGCCTAAATATATTTAAAATTGGTGAAATAATGCAAAATATATTTCCTGATCATAATGGGATGAAGCTAGAAACTAATAACAAAAGTGGAAAATTAAACTGTGAACATTCAGCAGCACACCCAACATGAAATAATTTTAAATTCTTTATAGCCTTTGCTTTCTCTTAGAATGAAGTCCCTATCGTTTTTGGTCATGGTTGATGGATCCTTATTTTTTTTCCTGCCCATGCTTCATGTATTTATCTTTATACAGAAGCTGGGAAGAGTGGAGTTATGAAGACTGAAGTGGAGTTGATGGTTGCTGGGGGCCAAGGAAAAGGGGGGATGCACAAAATGGGGAGTTAACATTAATGTGTAAAAGAGGCTAGAGACAATTCCAAAGTTGATTGTAGCAATGCTTGCACACTCCTTCTTGACTGAACTATTGAATTGTATGATATATTAATTATAGCTCCATGAAAAATAAAATAAATAGCACACTCTTTAACAACCTGTGGGTAAAAAAACAAAATCACAGAGAGATGAAATACAGAAAGACAAACTTAAAAAAGGGCATAGAGTTACTGTGTTAGTCTGGTATAACTAGAGAAACAAATCCAGAGACATTCATATGTGTATAAGAAAGAGTTTTATATACAAGATCAATTGAATATTGAGAAAACATCCCAGCCCAGTCCAGATCAAGTCAATAAGTCTGATATTAGCCCATATATTCCAATACCAATCTATAAAGTCCTCTTCAGACTCATGAAACACATGCAATGATGCCCAATGCAGGACAATTACAGGTCAGTGAGTGGAAAGTCTTGTGGATCCAGTGGTGCTGGAAGCATCTCCGTGCTGGCGTGGGTCTCCTTCAGCTCCAGGGCTCTAGCATAGCTCCGTATGTCTTGTCAACAGGAATGTCTCACAGGGAGTAAGCTTGTGTCCCGCCTTCTGCAAGCTATTTATTTCCTTAGTGCCTCCAAATGAGATCCTTAAGCTGTGACCTGATTGACAGACTTACTTCACCCTTCACTCTTAAAGTCTCAAATTGACCACAGATGATATGACTACCAAAGATACCAACATGAGTGGAATGCAGGAAAAGCAGTATTCGGAGGGTAATTTACAGCCTTCAGAGCTTGCATTGGCATTAAAAAGAAAGATCTCATGGATAGCTTAGCTTTCGTATCTTAATTTTATACTTTAAGGAACTAGAAAAACAGGAGCAAAGTCAAGAAAAAACCAACAGTAGGAACGAAATAATAACAATAACCATAATTGCCTTTTCTTAGTGAAAGACCTTAAAGGCAAGCAAATCTTTTAGATGAACTTCAGGATTGACCTAAAAGGTAAACATAAGAAGAATGAATCTAAGAGGCTCCACTCTTAAGTCAGGGTACTTTGGTGAGTCATCGAGGTACCTCAAAAATCCTTTGGAACCTGAGAGTACATTCTCTCTAGAGGAAGACACAAATTTAAGTCTCAAATAATGTCTTAAATTCAGGAACAGCAAAATATCTTGCAGTACGTGAAACACGCAGTAATAAATATCAGTACACAAACTGAACAATGGAACGAAGCACACGGAATCCCTGCTTTGGAATTATCTGATGTAGAAAGTAAGCAGATATATATTCTATAATCAGTGAGATATAAGCTGAATTTAAACATCAAACAATTGGAAAAAAGTGCAATGTGTCACAGCAGATTCGAAGTTATGAACTAGAAATTATAGAATTGGAGAAGAAAATATCCACCAATTTTATGTGGTTTTCACAGTAGTGAAAAGAACATTAATGGCTATAAGATAGATCAGAAAGATTTAGCTGGAGAGAAGCGCGGAGAGTCAAATAATTTGAAAAACATAAAAAGCTAGCTTAAATGAAAAGAAACGTTATGTAGCATAATATGGGACATCATAAGTCTGTCTTAATGATCTAATATTGTAACAGAAATAACAGAATTAATAGTTTTAATAAACAGATTTTCATTTTTTTTCACAGTTTTTAGGCCTAGAAATTTGAATTCAGAGCACTAGGTCACAGGGAGGGTTTCCTCTGCGCTACGGCTGGGGGAAGAATATTGTTCCTTTTCAATAACTATAGGTCGAGCATCTTCAGTCTAAAATTGATCAAACATTCAATCAAGATACATTGAAAATTATTGGTGAGTGTAATGCAAAAGTAGGAAACCAAGCAAAAGGAACAGTGGTTGAAAAATAAGTATTGGTGATAGAAATGAAGTTAGAGATCATTGGATAGCATCCTAAGACCAATGACTTGTTCACTGCAAGTACCTTTTTTGGTTTTTGCAAATAAACATTTTTCAACATAACAACACAAGCAAGCACCATTAAGGAACGAACTCATAAGAAGAGATCTGTTTATGTACCATTCCAAAGAAAGGTGATCCAATATACTGCTCAAATGAGAACAGCATCCTTGATATGACATGCACGTAAAATTTTGCTGGAGAACAATTGATGCTTTTGAATTACGGTTTGGGGAAGAATATTGCAAGTACTGTGAAATTTTGAAATATTGCAATGGACTGAAAAGAACACACACATCTGTCTTGGAAGAAGTACATCCAGAAAGCTCTACATGGTAAGGATGGCAAGACTTTGTCTCATGTACTTTGAACATGTTATCAGGAGAGACCAGTCCGTGGAGAAGGGCGTCGTGTTTGGTAAATAGAAGGGCAGTGACAAAGAGGAAGAGCCGCGACAAGATGGATCGAGAAGGTGGTTGCAACCATGCGAGGACGTCACAGCACCGTGCAGTGGTTTGCTCTGTTGAACATGCTCAGAGCCAGCTCAGTGGCACATAACAACAGCAGCCGACAGAGCAGGGTTGTGATCTGATGAAGAGTGTTACACTCCACCTCAAGTCCCTTGCAACGATTGCCGTATTCAATTGGATCACATCTTGGAGATGATTGCGTCATGGTACCAAACAGCACTGACAAGGAAATATCCCAAACCAAACTCGACGCTATAGTGTCACTTCTGGCTCATAACCTACGTAGAGTAGAACTGCCGCGGTGGGTTTCCCAGGTCATAATCTTTACAGGAGCATAAAGCCTCACTGTTCTCCTGAGGAATAGCTGGTGGTTTCGAACTGCAGACCTTGCAGTTACTAGTTCAATGTGTAGCCCACTAGAACATCTGTGCCACCAGAGCATCTGCGGCAGTTACATAATATCCTGTCAACTTGAGTGAAGGGTTAGAGTCTAGACTGTCAATCAGGTCATAGCCAATTATGCCTCTGTGTGGGCTTGGCTTTCTTCTGAGGACTCTGGGAACACCTGTCTTCCTTCCAGGAGGGGGACCACATACACACATTCTGCTTGACATTCCTGTTGACAAGCCACGTGGAGCTACGCTGATGGAGCCAGAGCCTAGGAGTTAGAGGAGCCACGTGGAGAGCCATGCCAATGCTGAGATGCTTCCAGTGCCATGGGATCCACAAAACTTTCCATTCACTGTCCTGTGATCTTCCGGCAGTCAGCATCATTGCATGTGTTGCAAGAAGAAGAATTTATAGACTGGTATCAGACATATGGGCTAATAGCGGACGTATGAATTTTATCTGGACTGGGCTGGATATTTTCTTAATATACAGTTACTCTTTGATATAAAACTCTCTCACACACATATGAGTGTCTCTGGAATTGTTTCTGTAGTCAACCCAAACTAACACAGCATCTTATTCAACTGCCAAATTATATTAACATTTAACTGCCAAACCACTGACCATCATGATGCCAGCAAGTTGACACATATTCAATCTCTGTCAAGGTGAATTATGACAACCACAGAGGAAGCAAGACACAATTGGCACGGAAGCAAAGTTTGAAGAGAACTGATGGCTGCAGTCAGATCGGACTTTATTAATAGGTGATTGCGATCGCTTAGAAAGGGTGAGCCAAGGAAGCAACATTTAAAAGGCTCTCGTTGGCTGGTTCAATACCACAGATTGTAGCGAAGAAAATACGCACACAAGAAAGTTACTAGGTCACTGCCGGTCCAGAGGATACCTTTTGGGAGCTCGATCTGGGAAGTACTGGCGGTGGTTTCACATGCATTAGGCGTCATGGCGTCGGTTGGAACCCACGGTGACCCCATGGACAACGGAAAGAAGCAACTCTTCCTGTGCCTGTGCTCATTGTTACAGCCCAGGATCAATCCATCTCCTTTTTCACCGCCCCTCCACTTTACCACACATGACGTCCTTTTCCAGGGCCAACCTGTACAAAAGATGCAAGACCAAATGTAGGCATGTGTGCCTCTAAGAAACACTCTGGCCTTACTTCTTCCAAGACAGACCGGTTTGTCCTTTCAGCAGTCCACGGCACTTTCAATATTCTTCCCCGGCACCACAATGCAAATGCATCGATTCTTCTTTGGTCTTCCTTATTCGATGTCCAACTTATACACGCATATGAGGCGATTAAAAATGCCATGGGTCGGGCCTGGGGCATTTTTGTCCTCAAAGTAACTTCCTGGCTATTCAATAAGGACAACTGGCTCTGCAGCTTATCTTTTGATCTCTTGACTATGGATCCAAGCAAGACACAATCCTTGACCACTTCAGCCTTCTCCATTGATCATCGTGGTACCTATTGGTCCAGATGTGCAGAGCCACTACTTATCTGTCAGCTTGTCTTACTGTGGTGACTTGTGGGTTGCTGTGATGCTGGAAGCCATATCACTGGCATTTCAAATGCCAGCAGGGTCGCCCACAGTGAACAGGTTTCAGCAGAACTTCCAAACTAAAAACGGACAATGAAGAAGGACTTGGTTGCCCACCTCAGAGCAAACAGCTGCTGAAAACCTTAGCTGTGAAGCACTGTCAGACACTGAAGGTCTAATGACACAAGTACTGGTGGAGACAGTGCAAAATAATTGAACTTAAATTATATTTTAAAGTTATTTCCAATTGGCTTTGCTTGTGGGTTGAATAGGGCTGATAGCATAAAAACAGAAGCTAAGGATGATGTTTAGGTTTTAGCAAACAGATATAAAAATATTTTTTAAAGGCATTCCTTTTAAAGTTTAGAATGATAGAGATACAAACATTTATAATCATGCAACAATAATGGAGTTTTAGGCCAATGCAATGAGAAAAGTTAAATTAAAATGATAAGTATTGAAAAGGATAAAGTAAAATTATGTTTTTTGTATCTGATATAGCATTAATTTTGGAAATCCAAAGAATAAACTGAATAAACCGAGGATACTTGTACAAGAAGGAAATCAGGTAGAAGACACAAAAAAATCAATATTAAGATTCCCCTCACAGCAGTAATAAAATTTTTAATTTTACTTAAAATTCATGATATAAAAATATATGAAACCTTAATGAAAGCAACTTTTATTCATATTGGCACAGAAAGATCTCTTGCATATATCAAGTGAAGAAAAGCAGTGCTTATAGAGTAGACTATTCAGTACCAGTCCTTTTAAAATTATTTATATAAACTATTTTTCATGATTAGTCCTACCTATGACATTGTCATGATAATTATTTGTATATATAGTGTTAAAGTTCAAACAAAGGAAATATGCGACTTTCCCAAGTTCACACAGCATGAAAGCAGCAGGGCCAGGCTTGGAAGTTCAAGTTCCTAACCATTTCACTGTCCTGACTATAAAGAGTCTTGCACATCACTACGAAAAACAGTTCATATTTTAAAAATCAGGAACTACAAAGGAAGGACATGCTGAAATGAAAAGAAGCATAAATTAACATTCTTCTGAATACTAAATGAAAGGTGACTGAAGTAAAATGAAATTTAAAAATCTGCTATCATGGTAGACATTAAACTTTGCTATGTTAGTATTTTTGTCCTTCTAAACTTTAAAAGTTGTGTTTCATATGTTTAAATGTTAAACCTGTTTTCTAAAACCTTAACACAATCCTTGGCATCTCTTTTTCTCTCCTAAGTCCTATTCAGGCCATACACAAATCACTGTCCTTATATATACACTGTGGAGATAATTACTGATATATTTATTTTGTTCTTTGTAAAGAACTTTTAAAACTTTTTATACTGTCTATGTAGTTTATATAATATATACTGTTATTAGGTGTTCTGAGTAATAGATTTATCATTATCTGTTACAAATTACCAACCTTTGAATACAGGCACAGGGCACAAATGACCAACTTTTGAATATGGGAAGTACAATAGGACATATTACAAAGACACATTTGTGAATATAATTTGGTCTTTAATGATTTCCAATTTGTTTCAGTTTTATACATACATATTTTTAATGGTTTCAGAAGTGCTAATAAGTCAAGAGAATCCTGATAAAATCGACTTTACAATATGTTGGCACATTCTTGTCTTGAAGACTGAAATTTGATGTCCATGCCAGGGTTTATGATTTATACTGTCAGCATGTTATATTGCTAAGAAAACTATCTGTATAGGCTTATTTTCTTGAAGTGATTAGATAGTAAAACTGCTTCATAATTTGAATAAGAGCTCCTGTCATTATTAATATGACCTTGCATAACTAAAAACTGCTATAAAATATTTTGTACCAATGGAAATGGTAGATTGTAGTATCAAATTGTCTGGATTAGAAGCTGCAGAAAAATATCAGAATATCTTTAAGTTTAGGCCAGAAAAATAGCAGGAAATCTTCACATTTTAGGCAAAGGGAATCCCTCAATTTCTAGCAGAGAGGCACATTCTTAAGAACTACTTACAGTTTCTCAGGGGGGAGGGGAAGTGAACCAAAAATGAACCAGAAAAAAATAACTTTTGCATATGCCATTCTGCAAAAGTCTGAGTGGCACCTGATAATACTCTATTTTCCCCCTGTCTTGATTAAATCAATATGTGGACCTTTCTCTGAAACCAAACTGATTAAATATTAAGAATTATCACTTTGTTCCTAAAATAAGACCTGAAACAATCCAATTACTTTCCACCATGAACTTTCTCTTTTTCCATTTTAGCATCTGCGGGGCAGACTGTCCTGTTCACTGCAAGGTAAGACTTTCTTACAATTATCCAGACCCCAGCTCTGACATCAGATGTGGGCCTCAGGCTTGTATTTCGACCTCATGGGGTCTTGAAACAGCCTTCAACTATGTGTGAGTTTGCGTATGCAGTTATGAGGAGAGCATCCAGCAGATCTCACCTGCGTCTGCGGTATCATCTTCCCTCCCTGAATGCTCTCCTCATAACTGCATATGCAAACTCACACAAGGGGTCTTGAACTGCTGGGAGGAAAATCTGTGACGTTATCAATCAACTAGGAAGTAAAGATGCCTAGGTTAAGAATCTGATGGAAACTTACTCTGTACTCATTCTAGGAAAGTTTGTATGTTCAATTGATATTAAAGGGCTGGGTTGGAGGTTACAAAAAGAGATTAGAGAAATAAAATGAAGATTACATCATGCTAAGGTCCTTTAGAACAGTTTATGAGGTTAATTTTAGAACCGAACCTTAGGTCAAATAATCATAAAAAATTAAAATTAATGAGAATAAATTAGTAGGAAACTGAACATTTGAGACCAATTTGTATACTTTCAAAATATGGCCTTTAATTGCATGGCTAATAAAGGCTTTTACAATGAGTAGAAGAGACAAATTAAGGAGGAAAAGGTACACATTGTACCCAGCGCTGTGTCATATAAAAATGGAATATAGGAGGAACAGGTTTTCAGTGTTCTATGGAAAGGCTCATGGTTTGGGGGTGAACCAGTTGCTGTGGGGGTAAGTGTGCTTCGTGGCGACCCCAGATACATTGGAGGCACACGGTGTTCTATATGGTCGTCAATAGGTGCACTTTCACTTGGCTTTCTGCCAAGGTGGTTTTGGGTTGACTCGAACTGCCAGCCTTTTGGTTAGCAACCAAGAATATTAACCATTTGCACCACACAGGGTCTCTCTTTGGAGGTCTCACCCACTCACAGCTATGCAGTCGATTGTGCCTCATAGTGACACTGGAGGACAGAGTAGAACTGTCCCTTTGGGGTTTTGAGACTGTAAATCTTTACAGGAGCTGTCAACCTCATCTTTCTCCCACAGAGTGACTAGTGGATTCCAACTGAAAACCTGATGATTGGCAGCCCAATGCTTTGCCCACCACACCACCAAGTTCCTGTCGGGAGGGTAAAGGTTGTCAATTGGAGAGTTTTGAGTGCCCCCCATCTTTGGGAGTCCCCGGAGAAGTTGCACAGTAGAAGAGCAACGTACAAGAGGCCGAGAATGCTTGTTTTCCCTAGACCAGGCCCACTGCCTCTGTGGCTCTCCTCTGTTGCAGGAGCGCAGTATTGGTGAGATAGAATTTCTCACCTTGAACTCTTCTATGACAGTAAAAATAAAATAAAACTGTGTTTTTCGAAGGGAAATGTCATCCCCAAAAGTCATTTGGTTCACGGGAACTAGAACAAAGAGTTCTCTTTGAAGAAATAACTCCCTGAGAACTGGCTTTAGAACTCCCGAATGAGTTCTCATCTTCACAGCCTGCAGCTCCCCGGGAAGAACTTTTGTTGATGACCTGTTTCCTTGGGAATCTTGGTTCAGGTGACATCAGCACCACCCCTGAACCGCTCACAGCTGTCAAAAAGTACAAGGAGTCACATGGATCTCTGTACCAAGGACAGCTCATCTTATCCCACCAAATGCAAACCGCAGAAATAAAAGCTTAGAGAGGCAGAACGTGAGAGACATTCTCCAAATGAGTACTGCGCCCTGTCTTATGCAAAACATTGGCTAAACTTCAGAATGGAGAACCCAACGCTGCTCTAGAAATTCCACATGGGAAGACTAATAGCCATAAGTGCATATATTGATAATAAAGTCTGGTGACAGGAATCAGGAAAACGCAGGCAGAAAGGCAAGCTAATATATGACAAAGGAGTCGGCGCATTGGAATGGACACTGTTCTCTGCTTATCAGCTCTTTGCATTTTGCTCTAATTTGACTTGGATGATTAGCGAAGATGCATGAAGTCTGATGACTGTCAGTCACATGACTGCCAGTCAGGGAGCAAATGAAGCCATCTGGGAAACATTGGGTAGGAAGAGCGGGGAGCCAACAGACTTTAGGGGGTTTAGCCTGGCTGCGGAGGGAAGGCACTACTAAGGATATACTTTTCTAGAAAGGCATGATCCGAGATGCTCCTGAAGAAAGAAGAGGGAACCCCGGACTACCAAATCACGAAAAACAATAACGTAACTTTAAATGCAACACAGACAGGAGCTTTGGAGGCAGAGTGGTGACTCACTACAGGGCCAGCATGGAAATCACCAGACCCTGTGGGGGAAAGACGGGGCTTTCTATGCCATGAAGAGTGGCCCTGTCCTGCCTGTAGTCTATGCGTGGGCATCTACTTGACAGCAGTGAGGTGAGGTGAAGGGCAACTCAATCGTCTGCATCTAGACACATGTGCCTGAATTGGGTACAATGTACAAAAGTAAATCCAAAATAGACATATTAACAGGATAGTTTTTTCTTAAGGGAAACGTGCTTGTAGCGCTTTCAGTGCATCGTGTTTCCTTTTAAACCAAACTCATTGCTATCGAGTTGATTACAGCCCATCAAGATGCTGTGGAGGACAGGCAGAACTGCGCTTGTGGTTTTCCCAGACTGTGTTCTTTATGGGAGTAGAAAGCTACGTCTTTCTCTCAGTGTTTCCTTAGGGAGAGCAAAACAATATTTATATAGGAGAAGAAAATGTGGGATTAAAAAACTACCAAACTTGTGCTCTACTTCATGAAGCACAATTAGGCGCTAGTTGCTAACCTCCAAGGTGGAAGTTCAAATTCACCAGCAGTTAAAGATGGCCCAACAGACTGGACTGGAAAACGCTCCTAAGGGCCAGCAAACAATCCTTGAATGAACTACAAGCCTTTCTTTTGTGGAAAAAAAAAAAAGATGAGACCTCCTGCTCTTGTAGGGATTTACCATCTCAGAGACCACAAAAGGCAGTTTTACAGGGTCGCTGAGGATCATTATGAGCCGGAATCAATTCCATGGCAGTGGATTTAGTTGCTTTTCTAAGAAAAAAATATCAATATAGAACAAAAGACCTGGGTTCTAAATGTACTTTTACCATAATTTAGGGACAAATCACAACTTTTCTGTGTTTCCGGTCCCCTGGTGGGAACCTTGGTGGCATAGCGGTTTCACAGTGGGCTGCGATCTGAAAGATGTGAAGTTTGGAACCACCAGCTGCTCTGTAGAAGAAGCACAAGGCTTTCTACTCCTCCAGGGAGCCACCAGCTCAGCGCCCCGCTAGGGGTCGTCCTAGCTGGTCCTATGGGGTTGCTCCGAGTTCGCATGGACTTGATGGCAGTGAGTTTGGGCTTTGGTTTTGGCCTTCTGATAGTGGAGATAATTTCCCCTTGAGACATATTATCAGCGATACGAACTCAAACTGAAATTCAAAGACTTCCATCCCCAAGGACAGTGCCATTCGCTGGAAGGAGCCTCACAGACTGTGAAGAACTGGATAGCAGATGAAAACAGATACTTTTCAGAGCTGATCAGAAAGCCCGTCTAGGAAGCATCATTAAGGAAGGAAGAAGAAAGAGGGCTCACAGAACATCTTAATATTAGTAACCCAGCTGGGACAAGGAAAGAGGCTGATGGGAAACAGAATTCATATCATCTTAAAGGAAAACAAAATATGTATAAGGAATTCTCTGTGATGCAGAGCTTTACTAAAATGGGGGCTATTGGGACTGAAAAAGTGAGTGGAATGCATAATATCACCTGAATTTGGTAAGCATCAACAAAATCTTTTAGGAGCAGAGTGTTTTACCCTTCGACTGGTTGATAACAAAAGACATTGTGTAAAGGGTGCTTTGACTCATTCTTTTATACATCCGTCTACAACCTACCACTCCTGTGATATCTGTATGTTTCATGGAATTGCAAATGAGGCTTGGGAAGGAAGACACATCAATAATAGTAAGAAGTAAAGCCAGGAGCAGTGTTGCCCACTAATAAGCCTATTCTAGCCCAGAAAGAACAGATAACCTTTAACCTTTAAAATTTCTAGACATTTATAGATGACAAATAACTGCCCATCATTCAAGTCTAATATTCCCAGACAACTCCTTCTGGAAAATATCACATGGATCTTCCTTATGCTGTATTAAGTCCTAAAAGCAAACACTCTCTGTTCCAAATTTTCAGTTTCTAGAGGGTAAACTCACAGTTAACCTAAGATATGTGAGATTCCACAGCAAATCCTCTGTGCACCGCCATGTCCGATACAGTACTGGGAAGGTGTGGCTCCTGAGAGCTGATAATGTGGCTGGTGTGACTTGAGATGGGAGGTAACTGCAAAACAACTTAAAAAAATTAGTTCAAAACCTCTCATCGATGATTTTAAAATTGATTTTATAAGGGAGTTTCAAGAGGCCATGGGAAAACTCCATGGTGTCTGCATTCCAATTTTTTCTTGAAAGTTTTGAATCCCCCTTCTCTGTCCTGATGGTAATATTTTGGAATACTGGATTAAATAGACAATGCCTTTACCTGCTATAACGAGGGCAGTAGCAACTTTAAAATCACACATGGTTCCCATGTGTGGCTCACCTTCTGCTTCTAATGTACAGAACTGCCCTAAAAGCATCAATGACTATTTCCTCTAGAGCTGTGGTTCTCAGCCTTCCTCAGGCTGCAACCCTTTCAAACAGCTCCTCCTGTGGTGCTGACACCGCCCCCGACCATACAATTATTTCCATTGCCACTTCATTACTGTCATTTTGCTACTGTTATGAATCGGGTGACCCCTGTGAAAGGGTGATTCGACCCCCAAAGGGGTCACAACCCACAGGTTGAGAACCACAGCTGTAGCGGATGAGATTAGCTTTCTGGTCTCCATTCTCTCTAGGGTACACACAATATTCATGGCTTTGTACACATTGCTGAAGTCCCTGACAAGGCGCCGACCACACTTGTGCTGACTGCCTAAGAATCTCACGCCAGATGTAAAGGAGCTTCAAAGAGGTTGCGAAAATGGAATGAAAAGGCAACAAACATATTCCATGAACTTGTTGAAGCCCCTCGGATGTGAAAGAAGTTAATAGATAAGGGAAACTTTCACAATATCACTTTTAAAATTTAGTGAATCAAACCCCCCATTGCTGATGAGTTAATTCTGACTCGTATTCAATATTCTGTGACAGGGTAGAACTGCTTCCTAAAGTTTGCAAGACTGCACGTTTTCCCAGACGTCCCTGGCCACATCTTTTCTGCAGAGCAGCTGGGGGATCACAATTTTTCACTTCGCAGTCAAGTGCCAAACTACCGCCCCACCAAGCATCCTTATTTAGTGACTAAGATGCTATTTTTCCAAAATATATTTTACAAATCACTCTGCTATTGACAAATTTGGCACCCAAAATAGTTCTTGGTCCCTAAACCTTAATTCCTTCATGGAAAGTTAGTACCTCTCTCACAGGGATGCTGTAAATTAAATGAGATCATGTCTAAGCAAGGGACTGGCCCCTATAATGCACTCTATATCACTAAATGATAAGTCACTCCATCTTCATTCCTATACCTACACAGAAAACAAAACAAAGCAAAACTATAAAACTTACAAAAACATGATGGACACAATTACAAGGTAGAGTCTCCATAAAGAACTTATATATTGAGTTGGGTTTTGAAGCAATAGGTAAAATTCATAATGTGAACTTGTGTTCCTGAGAGGACTCGTGCCTCTTCTCCTGAAGAATGGCTCGGTGGAGGCTCACACAGTCCCTGCGAAGGGAAACGAGGTCCTGTGACCTGCACCGCAGAGAGCAGATGGCTGGAATGCTGCCTGGGATTTATCATTTGTGTGGGAGGACTTCTGTGTAAGGCTGCCAGCAACATCTTAGCTCAGCTCTCAGTTCCAGGCCTACAGTACTCTACAATTTGCTCAGGAAACCAACAGTGGGGTAAAGAATTTGGCCTTATTCAAAGCAAAGGTCTGACTTTGGCTCTCAGCTTCAGGAAGGTATCCTCTAGAAGCCGGAGTGTTATGCCTGAAAGGAGCAGCTTTGTTTACCGGGGGCTCTGAGATCATCAACAGAAAATGGGACAATGAGACTTAGGGTAGGGTGGTACAACGGTGGCTTGCCACCTCCATATAGTCTTAGAATGGAACCTGGCTCCCTGAGAAAGATCAACAATGTGGATTCGGTTTGGGCATTAGGTTGCTTGGTCTCAATTGACCTGAAGACTGAGATCATGTATCTGAGCAATTATTTGGGTCCAATCATGAACAATGACCCAACAATGAAGCCTTAATAAAAATTTTGACACAGATGCCCAGATGAGCTCCTCTCACCTTCATATCGTCACATCTGCATGCGAGAAATGCCCCTGCCGCTGTGGGCAGAGGGAGGTTGATGTTTCGAACAGTACTGGACTGTACCCTCTCTGTGCGCCTCTCGTGGTTGATTTCACCAAAGTAGTCAGGATTGACTCAATGGCAGTGATTTGCTTTGGGTGTATTTTTCAATGAGCGCAATAGCCATGAGTGAGTTCCATGAGTGCTTCTAGTGTAATGCCAAGCTGGAGGGTGCTTTGGGGAACCTCTGAAATTGCCGTTTATGTCAGATATAAGGACAGTCTGGCTGGTCCCTCTAACTTTATGGTCGATGTTACTCCGTGCACTAAAACTTTGAAATCAGTAACTCTTAAATCAAAAGGTTTACTATAAAAAACCACTTAAAGCGTTTCTCCCAGGGCTGGCAGGAAGCCTGTGCCCGTGATGGGCAGAGATGTAGTAACATCTGACAGGAACTTCCCCGTGCTGCCAGAAAACGAAAGGAGCGATTTCTAAGGTCTTTCTTGTTACTGTTATTCAACAGACCATAGTGTTCTGACAAAAACACCGTGAGTTTTGAATTTATGCTCCTTGATTTTTTGTGTGTTCTTTATATAAAGAGATGAGTTGATTTATTTGGTCCACCCATTTTTCACTTTTACATCTAAGTACCATGAAAATGAAAGTGAGGAAGCACTTGGATTATGGCTTGTGAACGTGTGGTTTCAAAAAGGGCACAGGTTTCAATTCATATATGGAAACAAATCACAGAATGAGTGCTGTTAATGATCATGAATCAACATGAAGAATTTGCCTACAGTTAGAAAAATGGTTAAAAGGAAAAGAAACGTGAAGATCTCAGGGGAAGACGAGCTGTTTCCAACTATAAAGATGGAATCTGTCATTAGAGATCATATTTAGCTCGGAGCTTAAATTCATATCTAATTGGAGACATATTTTCTAGTTCATAAAGCAGGGTCACGTGTACTTCCTCATTAAAACTGCACTACACAGAATGAGATGGGACATTCTCAGAATGCCCTTGAGAAAGCAGAAGCGCTGAGAGCCTTGCTTGCCTCTGGGTCAAGCTCACAAACGCGGAGGGGATCTCACTGAGCATCTCACCTGTGGCTCATGCTCTACATGAACAATGGCCTTTTGCTGAGGAAGGTCTCTCTGAGGTTCCCCCTACTCAGAAAGACCAAAAGTCTCATTGCCGTTCTGTGGATGCCTGGCCCCTGCAGGACAGAGCAGAACGTCTCTCTAGGGCTTCCAAGACTACATCTGTATAGAAGCAGCCCATCCCATCTTTCTCGCACAGAATGGCTGCTGGGTTTAACCCATTAACCTTGTAATTAGCAGCCCAGTGATTAGCCCACTTTGCCACCAGGGCTGCTCCTTCTGTGGGAGGAAGGGGGAAATGCAAAGTCTATCTGGTGCCTCACATGTTAGCCATTTTACTATTTGATTACTTGCTATTTTTGCAAGCAGAATTGCATCTCTGAAAGGGATTTCCATATACGATAAAGCTTAAGGAACAAATTGTTCTTATTTTAAAACCACATATTTCAGGAACCAGAATGCTGTCCTACTGGAAGAGGAAGAAGCCTGGCTATCGCACTGACTGGCCATTCATGGATGTTGAGCCACATTGGAATGGGGAGCAAGATCTTTTTGATACAGTGAATCCATCCAATTGTGTAATTCAGCAGATATTTTGAAAAATAAACGAGAAAATATATAACAGCCTACAGCTCTAAAGCCTCAGGATTTCCAACACCAAATGGTATACAACTTGGACTCTCTTTTTGAGAAAATGTGGGGAAATTCATGCAATTTCTAGGAGTATTAAATTTCTCTTACTTTTCTTGAGACAAGATATATTCCCACCCCCCACATACATTAAGCCCATCCACAAACCATTTATCCTCAAAGTTTCTCCCCATGCACTCTTTTCACCTTCCAATTAGTGTGTTTGCCCCAAACCAGACTGCAATCAAAATACAATTAAGGTGAGGAGGGCTTAGAAAAGACAAGCAATGGGTAAGTTCTTCTGATTCAATTCAAAAGAAAAATGTTAAGTTTATCCTTTCCATTGCATATATTAATTTCATTATGTCTACTAAAGACCTTCTGCTAAAGTATTGTCTGTAAACTACAGAGATGGGGAAGCTACGCATTCCCTGTGAACTAACCTAAGTTAATTCTTACCAATGAAGATACTTTTCTCTTATGGATAGTAGAAAGACTCTGCTAATTCATAGGTGGACATTATCAACCTATTTTTCACATCAACCTCATGAATAGTAGTATTTGAATATTGCAATGCAAATGTCTCAAACTTCTACCACAGTACAAACATCTTACAAGTACAAAAAGATGGTACATCCTTTCCCATTAATTCAGTGACATCTTGAGTACTCTGATTAGTACTTTGTATGAAAGGCTCAATCCTAAAACCATATACAATAATCTGACACAGAAATATTTAGAATGTCTTCTTGTTGAATAATGAGCCTGGTATTGCCACTAAAAGGGGAATGGAAGGTACGGAGAAGGCAGAAAGGAGTCTCAACTTTGCAGTGCAATGATCTGTGGGCTTGCTGGATAGGTTGTTTACTGAAGGGCAGATTCCAAGGCCTTGCTGTCATCCTAAAGAGGCAGAGGGGCCTCGATAATTGTCCTAGCCAACTACCTGTCTTCAACATGATTCATTTAACCAATGAAAATGGATTTCTGGCATGCCTGATGCTAATTAGTGAACTTTATGAGGTTGATTAAAACTGATCTGGGAAACATTTGCCTAGAGACCATTGGAGGTTGGATTCCTAATTTGGGCACTTCAAATATCAACAAAACACTTATAGAGAGTGCATTAGTATTGATGAAGGCAACATATAGTTATAAGTTTATACTAAAGGGTTCAAAATAAACAACGACGATAAAACCATACTGGAAAAATCAACAGTACAAGGTATTGCAATGGTTGTAGAGACATGCCACAAGGCCTTAAAGGAACAAACCTCCCTCTCTTCCCTTCATCCATTTCCTCTCCAATTTTCTCACCTGGTAAGGCTTGGCACAGATTAGTGGATTCACTTATCCCACTCAAACACTATAAACACAGAACGTTGGAAAGACAGCCAGTTTTCCACTTGCAAACAAAAACCACCTGTGTATTCTAACACTAATTTTCCAGGGAGGGGAATTCAGGCTGAAAGAGGAAGGTAAACCAGGCAAGAAAGGGATGTGGTTCCCCAAATTGCTTTCAGAAAAAGGGAGCTCAAGAGTCAGGACAGCATACCTGTGCCAGACTCTGTGCTAGGTTCAGCTGTTGTAGTAGGTGCAGTTGAGCATGCTCCAACCCATGGTGACTCTATTAACAACAGATATGATCACTATTTCCGGTCCTGCAACATGCTCACAATTGTTATGCTTAATATCATTGTTGCAGCCACTGGTCAATCCATACAGTAAGTTCATTCCAATCCATACAGTAAGTTCATTCCAATCCATACAGTAAGTTCATTCCAACCTGGTCAATCCATACAGTAAGTTCATATTCTGTCACTGCATCAGATGCTCTTCACAAGGTTCCATGGCGAACTTCTTACACGTACCCAGCCTCTTTTTCCTGCCTTGTGGGTTCTTATTCTGCAAGGGCCACTGAAACCTGTTCCCCATGGGTGACCCTCAAGATATTTGAAATATTGATGCTGGCACAGCAAAAAACAAGTTCCCAACATAATCGCTGAAGGCAAAGCGGGTGCATAAGCAAATGTGGTGAAGAAAGCTGAAGGTGCCCACCTATCAAAAGATATAGTGTTTGGGGTCTTAAATGCTTGAAGGTAAACAAGCAGCTATCTATGTCAGAAGCAACAAAGCCTACATGGAAGAAGCACATCAGCCATTATATTGATGACATTATGCTGACTGGACCCACTAAGGAGGACATATCAAAGTCTCTAGATTCATTGGTACAATATCTGCGTACAAGAGGTTGGGAAATTAACCCAATGAAGTTTGAGATAACCTCCACATCAGTAAAATTTCTAGGGGTCCAGTGGTGTGGGGCATGTTGAGATATTCCTACTAAAGTGAAGAATACGCTATTGCATTTAGCAACCCCAACGACTAAACAAGAGGCACAACGCCTAGTGGGCCTCTTCGGATATTGGAGGCAACATATCCCTCACTTGGGTGTTCTACTTTGACCTATTTATCAAGTGAAACAAAAGCCTCCAATTTTGAGTGGGGCCCGGAACAAGAAAAGGTTCTTCAACAGGTTCAGGCTGCTGTGCAAGCTGCTTTGCCACTGGGACCATATGATCCTGCTGACCCAATGGTGTTAGATTTGTCAGTTGTAGATAAGATGCAGTGTGGAGTCTTTGGCAGACCCCTATTGGTGAGTCACAGCGTAGACCATTGGGATTTTGGAGTAAAGTCCTGCCATCCTCTGCAGACAACTATACCCCTTTGAAAAACAGCTGTTGGCCTGTTACCGGGACTTGGTGGAGACTGAATGCCTCACCATGGGCCACCAAGACACCATGAGGCCTGAACTACCTATCACGAACTGGGTATTGTCTGACCCACAGAATCATAAAGTTGGACGTGCACACCAACACTCCATTGTTAAATCAAAGTGGTATATACGAGATCGGGCCAAAGCAGGACCTGAAGGAACAAGTAAGCGGCATGAAGAAGGAGCCCAAATGCCCACAGTCTCCAGTCCTGTCACATTACCTTCTTTCTCTCAGTCTGCACCTATGGCCTCCTGGGGAGTTCCTTACCATACTTTAAGTGAAGACCAAAAAAGTCATGCTTGGTTTACGGATGGCTCTGCACGATATGCAGGTGCCACTTGTAAGTGGACAGCAGCAGCACTACAGCCCCTTTCTGGGATCTCCCTAAAGGACAGCGGTGAAGGGAAATCTTCCCAATGGGCAGAACTTCAAGCAGTGCACCTGGCCGTTCAGTTTGCATATAAGGAAAAATGGCCAGATGTGAGATTATATACTGATTCATGGGCTGTGGCTAATGGCTTGGCTTAGTGGTAAGGAAATTGGAAGGACCATGATTGGAAAATTGGTGACAAGGAAGTGTGGGGAAGAGGTATGTGGATAGACCTCTCTGAATGGGCAAAGGTAATTGTATCTCACGTGAACGTTCACCAAAGGATTGTCTCTGAAGAGGAGGACTTTACTAATCAAGTGGATAAGATGACACGCACTGTGGAGACTGGTCCTCCTCTTTCCTCTGTCACTCCTGTTAGCGCCCAATGGGCACATAAAGAAAGTGGACATGGCGGCGGGGATGGAGGTTATGCATGGACACAGCAACATGGACTTCCACTCACCAAGGCTGACTTGGCCACTGCCACTGCTGAGTGCCCCATTTGCCAGCACCAGAAACCAACATTAAGTCCAAGATATGGGACCATTCCTCGGGGAGATCAACCAGCAACTTGGTGGCAGGTTGATTATATAGGACCACTTCCATCATGGAGGGGACAGCGTTTTGTTCTTACTGGAATAGACACCTACTCTGGATATGGATTTGCCTTCCCTGCACATGATGCTTCTGCCAAAACTACTATTTGTGGACTTACAGAATGCCTCATCCACCGGCATGGCATCCCACATAGCATTGCTTCAGATCAAGGAACTCACTTTACAGCAAATACTGTGCGGCAATGGGCCCATTTCCATGGAATCCACTGGTTGTATCATGTTCCTCATCATCCTGAAGCTGCTGGCTTGATAGAACAATGGAATGGACTCCTAAAGACACAACTACGGTGCCAACTAGGTGGCAACAACCTGTGGGGCTGGGGCAATGTTCTCCAGGAAGCTGTATACGCTCTAAACCAGTGGCCAATATATGGTGCTGTGTCTCCAATAGCCAGAATTCATGGGTCCAGGTACCAAGGGGTGGAAGCTAGAGTGGGACCACTCACTATTACTCCTAGTGATCCAGTTGCAGCATTTTTGCTTCCTGTCCCAGCAACCCTGTGTTCTTCAGGCATGGAGGTCCTGAAGGAAGGAACTCTCCTACCTGGAAACACAGCATGGATTCCACTGAACTGGCAGCTGAGAATGCACCCTGGCCACTTTGGGCTTCTCATACCTTTGGATCAACAGGTCAGGAAGGGTGTCACTGTACTAAGTGGTGTGATTGATTCTGATTACCAAGGAGAAACTGAACTGGTGTTACATAATGGAGGTAAAGAAGAATATGTCTGGAATCCAGGAGATCCCATAGGCCGACTCTTAGTGCTACCATGGCCTGTGATGAAAGTAAATGGTAAATTACAGCAACCCAATCCTGACAGGACTTATAATGACCCAGACCCTTCCGGAATGAAGGTCTGGGTCACCCCACCAGACAGAAAACCACATCCAGCTGAGGTGCTTGCTAAGGGCAAAGGTAATACAGAATGGGTAGTAGAAGAAGGTAGTTCTACTTATCAATTACGACCATGTGATCAATTGCAAAAGCGAGGTTTGTAATTGTTGATGTATTTTCTTTTTGTGTGCTTATTGCATATCTCTCCTTTGTTCATATATGATATATCAGATACAATTGGACTTAGTGTCTTTTCATTTATTGTATGATAGATGACTGATGATAAGTATAAGTGTGAGTTCATCAATGTCCGGAAATTATATAAGTATATATGGCTAAAGAATTGTGTACAGGTGCCAGGTTGGCAAGGGGTGGATTGAGATAGTTTATTGTGCCAGCCTGGCTGATAAACACAAGTGGGATTAATTGAAGAGTGGAGAGATAACTGGCTCGGTGACCCTCGCCTTTCTTGTCTCTTGCTCTTTGATCATCGAACCAGTGTGCTTGTTCTGTGCCTCAATATACAGGTTATACTACCTGTGGGACGCCTAGCCGGTGGACTGTTTTGCTGGAAGTTGAGGTCCCTTTAAGCCCACAGTATTGGAATGTACATCTCTGGAGCTGGGGACTGACGGTTGGTGACCTGGCTGATGGTTGGTGACCTGCCTTGCTGTTTGTTGCCTGGGTATATATAGGCCAGCTCTCTCTACAGAGGACGAACTGGCGGCCCTCAAGACTTAAAGGACTGCCAGTGTCTCACAACTCTCTCACAGGAGTGAGGTGCACTGAGCCATTTGTACTGCTTTATAATTTAACTGTCCATTTCTTGTATCTATCTATCTATCTATCTATCTATCTATCTATCTATCTATCTATAATTTAACAGGTCATTTCATGTGTAATCTCTCTCTCTCTCTCTCTCTCTCTCTCTCTCTCTCTCTCTATATATATATATATATATATATATATAAATTTCTAGCCATCTGGTTTTGTCTCTCTAGAGAACCCTAACACACTGTGTGATCATGAGGTGTCAAAGGGATTAGGTATCAGGCATCAAAGAACAAAAAATCAAATCATTGTGAATGAAAGGAAGTACAGATTGGGGACCCAAGACCCATTTGTAGGCAACTGGATATCCCTTACAGAAGGGTTGCAGGGAGGAGACGAGCCAGTCAGGGTGCAGTGTAGCAATGATAAACATAAAGTTTCCTCTAGTTCCTAAGCACTTCCCCTGCCCCCGTCGCCCCCCCCCCCACTATCATGATCCCAGTTCTACCTCACAAATCTGGCTAGACCAGAGGATGTACACTGGTACAGATAGGAACTGGAAACAAGGAATCCAGAACAGATGATCCCTTCAGGACCAGTGGTGAGAGTGGGGATACTGGGAGGGTACAGGGAGGGTGGGGTAGAAAGGGGGAACCTATTACAGGGATCTACATATAACCTCCTCCCTGGGGGACAAACAACAGTAAAGTGGGTAAAGGGAGACATCACACAGTGTAAGATATGACAAAAGAGTAATAATTTATGACAAAAGAGTAATAATTTATAAATTATCAAGGGTTCATGAGGGAGGGGGTGGCAGGGAGGGAGAGGAACACTAAGGAGCTGATACCAAGGACTCAAGTAGAAAGCACATGTTTTGAGAATGAGGAGGGCAACAAATGTACAAATGTGCTTGACACAATGGATGTAGGTATGGATTGTGATGAGAGTTGTAAGAGCCCCTAATAAAATGATTAAAAATCATAATAATTTTTAAAATTACAGTCTTAGAAGGAGTCTCAGTGGCACAGTGGTTAAAGAGCTTAGCTGCTAACCAAAAGATCTGTGGTTCAAATCCACCAGCTGCTCTGAGTTTGATCATAGATCTAAATAAAATCATTGACAATTTATATCCTTTCTCCGTTTATTACGATGTCGTCTACAAATCCAGTTGTAAGAGTTTTGGTTTCTTTCCATTGAAATGTCATCCTTATAAAGGGTGTGATCTTTGGCATTCTTCAGTAAGTCTTTGATCTTCATTCAGCAAGCAAAGTCAAGCCATCTACATATTGGAAGTTGTTACTTAGCCTTCTTCCAGTCCTGATGCTATGTTCTTTATCAAAAATAGTCCCGCTTCTCGAATTACTTGCTCAATATGCAAACTGAATAGTTTTGGCTAAACACACAATCATGACCTAAACCTTTCCTGATTTTAAACTATGTGGTAAACTCCTTGTTTTTCTGGAACAACAGATTCTTGGTCTGTGTACAGGTTCCGCATGAGCACAAGTAGACGCTCTGAAATACCATTCTTCATGATGCGATCCATAGCGTGCTATGATCCACAGAGTCAAATTTATTTGCAAAGTCAGTAAAATACAAAGAATATAGATCTTGCTTGCAGTCTCTGCTTTCAGCCGCAGATGTGAGCAATGTTCTGCATCCTCTTCCGAATTGGGCTCGAACTTTTGCCACCTCCCTATCAATCCTGCACTGCGATCATTATTTTGAATTATGTTCAGCAGCACTTTACTTGCATGAGATACTAACGATGTTACTTGATAATGTCCGCATTCTGTTGGACCATCTTTCTTTGGAATGGGAACACATTTGCATGTCTTCTAGTCAGTTGGCCAGGTAGCTATTTTCCAAATTTCTATTTTATAGGCTAGCAAGTACTTCCAGTGGTGTATTAGCTTGTTAAAACATTTCAGTTGGTATTAAGCCCTACTGGGATGGCTTATTTTTCTGAATTTATTGTAATAAATTCTCTGTAATACCAATTCTGTAGAGAATGGAGATTTTTTTTCTAGCTACCATGGTCTACCAAAGGCGTGCTTGTTTGTTTTTTTAACTTTTAGATGTGAATTGGCATAACATTTACAGAGGATATTGGTTCTCCATTTAATTCCATTTTGATTCAATTCATACACATTACATGTCATGTAACTGGTTGCAATCTCTACAACAGAATATCACCTAACCCGCTTCCTCCCTGTGATGGCTGTTCCCACATCCTCTTGTTACTTAATCCTTCAAAACGTGGTCCTTGGACAAATACTAACCTTTGGTCTCAAATGGTTGACGACTCCAAGTGTTATTGTTTCTCATTATCAATCTATCTATTGTCTGGTCGAAAATAGAACCTTGGGGGGTGAATTAAATTCCAGACGCTAAAGGTGACTAATAACCATAGTCTAAAGGGTTACACCAATCTATATCCAGCAAATTACTATGGTGTTTTTAATCCAAAGATTGTTTATAGAGATGAAATTTGTGAAAAAATATAAGGTGATCTACACCAGAATGTATTTTTAATGCATCACTTAAATGTAATCGTAAAGAATTGAAAACTATTTGTTGCTTCAGAGAAACTGTTATCTGTTCCTTACAAACTCAAAAGCAGTGAAATAAACATTTATGACCTGTTTATTTATAGAACCCAGAAATTGAACTTTGAAAGATTGTTTCCCCTTTGTGTGGAAGCAGTCACATGTTTTTTATAATATATTTAATTATTTGAAAATAAAAAATATAAAGGTATACTGTGCATATACATATATATGCATACATAAAACACAGCGTATGCCTCTATATTTCTCTATCTTGCTGTAGTTGAGTGCAATTAAGTAGGTTCTGACTCGTCAGTGACCACGCATACAACGTGTGCAACAGAAGGACACACTGCCCAGTCTGGCGCCATCCTCACAATCATTGTTTCGTTTGAGTCCATTCCTGGAGCTGCTGCATCAGTCCATCTCCTTGATGATCTATGTCCGTGTATACAGAGATATAAAGATGGCAGCCTGGGAAACTGGGTGAGGCAGTTCTGTTCTGTTTCTGGGGGTCATTACAAGCAGGAATGGCCTCCCAGGCCCCAATAAGAGCAACAAATTGTAGCAAAAAACTGCAATATATTTTCAAGGTTCTATTTCCTTTGTAGGAAAATAGATTTCAGTGAATTTCAAGGTAAAGGACAGATAGACTTTATTAAGTAAAACTGGGACTGCTGTCAAATTCCTCTTGCTGAACATGTTTAAGTGCTGCCTAATGACCATGCTGACGAAGTACACTTCGATCTATTTATGAAACAAAAGTCATTAAAATAGAATGCAAATAAGACTCACATTAAGTATGTCAGAAGGACTCGGTAAAGATTTAATAAGCATCCAACGGTCTAATGCATCCATGAAACACTTTCTGAAATTATTATAAAAGATTCATAACCTGTCAAAAGCCAAAAATATATTTAGTAGCAAACGGAATAAGTATAATGAGAAGAGACAATAATGAAAATAAGTACGCATCTTCTTCTCTTTAAACATCATTATCAAACGCTTGTCATCAAATGAGAAGAAACCACATTGTCAATGTTTATTTCTGCTTTGTGAGCAGTCCAGATAAAAGGCCCTCCACCAACCTGCTGCCCTTCTCGTCTGCCCTGCTCTTCCTGGGAGCCTGCTGGCTTCCAGCCGCACCACGCGCTTCAGCAAGAGCTCTGCTACTCCCATCGGACATGCCTGCCCATCAGGCAGCCTCCTCGACCTTCTGATTCTTAACTCCAGACCTTCCTGATTTAGGGCCCAAGGCTCGAAGGAAAAAATCTAAGTCCACTGTTCCAGCATCTTAGATGGAATGAAAGACAGTCATTGACTCTCGCTGTGAGAAACAAAGGCAAAAACCAAACCTTACTTTCCACTAGGAGCAAAATGAAAGCCAAAACACCCCTGAGCACTCAGGTGTGCAGAAAGGCTATTGGAGAAGTGCTGCCCCCACAGAGAAGCAGAGCTCTGTAGGATGAAAGAATTCTTTTTAACAAAGTTTGATCAAAACTTCTTTTAAACGAGACTTGTGACTGCAAAGCTGTTCACAGAAGTGGTGGGGTGGACCAGAGAAATGTCAGCCTGACTGACAGCCCTGACCGCCCACTTCTCTTTTCTGTCCTAGCCCTCGTCTTGCATGGCTGTCACATACGACATCACACACACACACACACACACACACACACACACACACACACACACACACCCCAATATTTTCGAGATAAGCTTGGTCTGACTATGAAACTATAATGAGAGTAGAGGTAAATCAGAGGGCATTTCTTAAAATCTCTACTTCTATACATTACGGTTTACCATTGTTTCATCTTGCTTTGTTAGTTGAATAGATAAGGAACACGCACTAGAATTCCCCTCAACTAAAACTAAGGTACCTCATTTTGAGGTCCCTCTCTTATGATTCTTCTCCGGTGAGTGAGAACAGAACATGTTCATGCCATTATAGAAGCACATGTCCAGAACCTCGCAGGTCTGCCCTCTCACAAGAAGTTCTCTTCTTGCCTCAACTGGGAGAAGATGAAAAAAGAAACTCCGTGCCATCTCAAGCTACAATTCCATCTGGCTGGGGGGGAGGTAGTGGAGATGTTTTAAAAATACATTTCCCCTCATTTTATGACATTATACTTTTATAATCTTGATTTTTGTGTGATTGTTTGATACCTCGACTTGAAAGGAAGCAGATGGGAAAGAAAGAAATCTAGTAGAAAATAGTTTAAAATATTATAAGTAACAAAAAATTTATAAGCCTCAGATACACTTCACTATTTTGATGGCATTTCATTTTTGCAATTAAATGTAAGGAACTCAGAGACAAAAAACTTTTTTTAATTGTATATTTTCTGAGAAAAAGAATAAAACAGCAACAAAATAACAAGTTAACCCTGGTGCAATGGTAAAAAGACAGACATATGAAAGTGACAGGTGGAGAGCATATGGTGTCATTCTAGTGTGACACGTAGGTTACTTTGAAGTCAAGAGTTTATTGAATATTATGAAAGGACTTATTGAAGTCAAATTTTCTATTAAAAAGCATTCACTGTTGCAATTGTTCGGTGCCATCAAGTTAGTTTCTACTCCATAGAGGCCCCACAGATCTCAGAATAACACGTTGTTCAGTCCTGTACCACCCGCACAATACGGGTCATATTTGAGCCCATTCTTGAAACCACTGTGCCAATCTTTCGTGTTGTGCGTCTTGCTCCTTTTCACTCGATTTGAGCAATTCTGATGTCCGTCTCTAGGGAGTGCTCGATAATCTTTGAGGTCTATAATCCATATGCATCCATTAATCTTAGGTCTTCCTTTTTATGATCCAGGATTTACATGCACGTGAAGTGATGAAATGACTGTGTCTTGGATCATGCACACCATACGCTCCAAAGTCACATGCCTGGATTTTAAAGATTTTACATACGTTTTGTTTTCTTTTGTTTGGTAGCTGATTTGCCCATTGCAACGCATCCTTTGATGTACTGACTGCTGCTTACATGGGCAACAATTGCTGATCCAAGAAGAATGATTTCCCTTAAAACATCAGTGTTTCTCTGTTTATCATGTTGGTCCAGGTGTGAGGGTTTTTGTTTTATGTCGACGTTAACCTGTACTTAAGGCTTTGATCTTTGAGATTTGTCAATAAGTGCTTTAAGTGCTCTTACTTTCAGCAAGTACGGCTGTGTCATCTGCTAATCTCTGCTTGTGGACGAGTCACCCTTCAGTCCTGTTGCCAAGTGCCTTTCTCCAGAGTGCAGTTTCTGGCATTATTTTACAGCATGTAGATTTAAAAAGTATGGTGGAAAGATACGACCCGAGGGTACACCTTTTCTGATCTCGACCACACAGAAGCCCCTTGTTCTGTTAGAACAACAGCCTCATAGTTTCTGCACAGATTCACATGAGGATGATTGCTCTGAAATTTATATTCTATGCAATACTCTTCATAATTTATTAAAGTACAAAGAGGAATGTTTTCTGGCATTTTTTTCTTTTCGGCCACAATGCATCTGCCATCAGCAATTATTTCCCTTGTTTTCACATTCACTTCTGAGTCCAGCCCGAATTTTGGCGTTTCTTTGTAAATGTACAGCTACAACGGTTCTTGAATTATCTTGAGCAAAATTTTGCTTACATGTCATATGCATGATGTTGTGCCATAATTCCTGAATTCTTTGAATTATTTTATGGATGGTCACAGATTTGAATCTCTTGTAGTCGATCTGCTAAATTTCCTGGCATAGATGAAGGAGTAACGTTCAGTGTTTTAATTAGTGTATTGTTACTTCCTGAGCCTTCGATGCAGCTTAAACTCTTTCCTTCAGTTTCATTAGTGTTTGATCAGATACTGCCTCCTAAAACGATTGAATGTTGACCAGTTCTTTTTGCACAATGTATCCATGTATTCCTTCCAGATTACTTAGATATTTCCAGGGCCATTCAAGTTTTTACATAGAATCTTTCAATATATAATATGAATCATTTGTGTCGCAGAATTCATGCGACTTCAATATATTTTCTTTTTCAATTTAAATCATTTTATTGGGGCTCATACAACTCTTATCACAATCCATACATACATCAATTGAGGAAAGCACCCTTATACATCCGTTGCCCTCATCATTCTCAAAATTCGCCTTCCACTTGGGTTCCTCATGAATCAGCTCATTTTCCTTTTTTCCCTCCCCCTCCCTCCCCATTTCCCCCTCCCTCATGAACACTTAATAATTTATAAATTATTATTTTATCTTATCTTGTACTGCCCCGCGTCTCCCTTCACCCACTTTCCTGTTGCCCATCCCCCAGAGAGGAGGTTATATGTAGATCCCCAAGATCGGTTCTCCCTTTCTACACCCCCTTCCCTCCCGGTATCACCACTCTCACCCACGTTTGGTCCTGAGGGGCTCATCTTTCCTAGATTCCCTGGGTTTCCAGATCCCAACTGTACCGCTGTGCATCCTCTGGTCTAAGGTTTTCAAGGTAGAATTGGGATCATGATAATTGGCGGGGAGGAAGCGTTTAAGAACTAGAGGAACGTTTTGAATTTCATTATTGCTACACTGAACCCTGAGTGACTCATCTCCTCCCCACTACCCCTCTGCAAGGGATGTCTAGTTGTCTACAAATGTGCACTCCCCTCATTCACAATGATATGATTTTTCCCCCGCCTTTGTTGCTTGAAACCTGCTCCCCACATGTTGGTGTGCTGCTTTCATGTGGACGTTGTTGTTTCTGGGCTAGATGGCTGCTTGTTTACTTTAAAGCCTTTAAGTCCCCAGATGCTATATCTCTCAAAAGCCGGGCACCATCAGCCTTCTTCACCACACATTCATCTTCGGTGTTTATGTGGGGAAGGTGATCACACAATGATGGTTTTTGTTCTTTGGTGTCTGCTACTGATCCCTTCAACACCTCATGTTCACTTAGGCTTATGTGCTTTTTCTCTGTGGGCTTTGTTGCTTCCGAGCTAAATGGTCACTTGTTTGTCTTCAAGCCTTTAAGACCCCAGACACTATATCTTTTTGATAGCCGGGCACCATCAGCTTTCTTCACCACATTTGCTTATGCACACGTCTGTCTTCAGCGATCATGTTGGGAAGGTCGGTATCATGGAATGACCGTTTAGCTGAGCAAGGTACTATTGTATTGAGGGAGTGTGCGTGAGGAGGCCCAATGTCCACCTACTACCCTACTACTGAACCTATAAATATATGCACATAGGTCTATTTCCCCCATAATCATAACTATATTTACATATGTACATGTCTGAATTTAAGCTTCTATGTATACCCTTTGCCTCCTACTCCTTTCCTCTATTTCCTTACGCTTTCCTCCTGTCCCACTACCATGTTCAGACTTCATTCTGGTTTTAGTAATTCTTCTCAGTTGCCTTGCCCTTGGTCACACCCTACCAATCCTCCCATGCCCTCCCTCCACTGGTTTTGAACCACTCATTGTTCCCTTGTCCCTGGGTTGACTAGTACCTCCTCCCTTCCACTACCTCTCACACTCTCATGTCCCTCCGGGTCCGTTGGTACTGTCATTTTCTTCTCACATTGTTTGTCCAGCCTATCTTATCTAAGTGGACCTGCAGATATAGTAATAAGTGCATAAAAATGCAGATGGCTTTGACAGCACCCAAGTGGCACATAAGAACATGGCGTCAACAGCAGCAACACCAACAAGCTAACAAAAAAGCCATTGACATACAAAATTTAAAAGAAGAGAAAAAACAGAAAAAACAAACAAACAAAAAGACAGCAAACAAAAAACAAAAAAACCTGTTAGTAGTTTGAGTTCTGTTTGTTGACCTTTAGGAGTGTTTCTCGGACAAGTCTGATGGGGTACCACGTCCTGGCCCCCAAGTCTATCCTTTATACTCCCTCAGGACCTCCTTGCTCTGCTTCCTCCACCGCTCCATTGCACACCCAGTGTTTTGCCTCAGTGTGGTGGGGTCAGCTCAGTCGCACATCCCCCACTGTGTCTCAGGTGCTGTCCAGTGTAGGGCCATGGGTCAGAGCAGGATGTCACATCTTGCCGTGGGGGCGGCTGTATGATCCTCTCTGTACAATGGGCCCTTTGAGCCGGGCTATCATCCTCTGAGCTTGGTGGGCCCAGGTGTGCTCTGCTCTGTTCTTCCTCCTTCCTTTGCTTCAGCTTCCTTCTGGGTGTGGTGTGGTAGGTCAGTTCCTTTCTCACACCAGATGATCTAACTTCATTTCCTGTGGTACTGCCTTCGATTGTGGGGTTCGGGCTAATTCTGGTTCAATATCTTTTCTGTCAAGGCCATATTTTCCAACTATCAATAGCTTCTTTATTTTCAACTTTTACACTCCAGTCACCACTAGGTACCCAGTATCATGATGGAATGTTTGACCAATTTTACATTGGAGCATTTGGTAAAATGCTTCAATATTTTCATATTTTAGTGTTTTGTGCATAAATGTGGATAGTACTCATTTCTAGCATGCAGTAGGATATCTTCTCAGTAACAGTGCTGTACTTTGGGATAGATCTTGAAATGTTCTCTTTGATGATGAACGAGACAGTATTTATCTTAAATATAGAATTCCTGGCATAGAGGATCTTATGATTGTCCAACTGAAAATGTATAATACCAGTCAATTTCAGTTCACTACGTCCTTAAATGTTGATCTTAATGTATTCCATTTCATTTTTAACAACCAATTTTCCTAGATTTATACTTATTGCATTCTATGTTCCAATTCTTAATGTGTGTTTGCTGTTGTTTCTTTTCATTTTTGTGTTGTGCCTTCTCAATCAACAAAGGGCCTGAAAGCTTAACTCCCTCCCTGTCACTCAAGTGGACAGCACTTTGAGGAAGCAGATCTCCGGCAGTAGGATTTGAGTGCTAGACTTCCGATACTCTATCAGACAATATCCCTTTATTATCCATAATGTTTTAACTTGTGGATTTTTCTTTCTCTTTATTTTTTAAACATCTGTCACTTATTTCTATGTGTAAATTATATGGAAAAAGACTAACAAACAGTCTTGCCCTATTCAGGAAAACGCCCCAATCCAGTAATCATTAAGTATGTGTAAACAAACAACCAGGGATGGTGACTTTTTTGGGTCAAGACTTACAGAAAGAATGGCTTTTATGCCAGGGTTCATTTCCAACAAGATTATGGGACAATGGCCAGCACATGCCATATGAACAATGGGGCCTTAGCACTGGCCATATATTTGCATCTTTTCTTTGAAACTATAAAATAAACAAAACCTTTTGCATAGTTTTAAAGCACCGTCAAACACAGAAAGCCAAAACAAAGGAAGCAAAATATTGTCAGAGACAATGTCTCTGACATTGTCCCTCAGGTCCCAGAGAACATGATATGTGATTGAATAGGGGCTGATTTCTTGGGGAGGAGTAGACCAGGTAAATTGAGTTGGGTAGAGCTTGTGGGAGCGGAGTCTTCAGGATCTTCATTTGCTGATGGGGCATGACTCAGATAATGAGAAACAGCTTTAAAAATCTTCCTATGATCAGAACTTGGAATGTGCCAAGTGTGAATTCCAGAAAATTGGACATAGTCAAGAATGAAATGGAAAGCATGATATCCTAGGTATTGATATCCTAGGTATTAGTGAGCTGAAATAGACTGGTATTGGTTATTTTGAATCACAAAATCATATGAATTACTATGCTGGGCATACCACAATCAAGAGGAATGGCAAGACCATTCACTTTCAGAAAGGATCTCGTTAAAACCATCATGAAGTACAAGGCTGTTTTTGATAGGATTATATCTCTCCAACTTCAAGAAACTCTAATCAATAGAATTATTATTCAAGTTTATGCACCAACCACAAAAGCTAGTTGTGAAGAAATTGAAGAATTCTATCAACAACTTCAGCTAGAACTTGATAAAAAAATGCAGTCTAGATGCATCAATAGTTATTGGTGGTTGGAATGAAAAAATAAAGAGAGAGGAATAGTAATTGGAAAATGTGGATTTTGTGCTAGAAATGAAGATGGTGATAGCCTGATAGAATTTTGGAAAATCAATGACTTATTCATAGAAAATATCTTTTTTCAACAACACAAAAGGGGACTATGCACACGGACTTTCCCAGATGAAATACAAAGAAAGCAAATTGATTCCATCTGTGAGAAGACAGGATGGAGAAGCTCAATATCAACAGCTAAAACTAGAAGATGGCTGACTATGGAACAGACCATCAGTTGCTCATATTTAAATTCAGGATAAAAGTGAAGAAAATTAAAACAAGTCCAGAAGAACCAAAATATGACCATGAGTTTATCTCACCTGAAGTTTGAGAACATCTCAAATTTGATGCATTGAACACTAACGACAGAAGAACTGATAAGCTGTGGTGGAACATCAAGACCATCATTCATGAAGAAAACAAAAGCCCCTTAAAACAACAGGAAAGAAAAGATCAAAATGGTTGTCAGAGAGGTTGAAACTCATTCTTAATCATGGAGTAGCTAGAGCAAATGGAAGCAACAAAAGGAAGTCAAAGAGTTGAATAGAAACTTTTAAAGGGATGCGTGAGAAGACAAAGCCAAATAGTATAATGAAATGTGCAAGGCTGTAGAAATTTTTTAAAAGGAAAGAACATGCTTAGAATATGAAACTGAAAGCACTCAAGAAAAAAATCAAGCCTCGAATTGCAATCTTGAAAGAGTTCATAAGCCAACTATTGAGTGATGCAGGAAGCATCCCAAAAAAGACGGAAAGAACACACAGAGTCACTGTACCCAAAATAACTAGTCTATATTCCATGTTTCAGGAGGTAGCATCTGAGCAAGAACCAATGGTGCTGAAGGAAGAAGGTCAAACTGCACTGAATGCGTTAGCTAAAAACAAGGCTCCAGAAACTGATGGATATCCCATTGAAATGTTTCAGCAAGCTGAGGAAGCACTAGAAGTACTCACTCACCTATGCCACGAAATTTGGAAGACAGTTTCTTGGCCAACTGACTGGAAGAGATCCATATTTGTGCCCGATCCAAAGAAAGGTAGCCCAGCCGTAGATTCAAACTATAGAACATATTGATATTGCACTCAAGTAAAATATTGCTTAAAATCATTCAACAATAGTGGCAGCAGTGCATTGAAAGAGAAGTGCCAGAATTTCAGGCTGGAATCAGAAGAGGAGATGGAACAAGGGATATCATTGTTGATGTCAAATGGATCTTGGATCAAAGCAGAGAAGACCATAAAGATGTTTACTTGTGTTCCATTGATTATGCTAAAGCACTTGTATTGTGGTAGTTACATAATCTATTGTCAATTTGAGACTTAACAGTGAAGGGGTGGAGTTTAGCCTGTCAATCAGGTGGTAGCTTCGTGACCTCATTTGGAGGTACTAAGGAGATAAATAGCTCACTGGAGGCAGGAAAACACGCTCACTCCCCGAGAGACTTTCCAGCTGAGAAGACACATGGAACTGTGGCGGTGTCCTGAGCTGGAGGAGCCACATCGAGAACCCTGCCAGCACTGAGATGCTTATACTGCCTTGGATCTACGAAACTTTCCACTCATTGGTCTGTGAGCCTCCTGCATTCAGTGTCATTTCATGTGTTTCATGAGTCTGAAGAGGACTTTGTAGATTGGTATGAGACATATACTAAACTAATCTCAAACTTATGGACTTGATAGGGACTGGGCTGGGACATTTTCTCAATAGTCAATTGTTCTTGTATATAAAGCTCTTTCTTATATGCATGAGTGTCTCTCGATTTGTTTCTCTACTCAACCCAGACAAACACACCTATTAACAACCTGCAATATACAGATGACACAAGCTTGCTTACTGAAATTGAGAGGGCTTGAAGCATTTGCTGATTAAGATCAAGGACAGTAGCCTTCAGTATGGATTACCACTGAGTGTAAGGAAGACCAAAATCCTCACAACTGGACCAATAGGTGACATCACGATAAATGGAGAAAAGGTTGAAATTGTCAAGGATTTTGTTTCTCTTTCATCCACAATCAATGCTCACAGAAGCAGCAGTCACGGTGTTAAAGGACACTAGACCTTTTTAGAGCATTGGGGACCAAGGACGTTACTGCGAGGACTAAGGTGCATCTGAAACAAGCTCTGTTGTTCTCCATTGCATCATATTCATGTGAGAGTTGGACATTGAGTAAGGGGGACCACAGACGAATCAATGCATCTGAATTATGATATGGAAGAAGAATATTGAAAGTCCCATGGACTGCTAAAAGGACAGAGCAATCTCTGTTGGAAGAAGTAAGACCTGAGTGGTCTTTAGAGGCAAAAATGTCAAGACTTCGTCTTACATACTTGGACATATTGTCAGGAGGAACCAATCCCTGGCACATACATCGTGTTTGCTAACGTAGAAGGGCAGCGAAAGAGAGGAGGACCCTGAAGGAGGTAGATCGACACAGCAGCTGCATCAATGGCCTCAGGCGTAAGAACAATTGTGAGGCCGGCACAAGACTGCAGTGTTTCATTCAGTGGTGCGTAGGGTCACGACGGGTTGGATGGAGCCAACTTGATGACACCTCACAACTACAGCATATAAAGTGAATGTAATTTGAACAGGGATTTAAAGTGAAGTCTAAATATGTTTGAAGACAATCCTCTTTCATTATTTTCCTTTAAAAATTCACTCAATACAAGCTGTTTTTCATTCTAATGGTCCAGATAGTCTTCCTCCGTGCAGTCCTCTACGTAGCTGCACACAATGCTATTCCGCTCAGGTTGCAAACACAGAGAAAATGAATTCGTGGGATCTGCATAACGTTCTCTATATACACTGCTGGTTGTTTGCACAAAAATTAAAGAAAAGAGACTCCATCTTAGATTCTCATAACCTCTCGTTCCAACATGCATGAATCTGTCTCGGATACGAGGGTGTCCATGTATACAAGCTGATTTTTTTTTCAATATAGAAGACCTGGGAAGAGAGGGTATTTATCTCTTTTTCTTCAAGAGTTAACAGACTAGTCAATGCTCCTCAAAGCCGTCACTCTCTTGAACTAGAGCACGCCCAGAATCACATAGACTTCCTTACAACTATGGTCTTCAGTGGCCATAGAAGAACTCATAGGTTCTTTCCGGTTTACTCCTGCAGTTTTTGCCACTTAGATCTTCCTCCATGTGGCAGCCAGTGAGCACGAGCCGCTCTTGAGCTTCACTGTGCTGCAGGTTAATGACTGGGTGCTCCACCAGTGGTGAAATGGACGGAGCTCAGTTCTGAGTAGCTGGTCAAAATCATACCATAGTTTGCACAGGAAAATAGATAGGGGCCACCGACCTGCTCAAGAAAAATACTGTCCGTTTTTATAGTTAACATTACGAATACCAAGAGAAGCTGTGAGATTCCTCTTCCCTGTGTGCACTCTTATTAGCTGGATGGCGTCTTGGAGCCACCTTTGTTTCGCGGCTTAGTCAGGCCCCAGCTTTGGTATAGCCTTTCTTCAGTCTGGCCTCAGTGTCATTGAGTTTCTGGGGTGATTTCCTTCTTTCTTTCTTTCTTTCTTTCTTTCTTTCTTTCTTTCTTTCTTTCTTTCTTTCTTCCTTTCTTTCTTTCTCTTTTCAGAAATTGATCACCAAGTCCTTGTCTCTTAGGCTAGAAGTTCTGCCGAATGGTTTTGCAGTAGCAGTTAGTAAGTGCCAGACGATTTCTTTAGTCATATGTCACCAAGTCAGTTCCACGTCAGGCCACCCTGTGTACAACAGAACAAAGCCCTGCCTTTTGTTTGAACCTCTGAGCCCATTGTTTTAGCCACTTGCCAATCCATCTCCTCCAGGGTCTTCCTCTTTCCATGGCCTCTCTAAGAACTCGCATTTATTTATTACTGTTCTATAACATGCATTATACCATGAGTTTTTGGAACCTTAAAACAACTTTACAAGGTATGCGTTAGCACTTTCATCAGTGACATATATAAACTGACACTCAGTAAAGGTAAGTAACTTGCTCAAAGTTATAAATCTAAAACATGTTAATACAGCACACATAGGATTCAAAGTAAGTTTCGCCTATACTTTCTAGAATTAGGAGGATTCCTTTCAACAGGGGTTACTGCCCATTAGCCTGCCTCAGTGTTACGAATTCAAATGCTTAGGAAGGCTACGTAGGCAGTCCTTAAGGGTGAGACCGGTCGGTGGCAACTGCAATGAACACATGCACTGGGTGCTGGGGCAATGTGTATGTCAACTCAGTAAGCATTCGCTCCCCTTCCTCAGCAGGCTGATGCTTCCCAACACCAACTGATGGCCACCATGAAGGATTTTGAATCTAGTACTACAAGACCTCTTGATTATTGGGACACTTTGGAAGTCAGGACTTTACATGAAATCACTCTATTTTAAAATATGATTCATCAATTGAAAATATTATCTTGCCAATCTAAGTACCAGCATCCTGTTCACCATTTGTTTGTGAACACTGGCCAAGCTATGTCCTTAAAAATTGAGAGGTCATCTGCTTACTCTTTACAGTCATAATCTACTCGGCAATCTTGGGTAATCGAGAAATGGTCTCTGGACAACTGGGGAGAAGTATTCATTCCTTCCAGGTACGTCCTGGCTAAGACTTAAACAGTAGCAAGAACAAAGTCAGATCGCTAAGTTTGCTTCCCTCCCCCCACCCCCCAAACCATAGCATGACTCACTCTGAATTCTGCTCAAGCTGTTCACAAACTTCGCCTGCATTCCTTCAGGGACCATGGACTTCATTATATCATTGAAAGGATCCAATTACTAGCCATCTCCTGGATGCCATTTTCATCAAACTTACTGAGATGTGCCCTGTGCACTCCACCTTTTCATATTAGCAGCTGACATTTCCATCCAAGCCCTGAAAGTGTCTCTAATTTTGTTCTGACACATCAAAGCAGCTACAGCAGCCTTTCATTTCTGAACTTCGGGTCTCAGAGAACCTTGGAAATGAGCTCCGCAGCCGAGAAGCTCTCACTTTCCTCCTCGGTAAAGGTACTTCCCAAGTCAACTAAGAGTCTCTCTAGACGGGCTGAAGCCCAGTGAAATGCCCATCTTCAGTGAAACCTCTGTTGCCTATCATAATCCTACACCTGAAGTTGTTAGGCTGACAGAGGACCATGTTACCTTGGAGACAAAAATCAGTTGCTATAACAATGTAGCTTGTTTATATTATAATTTTCCTTCTATAAAAAATATTCATGTGGAACGTAGAATTTCTAGTCTCTAAAAAATAAAATTATATCAAACTCTCATTGAAAGATTTCCTGATTTTTCTGAACTGGTCATAGGATTTCACTAGCATCTTTAGTTTTGTTAAAGGAGAAAATCACAAGGAAATAGGAAATGCAGATATTTGGGTTATCAGAAAAAAATTCCAGGTATCAGCAATCCACATTAAGCCACTCCTATAACATATTAAGATGGGCATTAAATTCAGGCGTTTGAATTATTGTCTGCACATTCTCTTCTTTCCATATTTAGTTCGATTACATACTAGCAGAAGTAAACTGGCATATAGCTTCCTAAAAATAAAATGCTTGTTTTCTTTGAAATCAGATATTAATTTTTTAATCCCCAAATGCATGGCCTAACTCGAATTTATGCCAAATTAGTTTAATAGCTAGATGTATGCTCATATATTTAAATCTGTATATTATTATAATATGATCAGCAACAAAGTCTGTTTTGAACATATATCAAGAACTCTCAGGAAGTCATGTTTATGTCCTTCACAAATTTAGTTCATAGCACTTTTAGTTTGGGTTTGGAAAAAAAATGCTTAGGCTTTGTTGCCTAGGAATCAGTGAAATTTACATAATGCCTAGATTACTTTTTTCTACAAATTATTTTTGCTTAACTTTATGTAAAAGTTTTGTCCCAGGAACACTTACGCCTGGAGATTTCCATCTGACTTAAATCAGAAAGGACTTTTAGTATAGCGCTCGGGACTCGGGTGTCCATAATGGTCCTCGTTCACACCTGCTGTCCTGCCATCATGATCGACATCCTTTCCTTCTCTAAGGCATCTCCGTGAAGGATTCGCTCCATTGCTGTGCCGCGCCTCCTCACGGTGCCCAGTAAAACACAGCGCAGTGGGAGCGCCTGAGATGAAGCTGTTACTCCTCTATCCATCGGATACATTTTGAAAAGGCTCCAACTTGACACTTGATCCACAAACTTGGACCTTGCCTCCTTTCTACAATTGTGTAAATCCTTACCTGGATAGAAACCTCTCTGAATTGAGACATATAAAAGGCGCACTGGGTTTGCTTCTCTAGGGAACCCATCCTCACAACTGTTTTCTGAGGAAGTACTACTTACTATTCTTGAATCCCAGATGAGGAAACGGAGTCACAGGCACGTGCACAAGAGTAAGGGGATGCGTTAGTGTTCACACCTCGACATGCTGGCGGTGAGGAGGATGTCCTAATCACTTGGCTATGGAACCAGGCCACGTCTGACTTCCCTGACAGTATTACCAACTTCAAAGACGTTTTTTTTAACAACAACAACATCCTCAGCTACCATTTATATATCAGGCAAAATGCTTGGTGCTCTAAATAACTGTCTCTCAACTCACTGCCATCGAGCTGATGCTGACTCACAGTGACCCTCTAGGGCAGGGTAGAGCTGCCCCTGTTGGTTTCTGAGACTGTAACTCTTTATAGAAATAGAAACACCATTTTTCTTCTAATATAACTGTCACAATAATGCCCAAATGCTGACCTGCTGACACACTCAGCAAAGGCTGCCCAAAAGGCTCACCTCTTAGAAACGTTAGAGACCTCACCATGACTTTATGACTTTGTAGGTCTTCAGTCGTCCTATCAATTAAGATATTTTTGGAGGGCTTGTAAATTATCTGTGGGAGAAAGATAAGATAAGAGGTAGTTCTACCCTGTCCGATAGTGTCAATATGAGACAGAATCGACTCTACGGCCGCGAGTGTCTGTGTGTGTGTGTGTCTGTCTGTCTGTCTGTGTGTGTGTGTGTGTGTGTAAATTACTTCCTAAATATAAGCTAGGCTAAGATTCATTAAATTACAGCATTTTATCATCTCCAGATTGTGTCTAATTATGAAAATCTTGAGGCGCATTTACTGTGAACCCACTGGTTCACAGGCTCTGGCACTCAGTCCAGTGAGTTTATCTACTTCAGCGAAGAAACACTTGCCATTTATCTAAAATATACCAAAGAGGGTGATTTGAAAATGACTCAGAGGAGGGCCTATATCTGAGTGCTTCTGGCTTCCCTACTGCCACAAGGCAGAGTTGGAATATTTGCCTGTTCTGACATAAAATATTCCTCCCATGGCATTCTACTTCTATGCTGGATTCAGCAATTCACTGCAATGGCCACACAGAACTCAGACAAAATTCTAAATTATGGGGGTTTATTAGGGAAATTAGCAGGTTACAAAAAGTCAGAGTCAGTAAACAATAAGGATATAATCATGAGTCCACAGCAGAACCTTTCCTTAGCCAGGAGCCAAGTCCCTCTGGTCCTCAGCCTCCCGTTCACATGGTCTTGGCTTCTGCCTCCTTGGGTCAGGAAGCCAGCCTGTTACTCTGACTCGCAGGCGAATAGTCTGCACATTGCTCCTCTCCTTTTCTCATGGTTTCACTGCCGTGGCCTCTGATCTTGTCCCGGTTCCTTTGCTCTGCCCCCTGGTCTCTGAGCCAGGGCCTCTGCTGCCTCTGACCTCAACCTCTGCCACTTCAGACAGAGATGTCAAATAAGTGTTCCACTGATGGCTCTCCTTCCAATGGTCCTGGGATTTCCCTCTGCTCCCCAATGGCTCTTAAACTCAGAGGAATGGAATTGATGGATGTGTAGATCTTGTCTTTCAGCAAAGGAAAAAAATGTGGTGGCATGATTCACAGTCGATTAAAGTGGAGACTTAATCCTTCCTTCATCCTTTTCATTAGCATAACAGAGAACTACCTGTAAAATGGGATTATAGGCATAGACTAGAATCGAATATGTCTAGAAGGGCCTTATTAATGAGCTATTTCTCAAGTGGAAAAAGCAGAAACTAACACAAACACCAGGCTTACTGGTCTACTAGAGACTGGGAGAACACCTGCATGGCCCTTAGAAACCCCTTAAACCTGGAATTGAACTCAGCTCTGGGGTTCTACTTCAAGTTAAACAATAGAGAGGCCTAAAGGTGAATAATAAGATCAGAGAGATACATTCCTCAGAGCAATCAACCCTCAAAGGATGACAGGGGCACTCACCCAGGGATTAAGCTCAGAAAGCAGGAAGGAATAGAGAAAAATCAGGAATGGAAATGGGAAACACAGGAGGAAGTGGGAAGGGGATTGTAGCAATCACTGCCACAGAGGAAAATGTGTATGAATAGTTGAGTGGAAGACAAATTTGCTCTATAAATGTTTATATAAATCAAAGTTAAGAAGTACATGTATATGTAAATATACTTTATGTCTATATTTTCAGTATATATACATACATATATGCAGAGGGAACTTCAATAAGAAATGTTCTGTGGAAATGTGGAATTAAAAGGTACCTATATACTTGAGTACAAGCTGACCCAAAAATCATCTGAGGCACCTAATTTTACCACAAAAATGCATTAAAATGTGCTGAAAAACTCAGCTTATACACGAGTATATATGGTAATAGAATTTACCCATAAACATTTTGCAGCTTCCTCATATATGTGTATATACCAAACAGACACAGAGTGGCCAGTAATAAATCTATGAACAAAAGATCAGATATTTTATTTTTTTTTGATTGGTTCTGAACCTAGTCCTTGAATGGTCATGGAGATGGGGACGAAAGCACAGATCTGAAAATCCGCTGTCATTTTGTCGATTGTAAAGACGGTGCCGGACCAGCTGCGTTTCCTTTTGTTGTGCAGTCACTCCGGGCTGGAACTGACTGGTGGCACCTAACACCAGCAAGAACCACGGAGACCGTCTAATATTAAAACAGCGTGCCGGACCATAAATAAGGAAAATGCAGCAAGGACGTGCTGGGAACTTTCTGGACAGCGACCTCAGGAGAGCCGTGTTTCAAGTCACTATTGCCACAGATGCATTCAGAGGATGCTGACACAGAGAAGCATCTTCAAGTCTTGGCCTAGTAGTTACGAATGTGATATTTATAAATACCTCTAGGTTTGTATGCATTCAGTTGGGTCCTATGTGCCATAATTACCGTAGAATACGAAACCACAGACCCAAACCCTCACTGCCACTGAAGCGATGCCGACTCTCAGCAACCTTAGAGGACAGGGTAGAACCGCCCCTGTGGGTCTCTGCAACTAGAACTCTTTATGGGAGTTGAAAACCTCATATTTCTCTTGATGATTTGCTATTGGTTTGAACCGCTGGCCTTTCAGTTAGCAGCCCAATGCACAGCCACTATGTCATAAGGACCCTGTGACACTGTGAAAGCAGGGTAGTCTTATGAATTGGTCTACAGGAAAGTACTTGCTTCTTTTCCCCACCCCCAGAAAACGTTCTATCTTTCTATCGTCTCTTATGGACCAATTTATAAGAGGAGCCACTTTAGCAGAGAGTGTCCAAAGTGTCAGATGCTACAATAATTACTGCGCATGGGCCCGTATGGATGTCTACACATTTAAGTATTTATAAGTACCACAGTAGATCAATGTGTTAACGACTAGGCAGAAATTTGAAGATGCTTCTTTGTGATTACATCCTCTTAATTGTGCTGTGAAAATAATGAACTGAAATGGGGCTCTCCAGGGGTAGCTTTCCAGAAACTTCTCAGCACATCCTTGCTTCATTTTCTTTATTTTATGGCCCAGACTGGTATGTGATATCTCAACAGGGCACATTTTACAGTTGAAAACTCCCATCTTGGAGTAAAAAGATCCTCAGAATCTCTCCAAAGACACCATCCACAGTGCCTCAGGCACACTCTTAAGCCTAGACTTTATGTATGACTCTTAAGCCCCCTGGAAGCACGCAAAGTGAGGTGGGAAATTAGGTCACAATGATGGACACATTTTTCTGGCTCTGCTCCTGGCTGCCACTGGCACTTCTTCATTTTTAAACCCACCCTCATGGGTGAGTCCCACACACGTATTACTTTAGCATGTCACCAGGGAGCAGTATGTCTCACTTGTGTTTACAAGCACTTCTCTTTCTGTAATGCTTGCAGTCCGCAACTTTCCGGCTGACCTCTCTGACTGTCTTTGGCGATGCCTGTGCTGGAACAACCTCCGGTCAGTGTACACTGAGAGCGACATTCCATTCCAGCTGCTTCTTCAGGCAGGTGAGGGGTTGGCTCTCTGTTTAAGGAGTGGTTTCTCTATAGGGGACCCGCATAATTCCCCTATGTCCCTGGCTCAAGTGATAGTCACATTGGTGAGGCCGGATCATCATTTCTTTTACAAAGATCATATAAGACTAGAAGCTGTCTTTACTTTGCATGGTTCAGAATACGCATGCATTTAAGTTGCCACTGTTTAATCAAGTATCACCCCCCTCCCAGCAGCGCAGATCTCAGTTACCATGGTTAGTAACTGCAAGGAACAGCATAAAGTATAAACTTCACTGCTAGTTCTTCAGTCCACAGATTTCTTTTAAAGCCGGTTAGTGATTAATGATTGTGTCTCCAAGTTCACATGCAGAGCGTAAATCCTGAGGTTGTGTTCAGAAGTAAATCTAAGGAATAGCTATTGCCCCTTCGAAGGCAGAGACCACTGATCACTTTCTATTAGCCCACTGAGTCCATTCTGACTTAGACCAACCTTATAGGACCACCCTAGGGCTTCTGAAACTGTACAGCTGTATAAGTACAGACGACCTCATCTTTCTCTCTAGACGTGACAGATGGGTTTGAACCACTGACCTTGGGGTTAGCAGTTCAACATCCAACAGACACTACCACCAGGGTTCCTTCTCCTAACCCAATGTGGCCCAAGACCCTTCCCTTGAGCACAGTAGACTGAGAAGTGTACTCGGGTGGGAGGGGGGGAAGGGGCACTTCCCCTCCGGATCAAGTCCAAGGAGGCACCAGATGAGGTACAGAGTGGCATTCCTGGTGCCACACATATGAAAGTTGCTTGATGAGGCAACAAGGTAAGAGGCAAGGTTTGTTCATCTTGGCAAAATCATCTTGACAACAAGCAGCCAGATAGAAGGCAAGGCTCACTCAACACTGACACAATCAAGGTCTATTCGTCTTAAAGTTAGGGCTGGTACAATTTAGAGACTGTCCCTGGAAGCTCACCTTGTTAAACGGGGGGAGGTGCGATTTAACTATTGACACTGGGTGCTTTTCGCCCTCACTGAACCCACAAGGGACGTCATTTCTGTGCTTGCCACAGTGCTATTGTCGGCAGATAGACCCTGCTCTTTATCTCCCCACGATAAACGCACGTGACACTTTACAAAGATGGCGATGGCCAAACCAAGGTTAAAAATGCAGCAAAGAAACAAAAGTGATCAGAATGAAGGTGAAATTCAAGTCGAACATAATGAATTTATAGCAGAAATAGCTGAACGTGGAGTGTCCCCAAGGCCACTGTCCGGAGACTTAGACGGAGTCAGGGGAACTTGGTGAAGACAAGCTTATTGACAAAAAGGGAAGGTAGTTACGTTGAAAGGGTGATGGTCCACAACAACTTCCCATTAAAGGAACACTCGGAATGGTCGGACATCGAAGGAGCAAAGCACAACTTGCTGAAAACTAACCCCAAGCTTAGAAAGGAGTGTGACGATTCACCAGGGGGGAGAAAAGATGCTCCGAAGAGTAAATGATATGATAAACAGAGAGCAAGCTCTATTCACTCCCACTCGCTGCTCTTCTTTCTGATGGTAGTGAAATCCATCCCCTTCCGCTTCTGTTTCTCAGGTGACTCATCTTATAAGCCACAGGAAGGCAAAATTGATCCATCCTCGTGTTCGAGTTTCAAGTTTCTACAATCGCGTTAGCCCTTCTAGCAATCACTCATAAATAGATCATATAATTCGCATAGGAATTAGTCCTAGGCTCATGTGGAGCTTGAAACTCCTCCCTCTGGTTAAGTTAGGGGAGGTCAGACCCTGTCCTCATGTCCTTATCATCGTTGCGCCCTTTCTTCTTGTTAATTATTGATCAAGTTTACGTGCTTAGTAGACACTGGACCACATCTGAATACTGAGGCACAGCTCGCCAATAAGTTTCTATCCCTACTGTGCCCACTAATGTTCTTTCCTATAGTCGCTGTACCTACTGAGTGTCCATCCCTACTGTGCCCACTAATGTTCTTTCCTATAGTCGCTGTACCTACTGAGTGTCTATCCCTACTGTGTCCACAATGTTCTTTCCTATAGTCACTATACCTACTGAGTGTCCATCCCTACTGTGCCCACAATGTTCTTTCCTATAGTCGCTGTACCTACTGAGTGTCTATCCCTACTGTGCCCACAATGTTCTTTCCTATAGTCACTATACCTACTGAGTGTCCATCCCTACTGTGCCCACTAATGTTCTTTCCTATAGTTGCTGTACCTACTGAATGTCTATATCTACTGTGCCCACCAATATACTACCTTTCCTACACACTTCACGGCTGTTCACATCATGCACGATCATTGTTGGAGTGAGAAACAGAATGGTATCTAAACTTTGTAAGGACTTAAGATAGCTTGCCAGATACCATGCCAAAGGTCAAGTTCTTAGCAAGTTGAGACTACCAAAAAGCATTAGTCAACTTAACTTTTTAAAGTTTATGTTGTGTTTTTGTCATTGTTGGTAGCCTTCCTGACTCTCTTTGAAGTGTTTTTATGTTTTTCATTATATGAACCCCAGAATGTGTGAATCTATAGAGAAAACAACTAGAGTAAGGATTTCAGGGGAGGGAGGAGTAATGGTGGGAAGGTGGGAGTGGGCAAGAGGGACCTGATATCAAGGAGTTTAGAAGGAAGAAAATGTTTTGAAACTGATCATGGTAGCAATTTTACAACCCTGCTTGATATGATTGAACTATGGAATGGTATATGGAATGGTCTAGATTAGCTCCTAGTAAAATGATTTGGAGAAAAAAAAATTTCTTGTAATTGATCTGCTTAATATATAAATTGAAGATCTGCTTAGTATATAAATTGAAATTAGACACTATATCTGTTTTTAATCTCTTTTCATTCAAAACACCTTGAAATATCATTTCATATGACACTTTGAACCACCTTTCCATTACAAAGACTAAAGATCTAAATAATGAAATTTTAGAACACTTTTTTGTTGTTGTTAGATTTTAATCTAAATATACCTTTAGTGTGATTTTGGAGAATACAGTGACAAAGATCCATTCCTAAAATGGATAGCAGGAGGATGTGGATAGGAAGGACCAGTGTAGATAGTTCCTTTTTCATTTACTCTATGAGTCTATTCATCTATAAGTGATATAATCTTAACATTTTCATGTAAAATATATTTTGTTAGATATTTGCTACTGGAATGATGAAGAGAATCAGAGAGTATATGCTAAAATGTTACTTTCTTTCTCCCTTATCAATGGAAGTCAACCCATTAAAGGTTCACTTTACATTTGAGAATTGCTATTAAACTACGGTATATAATAAAGGCTTTATTTATTAAAGTCTAAAACAGAATAAGATTAACATGGTATTTTGCATTTCAAAGTTATAAAACTCACTTTGGAAGTTTTGGGATTATGATGATCACAAATACTCTCCTGTTCAATTGATGTGAAAATAAATATACAGTGATAAGAGCAGAAAGATACATATCTTCAGTTTATATGGTGATAATGCTGGTTTAACTTGGCATACGAGTGGTTGTAGGGCCTTTCAGGATTTCAACGATTTCAAGTCATTCTGCTTCTGTACACAATTTGACTATAGACCAAAACTACATCATTATAATAGATAGGCATTTATGGAAATAAAAATAGCCGTGACATCATGACTCTTTTCTAAAATTAAAACATACACACAATTATTTCCTTACTTAAAAGTTTAGCCTGTTCTTGCTGTCTAAAGCAATCACAAATAATATCACTAAATAGGGTGTATAATCATCCTAGTTTATTTTTATGTCTAATCAACCTATACTTACTATGCATATATTTTTTGGGGGGGCTCTGGTAGATTTTTTTTTAAATTTTAACAATTTATTGGGGCTCATACAATTCTTTTCACAGTTCATATATATACATACATCAATTGTATAAAGCACATCTGTACAGTCTTTGCCCTAATCATTTTTTTCTCTTTTCTTCTTTTACATTTTATTAGGGACTCATACAACTCTTACCACAATCCATACATATACATACATCAATTGTATAAAGCACATCCATACATTCCCTGCCCCAATCATTCTCGAGGCATTTGCTCTCCACTTAAGCCCCTTGCATCAGGTCCTCTTTTTTATGAGTATAATTTTTTGAAAACAGTATTTTTTGGCCTTGCTAATATTAGAGACACTGCTAACTCAAAGAAATACGTGAGCATTGAGGAAAAGCATTTTGAAAGGAAGATTTTGTCATGACTGAAAAACTACTGACTGAAGTCCTATTTGAATGTTTTTTTTCTCCGTGACATTAAGTGATTCTATTTTGTTAAAAGAACCGTCTGTTTCTCTCTCAGCCCCCTGTCTGGGAAACTTGGTTGAGGAGACAGCAGTTCTTAACAGGAAGCCCCAGTCTTGTTCTGACTAGGGCCGCTCAGTGTTGTAGTCGGAAACGGCGAACGGTGGGAGAGATCATCTACGGTGTTCACGAGCGGTGTTAAACATGAGATTTCAGTGGTTAAGCTTTATCTTCTAGAAACTTCAAACTGAAAGTGTTTCCACTTTTTAAAATGTATACTTGAGCATTGTGGTTAGAAAATTCTTGTAATTTAAGAGTCATTTTATATAGTCATTTTGTTATCTGAAGCTCCCTTTTGCAAAGGCGGCTAACTTCGCAAAGAGAGATCAAACATATCCTGTCACCTGCCAATTCTGCAACTGTCACCAAGCCCCAAAATATTTTAAGTGTACTCCCCCATTTGTGGTTTTTAACTTTATTAACACTCTGAAAATATCCACTTGGGGGCAATACATTACCAGATTTGCCTAGAATTGTATTCCTCCATTTTTTTTAAAGCACTCTGCCTTTAATAAAATTCTTTATATTTATATATAACTTTTTACTTTCAATACAATTTTAATTTTCCCCTACAACAATTTTAATAACAGACTGAATCCTAATACAACATCCTCTAGCAGCTCCCAGAATACTGAGAAACTGGGCTTCGGATCCAGTTGTGTCCTTTGCCCTTCCTTTTCCTAGGGACTTTTGGGGGCTGGGAGGATGGGTACCCAGATCTTTGGAGCTCCACTTTGTTTTGTCTAAGATTCAACAGAGTTGTATTACTAGCTTATTTTCAGTATCACTAACTTACTTTCATTTTGATTTGGGTTAGGATTTGTCTTCCATTTTTTCCATGTTGGGTGTCTATCTGGCAAGATTCTACTTTGGGGGTCTAAGGGTTGATCAGCTGGGATAATTCTACTTTCAAAGAGTGTAGAATGAGCAAAAATGCAAAACTTTGGGGGATAAGAAAGAAAATTACCTTCAAAGGACCCTGCAGTGCCCACCTCCATGGTCCATTGAAATTGTTATAACTGAATAAATTGAGAGCAGGGCTCGGTTTTATTCCTTTGAGCTACGAGCTCCTTCTATCAGGACACCTTTAAAAGAAACTATCTTAAGGTTTTTTTGCATACAAACTTGGATTTAAAACGAGATTTTGTAGACTGGACAACCACAAATAACTTTAGATTGAACGCTCAAGGGAGTGCTCTCATGTGGTTTGTGCATACACACGCTTGATCTAAAAAGGAAATGAGGGACAGTCAATTCCAAGCTGGAGAAGACCCATTTGCAGATTTACAAATTATACACAAGATTAAAGTCCTCTTATTTGTTCCATTTGAAAGCAAATGGCATGATCTGATTAGACATTTTGAAAAAACTCAGTAGCTATTTCAAAGTATGTTCCAATTATAGAAACTGTTTAAAATTTAACCTGCAGAATTAATCATGTGGAAAAAAGCAAAATCTAAGAGCTCCACAACCTTGTTTGCCAAGATGCAGGTTTGAAATTCCTGTTTAAAGTAATGGAAGAATCCCAAAGAAAGAGAGTTACCTTAAGATATTTTTGTTCATTTAATACTCAGCATTAGTCAAAGGTTCTGAATAAAATTCTAAGAATCTGGCAAATTAATAGGTTAATCTAATATCTAATTATTCTGGGAAAGAATATAAGAAACTGGGTGTTTGTTTTATGTGGTATTTTGTAAGCCTGGAAAATGTATGTGGTTGTTGTTTTGTTTTATGTTTGATTCTCTATTGATTTATAAAAGCCATAGCTAACTTGTGCTGAGTTTTTCTTTCATGAGACACTCTTCTCAGATAAAAAAGACTACTTTTGGGTTCAGTTTTCATCAGCCGCATAGTAGACAAATCAGTTTATTTTTAAAATGCACTGAATAAACAAATGTACTTTTAATATTGATTGTATAATAAAGACTTACAAAAGGACAAAATTTCTTAAATATTTATTTAGAACATGATAAAACAGAATATTAACAATGCTAACAATTTTACCTCAAGTTGAAGTCAAGAATTTATAATATTTCATCAAGGAACTCACATTACTTTAACAATAAACATTATTGTGAATTAAATAATATTAACTTTATAAGAAATTTATTAAAATATATTTGTTCTGACCAAGATGAATTTATGTCAGCCTTAAAAGCCAAAGTTTTATAAGTAAGCTAAGCAAGATATAATATAAAAAGTATTTGATTTAAAGAAAAGCAATTTTACAAATAAGAAGAAAGAAAACTAACTTTCTTACTAAAAATATAATAAAATATTTTACAAAAAAAATAAACATTTTAACAAACTTTATTCTATAATACACTCTGTATTATATAAGCTTAAGTACATTTCTAAGTGTTTTAGAAATTTACTAGTTTACAATATCGAATTAATAAATACTCATTACACTTACACATATAGGCTTATTTTAAGGCACAGGAAAAGGTAAGTTGAGTTTAATGATAAGCATATCCATTTTTTGGTCACTGAAAAAGTTGTAGTATGTTGTTGTTAGGTGTGCCTGAGTTAGTAAAGTCCACGGAGGCCTTAGGCACAGCAGAACAAGACACTGAAAGCATTTTCACCATTGTTCTTATGTCTGAGCCCATTGTTGAAGTCACTGGGTCATTGCATCTTGTTGAGGGCTTTCCTGTTTTTGCCGCCCCTCTACTTCATCCAGCATGATGCCCTTCTGTAGGGGTTGGTCTCCCAGGAGACCAAGATGTGCCAACCATGGGAAACAAAGTCACACAGTGCTTTTGGCTGTACTTCTTCCAAGATAGGTTTGTTTGTTGTGATAGCCCATGATACTTTCAATATCCTTCTCCAGCACCATAATTCAAATGCATCCATCATTCTTCCTTATGCACCATCCAACTTTCACATAAATATGAGGCAATTGAAAATATCATGGCTTGGGTTGTATGTATCCTAGTCCTGAAAATGATATCCTTACTCTTCAACACTTTAGAGCGATCTTGGTACTAGACATTTCCAAAGCAATGTGTTCTTGACTTAAAGACTACAGCTTACACGTGAATCCAAAATCAGTCTCTTCTTTATTTATCATGAGGAAGCCTATTGGTCCAGTTGTGAAAATCTTGGCATTCTTTACATTGAGTTGTGATCCATACTGAAGGCTATAGCCCTTGATCCTAATCAGCAAGTGTCTTAAGTCCTCCTCCTGCCTTTTAGCAAAGTTGTGTCCTCTGCATATTGCTGGTTGTTAATTAATGTTCCACACGTCCTGATACAGAACTGGTCATACTTCCTTCCGTTAGCATGAGCTACTCTGCAATAAAGAGCAAGCTCCAGGGTCTCTTCTGACATCCACTTTGGTCTTTCCTGTATTTTCAATGACTTCTTGTTATTGTCGTATATAAAGTTCTTGATACAATTTCATAACTCATAAGGTCTATGGACATTATTGTTTAACATGTCAAATAGTACCTACCTGGACTGCTCTCTAAATTAAAATGAGATATTCTACCCCTATACTTCCATACAAATTCAAGTTCACATAAAATCTAACTGCCACAAAGTCTTTAGTTGTACCTAAGTGTTTCATTTGTAATAAGTCCTTGTCATCAATTTTGTCCTCCCTTGTCTGTGCATCTTGATTGTATTTTGTGGTCTGTGGATAGCCCACAATAGGATCATTAAGTTTGTCCAAATTTCCTCATTGATGGTCTTTATAGCTCTGTCATTTTTGTTGTATTTGTGTCTGGTTTCTTGTCTCTTCTTTCTCTTTCATTTTTTCTTTTTTGTGTTTTTATGGTGTTTTTGTTCCTCCCATCCTCATGATCTTTTTTTTTTTTTCCATTATCTTTTTTTTTTGAGTGCTGTTTTCATTGTATGGTTTTGGCTGCTGTTGTGCTGTGTGATGCTCTCACATTTGTTTGCTGCTGATGCTGATTCTCTGCCATTAGTGATCTACTTAATTTTTTCTATTGTGGGTCGTGTTTTATTAATTCTTTAGGTTTCCCTGGTCTGGAAATACCTTTATTTCTCCATATTATTTTAGAGATAATTTTGCTAGATGTAGGATTTTTTGTTGATAGTTGTATTCTTTCAGAATTTTATATATGTCACTCCATTGTCTTCTTGTCTGCACAGTTTCTTCTGAGAAGCCTGGGTTTTACCTAATAAGTTTTTCTTTGTAGGTGACTGTTCTTTGTCCTTTAGCTGCTGTAAGGACTCTCCTTTATTTTGAAATTGGAAAGTTTGGTGATGAAATGAAATGGTGCTTTCATTTGGGGATCTATCTTACTTGCGGATATCTCAACTCCTTGACTAGTTGATGCTGGGGAAATTTTCTTCCATGACTTCTCATACTGTTTTCTCTGCAGATTTTAATTTTGTTGTTTCTTCTTATTCTAGGATCCCAGTGTATGTTGTTTCTCTTGATAGTGTCCCACATCATTCTCATTCTATCCTCAGATGCCTTGGTTGTGTTTGTTATTGATTGTTTCTCTTATTTATTGTAGTCAGTGTTTGCCTCTGAACTGACTGCTTCTATCTTCATTCTCTTCCATTCTATTCTTCAGCTTTAACTATGTTGCCTAATTCTGTTATCTCATTGTTTATTTTCTGGGACTACTTTTGGTTTAAGGATTTTAGTTTTTCAATTTCTTCCATCGTTCTCATGAGTCCTTCTGCCATTTATTTTTTTAAAAACTACTTTTATTGGAGGGTCTAAGATCTCATCACATTCCATACATTCCTCCAGTGTGTCAAGCACATTTGCACATATGCCGCCATCATCATTTTCAAAGCACTTGAGCCCCTGATATCAGCTCCCCATTTCTTTCCCCTCCCCACTGCCTACCCCCCCTCGTGAACCCTTTATAAGTTATAGATTATTATTTCCATATCTTACATCATCCTCCATTGCCTCTCACCTACTTTTCCATTATTCATCACCCTGAGAGGGTGTTGTAGGTTAATCCTTGTGATCAATTCCCCTTTTCTCCCCTCACCATCCCCTAATCCTACTGGTTTCTCTACTCTAATTGTTGACCCTGAGGGGTTTATCTTTCCTGGATTCCCTGTGTTTAGGGTTCTTATCTGTAGCAGTGTACATGCTCTGATCTAATCTGATTTGTAAGGTAGAATTGAAGTCATGGTAGTGGGGTGAAGGAGGCACTAATTAGCAAATCAAGCCATTTGGTTTTAGAAAGAATTAATGTTTACTACTAAGATTTTTAGTTAAATAACTAAAATATTGTTTGTCTCTCACTTGTAATAACTCTTGAAGGCTTTACATCTTCATGAAAACACACAGAAGAATTTGTTTCATAAAATAACAATAATTCAAAAATTTATTTGCAAAAAATTATTTGCTATAGTATGAGTCACATAGAAAATTCTTTCAAGCTAATTAAAATGCCAAATTTTCCTTAGGTTTAATTCATGTTAGTACATTTGTCAAATATTAGACAACTAACACATATATGAGATAATTTTATCATTTATAATTACTAAATGTATCACAACTTAATTTTCTCTAAATCTAGAATTTTGTGTTGGGCTGCTAACTCCAAGATCAGCATTTGAAATCACCAGTGGCTCCGCAGGAAATAGATAAATTTCCTTTCATTTTTTGGTAAAAATCCATCATAAAATGACTAAATTTATATGAATTACAATCTATCATACGGATTAAATACTATAGTAGGAAAAATTTAGACTGACTATATTCAAAATAATTTAAGTGATTTCATTAATAAAGTCCAGGGAAGAAGTGATGAAAAACTGCAGGAAATTTTAAAAGTATATATGCACATGTAAATATGATTTTTCACAGTCCAATAATCCTCGATCATCTTAATACTACACAAAGAAGTGTCTGTGCCATTTTGAAAGCTAATTGTTAATGTGATATCTTATCAATTCTATCATCTTTAACAAATATTATACTTTATTTTGAAATTCTTTTCATTGTTTCTCTTTTAGTAAGATGCTATAGTGGCAGCATCAGACTTGGAGGAGCCATATTAACAGCCTGAGATGTGCAGATGACAACACCTAGCTAGCTGAAAGTGAAGGGGATGTGAGGCATCCGAAGATCAAGGAGCGCAGCTTGCAGTGTGGATTACAACTCCATGTAAAGAAGACCAAAATCCTTACAAGTGGATCAACTGGTAATCTCATGATAAATGGAGAAAAGGTGGTCAAAGATTTTTTTTTGATTGAATCCACAACCAATGCTCATGGAAGCAACAGCCAAGAGATCAAAAGACACACTGCATTAGGTACATCCGCTGCACCAGACCCCCTTTAGAGTTCTGAAAGTCAAGGGTGTTACCTTAAGGACTAAGGTGAGCCTGACTCAAGCCATAGCATTTCCAATTGTCTTATAAGCTTGTGAAAGTTGGGCATTTGTTAAGGAAGACTATAAAAGAACCAGTGCGTTTGAATTATACTGGAGAAGACTATCTAAAGTAACATGGACTGCTAAAGGACAAAGGGATCTGTGTTGGAAGAAATATGGCCAGAGTGCTTCTTAGTGGCAATGACAAAGAGAAAGGGGACGAATTGACCCAGTGGCCGCAACAATGGGTGTAGGCGTGGGAATGATTGTGAGATTGGTGCAGGACCGGGCACTGTTTGCTCTGTTGTGCATTGGGCAGCTGGGAAGAGGAACCAACTTACTGACGCCTAACAACCACAGCAGCAACTCATACAGGACTCTCCCATTAGTAACCCTTGAGACTATGCACATTGGAAAACACGTTTACAAAACGATTCATTATAGTTCCAATGAAACGGGCCAAGTTTAATACTCACTACTAATACTTATGCTTACACTTAAAGGAATCAATCCTTGGATTCATTTATCTCGATTGAAAAAGAAAACCAACACAAACTATTTAGACCTGCCAGTTCACCAAAAAATTAAACTGCAATTCAAGCACCACAATGACCAAGGATGGGTAGCCAAAGAAAGAAACCACTAAACAGGAGGTTGGTAAGATGCCAACGTCTGAACAGACTGATTACATTCCCAATATTTCCGAACCAGATTTTTATAGAAATTTCTGACTTAAAAAATCATTTTATTGACCTGTAACGCATGTACCACGCAATTCAATGGTTCGAATCCATTTTAAAAGAGTTGGGCCATCAATCATCACCATAATCAATTTTAGAACATTTTCTTTATCCTTATACCCCTTATTGTTAGCCATAACCCTAAGGAACTATTAATCTAGTACCATTTCTCTATATGTATCTATCCTGGATTTCATAGAAAAAATCATAGGGAAAAGCCCAGCATTGACAACAAAATAAAACACAGAAAAAACTCCATTTAAGTGAAGGCTTAAGATTATAAAAACGAGAGCAAATTGAACGGGGCCAACGGGAAAACAAGTGATGATATGTCAAATTCAAATATATCTGCAGTGGGACCCCTAATGGCCTAGTGCTTCTGCACTGGGCTGCTCATCACAAGGTCAGCAGTTTGAAACCACCAGCTGCTCCAGGAAGAGAGTAGGGGCTTTCGACTCCCATGAATAGTTAGTCTCAGCAACTCACAGGGCAGGACTAACCTGTCCTATTGGGTCGTTATGAGCAGACCTTGACTCAATGGCAGAGAGTTTTTTGTTTTGTTTATTTCCATATTATCTGCAGTAAACTTTGCAGTGAAGTCTATGTGAAGGCCAGACTATGCATGTCCCTGGTCAGTGGTCTGGGGATTTCAATGGAGGCTTCAACTGTGAATCACTGACTTTTTGAATTATACTTTTAAAAATTATATTTGCTACAAGATTCTAGGTCACATTATTTCTGCTACATGGAAAATTTAATACTATTTCCTTTTTGTTTATTATATATCTCTATTTAACCACTTTCTTCCTATAACTAGAATTAATAATGTATATGTTTGCTTTTAAAATCACTACGTTGAGTCAGTTAGAATTAGTAAGAATCACCATTGCTATTTTTGTTATATACTTTGCACTTATTATTATTTGGCTTTATTAATTTTTGCATTATTATAGAATTTCTTGTTTTTACCATGTTATCCCTTATTTCAGTCCTTATCTTAGTGCTTTTCCATTTTAACAATGACTAGATACTTACTCCATATAACTATCTAACCATTTTTACTAATTGCTTATTCATAATACTTTGCTTTCAGTTGTGTTAACATTTGGACATATCAAGCCAGGGCTGGGGTTATATTACCAAGCACACTGGGAATTGTATTTCTTCATTTTTCAAATAATTTGTCTGTCATTGATAGAACTGTTTGCTTTTACTTTAAACATTAAAGTCCTAAAATACCTTTCCCACCTCTACAACAGCATCAACAGAAGCAGTTTGACCGAGAAAAATGCTCACATGAGTGGAGGGCACCATTAAAATCTGGGCCAATTCAACCATTGGTCAGTAGAAACCAGAGATAAGGCAAATAAATCATGATACTGCATTGAAGCATTCTCATCCTCTAATAAATAAATATTTATATATTAATATTAAGATTATATATGGATATATACTCCATATTAATATATTTATGTATATTAAAACATATGTAAGTTGTAAGCCTAGGAAATCTGTTTCTATGTGTTAATAACCTTGAGATATCTAAGGCCACTTCACATTAATTTAATTGAACTTCAGAATGAATTTCCTTGGGAGGAGAAGTAGAAGCAGAGGCTTACTTTCAGTGAGAAGGCTAATGAGTGATATAACGACGGCACAGAAGAGCAGACAGCCAATGTGTTATCTCTTTCTAACTCTCCTCCAACTTGCTAAGCAAGCTCGGTGGAACTGTTTGGCCTTCATGATCTAGCCTTCATTATCTGAAATAAAGGCTTGATCTAAATATTCCCTTCAAGCTCTGTCGATGCCTTTCTTCTATTTTGAGTCGAATACTGGCACTTATCAAGGATGTTGCTTAAATTTCCATTTCATACTCAATTTGTTCTAGAGATGGCAGGAAAGCAGCTCATCACCTCGACTCTGAGTAAAATGATAGCTATCCTAACACTGGAAGCATGCCAAGCAAAAATCTAGAAAATCTACTTTGAATATCGTTATCCTGTAAACTTGATCAATTTCATTTTCCCCTCTGAATTTCAATTTATTTGCTAATAACGAATTTGAAAAGATTAAACTGAAATAATATATGTGAAAACATTTGGTGAAGTATAAAATGCTACACAAATGTGAGGTGTACTATATACCGACAGATGTATCACATCCACCTATGATCCCACGAATTTAGTCTATTTCAAGATGGACCAGAGCCCCACATCCCTTCGATCCCTTCATGGGTATGTCAAATGCACCTAATTTGAAAGCAGCCCCAGAGGTTTTTATTATGGAAGAAAACTACCCTACTTTTACAATGGAATATTTATTTTCATCAAATTTGACAACTTAATCTTCTGTTAGTATTTTAAAATTCTAAATATTTTATCAGTACTTGCCTTTGTCTGATGAGTTTGTTTGCAACTGGCTGAGCACTTTAATTGACAATTCTTTAAGCAGCGACTGCATGGTAAACTCATTATTCCTTGGCTTTTATGTTGAGTAATTTGACAGCCATTAACGTGTTTGCTTTCTTTTATTTAAGGGTTTCACCTGCATAGTTATTATTGAGTTAGATAATAATGCAGCAGTTCTAGGAACTCCAAAGTAAAAGCTCGGCTTTAATGGTGTGCACACCTATTAAGAAAATGAATTTGAGCTTATGACCATAGAGACCCATAACACACAATATTCAAGTCAACGAGGAAAGCATTAAATAGCACAGTTAAACTTGGACATGAATACAAAATCATCCACTGGAGTCATAAACTGTAGCTAGGAAGAATGTCTGAGAATCTGTCTGGACAAGTCTATACACCTTTGTCCTTTTCTTTCTTTCTTTTCCTCTTTAAAGAAAGAAGAATGATATTTCCAGATAGTAGATTTAGGAGATCTACAGATGCTTCTGTTCAAAGTCAGTTTACTCTCTGTCCCCACAGAAAAAAATGGTACAGTCACTTTAACTTCTCCCTTACATATTTCAGGAAATACTGGAATTTGGAGATAACCCTAATTAGACACAAATGAAGCTTTTTTAAAAGTTAACTTTTGGTTCCTGACTTCATAGACAACACCATTCCGGAGGATGTTCATGTGCATTTTGTATATCATTTTCTCAGGTTAGCTTTATCAGGTACCACTGACATTCAACGTGTATGGTACTGATAATATACCCTATATGTAATGAACTTCTTAAAATCCATTCGGGACAAGTCCAAGTACCTATGCTTCTATGGTCCCACAAGTTTATAACAGAGATCAGAAACTCTCATAGGAGAACCTTGTCTTGGAAGGACTTTGTATGGAGATCAGACTTGTCTCTCACCAGCTCTCTGGGTCCTGAGTCTTCCCTGATCCTGAGGCAACAGGGGGAGAGGGTGCAATGCTGACCTGCCACTGCCTGTCCAAACGAACTTGCCTCAAGCAGGAACAGCTGAGATGCTGTCAAACCATAGGGGTGTATGCTACATTGCTCGGTGCAGGCACGTTGGGCATGCGGCACAGTCTGGAAGCTATGGTTTCTTCTGTGGTTGGAGCAGTGGGGGGAGAAACAACAAGAAAGATACTTGGGAAAGAGGCAGACTGCTAAAGCAGAGAAGAGATTGAGAGCCAGGAGGGGGCAGCACAGAAAGAGTTTGAAGGCTGTTGGGGGATGGGGTTGGGGACCTGAGTTAGGGAGGTGGAAAAGGGAAAGGAGTTAGCAGTGGCTAATTGGATTGTGAGCACACACTGTCCTGTGGAGGTTTTCGGACAAGGAGCAGGCACAGCTGTTGGAGACCAGGTGGTGATCACAAAGGACTAGTGGAAGAGGAGCCAATGTTTTCACACAGTCCTTTGGTGTGGCTACAGCACTTCTGGGGAATGTACTGCACAGCTCTCTGATGTATGTATATAATGTGGTGTTTACCCAAACCATGTATTGTACTATTTCACAGAACGTATGGCAAACATTAAGCAGCACACATCTGTACTTGTCTTACAATTACTTTCCTAAATTGTTCTTTCTTTTTTTGAGATCTGATAGCTATCCTCTGCAGTAGCTGAAGATGGGGGTGGACGAATGTTTCACACAGTTAGATTTACCCATCCGGAGCTCCTGCTGCCAGACCACAAAATTGGGAGGTATGGTGAAGGAGACTGGGAGGCAGAGTCCTGAAATTAGAATCAGGGCACTAGGGTCTGTCCTGAACCCCACTTTTTAAAATTTTCACTCACAAAATGCATCCAAGAACACACTGAATCTCTCTAGGTGGGATGTGCTGGGCTGGTGGGCTCCAGCTGTGCAGCTGCCAGTGCTCAGGGAGTGAGCATTTCCCTAGGATGATGCCAAAAAAGGCACATAAACCCTCTGAAAGCTAGACATGAACCCCACACCAGGGCTCCCCTGCCGTGAGCTGCCTGGAGCTCCTAGCCTGGGGCCAGGGTCAGAGGTTAGCCATAGATTTGGAGCAATTGAAAAGATGTAAGGAAATTTACCTGAGTTCAGTCTGGGTGTGGCAAAAATAAGCAGGTAGTTCTAGTCCAGGGGGCGAATTGAGTTCCAGTTGGCCAAGAAGAAAACAACCTCTCTGATAAGCTAGAACTCCTTCTCTGGGGGTCAGTGTGACAGCCCAGACATCAGGGTACCCCAGAAGCCCAATGTAAAAAAGACAGAAAATATATTTTCTCAGTAAAAACTGCAAATCCCAAGCTCATTGTTTAACTTCAAGACAACTTGTGGAAGGAGTTCTTTACCATACATTAGCATAATAAGGGAGCCCTTGCTAAGGAATGCCAGAAGTTAGCTACAGAGCCCGGAGCCATTCAACATAATAAAGACCCCCTAGAGCAAGTCTCAGTTTCAGAATAACTTAATTCAATTCAGGCTGGCCAGTGAGGATGGGGGTGGGGGAAACCCCTCTGAGCTATTAGGGTATCAGCTGTCTTGGCACTAGCTAGGACAATTCCACCAGCACAACTGGGGGGAGCTGCTGTCCACCCTCAGTGATCCTATATGCAGATGGGGAGGTCCTGCCTGTCCGTGTGACTGGGGAACTCCCTGCCTGTCCTGGTACACACACACACCCCCACCACACACACCCCTGTCTGCTGCAGTGCTGCATAGAGCACAAGGCAGCTATACCAGTGATCTCCAGTGCTGAATACCGCCGTGGGAACTACTGCCTGGCCTCCACTGTGATCTTGCCTTCTAGGGTAATTCCGCCCAGCATCTGCAGGGCCATATACCAAGCAGGCACACCACCCTGCTACCTTGTGAAAGGGTTGGAACGCCTCCAGCCCCATGGCCAGGCGATCAAGCCTCAGTTATCTCCTTACTTGCCACTCTTTTTCTTCTTTCTTCCTTCTATCTTTCCCACTGCAGTCAGTCTCAATGCCCAGTTTTGTTTAGTTTTTTTCTCTTTTTCTTCTTTGTCCCTTTTTTCCCTCTTCTCTTTCATACACCACTGCTGGCTTCTGGGCCACTACTCTCTGCCTAGGGCAACTCAACCCAGACAGCAGGGGGAACTCCTGCCTGCCCTCTGTGGGAGCGCTTCACACTGCACAAGGCAGCTGTGACAGCCATTACAGAGTTCCATGCTGTTGAGGAAACCTAATTCTGGCCTCTATAGTGATTTTCCCAACTAAGGCAATTCCGCCCAGCACTGGTGGTACTGTTAGGTAGCTTAACCTAGGGAATTGGGAAGTCCATTTACGCATGCCCAGGAGAGCCAGCAAAGGACAAAGCTGGATTTTCCCGCCAGTGAGCCCAGATGGGCGTTACACCTGGAGCAGCCCACCTGGGCCAGGTGATTGCAATTCAGCCAATGGGATCGTTCACCACGCCTCTCCCGGGAACCCTTGAAAAGGCAGGGACCAGAAGGGAGAGGGTCTTGTCTTGCTTGGGTGGTCTGGTCGTCTTCGTGGGAGGAGAGAGATCCTTGTGTGACCTGGGGCAGTCTCTGCCAGACCCCATGGTCAAAGGAATCCTAATGGGTGCCACGTAAAACCTGAAACTTCTTTTAACTCTCATTAAATTCACTTGGATCACGAGCCCGGCTTCAGTGTGAAATATTTCTCGCGTGGAGCCAAGGACCGAGGCTGGAATCTAGTCTCGGAGAGAGAGAGAGACCTAACAGTACCATGCACTAAAAGTGCACACCAACCTGCCACCTTGGGGCAGGGTTTAAACCCCTCCGGCCCCATGTTCAGGCAATCAGGTATCAGTTATCTCTTTATTCTTTATTTTTTTTCTTCTTTCCCATCACAGCCAATCTTAGCAAGAACAGTTGTGTTTTTTCCCTTCTTTCTCTTTCTTTTAATTTTCCTCCTTTCATCTCTCTTGTTATTCATTTCGGTTTCTCCCCTCTCCCTCTCTTTCCTTCCACATGTCACTGCTGCTTTCCAGCCCCATGCCCTCTGCCTAGGGCAACTTCCCACCCAGTGGGGAGTGCTCCCGCCTGTCCCCTGTGACAGTGCTGCTGCACACGCCACAGCATGGGGCTCAGCTGATCTCTTTATCTATTTGTCCTCTCGTATTTTTCTTTCTTTTCTTTTTCCTTGTTTTTCTTTTTTACTCATCTTCTATATCTTCTCTCTTACCTACCACAATTTCAGCTGATTCAATTCTCCTTTTTGCTGTTTTCTTTTTTTGACCCTTTGTTTCCATTTTTGTGTTTTGTGTGTGTGTGTTAATTTGCTTTAAATTTTGTCCCAAGTCTTTGTTTTCTCCTTTCTCTCTTTTTCTTCTCTTCTCCATCTCTTTCCTTTCACAAGCCACTACTGGTCTCCAAGCCACTCCCCTCCTTCTAGAGCAATTCTGACGGCCCAGTTTGGGGAGCTCCCACCCACACCTGTTGGCTTTACATGCAGCAGGGGAAATCACAACCGTTCTCCACTGTACCCCAAGCGGCTGGGGGATCTCCCCTTCCAACTGCGGTGGGAACTCCCACCTACATCCCAAGGCCCTACAGGTGATTGGGGAAATTCCTGCCCACTATCTGTGGTGCTCCACGCTGCTGTGGCAACACCCGCCTGACCACCACAGCAATCTCTGACTAGGACAATTGCACCTGCCATCTACAATGCTCTACAACAAGGAAGGTACACCCACACCCCCTATGTTGGCACACTGGTTGCAGCGGGGAACACCAACACCATCCAGGTACTCCAAGCCCAGTATGACTTACAGAGAGATCAACCAGTGAAACGCCATCCTCGTGGGCCCACAACCACCCGACCAGCATGCCGGGCGAGGACTATCCAACTCATAGTCTGATGTGCTCCAGTGTTCATCGCGGCACAGTTCACAATTGCGAGGAGTTGCAAACAACCCAAATTTCCATCAACAGATGAATGGATCAAAAAACTGGTACACACATACAATGGAGTACTACAGGTTCCTAAAAAGCGATGGACGCATGAGGCACATTACCACATGGGAAGAACTGGAGGAAATCATGCTAAGTTAAGTAAGCCAAGCACAAAAGGACAAGTACAACATGAGTCTGTTAGGCAGCTTAGCCTAGGGAATTGGGAAGTCCATTTACGCATGCCCAGGAGAGCCAGCATCGGAAAGCTGGATTTTCCCGCAGGTGGGCTCGGATGGGCGTTATACCTGGAGCAGACCACCTGAGCCAGGTGATTGCAATTCAGCCAATGGGATCGACCTGGGGTCATTCACCACGCCTCCCCTAGGAACCCTTGAAAAGGCAGGGACCAGAAGTGAGAAGGGTGGTCTGGTCGTCTTCGTGGGAGGAGAGAGATCCTTGCGTGACCTGGGGCAGTCTCTGCCAGGCCGCATGGTCAAAGGAATCCTATGGGTGCCGCGTAAAACCTGAAGCTTCTTTTAACTCTCATTAAATTCACTTGGATCACGAGCCAGGCTTCGGCGTGAATTCTTTCTCACGCGGAGCCAAGGACCGAGGCTGAAATCTAGTCCCGGAGAGAGAGACCTTACAAGTCCACTGAGATAAGCTTTAAAAAAAACAACGACAACAAAAAGGGGGAGCATAGGGGGAAAGCTATACATTCCTGGGGTGAGGCCCAGCAACTATGGCAGGGACTAAACCCCATCCAGGTATGCATATGGCAGCCAACTGAACTAGAGGGGAAAGAAAGAGGAAAAAATGACATAGGTAGGGGGTGAGCAGGGCACTAACGCACTCAAGGGGAGGGTATTGTTTATATATCCACAGGAGGAGGAGAGAGCAGGCTTTAACCTGATGTGCCAAGACGTGAATGCAATATACCGCATGTACCAGGGAACCAATAGAGAGGTCTGTGGAGCCAGCCCCAGTTCTAACTATGTGGACACCCCACCCCACCCTTGCCCTCAGAAGAATGCGCTTCAGTGGACAGCATTGGGGCTACAGCTTGGAGAGAGGGGCATGTCAGATTAGAGCCCACAGGAGAAACCAAAACGAATGGAGAGGGAGGAGTGGACATCCTGGCCCACCAAACCCGGAGGACAATGTTCCTGCTTGGAGCAGACACTGAATGGGGAGGAGCGGAGGGCCAGTTCCATCACAGGACATGGCGTGCCTCACTGAACCACGGTGCTGTGGGGACAGCACTGGAGACACAGTGCAGGAAGAGTACACAGTCAGACCCCATCACGCTGGGCGAGGCACTGAGGGCATGTAGCAGAGCAGAGGGAGAGCAGAGTGGTAAAATCCCCAGGGAATACCAAAAATAGACTTGGGAGACAGAGTGTGGCAACCCATCAGACTCAACTGGAAAACACTTGTAAAGGTCAACATACAGACCTTGGACTATTTAATCGGCTTTTCCGTTTTTGTCAGTGGCTTTCTTTTTTATTGTTATTTTGTGAGGGTTTTTTGCTTTTGTTGGTTTTGACTTCCTTCGTTTTATTTGGTTTTGCCTGGTTTTTAAACTTATTACTATAGCTGTATGTCTATCTAGATAAGATAGATGGGATAAATAATTCAGAGATGAAAAGAATGGGACCAATGGTTCTAGGGGGAAATGGGAGAAAGTGAGTGCGAGAAAGGAAGGGGGCTGGAAACCAATCCAGGGATAAAGGAACAAGTGAACTGAAATCAATGGAGAGAAGGGCATAGGATGCTTAGTGGGACTTAATCAAGGGCAATGAAGCGGCAAGGAATTATTATAAACTAATGATGGTTGAGCACGATTGTGGGACAAGAGGAAAGTAAAAGGAAACAAAAGAAAGAACCAGGAGAAAAAGGACATTTATAGAGGCCTAAATACAGGCACATACATGTGTAAACATATATAACAAAAGGGGAATAGAACTATGTACTCATAACTTTATGTTAAGAATCAAGGTTTCAGATGGACATTGGGCCTCACCTCAAGAACTCCCTCAACACAGAACACTTTGTTCTAATAACCCAGCATTCCATGATGCTCACCTTCCCGACAGGGTGCATAAGCAAATGTGGTGAAGAAAGCTGATGGTGCCCGGCTATCAAAAGGTATAGCGTCTGGGGTCTTAAAGGCTTGAACATAAACAAGCGGCATCTAGCTGAGAAGCAACAGAGCCACATGGAAAAAGCATACCACCCTGTGTGATCATGAGGTATAAATTGGATCAGGTATCAGGTGGGTGCGTGTCATAGAGTGGAGACCCAATGCTCATCTGTGGATCATTGGACATCCCTTCACAGTGGGGTCACAGGGAAGAGATGAGCCAGTCAGGGTGCAATATAACACCAATGAAACACACAACTTTCCTCTAGTTCTTTGATGCTTCCTTGACCCCACTATCATGACCTCAGTTCTACCCTACAAATCAGATTAGACCAGAACATGCACACTGCTATGGATAAGAGCCTTCAACACAGGGAATTCAGGATAGATTAACCCCTCAGAGTCAACAATGAGAATGGAGATACCAGGAGGATTACAGGAGGGTGCGGGTTGAAAGGGAGAATCAAGCACAAGGATCAATCTAGAACCCCCTCCCAGGGGGAATGAATAATGGAAAAGTGGGTGAAGGGTGACAAAGGACAATGTAAGATAACAAAATAATAATCTATAACTTATCAAGGATTCATGAGGGAGGGTGGATGAGGGAGGGAGAGGGAAGAAATGGGGAGCTGGTATCAGGGGCTCAAGTGGGAACAGAATGCTTTGAAAATGATGATGACAGAATATGTGAAAACATCCTTGACACACTGGAGGAATGAATGGATTGTGATAAGAGATGTAAAAGCCTCCAATAAAAGTATTTTTGGGGAAAAAAAAAGAATAATGTTTGATTTAGAGAAAGGACTCTGGAAGGAAGCTTGCTCTTCTCCTGTTGACCCCAACTTCACTGCAATTGAGTCGACGTCCACTCAAAGTGCCCCTTTAGGATAGGGTAGATTTGCCCCTGTGGGTTCCCAAGATTGTTACTGTTTACGGGAGTAGAAAGAGAGCAGAATGCTCCTGATTTCAAACTGTGGACATTGTAGTTCACAACTCAAACGAAATCCCTATGCCACCAGGTGTCCCACTGAAAGTGAAGTTTGCTTTAGTTGTCTACATGTAAATAGATGCATTTTGGTTGTTAATATCATTTGGTTGAACTGAGAACAAATATAAATATAGGGTTTTGTTTACAGTTTCTTTTTCAAGTCTGTATTTTACAATGCCTTTCTTCCAGGACACAATCCAAGTAGGTTAGAACGAGTTTATTTTTCTTCATATATATATATTTATATACTGTACTAAGAATTTTGTATGAATCAATAGCACATATGTATATATTTTCTGACTTTTACACTAGAAAATAAATACTGTCAAATGAAATCATTTGTTTTGGTCACTGTTGTATTCCCAGAGCCTAAACAATAGAAGATAAGCAACAATAATTGTTTAATAAATAAGTGAAAGAATGAGTTCTGAGCATGGCATGTTAAGCTTAGTTCACTACCAACGGCTTAGAGTACATATTTTATTAAATAATTGTATCTCTCTCCCCCCTTCTTCCATCCCTGCTTTCCTCCCTTTGTATCACTCAGAATCCCAAGCCTACTGTCAATGGGGTCCATGCTGTCTCCGAGGGACCATCTGTAGGGTTTTTTGAGGCTATAAAAAGCAGCCCTGGTTACACACTGGGTTACACTGCTAGGCAACTAACTGCAAAATGAGGACTTCAAAGCCACCAGTTGTGCCATGAAAGAAGAGGGTTTCTATGCCCTTAAACAGTTACAGTTTTAGGACCTGAAAGGGGCAATTTTAGCCTGCCCTATAGGGTCACTAAGAGTCAGGATCTACTTGATGGCAATGAGTTGGTTTTGTTTGTTTGTTCTGTTTTTGAATTGTGGCAGCTACATAATCTCCTGTCAACTTGTGAAGGGGTGGAGTCTAGCCTGTCAATCAGGTCAGACATGGATGATCTCATTTGGAGGTGCTACGGAGATAAAGAGCTTGCTGGAGAGCACACATAGAGACACTCTCTGTTTTGTCTTCCTGCTGACAATACACATGGAGCTTCACTCGAGCTCTACCAGTGCTGAGGTGTTTCCACTGCCACTGGATCCACAAGACTTTCCATCCCACTGGCCTATGACCTCCCTGCATTTGGCATAATTGCTTGGCTGCATGAGTCTAAAGAGGAATGTATGGACTTGAATCCCTATATGGGGTAATATCGGACTTATGAATGATCTGAACTGGGTTGGGATGTTTTCTTAACAGACAATTACTCTTTAATATAAAGTTCCCTACTATACGCCTATGAGTGTCTATGAATTTGCTTTTCTAGTCAACCTGGACTAGCACATGAATGCTGTAAATTTCGGAGGATCAGACTGCCTCATCTTTCTCATAATTAGCAGCTTGTGGGTTTCAACAGCAAACTTTGCAATTAGCAATCCAATGTTTACCTGACAGTCACTCACCAGGGCGTGGTTCCCTATTTGGGCCTTATTTAACTACGTTTGTAATGTTTTATGTTGAATTACTTCAGTTTATAGAAGTTTTATGGATTTTAGTTTTTCATATTACTAGACTACATAAAGACACACTTACAAATTTTTCTCACCCACACACAAAAATCTTTTCTCACAAAAGCAACACTTCTTTGATGAGCAGGTATTAAGGAGTTGTAGTGGTGTGGTGTGTTAAGCATTGTGCTGTTAGCCAGAAGGTCAATGATGAGAACCACCAGCCACTCTGCTGGAGAGAGTTGAGGCTGTCTGTCTCCATGAAGGTTTATAGCTTCTGAAACCCTAGGGCAGTGGTTCTCAACCTTCCTAGTGCCGTGACCTTTTAATACAATTCCTCATGTTGTGGTGACCCCTCTGTGTTAGTCTGGGTGCATTACAGAAACAAATCCACAGAAGCTCATTTGTATAAAAGAGTTTTATATAAAGGGTAAGTGCGCATAAAGAAAATATCCCAACCCAGTGCTGTCCAAGCCTACAAGTCCAACATTAGCCCATATGTCCAACCCCAGTCCACAAAGTCCTCCTCCATCTCACAAAACACATGCAATGATGCCAACTGCAGGAGGAAAGCCAAATCAATGAACGTATAAGCATCTCAGCTCTGGCAGGAGTCTCCACATGGCTGCTCCAGCACCGAGGGCAGCATTGGGATACATGTGGCTTCTCCTGAGGGACGTGTTGCAGGAAGTGAGTCTTGCCAGCTAAAGCAGGAACTGGCTAAGGCAGCTGCACCCTGGTCTAACCATCAGAAAGCAAGAGACCTGAGAAATAGAAAGCCGAGGCTCACTGAGCCATTTATCTCTCTGCCCTTCCATTAACTCCACATGTGTTTATTGGTCAGGCTGGCACAATAAACTTTAACTAATACACCCCGCAACCATAAAGAACTTCCATTGCTACTTCATAACTGTAATGTTGTCACTGTTTTGAATCAGCCAACCCCTGTTAAAGGGTCATTTAACCCCAAAAGGGGTAACGGCCCACAGTTTGAGAATCACTGCCTGGGGAGTAGTTGTACTACACCCTTGTACTATGACCAAACCCAAAGTCACTGCCGTCAAGTAGGCTTGCTGTGGGTCTGAATGAACTCCACGGCACTGGAAGTTTTTGTGGTTGCTATTAACTAGATATTGCTAGTTTGTACAAAAGCTATTAATTTATCTTTTATTCAGCACTTTTACAAAATTTCCAATTCAGCCTAGTTTCTAATTTTGACTATAATTACATTACTAGCAAATAATTTTTATCCTGTCCAAACATGTACTGTTACTCTTCAAGAATCTATAAAAATCTTTTTCTTGATTATTAAACAAAATCTTCAAAACATTATTGAATAATGGTATTGATAATAGATATCCCCATATTATTCATGATGTTACTGAAAATATTTTCTGATTTTTAGTGTAATTTAGTAAATTTTTGTATGAATTAATTTATCATATTCAAGTAATTTCTTTCTAATCTTATTTTAAATAGCTGCTATAAGAAATGAATGATGAATTTTGTTAATGCCTAATTGGCATCTTATAATTAAACAATTGTGTGGGGAGAGGTCAAACGCTTCCAGACATCCTCCCCAGGGTAGTTAGTCACCAGACTACAGGGTAGGCCTATAGGGTAGTTAGTCAACCAGACTATATGGCAGGCCTCACTCTCTGCTACTGGGGACAATAAACTATTCCTCCTTGAGGCCTGCGACCAAGGGTTCTCACCCTACCAATAACGATCTCTATCAGATGAGTCCAAACTGACTCTGTGACATCCAAAGTTATCCGTCCATCATATCACATGTATACCCCCAGTCCCTCCTCTTACTGTTGCATGTATGTCCCTAGACCACCTCCTCTCATTACTGCATTACCTATGGCACAACCCCTCCCTGTGATGTATGTACTCACCTGTAATTAGGGGGCTTGCACGTCCCCAGAGAATATAAAAAGCCTGGGCTAGCATTAAAGGGGACGCTCTCCCTCCACGTGGACCATCAAGTGGGGCAGAGGTGAGCATGCTACCATGAATCGTTATATGACTCCATTTATTTCTATACTTCACTTCTATCTCTCATGCTCTCTATAACTTTACTATGATCTTTACTTATTATCACTGTACAATTGCACCTACCAGACCCGTAATGATGTGTTAGGGGCTGGCTTCCCCTGACAAAATTGTTTAAAAATTTTTGATATACAGGAACCTGGACTTAGGATGGATTTCCAAGTCAAAGACTGTTGTATGCTACTTCTGATGCGAATTTGATACTTCATCTCTCTAGTTTTCATAACCTGCTGCATGGCAGAGCTTTGAACCCTAGCTCATAACATTAAGCATCTGTGAGTTAACATCTGAACATAGTAGCATCAGGAAATTACATGCTGTGACCCTTTTTGTAGTACACATCCCTGACGATGAGATGCAAAAAGAAGTGGTCTTAAGTGTTGTTCATCATAATTCTACATGCCATAAGCTGACAACTACATGTAATATATTTTATGCTTTCAACCCTAACGTAATTTAAAATTTGTCATCAGTTGTGAGTCTTTTAATACATGGTTGGATTGGATTAGTCAACCTTTAATCATGAATTTCCATCAGTATTCAGAAGTGAAAATGGCGTTTAGTTTTCGTAGGAGTTACTAATGCTATAAAATTTGGGTGGTAAAGTTATCCAGTTTTTAATAATGAATTAGGAAGTTCTCATTCGTTTTCTATTCCTTGAAAATTGTAAATTTAATACTAGAATGATCATTTTTTGTGCTTGCACTAAATCCTAGCTCCAATTTAAGAACAACTAGTTCTTACATCATGACCCTGCTCTACACTCTCATTCAGGAGGGGAACACAAAATAAATGTGCTATAGCAAAATGTGAAGAAGTTAGATGGTACCAGGCAATCAGATAAAATGGTGTCTATGGTCTTAAATGCTTGTCTCCAAACAAGCAGCCATCTAACTGGGATGTCAACTAAGTCCACATAGAAGAAGCGCATCATCATCAATCACCAAAGTATTGTAAATCATAGCATCTGAAGCAGAAGGAGAGAATAGTATCAGAGCCTAAATTGTAAGAATCTGGTTTGCAGAAGGCTATGGATGACAATGGGAGTCCAAGATACATTTGTGGGGATTTCCAGGGAAATAAGTCTCCGGTCATCTAATTCTATCCATAAAAGAGAGGTGAGAAGAAATTGGTTCCTAAACAGAGCTCATTCACGAGATGAGTACAAATCATTGAAGGAATAAACCTGACTTGAAGGCTCAAACCCTTGTCAATTGATCCCCTCTGAGGCATGCTGGAACTGATCTGGTTTTCAACATTTTCTGTGTTTTTTGTTTGTCATATTAGGGTTTATCTCAGATGTGTTATGTCATTGGGGATCATCTTCTTGAATTTGTGTTATACTTTTTCAGTATAAGAAACCCAGGATTGATGAACCTAAAGGGACAGCAAGTAGAGAGAGGGTATCTGGGGAGTACAGTGTGTGTGTGTGTGTGTGTGTGTGTGTGTGTGTGTGTGTGTGTGTGTGTGTGTAAAGGGAGCTGATGTCAAGGAGTCCAGGCAGGGAAAGAATGCTTCAAAACTGATTATGGCAGCAATTGTACAATACTGCTTGATGTGACTGAACTATGGATTAATATGATATATGTATTAACTCCCAATTTTAAAAAGTAAGGATAAAAAATTTTAGCTAGACTTTAGCTATAAAATCATCTTAGTCTAATGTTTAAAAATTGTAGATTTTTAACTATGCTTCTAATACTTCTTGTGCTTTTAGCTTGTTTAGTGTTTATAGCTTATAGTTAAAAGATTTTAATGGCTGAGTATTACATAAAGAACTTAGAAATGACCAGTAGAAATCACTACAGAGGTACTCATTAACTCACATTAAAAAGAACCACCCCTTGTGTGGATGGCCATGGGAAAGCAGCGAGGTAAACCGTTAATAGATGCAATTTGTTGAACATAAAGAAGGATTATTTGCTCCTTTCTCAAATGAAAATTAGAGATATGGAAACAATCAAAATGGTCCTGTTCTATTTTCATTGTTCTCAACTTTGCCTAGTCCCATTTAGACTCCATTTCAGAACAAGGTCGGAAAAAAGAACAGTCATCCGTTTTGGAGAGTATTTTAAAGGATCTGATGCCAGCATTTGATAAGGAACCCTTGTGGCACAGTGGTTATGTCTTGGGCCATAATCTGCAAGACTGGCAGTTGGAACCAGTGGCCTCTGTGGGAGAAGAGAGGGCTTGTTATACTCCCACACAGGGTTACAGCCTAGCAACCCCACAAGGGCAGTCCTACCCTGTCCTACAGGGTCATTCTGAGTCAGGACCGACTTGATGGCATGACTTTTCTTGAGTGTGCCAGAATTTAATATCTAGATGGGTTTTTCCCTGTAAAATAGTTCCAACAGTTGTCTTCTACGCAGCCTCTCCTTATCAAGATCATTTTCCCTCTTCCTACTCATAGTCTTTGATAGACAATTTTTTTATCCAAGAGCTGAACTGTGCCCCTGATGTTTGCCATTTCCTGCACGGCTGGATTTATAATTTTATCCTTGTCTCTCTAGCTGAACTCTTTCCCAGTTTTTTCAGCTACACATCCACACCAGGAATTGAAGTTACTCCATTATGTGCTTACTGCTACTTTTGAATCACTAGAATCAACCCCCAAAGAATATGCTATCTCAGCAGTGTCCTCTCCCCAAAATGATTTAATTGGCTCTAACGCAATCATCGGAGCTCCTCCTATCACCATCATCATACAAATTCAATCTGTTGTTTCAGAAAGTAACCCGCATGGAGCTTGCTGTACCTCTGGGAGTCACAGAGCAGTAACTAGATGATAAAGACATTATCGTCAGGCTCCAAAATACAATTAACTCACATCAAAGATAGCCAGAAAGGCTGTTTATACTCCATGCTCTCTTTTATCTCACTGCAACAGTGAACAGTAATCACAAGCACAGAGTTCATGAGAAAAGGGCCTTTACATTCTGACCTGCATGAAAGGAAATGGGCTGTCCAGGCAGATAAACCATGAGTTAGCAGAATTACATCCTCCATCAACATAAATTGTAGACCCTGACAAATTGTTTTAAAACAAATTGAGTTTCAGTTCAATAGAGAGAGCAACAATCCAATTTCTATATCTATCTCTGAAGCCGAAAAAAGAAAAGAATTAGTGATCCTCACAGGGACACATTGCACACGGGAGCTTTAAAAAGTTTATAGGAAATCTAATTATAGTGGGATTTTCCCACAACTTTTTGAAGCTTTCTCGGGCATTTCCCAGAAAACAATAGAAGACCACTTTGGAGGGTCTTTTTAAAAGGGTAAAATCGTGGACTGAAGTGCATCCACCTAAAGTATGTATCGAATTGGGTAGGTCATGATTCTCAGTATCATGCAATAATCCCCCACTTTCTTATTCGATGGGATTAGTCATCCAATAATGTGTCATAATCCCTAACCTCTATGATTTGAATAAGGCCCAATTAGAGGTTGTTATTTTAATGAGGAAGGATACAATCTATGGGATTAGGTTGCATTTTGAGTCTTTTTGAAATGTAAAAGATATTAAACAAGTGAGCAGAGATAAGTGGGACATACTAGCACCAAGAAAGCCAGCATGGAGTGCCTCCTGTGGACCCAGCATTCCTGCCCTGAGAACTTTCTGGACCAGAGGAAGTTTGATCCAAAGACCCATAGAGAACTCTAATGAGCTCTGGAGACCTGTGGGATTTATGGTATAACAGATTCGATAAATTAAATAATTTATGGGAGTAAAACAAAGCGCTTTGCCAGGAAGTCCCATCAGGTGTTCTGTGCATCACAGAAAGAACCCACGGCCACCAGTGCTCAGTCTTCGGAGAGCAGATGACTATGATATCATTCACATACATTAAAATGAATAAACTATAGTGACATATACAATGTGGATGGATCTTAAAGGGAATCTTTATGAAAAATTAAGATGCTATACAGATTAAATATAAAATTATATGCTTTTCCAAAATATTAAACAGAAAGAAAGACAAGTTGAGTACATATATGTCTATAAATGTATATGCATAAGACAGAAATAAACAATAATATTCAAGATCACAATTATTTTAATTGAAGAGAAGTAGGAGGATGGAATGGAAGTATGTTTAGTTGCATGTAAACCACTATTCCTCACTTCTTGCCTTTATTTTAGGTTGTGAGTTCAGGAATGTTTATTATATTTTTGATACATACATAGAAATGCACAGCTGAATGGAAAACAGAATTGTTCTATAAATCTTCACCCAGTTCACAAGAAAAATTATTTTTAATCCCTAAAGGATCTTCGAACAAAACTGGAAGTAAAATGGGTTGTTCTCCCTTCCCTGCACAAATATACCAAATATATATAACGGTTCTGGGTGTAAATATTGAAAGACAGTGCATTATTACCTTATTTTTATCAATGGCTTTTGGAAAAGTACAGGAATAACTACACTCAATCTAAAATAAGAAAATGGTAAATAATTCTGAATTAATAATAACAACTGACTACCATGTCCCCAAAATAGCTGACTGGAAGGAATCACATTTGTACCCATTCCAAAGAAAGGTGACCCAACAGAATTCTAAAGACAAATTGGTGATAAGCAAATGTGGCGAAGAAAGCTGATGGTGCCTGGCTATCAAAAGATTTAACATCTGGGATCTTAAAAGCCTGAAGGTAAATAAGTGGCCATCTAGCTCAGAAGCAACAAAGCCCACATAGAAGCACACCAGCCTGTGTGATCACAAGGTGTCGGATGGATGAGGTATCAGGCATCATCAGAACAAAATTTTTATCATAGTGAAGGGGGTTGGGGGGGGGAGTGCAGAGTGGAGACCCAAAGCCCATGTGTAGGCCACTGCACATCCCCTTACAGAAGGGTCTCTGGGAGGAGACGAACCAGTCAGGGTGTGATGTAGCAATGATGAAGAATACAACTTTCCTCTAGTTCCTAAATACCCCCCACCCCACCCCACTATCATGATCCCAATTCTACCTTGCAAGTCTGGCTAGACCAGAGGATGTGCACTGGTACAGATAGGAACTGGAAACACAGGGAATCCAGGGTGGATGATCCCTTCAGGACCAGTGGTATGAGTGGCAATACTGAGAGGGTAGAGGGAGGTGGGTTGGGAAGGTGGAACCTACTACAAAGATCTACATGTGACCTCCTCCCTGGGTGATGGACAACAGAAAAGTGGGTGAAGGGAGATATGAGACAGGGAAAGACATGATATAATAATAATTTATAAATTATTAAGGGTACATGAGGGAGAGGGGAGTGGGGAGGGAGGAGAAAAATGAGGAGCTGATGCCAGGGGCTTAAGTGGAGAGAAAATGTTTTGAGAATGATGAGGACAATGAATGTACAGATGTACTTTACACAATTGATGTATGCATGGATTGTGATAAGAGTTGTATGAGCCCCTAATAAAACAATTTTAACAAGTGATATAAAATTTTTAAAAAGAGAAAAAAATAAGGAGTAGGGAGCACTGAACCCAAGACATGGTATTTTTAATCGTTTCATATGTATTTGAAAGTTGGACATTGAAGGGTTAGGGTTATAAAAAAAAAGAAAAGAAAAAGAAATAAGAAAAAAAAAGAAGGTTGGACATTGAATAAGGAAGACCAAACAAGAAATGATGTGTTTGAATTACTGCGTTGTTCGAATTATGTTGCTGGCAAATAATATTGAAAGTTCCATGAACTGCTCAAAGGACAAACTGATCTGTCTTGGAAGAAGTACAGCCAGATTCTCCTTAGAGGGAAGGATGGCGCGACTTTGTCTCACATACTTTGGCTATATTGTCAGTGCAGTCTAGCCCCTGGATAGGCAACCATGCTTAGCAAGGGAGGGGGCAGGACAGAAGTGGAAGGCCCTTGGCAAGATGGACGGACACAGTGGCTGCAGCAATGGGCTCAAATAAAGAACAATCGTGAGGACGGCACAGGACAGGCAGTCTTTCATTCTGCTGTACAGTGAGTGATTATGGTTTAAAACTGACTGTAGGACACCTACCAACAATAACATAAACCATGCACCCAATAAAAGAGTCCTGGTTAAAGCAACAGGCCACTACCTGAAAGGTGGAAGGTTTGAACCCACTAGCTGCTCTCTGGTCTCCATGGGAACAAAAGGCCCAATACTCCGCTCCTATAAAAATTATTGCATAAGAAATGTTATGAGGTATTTATACTTTGTCCTATATGGTTGTAATAGGGTCATTGTGAACAGGGAACAACTCTATAGTACATGGCATGTGCTATGGTAAAGATCTATGACATTCAATGATCTGAATTTACCCACGTGGAAGGATCATGATGGAATAAAATAGTTTAATTAGGCAGACTTCAAAGGTAGCAGACTTCACATACAATAGCTCCCAATCTAATGATTCCACTGACCAGTTGAGCGATAGTGAGCAAATCACCCTACGGTTCTTCTAATCCAGTTTCCTTTTCAGTTGTAAAGATTAAACTCAAAACTCCCTTTCCCTGAGTCAGCTCTGACTCGGGTGACCCAATGAGACAGAGCAGAGCACCCCATCTGGGTTTTTGAGGTTGTCTATCATTACAGGAACAAAAGACCCTTTTTTCCCTTGCATTGGCTGGTGGGTTAGAACTGCTGACCTTGCAGTTAGCACCCTTAAGCTAATGCACCCACATTAAGCCACAAATATTTCTTCTATCAGTAAAGGACCTAATTGAACATTATTCTTAAAATAGATTTTTTAATGAAAATAAAGTAATTGAAATTCAGATTCAATGATGTTTCAGACAAACTACCAAAAAATGGAATCGATTTAAACCAGTTCCAAATTAATCATTCAGCCTTACTTCCTTCTCCCTTTCCTTAAAGGTATTTATATAGAAGCTCAGAAAAAGAAAAATACAAAACATATATACACCAGTAATCTATGTGCATCACTTAGAGATTTTCTATTAAATAATCAGAGTTCATTTATAGAACATTTTGAGTTCTCAGAGTAATTATTGTGTTCTATTTGGCATTGGTATCATGAAGGTAATGAATTTCATCTTCCTTTCTGTGCTCGAGTTCCATTAAAACATTTACTAAAATTAGGGAACTTTTAAACCATGGAAACACAATTGCATTAATTATCCTTTCTCACCCTCAAATGTTTTATAATGAAACTAAATAATGAACACAATAAATGAAGTGAAGGACAAGTTGGATTTGCATATTTTATAAACATGCCCAAGAGAGTCACTCTGCTGCTTTAGTTGAAACGGCAGTTAGGCTAATCATGTGTTCATAGACAAGAGAGCCCCATTTCCTGGGGGTGGAGCAGGGTTGAAAGAAGTGGCTTTGAAATGAGACCCTCCATGTCCTTCTTTGCCCTTGTGTGAGTGGGGAGGGGGTGCGGACAAGAAAGCACCACTTTCAGAAGAAAGTGCCGACAGAAGAGTTAACTGTGAAACGTTTCAATAGTTTTTCCATGGCCATCCAATATCAGTGCCAGTTTCCACGGAGTCAATTCCAGCTCATGGGCACCCTACTTGTGTGAGAGGTGAACTCAGTTCCACAGGGCTGGCAATGGCTGATTTTTTTCAGAAGTAAATTGTCAGGCCTTCAGTCTCAGCTTCCTCTCATTGGTAGATTCAAGTCTAAAACCTTCTGTTAAATTGTTAACTATTTGCACCACCCAAGGATTCCAGGGACCCCAAGTTGGACATACATTTGTTTAATGTACTGAATGTAAATGGAGATCTATAGAGAAAATTTTTCTAGAATTTATCTTATTAAATATTCTGGGCTTGCTTCATGAAACAAAGATTCTTCTTCTTTTTTCAAGTGTAAGAATCCTGGGATCTCACTGCACCTTTGCTCTCTATCTAAGTCAGTTTCAGGGACGTCCACTACTCCCTATGTGGCTCTAATCAAAGATGCTACCGCTCAGGGTGGAATGTAATAAATGAATACGGCCCTCCTAGCCGTAATCTCTAAGGTGATGTATTATCAGTCCTAGTCTCTGTGCCTGTATAATTCCACTTCGGAGGGAGTTCTCTGCTATAAAAATGAACAGGATCAAGGTGGGATCTATTCTGATTCTCCACCTTAGTACTCACTAAACTCACAGCCATTGAGTTGATTCAGAATCATAGAGACCTTGATAGACGGTATGAAGCAAGACACTACTATTGTTTCCTTGGGGACATGGTCTGCTGATAAACAGAGCCCAGAACTCCATCAACGTCATTCGTTTCTGTATAAAAACAATCTCAGAAGCAGAGAGAGAAATCCCAGGAGCATAAGGAAGTAGGGCTACCAGTGGAGTAAGTTCCTCCACATCTCTGTCAGAAATAGCAGAGGCCAAGACAAGGGACACCAGAGGCTGTGGCACAGAGACCATACGACAGGACAAAGGATTGAGGCTGAAATTAGAGGCCAAAGCAAAGAGACCATAAGACAGAGCAGAGGCACTGCACCCAGACTATGAGACTGTGAAGTAGCAGCGGGCTGGCTTCCTTGCCCACAGAGCGGAGGCCAAGGGGCCAAAGAACTGAGAAGCTGAAGACTAAAGAGAGACTTGGTTGCCAGTTTATGTGTTGATAAGGACTGTATTCTTGCTGTTTCGTGAATATCATCTGTGAGCTCTGTGTGACCATCGAAAGAAATGATCAGACTCACCATAGAAGCAGAGTGCCATGAGAGGAATGAATGCTGCCAGAATAGATAAAGAAGGAGAATGGAGGCACGTCTAACCCACTGTGCCACCAAGGCTCCATAGAGTGCAAACGGGGCTTTGAAAGATTCATGAATTAAAATATAATATTTTCTTCTGTTTTTTCCCCTCTCCCCTCCCCCCACCAAAATATAATATTTTCAATGTATTTTTTAAACCACCTCACCCGTCCTCTCATCCGCTACACTCATTTCTTTCACATACTGGCTTGATCATAGATTCATTTCTGAGTGTTGATAGCTAATAGCAATTAATATAGATAATAGGAACTTGAACTCGTCAGAAGTTTGCATCGACTCAGCTATGCAAACATTCAATCTCAGGAAGTCAGGCAAGATAGACCAGTTTAGTTCAGCAAGACCTCAGTTTAATTTAATCATTTAGTTTTGATTTTAAAAGCTTTATATATTGTCTTATTTCTTCAAGTGTAATATGACACTTTTCTACATTTGTCAATGCTAAGCAGCCTTATGGGTAGCAGCTCCCTGCTTTCATGAGCAGAACTTCTAATCAATGACAGAATTCTTTTCTGCTGAGCTCTTATGGAAGAATTCCTCCAAAGTGCTCTAGGAAGCATTATCAGTTGATGATTTATTGAAATCAATTTATTCTTTAAGATAAAACTATATGGCACCACAGGATTAAAACACAGGATTAAAGTAGAAAAACTGTGAAAAAAATTTTTATTTAAGAGTTTAGCATATGAAATCATGTAGAACGACTATAAAGAAGGTTCAACACTCTTTGGTTAAGACTCAGTTGTTCTGCGTTTTCCCTCCAATTATGTGCCCTCACGAATACATAAAAATGCTTCCCATAAATGGTAAGTTAAAGCACAGTGGGACATAGGAAGGCAATATGCCCTAGCGGTGTACCATTTGCTTCTTGAGCTAACTTCAATGTCAACAGTTCAAAGCCATGAGAGAGAAAAAATGAGGCTTTCTACTCCATAAAGAGTTACACTCTTAGAATCCCACAGGGGCAGTTCTTCTCTGTCCTATAGTGTGCCAGGAATTGGGATCAACTCCATGGCAGTTGTTATATATTATATTTATAATTTAGAAAAGTTGAGCAGGAAATACTGCATAGTTTAAAAGGATCAATTGATTCCTGCATTTTATAACAAACATACTTTAACATAACATCTTACAGAATGAATAATGAAAAGAATATGATTCTTTTTTCCAATTCAAATTTTCCAGTTAAAAAAGTTCCTGTATTTCATTATATATTCACCTTAATTGTTATTTCTAAATGTCATCTTTGGTGCCTGATGACACAGTTACTTGTTACAAATTACATAGTTACAAGGTCAGAAGTTTGAAACCATCTAGTGCTTCATGGGAGAAAGACAAGTTTTTTTAGTGTTGCATAATCTGTTGTTAATTTGAGACTTCCGAGTGAAAGGGTGGAGTTTAGCCTGTCAATCAGGTTGCACCTTGATGACCTCATTTGGAGGCACTAAGGAGATAAATAGCTCACCGGAGGTGGGACACATACTCACTCCCTGCGAGACATTACTGACAATGAGCCTGATGGAGCTACACCGATGCAGCCAGAACCCTGGGAGCTGGAGGAGCCACGTGGAGAACCCTGCCAGCTGAAATGCTTCTGAGATGCTTCTACAGCCAACAGACCCACAAGACTTTCCACCCACAGGCCTGTGATCTTCCTGCATTCTGTGTCATTGCAGATGTTGCGTGAGTCTGAGGAGGAATTCATAGATTGGTATCAGACATATGAGCTAGTATTGTGCTTATGGACTTGATCTGGACTGGGTTGGGATGTTTTCTCAATATTAATTTCTCTTGTATGTAAATCTCTTTCTTATACACACATGCGTGTCTTTTAATTTGTTTCTCGAGTCTACCCAGACTCACACATTCTCTCATAGTCTCAGAAACCCACAGGGGCAAATGTACCCTGTCTTTCAGGATCAACATGAGTTGGAATCAACTTAATGGGCATGAGTTTGCATTTTGGTTTTTCTGTCATTTTATTTTTCAACTACAAAAACATAGTGAAACCAAGACTCTTCGGCCCACTTAGTGGAGAATAATAATATACAGATTATAACAGTTTTTGCAAACTTACTCATAATTATGATGTCGGTGAAAAGGATAAAAAGTAAAGAAAATCTAAAATTTTTAAGTGGATTAAAGTTTCTTTTTAGCTGAATGTAACACTCTGACTCAATTCATTTAAAGTAATTTTGCCAACTCAGATGCTAATAGTCCTGAATCCAATTATTCCACTGGCCTGTCTGCCTGCTATAACCTCATACAAAATAGAGGGTTTTAATAGGAAAACAAGACATTCCATGGGAACACAGAAAGTGGAGAAGAGAATAAGAGCTGAGTAAGGTACCCCGTGATGCACATGGCGCTGGTGCTTCCTCTTTTATAATTACATAAAATTCAGCCACCCAACTCAGTTTAAATTTTTTCTTAATTGCTTGTCAGTTTTTAAACCATAACTGGCAAAGTTAATTTATACTTAGGTTAGAAACATATTAGAAGTAGAAGGCTAATAAATGCACTAATAGTCACTAGCAGGATATTTGATTGAAATGTCATCTGTCACCATGTGAAGACACAAAAAATAAACATTTCCCCAGGTAACTTTAGAAGATGGACATACCACTCCTCTTAAAAATAGCGAAATGAAAAATTCTACTTTTGCTTCAAATATACTGTTCTTAATTCTGTTTCATAGAGAAATATATCAAAAAGACAAATTTGATTGCCTACCCATCTCAGAAAAACTCACTGCCATAGAGGCAATTCCTACTTGTTGCTGGCAGTGTAGTGCACTACAGGTTGGTCTGTTAACAGAGTGGCAGTCTTGGAGACTCACAAGGACTCTCATAGGTTTGCTAAGGGTTGGAATCGACTCTGGGAGTGGGTTATCTCATAAAAGATGCAACCTTTTAGTTTTCAATTCTTTCATTGCTATCATGTTTTAATTGTTCTTCTCTTGGAGATCTATTCACTAAAAATTGGACAGTTGGGACCCACCAGCCACCCTTTGGAAAGAGCTCGTGGTTTGCTACTGAAAATATTTACAACCTTGGAAACCCATGGGGCAGGTCTCTTCTGTCCTAAAGGCTCCTTATGAACCAAATACTAGGTCTTGGAAGAGTTCAAGCCATCTTACTTCTTAGAAGCAAGGATGATGGGGTTTAGTCTCAAATACTTTGGCTGTGTTATCAGCAGAGTCCAGTCTTTGGAAAAGGACATCACGCTGGTAAAGCTGCGGGACAGTGAGAAAGTGGAAGGCCCTCAACAAGATGTCCTGACACAGCACCGACAACAACTGGCAAACTTGACCACTCCCCGTATTAGAGTGCCATGCTTTTACAATCATAATTAACCCTGCTAATGATTCACAACCGAATCACATGACCTCGCCAGGATTTCTCCCACCTTCTTTTCCCCAGACACATTAAGAAAAGAGAAAATGCATCTAGTATGTGGGTCTCCACCCAGTTTTTTGGTAGAATTTACAAAGACTATGGCTAGAAGAGCTATATTCAGTAATTCACAGCACATAAAGAAGATAGTTAAATGGAAATTTTATGTGTAAATAAAAGGAAGTCATAATATAAGACTTAAATTATATATACACAAAGTCATTTAAAATATCTTTTATGTTATTGACAATATTCTATACTTTCTGAACCATAATAAAATGATTTTATTAAATTATAAATTAGAAAATGGTTCTTTACAGTAAAATATAATGATGTGGGTGGGCTAAAGCTTTTAGGACCTTCATTTGTTGTCAGTGCCTGACTCAAAATAAGAAGAAACAGTCGAAACATCCAGTAATAATCTGATCAAGAAATGTATGAAGTATGAACCTACTCTGTGCTATTGGGTCAATATGAGTATGAATCGATAATAGCTAGCAATGAGTTTGGTTTGGTGTTTTTTTTCCAGCATTGTACAAGAAGAATAATTTTAAAATTAGAAAGAAAGCCAAACTATATTTACATATGACATGATCCTACATACAGAAAGTATCAAAGAAGGCAGTAAATTTTCTTGATACATATGATAATACTACAGCTTTACAGCAAAAAGGCAAAGAACTCCACCAATAAATGGACAAAGAACTTGGCTAAGCATTTCACCAAAGATAATATATAAATGGCCAATAACTAGATGAAAAAACTGAGCAAATGATAATAAAAGAATTCAATCACGTAACAGGGTAGAAGATAAGCACACAAAAACCAAGTTGTGTTTCTAAGCATCAGCAGTGAACAACTTTAAAAGAAATTAATAAAATCACCACATTTATAATATTGTTAGTTGCTATAAAATTGATTTTACCCATGGTAATGCTATGAATATTTAAGAATATGATGAAATTTAGAAATAAATTTATCTAGGATAGTGAACTATATTTGTATACTGATAACCTTAAAATATCACTGAAATTAAAGAACACCTGAATAGGTGGAAGATATTACATATTCATATTTTGAAAATTTTGATGTCGCTAAGATGCCAATAATACCCAAAATGACCTTTAGACTCAAAGCAATCCCTGTAGAAATTATAAGGAAAAGCCAACCTTCCAATTCACATAGAAAGGCAAGGGGTCCAAAATATTCCAAACTGTCTTGTAAAAATAAGAACAAAATTGGAGGACTCGTACCACCCAGCTTATGACTGATTAAGAAGCTGCAGCAGTTAAAACCAGTGCTCATTACAACCTTAGAAATTCTATATACATCACTGTCGGATGTAAGTGACCCAATGATAGTGTAGAGGGGATTTTAGTTTTGATATATACGGTAAAGTTTTCATATTAAGAGACTATAAAGAACTATTATAACTTAACGGCGGAAAGACAAAGAACCCAACTGACAAATGGGCAAAGGACTTCAGGAGACACTCCACCAACTATAGCACGTGAAGTCACTACCAACAAGGTGATGCTCACTAATAGCAACACGATCTGACAGGGTAGAACTGCCCTTGTGAGTTTCCGAAAACGTAATTCCTTACAGAGGTAGGAAGCCCTGTCTTTCTCTCTCAGGGGGGTGGATGGTTTTGAACTGCTGACCTCGAGGATTACCAGTCCAAAGCGTAACCACTACACAACCAGAACTTCATCAATGGCCAATATGCAGGTGAAAAGAAAATGAACAAAATTTCTTATTCATTATTACTCACTAAACCCAGAAAAACCCAGACCCACTGTTATTCATTAAAACAAACGAAAAAGTAAGTAAACCTACTGCTATCAACTACAAGCCCCAAGGGGACACATCACACGCACACAAACTGCCCAATTCTGACTCCTGGCAATCCCCTGCGCGTCAGACCAGACCTGTGACCCGTAGACTTTTCAGAGACCGGTTTTTCAGTAACAGATTCCCACCCCCTTGGACACAAACCATTTTGCTCGGCAGCTGATGACTCTTCATCCCATCCCGGGACTCCCATGACACGCAACATTAAGAAAGACTGTGACAAGAGTTGGTAAGGATGTGGTGAAATTGGAACCCTTATAGGATGACACTGTTGATGGTGATGTAAATGCTGCAGACACGTCGGGAAGCAGCTTGCCATGCCTCGAAATGATCAGAGGATCCAGCAACTTTATCCCAAGGGAGTTCTCTAGACTTGAAAGCAGGCACACAGACATGTGCACCGACGCTCATTGGTGAATTGTTTAAAATAGCCACAAAGTAGAAACAGCCTAAATGCCCACTGAGAGAGAAGTTATTAAACAGAATGTGGTATATATACATACACTGGAATATTATTTAGCCATAGAAGTTCTGATGCATATTATAATATGAATGAATCTTGAAAAACATGTTGAATGATATGTAAGACAAAAAAAGATCATGTATAATCTTAACATTTATCAAACATAAAATAGTCAACTTCAGAAAGAAATGTTTAATATTGTTGTTTATTGGGTAGCTAAGGGAAGGAGTAGTTGGGAGTTATTGCTGGATTCGTACTGGATCTGTTCTAGCTAGTTGGTCACACAGCCCTCTTCCAAATTCCTGGAGGAGATGGCTCAGAGCCTCTAGTTCTTCCACAGCTTGTTGAAAACATTGCAATTGGTATCCCATCAATTCCTGGAACGTTGTTTTCACGGAGCAGCTTGGACTTCTCTCAGGACCATTGGTTCTTGCTCACATGTTACCTCTTGAAATGGATGATGTCAACTGGTTCATTTGATACAGTGATTATATGTACTTTCCATTTTCGTTTGCTGCTTCCTGAATCATTCAACACTGTGCCTATAGCATCTTTAAATATTGTCACTCAAGGCTTGAATCTTTTCTTGAGTTCATATGCTGAGTATGTTCATTCTTTGTGTTTTTTTAAAAAACATTTTATTAGGGGCTCATACAACTCATCACAATCCATACATATACATACATCAATTGTATAAAGCACATCTGTACATTCTTTGCCCTAATCATTTTCAAAGCATTTGCTCTCCACTTAAACCCTTTGCATCAGGTCCTCTTTCTATTTCCCCTCCCTCCCTGCTCCCCTCCCTCATGAGCCCTTGATAATTTATAGATTACTATTTTGTCATATCTTGCCCTATCTGGCGTCTTCCTTCACCTCCTTCTCTGTTGTCCATCCCCCCCAGGGAGGAGGTCACACGTAGATCCTTGTAATCGGTTCCCCCTTTCCAATTCACTCACCCTCTACTCTCCCAGTATCACCCCTCACACCCCTAGTCCTGAAGGTATCATCCACCCTGGATTCCCTGTGCCTCCAGCTCCTATATGCACCAGTGTACAACCTCTGCTCTATCCAGGCTTGCAAGGTAGAATTCGGATCATGGTAGTTGGGGGGGGAGGAAGCATCCAGGATCTGGGGGAAGCTGTATTCTTCATCGGTGCTACATCACACCCTGACTGACTCATCTCCTCCCCTAGACCCCTCTATAAGGGAATATCCAGTGGCCAACAAATGGGCTTTGGGTCTCCATTCTGCACTTCCCCCTTCATTCACGATGGTAAGATTTTTTTTTTGGATGATGCCTTATACCTGATCCCTTTGGCACCTTGTGATCGCACAGGCTGGTGTGCTTCTTCCATGTGGGCTTTGTTGCTTCTGAGCTAGATGGTTGCTTGTTCACCTTCAAGCCTTTAAGACCCCAGACGCTATCTCTTTTGATAGCCGGGCACCATCAGCTTTCTTCGCCACATTTGCTTATGCACCCGTTTGTCTTCGGCAATCGTATCATGGAGGTGTGCAGCCAATGATATGATTTTTTGTTCTTTGATGCCTGTTATCAGGCATCTTTGTGTTTTTTTAACTGTAAGTCCTTGTATATTTCATTATATTGTTTCCATTGTCTTCTCAAGTTGCCCTTCAAATTTTCTATTCAGCTCTTTGACTTCATCCTTTCTTCCATTTGTCCTAGCTACTTTATGAGTAAGAGCAAGTTTCAGAGTCCCTTCTGACATCCACACTGAACTTTTTTCTCTTCTGTCTTTTCAGTGGCATTTTGCTGTCTTCATGTGGGATGTTCCCGGTGCCATTGCACTTCCACGGCTCAGCACTCTTCTGTCATTGGTGTTTAATGCATCAAATCTGTCCTTGAGATGTTCTTGAAATTCGGGTGGATACATTCAGGGTCATCATTTGTGTCCTGTGGACTTCTTTTAATTTTCTTTAGCTTCAATCTGAACTTACATATGAGCAATTGATCTTCCAGAGTTGGTCCCTACCCTCATTTTGACTGACAATATTGAGCTTCTCCATTGTCTCTTCCAACAGATGTAGTCAATTTGACATCTGTGTATCCCATCTGGAGAAATCTACATGTTGTTGGAAAAATATTATTTTTGACGAAGATGTCCTTGGTCTTGCAGAATTCTATCATGTGATCTCCAGCTTCATGTCTATCACCAAGACCATATTTTCCAACTTCTGTTCCTTCTGCTTTGTTTCCAACTTTTATATTCCATTCATCAATAATTATTGATGTATTTTGATTGTATGTTTGATTAATTTCAGACTGAAGACATTGGTAGAATTCTTCAATTTCTCTATCACTTGCTTTGGCAGTTGATCCATAAATCTGAGTAGTAGTTGCATTGACTGGATTATTTATGCAAATAGATATTATCCTATCAAAGACAGCATTGTACTTTAAGACAGATCTTGCAATGTCCTTTGTTTGATGATGAGTACTACACCATTTCTTTTGAATCTGGCATTCCCAGCATTGTACGCCAGATGATTTTCTGATTCAAAATGGCCAGTACTGTCCATTTTAGTTCACTGACATTTATAATATCAATCTTTATTCATTCCATTCCATTTTTGACAACCTCTAATTTTCCTGGATTCATGCTTTTCATGTTTCAAGTTCCAAATATTAATTAATGTTGGTGGCAGTTTCTTCTCATTTGAGACCTGCCTCATCAACAAATGACAGTCCCAAACCTTCAACTCCCACAGGCTATACGCCCTTCACGTCACTGCCTTCTGACCTGAGGGGGCTCATCTTCTGACACCAGAGCTGACAGTGTTCTCCTCTTATTGACATCTGGGGTATCGGACACTGCTTTGATGCTGTTCATATGGTTTTTAGTGGCTAGTTTCTGAGTAGTGGAGGCTTATTCCTTCTTTGTAGTCTGTTTAATCTGGAAGTTCTGCTGAAACCTGTCACTTTAGGTGATCCTGCTGGCATCTGAGAGGTCATGGACACAGTTTCTAGCATTGTGGCAACACACAGCCATCAGAGTACAACAAACTGATCGACAAATAGCGTGGGTTTCTGATTAGGGTGATGTAAAAGCTTTGACAATCGCTAACAGTGATGGTAGTCCACTCTGATGAAAGTAATTGCCACCACTGAATTATACATTTAAAAATTATTAAATAGAAAACTTTTTGTTATAAAGATGTGAAATTTTACCATAATAAAATAAAAATACCATCTTAAAATATATGCATATCAAAACAGGTAAAATGAATTTAATTGATTATGTAAGTTCTATGAAGTTGTGAGGAAAAGGGTATAATTGTATTAGCTTCATTAAGTGGTTTAATAGGCTACCAATCTATGTCCCTCTTCAAATAATTTTTGTTTTCAAGAACATAAACTAAAATAATTATTTTATTGACCTCTGATAGATGAGTATTGAACTAGGGTTTGTGTCAACTTGGTTTGTCTGAAGTTCTCAGTAGTTTGGCATTAAGCTCCCATTATGGCTCTAGCACATCAACTCTTTGACTTGTCCCCTTATAAAAGATAAGGTGTAAACGAGTACAGTGTGCTTTTAGTTGTATGTTTGTTAGTTGTATCGTGTTAGGCATATATGAGTTTATTTGAGGCATAGATGGATTTCTTTGCTGGGAGATTACGTGTGGTCGAAGGACATATGTCAGGTGGAAGTTGACCTATGGTCACATATGAGTTTATTTGAGGCATAGATGGATTTCTTTGCTGGGAGATTACCTATGGTCTAAGGACATATGTCCGGTGGAAGTGTAGACTGTAATAGTTAGATTTTGTGTTCTAAGATGGGATCTAAAATGGTGTAATCAACTCTTGGAGCAGTCAGTAGATGTAGTGTAATGTGGCCACTTGATTAGGTTGCAGTGTAGATGTAGTTGGAAGAAAGACTCCTTGCTGGTGGCTTGATCTTTTTTAAGCAGACTCCGTGGGAAAATTTGCCACTTCTGCTAGATTCAAATACTGTATTTGGTTTGTCTATCTCCTGCAACTGCCCACCAGTCACAGTTGCCATCAGCGTTGCCAACCTTGGTTGATTTGCATCCTTCAGCCTACAGTATTCCTGCTTCATCTTTCTGCTTCCTCAGTCACCACAGCTACTTGAAGCAGGAGAAGGCCCCAGCTTAACAACGGACTCGCAGACTTGAACGGGATTGCATTTACCTGCTTCTACATCTGTGTGAGCTTTGTGTTCATATAAATTTCTGTCTGTGTACTGTATTTGTGTCACTGGTTTTGCTTCTACAGTATACCCAGCCTAACAAAATTATATTTAATATTTCTGAGTTTTAGCATGTTCCTAAAAATTTTTAATTTATTCTCACATTTAAATATTAGTTTGAGTATAAGGTTTTAGGTTCAAAATCCATTTCTCCCAGAGTTTGAAACTTTGCTCTAAATCATATCTCTCACTAAGTCTTACACAAATCTGATGCTCATTTCTGTCTTAATTCATTTTTTGGTAAACACTTTTCTCATTATCTCTGATGTTCTGAAAATTTACCATTTCCGGTTAAGATTTACTCATTCACTCATAAATATTCATTGAGTGCCAGACAGTTTTTTAGTCAGGAAATGTATCAGTGAGTTCTACAGACAAACAAATGTCTGTTAATATTTAATCTTTGGGCCATTTGGTAAGCCCTTTTAACTAGTGCTGTGTTTTATTCCAAAAGTGTTTCATAAATAACTTATGTTATTATTTATTCAATTCATTCTACATGCTTAGCGTGCTCAGAAGACAAGTAGATTGGAAATTATGAACACATCTTTTATATAACATAATTTTTTCTCATCTTCACTCTTTCTATTTTACACTATATCCTGGAGAAATCCTCAGTTTGTTAACTCAGTTGTAACTGCAGTTTGTTAACTGCATCTGTTCTGTCATCTACTCACTAATGAGAATTTTATATTTATACCACACTGAGTTTTCCTCTACCAGTAAGAACCAAACCATCATTTTTAGATTACCTAGATTACCAAGAAGTTTATTTTTCTATAACAGCTTTCTTTTTAATAGCTGTTATACCTTTTCTTTAATATTAATTGTAGATGTGTTAACTTACTTGCATGATCAACAATTTTTTCATGCTTCAAATGTTCTATTTTTTTAATTTGACAATTCTTTCTGGGAGAAACCTTTCTTCATGTGGTTCTTGGTTATATGATCACCTTTGTGTTCTGAATCACTGCCTGGCTATTTGGAATATCTGTTTCTTTCTTATATAGTCACCGCAGGTGCTTGTGGGGGGGAAGTGGGGTATGTTGCAAGCCAGCATAGTTTTTACTAGGCATTTGTTCCTTGATCCACGACCACTCGGGACATCACTTGCCACCTGAGGTACTAACTCTCCTAATCCCAGACTCGATCCTCATTGCTTGATCTTGATGAGACACTTCTCTATTGCTCAGCACTAGTAGAGGAACTAGGGGGCACTGGCGAGTCCCCTTGTTTAGGAAGCAATTGCACTGTTGCTGGTGCAGCGTTCCCAAGGACTCCGTCCCTCTTGTATTTAATAACTTTCAGCTCCCTGAGAACGAGGAACAATTCCCACATCCGCAGTGGTCTTCCATTGCTTTCTTTTACGCTGTGCTTTTTCTAACCTATCATTCTGCATGAATCAAATCCATCTGCTTTGTTTTTCTCCTGCTTTCTTATCTCATGAATTGTTTTATTCCATAATTACAACTTATTATTTTAGAAATACACCGCCAGCTATTTAAAGAGATTTCAGGAAAGTACATGCATGTGTTCTGCCAATCATCTTTACCCAACTACTTTCCTTTCACACTCCATGACATAAATGTACCTTGAAAAATGTTTATTGAAAAATGGTTACTTTTACCTAGGATATGAAAGACAAAAAGAATTGACATATGTCTCATAAAGTAGCCAAAATAGAATCCTAGTAAGTTTTGTTTTATTTTGTATTATCCTCTGCTTGTAATTCAGCTAATGTCTCTTAACTGCAAGTTCACTCCTCTTTATTTCACTTTTTAAGATTCTGGAGCTGAAATTCTGCCAACCAGTTTTTCTTTTCCAGCTAGATATCTGTCAGGCTCTGCCAGTACAGGGTGCCAGGGAGAGAGTAGAAGGTTAGAGGAGAGAAAATAGAGGGATGTGCTCCCTCTGTTTTGTGTTCTCTTCTTGTCAACATCACACAATACTGCTTCACCCCACCAAGCAGTTGATCTAGTAACAACTAGTTGATCCAGTAGCTTAGATCATTCCAGTTTGTTTTTCCCAGCATACAGATCCCTTTTGAGATCACAGCACCGCCAGCTGGTGCCCCTCTGCAAATGTCTAGGTCCTGACCCCATGTGGCTGGCCCCGGTGTGGCATGCCTGAGACATCAGTACAACTCGGCCGCACCTCTCTTCATAGTTGTGAGGTCGAGCTCCCTGGGATCCACCCCGAACTTCTCAATAGTATTCCTCCCTACCTCATCCTGTTGTTCCCCAAGCCACAGCCGTGGTTTCATAGAGCTGTGAAACCTTAGCAGTTCCTCGCACTGTTTCCTGGCTGACAACTATTTACATTAAATTCTTTCTGTTAAAAGAATTCAACAGTATTGGAAGAAATATTTTATTTGTCCATCATTTACCCTTTTAAAGTCACCTTGAAGTAACTTCTGCAATTATGAGAGGAAACCCAGGCCAGTTGTTAAAACCATTGGTGATTCTGTTTCTAATTTGACTCCAAATAATATGCTCCTTTATCAACATGGCTGTCTTTGGTTATGGCCCAATGAGATGCCTGTCTTACTGTGAGAATAACACCATCTATTGTATTTATATTGCATGTGAAAAATGTCATTATACATTTGCTTCAAACATACATGTTTTAAACATAGTGAAGAGAACAATTGACCTGTGTTTCCTCTCATAATTTCAGAAGTTAATTCAAAGTGGCTTTGAAAGGGTAAATGAAGGACAAATGAAACATTTTCCACCAAAATTATTCTCTTACTGCATACTTTGGAAGTTTTCATCCCCATCAAATAATCATGACTAGCTTTTATTAAATCCAGACTGAGAAAGTATTACTATCAAACAATGGATGCTATCAATTGAACTTTCAATTGGAATTATATTCGTAAACTCTTCATCTAAGTTATACACCATCTTTAAAACATGTCGCAGAGAGGAGCAATAGATGCTAGTGACTGTTGGAATCAGGAAGAAGCAAGTCCTATAAACAGAAGAGACCTCAATATAGGTTATGGGCACAGGTGTTCCTCCAACTTTCCTAAGTTATTTAATGCCTTATTCTCCACATATAATCCCCATGACTGGTCATTCTCAGCAAGGAGCTACACCATCATTTTGTTATGGAAATATCCATAATAACAATAGCACAAAACCTAGTCTTCTATGGCAGGAAGTACCAAACACATGCATATTTTGAGACTTGAACCAATTGGTTCAACATGAATTTGGCCTTTACTTACTTTTTAGGCTTTGACTTAGTCTTACTTACACTTGCCTGTCACGAGAGTATGAAAAATAAACCATACCTTACGAAGGTACCCAGAAAATGGAACGAAGAATAGTTTTCTATTAGCGTCAGTACCCTAAGTGCACTCAGTAACTGGATAGTAGGCAAAAGTATAACAGAGTCCCCCTGCCTGTGGAAAGGTGATGATTTCTGACCTGCGCTGGCATCTGTTGCCAGACCATTGCTGAGATGGCGCTGGGCGACCCCGGCAGCCATGCAGCCAAGAGACAAGAAGAGCATGCAGGCGGATGTTTGCGAAGGTGAGAAGATGAAGTTGCTGGGTGTGAAAATAAGGGGGTCGTGACAGAGCACGTCGTTAAGAACTGCATCTATAAATATGTATTTCCCCTTTTCAACCAAGAACCAATTTCTCCAGACAAACCCAAGAAGTAAATTTTAACCCCAGATTCACTCATTCGAGGACCTAAAAGTGAACTCAGTGGGAAATGTGCCTCCAGAATTTATTCTTTGAGACATGCAATAAATTCCTTAAAATGTAGACATTTTATAACGTGCTCTGGATTATGGCTTCATTTTTATCACCGTCTTCAGGAAAAACAAATGGAGAGTATGATTCTCTATGGTGGAATTATGCTGAACTCATGAATTAATTTGGATAGAATGACATTCTCATTTGAGAATATATTATATCTCACACTTATTCAAATCAACTTAATTTCAAATCCACTTATCTATTAGGCTGGAGGCAACTCAATTTGTCATTATTGAGCATTGCCATTTCTATCCTTGTCCGACGACTGCTGGAATGAGAACGTGTTCGTGCCAGAATCAAGTGCTCCCCCAGCATCTGAGCTAACACCCACTGATACTAGTCCTGGGGCTGTGGAATGGTCATATCGACAGATGTCCAGATGACCCCTTCTGGTGCGGCAGTTCTACAAAAGCGGTGGTTTGGGTTTGTTTTGAGGTTGCCTTTGACATAGTGCAGAAACCCCGATGGAATGATAGGTAACACTTTGTGCTGCTAACCACAAGGTTTCCAGTTCAAATCCACTGGTTTCTCTGGAAGAAAGGTGAGGCTGTCTATTCCTGTAAAGATATATAGCCTCAGAAACTCAAAGAGGCAATTTTCTCTTCGATGGTATCTCTATGAGTTGGAATCAAGTCCACAGCAGTGAGTTTGCCCTTGGCAGGTTTAGTGTAGTGTGCTTAGATGTACCATGTAGTAGCTCTTGGCTGCGGTTTTACAGATTCCGGCTGAGACTCCTTCTCTAAGATTTTCTCTGCTCTCTCTTATCTACTCCACATCTTACTATTGGTATTTTGCTCAAACTGCAAATTCTATAACCTATTTCCTTTGCATGGTCTCTGACATTTCCTACAGCTAAACTTTTTGAAAGAAAATTTAGGAGTCCTTCAAACCTATTTTTGCTTTATGCATTACATCTATTTCCACCGAAGCAATCAAAGTCATTGCAAGGAATAAAATAGAACAAAACTCATTGCCATCAAATCTATTCTGATGCCTGGAGACCCTACAGGACAGGGTGCAACTGCCCCTGTGAGATTCCAAGATTAACTCTCTCTGGGAGTAGAAAGTCTTGTCTTTCTCCTGTGAAGCAGCCGGTAATTTCGAACTGCTGATCTTTTGGTTAGCAACCCAACACGTTACAATTAAGCCCCAAGGACTCCTGATAAGAAATAAAAGTAGGGCAGAAGCCATACATAATAACTCATACAGAGCTAATCACATTCATTCTGCTGTTTTAAGAGCAACTTGCTGGTGAAGTAACAGCGTGGGTATCATGGTGCTTCAGAATCAGAGACGACAGAATCTGAATTTATTCTAGAACACAAGTTGTTTAAAGGCAAAGTAAAATGAAAAAAATATTTTTGATACCTGCTTCCAGAAAATATGCTGTGTATCAGCCAAACTATTTTAAAACCAACAAGATTGTATTCACTCATATTTATTCATTAAAGAAATATTTTTAAGCACCTTCATGAAGCAAACACTTGTCTTAACACTGGGTGAAACTTCTTGAAGTGACAAATAGGAAGTTACCTGCTGCTGCTTCTTTTACCTGTCACCTTACACCAAGTCCAAGCGTATCTTCTGTGTGTGGTATGCATAATGGCGGGGAACAAAGAGAAAAATGAAACTACTGCTTGAGAAAGCAAAGGTAAATCAAGAATACTTTACACCACAGACAAGTTCAGTTGAAGCACATTCACCTGATCAATCCTAACTGTAGAAAAAGGACAGCACTGTTTGCCATCACAAACGAACACACATAGACTGCTGCTCCTTCTACTCACCACTACCGCTTGGATCCCACGCCGTCCCTTGCACTTCCTTTCCTCTGGCTGCTGTGCATCTTTTTGCAGTTTTCTCGGAAAGAACCTGCAAGAGGTAAGTCAATTTAGTCTTTGTGCAAAACTTTCTGTTATACTCTTCATTCTCAAGTGGTCTCTTAGTGATGTAAACAGGTTGTGGGTTCTCTGTTCTGTACGTTAACAGATCTGTGTCACTGTCGTCTAGGCCATATGGATGCTGCAGTAAAGAAACGTCAGCGGCGAGCTTACTTGTTGCTACATTGCAGGCAACCTACAGGTTGAGTGTAAAATTGGATTCGATGTGACAGCTGTGCGGTTCTTATCCTACCCAAAGGTAGGTATATGGCTAAGGAAGCAAGTGGTGGCTAAAGAACAGGCCAGGGGCCACTGCGTCCCTAAAATCATTGAAATTGAAGGATAGCATCTGCCAGAGGACCCCAATTTCTGTTTCACCCAAGTGTCATATATGGCAATAGTGTTACTAAATTACACTACAAAGCATTTGTGTTTGAATTTGTGTTTATTTCTATTTTTTATCGCTGAGTGACAATTGGTTTGAGCACACACCTTTCTTCAATCAACCAGATTAACTCTCTACCTTAGAAGGTTGTCTCTTTGTCATTTCTGTATTTCTTTTTATTGAAACACATATTAAGTACACCTTGGAAATTTTCAGTCTGTCTTATAAGGTACTCTGCCTTCCCTCTCACTTTATTTATTCATTTATTTACTGTACTGTTTTTCTGGAACACCCACCTTCTAAATAATCTCTTTAGCTATGCACATACACACACGAGTCACACTATTATTGAGTTGATTTTGAGTCACATTGACCCTGCACGGGGTTCAGAAACTGTAAATCTGTGTAGCAGAAGCCAGCTTCTTCCTTTTCCCATGCAGTGACTGCTGAGTTTGGACCACTGGTCTACCAGTTAGCGGCCTAAAGCCAATGCCTACCCCACATTCTATGATTTCCAGTTAGTTCATTTTTTAGCTTATCTGTTCTTGAGTTACATCTGACTGTGTTTTGTGACTCTTGTTTTTCTTTTAGAACATTTCAAAACTATTTCATAAAATAAATTTCAAAAGATTGCTTCAACATTTGAATTTGGGGGACAAGACTGCATTTGCTTATTGAGCATACTGGCCATGTTTCAGGAAGATTTGTTTTCCTTTCCAGGATACCATTTTTCTCCTCCCTGCTGTGCCAGCTATTTTTGTAAGACCTATGAGCTAAGAATTGTTTTCACATGGTTTAGGGGTTGTATAAAGAAGAAGAAGAATTTGCATGGGAAACCATATGTGGCCTTGTAAGACCTAAAATATTTATCATTTTATTTTTCACATAAAATATTTGCTGCTCCCAGACACAGTCTATCTATGGATGTCTTCCTCATGATTATGTTCAAGTCTGAGATGAAGTTCAGAAATTTAACTCAGATTGTCAGATGATCATAAAATTATACTTTGATATAACCTGTCCAAGGAAGTCTATACATAATAGTTTCAGGGATAACCCACCAACTATGTCTCTCCAGAGGATTAATAACTGGGTCAATTAAGTTAGCATCCACACCTGTCATGGACTGTAGAGTCCTATGCTAAAGCTCTACTAATTTCTTTTTAGACAATTGAGATGTAATTAAATTGATAGTCTCCTCTTTCAAATAAAAATATGATGAAAAAGTTACTTTGTGTTACTTTATTCCAATAATATAGTAATTTTGAGGTGTGTTTTCCTTTCTTTGTGTAGTACCAGTGAACTGATGGGAGAAGTGAAGTTATTGACTAAAAACTTGAGTCACTAAATAAAAAATATTGGAGAACTATAGACAGAGAAAAGAATCTCAGTTGAAATTAATCCACCTGACCAAAATGTATGTTCTTTTCATTAAAATAATTGAATTTCACATTGGAATGAAAAGAACCAAATATTAGTTGGCCCTTTAATGAGCAAAATTCCTAACAAAAATGAGTCTATTATTAGATGATGAACTCCTATAACTTATTTGTTTATTAATTTTATCCTAGATACTAAGAACTGCCAATGTTGTGGCCTAAAAAGAAATGATCAAAGATAAATTTACATCCACATTGTTAGCTCAACAGTGCGAATAGCCTTCCAAAATTACTTTCAGAGCGAGTTTCCAAACAATGTGCAGGTTGAAGATGACTTTCAGTTGGTGATGAAAGAAAAATACATCTTCCCCATCTGCCCCTTTTCAGAGACAGTCAGGTTGAAAATTTCGTAATTTAATTGAATTATTGATTTATAGGATATGTAGTTTATGTGCCAATAAAACTGATGCAAAAAAAGGAGGGAGGGAGAAGAAGAAAGAGGCAGAAGGAAGGAAGATAAAGAAAGGAAGGGAAGAAAAATGGCATGTGCAGGGAGTAGCTCAAAGAGGTAAAATAACTAGAAGCCTGGCTTGTAATGTCGTTTTGTGTCTTGGGTTCTAAATGAATTTATTAACCATAGTCACTATGCTAGACTATTTTTCAAAGCTGAGACAAGCATAATCTTTTCCTACTCCAAAGTGTTAGTTCATAATCAAGGTGAAAGGGCTTTATGTTACTGAGCATAAGGACTAAGTATTACAATGAAGAAAAGTAACTTTCCCTTTCTATTCTTTATCTAATCATCAGTTTCTTTCTCCAAGCTGAATATAAAAATACATTTTCCACTTTCAAATCACTCTTTAGAAATTTTGTTCTTATTCATTGTGGCAGAGAAGATAAAAAGGAATTAGTTTCTATCCTGGCTCTCAAATCCTGGTCATAGCTGACAAGTCTGTATTCTAATATGAACAAAATCTTAAATGATTTGTATCTTGGTTTCCTATAAAATACAAAGATAAACTTTGAATTGAGTCTGCTTGAAATGGAAATATTTTAACAAATCCATCCAAGCTATGCTCTTGGCAAGCTCAAAGCAAAATCTTTCTATCACCAAACCAGTGAATCTCTCCTCCCTTTCAACATCTTTCTAATGAGACAATGGTAAGCATATGGTTCTCTTATTGTGGTTCCAAATTAATTATATGGAACCATATTCCTCATTTGGAGCCAATATGATCATCTGTTTATTGCTCTCCAAATCATGTGACTGGAACTTGTCTCTTCTCAGAAACAGGATGTCTCTGAAATATTTCTTTTGATTAGCATTATGGTTGCTTTAATTTTTTTCCTTCAGAGAAAGTTACTTTAAAGCATGTATTGGAAGATGAAAGATACTCAGGGTATTGATTTACTTTTTTTCCCAAATTACAATAGCTGATTTGTACATTTTTGTCTTTACATTTTAATTATTTCAATTTTTGAAAGCTGAGAATCTCACCCATATAATGAAACACTTGTCTCCAATAACAAAATAATGGAAAGCAAAGGAAATTAATGGCAACCTCCTTCTCTGAATTTGACCCTTAGCCATGCCTGAGCTTTTCTGAGTCTTTTCCCAATATCCATATTATAATAGTCTTCCTCACTGGAGCAGAATTTAGCTTACTTAGGTTCCCTTGCCAATGGTCTTTACTAAATGCATATCAGTGCATATTAGTTCCACGTTCCTTCCATCTGTCTGCCAGCTTGTTGTCCTGTGGTGGCTTGCATGTTGCTGTGATGGTAACGACGGCGGCTGTAGTTCAAACACCAGCAGGTTACGAAGACCGGACAGGGTTCCGTGGAGATTCCAGGATAAGTCCAATTTGGATAAAGGGACCTGGTGACCAAGTTCTGAGAACTGTGACCATTGGAAATGATATGTGTAGCATTGGAATATCGTTTGCTATAGGACCAGCAGACGAGCCCCTTGAGTTGGAAGGCTCTCAAAATACAACTGAGAAAGAACAGTCCCTTCCAAACAGAGTCAATTTTAATGACATGATGCAATAAAGCTTTCTGGAATCTTCATGGTTTGAGGCTGGGAGATTCAAAAGGAGAAGAAATGACTGCAGAAATCTATTAATAATCATAATATGATACTGGAAATCCTAAAAAATGAATTGGGATGCAGAAAGATCAGTATACTAGGCACTTCATATCATAGACATTTGTGATGAAATGGACAGGTATAAGCCATTTTGAGTGGGACAAGCATGTGGTTTATTATACCAAGAAGAAAAATTGAAGAGGAATAGTTTCATATTTAAAAAAATATTTCAAGATCTATCCTGAAGTGTGTTTTCAATGATAGGCTAAAATACATCTGATTTAAAAGGAGAGCAGTTAATAAGACTATTACCTTTATTAATATTATTAATAAGACTAAGATTAATAAGAATAATGAAACCATTATTCAAACTTATGTCCTAAACAATAATGCCAAAGATGTGGAAATTGGAGATTTTTACAAATGTCTTCAGTCTGAAATTGATAAGGCATCGAGTCCAGATGCATGGATAACTAAGAGCAAAGGCCATGGAAAACTAGAAAACAAAGAAGACGCAGAAGTTGGAAAACATAGCTTTGGTGAGAGAAACAACAACAGAGATCCCTCAACAGAGTTTTCCATGACAAACAACCTAATACCTTTTCTCAATTTCATAAACAGCAACCATAAGCATGGGCCTCATGGGCAGGAATGCATAAGAATGAAACCCACTGAAAGAGACAATGGAGAATCTCAATCCCTTCTGTCTAGATCAGGTCAGTGGCCGACTGCAGAACAGGTCATCTGCACATGAGCTCAAAATCCGCTGAAGAAAATGGAAACAAGGCTGTTGCTGTTGTGTGCCGTGCAGTTGGTTCTGACTCACAGAAGCCTATGTGCAACAGAATGAAGCTGTCCAATCCTGCGCCACTTTCAAACTGTTCCTATGTTTGAGCTCATTGTTGCAGCCACTCTGTCAACCCATCTCCTTGAGACCTTCTATTTTTCACTGTCCCTCTACTTTTCCTTCTCAAGGGACCGATCTCTTTTGACAATTGTCTAAAATATGTAAGATAAAGTCTTGTTATCCTTAGCTCAAAGCACTCTAGACATGCTTTTTCCAAGACAGATCAATTTTATCTTGTAGCAGTCCATGGTACTTTCAATATTTTTAGCCAGCACAATTCAATCATCACTTCTTCTATGGTCCTCCCTTTTCATATCTAACTTTTACATGCATATGAGGCAATTGGAAATACCATGGCAGGAGTCAGGCACACCGTAGTCCTCAAAGTAACATCCTTGTCCTTCCATACTCTAGAGTTCTTGTTCACTGGACTTACCCAGTACAACTTGTCTTTTGATCTCTTGACTGCTTCTTCCATAAGCATAAGTTGCACATCCAAGTAAGACAAAATCCTTGACAACAACAAACTTTTCTCCATTTATCATCTATTTGTCCACTTATGAGGATTTTGCTCTTCCTTACATTGAGTTTCAATCCATATTGAAGGCTTCAATCCTTGATCTTCATCAGAAAGTGCTTTAAGTCTTCATCTTTTAAGAAAGCAAGGTTGTGTCATCTGCATACTGCAGGTGATTAAGTCTTCCTCCAATCCTTATGCCACGTTCTTCTTCATGCAAGTCATTTTCTATAATTATTTGCTCAGCAAACAGACTGAATGAGTGTGGTGAGAGTATACAAATCTGATGCACACCTTTCCTGCTTTTAAACCATGCAGTAGTCCTTGGTTCCTTTCGAACAACTGCCTCTTGAGCAATGAATACTTTCTCCAGGAAAACAATGAAGTGTTCCGGAATTGCCATTATTCTCAAGTTTATCCATCACTTTTTATTATCCACACAGTCTAATGCTTTGCATAGTAAAAGGAGTAAACATATTTCTGATATCCTTTACTTTCAGGCAAGATTCATCTGATATGCACAAGGATAACTCTTTTTCTATGTCCTCTTCTGAATCGGTCTGAACCTGTGACATCACCTGTAAATATACTGCTGCAACCATTATTAGATGATCTTCAGCAAAATTTTACTAGCATATGATATCAACAATATTATTCAATATTAACAACACCATTATTGTACCATCTGAGTATTCTGTTGGGTCACCTCTTTGGAATGGGTTCTCTTCCAGTTCGTTGTCCAAGTAGCTGTCTTCCAAACTTCCTGGCATAGGGCTTTGAAACATCAGTTTGTTGGAACATTTCCATTGGTTTTCATCAATTCCTGGAGCCTAATTTTTGGCTAATGCTTTCAGTGCAGTTTTAACCTCTTCCTGCGCCATTTGTTCTTGGTCATATGCTTCCTCTTGCAACAGTAGAATGTTGACTGGTTTGGCGCAGTGACTCTGTGCTTTATTTCCATCTTCTTTTGATGCTTTATGCATCACTCAATATGTTGCCCATACAATCATTCTTTATGACAAGTTGAGCCTTCAATTTCTTCTCCATTTTTTTTCAGTTTAAGACATGCTTGGCATGCTCTTCCTTTTTGATTTTATAACTCCAGGCCTTTGCACATCTCATTATAATATTTTACTTTGTCTTCTCAAGCTGCCCACTGAAAGTTTCCATTCAGCTCTTTGACTCCATCATTTCTAACTTTACATCTACATTTGCTTTAGCTGCTCTGAGAGCAAGTTTCAGATTCTCTTCTGAGCTCCACTTTGATATTTTCTTTCTTTTCTGTCTTATTACTGATCCATTTCTTTCTTCGTGAATGATGTTCTTAATGTCATCTCACAGCTCATCATATCCTCTGTCACTAGTATTCGATGTGTCAATTCTATTCTTGAGATGGTCTCGAAATTCAAGTGGGATAAACCCAAGGGTGTATTTTGAATCTTACAGACTTATTTTAATTTTCTTCAGCTTTAACCTGAATTTACATGTGAGCAAAAGAATGGTCTGTTCTACCGTCAGCTCAGGCTTGGCTTAAGCTGCTCATTGAGCTTATCCATCTTCTCTTCCCACCGATGTAGTCAATTTTATTTCTGTGCATTCTATCGAAGGAAGTCGATCTGTATAAATTCCTTTTGTATCGTGGGGAAGGCACTTACTATGAATAAGTCATTGGCCTTGTAGAATTCTGGCATTTAATCTTCAGCTTTATTTCTGTCACCAAATTCATATTTTTAAACTACAGCTCATTATTCTTTGACTACAACAAGTTTATGAGAGCCAAAATACAACCTCAAACATATTCCACCTACATTTAGAAACCATTTCAAAAATAGATTTGATACATTTAATGTTAATGACCAAAGACCAAATGAGTGTGTGACAACATCAAAGCCATCACATCTGAAAGAAGTAAAAGGTCATTCATATGACAGGAAAGAAATAAAAAGGCCACACAATATCAGAAGACACTTTGAAACTTGCTCTTGAATGTAAAATGGCTAAGGGTTGTATAAGACCCCAATAAGAAGATTTTTTAAATGCCTCTAAAAAAATTAAGTGAATTGAGGAAACAATGGAATAAAAGATTAGAACAGAGAATGCCAAAGGTAAATTTTCCAGAGAAGCCAAAGTATATTATTACAATGAAATGTTCAAAGGCCGGATGTTAGAAGAGCAAAAGGGAAGAGCACACTCTGAAAGCTCAAACTGAAACAGGGGAAGGTCAGCCCTGGAGTTGTGACCTTGAAGGATCCTATGAGCAAAAATGTAGGGGGCTCTGGTGGCATATCGGTTATTCACTGAACTGTACCGACAAGGTCAGTAATTAAAAGTACCTGTAGCTCAATAGGAGCAAGATGAGGCTGTCTACAGTCTCAGAAACCCATGGGAGCAGTTCTACCTGATCCTGTAGCTGTGATTCAGCTTCCACTCAATGGCAGCGAGTATGGGCAAAGTATTGAACAAAGCAGGGTGCATCAGCGGTATGGAATGGAGACTTACTGCACTATGGTTCGATATTCTGTAGTGGTAGCATAGGATCAGTATCTTATGGTGTTGAAGGAAGAAGTCCAAGCTGCACAGAAAGTATTGGCTTACAAATTTTTAGGAATTGACAGCTGTCAAAGAGATCTTTCAAAAATGAATGTAGCACTGGAGGGACTCACTCGTCTATTCAAACAGAGTGGAAGAAATCCGAAGGAGTCCCATATCAGTGCCCATTAAGAATAAAGGTGATCCAACAGAATGAAAAAAATTCCAATACTATCATGAATGGCACACATAAGTAACACTGCTGGAGAAATTATTTTTAAATGTTTGTAGCAGTATAGCCAAAGAGAACTGCCAGAAATTCAAGCCATGTCCAGAAGAGGCTAGGGAATAAAGAACATCACTGATGACATTAAATGAATTGTAAGTGAAAACAGAGAAGACTAGAAAGATGCTTATCTGTCGCTTATTGACTGATTATGCAGACATCAACTGTGTGCATCATTACAAACTATGAATAACATTGTGAAGAATGAAAATTTGAGAACACGCTGTACACAGACCAAAAGGGGATTTGGAATGTTTTTTTAAATCATTTTATTGGGGGCTCATACAACTCTTATCACAATCCATACATACATCAATTGTGTAAAGCACATTTGTACATTCATTGCCCTCATCATTCTCAAAACATTTGCTTTCCACATAAGTCTCTGTCATCAGCTCCTCATTTTTCCCCTCCCTCATCCCTCATGAACCCTTGACAATTTATAAATTATTATTATTTTGTCATATCTTACACTGTCTGACATCTCCCTTCACTCACTTTTCTGTTGTCTGTCCCCCAGGGAAGAGGTCATATGTAGAGCCTTGTAATCAGTTTTAAAAACAGAGAAGGTATGCCTCCTTCTTTTCCTGAAGATTTACACAATGCATTATTTCCTTTGATTTCTTGATTTCCTTTGATTGTGGATCCAAATAATAGAAATTTTTAACAATTTCAGTATTTTTCTCCATTTACCTCCTGGCCCAGTTGTGAAGATTACTGCTTTCTTTTCACTGAATGTAATCCACCTTGAAAGTCCTAATGCATCCTTTCCCTTCATATAAATTAGCTTATAATCCTATTTTCTCAAATATAGATTGAACGAGGATTGAATGTGTGGTAGTTAGATAATTTATTGTATGTCAGTTAGATAATCTGGCCTAGTGGAAGAGTCATGTTTGTCAATCAAGTCACAGGCTGATTTTTTGGACGTATACCCACTCAGGTGCAGACCTTTCCTGATTTTAGTCCAGGAGTATTCCCTTGTTTTCACCAACAATGGCCTCTTTTTCTATGTATAGACAATGCCTGTTTTGAAATTCCCATTCTTATCAAGGTTACCCATAGTTTGTTTCGATTCACATAGCTGAATGTGTTTGCATAGTGAATAAAATACACATAATCATCTTTCTCTGATTATTTTACTTCGACCAAAATCTACCTAACAGCAGCCACGATCTCCATCTCTCCAAGCAGACATTAAACAGTAGTTTAAACAAAGTAGGTGACAAGGTTTAAAACAGGGATGTTAGGTGAAGATCTGCATTTCTATCTGGAGACTTCCAACATATTTTCTTACTTGGCTCCTAGTAGGTTGGTAGTAAACCTACCTTCTCTGGGAAGATATTACATGGCCTCTCAGTGGAGAAACTTCTTAATTCATTGACCACAACTGACAATTATGCATGGGGAAGGTGTGACTTCTCATGGGCATGCTCTATCAGGCCTAACAATAAAGAATTCTTCCAATCAGCTTTTCAGTAGTTCATGGTTAATTAAGAATAAATATCTATAGGGCTAATGGCATTTAAATAAAATAACAGATATGAAAGTACATATCAAAACAAGTAAACATAAAAGAATATATTTGAAACACAGCACCGACACAACACTAACAGAGACAACTTTTAAAAAATACTCCTAATGAATACCATCAGCAAGATAAGTTTTTACACCCAGTAAACTAAAATCATATGTGATTATAAAAAGAATATAAAGAGAATTAATAGTTTTTCGAAGCATAACCATGATAACAGAATTTTAAAAACAAAACAAGTATTAAAAATAAGCTTAAGGCAGTCTTTTGTAAAGCAGAGCAAACTACAAAAGTTATAATATAGAGGAAACAACAGAATTAGAATGTTCATCCAAGAGAACCAACAACTGAAAAGTATGACAAATATATATAACAGATTTAACTGAGGCAAGAAAATGTGAGGGATACTTGAAGTAGAAAACCAAAATTGAAGAACACACTCAGTATATCTTAAACCTAAAGAACTAAGAAAATTTGAAGTCTTAAATTTTAATATCAAAATATTCAATGGCAAAAAATGAATGATGTAGGAAACATCAAAAGAAGCTGTAAAGAATACACCGAGTCACTGCACAAAATATCCCCTCAAAAAACGCTAGTCGACATTTAACCATTTCAAGAGAAAGTCTTGGATCAAGAACTAACGGTACTAAAGGAAGAATTGCAAGTTACACTGAATGCATTATACGCACACAGGCTCCAGGAATGGAGAGAACCCTAACTGAAGTGTTTCAACAGCCGAGGAAGTGCTGGCGTCCCTCACCGGTCTGTGCCAAGGAGCGTGGACCTAGCTGGAAAAGAACCATATTTGTAGGCATTTCAAAGAAAGGTGAATCAACAGAATGTGAAAATGTTATCATCTTATTCATATCACATGCAAGTAAATTTTTGCTGACAATTTCCAACAAGGGTTACAGCAAAACATTGATAGGTTCAGGCTGAATTCAGAGGAGGATGTGGAAAAAGACGTGGCATCATTGATGTTAGATGGATCTTAGCTGAAATCAGAGTACCGGAAAGAGGTTTACTTGTGTTTTAATGACTATGCCAAGGCATTGAACTGTGTGGATTATCTCATAAGAATGAGGTCTCCAGAACATTTCATCGTGCTTCTTCTGAATCTGTACATGGACCAGGAGGCAGTCGTGTGAATAGAACATTGTAAGACAGGATGGTTTACAACTGAGAAAGGTGTGCATCAAAGTTGCTTTTTCTCACCCTATTCATTCAATTTCTATGCTGAGTATATAGTCAGAGAAACTGGCTGATATGAAGAAGAATGTGGCATCAAGATTGGAGGAAGGCTTATTAACAACCTGTGATATGCAAATAACATAACTTTGTCTGCTGCAAGTGACGAGGACTTGAAGCACTTCTTGGTGATGATCAAGATTTGCAGCCTTCAGTTTGGATTATAAATCAATGTTAAGATCAAAATCATTACCACTGGATTAATAGATAATGTCATGATAAATGGAGAAAAGAATGAAGTTGTCAAGGATTTTGTCTTGCTCGGATCCACAATCAAAGCTCATGGAAACAGCAATCAAGAGAGCAAAGGACTCACTGCACTGGGTCAATTTGCTAGCTAAGAACTTTTCAAAGTGTTGGAAAGCAAGGATGTTACTTTGAACTAAGGTACATGTGACAGTTACATTTTATGTCAATTTGAACCTGTGTGGAAATTCAGGGGCAGTGTCTAATCTATCAGTCAGATAACGGCCAAATAATTCCTCTTTGGGGATGTGAACTTTTATAAGAGAAACACTAGGAATTCTCTCCTCTGGCCCCTTAAACCTTGCTATTTCTGGGATCCTGGGTTGCCTCCCAGTGTGGCCTCAGGAGGGCTGCTGACCCTGGGCTAAACTGAGAGGAACTATCCTCTGCCATGTTCCCACTGACCTTGGACCCACGCAATGCTGCACCCGCCGGTTGTGATATTTCTGCATCATCCGCCTTCAGTCAATGAATCTAGAGTGGTCTCCAGCTTACCTCAGACCAATGGACTTGAGTTGGCCGGGGCTGGGGTGCCTTCTTGATATAAAATTGCTTCTTTGCTATACACAAATGAGTGTCATTGGCTTCGTTTCTCTTGGAAACCCAGCTTAACACAGTGGACCTTACCCAAGCCACTGTACTTTCAATCACCTCATATGCTTGTCAAAGTTGCACACTGAAAAAGGAAGACCAAAGCAAAATGGATGCACTTCAGCTGTGATACTAGTGAAGCCTACTGAAAGCAGCACGGACGGCCAAAGAACAAACAAGCCCGCCTTTGAAGAAACACAGCCACAACACACCTTAGGAGAAAGGAGGGGGAGACGCTGTCTCCAGTACCTTGGACATGCTTTCAGGAGAGGCTAGTCCCTGGTAAAGGACACCATGCCGGGTAAAATAGAGAGGCAGCAGAGAAGAGGAAGACCTTCAGCAAGATGGATTGACACAGGGCTACAATAATGGGGTGAAGCTTACCAATCATTGTGAGGATGGCTGAGGACCAAGTGGTGTTTTGTACGTAGGGTCTGTATGATTCATAATTGACTTCAGAACACCCAACAATACAATAGTACTAGGGCATATCACAACATGAAAGGAAAGAACCTATGAAATTCTCAGTCAATGACTGGGGGAAATTCTACACAAAGACACATCATGTTGGAATTTTAAAATACCGGAGACAGAGAAAACCCTAAAACTTCCTGAGGATGAGACCAACAGCAACAATAAAAATGTAAACGACGTGCCTTGGGAAGAAAATGATAATAATAACACACTTCTCAACGACACTGCTGGAAATAAAAAAGCAATGAAAAATCATTTCAACATTTCAAAGGAAATAGATTTTTAACTAAACATTTCCACGTAGCCCAAGTACCAACTGCTTGGCTAAATGGGCTATGATTTTAGCAATGCAGATCATCAAAACCAAAATAAAAGCAAAACGCAATGCTCTTCCGTAATCCCTTCCTTGGCAGTTTCCTGAAGAATATTCTGCGTTACCGAAAAAGGAAGTAAACCTAAAGCAAAGAGGAAGTGTGTTCTCTGAGAGATTCTGGGAAGGAGGTGAGGTTTCATTACAGATTTTAAATCTTCCTGCCGTCTCCTGAAGAAACAGCAAGTAGAATAAATGAAACAAAATATTCATGAGTAAGGTCTCTATAAAACTTGATAATAATATATCCCCAATCAAGAAATATAAGTGGTTATGATAAAGCACAGTTCAATTATTTGATAGGAATATTTTAGGGAGTCTTTGTAACTCTCAACAAAGGACTGAGTGGAAACAAGCAAATAAGATGTTACTAAGGGACTGGTCAGTTTAAAAATAAGCCTCCTCCTAAATAGAAAGGATGATCTCACAGCCTTCAAGTAAAAAGAGGCACGAGAGAAGCAAGTTCTCTGAACAGTGAAAATCCTGCACTGAATCTCTTCTGTTCAGGAGACAGCTGTGGCACTCGGGAAGTGGGGGTGCACTGACTCGGCATGGGAGCAGAAGCAGCAGCAGTAGGGGCATGAGACAGAGGAGTGACTTCTCACCCCATGGAGAAAGTACATCTGAGTGCCTCAGGCAAGAGATTCACTTGTGAGTTGCCCCAGGCTCTTAATCTGGAGAGCTAACTTTGCTGATCTATGAAGCTAGAACCAAATACCTTTGAGCTGAGGCTTCTGGGTTGGGTAGCATGCTCTTGGGACACTTATTGGCAGTCACATTACCTGGGCAGGGTAGGGCCAGGGGCTGTGTGGCGGAAGGGCTGAAGATGAGAGACACACATGCCTGCAGGTGCAGCTTAGAAGAGGCACACCTGACAGGAGAGCTCCTGTATCCTGACTGTTTCTGACCTTGACTTGTAACCTCTTAATTTCCCTAATAAACACAATAATTGTACGTGTTGTCTGTGAGTTCTGTGTAGTCACAGCAAGGAGTTTGCCAAACCAGCAGAGAAGCAGAGCTTTGGGCTGATGCTGACGGTGATTCTTGTGAAGTCAGAGGAAGTAAAATGCAGTCTCTACATCATTTTCCCACCACTTAAAATAGCAAGACTGCATCTTGTCAATGGTTATGTGGGATGAAGTGTGTGTGTGTGTGTGTGTTCTGACTCTTGGAGACCCTATAGGACAGAGTGAAGTGACCTCTTCAGGTATCTGAGACAACAAATCTTTATGGGTGTAGAAAGCATCATCTCTCTCCGGCAGTGTCTGCGGGTCTCGAACTGCTGATGTTTAGGTTATCAGCCCAACTCATACCCCACTACACCACCCTGAAGGAAAGAGAGATGCAGCATAGTCATAATGATCTTGAAGTTTAGAAAAGCCCACGGTCAATTTCCTAGAAAGAAGTACCTAACCTTTCCTCCCTGCTCTTTTCTCCTTTTACACAAGTACAACCTTAAAAACAACCGAAAGCTTATGCTGCTGAAAAACAGATGAAATACAACAAGATCAGTGAACTTCCACTGTACTATGCAGGTAGTAGATCGTTCAAGCTCTGTGAGTTACAACCATTCCTGTCTGTGATTATAACACGGAAGCCGTCACAGCTAACACATAAGCAAATAATCTTGACTGTACTTTAATAGGTATTTATGTATAAAATAAGATGTGAAACAAATCTGGTATGGTTTTCTGACTCCTGCAATAGAATGGGTAATTCAGAAGTGTAACAAATCTAAAAATGAGTAAACCTTAATATTGGCATCTCAAATACATGAGGGGGAAAGTTTAACTTTCTACTAAGCTGGGATGGTTGTTGGAATAACAGTATAGTTATATTGAATATTATAAAGCATATCTTTCTTCATATCCCATATCAGGATGAGTGACAAATAGATTTTAAATATTTAGATGTAAAAAAAATACAAGAACTAAAACTATGTGCGAATTCCTTTGTAATTGAGGCCTGGGCTTAAAGTTTCCTAACTATCACTCAAAACTCAGACAAGATAATTATCTGCAACTTTAATTGTACAAAAATACCATACTATGTATTGTAAATGCTATTAATTGACTTCAAATTATGGAGTCAATCTATGATAAAAGGGCATCTTTACTTAGTTGTGGAACTAAATGCAACATTTCAGCCTTACCATTAACAACAACATGGAGATAAATATGAATGTTAATAAATGTTTACGTTCTAAAATTTGCTCAACAAAGAAACTGAAGGGGGCTGAGAATGTAGACGGGGGTAGTGGCAAGAACACCTTTTTTTTTTTACAGAGAGTCAAGGTAATTAACTCACTAAAATAACTGAAATAATGGAATCAAATTACTTACAGCAAGAAATGCAAATTTTAAAAACTAACAAATATACAAAAATGAGAACATTGGATGGAGTAGAAGGGGAAGAGAGATAGATGCAATAAACTTAGTATTCTATTTCTTTATTTTCTTGTGGAGAGCCAATAAACTCAAACCCACTGCCACTGAGTCAGTTCTAACCCACAGAAAGCCTATCGGAAAGGGTAGACCTGCCCTGTGAGTTTCCTAGACTGTAACTCCCTATTGAAGTAGAAAGAAACCCATCTTTCTCCTGCAGAGTGCTTGGTGGTTTCGAACTGTTGACTTTGCAACTAGAAGCCCAATTCACAGCCACTATGCCATCAGGGTTCCTAGAATGCCAGTGTACATTATAAAAGTTGATAAAAAACAACAGAATAAAAAGGTCTGAAGAGAAGGACATGCTTTGAAAATGATTGCAGTAGCAATGTACAACACTTGGTATGATATGCCTTTATATGACTGAACTATTAAATGGTATGATGTGACTGAATTTGATATGACTGAACTATTAAATGGTATGATGTCTGGATTATGTTCTAATGAAATGATTTGGGTTCAAAAAAGAAAGAGGAAAAATTTTCTAAACTTGATTGTGTTAATGATTGTACAACTTTAAAAATATTTAATTATTGTATGATATGTGAATTATATTCAATAAAACTGTAAGCTAATAGAAGTAAACATATTCCTTTCAGTTGTGGAGGTCACCATCGAAGAGCTCTGGTTGTACACGGGGTTAAGTGTTGACTTGCCAACCAAAGGTTGATGGAAGGAAGACAAGGCAGTCTGCTTCTATAGATATTAAGTCTCATGAACCCTAGGGAGCAGTTTTATTACATCTTATAGGGTGACTATAACTTGGAATCAATTAATCAGTAGTGAATATTTTAGAAGAAATTGAGAAGTTTTAAAAGGTGTATCTTTCTAGCATATACTGCAAGCAGAGAGCAGAAGTGGGATGGTTATTCTTTCATTTTTAAATTTATTACCATTTGCATTTATTAGTATGAATTTAATATTTTAAGGGGGGAAAGCAGATTAAGTGGAATTCAGAGACTATTTACTCAAATACTCACACTTCCCAGATTAGAAGTAAGGCTGAAAGTGGTGAAGTGCTTTGCCCAGTTACCTAGTTTCAAGTGGCTGGACATCATCGGATGCTGTTTTCATATTATTATTTTCTACAAGTATAATTGCCAGCTAAGAAGTTGAAAGATAGGATTGGCCTTAAGCAAACATGAAATCACAAAATTTGTCTTAGGATCCTGTCACCTCCTCTTTTCTACTTGAGAGCCGTGTGTTTTACCCTAGGTGTCCTGCTGCGGTGAAGAGCCCGCCCAAAGACCTAACCTTAGCCAGAACTCCAAATCTCACCATTCTCGTTTCTAAGGAGACTTCTCGTAGTACTTCTTCCCGAACAGATGAATCTCATCATTTCTGACATTCCCGTCGATAAACTGCTAACTCAAAGGTGGACAGTTTGAACCCATCAGCCTCTTTGCGGGATGCAGGTGTACCAGCATGCTCCCACGAGGATGACAGTCGGAGACACCCTGTGGCAGCTGAGCGCTCCCTCACACGGTCCCCAGAGGAGCACAAGGAGTCACGATGGACAAGACAAGGATGGGTTTTATTTTTTGGCTACATACTATTATAATTCGTTTTTCTCCATCTCTCTAGCACATACAGGCTTTCCTTTGCCTCAGAATCTTTCCCTTTCCCTTTAAAAAAAATCATTTTATTGGGGGCTCATACAACTCTTATCACATCCATATATCCATCTATTGTGTCAAGCACATTTGTACATTTGTTGCCATCATCATTCTCAAAACATTTTCTTTCTACTTGAACCCCTGGTATCAACTCCTCATTTTTCTCCTCCCTTCCTGACTTTCCCTCCCTCATGAACCCTTGATAATTTATAAATTATTACTATTTTGTCATGTCTTATACTGTCCAATGTCTCCCAACACCCACTTTTCTGTTGTCCATCCCCCAGGGAGGGAGTTGTACGTAGATCATTGTGATCCGTTCCCCCTTAATCCCCCACTTTCCCCTTCCCCTCCTAGTATCATTGATCCTAAGGGGTTTATCTGTCCTGGATTCCCTGCATTTCCAACTCTTATCTGTACCAGTGTACCTCCTTAATCTTCTAATACACAGAAATAAGTCCATGTCACACACACAATGTTGTTAACTGACTGCTTCCTCTGGATGCTCTATTCGCTTTTTCTTTCCCATGACTTCTCGACTACATGAACCTTCTGCACTGCTTCTATTTGCTCACCACTCCTTAAGCTCTTAATTGGCTCTGGTCTCTATGTTCAGACTAAAAATCCCTAAAATCAAACATATTATCTTTTTTTATTTATAAACTTCCATTATTTTTAATTCCATTTTTCCAATAAACTTTTTAAGTTCCTCATATTAGTAGATTTTCATACATGTTTGATAAATGTTTCTTTAATACTATAATGAAGTGAAAATAAATACAGTTCTGGTAAATATGAGTAAATAATTTTGAGCTGTGCTGTATAAAAAGATTTGCATTGTCCTATAAAAGTAAATTTCAGTGGTGCGATATCTTTCATTTTTTTACAATAAAAATCATTTTATTGGGGGCTCATATAACCCTTATCACAATCCATACATCCATCCATGGTCTCAAGCACATTTGTACGTATGTTGCCATCATCATTTTCAAAACATTTTCTTTCTACCTGAGCCCTTGGTATCAGCTCCTTATTTTTCCTCTCCCTCCCTCTCTTCTTCCCTCCCTCAGGAACCCTTGATAATTTATAAATTATTATTATTATTTCAAACATTATCTTCTGTGTTGTTGTTAGGTGCCGTTGAATCAGTTCTGACTTCTAGTAATCATATGTACAACAGAAGGAAGTGCTGTTTGGCCTCGCACCATCCTCCCAATTGTTATGTTGGGACCCATTGTAGAAATCACTGTGTCAGTCTATCTCCTTAAAGGACTGTCTCTTGTTCACTAACTTACTTCACCAAGCACGATGTCCTTTTCCAGGGAGGGGCCTATCCTGACAACACATCCACAGTACTTGACAAAAAAAATCTCACATTTCTCGTTTCTAAAGAGAATTTTGCTTGTACCTCTTCCAAAATAGATTTTCTTTCTTCTTCTGGAAGTCCATGGTACTTTCAGCATTTTTCACCAGCACAATTCAAATGTATAATCTTTTTGCTCTTCCCTATTCATTGCCCAACTTTCACACGCACATGAGACGACTGAAAACTCCGTGGCTTGGCCAGACACCCTTTAGTTCTCAAAGTGGCATCCTCACCCTTCGCCCTGCATAGGTCTTCTGCATCAGCTATCTTCTATGGAAAAGAAAGCTGGTTCTGCTTCCTCATACCGCTCGACACTTCTCTATCCACGCAGCCAGCAAAATTCTGGGAATCTGGGATGTTCACTTCTTATTTTAGATGCCTTTTCTTCTAAGCCATACTGAGCCAAGTTTCAAAGTCATGTGGATTCATCCTTCATTTATTTCTCTCAGTTGTTCCAGCACAGGGTCCACAGATAAGAGACCTGAGTTCAAGTCACGCATCAATTTATTATAATTGCTTCCCACAGTCATTGCCACAACTAGTTAAGGTCTGTTTGCAAGAAACAAAACAAAATAAAAGAGTTAACCTAATACTTACACCTTTCTAGTTGGTTTCCTGTTTAATTTTTTTCATTGATTTAACCTCTTTTGCATATTTTTCACTCTATTCCATCTCTTGTCACTCTAAAGGCAGAGACCTCATGTGGTCTGAACATTGGCTCTAGCTGGCCACTCTATGGCCCAAATCTACTGTCCAATTCTGTTTCTTTTATTTGTCAACCATTTCTACTTCTTTTTACTCCTATTTGGACAGTGTGTAGCTACATTTAAATGAAATCAGAGTTCTGGAGTGTTATCAATAATTCCCATTCCCTTGCTTACTTTGAGGAAAACACTAATTGTTTTTAAAATATTTTGTTGTGACTAACAAAAGTGAAAAAAAGTAATGAAAACTCTTTTCCGTATATAAATTCAAATAACCTTTTCCTAGAGCCCCAATTCTCAATATGTCTCTTTGGGTTTTTAGCCATTTTCATAGAAAGTCAGAATGATGCCTTCAAATTTGAAGTTACATTACTTAATTTACATAAAACATTTCGGGGAGAACACATTCTTATTTTGGAATGTTGAAAGCATATGCACTTTAAGAGAACAGTAATGTACCAATGGACTGTGTGAGCATCAGTTTCCATGACCCTGAGGCCAGATGGTGGCCAGCTAGCTCTAGCCACTGCTGTGAAAGGAATCACATTAGAAGGTTTTCAGTAGGCTGGGGTAAAATGTGGAACAAAACTCAAAATCATAAAAGATACCAGGCTCGCTTGTCAGATAGAAACTGGTGGAACCCCCAAGACCATGGCCATGGTTATCCTTCAGGTCTGCAACTGAACTTACCCCAGCGGCTCAATGCGCAGGCAAACAACAGACAATTTATAAAGGGAAAAATAACAGAAGTGAGGTGTGCACACCTTAGAAAAATCAACTGGTTGAAATCAAGAGCAGCCTTTACTCAAAGAAAAAGTCCATAAGATTTAGGAAAGGAGGAATGGAGACAGTAAAGAGGGAAGAAGTGGGATAAGTGATGTTACATTGAAGGAACAGCAATGAATAAGAGAAAGCAAATGTGTATGAATTGTTGAAGGCAAAACATATGATTAGCTCCATAAATCTTCCCTCATTCACATAATAAGTTAAAAAAAATAGATGTACTTTTAAAAGAGCGAGATGAGTACCTAAATCCTTTTTGGCTTCCCTACACTGCCTACCATGCAACCGGTGTCTAATTAGTGAAATCCATTACATTTCATTATTGATGACAGAGAACTGTTGATGTTTTTTAAGAAATTCAGTAAAAATCCCTTACGTTATTCGAATAGAAATAACATTTTATCAATTAAAGAGTACTTGGCAGTACAAGGAGCCCTAGTAGTGTAGTGGTTAAGCATTGGGTTGCTAATCGCAAGGTTATCAGTTTAAAACCATCAGCAAGTTTCAAGGGAGAAAGACTAGGTTCTCATACCAGGGCGAAACACAAAGAGGGTGCAACAGAGCAGCGAAGAAGTGAAGTCCCCGAGGAATCCCAAAACTAGACTTCAGGGGCAGGGCTGGCACCTTATCACACTCTATAGGAAAACATTCATAAAGGTCAACAGACAGATCTGGAACTATTTATAGCCAGATTTTTTGGTGTGTTTATCTTTGTTGTTGGTTTTTCCCATGTCTATCTATATAAGATAGGCAGGATAAAAAAATCCTGAAGAGAAAACAATGGGATCAACGGTTCCAGGGGAACATGGGAGAAGGAGAGGGGGGCCAACAAACCCAGGGACAAGGAAACAACAAATGATCTAAAATCAATGGTGAAGAGGGTGTAGAATGCCTCGTGGGGTTTGATCAAGTGCAATGTAGCCAAGAGGAACTACTGAAAACAGAATGAAGGTCGAACATGATAATGGACAAAAGTAAAGTAAAAAGAAATAAAGAAGTACGATGCAGTGGACACTTACACAGGTATACACACAAGCACGCACCTATGTAAGTATATTCATACAAGGATAGTGACATACATCTACACACAGATGGACATTGGGCCTCTATACAAGTAATCCCTCAATGCAAGAACACTGTGTTCCCATAACCTGGAATTCTGTGATGCTCACCTTCCCAACATAATCACTGAAGTCAAAATGGATGCATAAGCAAATGTGGTGAAGAAAGCTGATGGTGTTTGTCTATTAGAAGATATAGCATCTGGAGTCATAAAGGCTTGAAGATAAACAAGTAGCCATCTAGATTGGAAGCAACAAAACCCACATGGATGAAGCACACCAGCTTGTGTGATCATGAGGTCTTAATAGGATCAAGTAGCAGACATCAGAAGACCCAAACCCAACAATCATATTGATGCAAACAAAAGGGGTGGAGTGGAATACCTAAGCCCATCTTTAGGCAAATGGACATCCCCTTACAGAGCGGTCACAAGGAAGGGATGAACCAGCCAGGGTGCAGTATAGCACCGATGAAATATACAACATCTCTCTAGTTCTTTATGCTCTCCATTCCCCCCCCGCCACTATCATGACCCCAGTTCTGCCTTATAAATCCAGCTAGACCAGAGCGCATACAATGGTACTAATAAGCACTCTCAGCATACAGAATTCAAGACAGATAACCCCCCCCCCCCAGGAGCAATAGTGGGAGTAGTGATACCATGAGGGTAGGGGGAAGGTGGAGGAACAAAAGGGGAACCAATTCCAATGATCGACATATAACCCGCCCCCACCCAGGGTGATGAACAACAGAAACATGGGTGAAGGGAGACAGTAGGTGCTGTAAGATGTGAAAATAACAGTAATTTATAATTTATCAAGGGTTCATCCGAGTGGGAGGGTGGAGGAGGGAGGGAAAAAACGAGGAGCTGATACCAAGGACTTCAAATGGAAAGAAATGTTTTGAAAAGGATGATGGCAATATATGTACAAATATGCTTGACCAATTGATGTATTGATTGTTATGAGAGCTATAAGAGCCCCAAATAAAATGATTAAAAAATAAATAAACACTAGACTCTCTACTCCCATGAAGAATTAGTCTTTCATAGCAGCTAGTTCACAGAGATTACTGCAGGTTTGGCCTCAGCTGAAGACATGATGTCCCCTTCTTAGATGACAGATCTACAGAGACAGCACTGAAGATACAGGCTGGGGAGAGAGGCCGGTTTGACTGGCCCACACGGAGGTAAAACAAGAAGAGAGGGCAACAGACCAGCAAAAAGGAGCAAAGACACAAAGACCCTGAGGAATCCCAATTGTAGGCTTCTGACTCGGGGAGCAGTACTTGGCACGCATCTCAGCTGTTTGGGAGTGACTCACAAGAGGGCCACACTGAAAGGCTAAAGGTGTAACGGGCAGGGGTGAGCACTAGATCACTCCATCCCTGATTGCAGAAAGTGCAACGGGGTCTTGTAGAAGACGCGCCCCTTGTTCACCAATGGTGATGACTATAGGGTATAAGTGTGATTAGGTAATTGGGTACTGGGATATGGAATCCCGAAAGAAAAGGGGATTGGACCAATGGATTATAACAAGTCCTGATCACTATTTAACAGAGAGAAACTCCTCTATAGTGGGTCAGAATAACAGTTAGACTTGCATTCTCTCTACCCCTCTCTTTTCTTTTGGTGGCTATCTATATAAGATAGGCAGGATACCCAACCTCAAGGAGATAGCAACAGACCCAACGTATCTAAGAGGTGAATGATGCGCAAACATGACAGTGGGGCAGGAGGAAAGATCAAAGAAAAAGAGGAAAGAACAAGAAACTGAAAGTTTATATATAGAGATAGGTATGTTTGCCCATGAGTGTGTATACATGTAAATACATGTAAATACATGTAAATACAACAGGGAAGTCGATGGACTTTGGGCCTCTACTTAAATCTTACTTCAGCACAAGAATGTTCTTTTCTAATAATGTGGCACTGTATGATCACTGGAGACAAGTGGGCACATAAGCAAATGTGGTGAATACAGCTGATGATGCCTCTTATTCCCCTGGAGTAGCTGGCGGAGTCTTTAAGTTTCAGCCCAATGCCGTAACTCTCAGCACTACGAGGGCTCTTTCTCAAAGACAACAGTGACTAAAAAAAGTATTCTAGCAAACAAATAGTATTATAATATTTAACATAATGATTTACTAACCAATAAATTAGTAGGTACTAAGTGGCTTCAACATATTTCCCACTATAATAGTCATGCTGAGGAATTGAAAACTAAAACAAATAACCTTTTCTGCATACATAAAATGTTCTAAAATTTTCATTAACTCCTATCTTCTCCACAGTAGAGTAAATATTGTGAAGAATACAAAACATAAAGAAACGTAGACTTTGTATTTTAACTTTAAAGAGCCCTGGTGTTGCAATGGATAAAGCACTCAATGTGTAACCGAAAGGTTGGTAGTTCGAACCAAACAGCCCCTCTCAGGGAGAACCATGTGGCAATCTGCTTCCATAAAGACTGAGAGTGCTGGATACCCCATGGGAAACTTAATGGTAGTGGCTTTGGGGTGTTTGTTTATTTAGCTAAATTGAAAAATGGGTCTAAAAAGTTAGAAATTAGAGATAATGATAAAACTTTAAAGTTAGTAAAAGATATGTGACAATGATCATTCAAAAAGTTGGACAAGAAGCTTAAGGGACAGTAAATTTAAGGAAATGATGGTGGCATAATTGAGGGGGAATCAACAATGGTAGCACAACCTGAAGAATGCAATGAATGCCATTGACCTGTACATCGCTACAGTGGTACACCCAGATGAATGCTTTCGCTAAAATGAAGTGTGCGTGTGTGTGCGTGTGTGTGTGTGTGTGTTTAAAAGCTCCTAAAAGAAAAGAAGAGGGCGATACAACCAGATAAAAGTACATATTAGATGTTTGAAGGAGAATATTTATCAACACAAACAGCATTTCTACCCTTGTGGAGTTACAGACTAAGGACTTGTTTGAAAACCTACCTGTTCTAAAATCCTACTGGGAGATTGTGAAGATTATTGATACCTAGACTCCACCCTGAGAGATTCTGATGGTATCGACTGGCCTGATGAGGAGCCTGAGCAGTTTTTAAAAAATAGTTCAGGGCAGTCTAATATACAGTCACAATTATGAGTCTCTGTTCTGGAGCAACCAATAAACTTCAGACCCATTTAGCTGAGCTGCCCCTAAAGATGCTTTTTATCTTTTGACAGGAGACAAAAGAAGTAAGCGTGAGGTGAGTGGAAAATTGGAATGACAGGATTTACCTCTTAGAGGCCTCTATTTTTCTTCTGGGAAGTTAGTTAAAGGTGAAAACTGCTGAGATTAGAAATAAAAGAATAAGACTTTGACTTATTATGACAGGAGATGTGAGAGGGAATTTATATGGATAAATAACAAAATATCAGGAAGAGTTGAAAATCTTAACTGAAGTAAGAAAATTTGAATTTGTAGCAGCATTGGTTTATAATATATTTCCTTTATTTTTTTTGTCACAGCATGGAATGTAGTATAAATTCATTCTCATTCTTTGTTCTAACTCCTGTGTGTATGGTGTAGTATCGGTAATGATAATTTGTACAGATTTTCAGCATGAGAAGATCCAGAATCTAGTGCATAGTCTCATTCTAGGGTTTTTCGACGGAGGAATTAAGTTCTGAAATCATCGCCTATACAACAGCCTCTTTTAGGCTTTCCACATATTTTAATCACTTGTAACTGAGATGGGACTTTAAGTCTAATGACTGAATTTGCTATCACTTTGATTCTATCCCATTCTATCCCAACATGCCTCTCAGCATGTAAAGGATGGGGCTGGGTAGCTGTGGTGTATCTGGGTGTCATTGGAGAGATGAATGCCATTCACAGTCTAATGTTTTCTTTCCTACAACTGCCCTCAAGAGGTTCATATAAGCAGACTTAATGTTCCTGAAAGTCATTTTAAGACAGATGCAGTGCATTAAGAGTGTTTCTATTTGACTTTCTTTCAAGGACAAGAAAAACCTCTTACAAAGGGGGGTGGGTGGGGATGGGGATGATTTATAACAATGGCCTGAAACAAAATCTACAATAACATGTACATAAGATGCTGAAAATCAAACACACATATCTACTGAGAATTTACAGGTTCTTCTGCGAAGAATATTTAATATAATAGGTATTTATAGGTATGAATCAGAATTGGCTCAACAGCAACTAACAAAAATAACAACTTACGTATTAGTATAGCAAGTTAACACCTAACACATATGCAAAGACATATGTGATGACATGAATCGTGGGACACACCATTTTCATCCCTCCTCTCATAAATGAGAATATTGATTTCTGGGGAAGGCAAGGCCTTTTTCTAGACATAAATATTCCTATATCCTAGACATACATACTCAAAAACCAAAATGCATTGGGTACCAATTTTTACAAAACAAAAGGTGGGGTGGTGAAGCTAGAAAGTAATCGTGTGGTTCCATATTCAGAATCCAGTTATTGTGAGAGTATCTACTGCCAAGATAATGGACAGGATTGAGCTAAGATGTACTCTGAGTCTTCACTTTACTACTGGGTGTTAGGTTGACTATGTTTCCTTGTGGGGAGGGTCCGGTGAAAGACAACCACCTCCATAAATGTCTTCCCTTCTGTGACATCAGCTTTCTGACTGAGCATTGTTAAAAGCAAGAAGACTACTTTGACTTTTGGAAAATCGGGTCTGTGGCTCTGGACCTTGCATTTGCCTTGCCTCTGCCTGACCTCCATTTTGGGGATTTGAATTACTGTCTATTACCTGTCCTGATTTCATACTTGTGGATCTATCCTCTATATAGATGGCTAACTGTTGGATTGGGGTCTTTACAGAGCTCCAAATCATGTGAGCCATTTCCTAAAGCTTCATGAGTTCTGTGAGACATTGCAATAAATTTTCCATCTCAGTAGAAAAGTAGAATGTTGTGGACATAAAGGTTGTTTTCCAAAAAGGATAAAAGAAGGGGAGTTCCACTAATATGGTGACCAGGTAGGTAGCTTGCATTGGGGGCTCCATGGAGATCAGGGAAACCAGTAAATGGAAGGCCGAGCAGGAGATTCTGGTAAGTAATTTTAACTCTTACTTTAACCCAGAATACTTCCTTATCCAAGGAGGCAGCCTTCCCCACCATCTGGTCTTGCTCAGGAACCCAGGGGATCTGTGGCCTGGTCCCAGGGATACCCCAGCCCATGCAACCTGCACCTCTGAGGCCCCATCATAGCCCAAACCTATCCATCATCCTCCCATGGACATTTTGAAACACCCAGAATTCATCAGCTACCCTACTGGTGCTGCTGCAGCTGCAGCTGCTGCCAGATCCCCACTCTGTGAGCAGTCCTCCTGTCCTCACTTGGTGGTCACATAAGCAGCCAAGCCCAATCCTTTGCAAGCATCTGCTCAGTCCCAGTGGCTCTTGATATGGCCCTGCCCTGCCAGCAGTTTGTTTGAGGTGCTTACAATGTTGACTGATCCCCTCCTTCCTACACAGTGGTGATCTACACCACCATTACCGGGAACCATTTCTGCACTCGCACACAGCCCCAGCAGCCATGACTAGTCCCTGTTCCCAGTCTGCCAACTGCAAGTCCCATCACAAACACACCCCTTCACACCACACAACCAAGGTCTTTCTTGCTGTGGCCAATGTGTCACCTCACATCCATGTGTCTTGAGCACCTGCAATTACCTTCAGACATCGGCCCAGGCCACCGTGATTGGAGATAACCAGCTGTCCAAGCAGGGCTCCAGAAGCAGCAAATAGACAACTCCAAATTTAAGGGGAGTCTGTCTTCAACCTTTAGACCCATGGTTGAATTCCTCTGCAGTGGCTGGACTCTTCCGCAGCTCCTGATATTGGGGCTTCTTTGTGGGGTGCTCCTGACCCCAGGGCTTCTCTGAAGGGCCACTCCTGATCCTGAGGTTCATACAAGGAGCTCCCATTGTCCCCATAGCATCTCTACTGGGCATATTTTGATCCCAGGGCTTAACTGTGGAGCCACAGTGGCATGGAAGTTTCTCCACCAGGCCACCCCTGGCCTAGAACTGTGGTTCCTCTGTAGCACCACGTAATCCCACAGCCTCCTGGCCCACCTAGACCAGTTCCCAACACATGCTGCTGGCCCATCCCAACCTGGCCAAGTGACCTACCTACAGTTGTTGGTCTCAGCCCACCCTTCAAAGACCCCCGCCGCTGCCAGGCAATGAGTTGCTGCAGCACCTTGCCTACCCAGAAGCCCAATCCACTACAAAATCAAGGCCCAGACAGTCCCCTAAACCACTCTTACCAATCTCATACAGAGAGAGCTCAAGGCCTCAAGCTGCCTCTGTCTCCTGGGAATATGGGGCCAGGGGTCTCCAAAATGACATGAAGACAACAACCTACCTCAACACCCTAAACAAGGAAACAAGTAAAACAAATGCAATGATGTAGATGTCCCGTACATAAGAAGCATAGAAGAAGCAGTCATTGATCTGCCACAGAAAGAAATCTTCAGAATGCTGCTTGGAGTGATACAAGATATGAGGGAAGCAACACAGGTTAAGGACCCAATGATAGAGGAAATTAACTCCGTGATAGAGGGGATGAAGTCAATACACCAAAGGGATATACAAGAGTTAAGGGGTGAGGTAGCAGAAACAAAAAACAAGAGAACAGACCTCATCAACAGACTAGAAGAGGTAAAGAATCGTACAAGTGATCTCGGGGACAAACAAGCCGACTTCAACAAACAGGAAAGACAGCCAAACAAGATAAAAAGTGGAAGGAAACCTGAGAACAATGACAGATGCTAGGAAGAAGAACAATATTTGAACAATTGGAGACAAGGAAACAGTCAACAGTCAAAGTATTAAGGGAATTCCTGGAAGAAAACTTCCCACCTTAATACTCATACAGGAAGCAGAGAGGAAACCAATTAGACTAAACCCCAGGAAGAATTCACCAAGTCACATAATAGTTAAATTATCCAACTTTGAGAAAAAGGAGAAAATTATAAGAGCACCAGGAGAAGAAAAGGCAGTCCCATATAATGGTACTCAGGTAAGAATATGCTAAAATCTATCAGGAGAAATCGTCAAGAGGAGGAGAGTGGAGTAATATCTTCTGAAAATTGAAAGAAAATATTGAGAATCTGATAATCCCCTGCCCTACCGAGCTATCTATTAAGATAGATAGTGAGGTAAGCATCTTCCCAGACAAGGAAAAAACTCAAAGAATACTTGAAAAGACACCCAACCATGCAGAAAATCCTTGTTAACTCACTGAGGTCAGAAGACCAACACCCGCCTAACACAAGCAGGAACCACCATATAGGCCAATTCCACCCAGAAGAAAATTCAGTAAAAACAACCACCAAAGTAACATTGCCTCAGAGGGGTAAAGAAGGCAAGAATCAAGCCCCCACATATACACAGGATACTATAATGAAAGGAGATAGGAAAACTCCCAACACAAAAGGTATGAGATGGCAGCAATGAATCCACAGATGGTGTTAATAACTCTGAATGTCAATAGCCTGAATTCACCCATTAAAAGGCAAAGGTTACTGGCTCAGAAAACATAACTCATCAATCTGTTGCCTACAAGAGATACATCTTAAGCTCACAGACAAAATAGAATAAAAGACTGGTGAAAATATACAAAAGGCAACTTCAAAAAAGTTGGGGTTACTATACTTATCTCTGATAAAATTTACCTCAAGATGCACACCATAACAAGGGTCAAGGATGGGCACTACGCAATGCTCAAAATATCAGTAGAACAGGAACCAGGGAGCATAAAAAATATATAAGTGCCCAATGAGGAGACCCATGATATTCATCAAATTATTCATAAGATGAAAAAAGAAATCACAGGCTCAACAATCATAGTAGGTGACTTTAATTCATGGCTATCAGATAAAGATAGATCCCAGGAAAGAATCTCAGCAAGGAGGCTACAGGACTAAACACTACAATTAGGTGTCTAGACCTGATAGACATTTATAGGGCTCTACATCCAAATGCAAAAAAATTCACATTCTTTTCAAGTACACATGGCTCATCTTTAAAATAGACCACATGCTGGGACACAAGTAAAACCTGAATTAATTCAAACATTCAGAGGTCATTCAGGCGTTCCTCTTGAGACACCATGCCATAAAGCTGCAGGTCAACAAAGGTTGATCAATAAAACAAGGGCAAACCATTGGAGGTTGAATAACGATCTTCTGCGAAATGAATGGGCTCTAGTCCAGATTACAGAGGAAACTAGTAAGTTTCTAGAGACCAATGAGAATGAGAATACGATGTACCAAAACCTATGGGATACAGCAAAAGCACTTATCAGAGGAAGCTTGATAGTGATTAATGCACATATGAAAAAATAAAAGAGACTTATGATGAACTCACCATCACAGAAACCTGAAAACTAGGAAACAATCAACAGAAGCATCTCTGCAATAGCAAAAGAAAAGACATAATAAAATCAGGGTGGAGTTCAATGAGTGGGAAGACCAGAGAATTATTTGAAAACTTAATGCCATGAAAAGCTGGTTCTTTGCAAGTATCAACAGAATTGACAAACCGATAGCAAACCTAATCAAGGAAAGGAAGGAGCAAAGATTAAACATCAATAGCCAGGATAAAGAATGAAATACTGAAAATCAAAATGGACTCCAATGAGATTTTTATTCTATCAAATTCAACAACATGGGATACATGGACAAATATTTGGAAAAACAAACTCTCTCTAGATTATCCCAGATAGAGGTCATGAACCTCAACAGACCCATAGGAAAAGAGAAATAGACACGGTTATCAAGAAACTAACAAGGAAAAAGCTCTTGGACCAGATGGCTTCACAGGAGAATTTGACCACACATTCAGGAAAGAGCTGACACTGATCCTCCACAAATTAATACCGAGTGTAGAAAATGATTGCAAACTCCCAAACTCATTCTCTGAAGCTAGTATAACATTGATATCTAAAATGGGCAAGGATCCTACAGGAATAGAGAACTGCAGTCTAATATCTCTAATGCAAATAGATGCAAAAATCCTTAACAAAATATTGGCCAATAGAATACACAGTATATAAAACATATCATCCATGATGACCAGGTGGGATTCATTGCAGGGATGCAGGGATGGTTCGACATCTGAAAATCCATTAACATTATCCATCACATTGATAAGAAAAAGGATAAGAACCACATGATAACATCAACAGACATAGAAAAAAGCATTTGACAACATCCAACACGCATTCTGAATTAAGACAATAAAAAAAGATAGAAATGGAAGGAAAATTCTTCAAGATAACACAAGCTATTCATGAAAAGCCAATACCCAACATTATAGGCAATGGAGAAAAGATAAAAACAACTCCTGTTGAAAAGGTGATCATCCAAGAATTACCCTTGTCCCCACTTCTATTCAACATCATACTGGAGGTCCTAGCTAACGACATAAGGCAGCGGAAGGATTAAGGGCATCTATCTGTGAAAGGAAGAGGTGAAATTACCTCTATGTGCAGACAACATTTCTATACATTGAAAACCTCCAAAGCTCCACATCTGGGGTGCAGGCAGCAACCTAGAGGAATATGGAAGAGTGACAGGATCTGAGATCAACAAACAAACATCCATTGGTTTGCTATATACAGCAGACAAGACCACAGAAGACGAGATCAAGAAAGCAGCACCCTTTACAATAGTCCAGCACAAATTGAAATACTTAGAGATATACCTAACAACCCCCCCCCCCCCCCACTAAAAGATCTATCCAAAGAAAACTACAGAAACCTACTTCTGGAAATCAAAAGCGACCTACACAAATGGAAGAATATCCCATGCTCGTGGACCAGAAGACTCAATATAGTTAAGATATCATTATTACCCAAGGCACTATATCTTGTTAACACTATCCCAATACAATTACCAACATCCTTCTTCAAAGAATTGGAAAAACTGACGGCCAATTTCATATGGACAGGGAAGAAGCCCAGAATTACCAGAGAACTCCTCAGGAAGAAGGACAGGATAAATTTGGAAGGTTTGCTATACCTGACTTTAACACCTACTATACAACTACAGTTGTCAAAACAGTGTGTGGTTACTGGCATAATGATAGATAGTTAGACAAATGGAAAAGAACAGAAAACCCAGAAATAAAACCATCAGCATATAGACAACTGATCTTTGACAAGGGTCCAAAAAGCATCATGTAGGAGGTGGATGGCCTCTTTAACAAGTGGTGCTAGAAACCATGGATATCCATCTGTCGAAAAATGAAACAAGACCCTTACTTCACCCTATGCACAAGAACAAACTCAAGGTGGATCACAGACTCAGAAACAAAACCCCAAACTCTCAGGATCATCAATGAAGGAATTGAGGCAAACAAGAACCTTAGTACAGGCTAACTGTAATAGAGAAGGGTACACACAGAGATGAAGCTGAAATCAACAAATGGTATATACTAAAGAAAAATATTTTTGAGCATCCAAAGAATTCACTAAAAGCAATTAGAGAATTCACAGACTGGGAGAAGATTTTTAGCAATGACACAAAAGAGAAAGGGCTTATTACTAAAATCTACAATACCCTCCTAGCTTGCAAAATGAAGTAAAAAGTTAATCTCCGGAAGAAGTGGGCAAAGGATCTGAACTGAAGTTTCACTAGGGAGAAGACCTAAATGGCCAATAAGTATATGAGAAAATGCTCCTGATCATTAGCCATCAGAAAAATGCAAATTAAAACAACTATGAGATACCACCAAATACCCTTGAGGCTATCACAAATCAGAAAACCAGAGAGCAATAAATTTTGGAGAGGATGTGGTGAGATAAGAAATCTCTCCCACTGCTGGTGATCATGTAGATACGTACAGCCACTGTGTAAGGACATCTGGCAATATCTAAAGCAAATGGAAATTGAGTTACCTTATGACCCAGCAATCCCTCTACTGGGCATATACCCAGACATAGACCACAAACAGTTGTCTGTGTTCCAATGTTTATTGTGATGCAATTCACAATCACAACGAATTGGAAACAACCCAAATGCCTATTGCTAGACGAATGGATTAGAGAACTGGCGTATACCCACATGGAGAACTACACATCCCTAAATAAGCATTGATGATCACATGGAGCACATATTCTCATGGGAAGATTTGGTGGAAATTATGTTAAGTGATGGTCTAACCAGTCACAGGACAAGTACAATATGAGTCTATGGAGGTAAGTTCAAGCACCATAATGGGTACAGAAGAAAAGTCACTTATTTTATAGGATACAGGTTGAGATCCAGGCAATCAGGGCAGGGAGCAGTGAACAAACAATGCCACAGACAGGGGAACAACTAGGGAATTAAAAGTAATGGCGAGGGGGAGCGTAGGTACCCTAGTGGTTTTGGAGCAACTGTAATCTAGCCGAGAGGAATTACTGAGTGGCTACTGAAGGGTGAGCATGGCAGTTGGAAGGTAAAAGGAAACAGGAAAGATCTAGGAAAACAATTGGTAGAGGTAGAAACATTGTGTACTTATATAAATATATTCATTCATAAAAATAAAGGTATTGGCCTATGTACATATATTTATATGGCAATATGTTGAGTAAATAGACATTGGGCCTCTACACAAGCCCTTTCTCAATGCAAGAACATTTTGTTCTAACAAACTGACATTCTGTGATGCTCACCCTTCTGACAGAATCATTGAAGACAAAATGGGTTCATAAGCAAATGTGGTAAAGAAACCTGAAGGTGTCTGGCTATTAAAAGATATAATATATGGGGTCTTAAAGGCTTGAAGTTAAACAAACGGCCATCTAGCAGAGAAGCAACAAAGCCCACATAGATGAAGCACACCAGCATGTGTGATCAATGGTGTTAACAGGATCAGGTAGCAGGCATCAGAAAACCTAAAACAAATAATCATATTGTTGAGAACTAGGGAGGTCAGACTAGAGACCCAAATCCCATCTGTAGACAATTAAGTTTCCTCTCACATAAAGGTCACAGTGAAGGGACATGTCAGCCAGGGTGCAGTATAGCACCAATGAAACACAATCAATATTCCTCTGGTTCCTTCAAGCGTCCTTACCCCCAGCACCTTGAACCCAGTTCTACCCGACAAATCCAGCTAGACTGGAGTATGTATACTGGTACAGAGAAGAGCTCTCAACACACAGAATGCAGGACAGATAACCTCTCAGGAACAGAAATGGGAGTAGTGATACCAAGAGGGTAGGGGGAAGATGGAGGGAGAAGGGGGAGAAAAGGGGAACTAAATACAACGATCTACCTATATCCCCCCTCCTCCAAAGGGGAAGAACAACAGAAATGTGGGTGAAGGGAGACAGCAGATGATATAAGATATGAAAATAATAATAATTTGTCATTTATCAAGGGTTCATGAGGGTGGGTGGGTGGGGAAGGAGGGGCAAAAGAGGAGCTAACGCCAAGGGCTCAACAGAAAGAAAATGATTAGACAGTAATGATGGCAATATAAGTACAAATGTGCTTGGTACAATTGATGTATGGATTGTTGTAAGAGCTGTACGAGCCCCCCGTAAAATGAGTTTTTAAAACAGGATAAAGAAGTATTCAGGGTGAAGGCATATCTAACTTTTGCCTTATGGCAATGAGCCTTGGGTTTGTATGGAGATGGATTCTCCTTTACCCTTATCAGCCAATGGAGTTCAGATATATCCTTTCACCAGTGGTTCTCAACCTTCCTAATGCCATGGCCCTTTAATACAGTTCCTCAAGTCGTGGTGACCCCCAACCATAAATTTATTTTTTGTTGTTATAACTATAACTATAGTCATAACTATAATTTTGCTACTGTTATGAATTATAATGTAAATATGTGATTTGCAGAATGGATTTTCATTGTTACAAATTGAACATATAATTAAACATAATTAAAGTATAGTGACTAATCACAAAACAATATGTAACTATATATATTTATATTTTCCGATGGTCTTAGGTAACCCCTGTAAAAGGGTCGTACGACCCCCAAAGGGGTTGTGACCCAGAGATTGAGAACCGCTGCTCTATGCCATTGCCATCTGCTTACTCACCTTCAGTTGGAATCCAGTTGATGACAATAGGTTTGGTTTCTGGTTTAATACCAGGTAAAACTGAAAACACAAAATGAGGCCAAACCAAAAAACAGCAACACAAACGATTGGTGTCAAGTGGATTCTGATTCATAGAGATGCAGTAGTGCAGAGTATATCAGCCCCATTATTTCCAAGGCTGCAGTCTTTACGGTGTCGGTGATTGCATGTGGGGCTGCCACCTACAAAGCGGGCAGTTCAAAACCACAAGGCACTCCTTGGGAGAAATACGAGGCTTTCTACTCCTGTAAACGGTTCCCATCGAGGAAACCCAGGGGGGCAGTTCTATACTGTTATATAGGATCACTAAGTCAGAATTGACTTGATGTCAGTGAGTTTCAGTCTTTCCGAACAGACTGTTACATCTTTCTGCTGTGGATTCCAATTAGCAGTCAAACATTTGCCGCCAAACCAAATGAGCCAGCATGTAATCCATGCCGTAGGTAAAGGAGGATGCATTACTTTCGGTAGAGGGAGACAAGCTATCAGTAAGGGAGCTGTCCCAATGCTGATGAGCTAGGTCATGGATCTGCAAAGGCTGAGGACAGTGATTCTGAGAGAGAACGTTAAAGGTATATTTGAAAGGAGAAAGGACAGAGTGGTTCAGATTTGGTGCTTAAAAGACGTGAAGTGGTAGGGAGGTAAGGTAACAGGAATGAAAGGTGATTTGGAGATTCTAAACTTGAGACAGAGAAACTATAGATTCAGGAGCTACGAGTGAAAGATAATGCCTAATGTGTTTCCATAAACTCAGAATGCAGATGCAACTTAGCATATTAATGGACATAGTCATGAGAATTGAATGGTTTGGGTTTAGGAACTAAACCTGGAAGAATACAAAATGTTTAAGAATTGTCTACATAAGAGTCCTCTTATTTGGAATCTAGCGCTAAATTTCAAAATACCATGTATACTCACGTATAAGCTGACACATATTTTTAATGCAGTTTTTGTGGTAAAATTAGGTGCCTCAGCAGATATTCGAGTCAGCTTATACTCGAGTATATACGGTACATATGGAATATTCATGTTCTGAACTGAAGCTTTGTAAAAATAAAAAGCAAAACCAAACAAACAAGAAAGCACAAGGAAACTAGAGAAGAAGAAACAGCCTTGTTATCATTTGTGAGAACTATGTCGATTTTAAGGCTCCCTGGTGGCACAGTGTTTATGAGTTGTGTTGCTAAACAGAATGTCAGCAGTTCAAAATTGCCAGCTGCTCTGTGGGAGTTAAGTGGGGCTTTCTACTCCTGTACACAGTCACAATCTCAGAAACTCACAGGGGCAGTTCTAGTCTGTCTTAGAGGGTTGCTATTCGTCAGCATCGACTCAATGGCAGTAAGTTTGTGTTTGTTTTAGACTGTTTTAAGTGTGTCTGATTGACACAACAGTCAATCATCAGCCCACTAGTGGACACAGTGGCTAATGTGTCCAGTGGCTGATGGTCGGGTTGGTGGTTTGAATCCACCGTCTGCTCCTCGGTGACTGTCTGCTTACATAAAGATGTGAGAATCAGCTTTTGTAAAGAGATGCAGCCTCGGAAACACTGCGGGACAATTCTACACTGTCCTATAACACTGCTGTAAGGTGGGAAGGATTCCAGAGCAGTAGGTGTTTTAGAGGATGCCAATTTTTTACAAACTTAGGACTTACTGTTTTTCCTTAAATTGAACTGTAAACTGGTTGCTGTGGGAAATTCACATTCAGTACAACTTACTGTGGGAGAAAAATGGAACGCCTATGAGGGTAGCTCTGCTCGATCCTATAGGATCACTGTGACTTGGAATTCCAAAGGATAGCAATGGTTTTGGATTTAGGTTACTATTGTTTTCTTTTATAGTGCATTAACAACAATATTTTCAACAAACATGATGAATTTGTTCTTTTCACACCTTCCAACTGATTGTAACAGGAAGATGTCTGAAAAAGGCATGACTTATCTAACTCTAAAAGGCCTATACTTACCACTTATGGTGGAAGCATGAAGATTCACTGACCTGGAAAGTTTATGCAGTACTTCTAACCACTTCTATAAGGGCACTATGCGTCCGAATCAAATCAGCAGCAGTGGGTTAAACTAAATGCTTATCACGACTTTTGTTATTTAATATGCTGTACTGAACATATCTGATCTGTACATTACAGAGAAAGTTGTATTGTTTGAAACACAGAAACTTTTCTTCAATGGAAGCCTTTAGTTCATTTCTTTGGGGTTTTTTTTTTTCCTAAAAAGAAATCTTGGGAACAGGTCTTTTATTAGTACTTCAGTCTGGTTAATCTTCCATTCACATCTGTGAGAATTCTAATTTTTTTTTGCTCTCTTATGTTCCTATAATCAACAAGGTTAATTCCTTTTAATTCACATTTCTATAATTTATAGGATATTTAGTACTGCATCAAGTACTCAGCTCATACCACATATACACTCTAAGATAGGATGGGTTTCATCCAAAAGTAAGGCAGAATCCTCAGGAAAAGGCTGTGCCCACACAGAGGCCTCATTGGCTATATAATGATTGACAGCCTAGACCCCACCCTTTCAGTCATAATCCTCTCAAATTGACAACAGATTATATAACTACCACACCATGTTTCATAGGAATCAGCCTTGTGCTGATCCTTCTAAAATAAATTATTCACGAACTACCATCATGTATGTAAAGGTACATAATTCACATTTCCTCTTTTACTACCAGAACTCACTAATTAGGGTTAAACTCTGGAAGCATCATTATTTAATGTGGAAATTTCAACTGCATATATTTGGCCAGCTATAGTCTGGGCATAATTAGCAATCCCTGGAGAATGACCTCATGCTTCAGTAGAGGTTTGGCAATAAATTAAGACTTTCAATGTGACAGATTGACACTATGGCCACAACAAACATAGAAATGATTGCAGGACTGGACGATGTCTCCTTCTACATGGTATCTACAGGCGAGAAGCATCTCAAGGAGGTATGCTCCTCGAGGGCACCTCAAAGGCACCTAACAGCAACCATCCATGGATACGGTACTGCACGAGATATAATCCCTAGCAATGAACCACTAGTCCTGCTGCTATTACATGGCTGCGGGCAAAATATTACATAAGAAATGATTGGATTTGGAAGTAAAGAGTTTATAAAATGGTTCTAATTTGACATCTTTGAAATAATGATAAGTACTTGTTACTCAGAGTCATAAGTAGCCAATTTAGTGCTGTATTTTCCTGATATAGGTGAAGCCTTGTGTCCAGTGAAATCAATTCTGTCATCCAAACTGTTGTTGGTGCTGGGTCCCACCAAGTCATTTCAATACCAGTGACTATGCACAATAGAGCAGAACATTGCTGGGTCCTGAGTCATTGCAGCCTCCATGTCAAGCCATTTCACTATTGCCTTCCTCTTTTTTCCCCCCTGACCCTGTACTTTACTGAACATGATGTCCTTAGCCAGAGACAGCTTCCTTCATCATTCAAATTGTTTCTGCCTAAATTTGAATGATACAATCACCTTAAGGGTCAACACCATTAAAAGTAGTTAATTGTAACATTTATATTACTGCACATTATCTCTGAATTGAAAGTGCTATGTAGCTGTGCAAAATTCAAGTGTAGTTCAGATGCTAGTATCAAGTTGAGCCAGAAACTTAATGCTATAAAAACAAGACATTGTGCAGGCATGTAAAAATAAATATATACATGCAGGTATATCTAAATAAGATGTGAATACCTGCCTGTCCCAATGTGCTGGCAGAGCACTGGAAGCATGGCACTCACAAAGCTCAGTATCATTACAGAGATGGCAGAGCAAATGGAAATACTATACTATCTAATAGTATTATTAGTCACAATTCAACATAGATCCCAAGAAAGCCCCTCCCCCCCAGAGAATGGGTTAAAAATGGCAAATATACAGGCATGCTTCAGATTATCTTACTGTACTTTACAGATATTAAATGTTTCACAAATAGATTATTTGTGGCATTGAGAAGTCTATTGGTGCCTTCTTTTCCTTTCAAAAGACAGGTGCCCTCTTCGTGACTTTGTGTCGCAATTTGATGATCCACAGTGCACTTACAAATTACTTTTAGCTACACAGTTTTAGAAATAAAAAACGACACTTGGCCATTGAGTTGATTCCCATTCACAACAACCCTATAGGATAGAGTGCAAATGCCCTATGAGTTTTAGAAACTGTAACCCTTTATAGGAGTAGGCAGCCTCATCTTTCTCCTGTGGAGATGTTAGTGGTTTTGAACTGCTTATCTTGCAGTTAGCAGCTTGAAGTATAACCCAGAATGGCACCAGGGATCCTAATTATAAAGTTTACTATGCCAGGAATGACAAACTTGAAAGGTAATACTTTCTTTGTCAAAAAGAGCATTTCAAGATCTATCTGTGATAGTATAATATCCAAATGTCTACAAGACAAAATAATATGACTATTATTCAAATGTATGTACAAACCATTAAAGGAAATGGCAAAGAAATTGAAGAATTATACCAACTTCTTCAGTTTGAAATTAAGTGAAAATACAATGAATATACATCGACAAGTACTATTAATTGATTGGAGTGTGAAAGTTGATACAGAAAAAGGATCAATAGTTGGGAAATAAAGTCTTAGTGATGGAACAATACCAGAGACCAAATGATATAATTTTGCTAAGCCAAAGGTTTCTTCATGGCAAATATCTTTTTCCAACAGTATAAATAGTGATTATAGATGTAGACCTTGCCAGAAAGAATATAAATAAATCTAATCAAGTACAGATGATGGAGAATATCAATATCAGCAGATAAATCAAGGTCAGACTCTACTCAAGTACTCCCTCAATGCAAGAACACTTTGTTCTATTAAACTGGCATTCCATGATGCTCACCTTTCTGACATGTTCACTGAAGACAAAGCTTGTGAATAAGCAAATGTGGTGAACAAAGCTGATGGTGCCTGGCTATCAAAAGATATAGCGTCTGGGGTCTTAAAGCCTTGAAGATAAACAAGCCACCATCCAGCTGAGAAGCAACAAAGACCACATGAAAAAAAGCACACCAGCCAGTGTGATCACAAGGTGTCCATAGGATCAGGTATCAAGCATCAAAGAACAAAAAATCATATCATTGTGAATAAGGAGGAGTTTGGAGTAGAGAACTCCATCTCTAGGCAACTGGACATCCCCTTACAGAAGGGTCGCAGGGAGGAGATGAGTCAGTCAGGGTGCAGTGTAGCACCAATGAAACATATAACTTTCCTCTAGTCCTTGAATGCTGCCTGCCCCCAACTACCATGATCCCAATTCTACCTTATGAATCCGGCAACACCAGAGGATGTATACTGATACAGGGGAGGGGGGAAATGAAGAACTGATACCAAGGGCTCAAGTAGAAAGAAAATGCTTTGAAAACGACGATGGCAACATATGTACAAATGTGTTTGAGACCATGGATGTATGTATGGATTGTGATAAGAGTTGTTTGAGCCCCCAATAAAATTATTTTAAAAAAAATCAAGGTCAGAGGCTTACTGAGGAATAGACTATCTACTTTTCTTTATTTTAAATCATTTTATTGGGGCTCATACAACTCTTATCACAATTCAAACATACATCAATTGTGTAATGCACATCTGTACATTCATTGCCCTCATCATTCTCAAAACATTTGCTCTCCACTTAAGCCCTTGGTATCAGGTCCTCGTTTTTCCTCTCCCTTCCCGCTTCCCCCTCCCTTATGAGCCCTTGATAATTTATAAATTATTATTTTGTTATATCTTGCCCTGTCCGACAATCCTCCTTCACCCACTTTTCCGTTGTCCGTTCCCCAGGAAGGAGGTCACATGTAGATTGTTGTAATCAGTTCCCTCTTTCCAACCCACACTCCCTCCACCCTCCCAGTATCTCCACTCACACCACGGGTCCTGAAGGGATCATCCACCCTGTATTCCCTGTATTTCCAGTTCCTATCTGTACTAGTGTACATCCTCTGGTCTAGCCAGACTTGCAAGGGAGAATTTGGATCATGATACATACACAGAAAGCTGCCAGAGCTCAAGCCAGATTCAGAAGAGAATGTGGCAGAATGTCAGATGGATCTTGACTGAAAACAGAGATTACCAGAAAGGCAATTACTTGTAGTTTATTGACTCGTACACAGGCAATATACCATGTGGATCACAACAATATATGGATTACATTGCAAAGAAGGAGAATGCCAGAGCACTTCATCGTGTTCATGTGAAACCTGGACAAAGACCACGATGTAGTTGTTCGAATACGACACAGGAACTCTGTAAAGTTAGGTCAGGTGTGTGTTAGCGTTGTATACTTTCAGTATACTTGCTCGATCTATATTTAGCAAATAATCAGAGAAACTAGACTATTAAAAGATAAAAGCGGCATCAGAATTGGAGGAAGGCTTATTAATAAGCTGTGATATACTAAAGAAAGGAGAACTTGAAGCATCATTGATGCAAAAAATGTAAACTACCACCTTCAGTATTAATTACATCTCAATTTAAGGAAAACCCTAACATATGGGTCAGAAAACCACATCATGATAAATGGAGACCAGGTTGAAATTGTCAAATATATCATTTAACTTGGATCCACAGTCAACACCATGGAAGCAGCAGTCAAGAAATCAAACAAGACATTGCCTTGGGAAACTTGACTGCGAGAGACGTCTTTAAAGTGTTAAAGAACACAGATAAGACTGAGGACTGAGGTGCCTTAGTCAATGGCATGGAGACCACACTTGACCTCCTCAAGCTTGAGTCGTGAGAAGGAGAACCAGACTCCACACCAGTCCAAAGCCAACTGGCACATGGCAGAAATCAGACAGGTCTCAACCCTCCATCCCCCTTTATCCTACTCTTGAGACCAGCCCTCCTTCCTATGGGACTTTGCTTCTCTGACTGGGTTTAATAACACATTGCAATGGCCAAACATAGCTCATAGGCAGTGCTCACAATTATGGGGTTTATTAGCGAAGTTAATAAGTTAGGATCATAAACCTTTAAGGATACATTCTTTAGTCCACTGCAGCATCTCTCCTTAGCCAGCAGCTAAGTTTTCTCTGTCCCTCAACCTCTTAACCCCATTGCTCCTTGGCCTCTGCCTCTATGGAGCAGGAAGTCCTTCCGCGGCTCGACCTCACTGTCTCCTGGTCTCTCAGCCTCAGCCTCTGCTGTCTGTACCACTTCAGGCAGGTATCTTACAGATGCTAATTGGTGGCTGTCCTTAATTGACAGTGCTAGGATTCTTTCTTTATTCAATAGCTGCCACAATGGACTGGCCCCTAACAGTAATGGTGCAGGACCAGGCAGTGTTTGATTCTGTTGTAGCAATTCTGTTGGTTCTAAGTTAGGCCCAACTGGATGGCACCAAATAACAACAGCAATTTCATGGCAGCAAATAACTATGCATGCCCAATGCCTCAGTCTCCTATGGGCATCCAGAGAATTAATTTCTATCCCACTAATCCTCATCTGGCATTAGGCAAACAAATGAACTCCTTGAAATGTGACAGCTGCTGACCTTTAATCTTATTATTGATACAATTAATTGCAACTCTCCTTTTTATTTGCCTTCTATTTCCTGGGTCTTTTGATGTTACGCTCTTCCTATTTTATTGCCTTACATTGACTTAAGTTGGTATTTAGGCAAAACTATAATATTAAATTCATTGATTTACATTTTAATATATTTGAATTAAATATTGTATGTGAATTTAATTTAGATAATTAAATTAAAATTTAAAACAATCATATTTGATAAAAATTAGCTCCAACCATTTGCTATCTATATGAGACACTCTTTAGATTAAAAAATTAAAATGTATTGAAAGAAAGTTTGGAAAAGATTTACCACACAAACAACTCTAAAAGCAAGTGGTGATACTGACATCAGAGAGACTAGATTTTAAGACAAAACTTCTCACTAAATATCGAGAAACATTTTTAATAGAAGAAGAAATGCACCAAGAATATATACTAATTACAATCACATATTTACTTCACAACAGCACCCCGGAAAAAAATAAAACAAAAACAGAGTGAAAAGAGCGATGGACCAACAACTGTTTTTCAGCTCAAATAGAAATTAGATTTACAAGGAATATTAAATAATATCTTGAGAATGAAAATGGAGACAGCATACACATATAAAAATATTTATGATATATTACTAACAGTGACCAGGGTAATATTTATAATAATACATGCTTATGTGAAAGTAAGACAAAAGATCTGATCATTAAAATAACCTTATATATTAGGAAACTGGAAAAAGATGAGCCAAATATACCCAAAACCAGCTGAAGGGAGGGAATACTACAGATTAGAGCAGAAATAAATGAAATGAAACTAGAAATATGAGCGAGAACTTCAGTTAACTACAAGTTGCTTTTTCAAAATGATCAACCAAATGGGCAAATAATTAACTGGATTTATTTTAAAGAGAGTAGACTCAAATTACTAAATCAGAAATGATATGAAGGACATTACTAACAATTCTCCCCACCCATCCCATGCCTCACAAAACCCCAAATGCACTGCCATAAAGCCTATTCCAATTCATAGCAACCATATAAGACAGGGTTGTTGCTCTTGTGGATTTCTGAGACTGTAACTCTTTACGGGAATAGAAAGCCTCATCTTTCTCCTGAGGAGTGCCTGGTGGTTTTGAACTACCGACCTTGTCGTTAGCAACTCAACACGAAACCAATCTGCCACTAGGGCTCCACTAGCATGCCTACAGAAATAAAAATGATGATAAAAGAATACTATGAACAATTGCATGTTCATATTAAATATGCCATATGAAATGAATGAGTCCCTAGAAAATTACAAATTACCTAAACAGATTTAAAACAGAGTACAAGTAGGATGATAATGACTAAGATTACAAAATCAATATTAAATAATTGCCCCAAAAAGCTTAGGCTTTAGTGAATCACACACTCTTCCACAATCCTAAATAAATGAGTATAAGAAAACTTCCAAACTTTTAAAATGATATCAGTATTAGCTTCATGTGAAAACTAGACCAAGCAACCACAAGAAATGAATACTATAAAGAATAACCCTTATAAAGAAATATCTCTTATAAGAGTAAATGACAAAATCTTAAATGAATTACTAGAAAATGAATCCAAAACCTTTAAAAAATATAGATCATGATTTGGTGGAAACTATCTCAAGAATTCAAGATTACTTTTACATCTGAAAAGCCACTAATGTAAGACACAAGATTAATAGAATAAAATAAAATAACCCATAATGTCGTATACCAAACCAAACTCAGACATTGCTATAGTTTATTGTGCCAGCCTGGTCAATAAACACAAGTAGGATTAACTGAAGGGCAGAGGGATAAATGGCTCGGTGAGCCTCACCTTGGTTGTTCTGTGCCTCAGTTTAAAGGGGTACACTACCTGTGGGATGCCTAGCCTGTGGACTGTGTCGCTGTAAGTTGAGGTCCCTTTAAGCCCACATGATTGGAATGTTCATCTCTGGAGCTGGGGACCGACAGTTGATGACAGTTGGGGACCTGCCTTGCTGTTTGCTGCCTGGATATATATAGCCCAGCTCTCTCTACAGAAGGGGACTGGCAACTGGCAGCTCTGAAGCCTTGAAGGACTGCTAGTGTCTCACTGCTTTATAATTTAACTGTTAATTTCTTGTATCATCTATCTGTATATAATTTAAAGGTTCATTTTTTGAATTATATATCTATCTTTATAAATATATTTATATATAATTACTAGCAATCTGGTTTGTCTCTCTAGAGAAGCCTGTCCAACACAGACATTGAGTTGGTGCCAACTTATATTGGCTCTATAGCACAGGGTCCCTATGGGTTCCTAAGACTCTAACTCTTTATGGGAGTAGAATTGATTAATTTTAATTATGGTGCCTGTGGAGAATATTGAAAATACCACGGACTGCCAGAAAAACAATCATGTCTTGGACGAAGCGTAGTCCGAATATTGCTTTATTTCCAGTACTTTGGACACGTTCTCAGAGGGCAGCAGCCTCTACAAGAGAGGTCAACGGTAAAGTCGGGTCAAGAAAAACGGAAGACGGACAGATGGACTCACACTGTGACTACAACAAGCTCAAACATGACAGCAATTGTGAGCGTGGCACGGGATCACAACAATGTTTTGTTTTGTTGTCCATGGGACTGCTATCAGTGAGAGCCAACTCAACGGCATCTGACAACAACAGCAATCTAGAAACTCCACAACCAACCTCCCCTTTCATGAGGAAACGCTGAAAGAGTAGACTTTTCAGTCATACCCACGCTCCTGTTCCCCTAAGAGCAGGAACAAGATAGGAATGTTTGCTTTTGATCCTTCTATTCAACATTGAAGAGAATTTGAAATCCACTGAATTTCCACAGGAAAAAAAATACAAAAACCATCCATGTTGAAAATGAAGTTAAATTATCTCTATTCATAGATGACATGTTCTTGCAGATAGAAACTCCAGAGAAATCCATTAAAACTAATAAATGATTTCAATAAAGTTCCATAGTTAAAGAAAAATAATCAATGATCAATTTTATTTGCATATACCATCAATTAACTCTCCAAAAATAAAATTAAAAATCAATTTTACTTAAAATAACAACACAAATTTGAAAATCCTTACATATAAATTTCACAAAAGAAATGCAAGAATATGTAAATAAATGGAAAGACACTCGTAATCATGAATGAGAAAGTGTAATCAGTCTAATTGGCAATACTCATCAAATTGATCTATGAGCTCTGTACAATCTCCATTAAAATACCAACTAGAGTTTTTTTAATTGATAAGTTAATCTTAATATGAAAATGCAAATGAAGCAAAATTATTAAAGCAATCCTTTTAAGCAAGAAAATAGAAAACCTCATAATGTCACACTTTTCTATTTTAAATCTTACTATAAAGCAACAATAATTAATTCAAAATATCACTAGCATAATAAAACAATGGAATAGAATTGAGAATCTAGAAATCATCCTTTGTACTTCAAAAATATTTTATGGTGAATTAGGTGAAAGAAAATGTTTTGAAAATGATGATGGCAACATATGTACAAATGTGCTTGACACAATGGATGGATGGATGGATGGATGGATGGATGGATGGATGGATGGATTATGGTAAGAGCTGTTTGAGCCCCCAATAAATGATTTATTAAAAAACTCAGTTTTATATTCAACAATCATGCATATTTTGTTTCAACTCAGTCACTGCAATCCCCTCAGTGAATAATTCCTATCCCACTTCCTCTTTGTGTTTCTATTTCCATTCTTACTCATTTCCTAGCTCTGAACTTCATCTTTGGGTAAACACTGCCTTTATGATCTTAAATGCTTGATTATTTGAACATAGCAGTGAGTTCAGTTCTGGATCAGAAGGGTGACCAAGCACCGTATTCTTGGGACCCACCAGCCTCTACCTAATCATTAATCCTGTCTATTTTGTGATTTTATGTTCTAGGCCACAATTTTTCTTCGATTATATCCAGAATCTTCTGATAATATCTGTGGTAGATATATAATCTGTAGTCAATTTGAGAGGATTACAAATGAATGGGTGGAGTCTAGCGTGGCCCTATGCTGTCAATCAGATCACAGCCAATGAGGCCTTTCTGGGAATTTCTGTATTCCTCCTTGGAGGCAAGAGTCAGTCTCTCTGTCTCTCTCTGTCTCTCTCTGTCTCTCTCTGTCTCTCTCTCTCTCTCTCTCTCTCTCTCCTTCCCTCCCTGAGATGCTTACAACACCATTGGATCCACAAAATTTCCCACCTACTAGCATGTGTTTCATGAGTCTGAAGAGAACTTTACAGACTGGTATCGGATATATGGACTGATGTCAGACTTATGGACTTGATCTGGACTGGGCTGGGATGTTTTCTAAATATTCAAATACTCTTATATATAAACCTCTTTCCTTTTTAAAAATCATTTTATTAAGGGTTCATATACAACTTTTATCACAATCCATACATACATCAATTGTGTAAAGCACATCTGTACATTCATTGCCCTCATCATTCTCAAAACATTTGCTCTCCACTTAAGGCCCTGGCATCAGCTCCTCATTTTCCCCCTCCCTCCCCATTACCCCCTCCCTCATGAGCCCTTGATAATTTATAAATTATTATTTTGTCATATCTTGCCATGCCCGACGTCTCCCTTCACCCACTTTTCTGTTGTCCATTTCCCAGGGAGGAGGTTACATGTAGATCCTTGTAATAGGTTCCCTCTTTCCGATCCACACTACCTCTACCCTCCCAGGATCACCACTTACACCACTGGTCCTGAAGGGATCATCCACCCTGGATTCCCTGTGATTCCAGTTCCTATCTGTACCAGTGTACATCCTCTGGTCTAGCCAGACTTGCTAGGTAGAATTGGGATCATGATAGTGTGGGGGGAGGAAGCATTTAGGAACTAGAGGAAAGTTGTATTTCTCATTGTAGCTACATCGCACCCTGTCTGGCTCATCTCCTCCTGGAGACTGCTCTGCAAGAGGATCTCCAGTGGCCTACAAATGGGCTTTGGGTCTCTCTCCACTCCCGCACTCCCCCCTCATTCACTATGGCAAGATTTTTTGTTCTGATGATGTCTGATACCTGATCCCTTCCACACCTCGTGATCGCACAGGCTGGTGTGCTTCTTCCATGTGGGCTTTGTTGCTTCTGGGCTAGATGGCCGCTTGTTTACCTTCAAGCCTTTAAAACCCCCAACGCTATATCTTTTGATAGCCGGACACCATCAGCTTTCTTCACCACATTTGCTTATTCACCCGCTTTGTCTTCAGCAGTTGTGTCGGGAAGGTGAGCATCATAGAATGCCAATTTAATAGAAGGAAGTATTCTTGCATTGAGGGAGTACTTGAGTGGAGGCCCAATGTCCTTCTGCTACCTTAATACTAAACCTATAAATATATGTACATAGATCTATTTCCCCATCCATCCATATATATATATATTTGAATATACACATGTCTTTATCTAGGCCTCTATAAATGCCCTTTGCCTCCCAGCTCTTTCCTCTATTTCTCTTGACTTTCCTCCTGTCCCACTATCATGCTCAGTCCCCACCAGGGTTTCAGCAATTCCTCTTGGTTACATTACCCTTCATCATGCCCTACCAAGGCATAAACTTCTTTCACATACACATATGAGTGTCTATGAACACGCTACTCTACCCAGACTAACACAATATACTTTTAGAATAATTGGTAATGGTAGCTGGGCACCATCTAATTTTTCTTGATCAGTGTCTGCCTCCCGGGACGGCCAGTGTGGTCTGCCATATCTGGGAGATCTTGGCACTCTGCCATATTCCTATGGACTTTATATCCACTCGACTGTGCATATGCCAGCCTATGAGTTCCCAGCTTCCTGGTTTCCCTTCTTGCTTCATTGGCTGGCAACTCTCTGAGTCTGAAGGAGACTCCAGCCAGCTTTGGACCTATGCACTTGAGTTGGACTGGGCTAGGCTCCTTTCTTGATATAATATTCTTTCTTGATATGAAGTCCTTTCTTATACATATATGAGTGTCCTGGTTCTGTTCATGTAGGAAATCAGTCTGACACAAACCACACGCAGAAAAATGAAGTTGAGCACCACATGAGAAAATTAACTTGGGGATACAAAAATTAACTAAAGAGTACACAAAATATGTCACATATCTAAATGTTGAGCCAAAACTATACAACTCAAAAAAACCATGAGCATAAATTTTCATTATCAATGATTATACAGTCTCCTCAGACTGTATACCTTTCTATGGTATACAGGTACCTTAGAAAAAGTACCAAAATCCAAGCAACACTGTACTGAGATAGGGTATTCCTATTGTTGGCTGATGTCCAGTGGATTCCACCTCATAGTAACCCTGTAGGACAGAGAACTGTCCCACTAAGTTATAGTCTTCATGGGATCAGATCACCCTGTCTTTTCTCAGCGATCCAATGGTGGCTTCAAACTGTCAATAGTTTGGTTAACAGCTGTTATCGATCAAGTTTGTCCCCCATAATAAGTATTTGGAAATCTTAAATTCTGTGTTTGTACTTATCATCTCATTTGAGAACGGGTTGTGTTTGTTGTATTAATGACCCAGGATTAGTGTAGCGTCAAGGAGCTTTTGTAAGGTCAGCAGTTCAAAACTACCAGCTGTTTAGTGGGAGAAAGATTAGATTTTCTACTTCTGTAAGGATTTACAGTCTAGGAAACCCACAGAGACAGTTCTACTCTGTCCTATAGGGTCACTGTGGGTTGAAACTGACTTGATGGCTGTGAACTTTTTTCTCTCCTCTTTGGTGTTTTGTCAACTTCTTAAACTCACTGCCAGAGTAGATTCCAACTCATCTAGAAAAGATCAATCAAATGAGCAAAGAAGAGACGAGGGAAAAATTATATCAATCCTGCTCCCAAAGTGGACCCAGAGAGAGAAATCTTGCCACTAGAGCGAGAATCCCGAATTCCTATTTCTACCCTCCCAAATGGCAAGAAAATAATTTTCTGTTTTCTCAATCCATAAGCATGTAATGTTTCTGTCATAGCAGCACTAGGTAACTAAGATAGCCACTAAACCCAGCATTCCTTAAGCTAGGGTACAAAACCAAATCCACTGCCATTTGGGATGCATAGCTACTCTACATACAGTTTCAAAGATTCTAAAGATTTATGGGAGAACACAGCCTTATCTTCTGAGATAGAAAAGATAGCCCGACATGGACTCTACAGTGCTACCAGGGTATAGAACCCCCAAAAAAGACTGTTGATCATAGAAAAGAGGCATTTGCAGAGAATATTATAGGTGTCCACGCTTATTTGACCTACCATTCTGTTTTCAGGGGAAAAAAATGTTACTCAGCATTCCCTTGTCAGTTTTGTTTTCACTTTAGCCCATAATCCAGGATAAAGCAGAGGCATCTGATTTTACAGCCCCTGTCCCCCCCACGACTGTTCCAGCACCTCCAGTGGTGGTACCATCCACGTTGGGAAACATTGAAATAGATAAATAAAAATATTGAAAAAAGGATGACCAGATCATTGGACCTCCAATTAAAATTAATTTTCAGATAAATGTTGAACAATATTTTAGTGTTTTTACACCCCAAATATTGAATGGGGAATATTAATATTTGCTAAATATCGCAAAAGCAATCTTAATTAATGAAAAATATTAACATTCAGTTGGCAACAAAAAAGGGCTGAACAAAAAGAAACTCTCTAAAAGATGAAGACTGAAATAACACTTCAGAAAAGCGTAAGGTTCAATATTTACCCCTAGTAATTCTTTGGAAATTATAACTTCAAAGTCAACTGCCTATGGCATCTTCACATAGAGATAGAAGAGAAATGGTACTTAAATTGAAATCTGAAATAAGCTCAACAAAACCAAACTCACTACCATCAAGTTCAAGGTGACTCATAGCGACCTGATACAACAGTGTACGGTCTGTGCTCCTCTGAGTGTCCAAGACTGTAACTCTTAATAGAAGAAGGCTCCATCTTTCTCCCATAGAGTAGTTAGTGGTTTCCAACGGTTAACATTGCAGTCAGCAGTGTGACACAGAACCATTACACCACATCTAAGACTTTCTAGAATTATAAACAAATGATGGAGAAGGGGTATTCCCTAGGAACTCAGGAAAAAGGGTATGTACGCTCAAAGTCAAAATAGCTTAAGTGTAATTTCTTAAGTAGGGTAGCTAACCAAGAGATGTATCACTAAAATAACCAAAAATACAGTCAAAGTGATATGGATGTTATCTCAAGATGGTAGGCATGGAATATGAGTGTAATGGGGCAATGCAAATATAATGTAATTCATCACACATGGAAGTCTCATTAAATAAATTCTCAAGGAAAAACTGGCTATGTTCATCAAAATGTATATACTTAAGTATACATCTAGGTTAAGCAGACAGAGCATCATATTCAACCTTAGTAATAGTAGGTAGAGTGGTGAGATGTGGTGGTCACTATAACCTGAGCATTCGGGTCTCTATAAAGTAGTAGAGTACACAGGGACCTGTGTTCTCTGAGAATTTGGTTAAATGGGAATTCATTCTAAATAACAAACCCATTTTTTCCATGTTTTTCACATGTTTGAGTGCCACTTTAAAATAAATACCACTAGTCATTGTATTTAAAGGGAAGAAAATATGATTTCATAAATCTAGATGTGAAAAATTCAAAAGTGAGTCCTAGCTGGGTCAATTCCATCCTTGTCTTCATCCCTAGGTATTCATTGTTTCCTTGGCATTCATTGGCTAATAAATGGTCCTCCCAGGTGTCTGTCTTTCCACTCCCCTGCGTCTGTCTGTCTGTCTGCCTGTCTCTGTATTCCGTTCTGTTTATAATGCAGAAGCAATCACTTGTAGGATCCAATCTAAGCTAGCATGACTCATTAACACAACAAAAGAAAATCCTACTTCAAATGCAATCATATTCTTTAAAGGCATAACTCAAAACTCACTGCTATTGAGTTGATTCTGACTCATCATAGCCTCTGGGGTGGAGTAGATCTGACAATGTGGCCTTCCAAGGCTAGAAGTATTTATAGGAGCAGAAAGTTTCATCTTTTTCCTGTAAAGTGGCTGGTAGTTTCGAACTCTTGATTTTGTGATTAGCAGCCCAACTCATAATCCACTATGCCACTAGGGGAGACCAGGAATTCAGCACACAATCTTGAAGATACGCTTCAGCCCATTATTGTTGTTTTTGGTTTTCATCAAGGTGATTCCAACTCATAATGACCCCATGTACAACAGAAAGAAACAGTGTTTCAAGTCTTGCATCATGCTCAAAGCTATCTCCATGGTTCGGCCCATTATTATTACAGCTACTGTGGTCAGTCCCTCTCCTCCAGAGATGCACTACACTGCATTTTCCAGAGAAACAAAACCAGTGACACACACACACACACACACACACACACACACACAAAAGAGCCTTATATCAAGAAATATATTTTTAAAAATAAAAAGAACGAAATTTATATTAAGAAAATGTCCAGCCGAGTCCAACTCAAGTCCAACTCAGGATGCTAGCTGGAGGCCCCTCCAGAGTCACTCAGCTACTCATTGATGAAGCAAGAACGTGAAGTGGGAACCTAGCAAACAATAGGTCAGTGGGTTCAGAGTTGCGTGGATTCAAGTTCAGCAGGAACATGCCAAGGCACTGACAGCTGCCAGGATCAGCAGGAGCAACTGGGCCGGGAACCCAGACACAGGATCCAAATAAGCAGACAGAGAAGGGCAAGAGAGCGTGCCATGCTATACGGTGCAGGCCACACCCCCAAGGACACACCATCAGGCTGGGTCCTAAATGAGAGAGTGTGCCGTGCTATACGGTGCAGGCCACACCCCCAAGGACACACCATCAGGCTGGGTCCTAAATGAGAGGTCGAACTCCATCCATTTCTTCCATTAGGTGTATCAATCTGGCACAAAGCCTAATATTCACAAGTGACTTTCCCTTTTTACTGACAGTGGCAATTAGACTTTATGTTAACTTGAACTTGTGTGAAAGTGTAGGGGTGGAATCGAACCTATAAATCAGGTCACAGCCTGATGAAGCCTCTTAGGGAGTGTGACATTTTTATAAGAGAGACACTGGGAACTTCTCTATGGTGGTTAGGATTGTGTCGGCAGACACTCCTGGCTGGGGGTGAAGTCAAACCTGTCAATGAAGTAGGAGCTAGATGATACCTCCCTGATGTTATAAGCCTCTTACCTAAGTGTGAGGGATTGGAGGAACTGCTCTCTCTCTCTCTCTCTCTCTCTCTCTCTCTCTCTCTCTCTCTCTCTCTCTCTCTCTCTCTCTCTGTCTCTCTGCCCCTCCACCTTCCTCCCTGCTAGAACTCTGCCTACCTCTACCCAACCCTGAGTGCTGCTGGTGCTCAGCCACATTTCCATCCACTTTGGATCCATGTAGCTCTGCACTGGATTTGTTTCTCTAGACAATCTGACCTAACACACTCTCCCTCAGACCTGTTTGTGTTTGCTGGGATTCTTTGTCTGCCTCCAGCAGCAGCCCCGTGTGGGTCACTGACCCTGAGAGCTAACCTGGGAGCTGTTGGCGCCATGCCAGGTGACCATCCACCTCGGATCCTCCAGATTCTGCCCCCACCAGTCTTTGATCTCCTTGCTTTCACTTTACCTCTCTGCCTCATGGGAAGGAGTTGGACTGGAATGGGATGCCTTCCTGACATAAAGTCCTTTCTTGTCATATATGAGTCTCACTGGTTTTGTTTCTCTAGGCAACCCAGCCTAAAACACTGACCTTTGACTTTACCAAGCATGGTGCCCTTCTCCAAGGACTTGTCCCCGCTAATAACATGTTCAGAGTATGCGTATATGCGACAAAACCTCACATCCTAGTTTACAAGAAGCGCTTCAGTATTCTAAGACGAATTTGTTTTTTTTCTGGTAGTTGATGATACTGTCAATAGTTTTCATTACCACTATGATTCAAATGTATCAATTCCCCCCAGTCTTCATTATTCAGCTTTCACATCAATCTGAGGTGAATATAGTCAGATGTACCTTAGTCTTCAAAATAACACTTTTGCTTGTATCTTTTTTTAAAAGTCTTGTGCTGCAGGTTTGCCTGATACTTTGTGTGTTATCCTGACTGATGCTTCCATGAATCTTGATAATGGAGCCAACTAAAATGAAATTCTTGACAACTGTAATCTCTATCATAAAGTTGCTTATTGACCCAGTTGTGAAGATTTTGTTTCCTTCACACTGAAATTTAATCAATATTGAAGACTGCCGTCTTTGCTACTTGTCAGTAATGCTCCAGCTCTCTGTGCTTGCAGCAAGTAGGGGTGTGTCCTCCGCATATCGCAGGTAATAAATGAGTCTTCCTCCTGCCCTTTGCCCATGTAATCTCCTCTTCTCAGACTATTTGCTCAGCACAGAGACTGAAGAAGTATTGTGAAAAGATACCTGTTTGGATTTTAAACCGTGCAGCATGAACTTGTTCTGTTTGAATGACTGCTTGTTGTTTTGTGTAATCATAATTACAAGGAAGTAAACTGAAATTCCCATTCTTCATAGTGTTACCCATATTTGTGATGAGGCTCCTGCCTGTAGTGGAATGGCCTACTCTTTGGACATTTATAGTTCAAGCAGGGCAGAGGTGCTGAGTGATGTGGGGACCATAGGCCAAATATGTCTGGGACTCCATGGCATAGTCAATAAAACACAGGCATTTTTCTGGTATTCCCATCTTTCAGCCAAGATCCATCAGACATCAGCAATGGTATTCCCAATTCCACATCCTGAATTTCTGGCTATAAAATTTTACTTTCACCTTTTATTTATGATATTGTTTACTAATTTCTATATTCTTTTATATATTTTGTATATTTTTCTATGTAATAAGTATGAATCTCCAATCTATAGCAACCTATTAACAAAAAAATCAGATTACTTCATCAGGAATTCTTCAAGCAAGCTTCTAGGCTGTGGCAAATGAATCAGGTAAGCCTCTGCTGACTTATTCAGACAGCCAAGTAGCTTTCTTAGGACATCACCTCTATGTTCATTCTTCAAGCTGAAATACACAGAATTCCTAAACAAGCTAACAAAAAGTAACCACTGCCCTTAAATAGATTGGTAGTCATGGAGACCCTTTGGGTATCTGCAATACAGTGACTTGTGTCTCTTCTACCCATAGCCTTTGTTGCGCCCACAAAACAGCCTTGGTTTTCCTGATGGGTCTGAGTAAGACGGTGGGAGAAGAGGTTAATTGGAATACATGATTCAGCTATGAGTAACTGCTACCAGAGTGCACGGTGATTGCCACCCAGCTTGGTATAAACGGAGCCATTTCGTAAGCAGGAAGAGGGGGTCTTACTACCAGCAAGAGAGAAGAGCTTGGTTCCCAAGATCCCTGTGCATAGATCTCCTTGCTCCAGGAGACAGCTTTGACCCCAGAGAAGGGGCAGAGCAGCAGTAGCAGTGGAACCGGGAACCAGGACATGAGACAGAGCAAAGGGATTTCCAGCCCACTGAGAAAGTACACCGGGTATCTTTGGAGAAAAGGTTGTTTTTTGGAGCTGGGTATCTAAGCACTGAATTGAGGGAGCTTGCTTTGTTGACCCACAGATCTGAAGCTGGGTGTCTTTACATTGAGATCTATAGGAGAGTAGTATGCCATTTGTGCATTTATCGGCAGCCCTAAAAGAGCTTTGTAACATTTTGCAAGCAGGGCAGAGGCCAGGCCAAAAGGCGAAGGGCCAAACAGAGGCCTACCAATGGGAATGACAGAGAAAAAAAAGAGTGAAAAACTGTCTCCTGAGCATTTCTCACATGAATATCCCTGTTAACTTCCCTAATAAGTCCGTAAACATGAGTTTTCTGTGGCCATCACAATGAGTTATGAACCCAGTCACTGAAATAGTGTTGTGGGAACAAAGGTTGGTTTCAGAACATGATAAAAAAGGGATGGAAAGGGTACAGGTATGTCTGACTTCTTCCTTATGTCAATCAGACTCTGGAGCCAAAGGAGGTTAGACGTAGCCCCTTAAGATTTGTACTAGCTGGATTCTTAGAAGTCGATTGTCAGGTTTTTTTCTTAGGGCGCTTGGTGAACTCCAACCTCCAACTTTTTGAACAGCAGCAGAGCATGTTAACTGTTTGAACCACCTTTCACAGATTTGTTCCCTTAATTCTGGTAATAATGCCTTTTTATTACATTGCAGAAATCTCATCCATTCCTGCTCTCAGTAGGGATTTCCTTCTAACCCTGGATCTCGAATTAATACTCCCGTGTTCTGACTGCTGTTCTGGCCCAGCACTGAACACAGATTTCCCACAGTCTCATCTCTGTTTCCTATGTAAATGCTTATGACCTAAAATGTAAACTTTTAATTAATTAACCTGAACCACTTCTCCCTACACATCTTATGCTACAAGCGATCATCCATCTGTTTTTAGGCAGACTTCATACTTGTGAGTGCCTCTTGTCACAAACTAAAATTGCAGGGGAGGAGCAACAGGGGAGAGTTTAGACATATCTTTGATTGTCGAAGCTTTAGCTCTCCAGTTATCAAAGGAAGATATTCTGAGTCATAATCAGGCAAGAGAATTAATTTAACAATCATAGGCAGGGATAGTAAAAATATAATGTCTACAAATATTTAAAATGTTGATGAAATAAAATGATCAATCTTTTCATTTTTGTACCTTGTCTTAGAGAATTTCTTTGTACTGTTGCTTGACATCTCTAGCAGTAGGACACTTCACAAAGAGAGATCTACAAGCCAATAAACATATGAAAACATGACTTAGTATAGTTATTCACTAAGGAAATGCACTAAGCACACACTAGAATGGGTAAAATGAAAAGACCCACGCTACTAAATATTGAGAAAGATGTTGATGACTTGGAATTCTCACAAGGTGGTAGGGGGAGTGAAAAGGGTATAATCACTTGAGAGAAAAGTTTGTTTCTTTAAACTAAATATATATATTTACTTCATGACTTATTAATTTTAGTACTCATTATTAACCCAAAAGAAAGCATATGTCCGTAAATTTTTTTCATGAAAGAACTCATAGCTTGGTTCACAATAAAAATAGAAAACAGACAAGGTATCCATCAATATGTGGATGAATAAAAAGACTCATGTTGGCATATTTGATAATATGACTCAGATTCTGTAACTTTGTGGCACTGTGGTGGCTTGCATGTTGCTCTGGTACTGACTGGAAGCTATGCCACTGATACTCTAAATATGAACTGGGTCACCCACAGTGACTTGCTCCAGCAGAGCTTACAGACAGAACAGACTAGGAAGAGGAAATACATGGTCCCTTTCTGAGGCATTAGCACCTAAACACCCAATGAACAGGACTAAAGCATTGTCGAATATAGTGCCAGAAGATGAGGCCCTTAGGTTGGAAAGCAAGCCCTCAGAATACAATGAACTCCTCAAAGTACAGTTGACTTAATGATATGGATGGAGCAAAGTTTAAGGCACAGTCATTTGCTGATGAGGCTTGACTCAAAATGAGAGGGAAAAGCTGTAAACATCCATTAGTAATAACAACATGAAATGTACAAAATATGAATCTCAGAAAATTGGGAGATGTCAAAAATGAAATGGAATGGAAATGGGTTGGAAGATCTTATACTATATATTAGTCACCAGAAATAGACTGATATTTTCCATTTGGAACAAGAGAATCATATGATTTACTATGCCAGGAATGATAAATTCAAAAGGAATAGCATCACATTCATAATCAAAAACATTTCAAGGTCTATCTTACAGTACAATGCTGTCCATAATAGTATAATATTTAAGATCCCACAAGGAACACCAGGTAATACAACTGTTATTCCAATTTATGTATCAATCACTAAAGCCAATGATGGGGAAAGTGAAGAATTTTACCAACTTCTGGAGCCTGAAACTGATCAAACATACAGTTAAGATTTCTTGTTATTTACTGGCGTCTGTAACGCAAAAGTTAAAGTCAAAAAGAAAGGGTCAGTAGTTGTAAAATATGGCACTGGTGCAAAAAGGTCAAGCTGGAGATTGCATCATGCGACCTTGTAAGACCAACGGCATCTTTATCGCAAATACCTTTTTTCAAGAACATAAACAGTGACTATACTCATGAACCTCACCACATGGAAAACACAGGACTCAAACCTCTGTGGAAGTGATGATGGAGAAACACAATGTCATCAGACAACACACGAGCTGAGCCTGACATTGTAACAGATCATTCATTTCTCATATTCAAGTTCAGGTTGAAGCTGAAAGAATCTTAAAAGCCCATGAAATCCAACATATAACCTTAAGTATATCCCACCTGAATTTATAAATAAATCTCAAGAACATCTGGACATATTGAACGCTAATGACCAAAGATCTGACAAATTACAAACTACATTAAGAATATATACAGTGAGGAAACAAAAGGTTATTTAAAAGACAGGAAAGAAAGAAAATAACAAAGTAGATGTCAGAAGAAATCCAGAAGCTTCCTCTCCAAGGCAGTGAAGCTAATGGAAAGACAAGAAATGATGAAATGAAAGCTGAACAGAAAATTCCCCCAGAAGAGCAGCTCGTGACGACAAAGTAAAGTATTATAATGAAGATTACAAAAAGCTGATGTTAGAAAGCCAAATGGGAAGCATAGCTCCAGCTGAAAAACCAGAAGAAAAAAAATCTAAGCCTCAAGTTTTAGTATTGAAGATTCTCTGGGTAAAACATTAAATGATGCAGGAAGGATGGAAAGAAGATGGAGGGCATACAAAATCACTGTACCAAAAAGAACTGGTTGACATGCAACCATCTCGAGAGGTAGCATATGATCAAGAGCTCATGGGTTGGAAGGAAAACGTCCGAGCTGTGCTGAAGGCATTATTGGAAAACAAGGCTCCGGGAATTGACAGAATGCCAATGGAAGACTTCAGAAATGGGATGCAGCATTGGAAGCATTCCCTGGACTATGTAAAAAATTTTGGAAGTCCTGGCCAACTAACACAAAGAGATCTATATTTGTGCTCTTTCATAAGAATGCAGAAAGTATTAAATAATATCACATCAAAAGAAAGCATTGCTGAGAATATGTCCAAAGCGTACAGTGGCAGTGTGCTGCCAGGATTTCAAGCTGGATTCAGAAGGGAACGTGACAGGAGGGATATCACCGCTGATGCCAGATGGAGCTCAGGGGAAGACAGCGAATATGAGGAAGACATTTACTTGGATTTTGTTGACTATGCAAAGCATTCGATCATGGGGCATAACAAACTCTGGATAACACTGCTAAGAATGGGAATTCCAGAACACTTCACTGTGTTCCTGAAGAAGACACTAAGAGTCTTTCCAAACAAACTCGCTTACCCCCACCACGTCAACAGAGGCAATGCTGACTCATAGTGACACTTATAGGACAGGGTAGAACAGCCCTTGTGAGTTTCCGAGACGGCAGCTGTTTGCAGAGTACATGCCCCTTCTTTCTTCTGCAGAGAGAGGCTGGTAGTTTTGAACTGCTGACTTTTCAGATCACAGCTAAAATCAACCACTATACTACTTAGGTTCCTAATTTAAAAAATCAATGCTTCCAATCTGCAAAAGGGTTATATCCTTTCATCAAACGTATTCAATTTGTATGCTGAACCAATACGCTAAGAAGCTGGACTATATAAAGGGTAAGTGATACCACGCTTGGAGGAAGGTTTATTAACAACCTCTGATATGCAGATGATACAATCTGATGGCTGAAAGCAAAGAGCTCTTGAAGCACTTTTATGGAAATCAAAGACTATCGCCTTCAATATTACAACTCAATGAAAAGAAACCAAAAACTCTCACACCCAGAGCTCACGACAACACCATGATTGACAAGGTCAATTTTGTCAAGGATTTAATTTTGCTTGGATCCAGAAACAAGGCTCATGGTAGCAGCAGTCAGGAAACCAAATGGCATATTTCACTGAGCAAATATGCTACCAAAGACCATTTTGAAGTGTTAAGGAGCAAAAATGTCATTTTGAGAACTAAAGTGTGCCTTCTATAAGATATGGTATTATCAATATGCACAACAAACCTAGACACAAAATAAGGAAGACCAGAGAAGAGTTGCTATATTAAAATTATTATGTTTGGTGTAACATAAAAGTACCTTTAAAACCAACACACAAAAACCTGCTTTGGATGAAGTACAGTTAGAATGCTCCTTAGGAGCCCTGATGGCAAGACTTGGTCTCACGTACTCAGGAGAGGTTTACAGGAGGCATCAGCCCCAGGAGAGGGACTTCATGCTTGATTAAATGGAGCGTTAACTCAGAGACCGACTGACCCAGTGGCTGCTACAGTGGGTTCAAACATAACAAGTGTGAGGATGACACAGGGCCAGTCAGTGTTTTGTTCTGTTGGGCATAGAGTCACTATGAGCTGGAATTAAGTCACAGCACCTAACTGCAACTGCAACTCAGCAATAAAAAGGAAACGCTATGGAGACAGGTAACAACAGGAATGCTTTTAAAAAACGTGAGGCTTGATCATAAAAGTCTTACAGAGAAGAATTTATATCATATCTCATTTATTAAGTTCTAAAACAGCTAAAACTAGGACTCTATCAAATAAGCAGTTATTTCTGACAATTTGTGGAATAAATGAGTTGCAAGCAGCCTGGGAGAACATTCTTGAGTCATGGTCATATGCTATAGCATCTCAGGAGTTTGCGTGGCAGACGTACATGTATTGTTGGAACTCATAGAGCATTTGAATGATGTACACATAAGTTATGTGGAATCAATTGCACATTAATTTAACCTTAAGAAAAGGAGAAAAATCTAAAGAGATGTGGATGTCCATGCTGAAGTATTAGAAGGGATGATACTATAATTTATGATGCACCAAGAATGCAATAAATTGTTACATATCCCGATGAGATCACAGAAGAGGAGCTCACAAAGGTGGTACCCATTACAATAGCAAAACACAAATTGAGGTATCTAGGGATATACCTAAACAAAAACCCCAAAAGATTTGTATGAGGAAAAAAATCTGTCTTCTCAAACAAGTACTGCATTGTGAAAAATTGAATGGAGAATCAGTAGGTATAAACTTTATAGTCCCAATTTAGCTCCTTCTGATGAGAAGAAACTGAATGGAAATAGCAAATAACTTGGCATAGTACGGTCATTTTGAATTACTGTGAGCAAAGAAATAAGATATAAGAAATAAGAACTTATATCAAAGCGGGTAACCAGCTCTGCTTTCCCAGGGCTGCACCAGCACCCACATCGGTGATTGGAAACCAGAGTGTAGAGACTCAGACCCTATGCAGCCATATTCACCACACAGGCCACCACGTCTACTGCGTTATATTATGTCAAGGTGTACAGAGCAGATATTCAGATTTACATTCAACAATTCACACATTTTATTTCATCTCATTCATTGTAATCCCTTCAATGTACCATCACGTCGTTCATTTGCTCCTTGTGTTTCTGTTTATTTTCCTTCTTTTTCCTAAATCTCAGAACTTTGTTCTTAGTTAATGGCTGCCCCTTTTATATTAAATGATCGATTATTCTAACACAGTGGTGAGTTCAATTCCAGACCTGCTGATTAAGTGCCTTTGTCTTGGGGCTTTCACTGATCAGCTTCTAGCTGACCATTTAGCCTGCTCTCTTCAGAATTCGGTCCACATTGTTCTCGCACTCTATGCAGGCCTTTCTGTGATCCTTTTCAGAGCCTTTGGTAGTACTAGAGAGCAGCACATAGTTCCTGTCTTCTCAGGATTATGGAGACTGTGGCTTTTGTAATCCGTTACTCCATTATACTAATTGTTTCCACATATATTTTTGATTTCCATCACTTTTCTGTCCTCTGGACAGGGAGAGACCATAAGCATACCTTAGCTGGCTGCTAGCAAGCTTGTAAGACCCCAGTTGCTATTACCCAAAGTAAGAGGCAGAACTTTGTCTTTATGAACTATGTAATACCTCTTAACCTTACTGTCATTCATTTTCAACACCACTGGATAAACAAGAGATAATGATCCAAACTGACCCAGTCTGCCCGCACGGTTCTACATGACCAGTCATGAGAGCCTTATGGACACCCCCCCGCCCCCACACTCCGCCCCCCGCCCCCCGCCCCCTACCCCCTTAACAAATCCACCCAGAGACAAGTGGTGAGTGTCCAGTGCAAACAAAACAGTGACCAGAACAGCATGTCTCTCTTATTGCTTATATTTAGTAAAACTAAATAAAACTAAATTTAGGGTGAAATAACGCAATATAAAATCAACAATTCAAAACACTACCACCATTATGTCTTAGAGATAGCAGACAACTTCAAATCACATGCCAAAAGACAAAACCATGACAAGTTGGCTCAAGTAAGTGATCAAAATACAGACCAGTAAATATTAGAGAGATAAAACGGTATTAAAATAAGTTGACAACAAAATTTTAAAATTATATTTATGACCCTGTTTAGAAATCCTAAGAGACAGGCAGACAATAATCAAAATAGCCAAATGTCAAAAACAACCCACACAGTCAAAATAGTACAATGACAACCTCTTAGACCAGTGGAACAGAACTGATAACTCAGAAGTAAGTCCTTCCACGTTGCGACAATTGAGTTTTAGCACAGATTTGAGACCTACTAAATGGGGAAGAGATCGTTTCTTCAACAAATGATTCTGGCAAAATTAGATATAGATTAGCAAAAAAGAACGTAATCCATGTTTTTCACCACATATAAAACTAATTGAAGATGGATCAAAGACCTCGATGTAAAATTTTAAAGATCATTAAAAAGTTTTTTTAAACAGGGACAAAATGAGGAACTCGTAAGACTAGGACCTTTAATCACTCTTCATGCTTGGAACTTAACTGACACTTTAGCTCAACTTGTAGCTCAGCAGCACAATATCAAATGGGTAGCATTTGACCCGAGTAAAGCTCAGAAGGCAGGAGAGCTGAGGAAAGGGGGCTGACTAGGCAAGAGTAGAGACAGGATGGAAGCAAGAAGAATGCTGTTGTATTGTGGATGTGGTTGTGGTACCTCTGCTTCAATCCTTCATCCAGACGCTTCACCCTCCCCTGTATCCCAAAATAAGAACGTCGGACAGAGGATGGAAGAGAGTCTTAGAGTGGCTGACAGAAAGGAGCCTCAGTGGTGCAGTGCTCTCGTCTTGCGCTGCTAACCGTAAGGTCGGCAGTTTGAAACCACCTGTTGCCCTGCCAGGGAAAGACTGGACTTGCTACTCACATAAACACTCACGGGACAGCCCTAGGCCGCCATGACTCAGCATCGGTTCAAGCAGTGAGTTTGGTTTGATTCAAGTGTTAGTCTCTGAAACCCACAGGGGCAGCTCTGCCCTGCCTGATGAGGTCACGATTGAGTCGGAATTGCAGTGACTTTGGTTTTGGTTGACTGAGTATATCTTGTATCCTGAAAAGAAAAGCACGCTAGAGAATTCTTCAGGCTTGACACAAATTGGGAAAGCCACCGTTTCCAAGCAGGTTGATTATCCCTCCCGGAAACTGAACTTCCTGACATTTTGCTGCAGTGTGGAAACAAACAAACAAACAAACAAAAAACTAAGGAGCAGTGAGAGGTCTGAGACCTTGGCACCAAATCAAGGAAGCAGCCTGGCTGCTTGTCTATAACCCTAAAGAAATTATTCTAATTATTTGTGGCAAATGGCAATCAATATTGTGAAGCTCCATATGGATGATGATGGGAAGGGTGTCATCACAGGCGTTTGTGAGCGCCTCTCAGACACCATTTTGTAGAGGGAGAATTTTATTATTAGAAGCAATCTGTGGAGTTAACACTTTTTCTATCCTTTTGCACTCAGTTGTGGGTTACCATAGCAAGAAACTCTGAAAGAGACTCTGAGACTGTGATATGCATTTACAGACTAGTGAGTACTCTTTTAAAGAAATACAGGTCTGGGCAGAGAGAGAAAGAAGTTGAATTTAAATGTGGTTGCACAGAAACCGAGTCAATAGAATGTGGAGTTGGGGTCGTAGAGGCCTAGGGGAGAGCACTAAACTGAGATGGCCTTTTATAATTGCCCATAATTAAAGTAAGAGATAGACTGTGTAGTTCATCATCAAGGCATTGGGTGTGAGCAGACTCAAGAGATGGTGAATGACCTTAGGCAAGGCAAGTCATCAAGCCAAGGCCAGTTTCCATGCAAGGACGCAGCTGTGAGATGTCAACAGCCAGCACTCGCAGCTGGGGAATGAATGCTTCAGGCCTGCAGGCAGGCACTGGCTACGGCATCCACACGTCCTCCATACACATCAAAGTAAACCCCGCCGTGTATCTGTCGGCTAGCATGGACTAGGAAATAACTTCCGGACATTTTCAGTATTGGGAGAATGGGTACTCTTTTTAAAAGATTACTACAATGCCATGATCGCAACTCAAGATTAATAATAATTCTTTAGTGTCACTGAATAACTCATCCCATGTAAAAACTTTAGTAGTAATTTCTGAGACCACATTATAAAATGCACTCACTCCAAACAGAAAGGCCATTATACCCAAATAAGCTCAACATTCATTAATTTGGGTTCTTGAGACTTCTCACAGCTCATCTTAACTACCGAGGCAATGCTTTGGGGCAAAGGAGATTCTTTTTCTTTGTCATTATTTTAATCATCTTTTAATGTGTGTACACAGCTTCAACTTAACTTTAATTTCCTTACATGAACTACCATGAGCAGAAATGTAGAATGCAGAATAAGCATTTGGTTAATAATCTCAGCTTCGAAGCAAATGACTTTGAGAGACTGCCATCCCAGTTGTTGATTTCATGTTGTCGGTCTTCTGTCCTCTTTTCCTCCCCTGTAGAAAGCTGTCAGCTATCACATAGAGATTATTGTCGTCCTCTAAAAAGGACATTACATTATCATCTAACATCTATGTTTAATACTCTGCAAGGTTATTAACAAAACTTGTGGAAATGAAATGTCTGAATACAGACCTTTGAAATTTAAATGTTGTTAAATGTGGAGGAGTCACCACACAGAACAGAACAGAACAAAACACTGCCTGGTCTTGCACCATCCTCACGGCTACTGTTGGATTTGGATCTAGTGTTGCACACACTGTGCCGGTCCATCTCGCGGAGGCTCTTTACTTTATGAAGCTGGATGAAAGTGGGCTCCTGACAGTCTGCCTAAAATATGTGTCAGGATCTCTCCCCATCCTCGCTTCTAAGGAACAATCAGGTTGTACTTCCTTCGAGACGGATGTGTTTGTTCTTCTAAGTGCCAATGGTACTTTTCAACATTCTTTGTCAGAAATTTAAGGAGAGAAAATAAAATATGTGAACAGAGCTGAACATTGAAATTAATATTTACACATCCTGACAGCTGATATCTCAATAATTTATGTCATTTGAGTAAAAGTTTACACTAAGCGAGAAAAGTTCTGATAATTGTGCTAAAATTCATTCATTTATTTTATCTTCGAAGTCAAGTAGACTTTAAACATATTTATCCTAAGATTTTCTTTAAAAGATTTTTAACAGATACAAAACTTGGAATATTTTTGAAATGTATTGTAAATTAGAAAACTAATATACTCTGGATGTTTTATCACACAATTATCTATCTAGTCATATTTTATTAAATCACCAATGTACTTTTTAATTAATCATTTTATTGGGGGGATCTTACAAATCTTGTAACAGCCCATCATTCAATAGTATTCAGCACAGCTGTACATAGGTTGCCGTCAGCATTTCCAAAAGAATTTGTTCTGTTTGAGCCCTTGGTGAGCCCTCCTCTTTTTTCTCCTCCCTCCCCCACCCTTCCATCCTCGTGAAACCTTGATTAGTTATATATTAGTTTTTTTATTCGGTGTCTTACACTATCTATTGTCTCCCTTCCCCCACCTTTGTTTTTCATCCCCCTGGGTGGATGGGGGCTTTCTGTATCCAACCTTGTGATGATTTCACTCTTAGCCCCCCTCCCCCTGCCCCCACCATCCTCCTACTCTCTGATAGCACTTACTCCCACTTCTGTTCCTGAGAGTTTTATCTGTCCTGAATTCCATGTGTCGAGAGCTCTTATCTGTACCCGTGTGTGTACAGTCTAGCATACAGTCAGTCATCTGCATGCTGATGTTTTATTTCTGGATTTTCTGTTCTTTTGGTCTGAGTGCCTGTCATTATACCAATACCTTGTTGTTTTGACCGCTGTGGCTATATAACAAGTGTTAAAGTTGGGTAAAGCAAGTCCTCCTATTTTGTCCTTCTTCTTGAGGAGTTCTCTGCTAATTCTGGGCTTCTTCCTATCCAAATGAAGTTGGTAGTTTTCCCAATTCCCTGAAACAAGATGTTGGTATTTGTATCAGGATAGCATTAAATGTATGTATTTCCTTGGGTAGGATTGACATCTTTACTATATTGAGCCTCTGACCCATGAGCATAAGATATTCTTCCATTTGGGGAAGTAACTTTTGGTTTCTTATAATAGCATTTTGTAGTTTCCTCATACAAATCTTTTGAGGTTTTTTGTTTAGGTATACAGTAGAAGTCTGCTCATGGTGGAGAAGGCCTCCCAGGTCAAGTTTTCCTAGGTGCTTCCTTGATAAAGCTTTCCTTGATGTTCTCAACACACTTTCATATTTCTCTATGGCCCTCTGGAAAGTCAATATACAAAATAACTGGAGTATTCAAAATACTGACCGATCATTTTCCCCAATGTCGCTTTGGCTTTGAGTTTGGTGCTCAGGGTCATATGGTAGAGTCGTATACCATCTCCTGCTACAACTATTCAAAGAAATGCTTCGGGATCTTGATGCCGCGTGTTTAAAATGTGTCCTCAAAAATTCTGTTCATATCTGTGTACCGTTCTTTTGGCATCCATCAAATGGAACGTTTGCTCATTTTCAATTTTTCAGCCAATTTTTTTTCATTTTTGTGTGTAGATGGTACTGCCTTTATTTTTTTTGAATCGTGTCAGTCAAAGCTTCAGTGGGTGTCGCCCAGTCCCACCTCTCTTTTCCCACCAGTTCCTGTGCTCAGTAGTACGACTCTGATGCTTTTCACCCTGGGCAGCACATTTCATTATGATACTTTGACTCGTCTTCTCAAGTTGCCCCTTGACATGTTATGTTCAACTCTTTTCCCTGTCATTTCTTCCACTAGCGCTATCATTGGCAGTGTTCAGCGTCTCTTGGACGTCCGCCTTGATCATTCTTCCTTTTCTCTCTTTTGAGTGATTTTGCTCTCTTCATCCATGATGTAATTGGTGTCATCCCACAGCAGCTCCAGATTTCTGTCTTTAGTGTTCAATTGCTCATCTGTTGTTGCGATGCTCTTGGCATTCATGTAGCATGTACCTGTTTATATTTGTGCTTTTATGTATTTCTTCAGTGTCATGGCCTCAGTTTCATTGGTTTTTATTATCAAATAAATAGATAATTTTATTTAAGAGGTTTCTTGGTAGTTTCTTTATGTGTAAGGAAAAAATAAAATTGGAATTTTTTAAAATAGGGGGCTCTCACAGCTCTTAAAACATTCCATACATCAATTGTATGAAGCATATTTGTACATATGTTGCCACCATCATTTTCCAAACATTTACTTTCTATTATTTGAGCCCTTTGTCTCAGCTCCTTTTTTTCCAACCCCTAGTGACCTCTTGATAAATTTATAAATTATTATTGTTTTCATATCATGCACTGGCCACTGTCTCCCTTCACCCAAGTTTCTGTTGTTCACTCCCCTGTTGGGGGGGCATTACACACCCATCATTGCGATTGGTCCCTCCTTCTTCCTACGCTCCTGGTATCACTACTACTGTATCATTTCTGTTCCTGCGGAGTTTATCTGACCTGGATTCTGTGGGTCATGAGCTCTTATTTGTACATGCTCTGGTCTAGCCAGAACTGAAAGGCAGGACTGGGTCAGGATATGAGGGAGGTGCGGTGAGGAAGGCTCAAAGAACCACAAGGATAGTGTGTGTTTCATCTGTTCTATACTGTTCCCTGATTGACTCATCCCTTCCTTGTAACCCTTCTGTGAGGGGATGTCCTATTGTCTGCAGATAGGTTTGGGTCTCTGCTTTGAACCCCCTCATTCTCAACAAATATGTTTTTTGTTTGTTTATTGTGGGTCTTCTGGTGCCTGTTACCTTATTCCTTATGATCTCACAGGCTGGTGTGCTTCTTCCTTGTGAGCTCATTGCCTCTCTGCTAGATGGCTACTTGTTCATCTTCAAGCCTCTAAGATCCCATTTGATAGCCAGGCACCATCAGCTTTCTTCACCACCTTTGATGATGGATGCACCTTGCTTTATTTTGTCTTCAACAATCGTGTCAGGAGGGTGAGCATCACAGGATGCCAGGTTAGAACAAAGTGTTCTTGCATTGAGGGAGGGCTTGAACAGAGGTCCACAGTCCATCTACTTTTTCAATGTATTGCCATATAAATAAATGTACCTATGCCAAGACCTCTATTTTTATGAATTAATATATTTACATAAGTACACTCTTATGTTTATACCTCTATCCATAGCTTTGCATACTAGATCATTCCTGTTTCTTTTTACCTTCCTCCTCCCCCACCGTCATGCTCGCCCTTCTACAGCCTCTTAGTAATTCCTCTCAGCTAGATTGCTGTTGCTTCAACACCACTGGAATCTCTAAATCCTTCTTGTTGCTGCTTTTAATTCCCTAGTTGTTCCCATGTCTATGTCAGCCAGAATTTTGTAAGCTGAGCCATTTGAGATGTCTAAGTCTCTGTGGTTTATCATGCCCTCACAAATTAATATGTATCCACACCAGGATTCTTGTACAACATTGTCTCATCTCTTCTTAAAATGAGTTATCCATTTATAAATATTGATTTCTTTGGAGCATTGTCCCCATAAACTTTTGGTGAAACATCAGTTATTTTACTATTCTTCCACTCAAACTCCACCATAAATTTGATAATTGCTCTTGTTTTAATTGTAGTATAGTTTATGCTGCTCTGAAAGGGCCACTTTTCAAACTGATGTCTTATCATTTATGCCTCAAATGATATCCTGCGCATATATGTTATAATAAATTAATATGAGTTTATTTTGTTACAAAAATAAAATCTATGCATAGTTTCTAAAGTAATATTTATTTTCTGTGAACATTCTGACTTTTGTGACTTTTCTATATTACAGAAATATCATTAACAAAAAGGTTTTCATTATCCATGAAAAGGAAAAAACAAAAACACAGTAATTAAAATTTGGTATAAATTACATCTTGATTAGAGTAAGATGATAATTCTAATTCCTACTTTCTCAGTAAAAATTATTTATATCAAGTTTAGTTCAATAATGATAATATTATTATTTAATAATTCATTTTCCTCATTTTCTACTTTTAGGAAAAATTTTGTTTTTATATATTCTTACTCTGGGTTGTTTTGTTTTAATATATAAGTAGAGCTGCCAGTATATACTATGGAAAGAAAATATGAGTATCAGTTGGTTTAACAACTTAACAAAGAAAGAACATTTTCAAAGATATATTTTATATAAAGCAAAATTTACTTTCTCCTCAAGATAGTGCTAAATTTTACTTGAAGTATAAGAAGGCCATGATGAATCTATATCAATTATTTTTCTACTTCATTATTTCCTAATCATTCCACAACAGAGCCTCAGATTGTGGTAGTGATCAACACAGCTTTAACAAGACAACACAGGAACATTCATTGGACTTGTGGCAATGCCTAGTCTGCAAATTGAAACTAAAGTACTAGGACTTTAAAGTACCCCAACTAAGGTACCCAGGACTAAAGTACTGAACTGTTAAGACTAGAAATAGAAGGCGCCCTGAATGTAAATACTAACATGCAGTGTTTTATTTGGTTGTTTTTAAAATAAATCACTATGCATTTCCACCTTGTATTTCTGCTTCATAAAGATACTCTTGAAACTTCCTGAAACCTAAATCCGGTGGTGGGATTCAGCTGTTCGTGATGAGTCCATAGAACCAATACCTAATTTTTTGTTGAGTTCTGTGAATTGGCTGTTAAAGTGGCACTTCAAATCAGGGATCTCCTTAAGGGCAGGTGCCCATAGTGGGGATCACAAATTTACCTTCCTTATTCTTTTTAAATTTTCATCTTCACAACAGCATTCTCCAAGTGCCCATAGTAATGTTCATCCCATCCCTAGGTATAAAAATATTAGATGGAACTATGTGTGTAATAGTTATATATTCTTTCATAAAACTCACTATACTTTTAGTAAAATACTATATTTGTATTCCCCTGCATTTGTTGCTTCAGTAAACAAATACATAATATAAGGAGAAAAAGTGCCAAACAATTAGAGGATGACCCGCTGTCTTTCATTTACTTCCAATTCCTGAAATATTGCCAGCACAATTGCTGTATGTTCAGCAGAATTGGAAAAGGGTTTTTCAAAGATTAATATAGTATGCTCAGAGAAGTGACTTAACTGTCCCTAATAGATCAACACACTGACTATTTTCTAATTGGTCTGCCTCTAGAGGAATCAGATGCCGCTCCTACAGTGAAAAAATGGTTCAGGAGAAATCACACGGTTGATGGTGCCCAGATAAATGGGAAGAATATTTCAAGTGATGACACCAATGAGAAGCAATGCGGAAATAGCTTAAATCACAATTTCATGGTTTTTGTCAGATATTATTTAATATTTGTTCATTAATTTTTAACTCTTTTACATTCTAGTTGTGTGTACTGTTTTTATTGTTCTTATTTAAGTATTAACTGCATGAAATAATAAACTACCTTTTGATATATCATTTTGTTATACTTAAAACCGTCTTTAAGGCGGTGAACTAGTTGTTAAGTTATTTGAATCCACCATTGACTAAATCATTAATGTTGATGCCAAGTTTATTTTCTATGCTGTTTGGCAATTCCATCCAAGGATTTGCTTGTGTCACATTATTAAAATTGGATTTAAAAGTTCTGGCATGAATCTCAGTTGCGGAGTAGAATAATTGTTGAGTGTAATAATATTGACAACAATCTTCAATTTCATTTTAACATGTTAACCAAATGGTTCAACGAATACTAGATGAATGGGATGTCTTCAAAATTAGTTCTATATGCACACTTACAGACAAATCTTTCTACTTCAGAAGACCCTACCCAGAAAATGATCAGGTAGTCTCGGCAGACATAGAAACCAACCTTGTTGTCTTCTACATGGGATTTTCACAACACATATTTTAAATTGTTCATTTCATATACTTGTAAATAATGTACATTAACTTCCTACGATCACATACGATGTGAAGAGTTCTGAAGTCTTTTATGAAGAGAAGTACCCAAACTTCTGGGCATCAATTTCATTGATTCTGCTGGTCTGCCACACCTTAATGAATACTCAAGAATGCATTGCCATTGAGTCAATTTTGACTCATTACAACCCTACAAGACAGAGTAGGGCTGCCCACTTCTTATTCAACAGTTATTATATCTTACCTACATAATGTTCCCTTCACATTAGCAAAAGACAACATAGAAAATGTACTTTGACTTGTTCACAATGCACGTTCTTTTCCTGTAAAACCGAGTGTTGTTGTTCCCATCAAGTCAGTTCCAACTGATAGTGACAGAATGGAACAGAGCCAAACACCACCTCGTTCTAATCTTCCTCACAATTATTGTTGTGTTTGAGCCCAATGTCGCAACCAGTGCGTCAGCCCATCTGGTCACGCGTCTTCCTTTTACACTCTACCAAATACGATGTCCTTTTTTCCAGGGACTGGTCTCTCCTGATAATGGGTCCCAAATATGTTTTGCCATAATTGTTTCTAAGGTACCTCTGGCAGTACTTCTTCCAAAACAAATTTGTTTGTTCTTTTGGCAGTACATGGTACTTTTAATAGTCTTCTCCAATACCATAATTCAAATACAGCTATTCATCTTTGGTCTTCCTTCTTCATTGTCCAACTTTCAGATGCATATGAGGTAATTGAAAATAACATGGCTTGGGTCAGGATAAATAAATAGGTTGTAGAACAGGGGAAAATTAAGTCTTTGATTAATAAAACAGACAAATATATAAGCAGAATGCAGTTTCTTGTGTATTATCTCTGCCAATATTTTGATCTCACTGAAGTAAAATATTTCCATTTCTTTGTATAGTCTTTATAATAGTGTGGAACATATAGAATTTTAATAAAGATATGTTTAATTTAAGGTGCAATTTAAAACAAACAACAAGCACTATACAACTAAGCCTTACAAGATTTGAAATTGACTGCTGTGAGAAAATGGCCATGGCATTGCTGTAAGAGTGATGATTTTCCTTGAAGAAGCAGAAATAAAGGGTAAAATGTTTGACATCTTTTAGAAGTCCAAACACTGTCTAAATTTAGACTGGGCAGATTCTCAGGTAAAAAAAGCTCAATATAATAAAAGAAGTTTGAGCTCTTATCTACTGACTGGCTCTGTGACGTGAGGTCACTTATTGATCATCTTTGACTCTATTTTCAAAATGAAGATAATGATCTCTGCTTGAAAGTTTCATGAAAAAATGATCATTGTGGTAAAACATGAAGTAGTCAAAAATGAGAGGTATAATGATCTGGCACTAAGTCAAAGAGTCACTGTGTAGACTTCCCCTGCCCTGTACAAGAGTCAGTCTGTGTGATCGATACCAAACGGCAAGAAAGGTAGTATGTCACTTCTGATACTATCCTGTGAAAAGTTGTCATTTCAGTCTTGGGTGTTTTCTTATTCTCTTTTTCTTCCCCTCTCTTTTCTTTTTCTTAAGCAAAGCAAGCTTCCAAGTTATGGTGACCTTGTTTGAAATCACACATGTCAATGAACTCTAGCCACTAGCCAGCTTGAACTGAGTCCTTCAGCCATTTGAGTGAGCTGGAAACAGTTCGTCCTGCTTCATTTGAGCCTTTACATGATTGCAGCCCCAGCCAGCCAGCAGTGTAACTGCAACATTCTGAGGCACGCTGGCCGAAAGCCATGCCATTTCTGACCCTCAGAAATTACGTCAATATACTTTCTTGTCCTAAATTGCTAAACTAAAGATTCATTGTATTGTCGTGTGCTGTCAAGTCGATACCTATAGAACTGAGTAAAACTGCTCATAAATTTTCCTAGGGGATTATCATCACAGAAGAACCCCCAGTGATGCAGTGGGTAAGAGCTTGCCTGCTAACTGAAAGTTCGACTGTTTAACCCCACCAGCTACTATGAAGGTGTGTTCGTCTGGGTACTTTAGAGAAACAAATCCACAGAAATTCATGTATAAGAGAGTGTTTTATATAAAGGTTAAGTGCACATCAAGAAAACATCCCAACCAAGTGTTGCCCCAGCCCACAAGTTCAACATTAACCCATATGTCTGACACCAATCCACAAAGTCCTCCTCCATCTCACAAAACACACACTATGATGCCGACTGCAGGAGGAAAGCTGAGTCAGTGAATGTGTAATCATCCCAGTGTTGACAGGGGTTTCCACATGGCTCCTCCAGCACCCAGGGCTGCATCTGGGTAGGTCTATGCAGCTTCTCCTCAGGGAAGTGAGCCTTGCAGGAAGTGAGCCTTGCCAGCTGAAGCAGGGAACTGGCTAAGGCATCTGCACCTTGGTCCGACCATCAGAAAGCAAGAGACCCAAGAACTACAAAGGCAAGTCACACCGAGTCATTTATCCCTCGGTCCTTCAATTAACCCCACATGTGTTTACTGGCCAGGTTGGCACAGTAAACTAACTACCTCAATTCACCCCTTGCCACCCTGGCACATATACATAATTCTTTAGCCTCACAATTGCAATTAAGTAACACCTAAACCTTAATCCTATAATCATGTGAACATGTTCCCCCACCTATGAAAGTTTGTAAGCCAGCCACTTCATGCCTTTATCACCCCCAATTTTGGGTATCCAATTTATATACTGCCCACTTACATCAACCCAGTGCTCTGAGGAGACAATCATATTTTTGACATGAAACACTTTCATTCCAGTTGGAACCTTGTGAAGTCTGCATTCATAAGCAAAGTCAAACATTGACAGGCCATCCATAAAGTCAGCAACAATATGCACCAGTTCACAGACTAAAGTCTCTAGCTGGCCGGGTTCTGGTCAACTGTGTGTGGCTGCCTTGCTTGTCCTGTGCCTCAATATTCAAGCTACACTACCTGTGGGACACCAAACCCGTGGACTGTGTCACTGTAATTTGAGGTTTCTACAAGACTTGCTTCACCACACTATTGGAATTTACATCTCTTGAGCTGGGAACTGTCAGACCCTGTCATCTGGCTGACTGTTGGTGACCTGCCATGCTCTTTGCTGCCTGTGCCCGGATAGCCTGAATTGCTCTACAGAGGACTACCTGGTGGCCCTCAAGATTTGAAGGACAGTCAGTGTCTCACAACTGTCTCACCGTTGTGAGTTGCATTGAGCCATTTGTACTGCTTTATAATTTAATTAACTATTTATTTCTTATGTTATCTATCTATCTATATAGAATTATTAGCATTTTGGTTTTGTTTCTCTAGAGAACCCTGTCTAACACAGTAAGGAAGGATGCCATAATTTGCTTTGGTGAGATTACTGTCTAGAACACACTGTGGGACAGTTCTGCTCTGTCCTATAGGGTTAATAGGAGTTGAAATAAGCCTGACAGCAGAAACCTTTGTTAGTCTTGTTTTTAGTTTTGAAAAGATCAATTGTCGGATCTGTTCTCCTTAATTTGTTACATAGGAACTTACACAGTTAGCCATGTCTATGTTTTATCAGAGAAGTTCCCAATTGAAGGAACTATTGAAACAAAACAATGAACCTACTACCATCTTGCAGATTCTGACTCGTATTGACACTGTAAGGCAGATTAGAATTGCCCTTTTGTGTTTCCAAGACTTAAAATCTTTACAGGAAGAGTACTAAAACACATTAAGTGGGGGAAGAGACGGGCTTTTCAAAAAATTGTGCTAGAAAAATCGGATCTCCACCCACAAAATAAAGAAACAGGACCCATATCTCATATCATGTACAAAACCAAACTCCAGATGGATTAAAGACCTAAATAAAGATAAGCCATATAAATATAAGAACCATGAAAAAATAGGGGCAGACATTAGGGTCCCAATTCAAGGCATAAATACACTGCCAAACATAATGAAAAATACCAACGCTATCGTTGTTATTGCTGTTAGGTACACGGAGTCTGTTCTAACCCATAGCAACCCTACGCACAACCGAATGAAACAATGCCCACCAGCCCTGTGCCATCCTCATAATTGTCCTATGCTTGAGCCCCTTGCTGCAGCCATTGTGTCAATCTATCTCCTTGAGGCCTTCCTGGTTTTTGGCGACCCCTCTTCCTCCAAGGACTGATCTTTCCTGACAATATGTACACAATATGTAAGATGAAGTGTTGCCATTCTTTCCCCGAAGAAACACTGCCATACTTCTTCCAAGACAAAATTGTTTTTTCCTTTTGGCAGTCCATAGTCCATAGTTTCAATATTCTTTGTTAGCACCGCAATTCAAAGGAACCAATTCTATTTCAGTCTTCCTTATCTCGTGTCCAACTTTCACATGCATATGATGCAATTGAAAACACCATGGCTTGGGTCAGGCGCACCTTAGTTCTCAAAATAGCATCCTTGCTTTTCACTACCATGAGGTCTTGAACAGCAGATTTACCCAATGCAACATGACTTGGCTTCTGCTTTCATTAGTATTGATCGTGGATTAAAGCATAACAAAATCCTTTACAACATCAATGCTTTCTCCATTTTTCAGGATGTTACCAATTGGTCCATTTGTAAAGATTTTAGTTGTTTACACTGAGTTGTAATCCATAGTGAAGGCTGCAATCCTTGACCTTCATCATAAAGCGCTTCTTCGATTTCTCCTCATTTTCAGCAAGCAAGATTGTCTCACCTGCACGTTGATGATTGTTAATAAATCTTCAGCCAACCCCAATGCCAAGTTCTTCTTATAATTCAGCTTCTCTGATTATTTGCTCATACTAATTGAGTACGTATAGTGAGAGGACAACCACCTTTCCTGATTTTAAGCCATGCAGCATCCCCCTGTTCTGTTTGACAACTGCCTCTTGTCCATGTACAAATTCCACAGGAGCACAATGAGGTGTTATGGAATTCCCATTTTTCTTATGTCTATACATAGTCTGTTATGATCTACACAGTCAATTGCCTTTGCATAGTCAATAAAACCCAAGCAAACCTCTTTCTGATAGTCTCTGATTTCAGCCAAGACCCACCTGACATGTCCATTGATGGCCCTTGGTCCCAGTCTCCTTCTGAATCCAGCCTGAACCCATGGCAGTTCCCTGTTAATGTACTCCAGCAACCATTGATGGATGAGCTTCAGCAAAATTTTACTTGCACGTGAGATTAATGGCATCATTCTATAATTTGAGCATTCTGTTGGGTCTTTTATTTGGAGTGGGTACAAAGAGGGATCTCTTCCAGTCAGTTGGCCAAGTCGTCGTCTTTCAAGTTTTCTGGAATAGAAGAGTAAGTGCTTCATCAGCTTGTTGAAACATTTCAATTGGGGTTCCATCAATTTCTAAAGCCTTGCTTTTGGTCAATGCTTTCAGTGCATCTCGAGATTCTTCCTTCAGCACCATTAGTTCTTCTTCACATGCGATTTCCTGAAACGGTGGAATGCTGACAAGTTCTTCTTGATGCAACAACCGAGTATTTGTTCTGTCTTCTTAAGATGCTTCCTGCATCATTCAATATTTTACACATAGAATCTTTCAGTAGTGCAACTCAAGGCTTGAATTTTTTTCTTGAGTTCTTCCTGTTTAAGATATGCTGAATATATTTTCTGTTTTCCTTTTCTAACTAAAAGTCTTTTCATATTTTATTTTCACACTAAAAAGACAAAATAGAGAACTAGGACATTCTAAAAATATGACATTTTACCACAAAAGACATGATCTAAATGCAGCGCATGATTGGGAAAACAAATATTTGGCATGGCTATATCAGAAAAGAGGTTAATTTCAAAAAACTATAGACAACTATAGTGCCTTATTAAGAAAAATACAAATAGCCCAATTTAAAATGGGCACAAACATAAATACCATATATTCTTGTGTAAAAGCTGAGTTTTTCAGCACAACTGAAAAACTGGGGTTCAGCTTATACACGGGTCAGTGGTACCCCAGTGAGGTGTAACATCTCGCGGTGATTGCTCTTCCTCCGCTGTTCATTCAAAGCCCCACTGACACTGCAGGGCTTTGAATGTTTGTTTACTCACATCCAACCAATCAGAGCCGTCCTATGACGTGGACGGCTCCAATTCGCAGAAGCACCCATAGTGATTGATTTACGCCGGCAGCTGAACTGGTAAGGATGTGTCTGTGGCTGTGTTCCTTCTCTCCCCTCTGGTCTCTGTGTTAATTCACATCCTGCGTTTCCCACCCTAGGCTTATACTCGAGTCAATCAGTTTTTCTGGTTTCCCAGGTAATAATTAGGTACCTCGGCTTACACTCGGGTCGGGTTATATTCGAGTATATACGGGCAACTTACTAAAGATGCTGTCCAGTCAGCTAACAATCATAGGAGAAAATATTTCTGTTCATAGCCATAAGAGAGATACCAATTAACACAAAAAGGAGATACCACCTTACACTGATACTCTTAGCAATTTAAAGAAATTACTAAAATTTTAGTTACTGGAAAGGACGTGGAGAGATTGGCATGCTCATACCTTGCTGGTGAGATTGTGGAATTGTATAAGAACTATGGAAAACAGTATGAAAATTCCTTAAACAAATGTAAATACAAATAACATGACTCTACAACCCTCTACTTAGTTTATACCCTAAAAAAATAAAGAACAAAGCAAAAGTGCACATCCATGTTTATTGTACCAATAACAGCAAAGAGATGGAAACAAAAACCCTGCCTGTAGATGAACAGATAAACAAACAAGTGTGTACACACAATTGTATGTGTGCTTAACAATCAGGAGTCTGTCAAAAACCTCATCACATGACCAAATCTGGAGAACATTCTGCTCAGCAAAATTGTAAATCTCATGAGAAATATTTTATTTCACTATTAATATAAAGGGTGAAAAAAGTAAGCAAGGTTTTCACATTAAAAGAAAATACTGTAAAGATCACAAGGGGCACAGGGTCATGGAGGAGGGGACGAAGAGACAGGAGGGATTGAAAAGAGGGTTGGTGAGAAAAGAAAAAAAAGAAAGAAAGAAAGAACCACATATGCAGGTGGTTTAATTGGATACTGTCACTGTTTAATAAGATGGGCTGTGCAAATACATGTGTGCTAGTTACATAATCTGCTGTCAATTTGGGACTTGAGAAGATTAAGAGTGAAGGGGTGGAGTCTAGTCTGTCCATCGGATCATAGCCAATGAGGCCTCTGTGTGGGCAGGGCCTTCTCCTGAGAATTCTGAGAACTCCTGTATTTTCCACCTTGGAGGTGGAAGACACTTCCTCTCGCTGCTGATTCCCTGAGAGGCACTCTACTGACAAGACACATGGCACTACGCTGATAGACTCCGTGCCCTGGGAACTGGAGAAGCCACGTGGAGATCCCTGCCAGCGCTGAGATGCTTACACCACCACTGGATCCAGACTTCTATCCACTGGCCTGTAATGGTCCTGCATTCAACGTCATTGCATGTGTTTCATGAGTCAGAAGAACACTTTATAGATTGATATTGGACATATGGGATATTATCAGACTTATGAACTTGATCTGGATCAGGCTGGGATGTTTTCTCCATATTTGATTGCTCTTGTATCTAAGGCTCTTTGTTATACACATATGAGTGTATGAGTTTGTTTCTCTAGTCTACTGAGACTAACACAACATATATTGTTTTTCTTTGTATGTATTATATTCCACAACTAAAAGGGAAAATTAATAAAATTAAATTTTTAGAAAAAAAAAGAACCACAGCCTTAAATGCTTTGGAGAGTCCTCATCCATCAAACCTACACACTGGTCTGTTATTAAAAGAAGAAAAGTAAAATTGAAACGGGCTTAAATTCTTTTGTAACACATATGAACTTTGAAACAAGCAAATAAAACAAATCTTATAGGAACATACAAGCTTATTTTTTTCCTGTTGGGCTGGAAGTGGGTTTAAGCCTCTGACTTTGTAGTTAGCACCTCAATTCATAAGGCAATATAGCACCAGGGTTTCTTCATCAAACCTATAGACAGTAAAATCTTTGCATTTAAAGTCTCCAGGTTCTAAAACATTGTCATAGACCCTCTTAAACTCTTATGAGAACTACAGGAAGCCATGAAAAATATAATTCACTTGTCAAGTGCTTTGAGATTTAACTGAGAAAATATGCCAACTCAGAAAGTACCACCTAAATTGAGTAAGACCACGAGATGTGGCCTCCTGAACTAGATGACAAATGAACCCTTAACTCCATGACTAACTTAAATATTAGAGTGACATACAATGCAATGGAAAACTAGTGACTGTATTATTGGGATTGTTCATAGGATGCCCTGCAAAAGCTTAAACGAATAGTGTTACATAAAGCCAAGAGAAGCATCGCGAAAGGGCTTAATGAATTGAAGAGGGAAGCGTAGACCATTAGGAGCACTGGTGCTGCCGTTGGATAGGCATTGGGCTGCTAACCCCAAGGCGGCAGTTCAAATCCACCAGGCACTCCACAGGATGAGTGTGTCTACTCCTGTAAAGCTTAATGGTAGAAATACAGGTGTACTCTTTGGAGAGCTAAAAGTGAGACTCAATTTGATGGCAGTAAGTTTGATTTGGATTTCTGTAAATCAGAAGACACACATATCAGAAAATCTGTTCATTTCTAGAATACAGACAAAAATGTAAAGAAAGTTTACTAATGTATCTTTGAATGTTTAATACCTTCATTTCTTCCTTGGAGTGGGAAGAGTGGAAAGATGAGCAGGAGAGCATATGAGAAGCTACATTTAAGGGTACATGTTATGACGGAAAGATGGAATTAAGTGATAATAGAATTTTCCTGTACACTTCTCGATATCTCCAGATATGTGGCTTCACAAAGACTTCAAATCTGTTTTAAATGGTCCTTACTTTAATCCAATGTCTAATAGATCAGAATTTTCTCTTTCATGTTTATCTTGTATTTCTTCTTTTCCTTCCTTTTGAAGATTATTTCAAATAAAATACAAGAACATTATGATAAGGAAGTCTCACTTAGATAGCTTGTATTTTCATTTTCATGAGCCCTTGTGGTGCAGTGGTTAAAGTGCTCAAATTCTAGCCAAAAGATTAGGAGATCAAACCGATGAGTCACTAAATGAAAGAAAGATACGGCAGCAACTCCATAAAGATCACAGTCTTAGAAAAAATAGAGAGAGCAGTTCTACTTTGCACTGTTCTCAGAATCCACTTGGCAACGGCTTTGCTTTCCTTTCATTGTATGTAAACAAAGTAATATCTTTATATAGCTAGCATAATTTTAATCGAAGTACTTCATGAAAAAAAACTCTTCTCTTAATTTTATGAAACGTCTATGCCAGGAATGGTGCTAATAAATTATAGAATTCATTCAGTATAAAACAATGATAACATTTTTCTTTGTTATCAACATGTACACACTTATGCTATACAAAGCTCATGAAAAAAATATATATACACACACACAAGGGTAAGTAAAAAATATGGCTACAAAATCATAGAAATGTTCATTAAATAAAAATATCAAAATTTGAAGCTGTTGTGCTTATACCTGCACTTACATTCTGAAGAGAGTGTTTCCATTGCTCCAAACCTCATGTAACCTTTCATTTGGCATCACATCAAACCACCAGTTTGGACCTCCTGAAGTGAAGCAAAATTCTCAAATCATGTTCCTTTAAAATTTATTTGAGCTTAAAGAACAAAAAGAAGCACGAAGGGGTCAAGGCCAGGGCTGTAAGGTGGATGGGGTAAGGTTTCCCAAGAAAATTCTTCTAGGAAATTCAATTGCTACCTTGAAGAATGGCAAGTGCATTGCCATTATTGGGGGTGGGGGGGCACAGAAAAACACCTTGGCATAACTTTCCTGGTCTTTCCCTCACCAATATAGTTTTGCCGTTTCTTCAAACTTTTTCATACTTAGTTCACACATTATCCTGTGTCATTTGAGAAAATCGAGTAAACCTTGGGGAGCCTATAGTGCAGTTGTAATGACCTTCTGAGCTGAACTGTCTGCCTTGCATTTACTGCACCCAGCAGATGTCATAGAAAGCCATTGTTCTGAGTAACCATTGTACTGAAGGCACCCAAATAAAACTAAGATACGTATGGACTGAGAAACCTTTTCTGTAGCCATGTCCTAGATAGCAGAGACATGTGTAAACATATTTTGTTTGGAATAAACGTGTGCATATATGAACTGGAACCATCGTAGCAATACTGTTTAACTAGTACATATTAGTTTGCATGTGTGATTTGTGATGTTAGCGGTATTAGCATTGCTGTCCAATATTGTATGTTTGGGATTCAATAAATCAAGGAAGTGAGATGATTCATTTTAGGGCATGGAACATAGCTTGTTTGTAGACTATTTACTTGTTGCATATTCTATAAATTTGCATAAAGTATTATACAAGAAAATCTGTAGCCCCTGGGGGTACGGAGAAAGAGGAAACGGAGGAGCAAGGTCTTCCATGTAAGGGAGCAGAAATGTTCTGGAGTTGGCACATTACCCTGAAAAGAAGAATAAATATCTCTCTTTTGTGAAAGACTGCTAACTACAAGGTCAGCGATTCAAAGCCACTTCTATAAGATGAGACTTCCTACTCCTATTAAGATTCACAATCTCAGAACCCATTAGGCAATTCTGCGATGTCCGATGAGGGCTATGAGTCAGAATCTACTCACTAGCAGTGAGTGTCGCTTTGGTTTGTAAGATAATTAATTTAAACTCTGAACTTACTGAGGTTCTTTGTTAACTCGTTGGTTTTTATCTTGTGGAGATTTAAATAATTTTGATTTGTTGAAAATTGTGGCAACAAAATTTATCACTAATTACACTCTAAACCATTCACCAGTTTTGTATGTGACATTTTTTATTAAATTCCCTATAAATACTTAGCTTATGAAATCTTTGGATCAATTTACTATTTTACTGGTATTGGATAAAATCTTTCAAATGTGTGCATTTTCTATATCCTTGAGATGGGTAATTTTGTTGTTGTTGTTGGATACCATCAAGACAGTTCTGACGGAGAACAACTAAGAACACTGCCTGGTCATGTGCCATCCTCACAATTGCTCTTATGTTTGACCCCATTGAAGCAACCACTGTATTAATATAGCTTATTGAAGTTCCGCCCCCTTTCCACTGCATCTCTATAGTATCAAGTGCGATGTCCTTTTCCAGGGACGAGCTGGGCTGAGATCAGGATGCTCAGCAGTTGGAAACCAGCAGCTCCTTGGGAGAAAAACTGGGATTTCTACTCTGGGAAACAATTACAGTTTCAGAAACCCACAGGGGTCGCTAGGAGTCATCATTGACTTAAGAGCAGTGTGTCTGATTTGGTTTGGAGTCTCTCCTGAAAACATGTCCAAAGTACTTGAAAGTAAATCTCATCATCCGCACTTCTATGGAGTATCTTAACCGTACTTCTTCCAAGGCAGGTGTGTTGGTTCTTTTGGCAGTTCATGGTATTTTCAATACTCTTCACCAGCACCATAATTCAAATGTATTAACCCTTCTTCAGTCTTCCTGATTCAATGTCCAACTTAATATGCATATGAAGCAATTGCAAATACCATACATTAGTCAGGCGTACTTTCGTCTTCAAAGTAATAACATCCTTGCTCTTCAACACTGCAGAGAAATCTCATGGGGTTAATTTACCCAAGGCAATATATCACTTGATCTCTTGACTGCTACATCTATGTAGATCCAAGTAAGATGAAATCCTTGATCTTCAATCGTTTCCCCATTTATCATGCTGTTACCTATTGAAGCCGCTGTGACAATTTTTATTTTCTTTACATGGATTTGCTATCCACATGAAGGCTGCAATCACTGATCTTCACTATCTTTTTGGAAAAAAATATACATTAACAAGACAGATTTTTAAAAGTTTAATGGCTTTTAGTCATTATCATGATAGCATTGCCTCATTAATGCATCATCAGAAGACAGTTTCTTCTTTTGGGTTATACTTGTGCTGTTGTCTTAATGATGTTTAAAATGTATGTCTTTAAGGAACTCTGAACCATGGGTAAAATATTTCATAAACTAAACTTAGAAGTTCTATCTCACATTTAGGGCATGAATGAACTAAAGTTATTCCAAATGAACAGGGAATACAGGATTAGATATTTTTTAACTTTGCATCAGGAATAATGTTATGGTTTTATTTCCGATGGTTTTCAACCAGAGGAAACTGTGTGTAACGGGAGTTTGGGAATGTCTGCAGGCACTTTTGTGACACAGTGGCAGGGAAGGTGCAGCTGACAGTAGATGGAGATCAGGAATGCTGCGAAGTTCCTAATAAAGTACAGCAGTTGAAAATGTTGAACAGTACTGAGGTTGAGACACCTACCCTTAGGTAGATTGCTACCAAATATAGTAGTAATCATGACTATAGTACAGGATCAAGGTTCCATTCTGTAATATATAAAGTCACCAGGCATCTGGGGGGATTCCATGGGAAATAACAACAAAACAATAAAGAGAAATAAGTTTAAGGAACTATTATCCAAAAACAAGGCAGAATACTAATTTAGATGAAATATAATCTTCCTCAATAAAAAATATTGGAGAATATTATGTTAGCCTAAGAAATAACAGTATAACAATTATCTTTGAAAGCCACTCTCTGGCCAACAAACATATGAGAAAGTGTTCCCAATCTTTAGCCATAAGAGAAATGCAAATTAAAATAACAATGAGGTACCTCCTAACACCCTCAAAGGTAGCCCAATTCAAAAAATCAGAAAGCAACAAGTGTTGAGGGACTGTGGGGAAACAAGAACTCTCATACACTGCTGGTGGGCCTGTAAGTATGTACAACCACTATGGAAATCAATCTGGCGATATCTAAAACACATGGAAATTGAGTTACCATACGACCCAGCAATCCCCCTACTGGGCATATACCCAGAGAAGCAAGAAACAAACCAAGGCCAGAGATCTGTGCTCCAGTGTTCGCTGTGGCACAGTTCACAGTTGCAAGGAGCTGGAAGCAACCCAAGTTTCCACCAACAGTTAATGGATTGAAAAAAACTGTGGTACATGCATACAATGGAGTACTACGCATTGCTAAAAAACAGTGATGAACGTATGAAGCACATCGCTGCATGGGAAAAACGAGGAAATCATGCCAAGCAAAGTAAGTCAAGCACAAAAGGGCAAATACAACATGAGTCTGCTGAGGTAAGCTTTTCAAAAAAAAATGCAAAAGGGGCATAGGGAAAAAGCAACTGTAAACAAACATTCCTGGGGTGAGGGCCAGGTTATATGTCAGGGACCAGACCAAATACAGGGATACACGTGGTAGACAACAAAAAGGAGGTGGGGAAAGGAAAAAAATAATCATAAAAAAGAAATGGGTAGCGGGGGCACAGGGCACTAGCCCACCCAAGGGGAGGATATTGTTTATATCTCCACAGGGAAAGAGGGACCAGACTTCAACCCAGTGCTCCAAGATGTGAATGCAACATGCCAGCATGGAGTAGGGAAACAATGGAAAGGTCTGGAGGGCCCCAATCCCAACCACTAAGTGGACACCTGTCCCTCTCCCCAAAAGAATGTATTTCAAAAGACAGCATTGAATCTGCAGCTCCGGGAGAGGGACATATCTGATCAGAGCACACTGGAGCAGATGAAGGGGGAGGAGGAGAGAGAGGAGCACATCCTGGCCCACCAAGCCGTGAGGATGATGTTCCCGATTAGAGCAGCCAGTCCACAGAGAGGACCACATGGCCAGCCCCACTATGAGACATGACGCCCCTCACTGACCCATGACCTTGCGGGGGACAGCACTGGAGACACAGTGTGGGAATTTCACCCGATCTGATCCTGCCACACTGAGGCAAAATGCTAAGAGGTGCAACACAACAGCAAGGGAATGGAGCGGCGAGGTCCCCAGGGAATGCTGAAGGTGGACTTTGGGTCCAGGACGTGGTGCCCCAACAGACTGGACTGGAAAACACTCCTAAAGGCCAGCAAATGATCCTTGAACTAACTACAAGCTTTTCTTTCATGTTGTATTTTGTTTTTTTGTCATTGGTTTGTTGTTGTTGTTTTTTTGTTGTATATTGATGCTTGGCTTTGCTCTGTCTTGTTTTTGTGCATGTTATTACCTCCGCAGGTCTGTCTAAATGAAATCGCCTGGATGAACAACTGGAGGAGAAAACAATGGGACCGACAGTTCTGGGGGGTACATGGGGGAAGGGAAGGTGTGGGGAAAGGTAGTGGTGTTAACAAACCCAGGGACAAGGGAACAAAAAGTGATCCAAATCAGTGATGAGGAGGGTGTGGGAGGCCTGGTAGGGCATGATCAAGGGTAATGTAACCAAGAGGAATTGCTGAAACCCTGGTGGGGACTGAGCATGATAGTGAGACAAGAGGAAAGTCAAAGGAAATAGAGGAAAGAGCTGGAAGGAAAGGGCATTTATAGAGGTCTAGACAAAGACATGAACATATGTAAATATATTTATATATGAGGATAGGGAAATAGATCTATGTGCCTATATTTATAGGTTTAGTATTAAGGTAGCAAAAGGACATTGGGCCGCCACTCAAGTACTCCCTCAATGCAAGAATACTTTCCTCTATTAAATTGGCATTCTATGATGCTCACTTTCCCGACACAACCGCTGAAGACAAAGCAGGTGAATAAGCAAATGTGAGAAAGCTGAAGGTCTTAAAGGCTTGAAGGTAAACAAGGGACCCTCTAGCTCAGAAGCAACAAAGCTCACATGACAAGCCCACCAACCTGTGAGATCACAAAGTGTCGAAGGGATCAGGTATCAGGCATCATTAGAACAAAAAATCTTATCATAATGATGAGGGGGGTCGGTGGGGAATGCGGATTGGAGACCCAAAGCCCATTTGTAGGCCACTGAAATCCCCTTATAGATGGGTCTTGGGGAGGAGATGAGCCAGGCAGGGTGAGATGTAGCAATGATGAAAAATACAACTTTGCTCTAGTTCCTAAATACTCACCCCCTACCCCCTCCACTATCATGATGCCAATTCTACCTTGTAAGTCTGGCTAGACCAGAGGATGTACACTGGTACAGATAGGAACTGGAAACACAGGGAATCCAGGGTGGATGATCCCTTCAGGATCAGTGGTGTGAGTGGCGATACTGGGAGGGTAAGAGGGAGGGTAGTTTAGAAAGGCGGAACCGACTACAGGGATCTACATGTGACCTTTTCCCTGGGGGACAGGCAACAGAAAAGTGGGTGAAGGGAGACATTGGACAGGGCAAGATATGACAAAATAATAATTTAGAACTTATCAAGGGTTCATAGGAATGGGGGAGTGGGGAGGGAGGGGGAAATGAGGAGCTGATGCCAGGGGCTTAAGTGGAGAGCAAATGTTTTGAGAGTGATGAGGGAAATGCATGTACAGATGTGCTTTACACAATTGATGCATATGTGGATTGTGGTAGGAGTTGTATGAGCCCCAAATAAAATGATAAAGCAAAAAAAGAAAAAAGAAAGCCACTCTGTTTTCAGGTAATGTAACTTGTATTTCACTCAAGAATTGTAAAACATTAAGAATAGCTGTTTATTTTCATTTTTCACAACTTTGTCAAGATGGCAAATTATATAACAATTCAACTAAAGAGCAATTTCCATTACTTTATGAGCTACGTTAACTCTCAAAAGAAATGAAATATCTCAGAGATATAATTTCATTTTTTATCATTTACTACATGGGTTTTGATGCAAAGTATCCATTTTCCTCTGTAAAATGTGACTGAAAGTATCCCTATATATTATGTCTCTCTTAATCGTTCACTATTGGGATTTAGAAATGGTTTAATGAGTAGAACTTTATATTTGCTTTTGCCCCATTGTAAGAAAACTCCCACCAGACTTGTCTCCAGAGCACAACAACAAAATCCTGCTCTTTCAGAGCTGTGCGGATGCCATGTACCCTCTAAAGAGGTGATTAACTTTTTATATCATTTACAGCTTTTCATTATACACATACTATACATCAGTCTTATTCAGGAAGAAACGATGAGATTCAGGGAAGCAGACGAGTATAATATTTCCTTCCCATTTCATCTTATTAAGAGTAAAATTCCCTAGAATGGTATTCTAAGAGGCAGCAATTGCCAACAGAGTTTTATCATGATGACACCTTGGTGGCGACGTGATCAGGTGTTGCTCTGCTAATTGCAAGGTCAGTGTTCCAACCCCCTGCTCCTCTGTGGGAGAAAGAGGAAGCTTTCTACTCCCGTAAAAACTCACGGTCTCTGAAATCCATGGGACACTCCTATCCGCTCAGATTGGGTAACTATTATTCTCAGTGACCATGAATCATTTGTGATTCCAGTATTTTTAGCCATGACGCTTCTGTCAGTTTGTCATACTGTGCTGGCTGGCTAGGGTGCGACTGTGATTTTGGAAGCTATGTCATGGGCATTTCAAATGAGAGTAAGATCACCTCAGATGAACAGGTTTCAGCCGAGCTTCCTGACTAAGAAAATGGAATGGACTGTACACTTCTGAGGAAGGAGCCAGAAAACCTTACTAATAGTACCTGTACATGGTCAGGAAACCTCGCGAATAGCAAATCAAATGGCCTACATGTGTGCGAAAAAAGAACAGAACAGAGAAGCTAAAAATCAACAACAAAACCAGGCGGGGCTGACTGTGGAACAGGCCACCAAATGTTCAAAGGTAAGTTCAAATTGAAGCTAAAGAAATTGAAAACAAGTCCATGAGATCCAAAATACGACCTTGAATAAATTCCACCTGAATTTCAAGAACATCTCGAGAACAGATTTGCCTCATTGAACATGAATGATGGAAGAACTGACATCAAGCACATGAAGAAATGAAAAGGTCATTAAAGGGAGAAGAATTCATCAATGTAGATGTCAGAAGAGACTCTGAAACTTCTTTTTGATCATAGAATAAGTAAAACAAGTGGAAGAAATATTGAGTTAGAGAGCTGAACAGAAAATTTGAAAGAGCAGCTTGTGAATACAAAATAAAGTATAATGAAATGTGGAAAAAAACTAGAGTTAGAAAACAACAACTAAAAAGTATATTTACCTTAAATGGGAAAAATTGAAAAAAATTCAAGCTTCAACTTACAATATTGAAAGATCCTATGGGCAAAATATTGAATGATGCATGTGATAGTAAGATTATTTTATGTCAACTAGACACTCTTTGCTAGGGGTGAAGTCAAACCTATCAATAAAGTCACAGCTTAATGCTGTCTTCTTGGGGATATGGCCTTCCTCCTCTCTTTCCCCCCACTCACCTTCCTGCTTGCTGGCCACCCTGAGAGCTGCCAGAGTCCTGTCATGTTTCCACGGACTTTGGATCCACATGACTCTGTACCCACCGGCCTGTGATCTTCCAGTATGCTGCATGATTCATCCTGCATTCTGCATGGACTGGGCTGAGCTAATTTCTTGACATATAATTAGTTCTTGTTATAAAGCTCTTGCTATATATATATATATGAATGTCACTGGATTTGTTTCTTTAGTCAATCCAGTCTAACACAATGCAGGAAGAAACACAAGAAGATGGAAAGAATACACATAGTAGCTGTGCCAAAAGGAACTGGTCAACACTCAACCACTTCAAGAGGTAGCATATGATTGAGAAATCATGGTACTGACAGAGTAGTCCAAGTTACCCTGAAGGCATTAGCTAAATAAAGGTTCCAAGAATTGACATACTACCAATTACAAGGTTTCAAAAAGCTGATGGAGCACTGTAAGCACTCACTAACATTTGCCATTAAATTTGGAAGAGAGCTACCTGGACACCTGACTTGGAGAGATCCATAGTTGTACCCATTCCAAAGAAGGGTGATACAACAGAATAAGTAATTAAGGAACAATGTCATGAATATCAGGTGAAATTTGCAGCAGTTTATAGACAGGGAGCTGCCAGAAATTCAGGGAAGCTAAGAAGAAGAATCATTGTTAACTTCAGATGGATCTTGGCTGAAAGAAGAGAGAGAACACCAGAAATATGTTTGTTGCTGTTGTCAGGTGCCACTGAGTAAGTGCCAACTAATAGCAACCCTATGCCCAGTTCTGGACCACCCTCACCATTAGTCTTGTTTGAGCCCATTGAGCCAATTCCTCTCATCTAAGACTTTCCTCTTTTTCTATGCCCCTCCACCTCACTAGCATGATGCCCACCTTTTGGGGACTGCTTCCCTGACAACTCACAGGCCACAGTCTGTGAGTCCAAGTCACCACCTTTGCTCCTCGGAGAATTCTTACCGTACTTCCTCCAAGACAGATTGGTTGGTTCTTTTGTCAGTCCATGGCACTTTCAATATTCTTCACCAACAACACAGTTCAAATGCATCAATTCTCTGTTTTCTGAATCAGTGTCCAATGCCTATGAGGCAATTGAGAATACCATGGTTTGGCCCAGGTGTTTCTTAGGCCTCAAACTAATACCCTTGCTCTTCAACACTTTAAAGACATCTTGTGCAGCAGATGTATCTAATACAATATATCCTTGAGCCCTTAGCTGCTACTTCCATGAGTACGGATTATAGATGCAAGCAAGATGAAACCTGGACAATTTCATGTTGTGAAGATGAAATGGGTGAAGATGAAGATGGGTCTTCCTCACAGTGAGTTTGGATCCATTCTGAAGGCAACAGTTCTTGATCTTCATCTGCAATGGACTCATCTCCTCACTTTCAGCAAGCAAGGTTGTGTTATCTGCATGTCACAGGTTGTTAATAAGTCTTCCTCCAATACTGATGCTGAGTTCTTCATATGATTCATCTTCTCAGATTACTTGCTCAGTTTACCAATTGCCATAACTACGATGAGAGAATACAACCCTGGCGCACACCTTTCCTCGTTCTAAGACATGCAGTATTCCATGAATTGTTGGAATGATTACTTCTTGATCCAGGTACAGGTTGTGCATGAGCAAAATGAAGTGTTCTGGAATTCCCATTTTTCCTCATGTTACTCATAGCTCTTCATGATCCACACAGTGTTGAGCAAGTAATCCAAGATTCTAACTCTACGAGGAAGAATTTAGCATTAGAATTGAGGGAAAACTTATTAACAACCTGAGCTATGCAGGTGACATAACCTGGCAGGCTGAAAATGAGGAGGACACGAAGCAATTGCTGTTGAAGATCAAGGACGGCAGCCTTCAGTCTGGATTACAACGCAATATCAGGAAGACCCAAATCCTCACAACTGGACCAATAGGTGACACCAGCATCAAAGGGGGTGAGGAGAGGTTTTCAAAGATGTCATCTTGGATGAACCCACAATCAATGCTCATGGAAGATCAAACAACATATTGCATTAGGTAAGTCTGCTAATCAGGATCTCTTTAGCTTGTTGAGGAGCAAGGGTGTTCCTTTGAAGACTAAATTGCTCCTCATACAAACCTTGTAATTTTAAATCGTCTCATATACATATGAAAGTTGGACATTGAATCAGGAAGACGGAAGAAGACACAGTGCATTTGCATTATGGAACTAAGGAAAGCTATTGAAGCTACTATGGATTTTTAGGGCAAACAAATCTGTTCTGTAAGAAGTACAAGCACAATGCTCCTTAGAGGCAAGGGTGGTGACACTCCACCGCCTGTGTGCTGATGTTATCAAAGAGAGCAATCCCTGGGGGCCCGGGGAAGGCATCATGCTTGATAAATCAGAGGGTAGCAAACGAGAGGAAGGCCCTCAGGGAGATGGAGCGACACAGTGGCTGCGACACGGGCTCAAACAGAACAATGTGAGCATGGCACCTGCGTGAGCGGCGTTTCATTCTGTTGTGCATCGGGTCACTACGAGTCGGAACTGACCCGATGGCACCAAACAACAGCCTTTTTAGACACACGGTTCCAAAACTGCACCTTGTAATCACCTCCTTTGAAACAGACCCACGTTGACACTAAATGCTGCGAACAAAGGGCAAGTCCTCCTCACGGAGCAGGTTAAAGTGAAGGTTAGTGAAGGTTAAGGTGAGGGAGTCTTAGAGGAAGCGGAGGATTTTAATTATTTTCTGAAGTGCGAATAATCAAGGCGCATGTGACCCATCACACTTCAGTGAATCATTTAACATGGCTATTCTTGCCACAATATGTGTTCCTCCCACCAAATGACTTTTTTCAGAGAAGTCTGGGTAACAACAAGGTGGTGGAAGATGCGCAAGGATTGTGCCACTTAGCCGTGAGTAACTGTTAACTGGGGTGATTGCCATTGCCACACTGCCAGTTATAAAGTGAGCCATTTCAGAAGCAGGAGGCGGGTGGGGGGGGGTGTCACTACCAGCAAGAGAGAGGAGCCAGGAATACAGCATGTCTTTAACCCTTGCATACTGAACCTGTTTGATGCAAGAGGCAGATGTGATATCAGAGGGGTGGCAGACGAGCAGCAGTAGTAGAAGCCAGAGCCAGAGGCTGAGAGTGAGACAGAGTGGTGGCCTTCTCAGCCCAAGGAGCAAATAAGGCCGAATCGTCCTTGCAAGAGGCTGGCTTTTGGAATGGAGTGCCTGCAGCCACTAGCTCTTGAAGGTGCTAGGTTTGCTGAACGCGGAGCTAAATCTGAGTGCCTTTAGTAGAGGCTTAATGAATGGCATGCCCTTTGGCAACTGTGAAATCACTTTTTACCATTTCAGGAACAAGGCAGAGGTCAATGAGCCAGGTGGTGGAGAGGGCAAAGACCAGAGAGAGCTACCTGTAGACACAGCGGAATAATTGTATTTGGAGCATTTGCAACATGTTCGATTCCATAACAAATCCCACAGGTGTCACCGTTGCCTGTAAATTTTCAAACCCATCTGCAAAGTAGAAAGTGCTGAGGGAGGGACATTTGATGTCAGACTTGGTAGGAAGTTTAGAAGATTAGACATGTTTAAGTTTCCTTCTCCCTTGTGAATCCAGAGGGGGGGCAGACATCACTCCAATGCCATTCTTCCTTTAACATTCATGGCAAAAGCTATGGTCTAGACTGCGGGAACAAGTGATAACTTCCCACGCACGGCCATGCTTCGGAAAGTAGGGAATGCCATTCTTTGAAGTCATATTTAGGACTGGTTAGGGGCTTCAAAAACATTGCAAAGATGCAGCATTGTATTTCAAACCACAAGCAAGATAAAAGAACTTTTGGAACTAATTGGGAATAAAATTTTGCGAAACATTTTTCATTGTGTCAGAAAAGAGCAAAAGCGTGCCAGATACAGAGGTTTACCGTTGCATCTGAGAAAACTCAGCATGCCTGGCTATAGCAGACATCAAAGCATATGCAACACAGAAAGGCTTCCAGTCTTGGGTAATTTAATAGCTTCCATTTCTGGAAAAGGCCAGTACAGAAATAAAATATGCAATGCTAGATAACTTAGACTTTTCTAAAATGAAATGAGACAATTGATAGGTCATTTGCTGTGATCTATGTTAAGTGTTCTAGCCCAGGCTATTTTAAACTCTACAGGACGGCCATTATACATCTGTGGTAGGTCTGTTTGTGTCAATGCTTGGCTAGAAAGCAAATTTAATGCATGAAACCCTTCTTTAGAAACATTTTCTGTGCTTTTTGTAAATGGAGCAAAACATTAAAAGAGTCCATATATCTTATGAAACCATGACAGCACAAATAGGTTATAGTTGGTTGTAAAATCAGCCAGCTGTTCTTTAATTTTCTAAATTTGTTTTCCCTTAAATAAGTTTAAGTCTACTGCTTTCAATTTTGAGTCACTTAAAGATATAAGAAGTATTTCTGTATTTTAAGGAGTAGTCCCTTGAAGTGCAATTTGAGTAAAATATACCCATTTAGATATTGTTTCTGAAAACTCAATACATAAAGGTTTTTTCTTCATGGACATAATCGAGAAGAGTTAAAATAAATCATTATTGATTAGCAAATTATTAGTGAATTTGTTGTCCTATTCCAATAGCATTGATAATTTTCTTAGAGATTATTTGTTTTATGCTTTTTGATTTGCTCACTGATGGAAAATTCAGAATAATTTGATAAAAAGACACTAGAAATTCTGAGCATTCATCAGTTCAAACAAGTGAAAGTGCTAATATTTGAATGTAACACAATGAAGATCAATTCAAACACTGTTCTGGGAAGAAGACACTGCTTCCACTGGACTTATGCAATGGCCTTCTTTTTGAATTGATGACATTTTAAATTGAAATATCTGAACAACGGCATGCTATAAATCTAGAATCTGGTCAGGAAACAATCTGAAGAACATCATACAAAAAGGTGTCTATGGTACAGTGAATTAATATATGGCTCATCTAACTTTGCCTTTTGTAACTCTGACAAACGGCTTTTACCCCGGCGGCTCTGTGTAAGAGAAGACGGGGGCAGATGCTTACAGGATTCTATGATTCAGCTGTGAGGAGTGCTAATGAAACTCACTATGATTGTAAAAGCTTGGAATTCTAACATGGAGATTAATCAATTTTACCATTCTGTTGAATATAAAATAGACCGTTTCAGTACCAAAAGTGGCAAGGGGTGAGCAAAAATCTCATTGCCATTGTGATAGTTTGGCTTCCTGTCAACTTGACTGGGTCACAATTCTCAGTGTTTCGGTAGTGAAGACCTAGTAGTCCCATGACCTAAAGCACTGTAATTACTTCTTAATGGGATCATCTATGAGCAGACAATCACTTGTAAAATTAGGGTGGAATGCATTTACCCTTGACCATAGCTTGTCTTGAGTTCACTAACACCTACAACTACAAAAATCATGCTAAGTTTCCCGATTAACACCTGACTCGGTGACTTGGAACATGTCTAGACTTGAGCTTGCCTGCTTCTACAACTATGTTAGCCATTTTCTTCCTCAGGGATGGCACCTGTCTCCAATATAAGAGGACACTGTGGGAAAGCTTGCTTGCTTTTTTTCTGGGTCTGTATCTTGCACCTGGCTCACCAACCTACAGTTCTATTGGGCTTGAGCCAAGGGTCTGCCATATTGCCTGTCTTTCCTGGGTCTTATTAGTGGCCTAGCATCTGTTCTGCTGACCTTGGATTACTTGGCCTCTTCAGCTACTAGCTCATCTTCCCGATGATCCTGCGTTCATCAACTTTCATAACTACAAGTAAGGAGAACCCTCCAGCTTACTATCAGACTCGTGGGCTTGGAAACTTCCCAAGGTTGAATTTACTTTTCTATAACCATGTGAGCCATTTTCTTGATATAAGTTTCTTTTTATATACATATATAAGCTTCATTGGTTTTGCTTCTCTAGAGAACTCAGACAAAGGTAATCATCAGTAAAGATGAGCCAGGAACAGCTTACATTCTTCAGACACTGAGATTCCTGTGCATTGAACCTCTTCCAGTGACAGAACATTCCTCCAGAGAAGTGGCAGAGAAATGTTAGCAGCAGAAACAAGAAACAAAGCACAAAACAGAGAAAAGGGTTTCCTGATTCCAAGAATGACCATAGGTGCTGAGCATTTACTCTCAGTTTGGTTTTCTAATCTTAAGTCTTTGCATATTTCCCGAGAGTGTTTTATGCTGTCTTCTTGAGCTGCCCTGGGAAGTTAACTGTTCAGCTTTTATGTCATAATTTCTTCCATTTGCATTAACTATGCTACAATCAAGGCCAAGGTTCATAGTCTTTTCTGAAATCCACTTTGTGTTTTTCTTCTTCCCTATCTCTTTAATGATCTGTTGCTTTCTTCATGTGTGGTGTTCTTCACGTCATCCACAGCTCATCAGGCCTCCTGTCCTTGGTGTTCAAAGAATTAAATCTATTCTTAAGATACTCTCAAATTTCAAGTAGATTATCTACTCAAGGTCATATTTAACTCTCTTGGATTTGTTTTCATTTTCTGCAGATTCCACTTACAAATGAGCAATTCACAGCCTGTTCCACAGTCAGGGCTTGGCCTCCCTCGAGCTGCCTATAAAGAGCTTTTCCGTTGTTTCTTCTACATCTTCAGTTTGGCTTCCATGTATTCCATCTGGAGAAGTCCACGCATATAGTCACATATTGAAAAAACTTTTGTGATGAAGAAGTCATTGTTCTTGTAGAGTCCAGTCACAATTTCCAGCTTCATTTCTATCACCAAAGCCACATTTTTCAACTATCACTTCTTTGTCTTTATTTCCAAGACGCTGTGGTAACATAATGGATTGCATGTTGGGCTGGCTCACAGCCAGGCCTGCAGTTCAAAACCAACAGCTGCTCCTCAGGAGGAAGATAAGGTTTTCTACTCTGATAAAGAGTTACGGTCCCAGAAACCCACTGGGGCTGTTCTACCATACCCTATGGGATCACTATGAGTCAGAATTGACTCTATGGCAGTGAGTTTGGTTTGGCTTTTATATTCCAATTGCCAATATTTGTCATTAATCTTAATTACATGTTTGATACATTTCAGACTGAAGAAGTTATTAGAATTATTCAATTTATTTATCACTAGCTTTAGTGATTGGTGCATAAATTTCAATAATACTCATATTAACCACCAAGGATTATAAATGATATAATCCAAAGTTGAAGGAGAGAATAGTACTAGAGCCTAAATTGTGAGAATTTGGTATGCGGAAGGCTATAGATGACAGGGGGAGCCTATGATACATTTGTGAGATCTACATAGGAAATAAGCCCCCGGTGATTTCCCTTTATTCATAATAGAGGGATAAGAGGAAAATAGTTATAAAATAGAGTACATTGGAGAGATGATTGTAGAAGATCAAAATGAGAAACCTGGAAGGAAAGGTTAAAACCTTTTCAGTTGATCCCCCTTCTGATGCACATTAGGCCTGATCTGGCTTTCGATACTTTCTGTATTTTTTTGTTTGTTCATATTTGGGTGTATCTCAGATGTGTTATGTCATTGGGGGTCACCCTCTTAAATTTTTGTAGTATGTTTTTCCATTTTCAGCATATGAAACCCAGTATTGAGACAGATGGTAGAATAAGGGTTTTGGGGGGGAGGGTGGAGATGGTGGTGGTGTTGGTGGTGGTGGTGGTGGTAGTGGTGGTAATGGTGGTGGTGGTGGTGGTGATGGTGGTGGTGGAGGTGGTGGTGGTGGTAGAGGTGGTGGTGGTAATGGTGGTGGTGGTGGTGGTGGTGGTGGTGGTGGTGGTGGTGGTGGTGGTGGTGGTGATGGTGGTGGTGGTGGTGGAGGTGGTGGTGGTGGTAGAGGTGGTGGTGGTGATGATGGAGGTGGTGGTGGTGGTGGTGATGGTGGAGGTGGTGGTGGTGGTGATGGTGGTGGTGATGATGGAGGTAGTGGTGGTGGTGGTATAGTAAAAGGAAGCTATATCAAGGAGTTCAGAAAGGAAAAGGATGCTTTGAAACTGATTGTGGTAGCAACTGTACAATACTATTGATGTGATTGAACAATGGATTGATGTGATATCTGTATTAACGCCAAATAAAATGGTTTTGAGGGAAAAAAGCTGTATTAACTGGATTTCCTTGTATTGGTATAGATATTATCCTATCACAGAAAGCATCGTACAAGACAGATCTTGAAATGTCCTTTGGCTAATGGATAAGACACTATTACACTTTAATTTGTCATCCCTGTCATAGTAAACCATATGATTATCTGATGAAAACCAGCCAACACCCCTCCATTTCAGCTCATTAATGTCTAGGATGTTGATCTTTAAGCATTCTATTTAAATTTTGATGACTTCCAATTTTCCAGATATTTACTTGATGCATTCCAAGTTCCAATTAGTAATTGAGGTGTACAAATGCTTCTTCTCATTTTGAGTAATACCCTATCAGCAAATGAAAGTCCCAAAAAGTTTTATTCCATCTAGATGTTTATGATCAACTCAACTTTAATAAGGTTCTACCTCAGTCATATTTTGAGAGCCTTCCAAACTGAAGGGCTCATCTTCTGGCACTGTGTCTGACAATGTTCTTCAGCTCTCCATAAATATTTTCAGTGACTAATTTCTCAGAAGTAGACCGCCTGTTTTTTCTTAGTATTCTGTTCTTAGTCTGAAAACTATGCTGAACTTTGTCCCTAATATTTACTAAGTACACTTTATTGGAAAAATGTTTTCAGCCTATGTCATCCAAGAATTGTAAATAATAAAATCCAAGATTGGAGGAAGGATTAGAGCTTAAATTTTGACTACCCAGGTTGAAGAAGGCTTCGGATAATAGTCCAAAAATCCATCTAAACACCTGGATTAAGCTTCTGGTAAATCCCCTCTGACCATTGACTAAGGATGTGAGCAGCTTTGTTATCAGACAGAGTGCATTGAGAAGTGATCTAATGCAGATGAAGTTTGGTTAAAACTTAATATTTTATCATTTGTTCATCCTTTGACTCATTTTAAATAAGTTCTGGTTTTAATTTTTTCTGCTATCTTTTCAACTGAGATTTTCCCCATTTTATTTTGTTATTGTTTGTTGTTTTCTTTTTGATTTTTAATATTTTTCCTATATGAAATGAAGGATAGGTACATCTATAGAGACAGAAGCTGGATTAGCAGTTTCTTGAGGTGATAGTAAGGGAAGTGGGGTGCGAAATGGAGAGCTAATGAGTACAAGTAAGAAGAATATGGCCAACATGAGATGGTAGTGATGATTGCAAGTTTTAAATATGTTTAAACAATCAAACTATGTGATCTGTTACTTATATGTTAATTAAACTGTTTAAATGTTTGAAAGAACTTCTATGGGACATTTCTCTTCTGTCCTATGTAGTCAAATAAAAAAAGAGAAAGACATCATTGTTTTGATGAGTGAATGGGGTCATCGTTCTCTGTGTGGTATGAATTATTAGAACGACATAAAAGTCAGAACTGTGCATCATTGAGCAAGGACTAAAGAAGTTGCTATGGTTATGCCCAAAGGACCATCTGAAATTTTGTGGGGGGGTGGGAGCACCAAAAACCCCACAAACTCAGTGCCTTCAAGTCCAGTCTGACTCACACAACTCCGTAGGACAGAGTAGAACTGTCCTCATGGGTTTCTGAGACTGTAACCTGTTACAGGAGTAGAAAGCTCTGCCTTTCTCCCATGGGGCTACTGGTGGTTTTGAACTGCTGACTTTCAGCCCCTATGCAACCAGACCTCCATAGTTCCCTCCATTTCATTAGGTTTCTTTTCATACTTGGAGGCAACATAAAATCAATAATTATTAACTTGCTAAGACCCGAACCAAATTCCATTTTTTCTCACTTTATTTGTTTACCTAGGCCTCTCTAGCACAGGCTACCAATTTTATCTGGTCCAAGGCTCCCTTTTCAGAAAAAATTACTTAATACCCACTGGCAAGGAGAAACTTTTGTATTATATCCCATAATCTGGTATAAAGTGTAGGTATCTGTAGGAGCATCTCAGTGCCCCTTAGCATGTGTTATTGTCCACATTGAGAAGCACTGTGGATTACCACTAGGGGGTCTCCCTTGCAAACCAGGATTGTTATACCTATAAGTGTTGTGTCCCTCTTCCCACCCATTACAATTAGTGTCGGCTCATGATCTGTAGAGGTTATGCAGCCATGACGTAAGTTCTTTAGTTCACAAAGGACATTTATGAACATCTTGTAAAATTATGATGGTACACAACTAGGATTAGGAATTGGGAGAATAATATGAGGAGCGTGCATGGCTCACAGAAGAAGTAGATGTTAAAAACAAGGTTTCTAGAATTATCCATTGTTCCTACAAATTACTATATTTTATATTCAGCTAAATCTTTCATCTCAAACAAGTTATAATTATAACCATTTCTTTTCCATCCCCCAACAGTTTATTAGCATAAAATTCACATATTATACAATTCAACAGTTCAATCACATCACAATTCTTCTTGATGTAATTCATCATTTTAAATGAGTCTAAAAATCTACAGTGTCCATTCAGTGAGAGTAATACACAACCAAATATATACTGTGGATTTGTGTCTGATCCAAAAAGCAGGAGAGGTGGAGGAGAAAGTGATATTTTTAAAGTATTTGTTAATTATATATAATTTGTAAAACTCATAAAATTACTCCATTGATAATTCTAAAATCCCTTAGTCAAACAACAATATTGATATTCACAAGAAAATGAAGAGAAAAAAAAAACAAGCCAGGAGATCACTGAATTCTCATGAGTCCTGTTTCCACCCCAAGGAGGCCTTCCATGTAGAGTGGACGTGAAGTTCCCCAAGGAGGCCTGCCCTGTAGAGTGGACGTGAAGTTCCCCAAGGAGGCCTTCCCTGTAGGTGGACGTGAAGTTGCAGGTGCTGCTGTTGTTATTTTTAAATCACTGACGTGGCTTCCAAGCTAAAGACAAAACTATTAAGCTATTGTTCTTACATCTTTTCTTAAAATCCCATACAATGGTACACATAATACAAAGACATGAAACAATAGATGAAAATAGAGACCAGTGGAATATTAGAATAGAAGGATGTGTGGAGGGAATGATATTTAGAGAAGGTTTAAGGAGATATTTTTTATTTCACTTGTTGAGAAGGGCTGTAAAACTATGTATAGTGTGCATCTGTAAAAACTAAAATAGTAATAATAAAATTCCTCCAGATTCTTTATCCCTCAGTCCAGATACTAAGTGATTAAATAAAAAGGAGGAAATTAAAACTTGAATAGAAGTGGAGCTTTTAGTGCCAAACAAGTTCATTTTTAAAAAGATTAGAAAAGACAAATCAAGCCACAAGGTCTTATTCATTTGTTAAACCTTGGTGACAAATACGACTTTGAGTTTCCTGATCAAATCAGAGAGTGAAAAACCCACACACACTGCATGGGTATGCAGTATGTGTTGGTGTTTGTATAAAATATCCTCATCCCACTCACAGTCATCAAGTAGATTGTCATTCCTAGTGACCATGCAGATGGTAGAACAACCCCTGTTGTTCCTGAGACTGTCCCTGCTTAAGGAAGAAGAAACCCTAAATTTTCTCCTGCAAAGACATTCACGAAAAAAAAAAACAACCTCACTGCCATCAAGTCAGTGATGACTCACAGCCTTCCCTGTGGGTTTCTGAGACTGTAACTGTTTATGGGAGTAGAAAGCATAGTACTCATATAATTTATATATGGATATATATATAATCAGGAAAAAACATAGCTTGAAATACTAGAGAAATTACTTTTGTGAATGTTCATAAAGAGAATACTGATACAGTCTATGTACGCTGGTTTCTAAATATCTGACTTAAATGTATATAAGACAGACAGCAGAGAAGTGGGTGACGGGAGATGTCAAAAAGTGTAAGATATGAAAAAAAATAATTTATGAATTATTAAGGGTTCATGGGGGTTAGGGGAGTGGGGAGGGAGGGGGAAAATGAGGAGTTGATACCAAGGGCTCAAGTAGAAAGCAAATGTTTTGAGAAGGATGAGGGAAACAAATGTACAAAAGTACTTGACACAATGGATGTATGTGTGGATTGTGATAAGAGTTGTACAAGCCCCGGTAAAATGATTTAATTACTAAAAAAAAAAAGCATAGTAAGAAAAAATGGAAAGAATAGCATTAAGAGATTTATTGAGTTCATGCCTTAGGGCTATAATTTTAGATGCTTTTAATTTTCCTTCTTGTGACCTCTGTGGTATAGATTTTTAAATTAAAAATGTATTATCTGCTCTTTAAAGTTCATGTCCAGATTAAAAATATCTATATGCCATAAAAAATAAATCAAAAAACAGATGTGATCCAAGTTTGGAAGGAAATTGGGAGATTAATTTGGGGTTGTAGTCTATAAGATACTACTAGCTATAATATTTTATGCTATGTATTAAAAGAAGACATGTACATTTTTGACTTTCAACACGTGGAGAGTATGGTTGCCATATTCATGAGAACAAGTCTAGGACAAGTACAGGAGACCATAACAACTTGACTTCATGAAGAGATATAGGCACCTACAGCAGGATTAGGCTTAGCCTTGGAAAAGAAGTTGTGATCTGCTCTGGTGTACAGATGAATGAGACTCGGTCCTCTACAGAGGATGACTAGAAGTTTAGCACGACAATTTTTCAATATGATCATTAATGATACTTCACTATTGCTATGATGAATTTTCAATAAAAGCCCATAGAAGATCTAATTTCATGCCTAGTAACTTCTTGGTGAGTCCTTCAAGATCAATTAGATACAAAATTTCTTTTCAGGTAATTGAACGATTTGCCCTGCTCTGTCAGACTGTTGCATACAAGTTAATTAAGTGATGAGAAATAACTGCCAAAAGAAATGATGCTTTCAGATTTAGGATAGTTGATCTTAAGCCAAAATTTCTGACAATTATTAAACAACACAATCAATCATCTGCTGAGGCTGTTCCTAGTGAGTAGTTGAGGAAGAATAAGCATCTTCCTGTCCTCAAGAGCAAGCTCTCCAAAGGCCCAGTGGGTGAAACATTGGGCGGCTAACTGCAAAGTCAGCATTTCAAAAATGAGACACTCCATGAGCCATTCAGTGAGAAAAATATGAGCTTTTCTACTCACGCAAAAGTTTACAGTCTGGGAAATATTTGAGAGCGTGACTCTGTCCTCTAGGGTCTCTAAGAGAATCACCTCAATGGTAATGGGTACACATCCACTAATCCAGGTACACATCCACTAATAGCAGGTACACATCCACTAATAGCAGGTACACATCCACTAATCCAGGTACACATCCACTAATAGCAGGTACACATCCACTAATCCAGGTACACATCCACTAATAGCAGGTACACATCCACTAATCCAGGTACACATCCACTAATCCAGGTACACATCCACTAATAGCAGGTACACATCCACTAATCCAGGTACACATCCACTAATAGCAGGTACACATCCACTAATCCAGGTACACATCCACTAATCCAGGTACACATCCACTAATAGCAGGTACACATCCACTAATCCAGGTACACATCCACTAATAGCAGGTACACATCCACTAATCCAGGTACACATCCACTAATCCAGGTACACATCCACTAATAGCAGGTACACATCCACTAATCCAGAAATACTTCAAGTCTCTATGACAAAAGTTAATGAGAAATAGGCTTAAACTGTATTCCTGTGCCACAAAGAACAAATGAAAGCAGCTTGGGAAGACAAAGTGAAATATTGTAATTCCATGTAAGCAAAACCATGAAAAACACCAAACAAGCTCTGGTGCATTCATCTTATGGACTTTTAGGCATCAGTAATTTTTAAAAAGACTAGTCTATTAAAAATCATAAGATATGAGAACATTCATCCTTAGCAACTCAGTCAATCTTACAAAGATAAATATTTAATATCACCTTTGTTATAAGGAAAAAGAAAGAGGAAGAAATGTGGTTTATACACCATAGAAACTTTGATGACTAAAAGGATGAAAGTGACCAGGGTGGAAACAGTGAGGGGAAGGAATGGGGGGGGGGGGCAGCACAAAAAAAACACGGAGGGTTTAATAACAAAGAAAAAATAATTTAAATTTTTTAATTTAATTTTTAAAAACCCTCCAAATTCTTTACCCCATGTGATCTAAATATTAATTTGAATGGCTAAAAAAGGAAGGAAAATAAAACAAATGGCTCAGAGTTTTCAGTGACATGAAACTTCATTTCAAACATATGAAGAAAAAAAAGAAATGTGTAAAGACTTAGAGTTAGAAAATGAAAAAGAATACACTCCAGAAAAAGTCAAACCTTGAATTTCAATAGTAAAAGATTCTAGGGGAAAAACACTGAATGATCCAGAAAATATCCAAAGAAGATGGAAAGAATACAGAGTCACTGTCCACATTCAACCATTTCCAAAGGTGGCATACGAGCAAGAACCAATTGCATTAAAGGAAGCTGTCCAGCCTGCACTGAAAGCCTGAGCCAAAACTAGGGCTCCAGGAATTCATGGAGTTGCAAATGAAATATTTCAACAAGTTCACTGGAAATAGTCACTCATCTGTTCCCGTAAATTTGGAAGACAGCTGCATAGTCAATGGACTGGAAGAGATCCATCTTTGTCCCCATTCCCAAAAAAGGTGACCCAGCAGACTGCACAGACTGCACAGAATAATATCACTGATATCATATGCAAGGAAAATCTTGTTGAAAAGCACCCAACAACGGTGGCAGCAGTACCTTGACAGCTGCCAGAGGTTCTAGCCAGATTTGGAAGAGGCCATGACACAAAAGATATCATTGATGGTGTCAGATGGATCTTGGCTGAAAGCAGAGAATACCAGAAAGATGTTTACTTGTGCTTAATTGATTACACAGACACATTTGACGTTGTGGCGCATATCAAACTTTGGATGGCCTTGAGAAGAAGGAGAATTCCGGAACACTTCACGGAGCTCGTGCCAAACCTCTACTTAGATCAAGAGGCAATTACTTAAATAGAACAAAGGAATAAAGCATTGTTTAAAATAAAGAAAGGGGTGCATCATACTATTCACTCTATTCTGAGCAAATAATCAAAGAATCTGGATTACAGAAAGAAGAATTTGGCATCAGGAAGGGAGGAAGGCTCATTAACAACCTGTGATATGCAGATGCCACAGCCTTACTTGCTGTGAGTAAGACATGAAGCATTTGCTGAAAAAGATCAAGCATTGCATTCTTCAGTATGGATGACAACTCTAATGTAAAGGAACCCAAATACCTCATGGCGCAGCTCACAGGTCACATCCAGCGGAGAGACTATTGGCATCGCCCAGAGTGTCCTCTTGCTTGGATCCACAATCAGAGCTCATGGAAGAAGCAGTCAAGAGCTCAAGTATTAGGTAAATCTGCTGTGTAAATTCTCTTTCGGGTACTGAAAAGCAGGGCTGTTCTTGACCTAAGCCATGGTGCTTTCCATTGCCGCATATGCATGTGAAAGTCGGGCACTGATACGGACGACTGAAGAAGGATCAATGCATTTGAATTGTGGACCTGGAGAAGAATATTGACGGACCACCAACTGCTAAAAGAATAATCGAATCTGTCTTGGAAGAGGTAAGGCCAAAGTGCTCCTTAGAGGCAAGAATGGGCAGATGTAATCTGACATGCATGCTTTGGACCTACTGTCAGGAGAGACCAGTCCTGGAGGACATGGTGCTTGGTAAAGTGGAGGAGCAGTTAAAAAGTAGAAGGCTCTCAATGAGATGAATCGACACAGTGGCTACAATAATGGGCTCAGGCATGGGAATTATTGGGAGGATGGTGCAAGACCATGTGCCATTTTATTCTGTTGTGAACAGGTCGTAGGGGTGAGAACTGACTCAATGACATCTAACAACATGGTCCACATGACATTATGAATCAGGGGGAAAAGACTGAAATTGCATTAGATCTGAGGAGGGGTTTGTTTGCTTGTTTTTTTATTGATTTTGGTGTAATTATGAAGTAGATGTAGACTGAGTAAAGGCGAGTAAATAAAGGAAGCAAATATTCTTTCAAGAAACTGGGTAGTGTACTCCTATTTAACCTCATACTGGAGGTCCTAGCTAACAACAGAAGACAAAGGAAATATATTAAAGGTATTCAGCTGGGGAAGGAAGAGGCAAAATTATCATTATTTGCAGACAATATGATTCTATATATCGAAGATCCCTTAAACTCCATGAGCGGAGTGTTGGAAGCAATAGAGGAATTTGGCAGAGAGGCACGATACAAAAACAAAAAACAGAAGTCTATTGGACATCGCTATGCATCAGACAAAATCACAGAAGAGATGATTAAAAAGGTAGTACCCTTTAAAATAGCCAAGCATAAATTGAAATACATAGGGATATACCTGACTAAAAAAAAAAAAACCAAAAGATTTGTATGAGGAAAATTATATAACACTATTTCAAGAAATCAAGAGTGACCTCAACAAATGGAAGATTATCCCATGTTCCTGGATTGGCAGACTGAATACAGTAAAGATGTCAGTTCTGCCCAAGGCACTATATAAGTCCAATGCTATCCCGATACGAATACCAAAGAATTGGTAAACAGATTACCAACTTCATATGGAGAGGAAAGAAGCCCAGAATTAGCAGAGAACTCCTCAAGAAGAAGACAAAGTGGGAGGACTTGCTCTATCTGATTTTAACATGTACTATATGGCCATAGTAGTCAAAACAGTGTGGTACTGACATAATGACAGATATTCAGACCAATGGAAAACAGTTGAAGACCCAGAAATAAAAACATCAGCATACGGGCAACTGATCTTTGATAAGGGCCCAAAAAATATTAAATGGGAAGCAGATGCCATCTTCAATAAATAGTGATAGAAAAAATGGATATTTACCTGCAGAAAAATGAAGCAAGACCCGTACCTCACTCCATGCACAAGAATAAACTCAACGCAGAGCACAGACCTTGAGATAAAGCCCCAAACAATTAGGGCAATCAATGAGGGAATTAGGAAAAACCTGAGAACCATGACACAGGGAATACATAGGCTCTCAGAAATAGGAAAGGATACAAATACAGTGGAGTTACAAATAGACAAGTGGGATATACTGAAGATAGACCTGTGTACATCGAAAGAATTCACCAAGAGAGTAACAAGAGAGTCCACCGACTGGGAAAACATCTTTAGCAATGACACATCACAGAAAGGCCTTATTACTAAAATCTACAATACTTTGCTAGCTTACAATAACAGAAAAACTAATTGCAGTTTTACAGAGTCTGAAATCCGAATGGCCATTAAACATATGAGAAAATGTTCCCGATCATTAACCATAAGAGAAATGCAAATCAAAGTAACTATGAGGTACCACTTAACACCCTCAAAGATAGCCCAATACAAAAAATCAGAAGGCAACAAGTGTTGGAGAAGCTGTGGTGAGATAGGAACTCTCATGCACTGCTGGTATGTATAGCCCCCATGGAAATCAATTTGGTGATATCTAAAACATATGGAAATTGAGCTACCATACGAACCAGCAATCCTCCTACTGGGCAAGAGGCAAGAAACAAACACAGCCAGACATCTGTGCTCCAGTGTTCATTGTGGCACAGTTCACAATCTCAAGGAGTTGGAAACAATCCAAATTCCCATCAACAGATGAACGGATTAAAAAACTGTGGTACATACATACAATGGAGTACTACGCATCACTAAAAAGCAGTGATGAACGCATGAAGCATATCACCACATGGGAAGAGCTGGAAGAAATTATGCTAAGTGAAGTAAGCCAAGCACAAAAGGACAAGTATAACATGAGTCTGCTGAGGTAAGTTTATATATATATATATATATATATATATATATATATATATATATATATATATATATATATATATATATATATATATATATATATATGAAAGAACAGAAAGGTAAATGCAGAAGGGGCACAGGGAAAAATCTACTGTATATAAACACTCCAGGGGTGAGGTCCAGGTAGTATGGCAGGGGGTAAACCAAATCCAGAGGTACATATGGCAGACAACTAAAAAGGGGGTGGAGGGAGGAAAGTGGAAAGGAAAAAAAAGAGATATGTGATGAGGGAATAGGGTGCTGACCCACCCAAGGAGAGGGTATTGTTTGAGTCTCCACAGGGAAAGAGGGACCAGATATAAAGTCAGTGCCAGACGAATACAGTGTGCTGGCAAGGAGAGGGAAGCCAGTGGAGGGGCCTGAGGGCTATGTGGACAACTGCCCCTCACCCCAAAAGAATTTACTTGAGAGGACAGCACTGAAGCTGCAGCTAGGGGAGAGGGGCATGTCTGATCAGAACAAATGGGAGCAAACGAAGGGGGAGGAAGAGAGAGTGGAGCAAATCCTTGCCCATCAGGCCTGGAGGATGATATTCCCACCCTGAATAGCCAATGGACAGAGTGGACAAAATGGCTGATCCCACTATGAGACACACCATCCCTTGATGGCCCAGGGCCCTAAGGGGGACAACACTGGAGACTCAGTGTTGGGACTGGCCAAGACTGACCCTGTGACACCGAGGCAAACCACTAAAAGCGTGCGGCAGAGCAACCATGGGAGCAGAGCAGGGAGTCCCTCAGGGAGTACAAAGGACAGACTCTGGGGCCAGAGCATGGTACCCCATTGGACCTGACTGAAGGACACGCCTAGAGATCAAAAATCAGACCTTGATCTATTTACAGGTTTTTCTTTCTTTTAAAACTTTTTTCTTTTAATTAATTTATTCTTCTATGGGTAATTGGTTTCCTTTTTTTGTTGTCATCGCTGTGTTCTCATTCATTGCTTATCTTGCTATGCCTTGATTTTTGGTGCACATTATTATCTCTACAGATCTATCTAGATAAGATAGACTAAATGAGTAGTCTGGAGGAGAAAACAATGGGACCAATGGTTCTGGGGGGACACAGGAGAGGGGGAAGCAGGTGTAAGGAGGTGGTGCTGACCAACCCAGTGACAGGGACGCAACAAGTGATCCAAAATCAGTGGCAAGGAAGGTGTGAGAGGCCTGGTAGGGATTCAGCAAGGGCAATGTAACTGAGAGAAATTACTGAAACCCAAATGAAGGCTGAGCATGATAGTGGGACAAGAGGAAAGGAAAAGGAAATAGAGGAAAGAACTAGGTGGCAAAGGGTATTTATAAAGGTCTAAAGACTGGAATGTACATATGTAAATATATTTATATAAGAGTGTGGGGAAACAGAGCTATGTGTATATATTTATAGGTTTAGTATTAAGGCAGCAGAAGACATTGGGCCTCCACTCAAGCATTTATTCAATGCAAGAACATGTTGTTCTATTAAATTAGCATTCCAGGATGCACACCTTCCAGACAAGATTGCTGAAGAAAAATGTGTGCATAAGCAAATGTGGTGAAGAAAGCTGACGGTGCCTGGCTATCAAAAGATACAGTGTCTGGGGTCTTAAAGGCTTGAAGATAAACAAGCAGCCATCTAGTTGAGAAGCATCAAAGCCCACATGGAAGAAGCACACCAGCCAGTCTGACCACGAGGTGTAGAAGGGATCAGGTATCAAGCATCAAGGAACAAAAAAAATCATATCATTATAAATGTGGGTGAGTGCAGAGTGGAGACTCAAAACCCATCGGTAGCCAACCGGACACCCTTTTACTGAAGGGTTGTGGGGAGGAGATGAGCCAGTCAGGGTGCAGGGTAGCAACGATGAAACATATAACTTTCCTCTAGTTTTTAAATGCTTCCTCCCCACCGCTATCATGATCCCAATTCTACCTTACAAATCTGGCTAGACCAGAGGATGTACATTGGTACAGATAGCAACTGGAAACACAGGGAATCCAGGACAGATGACTCCTTCAGGACCAGTGGTTGAGAGTGGCAATGCCTGGAGGGTGGAGGGAATGTGGGGTAGAAAGGGGGAACTGATTATAAGAATCTACGTATAGCCTCCTCCCTGGGGGAGGGACAGCAGAGAGGAGGACGGGGAATATCAGACAGTGTAACATATGACAAAATAAAAATAATTTATGAATTATGAAGGGTTCGTGAGTTAGGGGGGAGTTGGGAGGGAGGGGGGAAATGAGCAGCTGATACTAAGGGCTCATGTACAAGGCAAATGTTTTGAGAATGATGATGGCAACAAATGTAAATATGTGCTTGACACAATGGATGTATGTATGGATTGTGATAAGGATTGTATGAGTTCCCAAAAAATGATTTAAAAAGAAATTGGGTAGTGAATAAATAAGTAAACAATAGGATAGTTGACGTGGAAAAAATATATAAAGGTAGGTGGTGGGTTTCTCCAAATTTTCCTTTATCTGTTGTTGCTGGCTTGTGGAGTGGTGGGGAAATGCACTGTTATCTCATGATGACTCCTGGTTCCACTACTGCTGCTCCGCAGCCACCCCTCTGGTGCCAAGGCGGTCTCCTAGATTCTAGATCAAGGAAGTTCAATGAACAGGTATCTCACGATTCAAGACACACTCCATTTCTGCCTCTTTTCAGTTGCTAGTTGTAAAAGTCCCCCTTTCTGCTTCTGAGAGTGCTCATTTTCTATCCAGCACTATAAGTAAGGGTTCTTTTCCATTGTAGGTCACACTACATCATCTTTATATTGCCACTAGGTAATAGGGTTTGGGGAACATACACAACAAAATAATCATCCTCTGCTGTTGCTATTCCTGTGATGTATACAGCCCTGACCAAGAGTCTCGAGTCTTTTGCTAGTATCCATGATTCTATGGCAAGCTCAGCCTGTGTCTTAGTCTTGACTCCTACCTTCTCACCTCCACAATCTCATTTTAGCAACATGAGAGAAATTCTGAACGTTTATTGGACAATGGAATAAAAAGATTGATATAGTTAGTTTATTGTGCAAACCTGGCCAATAAACACATGTGGGTTTAACTGAAGATCAGAGGGATAAACGGCTGGGTGAGCCTCGCCTTGCAATGGTCGGACCAGGGTGCAGCTGCCTTAGTCAGGTCCCTGCTTTACTCTGCAAGGCTCACTTCCTGCAAGACATCCCGGAGGAGAAGCCACATGGACCTACCCCAGTGCAGCCCTGGGTGCTGGAGCAGCCGCGTGGAGACCCCTGCCAGCGCTGAGACGCTTACACGTTCACTGATTCAGCTTTCCTCCTGCATTCGGCATCATTGTGTCTGTTTTGTGAGGCGGAGGAGGACTTTGTGGACTGGTGTTGGATATATGGGTTAATGTTGGACTTGTGGGCTTGGGCAGCACTGGATTGGGATGTTTTCTTGATGTGCACTTAACCTTTATATAAAACTCCCTCTTATATGTGAGTTTCTGTGGATTTGTTTCTCTAAAGAACCCCGAGTAACACAAAGATAATAAAACATTTTTATGAATTTTCGAAGATCTGTGCCCATTTTGTCCCACCAAACTATTCAGTTTGCGAAGGCATAATCGTTGTTTGTTTTTGAATCATGATATTCCCAGCTCTCGGTGGAGCATGATGACTGATGACTTGTGTCATAATCATGTAAAGCAGTTTTCAGACATGCCCACTGTGTAGGTGCTCACACATCAGCAAGAAAAGTTATAAGTGAAAATAACTCAACTGAATAGGCAAAATTTTACATTCATTGATCACAAGATTTTTTTATTGTTTAAGCATTTTTGACAAGTTTGGAAAATTATCAGAGAAATACTTTCAAGAATCATGTGAAGTTTAGATTAAATGATTTTTAAATGTTCATTATGTTGAAATTGTGATTTGCTATCCAAATATTCTTCAACATTTTCCTCGACTCTGAAACACCACCCTACCCCCTCCTCCCAAATTCAGAGAAGAAAATAATTTAACAGCAATAAAGTTTAAATTTTGGTTTGTTATCTACACCTAAGGATGCACCGTAAAGAAGCATGTGGATTAGTCAGTTACTTACATTCAATATCTTTTGGAAACGGGACTATATAAATCAACTTCCTGACTGAAGACATTCCATTTTCATTCATTTGATAGGCTCGGAAGTCCTCAACTCTGCCTCCTAGTCTCTGCTGCCATCCCCACTTCTCCATGGATTGGTCTCAAAGATGCTCTGCTCTCTTTTTTTAATGGTCATGAGCTTTTTCTTTCCTTTTTCTGAGATGGTTCCCTTTATAACAAGCTGAGTGTCCAAACAGGCCAATCCCATCGTTTTCGTCCCATTTGTGTTATATGTATGCTCCTCTCCAGTCATTTGGTGGGATAGAAGAGCAATATCAATTAAATCCACTTCCCCGTGCCTTATTCCTAACCTTTATAAAGAGATAAGCAGTATGTTTCATTTACCACTTTACAAATCTTGCCCTGAAAAGCAAACATATATGCATTTACTCATGAATGTGTACAGTTTAATTTTGACCAAGAAATCTAGGTTCCCTAATATGTCAGTGCTTAAAGCTTGTCCTAGGCAAAGATAGAACGTTGATCAAACTTTGACATTTTGACAATGACTATTGCCAAAAGAAAAAAATCTCAACCATTGCACATGGATATATATGAAAAACACTGTACTTACAATGTTTGTCCTATCGGTACAGAATTCAGGTGCCCTATGCTTGTCCTTGGTAAGGTTATGCCTGTGTGTACTGCACTAGCATGGGGCTCTGAGGCATCTCTAAAACCATGGATAGAAAGACAAAGATAAAGGTAGATAAGAGCTTCCGATGGCCTGCAGGCATAAAGCAGGCTAAATCTACATCCAACACTGCAAGCACGAGGTGGCAGTAAATCTAGAAAGCAAAGCTGAGACACCAAAATAACCTGGCACATACTCAAAGAGGCAGAATTGTGGAATATTAATCCACCAGAACTGGGCAACAGGTCCCAAAATTTGGTAAATAGCAAAGGGAAAGCTGGATCTTCTGTTCAGTCATACCAACAGGCCGATACAAGCCTTGACTTCCCCCTGCATTCATCAGCTTCCTGAATGAATGAAAAGATGCCAGGATTTTTCCACCCTGCCTACCTTCCACTAGTGCAAAGTACCCAGAAAAGAAAGCTATGGAAAATATACCGCTATCTCCTTAGAGAGACTGTACAATATTGCAACTTCAGTTTGTCCAGCTTGAGACTTTAGAGAAGTAGGAAGCCTGCCCTCTCCCACAGAGCCACTGACAGTTTGGGGCGGTTGAGCCTGGATTCATAAGTGTACCCCACCATCTCAGAAACAGAGCCGTCAAGGAGCAGGAATCACTGACGACCAGACAAGCTGTGAGGTGAAATCCAGAATATTATCTCTGAAGGGAAAGATCATTAAGAAGGCACGAAAAAACGGGGGGGGGGGGACCAAAATGGGCGTCAGAAGTGACTCGAAACCGTGCTTATGAACAGCAAGCAAAAGCAAATTGAAGGGCTCACGAAGCAAGCTCGCTGCCATTGAGTCAGTGCCGACTGATAACGACCCCCGTGGGTTTCTGACACTGTGGCTGTTTACGGGAGTAGAAAGCCCGGTTTTTGTCCCATGAGTCACTGATAGTTTGGAACTGCCGACAATGTGGATCGTCGCCTAACATGCACCCACTACACGACCAGGGATCATAAAGACGTAAAGGAACTGATAAGAAAACACCAATGGTAACTGGAGAAGACAATGTAAAATGTGTTGATGAAATGTGCAAAGACATGGGGTTGCGAAACCCAAAGTGAAGAATAGTCTCCGCATATCTTAAGCTTTAACAGCTAAAGAAAAAATCCACGTCTCGAATTGCAATTGTGAATAATTTTATGAGTAAATTATTAAATGATGCAGGAAACTTCAAAAGACGGCAGGCATACACAGGCACAGGACCAAATAGAACTGTTTGGTGCTCAACAATTTCAGAAAGTGAAATATTATCAAGAGCCAATGGTATTGAGGGCAGATGATTAAGCTGTAATGAAAGTATTAGCAAAGAGCAGGCTCCCAGAATGGGTAGACTACTTAAAATGTTTCAAAAATCTGATGCAGTGCTGGTAGACTTACAATTCTATCTCAAGAAATTTGGAAACTACCTACCTGGCCAACTACCTGGAAGAGATCCATATTTGTGCTCATTCCCAAGAAAGATGACCCAACAGAGTGTAAAAATTATTGACCAATGCCATCAATATTATATATTTTAAAAATTTCCTGCAATAATAAACTCTAACAAAACCATATTTGTGATGACAACAAGATCAAGCAGTGTTTCTTTCTTTTATCCATTGGTCACTGAGTCAGGCCGACTCAAAGGCACATAACAATCATGACATTCTTCTTGAATCACTTAAATAAAACAGTCCTCTTTTTTCTGTTCGGACTATGATGGTAGTATTAGTCAACAAACATAACACAAGCAAGGATAGGTGTTATTTTCTTAGACTATTATATGATTACACCTTATCTCAGAGAGTGCATTAAGAGTAGACTTGGGGGGATTGGGGAATATAAGAAAGTTCAAACAGCATTTACATTTATTGGACTTCTTTTTGATATCTTTTAATTGACCTTTGTTGGACTCCCTATTTTTAAGCATCAGCTAGAAAAGAGTCTAATTAAGGAATCCAGATTAATTGTTAGAGACCTTCCTGCACAAGGCAGGTATACCCTTAGGACAAAACTTGGCACAAGTCCAAAGGAGAACATAAGTCACTGCCATTACTTTTTCAGTTTCTATAGTAGGAATCCCAGGAAAAGGCCTTGGAGTTTAATTAACAAAGCACTAAAAATCCTGTCTGGATTATTCAGGTCACATGTTAAATAGATGCTTCTGATCTGGTTTAAATCCACTGGAAGTTTTCTTTTTAATCCTCATTAACAGATGTGACCTTGATGCCTAAGGAGCTATGAATATTTACTAACATCCACCCAGAAGTATAGTTTGAGCCCAATGCAGCTGATTCAGAAACTTTTTTATAGACTATGATGGGACAATATTTTCTAATGCATAGAATATGTATAATGATTTACTAGGTATTGTACATAAAGTACTTAAACTATGTCAAGCACCTAGTAATTATTCAATAAATGTATCCTGCTAGGAAACTTACCCTCACACTGATTCTGGGATCATTGCAAGACCCATCTCTGGGTTGATGTACATTTACAGGAAAGCAGAGGAACTGCCAAGCAAGGTAGCACTTCTCCGCCCACCATTAGGAAGTTGCAGAGTAGAAGGTGTAAGCAATAGAAATGAACATATTTTCCACTTATCTCAGCACATTTTTGGAAGTGACATTTCTTGAATTTCCAGTGTCTTGTTCAGTTTAACACAAGTGATGCTCAGTAGAATGTTATTAAGAAATATGTTAACAGAACATATAGCAGGATTCTACTGTAACAGGATATAAAAATGGAGCTTGCTAACTCTGTCTCACCTGAAGGCCCGACACAACAGGAGAAAAGTATGCATGCTCTCCAAATTAAGGTGTTAGCCCACTCTTGCAAGACTTTTTAAAAAGGTGGATAAAAGAAATTTTGTTTTGGTTTTTCATCTTTAACCCAATGCCTACCAATGGGCATAAAGAGTTGATCTTGTTATTTAACCGAACATATTCTCTTATGATACTACCTTTGTCATATAGACAAATGTGTTAGAGGGGGTTCTCTAGAGACAAAGCCAGATTGCTAATAATTTTATATATATTCATACAGATAGATAGATATATAGCATAAGAAATAGTTAATTAAATTATAAAGCAGTACAAATGGCTCAATGCAACTCACTCCCCTGAGACAGTTGTGAGACACTGGCAGTCCTTCAAGTCTTGAGAGACACCGAGTAGTCCTCGGCAGAGCAATTCAGGCTATCCAGGCATAGGCAGCAAACAGCAAGTCAGGTCACCAAAGGTCAGCCAGATGACAGGGTCTGACAGTTCCCAACTCAAGAGATGTAAATTCCAATGGTGTGGCGAAGCAGGTCTTGAAGGATCCTCAAATTAGAGCGACACAGTCCATGGGTAGTGTAGCTTGAAAATTGAGGCAAAGAACAAGCAAGGCAGCCGCAAACTGGTCCGATGATCAAAGAGCAAGAGACAAGAGGCGAGGCTGACCGAGCCTTTTATCTCTCCACCCTTCAATTAATCCCACTTGTGTTTATTGGCCACAATGGCACAATAAGCTAACTACCTCAACAGATTAGATAGAAATTTTCAAGTAACTTAGAATCCCTTTGAGTGTGTTGAGATCTCATTTATTCATTCAACATTTTAAATTTATACCATACTAATTAATTTTTGTATTGTATTCAATTTTGTATTCAATTAATAAATAATAAATTAATAAATTAATTAATAAATTAATAATTAATAAATTTCAATTTATTAATTGAAATTAATGCATATATCAAGTCACCCCATAGTTCAATCACATCCAGCAGAATTGTACATTTACTACCGCAATCAACTTCACATTATATGCTTCACAATCCTGGTGATGGTGTGCTTCTTCCTTGTGGGCTGAGTTGACTTCTCACTGAGATGACTGTTGTTCAGAGACAGCCTTTAAGATCCTAGATGCTATTTTATCTAATAGCCGGGCACCATCTAATTTCTTCACCACATTTTGCTATAGCACCCATCTCCACTGTCTTCCTTGGCTGAAGGCGAGTTTCAAGCAGGGCCATGATATAAGAACTAATGTTTCTTAATCTAGAGCTGGGATTTAGTGTGAGCCTCCAAACCATTCCTGGATATATGCTTGTTTATTTTTTCATTCAACATTTTTAAGTGAACACTGCACCTCAGAAACTGCTCTGGTGTGGGAGTCTCGGCAGCGGTAAGAACAGCAAACCATCTCCAGGCTCCAAAACTTTCATTGGTGAAAGAAAAAAAAATTAGCAACATAGAACTTAGGTATATAAAATGGCAGACAGTGATAAGGCTAAAAAGAAACAAGACAAGGAAGAAAAAGAGAAGTGAGTGGATTGGAGGACTATGGTTTCCTAAGAGATGTGGGAGGAAAGCCACAAGGAGCTGTGGGGTCTGATAGAATGTTCGAAGGGAGTAAAGGGACACTCTCCAGATTTCTAAGGATGTTTAAAGCAAAGGAAAAAGCAACTGTAAGGCCCAAGGCTAAAATGGTCCCTGAAGACCAGGGAGGAAATGACTGTGACTGGGAGCATGACCAAGGTGGAGCGAAGCTCAGAAAGGTCTTTTCTTCCATGACATCGGTGGAGTGTTACTGAGGTTAGAGTTTCTGCTTGCAATAGTAGTCATTCTCTGATAGTACATACAGTATCCCTTACATCACTACCAGGTCAAGTGTTTGATGTTCTAGTTTCTGCTTGTGCTACTTTTGATTACCTGAAAGTATCCACGGGTACCTTACCTCACTGCCTACAATGAATGCCAGGACTGTTGCAAGTACTTAGGTAGTTTGCTCCGTGAACTGAGTCAAATACCAAAACACAATTCATCTGTCCTGGAGGACAAACAGACAAAATAGCCCTTTGTAGATGGGAAGAATTCATCTCACATCATATTTTGGGCATGTTACCAGGCATGATCAGTGTTTGGAGAAGGACATCAGGTCATTGAATATAAAAAGGACCCTCAGGAGATGAATAAGCAAAGTGGCCTCTTCCTTGTATCTTGAATATGCAATTACTTTTGGTAGTTTGTTTTACTCTCCTAGCCTAAATATGGTGAGGGAGGATTCAATGAGCCCTATATCGATAACATATACTCCATAACTGCAACAAGTGCAACGTTTTTGTGACGTCTTGCTAAATGAGATATAGACTTTTCCCATATAAGAGAACATTTCTACTGCAAAAAAAAATCAGGAAAGAAAGTAAGCAGCTGAGGACCAATGAAGTTGATGGAGCAGCTGTGTAACAGATAAGCCCTGGTGCAGAAAATGATCTCCGTTCATAATAACGAAGAGAAGAGCATCAGCGAAGCAAGATGACTGCAGAGAGAGGTCCCTGAGGGGCACACTTGTTTACATTTATAAACAGATAGTCTAGATGAAATACAACATAGTAGTAAACATCTTGAAGCGTGTTCAGAGGACCAAAGTAAAACTTGGACTGAGGCTTATGAAAAAGACTTCATACAATCTTAGGGACCTTCTTATGTGATCTGATTTTGAAATCACTAATACTCCATAAAGTGTTAGAACTCAATGTAGATAAGATTATGCTAAGAATGCACATTTTGCTTTGGATAAATGCAAACTTCCAAGCACAGAGAGAAATGGGCAACACACACACACACACACACACACACACACACACACACCGAGAGAGAGAGAGAGACATCTCAACAACAACTTGCAAAAGTGATTCAAGAATGTATTAATAATTATTTGGAAAATAACAGTGAATTAAAGCTATAACTGATCATTGGGTTTTAAAAAGCATCTCATTTTCTCAGAAGGCTGTTGGCTCATTTAGAATCTGGGTTTAGCATTGTGTTATGTTGTCTACTTTCTGATGTTGGAATTATTGACAATACTGAATCCAAATAACTTGCCATTTCATCCACCTCTTGATCAATCCACTCCACTCTCACGCTTCTGTTCCGAATCAGACCGATGGATGCAGCAGTCAGGAAATCCAGTGAAATCTTGAAATGGGCAACTGGACTTCAAAAGATCTCTTTCAAGTGTTAAACAGCAAGAAAAGCCACTTTGAAGACTAAGGTGCACCTGACCCAAACCACGGTAGTTTCTATAGCCTCATAAGCATGTAAAAATTGGACATTGAATAAGGAAGATCAAAGAAGAATTGATGCCTTCGAGTTCCAGTGCGGGCAAGGAAAGCAAAACGTAATCTGGGCTATGAGAAGGAGGATTCCTGAGGTGTGCAGGGGACTGCTAACCATAAGGGTTCAAGACCGTCAGCAGCTCCTATTAAGATATACAGTCGAGGAAACTCTGTATGGGGTCATTAAGCTAAATAATAATTAAAGCCACTGCCATCAAGTCAATTCCAACTCATAACACCCCTAGGGAACAGAGTAGAACTGCTACTGTGGGTTTCTGAAACTAACTTAAAAAATCATTTTATTGGGGGCCCTTACACCTCTTTTTTTAAATCTTTTTATTGGGGGCTCGTACAATGCTTATCATAATCCAGACATACATCCGTTGTGTCAAACACTTTTGCACATTTGTTGCCATCATCATTCTCAAAACATTTGCTTGCTACTTGAACCCTTGATGTCAGCTCATTTGTCCCCTCTCTCCCCGTTCCCCTCTCCCTCATGAACCCTTGATAATGCACAAATTACCATTATTATGTCATACCTTACACTGTCTGATGTTTCCCTTCACCCACCCCTCTGCTGTCCATCCCCCAGAGAGGAGGTTATATGTAGATTCTTATAATGGGTTCCCCCATTTCTACCACACTTTCGCTCCACCCTCCCAGTATTACCACTCTCACCACTGATCTGAGGCGTTCATCTGTCCTGGATTCTCTGTGTTTCCAGTTCTTATCTGTTCCAGTGTGCATCCTCTGGTCTAGCCAGACTTGCAAGGTAGAATTGGGATCATGATAGTGGGGGGAGGAAGCATTTAAGAACTAGAGGAGACTTCTGGGAAGATGGCCAACCAGGGGACCTACATACTCTGAGAGCTCTTTCGAACAAGGAGGGTTTGGTATCCAGGTAGCCGAGTGGTAGGAGCCTGGTGAGTAAAATATCCCCCCAGGACAGCACGCCACCCAAAACCACACATTTGTCCTGAGCCGGGGCCTCGGTGATCCAGGTCCCAATTCGTGGGACATCTCGGGTCAGTAGGCTGCCGCCATCACAGCCGCAACAAGCTATAGCCCCGCTCCATCCCCAGACCTGGATCCCGCACCCAGAGTCACTTGCCTGCTCTGCCAAGATGCGTGCAGCAGTGGGGGAACCCCTACAGCAGCTGCCCACTCACAGGACCCCACTAGGAGAGAAGCTGCCCTTTCCCATGGGTCCTCTCTCCCCATCTGGCAGCGATCTGCCCTTGAGCCCGCGTCCCTTCCTCCATTCATTCAAGGCCCCGTAACTGACTGCAGGAGACGGGGCTGCCTGGGCGACCCCCACGGGGGACCATCCACCCCATTGCTGCCTGGGACCCCTCCACCTGCACCCTGTTTGCCCGGCTGTCTGCCCCCATCAGCATAGCTCGTGCTCCGCTCCCGACCCTGGAAGAAGAGCTGTGCACTTGCCGGCAGCCGGAACGCACCCCGGCTTCTATCATGGACACTGTGTTTCCCCCAAGCTACCAGGCTGCCTGCGCCACCGGTTTTCCCCTCCCCCGCGCGCTGTGGGTTTTCCAGCGGCCAGTGGCTCCGAGCTCTGAGCCTTCGGTGCCACAGTCCTCCCAGGGTGGGGCAGGCGTCATTGCCGCTGTTTCCCGCCAGAGCCACAGCTGTCTGAACCGGCTCAGACCAGGTCGCTAAGGAGCCTCCTCCGCTCACAGAGCCAGCGGCTCCAGCGATAAGCGGCTGCCTGCTAGGGAGCCTAGGACATGGCTTTCCAGTCCCTGCCAGAGCCATCTGTGCGCCCCGGCCAGCTTTCACCACTGCGAGGCCCTGCAGGGTCCCCATCGCCAGCGCCTAAGCCTGCGGCAGCCTTTCCCAGCCGGCATAGGAGGTGGGCGCTGCAGCCTGTGCCTCCCTCAGCACACCTTGCAGCCCCAGGCTTTTCTGGCCGGTGCAGGAGGCCCGCCCCTGTGGGGCTGCTCCTGCCTGTGTAGCCTCTACCCACAGGCTCAACTCTAAAGGCCTGTAGGGACCTGGGAGGGCTAGCTGATCTGAAGAGAATTTTCCCCCGACATAGCCCGGCTCTGGAGCCCAGATCAGCATCACGTCCTGTGGCAGCAAGGCCTGGCCCACCTCCGCCTTCTATAAGGCATCACTAGAAAGTGGGAAATGAAGGGGGTGAAATTTAAATATATATATATATATATATATATATATATATATATATATATATATATATATATATATAATTATCTCTGCTGGTTTTTCTCTTTTTCTTTTACTTTCTGTGTTCTCTGTTCTTTCTTCCTCCTTTTTCATTATTGCTATGACTTCTCTTCTGCCCCTTTTCTATAGGTTTTCCTTCCATCTCTTTTTTTCTCCTTCCATTCCCACTATTATCACTTTTTTTTCTCTCTTTTTTATAGCTTCTCCTTCTTCCTCTCTCTGCATTTTTTCCTCCAAAAATTTTATTTAAAATTATTTTGTAATTTTTAACCTTTTAAATTCTTATTTTTTATTACTAAACAAAGAAAAGGGCTGCTAAGGGTACCCTGAAAAGCCAGGCCAAAGCAGCGTGGGGGCACTCACTGAGGCTCCAGCCCCCACTCCAGTCGCTGAAACATCTCACCATTGCGGGTCACTAAGCCGTCGGGGAACTCTGCCTACACAGCATTCTGACCCATCCTTATAGTAGATCATGGGCAGTCACCTGAAAGAAGCCCTAACAGTAACACAGATAAGGGTACCCTGGCCCCCCAGAAGCATGGGGCCCATGAAAGGATCAAGGAAAAATCAACAGACCACATCACTCCCAACAAAAAACACAAAGAGACAAAACATAGTAGCAGAGCTAACATCTCTCATAGAATAAACAGATACAGATCTGCCACAGGAGGAAATATACAGACGTCTGCTCGCAGTAATACAGGAGCAGAGAGAAGCAACCCAGAATAAGGATGCAATGATAGAGGAGATGAAGTCCACAATAGAGGGGATGAAGTTCACCCACCAAAGGGAACTGCAGGAGCTAACAGAGGAGGTAGCAGAAGCCACTCACAAGGTCACAGAATTTACTATTAGGCTTGAGGAGGCAGAGAACCATATCAGTGATCTCGAGGACACTCAAACACACCTAAGCACGCGAGAAAGACAGTCAGATAGGAAAATTAAAGAAACAGAAGATAGCCTGAGATCAATGACAGATTCTATGATGAGGAATGATATTCAAATAATCGGGCTACAGAAGTACAACACAACACAAAAGTCGATAGCCAAGATAGCAAAGGAATTTCTGGAAGAAAACTTTCCCACCCTAACAAGGGAGAACCAGGCACTCATACAGGGAGCAGAAAGGGCACCAGCTAGACTAGACCTCAAGAAGAACACGTCAAGACATATAGTAGTAAAAATATCCAACTTAAAGGAAAAGAGAAAATTTTACGACCAGCATAAGAAAGGAAGACAGTCACATACAAAGGAGCACAGGTAGGAATATACTCAGACCTATCAGCAGATACCATGAAGAGGAGGAGCGAAGGAGCAACATCTTACAAAACTTAAAAGAAAAAAACGCCTCCCCCTGAATCCTCTACCCTACCAAGTTATCCACTAAGATAGATGGTGAGATAAGGGTCTTCCAGGACAAGGAAATAATCAAAAACTATGCTGCAAGATACCCGATCATGAGGAAGATACTGGCTGACTCACTATGGCCAGAGGATCAACCTCCAGCAAGAACAAACAGGAGATGACCATACAGCCCATCTCCATCTAGAATAAGGTGACCAGACGTCCTGCTTTTGGCGAGACTGTCCCGATTTTTAACCAATTTTCCTGTGTCCCATGGCATTTTAAAAAGTCCCAATTTCTGGGAAAAATGCACGACAAGCAAGGGTATAATGTTTTTGGCTTCCATGTACCTATTTCACCAGGATATGAATTTTATTAATGGTGTCCCGCTTAACCAATGTTAAAATCTGGTCACCTTAATCTAGAAGCCAACAGGCCAGCAACAATTACCAGGACAACAGAGTCTCAGATGGAAAAGGAGACAAGATAGAAACTCTCTACACAACCACAGTACACTGATATGAAGTGAGATACGTAAAGACCAAAACACAAAACAGGCTATGACAACTATGAATCCACAGATAGTGATAATAATTCTGAATACCAATGGACTAAAGTTGTACATTAAAAGAAAAAGACTTGAGGACTGGCTCAGAAAACATAATCCATCAATCTGTTGCCTGCAAGAGACACATCTTAAGCACACAGACAAGAATATGCTAAGAATAAAAGGCTTGCAGAAAGCTTACCAATCAAATTGTAAATCTAAAAAGCCAGGGGTGGCTATCTTAATCCCCAACAAAATGGACTTCAAGATCCAAACCATAAAAAGAGGCAAAGATTGACACTACATAATGCTCAAAGGTTCAGTAAACCAAGAAGCACTTAGCATATTGAATATTTACGCTCCTAATAATAGCGGCAAATTTCGTCAAACTATTAAAAAGATGAAAAAAGAAACCACGGACTCCACAATCATAGCAGGTGACTTTAACACTCCACTATCAGAGAAAGACAGATCACTGGGAAAGAAGCTCAGCAAAGAGGACATAGAGCTAAATAATGTAATTAAGCAAAAGGGCCTGATAGACATTTATAGAGCTTTCCATCCAAATGCAAAGGAATTCACATTCTTCTTAAGTCCACATGAATATTTTTCAAGAATAGACCACATGCTAGGACACAAGTCAAGCCTGAGTAAATTCAAACACATAGATATTATTCAGATCACCATGCCATAAAGCTGGAGATTAATGAGGATGCCCAGAAAATCAAGGACAACCAATTGGGGGATGAACAATGATCTCCTGCAACATGAATGGGTACAGGCTCACATTAGAATGGATATTAGGAAGTTTCTAGAAACTAATGAGAACAAGAATACAAAATATCAAAATTTATGGGACACTGCGAAGGCAGTTATCAGAGGTAGCTTGATATCATTAAATGCATATATGAAAAAAGAAGAGAGGTGTATGACAGATACATTAACACAAAATCTCCAAAAACTAGAACAGAGCCAGCAGAACAACCCCTCCAATAGCGAGAGAGAAGAAATAATAAAATTCAGGGCAGATTTAAATCAATGGGAAGACAAGAGAACAATGCAAAATATAAATGCAGCTAAAAGCTGGTTCTATGAAAGAATTAACAAAATTGACAGTCCTCTGGCAAAACTTACCAAGAACAGAAAGGAGCAAATATCAATAGCCAGGATGAGGGATGAAAGAGGGGAAACAACATCAGACCCCAGTTAGATTAAAAGGATAACCACAAAGTACTATGAATGTCTGTATTCTAATGAATTCAGAAAAATTGAAGACATGGATAAATTTGGAAAAACAGTCTCTCCCTAGATAATCTCAGACAGAGATCAAGAACCTCAACACACCCATTGCGAAAGAAGAACTGGAGAGGATCATCAAAAGCCTAGCAACAAAAAGAGCCCCGGGGCCACATGGCTTCACAGCAGAATTCTACCAAACATTCAGGGAAGAGTTGACACCAATCCTCCACAAAGTACTCCATAACATAGAGAAAGATGGCAAATTCCCAAACTCATTTTACGAAGTCAGCATTACTTTGATACGCAAACAGGGCAAAGACCTCTTAGGTCTAGAGAATTACAGACCAATATCTCTAATGAACATTGATGCAAAAATCCTTAACAAAATATTCACCAATAGAATACAAAAGTATGTAAAACATTATCATCCACCACGACCAGGTAGGATTAATTCCAGGCATGCAGGAATGGTTTAACATCCGAAAATCCATCAATATTATACACCACATCGAGAAGAAAAATGATAAAAATCATATGATAATATCCATCGATACAGAAAAAGCATTTGACAACATCCAACACCCATTCCTAATCAAAACACTCATGAAGATAGGATTGGAAAGTAAGTTCCTCAAGCTGATACAAGCTATCTATGAAAGACCAATGGCAACATCATAGTTAAAAGAGAAAAGGCAAAAACAATCCCACTGAAAAAGGGTACAAGGCAAGGATGCTTCCTGTCCCCACTTCTATTCAATATCGTTCTGGAGGTTCTGGCTAACAACTTAAGACAGTGGAAGGACATCAAAGGAATCCAAATGGAGAGGAGGAGGTGAAACTATCGATATTTGCAGACAACATGATCCTGTACATTGAAAACCCCCAAAACTCCATAGCTGGAGTACTTACAGCAATAGAGGAATATGGAAGAGTGTCAGGATACAAGATCAATACACAGAACTCAGTAGGTTTGCTATACACATCTGACAGGGCCATGGAAAAGGGGATTAAGAAGGAAGTACCCTTCACAGTAGCTAAGAACAAACTGAAATACCTAGGAAGATAGTTAACAAAAAATACTAAAGCCCTATACAAGGAAAACTATAAGACCCTACTACAGGAAACTAGAAGCGACCCCCACAAATGGAAGAACATCCCCTGCTCATGGTCTGGAAGGCTTAACATAGTAAAGATGAAAATCCTACCTAAAGCACTTTACAAGTTCAATGCTATACCAAATCAAACACAATCTACTTTATTCAAAGAATTGAAAAAACTGACCACCAATTTCATATGGTGAGGGAAGAAACCCAGAATTAGCAGAGAACTCCTCAAAAAGAAGGACAGAGTTGGAGGACTTGCCTTACCCGATTTTAATGCCTATTACACAGCTACAGTGGTCAAAACAGCATGGCACCATAGCACGGCACAACTGGCACAACAGACACTCACACCAGTGGAAAAGAATAGAAAGCCCAAGAATAAAACCATCAGCATATAGACAACTGATCTTCGACAGGGTCCCAAAACCATCAAGTGGGAAGCGGATACCCTTTTCAACAAGTGGTGCTGGAAACAATGGATATCCACATCTAGAAAGATGAAACAAGACGTTTACCTCACCCCATGAACAAGAATAAACTCAAGGTGGATCACAGACCTAGACATTAAACCCCAAACCATCAGGACCATCAAGGAGGAAATTGGGACAAACCTCAGAGCACTGGCCCAGGGAACTCATAGGCTCACTGTAATAGGGAAGGGTACACACACAGGTGAACTGGAAATTGACAAATGGGATTTAATAAGAATAAAGCACTTGTGCACCTCGAAAGACTTCACCAAGAGGGTGACAAGACAACCCACAGACTGGGAGAGGATTTTTAGTAATGACACATTGTACAAAGGGCCCATTACTAAAATCTACAACACCATCATGACCTGCAAAAAAGAGGAAAACAGTTAACCCCCTAAGGAAGTGGGCAAAAGAACTGAAAAGAACTTTCACTAGGGAGGACACCCATATGGCCAATAAGCATATGAGAAAGTGTTCCACGCCATTAGCCATAAGAGAAATGCAAATCAAATCAACCATGAGATACCACCTAACACCCTTGAGGCTAGCCCTAATCAGCAAATTAGAGAGCAACAAGTGTTGGAGGGGCTGTGGTGAAGTAGGAACTCTCCTCCACTGCTGGTGGTCGTGTAGATTTGTGCAGCTACTGTGGAAAGCAATCTGGAGATACTTTAAGAAAATGGAAATTGATCTACCTTATGTCCCAGTCATCCTTCTACTGGGAATATACCTGGTGGAAGCAACAAATAAAATACGACCAGTCAGCTGTGCTCCAATGTTTATTGTGACACAATTCGCAATCGCAAAGACTTGGACATTCACACAATGGAGTACTACGCAGCACCGAAAAGCACAGATGATCACATGAAACACGTCGTTTTGTGGTAAGAGCTGGAAGGAATCATGTTACACAAGGTAAGCCAAACTCAAAAGGACAGGTATAACATGAGTCCCCTGAGGTAAGTACAATCAGCATGCCAGGAATAGAAGAATAAACACCTATCTCACAATAAATGGGTGGAAGCATAGATAGTTGGAGGGAGGGCAGGCCAAATCTAGGGAGATGCATAAGAGTCTAACATAAAGAAGGGGAAGGGGGGCAGGTGGAGGGAGAAGCAGGTGGGGAGAAACTAAGTTGATGGCACAGGGAGAGCAGGGCACTAACCCACCCAGGGGGAGAGTATTGGTTGTGTCCCCACAGAACTGGAACATGCATACAGAACCCACCATGACACGCCAAACCAGGAGGGCAACATAACACGCAGAGGAATCCACAAAGAGACTAGACCATACACCTGACCTAACAAGAATTAGCCCGACCCCCACCATCGAAGGGATTATAACAGAAAATGAAAATAGATCGTCTGGTTGGGAAAGGAACTGACCTACCACACCCAGAAGGAAGCTGAAGCAAAAGAAGGAGGAAGAACGGAGCGGAGCACACCTGGGTCCACCAAGCCTAGAGGATGATAGCCTGGCTCAGAGGGCCCAATGTACAGAGAGGACCATACAGCTGGCCGCACAGCGAGATGCAACATCCTGCATTGACCCATGGCCCTACACAGGACAGCACCGGAGACACAATGTGGGGTGTGCGACTGAGCTTCCCCTACCACACTGAGGCAAAACACTGGGGTGTGTGCAATGGAGCGGCAGGGGAAGCAGAGCAAGGAGACCTGGAGGGAATATAAAGGATGGATTTTGGAGCCAGCACATGGCACCCCATCAGACTCATCTGGAAAACACTCCTAAAGGTCAACAAACAAACCTTGAACTACTAACAGGCTTTTCTTTCTTTTTCTTTTTTTTCTTCTCTTTTTTTCTGTTGTTGTTTTGTTTCTTTTTTTACTCTTTTAAATTTTGTATGTCAGTGGCTTTTTTGTTTGTTAGCTTGTCGGTGTTGCAATCATTGCCATGTTCTTGTGTGCCACTTTGGTGCTGTAAAAGCCATCCCCAATTTTATGCACATATTACTATATCTGCAGGTTCACCTAGATAAGATAGGTGGGACAAACAATATGAGAAGAAAATAACGGGACCAATGGTCCCGGAGGGACATGAGAGTGTGGGAGGTAGGGGAAGGGAGGAGGTGTTGGCCAACCCAGGGACAAGGGAACAACGAGTGGTTCAAAACTAGTGCCAGGGAGGGGATGGGAGGACTAGTAGGGAGTGACCAAGGGCAAGGTACCTGAAAGGAATTACTGAAACCAGAATGAAGGCTGAACATGGTAGTGGGATGGGAGGAAAGTATAAGGAAAAAGAAGAAAGGAGTGGACATACATACATAGAAACCTAAATACAGGTATGTACATATGTAAATATATTCATGATTATGGGGAAATAGACCTATGTGCATATATTTATAGGTTTAGTAGTAGGGTAGCAGGTGAACACTGGGCCTCCTCAAGCACATTCCCTTAATACAAGAGCCCCTTGCTCAGCTAAACTGTCATTTCATGAAACCCACCTTCCCCACATGATCACTGAAGACAGACGTCTGCATAAGCAAACGTAGTGAAGAAAGCTGATGGTGCCCGGCTATCAAAAGATATAGTGTCTGAGGTCTTAAAGGCTTGAAGAAAAACAAGCGGCCATCTAGCTCAGAAGCAACAAAGCCCATAGAGAAGAAGCATGCCAGCCTGTGTGATCACGAGGTGTTGAAGGGATCAGGTAGCAGACACCTAAGAACAAAAACCATCATTGTGTGATCACCTTCCCCACATAAACGCTGAAGACGAATGTGTGCATAAGTAAGTGTGGTGAAGAAGGCTGATGGTGCCCAACTATTGAGAGATATAGCATCTGGGGTTTTAAAGGCTTGAATGTAAACAAACGGCCATCTAGCCCAGAAGCAACAAAGCCCACATGGAAGGAGCACACCAACATGTGTGATCATGAAGGGCCGAGGGGACCAGGTTTCAAGCACCAAAGGTGGCGGGGGGTGGGGGGGTGGGGAGCAGGGAGGATCATATCATGAATGAGGGGAGTGCATGATGGGGACTTAATGCCCATCTGTAGACAACTGGACATCCCTCACAGAGGGGTAGTGAGGAGGAGATGAGTCACTGAGAGTTCAGTGTAGCAATAATGAAACTCACAATCTTCCTCTGGTTCTTAAACCTTCCTCTCCCGAACTATCATGATACCAATTCTACCTGGCAAACCCGGTTAGACCAGAGGATGCACAGCGGTACAGATGGGAACTGGAAACACAGGGAATCTAGGGCAGATGAACCCCTCAGGACCAGTAGGACCAGCGGTGAGAGTGGTGATACCGGGAAGGAAATAGGGGTAGAAAGGGAGAACCAATCACAAGGATCTACATATAACCTCTTCTTGGGGATGGGTAAAGGGAGATGCCGGGCAGTGTAAGATAAGATAAAATAATAATTTATAAGTTAGTAAGGGTTCATGAAGAAGGGGGGAATGGGGAAGAATGGAGAGGGTAAAAAGGAAAATGAAGAGCTGATTCCAGGAACCCAAGCGGAAAGCGAGTTTTGAGAATGAGGGCAATGAATGTATAAGTGTGCTTTACATAATTGATGTATGTGTGGATTGTGATAAGAGTTGTATGAGCCCCAATAAAATGATTAAAAAAAAAAGAACTAGAGGAAAGTTGTATGTTTCATCGTTGCTACACTGAACCCTGACTGGCTCATCTCCTCCCTGCAACCCTTCTGTAAGGGGATGTCCAGTTGCCCACAGATGGGGTTTGAGTCCCCAATCTGCACTCCCCCTCATTCACAATGATATGATGTTTTGTTCCTTGATGCCTAATACCTGATCCCTTCGACAGCTCATGGTCACACAGGCTGGTGTGCTTCTTCCATGTGGGTTTTGTTGCTTCCGAGCTAGATGGCTGCTTGTTTATCTTCAATGCTTTAAGACCCCAGTTGCTGTATCTTTTGATAGCTGGGCACCATCAGCTTTCTTCACCACAATTGCTTATGCTCCCATTTGTGTTCAGCGATTGTGTGGGGAAGGTGAGCATCATGGAATGCCAGTTTAATAGAACAAAGTGTTCTTGCATTGAGGGAGTACTTGAGTGGAGGCCAAATATCCATCTGCTACCTTAATACTAAACCTATAAATATATGCACATAGATCTATTTCCCCATCATCATAAATAAGTACATTTACATATGTACATACCTGCATCTAGACCTCCACAAATGCCATTTACCTCCTAATTCTTTCCTCTATTTCATTTTGCTTTCCTCTTGTCCCACTATCATGCTCAGCCTTCATTTGGGTTTCAGTATTTTCTCTTGGTACATTACCCTTGCTCAAACCCTACCAAGCTCTTATCACAACCATGTGCCAATCACATTTGCACGTATGTTGCCATCATCATTTTCAAAATATTTTCTATCTACTTGAGCCGTTGGTATCAGCTCATTTTCCCCCTCCCCCGTACTCCCTTCCTCATGAAGCCTTGATCATTTATAAATTATTATATTTTTCATGTCTTACACCAACTGCTGTTTCCCTTCACCTACTTTTCTGTTGTCCATCCCCCTGGGAGGGGATTATATATCGATACTTGTGTTCAGTTCCCTGTTTCTACCCCCCACCTTTCCCTTCCCCTCTTGGTATCACTACTGGTCCTGAGAGGTTTATCTGTTATGTATTCCCTGTGTTGTGAGCTCTTAGCTGTACCAGTGTACATGTTCTGATCTAGCTGGATTTGTAAGGTAGAATTAGGGTCATAATAGTGGCAAGGAGGTTTCATCGGTGCTACACTGCATCCTGACCGGCACGTCTCTTCCTTATGGCCCTTTTGTAAGGTAATGTTCAATTGTCTACAGATGGGCTTTGGGTCTCCACTCCGTGCCCCCCCCCATTCACATTGATATGTTTGTTGTATTTTTGTTTTTTGTTCTGGGTCTTTGATGTCTGATACCCAATTCCATCGACACCTCATCATCACACAGGCTGGTGTGCTTCTTCCATGTGGGCTTTTTTACTTCTCAGCTAGATGGCTGCTTGTTTATCTTTAAGCCTTTAAGACCCCAGATGCTATATCTTTAGATAGCAGGGCACCATCAGCTTTCTTCACCACATTTGCTTATGCACCTATTTTGTCCTAAAACTAACTTTTTCCTGGTGGCTTCAAAATACTGACCTTGCAATGAGCAGCCCAACACATAGCCCTAGGCCACCAGGGCTCCTCTATGGGGTCACTATGAGTCAGTATTGACTCAAGGGTAGTGGGTGGGGCCAGAATGAAGACATCTATGTTGGAAGAGGTACAGTCAGAATGCTTCATCTCATATACTTTGAATGTGTTATCAGCAGAGAGCAGTTTCTAGAGAAATAAATATACGTACATCATGCTGGGTAAAGTAAAGGGTCATTGAAAAAGAGGAAGGCTCGCAAGGAGATGGACTAACACAGCTGCAACAAAGGACTCATCGATATCAATTCTGAGGATGGCTCAAGGCTAGAGAGTGCTTTGTCCTATTGCACAGAGGGTGAAAATGAGTCAGGAATTCCTTCATGGCACCAAATAAGAACAACGAAGTGTGAAGTGGCCTCCCTCATTCAGTTCAGTGACCTTGATTATCTCAGAGCAATACAAGATGTTACTCAGTCAATATTTTCCCACATTCCCATAACAAGCGGTTCTGAGAGTTCACTTCACTCAGTTCAACAGTCTGTGGGGCAATTATATAGCAGAGTTTATTTTTATAAGCATGTCAAAGCAGGTTTAAAAACTAAGGAAACCCTGGAGCAGGAGCTGTAGCTTTGACCCCAGTGATAGGATAAGCAAATAGGTCTTTATAATCCCTCTCCTGTAATCCTATTAATCATAGCCACTCTAGAATAAAAGAGGAGACAAGCAGGACCAGTGTAGCAGCACTGAACTAAGTTCCTCCACCACTCCCAAACAGGAGGAAATGATTTATCACGGTGAATTCTGGAGCTCGTTTTCCACATGAAAAATGAACTCATGTATAATTTAATGAAAACTCAGAAAACAGGTACATTTCCATAATGTTTAGGCTTCATTTTTAAAAAATCAAGAGCTTCCTGGCTAAATGATGATGAAAGACTCCAGTACTGCCCGCAATAGAGTTCATTTTAAAGAGAGCTATTATTGACCTTCCCTAGACTAGGTTCTTAATATTCCCTTCTTTGGGTAAAGAAGTAAATTTGCATGTGTGTGCATTTCTTTTTGCTTCTAGTGATTTCAGCTTTTCTGATACATAATAAGGATCCTTCATGGCACAATGGTTAAGCACATGACTGTTACTAACTTGTTGGTTCAAACGCACCTGGCACTTCCTGGGCGAAAGGGGAACTCATAAAGATTGCAGCCTAGGAAATACAACGGCCAGTTCTAGTCCACCGTGGGGTCACTGAGTTGAAAATGATTCAATAGCATGGAACAACAATAATGACACTGAGATAATCTCTTCTCTGCAAATACATTCCAGACGCCAAAACATAATCTTTCTTGAACAGCATGATGGCCATGGATAATGTGGGCTACAGTCATTTTATGTAGCGAAGGCTTTCTTAAGTCTCATACATTTCCACCAGATCTACAATCATAGTAGGAGACTTCAATACATCGTCATTAAGGAAAGCTAGAGCTACAGGATAGGACCTCAATAAAGAAACAGAGGGGCCGAACAACACAAAGAGCTTCTAGAGATTTGTAGAATGCTCAGATACTTAGACCAATGGAAAACACTGAACACCAAGAAATATAATCCTCAGCATACAGGCAACTGATCTTTGACAAGGACCCCCCAAAATATCAAATGGGAAGGAGATGCCCTCTTCAACAAGTGGTGCTGGAAAAAATAGATATCTACTTGCAGAAAAATGAAGCAAGACCCTTATCTCACTCCATGCACAAGAATAAACTCAAGGTGGATCACAGACCTCGAGGTAAAACCCTAAACTATTAGGGGCATCAATGAGGGAATTGGGACAAATCTGAAAACTTTGGCACAGGGAATACATAGGCTATCAGAAATAGGGAAGGGCACAAATACAAATGAGGCACAAATTGACAAGTGGGATATACTGAAGATAAAACATCTGTGTACATCAAAAGAATTCACCAAGCGAGTAATAAGAGAGCCCATGGACTGGGAAAACATCTTTAGCAATGACACATCAGACAGAGGCCTTCTTACTAAAATCTACAATACTCTGCTAGCTTCCAAGAAGAAGAAAAAAAAAAAGCCCACTGAAGAGGTGGGCAAAAGACCTAAACAGAAGTTTCAGAAAGGCAGATATCCAAATGGCCAATAACCATATGAGAAAATGTTCCTGATCATTAGCCAAAAAACGAATGCAAATTAAAGGAACAGTAAGATACCACTAACACCCTCAAAGATAGCCCAATTCAAAAAAACCAGAAAAGCAACAAGTGTTGGAGGGGCTGTGGTGAGATGGGAACGCTCATCCACTGCTGGTGGACCTGTAGGTATGTACAGCCACTATGAAAATTGATCTGGTGATATCTAAAACAGATGGAAATTGAGCTACCATATAACTCAGCAATCCCCCTACTGGGAAAATACCCAGAAGAGGCGAGAACCAAACCACGGCCAGACATCTGTGCTCCAATGGTCATTGTGGCACAGTTCACAATTGCAAGGCATTGCAAAAAGACCCAAATTTCCATCAACTGATGAATGGATTTAAAAAACTGTGGTACATACATACAACTGAGTGCTACACATCCCTAAAAAGCAGTGATGCATGATAAGCACATCGCCACATGGGAAGAACTGGACGAAATTATGCTAAGAGAAATAAGCCAAGCACTAAAAGACAAGTACAACATGAGTCCGCTGAGGTAAGCTTAAAAATGCAAAAGGGGCATAGGGAAAAAGCTACAATATACATACATTCCTGGGTGAGGTTCAGGTAGTATGGCAGAGGTCAGACCGAATCCAGATATACATAAAGTAGACAACTAAAAAGGGGGAAAGAAATACATGGGTAATGGGTGCAAAAAGCACTAACCCACCCAAGGGAGGGTGTTGTTTATATCTCACAGGAAAGAGGAACCAGGCTTCAACCCGGTGCTCTAAGATATTGGATGCAAAATACCAGCACGGAGCTCAGAAGCAATGGAGAGGTTTGAAGGGCCTGCTCAAATCCCAACTACATGGACAAACCTGCTCTCTGCAGAAGAATTCACTTCAGAGGACAGCTCTGAAGCTACAGCACAGGGAGAAGGACATGTCTGATCAGAGCCCACAGGAGCAAATGGAGGAGGGACAGAGAGTAGAGCACATCCTAGCCTACCAAGTCTCAATGACGATATTCCCACTCGGAGCAGCCAATGCACAGAGAGGTTCATAGGTCCGGTCCCACTACAAGACACAACTTCCCTCACTGACCCATAGCCCTACAGGGACAACAGTGGAGACACAGTGCAGGAGTTGTGCCCAATCTGACCCCACCACACCGAGGCAATACACTAACGGCATGCAACAACACAGCAAGGGGAGCAGAGCAACGAAGTCCTCAGGGAATACAAAAAATGGGCTTTGGGGCCACACTGTGGCAGCCCATCAGACTTGACCAAAAAATATTCCTAAAGGTCAACAAACAGTCCTTGAACTGTTTATAGGCTTTTCTTTTTCATCATTGGTTTTGTTGTTGTTGGTTTTTCTTTTGTTGCTTTGTTTTTCTCTGTTTTGTTTTTGTGCATATTATTATCTCTGCATGACTATCTAGATAAAATAGGTGGGTTAAACAATCTGGAGGATAAAACAACAGGACCTACAATTCCAGGGGGACATGGGAAAGAGGGAGCCAGGGGAAAAGAAGTGGGTGTTAACAAACTCAGGGACAAGGGAATAAGTGATCTAAAATTGATGGTGAAGAGGTTGTAGGAGGCCTGATAGGGCTTGATCAAGGGCAATTAACTGAGAGGAATTACTGAAACCCAAATGAAGGCTGAATGTGATAGTGGGACAAGAGCAAAGTAAAAGGAAATAAAGGAAAGAACTAGGAGGCAAAAGCATTTATAGAGGTCTAAATACAATATATAGATCTATGCATGTATATTTATAAGTTTAGTATTAAGGTAGCAGATGGCCATTGAGTCTCTACCCAAATAGTCCCTCAACCCAACAACACTTTGTTCTATTAACCTGGCATTCCATGATTCTCACCTTCCCAACATGATCGCTGAAGACAAAGCAGGTGCATAAGCAAATGAGAAGAAAGCTGACGGTACCTGGTTATCAAAAGATATAGTGTCTGGTGTCTTAAAGGTTTGAAGATAAACAAGTAGCCATCAAGCTGAGAAGCCCACATGGAAGAAGCACAGCAGTTTATGTGATCATAAGGTGTCGATAGGATCAGGTACTAGGCAGCATCAAAGTCCCAGAACAATAAATAAAAAACAACATATCATTGTGAATGAGGGGGAGTGTGGAGTGGAGACCCAAAGTCCATCTGTAGGCAACTGGACATCCCCTTACAGAAGGGTCACAAGGAAGAGATGTTCCAGTCAGGGTACAGTATAGCACTGATGAAACATACAACTTTCCTCTAGTTCTTTAATGCTTCCTCCTCTCCACTATCATGACCCCAATTATACCTTACAAATCTGGCTATTCCAGAGCATTTACATGTGTACAGATAAGAGCTGGAAACACAGGGAATCTAGGACAGATAAATGCCTCAGGTCCAATATTGAGAGTAACCATATGAGGAGTGAAAGGGAAAGGTGGGGGGACAAAAGGGGAACCAATCACAATGATCTATCTATAACCCCTCCCAGGGGGATGGACAGCAGAAAAGTGGGTGAAGGAAGACATCTGTCAGTGTAAGATATCAAAAAATAATACTAATTTATAAATTATTAAGGGTTCATAAGGAAGGGAGGCTTAGTGAGGGAGGGGAAAATGAGGAGCTGATACTAAGGGCTCAAGTAGAAAGAAAACGTTCTGAAAATAATGATGGCAACAAATGTACAAATGTGCTTAACACATGATGGATGGATGGACTGTGATAAGAGTTGCATGAGACCCCAATAAAATTATTTTAAAAAAAGAATTCTCCAATCAACAGTCCAAAACCTATGCCTTATTGTACAATGCACATGCACACATTCTAAAATAGACCACATACTAGGTCGTAAAGGAAACCATAACAAATTCAAGCATACAGAGATCATTCAAACCATCTTCTCAGACCACAGCGCCATAAAAAGAGAAATCAGCAATAGTGAGAACAAAAATATTAAGACAATCACATGGAGACTCAACAACACACTACTCAAAAAAAGACTTGGTATTAACCCAAATAAGAAATGAAATTAGAAGGTTCCTAGAAACTAGGGAGAATGGTAATACATCATACCCAAACTTATGGGGCACACAAAAGAAGTTATCAGAGGTCACTGACTCTCTAGTATGTATTCTTATATGTTTTTTGATATATGAAACCCAGGATAGGTGAGTCTATAACACCCATATATGTAGACAATAACTCGAATAAGTGTTCCTTGGGAGTGTGGCAAGGGAGGTAGGAGGGGTAAAGGGGGAGCTGATATCAAGAAGTACAAGAAGGAAGAGATTGTTTTGAAACTGATTGTGGTAGCGATTATACAACACTGCTCGACACGACTGAACTGTGGAATATTGTGATGTCTGGATTAGGTCCTTAAAATGCTTGAAAGAAAATTTTAAAATATGTGATGACTTTGTACCATATACAGTGAGCATGTTATAGGGAGCAACCAATTCTTGGTAATATGCAGGATCGGCAAATAAGGAAGACCCCTGACAAAATGGATGGACACAGTGCCTGAAACACAAATGGGCTCAAATAGAGCGATGATTCTAAGGTTGGCTCAAGACTGGGTAGCCTTTCCTTCGGTTGTACATAAAGACTCTCCGCGCAAAAAACTCCCATTATGCAGCCAAAAACAATATTATGAACGTCATGCACAATGCATGCAATTCCCAAGGAACATAGCTAGCAAAACAGAGACATTGCTAGATGTTAGTATGGAGTCGAATCCACAATGAGAACCTCCTAAAACAAAAGCATGAAAATAAAAAGCAGGGGTTGGTGTATAGCTAGACAGAGAGGTGGAGGACAGGGATTCCAAGAGCCGGCATTAGAATCCTCAGGCCATCAAGGTAAGAACTGCATCAGAACCAGAGAGAGCCTAAGAAATGAACGGTTGCACTACACAGTTTATAAATAATAAGTCAAATGAACCAACTGCCATCAAGTTCATTCTGATTCACACTGAGGGGCAGGAAAGAACTCTTCCATAGAGTTTCCAAGGGTTAGCAAAAACACGGCAATATCTTTCTCCTGCAGTGCAGTAGATGAGGGCAAACTTACAATATTTTACAGCAGCTGAGCACTTTAACCACTTAGTCACTAGGATTCCATGTATCAATGAGTCATCTTGGACTCAGAGCCCCCCTAGCTACAACACAATGAAACCCTGGCTGGTCCTGCACTCTCCTTATGGGTTAGCCCACTGTGGCTGCCATCGTGTCAACTCAGCCTGTCACGGGTCTTCCTCCTTTTCACTGCCTCTCTGCTTTACCAAGCAGGACATGCTGCTCCAGACGAGTCTCTGCTGACATGTCCACTGCAAGAGAAGTCTCGCCATGCCTGTCTCTAAGGAACATTCTAGCTGTACTTCTTCCAAGAGAGATTTGTGTGTTCTTTTGACTCTCCCTGGTATTGTCAATATTCTTCTGCAGCATCATATTTCAATTGCACAAATTATTTTTGATCTTCCTTATTCAGTGTCATAGGCCTATGGATTCATTGAAAATGCTGGGGCTTGGGCCAGGTGCACCTCCGCCTTCAAAGTAACATCCTTGTTTTTCCACACTTGAAAGTGGTCTTCCGCAGCATATTTGTCCAATTCGATGGCATGAGCATTGATAGTGGATCCAAGGGTTCTTCATAAAGTCCAGCTTCTCTGATTACCTACTTGCACTTTATTGACTATGAAATGGAATTCGACTGTGTGAATCATAAAACAAACAAATCTGTGGATCAATGTCCTTGAAGCGAGTGGGACTTCCAGAATACTTAACTGTGTGCGTGCACAACCTATAGATGGGCAAGAGGTAGTTGTGCAAAGAAAACCAGGGATGCTTCACCGTCTAAAACCAGGAAAGGTGTACATCAGGTCTGCATCCTTTCAGCACACTTCACTCAATCTGGAGGCTGAGAGAACCATCCGAGAAGTAGGACCATATGAAGAAGAACGTGGCACCGCGGTTTGAATACGACACTCAACAATTGTCACTATGCAGATGACACAACCTTGCTTGCTGAAAGTGAGGAGGACTTGATGCACTTTCTGATAAAAGTCAAGGATTATACTGCCTTCAGTAATTATTGCAACACAATATAAAGAAAACCAAAATCCTCACAAACGGAACAGCATCGTGATAAACAGAGAAAAGATTAAAGTTGTCAAGGATTTTGTGTTGCTTGGATCCACAATCAATTGTCATGGAAGCGGTAGTCTAGAGATAAAAAGATTCACTTCATTGGGTAAATCTGCTTCATAATATCACTTTCAAGGGTTGAGGAGCAATACTGTCTCTGTGAGGATTAAGGTGACCCAAATCATGGTATTTCCAATTGCCTCATATGCATGTGAAAGCTGACCATGGAATAAGGAAGTCCAAATAAGAATCGATGCATTTGAAGTGTGGTGCTGGAGAAGAATGCTGAAAGTACCGTGAAGTGACAAAAGAACAGACCTGTCGAGGAAGAGGTACAGCCAGAATGCTCCTTAGCAGTGAGGTGTTGAGACTTCATCTGAAGTACTTTGGGTGCATTATTAGAAGAGACTAGATCCTGAAATGGGACCTCATGCTTGGTAACTGAGTAGGGCACTGAAAAAGAGGGATGCTCTCAGCAAGACGAGTTGACACAGTGGCTGCAACAATGGGCTCCAATGCCACACTTATGAGGATGGCAGAGGACTGGGCCATGTTTCCATCTGTTGTACAGAGAGTTGCTGCTATATGTCGGAACCAACTTAAGGGCACATAACAGCTAAAATCATCACAACAACCTTGCAAGACAGGCACTAAAATCCTTAGCGAACATATGAAGAAACGGAGGTATGTTTGTTTTAATGTGTCAATGTTGCTGTCCTTGTTTGAGGAAGGGACAAGGATGAATTTCAAATGACTCCTCAAAGAGATTTGCCTTTTCATTTAACTGGGAAGATGTAACCTAAGGGATAGCTCTATTCTCTTTCTCCATGTTTCTAATAGTGGGGAATTAATTGACCTCTTGGAGCCTGTTTTCCACTAGCAAAAATGAGCGTGATAACAGCATTTGCCTGTGGGGATTAAATGAGATCATTACATTTGAGGCACATGTCCCACTGAGCTGTAAAACACGAAGGTACAATGGAGATTTAGAATGTCATTCGTCCAAGTTCTGTATTGGTTCCTGTGGTTCTTCCCACCTGGAAAATTTCCCCAACTCTCCTAAATGACCCCCTTCTCAATGCCCCACCCCCTCTTCTTTCAGGATCCGTTAAGTCTGACTTCAACTATTTCCCTTGACCTATCTCATTCTCATTGTCCGCCCCCAGTTAGTGCTTCACATAGGACACCCATGAATGACCAAGCTGTGAAGTCTCCTTAGGGATGTTCATCAGGGAAAGTTGCCAGCACTCTCAAGGAGTGGATGAATGAAAGAGTGAGGTACAACCTTTCCTACTTAAAATTTGGTGAGAATAGCTACTGAAGTTCTCAGAGTATTTATACCGAGTGGGAGGACATAAGGAGCCAGGTAAGGAAACTCCCTGCTGGTTCTGGTCTGCAGCCATCTGAAGCAAGCTTTGTCCAAATGCTTAGTCATTCCCTGACCTTGCCTATAAAAATAAAGTCCGGAAATTAAATTCCCCTCTTAACTCTATGTACTGATGCCTCTGTTTCCATTGTCTTCTGTCCGCATGGCTGACTCCGTGGAGGTCCTAGAGCTCTGCTAGCATTCTTGCAAGCCGAGGAGTCAACAAACCAGCAAAAGACCATTATCAAACAAGAGACGTCTGCTCTTCCCCCTGCATGACTCTATACTCATGGAGGCAGACGGTAATTTTTATGACGAATCAAGGAAACTGGTGAGTAATTGTCCAGAGAAGCAAAAGATGGGGACATGTTCTCCTCTCCCAAACTCAAGAATTATTCTCTACACATAAATTATTTGATAATTGTTTAAAACCAATATCTCCTAAATTTGCCAGATAACCAAACATGGAAGAACACCAAGTAAAAATTTACCAAATTCAAACAAGTGGGAGAAATACTCCCTATAGGTTCATATTACTATACATTGTTTTAATTTTCCAAGTGGGTCTGGAGAACATAATAATTTGCAATATTTGCATGAAAAAATGAATACTGCTAAACTTTTTCATAAAGCATTTGCTTAAATTGATAAACAGCAACTCTCTCCTGATAGTTAACCTCCTAGTGAACCTTTTTTCATACATTATGTATGATAAATATCAACCTAGTTGTGGTCAAGTGATCACAAACTCAATATTCATGATGATCATTTTCTTAATATAAAGAATAAAGAAATCATCTTCTTTATCCCTTATGTTTAAAAACATTTTAACCCAAATTCTATAGACTGTTCATGTTATAGGTGAGTCATGCTAATCAGAGGATCATAAAAATGTCCTTGGTTTTCAAAGCATTGCTTTGATTTTCAAAACATTTCCAAAGTTTTTCAGAAGCATAAGGCCTTTTTTGAGTTTTGTTTTGCCTCTCTGTAAAGGACATCTGCTAGTTTGGTTCTCTGTCATTCATGCTCTGTTCCTATGGCAATGGTCTTCTCATTGTCCTGTAGAGCTCGAGCTTTCTCCTCCTCTCCCCTCTCGCCCACTCTTTGCGACGTGATAAACATGACTTCTCATCTTGTCTCCAGGGTGAGCATTTCTGCATCTACTTGATTTGGGTGGAGCTAGACACAGGGATTGCAGGACACCAGACTCCCTGCCCTATTTCTCTCATTCTCTTTATGTTTCCATTCGCCTTTTGTTTATCTACATGACAGAATACAGTGCTCTCATCACTTTTGGTGATGTACATCCTCAGTTTCATGCAAATACCTTCCAGGGTTTATATCTCAATTCTAAATGTCCTAGAACAAGATTCCAACAAGCGCATATCATTTTACCACTGACTAAGTGGCTATTACAAAGAATACTGGTGTTAATATTCGTACAACACTGGGGACCTATTCCTTGTAAGACGGAGATCAAACATCAGAAAAGAGAGTAATATTCCAAAAATTCTCTACTACAACGTCCTTCTTCCTTTCGGTCCTCACTGTGTCAAAATGTCCTAAGTCATCCTACTGGTCATTCCTCAAGTCACCGCTAACCAACAACTGTCATTGAGTCAAGTTTGACTCCTGGTGGTCTTGTAAGGCAGGGAGAAATGCTCCTTGGGGTTCCTGAGGGTATAAATCTTTGTGGGAAGAGAGAGCCTCATCTTTCTCCTGAAACAGATGGTTTCCAGTTGCTGACCTGGTGACTAGCAGTTCAAAGCCTAGTTCACGACTCCACAAGGGCTTGTCAGTGGCAGATAGCCACATGTAATTCAAACAATATAGTAAAATTTTAGAAGTCTGGACAACAACAGATGCTAGAAAGAACATTCTCATAGCAATGTTAACTTTACTCTCAGTTTTTCATGAAGGGTAATTAAAGCTAACCAAGTAATTAGATAGGATTTTCAGAAGGCTTTATCATGTGCATTATGCATTCAAGTGCCTTCATGTCAGGTTTCCAGTTGTGAACCTATAGCAAGGAATTTTAATTTGTTATCATCATAGTTTGCAGAATGCTAGCCAGTGTCTGAGGAACAGTAATCATAATTTGCAGGTAAAAAATGATTAGTATTTAATAAGATATTTAACTGTAAGTTAAAGAAAAAATATTTACATGAATTAAAACAGTTCAAAAATCCCTGTAATATCTAAATTACTGTCCACTTTCTGTTGTTCTGAAGCATACAATTTATAATGTATCCATCTGGAATAATCACTAACTTTAGTAAATGTAATGAAAGGCTGGCATCTTATTAAACTGATCCTGCAAAAAGAATAAACTTTTCCACACCATGTAACCACAGGAATCCTACTATTTGACAGGAATGTGTGCAGGAATCAAACGTTTACATCATGTATATCCTATCAACCAACACTGTGAAGGGAAATGGACTTACTCTGTGACATCATTTCGTATACATTCCCTCCGAAGTTCTAGCGGTGAACTAATAAATAGTTAATGCAACCCATTCAGCTGAACTTACGATGCCTTAGGACATCGTTGGATGGTTGTAGGTTCTAATTTCATAATTGACGCCTTGGTTTCCTCTTCTTGGCTGACTTGCAAGATTTGTAAGAGCCCGATGCTTGGCTTAAGGGGACACTCCACAAGTGTTGGTTGAGCAATTGATTATAAGACTCCCAGGCCTGGTTTGCTTACTGAAAGCAACTAGATCAGCAAGGTATTAATTCCCTTCCCTATTTCTAGAATCACTTGTACAATTACCCCCACTTTATTTGTGGTCCAAGAGGGAGGGCATGGTTTAGTTGTCTGTTTAGTATCCTCAGTCATGTCTATAGAATCTTTAGCAATGTCTTCCACCGAGGAAATGTTGGATATAAATATACAAAAGGAACCAATGGATTCCACCAGAGGTTTTCCATGGGCTTAGGAAATATTTGTCTTCTCACTGAATCAGCACCTCCTTGACTCTCCCCCAATAACTTCATTCCTGCCTTCTCATGTGAAATCAAACAGAAGGGACTCACGCCTCAGCTATCTTATCACATTAATTTCTATCTTCTCAGTTCTGCAGTATAAGAAATGTAACCAATGAGAGGAATTACTTTCTCTGAACTAAGTAGGGGGTGGAGACAGACCCCATTATCACATATAGAAATAACACCTTTTGAAGTAATCTGCCCTTGTGCCAGATCCTTAGCTGGTGTTAGTCATCATTTCAGGAATTGTTTCAGTTCAGGCTGAAAGATAAAACCTAATTTAATATACAGACTTCATGTTTCTCCAGCCACATGCTTATTTGCATTTTCAGCTTTTAATTAAGTTTGTAATATAAAATATGCTCTTTAAAATTTAAGTCCTTTGAGATAGACCTTTAATTCAGTTTACACATTCACTAAATTATCCCCAGAGAAAATAATCCAGGTTCAAAGTCACCATAAATGAGTTAAAAATTCATCAAATTAGATCAATGTTGTTTTGCCCAAGCCTATGATCCAGGAGAATTTTTAAGGTTTATAGAGAATTTTATTGCCTTTTTTTCTCACATCTTTTTCTAGACTGAGGATAGAGGCAGAAAGTGAAAAGCATTGGGGCCACAGTCTTATGAAGGGCACACTTTCATGATCTTTAACACTGAATCCCATATAATCCTCTCGCTTAAGATCCAAAGAGCTTCCTTTTAATATTATGAATAAACATACTCCCTTAATTTAATTTTTAAAAGGCTTCTTACTGTTAAGTGCCATGCAGTCAGCTACAACCCTAGAGAACCTGTGCACGACAGAACCCAACACTGCACAGCCATGCGCCATCCGCACAATTGTCCCTGTGCCTCAGCCCACGGTGCAGCCACTGTGTCAATCATCTTGTGAGGGCCTTCCTCTCCCTTGCTACCCATACACTTTACCAAGCATGGTGTCCTTCTCCGGGACTGATCCCCGCTGACATTGTCCAAAGTATGTAAGACAAATCCTTTCCCTCTTTGTCTCTAAGGAGTACTCTGTCCTTACTTCTAAGACAGACCAGTGTGTCCTTGCTGTCCATGGTACTTTCAATATTCTTCTCCAGAACTACAATTCCAAAGCACTGGTTCTTCTTTGTCTTCCTTATTCAATGTCCAACTTTCACAAGCACATGAGGCCATGGAAATACTGTGGCTTCCTGCATCACAGCAACACGCCAGCCACCACAGTATGACAAACTGACGGACTAGTGATGGTTAAAAACAACAACAAGAAAGCCTAGCTATGGTATACTATCACCAATGAAATATTGAGAACAGTAAATATTGGGCACATTCTTCTTATTGAGGAGAGCAAGTCCAACAATAGCCATTATTTTTTAAAGCATTTCTTCAATTCATCCACTAATTAAGAGGTATAATACTTTGAAGTAGGAAATAAGTGGACATTTTTACAATGTTTCATTATTTTTGTGAAAATAATTATTCTGAATTTTAAAAATTAAACCAGAAGTTTGTATGGAATAATTCTGTCATATATCCAAAGAATACATAATTCTAATGTTATACCATGCATATTTTCAACTAACAAAAGAAGAAAAATCATAAAATGAAGCATAGCTTGTGTATGGAACTAGGAAAAAAGTTTAGCAAAAGCAAATTAAAAAAAATTGAAGTCACTGATAAATTGCATTTATAGAAAAAATGCAATATATTTAGAAATATAATTCATGCATATGTTGAAGAATAAAATACTCAGTCCAAGTAGGTTTTAGTCAATTAATATACAATGCCTTAATACTAGAATATCTGTACTCATAATTTATTTTAATAACTCCACTATAGTCTAATCTGTAAGGGAGCAGGAACCATGACTTTGTCATTATGTATTCAGTGCCAAGCAGAGGGGCTCAGACAGTGAAGATTTCTAACAGCTATTTTATAAATAGTCAATTAAAAATCAAAAGAGGAACACTTTAATTAATAAACATTCTGTATCTATTTATGATGAAAGAGATTTTAGTGCTATGAATGAATATACTTCCTTAATTTTAAAAAGACTACGGTGTGCTGTTGTCCAGGACACCATAGAGTAAATCTCGGACATATTCTTATTGAGGAGAGCAAGTCAACAGTAACCACGATTTTAAGAAACATTCCTCCAATCAACCCACTAGAACATAGATGTCACACTTTAGCAAGAGAACAGTGATTGTTTGCACAATGTTTCATTGTTCATCTAGAAAATCCAAGCTCATTAAGTAAATAGGTGGGTAAGCAAAATGGCCTAGTGGTGCTGTGGATTAGGCATTGGGCTGCTAACCATAGTTCAAACCAATGAGCTACTTCTTGGGAAAACTATCAGAATGTCTGATCATAAGGATTTACAGTCTCAGCAACTCTGTGTCAGAATTAGCCTCCTCGCTGTGAGCTTCCTTTGATTTGAGAGGAGAATTAGCAAGTATAGTAATTTGTTGATGGTAGCATTGCGATGCTGAATAGATGGGTTTTCAAAATAATATGCTCTCAGCTTTCAACATGTCTGCAAGTTTCCATAGTATAGTGTTGTGAAAAATATATAAATATATTTCAGCAACATGTTCACGTTAACAGAAAAATTCCTCTCAATAACTCTATTATAACCACAATAACGTTTTTAAGGGGAAATGGAAACAAAATTGTATTTGTGGTTGATAGATGTAATATATCTTGAAATATCCTACAAGGGGCTGTAACATTCATGAAAGTCACTAATTCTGTTTTTAACTAACCCCTACCTGGAAGTAGGATTGACTAAGTTAAGCAAAAATAGTAAAAGACTGAGGACTTACCACAGAGCAACATTTAACATTCATGAACTTCCCTCAGGACTAGCTTTAATTCTTGGAAATATCACGAACCTAATAAAAAAAGAAAGCTTATATGAGAATCCAATAGCAACAAATTACACTGGTATTTAGACAGTAAGAAATAATGTGAAATATATTTGATTTTCAAAAATGAAATTATAAGCTAATATGATTACATGAGTTCAGTATTACATAGGTATTGTTATAAATGGTAACATAATATATCTTGACTTTTTAAAGACCCTTTAAAGTTTGACTCATGCAATTTATCAATTCAATTTTGATTGACTGCATATGATTTGTATGGATTGCCCACTGGAAAGAAAACAAGCCAATGAGTCTAGAACACAGGAGGTGATCAAAAGAGCTGGGAGGCTTTGCTCTTACCTTGTTTAGCTGTTTCTACTCTAGGCTTTAGAATATGAAGATGTTTTCATATCAAGATCAAATATCTTCCTAAAATTATTTATAAATAAACAGTTTTCACAGGGCTATATAACTCAATAACTCCACAAGCAAGAAAAGAAAAAAACAGCTTTAAAACTAAACTGCATCATTATAAATAATGAGTTGTCCAAGGAGCCATGTTGGTGCTGTGGCTTCTATAGCAGGCTGTACCACAAAGCCGTGGTCCGAACCCACCAATACGAAGAAGATAAGGCTGCCTGCTCCAAAAGTGATTTCCTTGAATAGAAATTGTTCAGTGGGATCCTAATTTGCTATGTAAACTCACCAAAACACAATAATACACACACGCACACATATGTTAAAGATTTACAGTTTCAAGCCTCTACATAGGCTTTCAGGAGTTGGCAATTTGTGGTTGGCAGTGTATTTGGGGGACAGGACTGCCAAGAGAGGTGGTGAACTACTTCTGTAAAAATTACAACCAAGAAAATCCTGTTGGGCAGTTCTACTGTATAACACATGGGTTGCCACGAGTCAGAATTAACTCCATGGCCAAGGGGAGGCTTTGCTGTTGTTGTGGGGTTTTGCTTTTGCAGGATGTGCGAAGGTGAACAGCACTAGTTCCTGACTTTAGAGAAGAGACTGAGTCTCGGGTGAGAATTCATCGGAGATTACACTGTGTGAGATGCTGCTGCTTTATGGTTATTGACTCACCACTTGTCTTTCCGTCTGTGCTGCAGTGGCATGCATGTTACTGTGATGCTGAAAGCTATGCCATCGGGATTTTAGATCCTCAGCAGAGCTTCTGGGATAAGACAGGATAAGGTAAAGAAACAGATGGCAGCAGACCCCTATCTGTTACTGAGCCACAAAATGAACCCATCAGCTTAGAAGAAACTGAAAATAAAATTGGGCAAAAACTGCCTCAAGTTGATGGGATAATGTGGATGGAATAAAGCTTTAGAAACCCTCATTTGCTGATATGACTCAAGAATTAACAGCTGCAAATGTGTAATGTACTCATTGTGAATATAGGAAATTGTAAGTCATCAAAAAATAAATACAATAGACTAGAGTAATGGGGTTATGGCATGAGAGGTTGGGGGAAAATGGGGACCTAATAACAAGGAATAGAAGTGTTCTAAAATCGTGTTAATGGTTGTACAACTCTTCTTGATATGATTGAACAATTGAATTGTATAATATTTGGACTATGTCCCAATAAAGCTACTTACAAAAAAAATGTAACAGACAATGATCCATATCCTAAGGATTAGTAAGCTGAAATAGACTAGCATTGACCACATTGAATCTGACAATCATGATTTACTAAGCCATGAATGACAATTTTACGAGAAATTACATTGCATTCATCATCAAAACGTACATTTCAAGATCTATCCAGCAGTACAGCATTGCCAGTGATAGCCTGTCTCCTACTGATGGAAGACATCCATATTTGTACTATTCTAAAGAACGGTGACCTAAAAGAATGCGAACATTTTCAAAGAAAAATTGATAGCAAGCTAGACTCTAACCATATCTTCTTGCAGGTGCTATGTTGGCACAAAAAATCCACCCATCACAACCCTGGGCAACCAGAAGCACAAATAAATCAGTCTTGGAGGAAGTACAACTGGAATTTATCTTAGAAGGGAGGGTGGAAAGACGTCATCTCACAGATGTTGGCTATGTTATTCAAAGGCATCAGTCCCTGGGAAAGGATACCAGGCTTGGTAGAGGGTCATTGAAGAAGTAGATGATGGATGATCTAGACTGACACAGGGATTACAACAATGAGCTAAAGCACAGCAATTGTAAGACTGTCTAGGCATTGTTTTCATCTGTTCTACATAGTGCCACTAAGAGTCAGAGCCACCTGTTGGCATCTAACAACAATTAACCTTGACCATGCAAAGATATTCAGCTGTATGGATCACACGAAACTATTGATAACAATGCCAAGAACGGAAATTCCAACACATAGGAGCACACTTAATTGTGCTCCTGTAGAACTTATGAATAGACCAAAGGCAATCATTTGAACAGAACGTCGTGATACCAAATAGTTGGAAATCAAGAAAGGTGTGTGTCGTGGTTCTATTCTTTTGTCCATAGTTATTCAATCAGTATGATAAACAACGAAACTTAGAAACTGGACTATATAGAGAAGAATGTGGTATTAGGGTTAAAGAAAGGCTCATTAACAGCATGAGATTTGTTGAAATTGAAGAAACTTGTAAAAGACCTGAAGCACTTGCTGATGAAGATTGAGGATTGCAGCCTGCAGTATGGATTATAACTCAATATAAAGAAAACAAAAATCCTTAGAATTGGATGAATAAGCAACAACATGATAAGAGAAGAAAAAATTAACCCAAGTCATGGTATTTTCAATTACACTGTATACCTGTGAAAGCTGAACATTGCATAAGAAAGACTGGAGAATAATTGATGCACTTCAATTATAGTGTAACCAATGACAGTGGGTATATCCTGACAAAAGAAAGAAAAAATATATATCTTGGAGAAAGTACAGCCAGAATGGTCTTTAGAAGTTAGAATGCTAAAGACTTGAAAGTAAACAAGTGGCCATCTAGCTCAGAAGCAACAAAGTCCACATGGAAGAAGCACACCAGTCTGTGTGATCATGAGATGCCAAAGGAATCAGGTATCAGGCATCAAAGAACAAAAAAATCATATCATTGTGTTCTCACCTCCCCGATATGATCACTGAAAACAAATGGGTGCATAAGCAAATATGGTGAAGAAAACTGATGGTGCCCGGCTATCAAAAGATATAACATCTGGGATCTTGAAGGCTTGAAGGTAAACAAGGAGCCATCTAGCTGAGAAACATCAAAGCCCACATGGAAGAAGCACACCAGCTTGATTGACCACGAGGTGCAGAAGGGACCAGTTATCAGACATGAAAGAACTAAAAATCATATCAGCGGGTGCCCACCTTCCTGATACAACCACTGAAGACAAACATGTGCATAAGCAAATGCAGTGAAGAAAGCTAATGGTGCCCGGCTATTAAAAGATATAGCATGTGGGTTTTTAAAGGCTTGAAGATAAACAAGCGGCCATCTAGCTGAGAAGCATCAAAGCCCACATGGAAGAAGCACACCTGCCTGTCTGACCACAAGGGGCAGAAGGGACCAGTTATCAGACATGAAAGAACTAAAAATCATATCAATGGGTACCCACATCCCTTATATGATCAATGAAAACAAATATATGCATAAGCAAATGTGGTGAAGAAAGCTGATGGTGCCCAGCTATCAAAAGATATAGCGTCTGGGGTCTTAAAGGCTCGAAGATAAACAAGTGGTCATCTAGCTCAGAAGCAACAAAGCCCACATGGAAGAAACACACCAGCCTGTGTGACCATGAGCCATCGAAGGGATCAGGTATCAAGCATCAAGGAACTAAAAATCATATCATTGAAAATGTGGGTGAGTTCAGAGCAGAGACTCAAAGCCAATTGGTAGCAAACCAGACACCCCTTACTGAAGGGTTGTGGGGAGGAGATGAGCCAGGCAGGGTGCAGGGTAGCAATGATTAAACATATAACTTTCCTCTAGTTCTTAAATGCTTCCTCCCCCCACTATCATGATCCCAATTCCACCTTACAATTCTGTCTAGACCAGAGGATGTACATTGGTACAGATAGCAACTGGAAACACAGGGAATCCAGGACAGATGACTCCTTCAGGACCAGTGGTGAGAGTGGTGATGCCTGGAGGGTGGAGAGAATGTGGGGTAGAAAGGGGGAACTTATTACAAGAATCTATGCATAGCCTCCTCCCTGGGGGAGGGACAGCAGAGAAGAAGGCGGGGAGACCTTGGACAGTGTAACAAAAGACAAAAATAATTTATGAATGATGAAGGTTTCATGAGGTGGGGGGAGTAGGGAGGGAGGGGGAAAATGAGCAGCTGATATTAAGGGCTCAAGTACAAGGCAAATGTTTTGAGAATGATGATGGCAACAAATGTACATATGTTCTTGACACAATGGATGTATGCATGGATTATGATAAGAATTGTATGAGCTCCAAATAAAATTTTTTTAAAAATTGTGGGGATGGTATAGGACCAGCCAGTGTTTCGTCCTGTTACAGTGTCTCACTATGAGTTGTAACCATATAACAGCATCTCTAGAGAAGAGTAATGTGGTCAAAATGATGTTTTTTCCTAGAAGAATAGTTTAAAGAGCACAACCCTCAATGGGTTCTAAATAATATGTAGAAAGACTCAGATCCTTCCTGTGTTAGTTTTTTATCAGCATAATGAAGATGGAGATAACATATAGGGATGCAAATAGTCTGTTCTAAAATCTGGGATTTTAATAAAGCTACAAATTGTAACTGGTAATTGTAAGTCATTTTTCAGTCATTCTCAAATCTTATTGTGCAAGCGAGTCACTTTACGGTACTTGCTACACTCCAGTGATGAGTCTTGATACTACAGGTTTATGACGGGAACCCTGGAATGTTTGTTTCCGACTAGTCTCTGAGGTTATACTTATGGAATTTACCCATAGACATCACTCTGAGAAACGTTGGCCTATTTACTTACATACATGGTGAGCTTCCAAGCTGGAGAGGCCTTAGTAGGGCTTTATGTTGAAGAAATAACCGGTTTGCCTATATGATACTGTTTTGGTAGCCCTGAATATGTTTATTTGTCTAAAGAAAAAAACCTCTTACGTCATGTTTCATCATGTTTCAAGAAATGTAACTTTTAGAATAAAATCGCTTCAAGGTAATTTATATTTTAATGTAAATACATGTATTCAATTATACAATCTTATAGCTGGATAAGATATTATTGGGCTAATCCAAAATTCCCAGGGTACAACTCAGATAAACAAAATGCTTCATTAAAGATCTAATAGCAGGTGTAATGCCAGATTTAAGATTGGCGCTAAAGTCTCCTTGTTCCAAGGTTCATGTTAAAATTATTATACACTAGAACCTTTCTCTTTTTATAAGTTCTTCATAAGAGAGAGTTATGATTAGTTGACGAACAGCTATTTTTCTCATTCGTGGCCTCTGATCTTCCTGTATTTGGCATCATTGCCTGTGTTTTATGAGTCTGAAGAGGACTTTATAGATCAGTGTTGGATATATGGTCTAATATCATACTTATGGACTTGATCTGGACTGGGCTGGAATGTTTTCTCAATGTTCAACTGCTCTTGTATCCAAACCTCTTTCTTATACACAGATGTGTGTCTATGAATTTTTTTCTCTAGTCTATCCAGAAGAACACAGGAGGCATATCTTCCTAGTCATGATTTGAGTGCCTTTTCAACCAGAGAGGCACATCTTCCAGCACTATATCTGACAATGTTTCACTGCTACTCATAAAGTGTTTCATGGATAATCCCCCTGAACTGGACAATGTGTTCCTCCTTCCTAGTCTGTTCTAAGTCTAGAAGCTCCCATGAAATCCATTTGCATTGTATGACCCTGCCGGCATTTGAAATACTTAAGAAATATCTTCTAGCATCATACAAAGTATGCTGGAAGCTGCCACAGTATGACAAACTGACAAACAGGTAGTGATGAAAAAAATGGAAGAATTCTACCAACTTCTCCAGTCTAAAATTGATCACACACACCAGCAATAAGTATTGATGATTGGAATGCAAAAGTTGGAAACAAAAAGGAAAGTATAGTTGGAAAATATGGTCCTATTAATAGAAAGGAGGCTGGAGATTGCATGATAGAATGTTTCAAGACCAATAAAGTCTTCATTGCAAATACTTTTTTTCAACAATATAAGTACATAGACTTCACCAAAGGATATCAGAGAATAAAATTGACAAGGTCTATTGGAAGAGATAATTGAGAAGCTCCTTCTCATGCCAGACCAGGGGCCAAACTGTGAAACAGATAATTAACTGGTCATATTTAAGTTCAGGCTGAAGCTAAAGAAAATTAAAAGTAATCCATGAAAGCCAAACTACAACCTTGACTATATGTCACTTGAATTTTAAGAACATCTCAGTAACAGTTCTGTCTCACTGAATATTAATCAAAGAAGACCCGATGAGCTGCGGGAGGACCTCAAGAACATCATACACAAGAAAGCACAAGGTCACTAAGAGGACAGGAAAGAAGGAACATCCAAGGGGACGCCAGAAGAGCCTCTGAAACTTGCCCCCAATTGTAGAGTAATTAAGACACATGGGCAAATGAGGCCATGAAAGGGCTGAAGAGAATATTTCAAAGGTCATTTTAAGAAGACCAAGATTATAAAGAAATGCACAAAGTACTTAAATTAGAAAGCCAACAGGGAGGAATATATGTTGCATATCACAAGATGAAAAAATATAAGAAAAAATTTAGACTTCATTTGCAATATTAAAGGCTTCCATGGGCAAAATATTAAACAACGTAGGAAGCATCAAAACGTGATGGAAAGAATACAACACCGTCACTGTACCAAAAATAACTGGTGGACATTCATTCACTTTCAAGAGATTGCTTATGATAAAAAAATTGATTGAAAAAAGAAAACAAAAACAAATATTGAAGGGGGAAATCCAAGCTGCACTGTAAGCATCAATGAAAAAGCAGGCTCCAAAGGTTGAGATGGAATAGCAACAGAAATCTTTCAACAAACTGATGTAGCCCTGGAGGAACTCACTCAAATAAACCAAGACATTGGGAAGACATTTCCCCGACCATTCAAGTAATGAGGTTCATACCTGGGCTCATGCCAAAGAAAGGTGATCCAACAATGTGGAAACAAGATCATAATCTTGCATGTAAGACTATTCAGCAGTGGCTGCAGTAATACATAGATAAGGAGCTGTCAGAAATTCAGCCAAGACATAGAACAGGACATGGAACAATGGACAGCATTGCTGACATCAGCTAGATCTTAGCTGACAGCAGAAAAATGTTTCCTTGTGCTTTACTGACTGTGCAAACGCATTTGACTAAAAACTATGTTTCATAAAAAACTATGGGTAACATTGAGAAGAATGGGAATTCCAGGACACCTCGAAGTGCGCCCGTGGATGAGGCAGTTGTGTGAAAGGAAAAAGGAATAGTGCTTGGTTTACAATCAGGAAAGCTGTACATAAGGGTTGTAGTCTTTCACCATTCTTAGCACCCTGGATGCTGAGCAAATAATCTGAGAATGGCCTCGGGAATCAAGGAAGACTTGTTAATCAAAGGAAGACCAAAATCCTCACAACTGGACCTAGAGGAAACATCACGATAAAAAGAGAAAAGGTTGAGATTGTCAAGGATTTCATATCGCTTGGATCGACAGTCAATGCTCAGAAACCAAAAGCTGCATTGCATTAGGTAAATCTGCTGCCTAAGAGTTCTTTAAAATATTGAAGAGCAAGATGTTACTTTGAGGGCAAAGGTGTGCCTGACCCAAGCCATACTATTCTCCATTGCATCATATGATTGTGAAAGTGTGACATTGAATAAAGAAAATCGTAGAAGTATGGATGCACCTGAGATGTGGTGCTGGTGGAGAATATTGAAAGTACCATGGATGGCTAAAAGGACAAACCAATCGTTATTGAAAGAAGTAAAGCCAGAGTTATCCTGAGAGGCAAGGCTGACAAGACTTCAGCTTACATACTTCAGACATATTGTCAGGAGAGACCAGTCCCTGGGGAAGGACATCATGTTTGGTAAAGAGGCAGGGCTGTGAAGAAGAGGAAGGCCCTCAATGAGATGGGTTGACAGAGTGGCCGCATCAATGGGCTCAGGCACAGGAACCAGTGTGAGGATGGTGCAGGACTGGGCAGGGTTTTGTTCTGTTGTGCATGGCGCCACGATGGGTAAGAACCTATTCTGGCACTAATAACAATAATGATGGTACAACTCTTCTTGATATGATTGAATTATTGACTTGTATGATATGCGAATTATATCCCAATTGAACTGTCTTTAAAAACAACCTACATTTTAGAGTAGGTACAGCTCACACACAGCTCAATGCAAAAAACCAAAAATTCTCACCCCTACATCATAAGTAACATTTTTCTCTAATAAACGGAGAAAACAATTAAAGTTGTTCAGGGTTTCCTCTTTCTTGAATCAAAGCTTATGGAAGCAACAATCAAGAAGCCCTGTGACATTGCATTGGGCAAATCGGTTGCCCAAGACCTCTTTAAAGTGCTAAAGGGCAGTGTGTCTCTTCGTAAACTGAGGTGCGCCTGACCCAAGCCATGGTATTTTCAATCACCTCAGATGCAGATGAAAGTTGGACACTGAGTAAGAAAGACTGTAGTGGAATGAATGCACTTGAACTGTGGTGTTGGTGAAGAGCACTGAAACTAACATGACTGCCAACAGAACCGCCCTTTCAACAGAAAGCTCTTTAGTGGAGAAGATGGTGAGGCTCTATGTAAGGTTATGTGGACAGATTAGCAGGAGCGATTACTCCATGGCAACAGCCATCATACTGGGGAAAATAGAAGTCACCAGAAAAAGAATATGATGATGAAGGAAATTGAATGACACAGTGGTGGCCGCGATGGCCTCAGACATGACAATCATAGGAATGGAACAAAACTGGTCAGGGTTTTGGCCTGTTGTGCATAGGCTCACAATGAGTCAGAAGCAACTCAGTGGCACATAACAACAACAGTTCCATATCTTAGTCTCTAGAGCCCATGAATATAGTACCTTCTATGGTAAAGATGTGACTAATGATCACGTGACTAGAAAATGATTCTAGATCATCTCAGGGGACACAATCACAAGCATCTTTATTAGAGGGATGCAAGGCTGTCACACAAAAGAGGCAGCAATGTGAGCACAGCATCACATGGAGACAAGGAAATGTGACGCAATGCCTGGGGACAAGGAAGGTAAACAACCTCCAGAACTTGGTAAAGACGGAAATGAGTTCTTCCTGAAGCCCCCAGAGGTACCAATTTTGCCAACACTTTAATTTTAGCCCTGCTAGACGCATTTCTCTTAACTAAACCCTAGAGCAATACGAAAATAAACCTGTGTTGTTTTAAGCTACTAAGTTTGTAGTAATTTGTTAGAGAGGCAAAAGGAAACAAACGCAGAACTCTTGGAAAGCCTAGGGCACTGGAGAGCAACAACGCAAAGGGAGGGGAAGATCGAGGGAAGAGGTCAACAAGGCACTTAAAGCAAAGGTGGTCCCTTGATAACCCTGGGTAGAAAAACTGGCAAGTCCCAGAGTGGGACATAGAAAACAAGTCCATATTCTGATCATGTAAATGGCATGGTAATTGGCTTTTCTTTGTCCTCTAAAAGAAGTAAGCGTGGCACTCTCCGGATAGGGCAAGATATGACAAAATAACAATCTGTGGATTATCAAGGGCTCATGAGGGAGGGGGGAGCAGAGAGCGGGGAGGGAGGGGGGGGAAGAGGACCTAATGCAGAGGGCTTAAGTGGAGAGCAAATGCTTTGAGAGTGATTAGGGCAAAGAATGTATGGATGTGCTTTATGCAATTGATGTATATATATGTATGGATTGTGATCAGAGTTGTATGAGCCCCTAATAAAACGTAAAAAAAGGAAAGAAGAAAAAAAGAAGTAAGAGTGAAAGATTCCAAGATGCAAAGTAGTAGAAAAGAATGCTCATGTTGAATTATTACTTCACCAATAGCAGGACTGCGGGGTGGTGAGAGGGTGTGCTTCAATATTAGCAGACACTCCGTTAGGTGCACACACTACAGTAAAGGAAGCCTGCTGCCTTCTTTAGACTACTGCAGTTCATGAGCCATGAATGAATGCAAAGCATAGACCGATTGCAATTGTAACCCACCAATAGCAGGCACAAATCAGTTCTCCAGCAGTGCTGATGGATTTACACAAACATTATAACAGTTTTTGCCTCAATTCCTATTTTGAAGGCTGGGACTCATATGCAAAGTAGGTGATTTGTATTCTAAAGAGGCCAAAATTGACCCCTCCAACTGATTTTTAGGTTACAATGTCATCTAGTAGAAAAAGAACTTGTTTAAAAGTTTATTCCCAAGATAATATCTAATATAACTATTAAACCAAGTCTATGATTAGGACTTAATACTTTTGGGCTGGCTTTAGAGGAAGTAGGGTTGTTACCAAGACCACGGAGTCAGTACAAACTTCTGCTCGCTCATTTGCAGGCTGGGTGACCTTGGAACAATTATTTGGACTTTCTATGTATCAGTTTCCTTGGTTACTAAATGAAGGCAACAGCAGGATCTGCTTTATTCAGGTAATAAACAGATAGCGTAATATGGTATAGACTCTATAGTTGGTATGACCACCATCTAGAAGAACAAAAATGAACACCCTTTCATCTTTCTGTTGTCAGAGTTTGTAAACTGCTCAATGGACTTATGTAGTTGTTTGTGAAGAATCTCAAGTTCCCGATAAGGAATAAAGAGGCCTATGGGGCTCTGGAACCTCTTCATTAGCGTCTACAGCACCTTCACACATCAGATCATTTCACTGAACTGATTTGTAAGGAATCCCCGCCCCCCACCATTTCCACAGCCCCCCTACCCAACCCCATGCTACACAGGTTTTACAGCTCTCCAAAGAGATTGAGGTTTAAGCCTTCAGAATTATGGAGGGAGTGAAAGGAGTTCAACGTCTGGAAGGAGAGAGAGAATGACTAAGTCATTCTGAGGAGAGAGGGGCCGGCTGGAGAAAACAGAAAAGCTTTCACACCTGAGGGAGATGACAACGGTCTGACTGTCCAAGGCACTTAGAAGAGAAGCCCACATCTGAACAATATCCTGAAAGTGAGGCCGGAACGAAACGACACTCCATGGAACGGCTGTGCGACGTATGAGGTAGCACGATAGAACTTGACAACAAGTAGTTTAGCCCTCTGGGCAATGCACATCCTTAGGTCAATTATTTTATATAGTTGTTGTTGTTGTTGCTATGCTGTTGTTAGGTGTCATTAAGTTGATTCTGACTCAGTCGTGGTCTCATGCATGACAGAAAGAAACACTGCCCAGTCATCCTCACAATTGCTCCAATACCTAAGCCCCTTGTTGCAGCCACTGTGTCAATCTATCTTGTTGAGGGCCCTCCTCCTTTTCACTGCCCCTCCACCTTACCAAGCAGGATGTCCCTCTTCAGGGACTGGTCTCTCCTGACCATAGGTCCACACTATGTAAGATGAATTCTTGCCATCTTTGCCTCCAGGGGACACACTGGCTGTAGGTCTTCCAACACTGATTGGTTTGTCCTTGTAGCAGTCAATGGTACTGTCAATATTCTTCTCCACACCACAAGTCAAATGCATTGAACCTGCTTCAGTCTTTATTTTGTAGTAGAACTTGGAATAGTAGATTGTGTTACCAAAGTCGTCCCAGTATTCAGTGTACCATGCACAAAGCTGATTGGCAATTTTCATATTTTACCTCCTGTACAGGTCTTATAGAGGAAAATCAATTTGCTGCTTAGGAGAAGTTTTATCATTGTTGGGCAGTAATGAGATTTATGGTCAAAATCCTGAAGCCCAGTAAGTGGCAGAACTGGAATTTGTATGCAAATATATTTGACTGTTGAGCCTAATTTTCAGTCATTAAGTTAAACTGTTACTGGGCAGTACTCACAGCCTGTCCATTCAATGGTACCAACCAGCAATGAAAAGGGGTCTGCATTTCCTATAGGCCAGATATGTAATGCATTTTCAAATGTATGCAGTGCTGCTGGGCGTCATAGAAGACAAACCCACGTCTGCAGACATACTTTAAACAGCTTGATAAATGGACTCAACTTGCACTCACCAAAAGATACCGAACTCCAGAAACCACCCCTGTTTCTGTTGAGTCAATGACAACTCACAGAGACCCTATCGGAGAGAACAGAGCTGCCCCATAGGGTTCCCAAGGCTGCTAATCTTTACAGAAACAGGGTGCCACCGCTTTCTCCCTAAGAAGTGATTCACTCACCCAAATAAATGCCATCGAGTCAAGTCTGACTCATAGGAATGACTCAGGTTCAAACCACTCACCTTTCAGTTAGCATCTAAGCACTCTACTTTCTCTCAGGGCTCCTTTCCAAAGGACCCCCCGGGTATATCCATGGGATCCAATTGGAAAGTCAGATAGGAAGTATTAGAGACATCGGTCTGTCTCTAGGTAAGTGGGGAATAAAATAAGAAGACACCCATCCTAGGGAAGAGGGATTACAAGTTAAATAATCCCAAGATTTATAGGAAGCCTCCTTCCTCTGAAGTTCTGAGCTGAGAAGCCAGGTAAAGCTGTAGTTGAAAAACGGTGGCCTAGTGAGACGTGGTTTTGCCATACTAAATGGCACTGATGGTTTTTGCTTGACTACACAACAAAATGGTTGACAACAAAAAGGGTGACAGTCCAAACTCACGCAGCAGTGCCCCCAAAGAAAGGCCTGGTGATGCGTTTCCACAGGGATTCCAGCGATGAAGTCTGTGGAGCTCAGCTCTACCTTAGCGCGCATGCGGTAACGAGGAGTTCGCGATGGAGGAGTTCCCGATAGAGGAGTTCCCGATGGAGGAGTTCCCGATGGAGGAGTTCGAGATGGAGGAGTTCCCGATGGAGGAGTTCGCGATGGAGAAGTTCGCGACGGGCTTTTCTGTTTGACTAGCAGTTGAGAGCACAGCCCCCAGACTTGAATCGTACTTATGTTGTGACCCTGGACAACAGACCTTGTTTAATAAAACTCACAAACTCACAGTGGTTGAGTCAATTGCGACTCATAGTGACCCTGGAAGGTAGAGTAGATAGAAATGGCTTTGTAAGTTTCTAAGATTTTAATTCTTTATGGGAGTGTCTCTTTCAGCGAAACTAGTGGTTTTGAACTGCTGACCTTGTGGCACTAGTCACCACTACACCACCAGTGTGCTATTTAATAGAACTTGAACTTTCATTTTGTTACCAAATCTGCCCTATGCTCCAAACACTCTATTCACAGATTGTGCCTGTATCGTTCTACTTGAGTAGCTGTATCTCAAGTCCAAGTATCTCCCCTCTCTGTGAATCTAATGTTTTGAGCATTGACACTTTGTACACAAGGAATCTATATACAACAGATATCAAATTAAAAGATATTATGAAGTTATGAGGTAAATATATCACAAATTATAAATCCTCTACTCTAGAAGCCAGGGCTAGAGGCAGGTTTCACCTAGATTTTGTGTTAAATGAAGTATGGAAAATACAGTGTAATAGCAAGGAATGCAATAATAGCTTTAAAAAGAAACAATTACTTTAGGAAATTAGCATTTAAAATATGCCCCCAAACTAGTATCATAAAAGAGCAGAGTAGAATTCTGAAAGTGCTCCTTTGTGTGACATCAAAGCTATCCACTTCCAGTGTCCAGATGTTGTCACTGTCGATACTGCCGAGAATGAGTTCCCTAAACCTTAAGGGAAATCAACGATGACATTAGGGGAACTCTGACTCAAAACCCAAAGCAGGGGAGTGTGCAATAGGCGTCAGAAAGATTTTGATCCATAATGGCCAAAATGGGTTTTTATCCCGAGTTTTTGGAGCAAAAGTGTGCTTTAAAATTCATTTTCAAAGCAGCTCTTTCTCTAACAAAGCCAAATTGGGATGTGATACAGTATTTAACGTTTGAAGTTTCACCGTATTTGTTCTCTTCCTGTGGTTCACACCACACAATGTGCAACAATCTCCCCCCCCCAACACACACACACACACACACACACACACACACCTGAATTTGGAACCTATTTCACTTCAATCTTGACTCTTAGGGAGACATGGGGCAATCTGGAGCATAAAGGGCAGCCAGTACATGTATAAAGTCTAGATTGTATCTTCTCAAAAGGGTGCTGGCATCCTAATTCCAATACCCATGGATGTAATCTTGTTTGGAAATAGGATCTCTCTGTTATCTTAATTATAGCATCTTTGTGCAGAGTGGGTACTAAATCAAATAACTTCTGAGCATATGAAATATAAGAAAAAGGACAAAGTAAGAAAGATAGTTTAACCTCTAAGAACTATCTAGAGGCAAAGGGACCAAGAATGCACACAGCTGCTGAAAAGGAAGACATTGGCATGGCTGTCTTTGATTTGACCTTTAGCCTCCACAACTGTGAGAAAATATTTTAAAGCTATTCAATTGGGGTATCTTTGTTACAGCAGCAAGAGGTTAATAAGACAATAGGTCCAACCAAATATAAGGTGTTAGGGTTTTTTCACATTCCATTGCAATCCATAAAAAAGGCTACTATCTTTTCTTTTCATCGGCAAATGCTTCAATTTTTCATTTTCAGCAAGAAAGGTTGTGTCATCTGCATACCAAAGGTTGTTAATAAGCGCTCTGCCAGTCCTGACCCTGTGCTCTTCCTCATAGAGTTGAACTTTCTGATTTTTGCTCAACATACAAATTGAACAGGTATGGTGAAAGAATATGACCTTGACACATACTTTTCCGTATTTTAAGCCATATAGTATTTCCTTGTAAACTAGGTAGAGTGAAAACAAATTTATCAGCTCATTAGCACAGTTTAAGACTGGTTAGATCCATAGACTCAACCCAGCGGGCAATTCTTAGGTATTTATTTCATCTGTGCTCTTACCAGCATGTTTAACTCTTTCTCTCCTATTCTAGGTGATTTTGAAGCTTTATGTAACATCAAATTTATACAAATCTATCAGCATGAAAGGGACTCTCTGGCTCTGCAAGTTATGCAATGACCTGATAGCCTCAAGGTCAGCAGTCCAAGCGTACCAACCACTCTGTGGGAGATGGTTAAGGCCTACAGTCTCATCAACCCTATAGGAGGTCATGGTGAGTCAAAACTGACCTTGGGCATTCTAACCTTAAAGTGAAGAGGATTCCTACAAATATTAACAAAGAAATGTAAAGAAGAAGCAGAGTTTGTTTTTATTCATTTTATTGGGGGCTTTTATAGCTCCTATAACAATCCATTCATTCATTGTGTAAAGCACATTCATATATATGTTGCTATCATCCTTTTCCAAACATTTTCCTACTAAAACCCTTAGTATCAGCCCCTCATTTTTTCCCTCCCATCCTCATGAACCCTTGATGAATTATTATTTTCATATATTACACCATCTGCTATCTCCCTTCACCCATGCTTCTGTTGTTCATCAGCCGGGGGTGGGGGTGGGGGAGGGTTATATCAATCATTGCGATAAGTCCTCCCTTTCTCTCGCCACCTTCCCTCTACCCTCACAGCATCATTATTCTCATTATTGTTCCTGGGAGGTTTATCTGTCTGTGTGTCAAGAGCTCTTATCTGTACCAGTGAGCATGCTCTGGTTTAGCTGGATTTGTAATGTAGAACGGGATCATGATATTGGTGGGGAAGAAGCATTAACTATGTGCATATATTTAGAGGTTTAGTGTTAAAGCAGCAGATGAACATTGGGCTTCCACTCAAACATTTATTCAATGCAAGAACACTTTGTTCTAATAAATTTGCATTCCAGGATGCACACCTTCCTGACACAATTACTGAAGAAAAATGTGTGCATAAGAAAATGTGGTGAAAAAAAGAAAATGTGGTGAAGAAAGCTGACAGTGCCCGGCTACCAAAAGATATAGCATCTGGGGTCTTAAAGGCTTGAAGATAAACAAGCGGCCATCTAGCTGAGAAGCATCAAAGCCCAAATGGAAGAAGCAAACGAGCCTGTCTGACCACAAGGTGCAGAAGAGACCAGTTATCAGACATCAAAGAGCTAAAAACCATATCAGTGGGTGCCCACCTCCCTGATACAATCCATGAAGACAAATGTGTGCATAAGCAAATGTAGTGAAGAAAGCTGATGGTGCCCAGCTATCAAAAGAAATAGCGTCTGGGGTCTTAAAGGCTCGAAGATAAACAAGTGGCCATCTAGCTCAGAAGCAACAAAGCCTTCTGTGGAAGAAACACACCAGCCTGTGTGACCACGAGCTGTCAAAGGGATTAGGTATCAAGCATCAAGGAACAAAAGATCATATTGAAAATGTGGGTGAGTGCAGAGTGGAGACTCAAAGCCCATTGGTAGCCAGCCAGACACCCCTTGCTGAGGGGTTGTGGGAAGGAGATGAGCCAGTCAGGGTGCAGGGTAGCAATGATGAAGCATATAACTTTCCTCTGCTTCTTAAATGCTTCCTCCCCCCCACCACCACCACTATCATGATCCCAATTCTACCTTGCAAATCTGGCTAGACCAGAGGATGTACATTGGTACAGATAGGAACTGAAAACACAGGGAATCCAGGACACACGATTCCTCCAGAACCAGTAATGAAAGTGGCAATGCCTAGAGGGTGGAGAGAATGTAGGGTAGAAAGGGGGAACTGACTACAGGAATCTACGTATAACCCCCTCCCTGGGGAAGGGACAGCAGAGAAGAGGGCGGGGGAGACGTCAGACAGTGTAATATATGACAAAATAATAATAATATATGAATGATGAAGGGGTCACGAGGTGGGGGGGAGTGGGGTGGAAGGGGGGAAATGAGCAGCAGATATTAAGGGCTCAAGTAGAAGGCAAATATTTTGAGAATGATGATGGCAACAAATGTACATATGTTCATGACACAATAGATGTATGTATGGATTGTGATAAGAATTGTACGAGTCCCCAATAAAATGACTAAAACAAAAGGAACTAGAGGAATGTTGTATGTTTCATTGCTGATATACTGCACCCTGACTGGCTTGTCCTTTCCTTGTGACCCTTCTGTAAGGGATGTCCAATTTTCTACAGATGGGCTTTGGGTCTCTACTCTTCCCCCCGCCTCGTTCACATAGATATGATTGTTTGCTCTGGGGCTTCTGATGCCTGATACCTGATCCCATCAACACCTCATGATCACACAGGCTGGTGGGAGGGAGCAGAGGTTTTATAGGGCCAAATAGAATCACATATAATTTATCAGGAGGTCACCATGAGTAGAAAAGTGAGACTAGATATTTTGACTGACAAACAAGTTCAAAGTTAATTAGACTGGCAAGGGTCAGTATTTAATTGTAATTATCATAGCCCTATAAGAACCATATGGACTATGGCATGGATTCTATAAAGGAAAGCTGGCAGGTAATTATCAGAAATTATCAGAATGGAAATGAGAAAAGTGATGAGCAGAAAACACTATACGCATCATAGTATTTTGTAATATCTTTCTCAGGATGAAGGCATGAAGGTTAAAATAATAACCTAAAATACTTTATATACCATAAACTTTAAAAAATATCTCTTGTTCAATGTATACCTATAGCCAAGAAAACCCAATGGAGTAGTTGTACTCTGTCAAACATGGGCCCACCATAAGTTGGAATCCACCTAACAGCAACTATCGATAGCATTTTGATATTCAAGAACTATGATGATATCCTAAGTGTAGTATAAGGAGTTGGCACCTTAGAAGACAGATGTTGACAAGCTTCTGGCTCAAAATACATCTTGATATTTGGGTTCTGAAGTACCAGAGCACTTGCTCAGATTTGCTAAGTGAAGAATTCCTTCTGTTAAAAGTTTAAAAAGCATTAAGATAAATTATTGAAGAAAGCAACAGACTTCTTTCCTGAATAAATTTAATAAGAGTTGGTACAAAACACGCTAATGGTTATGGATGCAGTCTTTCCTGTAGAATATATAAACATCTGAATATTTTTGCAGCCCTCAAATTTGAGATAATTACCCACAGCTTTATCTGCAAACAAACAAAATCATTCCTCACCCTTCCGTGATAAATGTACTGGTGTATTTTTTTCTGTTCATTTTATCCCATTGTTCTAACAATTGAGAATGCCTTAGAAAAACCATAGTTAGATACCATGAAATCCACTCTGATTCATGGCAATCTTATGTGGGAAGAACAAAGCACTGCTATTGTTGCATCCCCACAGTTGTTGCTATATTTGAGCCCATTGTTGCGGGCACCGTGTCAGTCCAGTACCTTCCTCTTTTTCACAGAACTTCGATTTTTCCAAGGATGGTGGCCTTTTCCAAGGAGCTGGTCTGCCTGTAGAACATGCTCAAAGGGGCCTCGTGGCTTGTGTTTCTTCTTAGACGGGTTTATTTATCCTTCTAGCAGTCCCTGGTATTTTTAATATTCTTTGAAAACACCCTAATTCAAATATTTCAGTTCTTCTACAGCATTCTTTATTCACTGTCCAGCTTTCAAATGGATATCAGGACATTGAAAGTACCACAACTTGGGTCAGGCACACCTGAGTTCTCAGACTGGCACCTTTGTTTACAACTCTTTCAAGATCTATTATAGTGGGTACTCCCAGCACAGGGAATCATTTTATTTCTTAGCTGATGCTTCCATGAGCATTGAGGATGGATCCAAGTAACATGAAAACCTTGAGAAATTCAGTCTATCCTACACATGTCTACACATGTGTCCTACATATCACATGTATCCAACACATGTCAGTAGCTGTACTGTAGTGGCTAGGGCTTTGCTGTGATGCTATAATTATGTCACCAGTATTTCAAATATTATCTGGCTCACCCACAGTGAACAGGTTTCAGCAGAGCTACCAGAATAAAGAAAGAATCAGAAGAAAGACTAGAATATGCATTTAGGAGAGATTCGACACACAAAACCTTAGGAGTCGCAGCTGAGCATTCTCAGATAAGAGTTCACGGAGATGAGCTCCTCAGGTTGAAAGGCATTCAAAGTGTAACTGGGGAAGAGCTGTCTCCTCAAATAACTTATTTGGATGGAGTTAACCATTCGAGAGGTTAATTTACTCATAGCTCAAAATGAGAAGTCCCAGCCAAAACATCAGAACATGGTAGGTACAAAGTATAAAAGTAGGAAAGTTGAAGGGAACCAAAAACTGAAATGTATTGCATAAAGATAGAGATTTTATATTTTAGTGAACTTCAATGGACTACTTTGCTCATTTTGAGTCAGACAGTAATATAACTTAATATGCCGGAAATGACAAATTCAAGAAAAATAGGATCACATCATCATTACAAAGACATTTCAATATTTATCTTGAAAATCAATGCTTTTTGTGATAAGATAATATCTATATGCATTCAAAGAAGTCCAGGTAATATAAACATTATTCAAATGTACACAAAAGACCAGTAAAGATAGTGATGAAGAAAGTGAAAAAGTTCTATTAACTTCCTCAGTCTGAAATTGATCAAACAAGCAAACATGATACATTGATAATTATTGGCGATTGGAATTCAAATGCCAAAAACAAAAAAGAAGGAACAGTAGTTGGAAAATATTGCCTTGGTGATAGAAATGAAGCTGATGATCCCATGATATAATTCCAAGTATTAGTAAATATTTGCAGCTCAAAATGAGAAGGAACAGCTGAAAAAGTTATTAATAATTTTAATTTGGAATGTACTAAGTATGAATATGTGAAATTGAAAGTCATGAAAAATGACTTAGGGGTTGATGCATAAACTTGAATAATGGTTGTATTGATTCAATTTCCTTATATGCAGATAGATATATAGATATTATCCCAACATAGACAGCATTGTACTCAAGAGAGAACTTGCAATGTCCTTTGAAGAAATTGAATTCTACTAAGGTTTTCAGTCTAAAATTGATCAACCATGCAGTCCAGATGCATTGATATCATTGACAAGTGCAATGCAAAAGTTGAAAACAAAGAGTAATGAACAAGGCAATAGTTGAAAAACATGATCTTGATGATAGAGACCATGCTGGAAATCACAAGATAGAGTTTATAAGACCAACCAACTTATTCAACAAAAGTACATCTTCTTCAACAACACAAATGGCAATCGTATACCTGGATAACTCCATATGGAATACACAGACATCAAGTTGACTACGTCTGTGGAAAGAGACCCTGGAGGAGCTTAAGAGCTACTTAGAGTAGCTAAAATTAGACCAGGGGTTTACTGTGGAATAGACCATTAATTGCTTATATGTAAGTTCTGGTTGAAGCTGGAGAAAATTAAAACAAGTTCTTGAGTACAAAAATATGTTCTTGAGTTCGTCCCACATGAATTTTGAGAACATATCAAAAACAGATGTGAAGCATTCAACACTAATTTTGACAGAAGAGCTGTAGGATGACATCAAATCATCCTACATGAAGAAAGCAAAAGGCCATTTAAAAGAAATAAAGAAATTTCAGATTGGATGTCAGAAAAGAGTCTGAAACTTGCTCTTTATCATAGGTAAGACAAATGGAAGAAATGATGAAGTCAAAGAACTGATCAGAAAATGTCAAAGGGCAACTAAAAAAAGACAAAATCAAATATAATGAAATGTGCAAAGAACACACTTAGCATATCGTAAACAGAAAGAACTAAAGAAAAAAAATCAATCCTCAGTTTATGGGAAAAACATTAAATTATGCAGAAAAAAAATCTAGCTGAGAAGCAACCAAGCCCACACGGAAGAATCACACCAACCTGTGGGATCACGAGGTGTCGAAGGGATCAGGTTTCAGGCATCAAAGAAGGAAAAATCATATCATTGTGTGCTCTCCTTCCTGATATGATTGCTGAGGACAAACAGCCGCATAAGCAAGTGTGGTGAAGAAAGCTGATGGTGCCCGGCTATCAAAAGATATAGTATCTGGGGTCTTAAAGGCTTGAGGGTAAACAAGCAACCATCTAGCACAGAAGCATCAAAGCCCACATGGAAGAAATACACCAGCCTGTGTGATCATGAGGTGTCTTGAAGGGATCAGGTATCAAGCATCAAGGAACAAAAATCACATCATTGTGAATGAGGGGGAGTGAAGAGTGGAGACCCAAAGGCCATTAGCGGGCAACTGAACATCCCCTTACAGAAGGGCCTCAGGGAGGAGATGAGCCAGTCAGGGGGCAGTGTAGCAACAATGAAACTTATAACTTTCACTAGTTCCTAAATGCTTCCTCCTCACCCCAGGTATCATGATCCCAATTCTACCTTACAAATCCAGTGGAACTGGAGGATGTACATTGGTACAGATGGAAACTGGAAACACAGAGAATACAGGACAGATGAACTCTTCAGATCCAATGGTGAGAGGGGTGGTACCAGGAGGGTGGAGGGAAGGTGGGGTAGAAAGGGGGAACCGATTACAAGAATCTGCATATAACCTCCTCTCTGGAGGTCAGTCAACAGAAGAATAGGTGAAGGGAGACGTTGGATGATTTCTTATGTAGCAGTAGATCACTAATACATTTACCCTGGTGTAGCTCTCCAAGAGTACCACGCTTCTATAACTCATCCTTCAATAGTTCTAGGAGTCCTGCATGAACACTGCATCTATTCTCTGAAGTACACACATGGCACTCTCGGCTACCATGCTTAACCCTGCATACAAAGAGAAACTCTGCTGCTGCCCCACTGGGCAAGCCAGCCCTCCTGGATTCTGTCAAAGATGTCTACACTGAACTGTGCATTCCAACTCATGGGGCACCTCTGACATTACAACAACCTGAGAATAATATATATGAAAGGAGTGGGAAGAAAAATAACAAACCCAGAATAGACGGAATTTGAGACTAAAGGAACCTTAGAGAGTTCATGCCACTGTTTCAGGGCTGTGTACTATGTGAGCAGCACATCTGAGATCATAACAGAAGTCTCCTCACTATGAATAAAGTTCATTTCACTCAATTTTGCTTTTCCTGTATAATTTCAATGTTTACAGTCTACCACACAGAGAAATAGAGATTTGCAATTCTCAATATGACTTTATTTTTATTTTGAGGTTCATACTGCCAAGTAAATAAGTTCATTAAGTTCTGTACTTTACTCAGATGCATATTTTACAGTCTGCAGATTAAAGAGGAATTGGTGATTTTTTTAAGCAAATTATCAATTCCACTTAACCATTAGGACTCCATCCAGAATTGTATATGTAAATGCAAATGTAGGGAATTCCTCATGGGTCACTTGCTTCTGTGCCTCTTACATGATTTTTGTCCTTCTGAAATCAGCTCTCTCAGCTGCTCCTCGTACCTTCAGGCAAATCAATGACACCTTTAAGTAATTTATGAGTACCCAGTCAGAATTCTTAACTCTCTGAAACACCTGGGTACAAAATACATATCATCTTCCGAACTTCAATCTATGTTTGCCAATTAGATTGAGCATTAAACTACCTTTGTCCAAAAACATTCAATTAATATACATTTTATTAATTAAATACGTATTGGGTGCCGTCAGTTTGTCATACCATGGTAGTTTATGTGTTACTGCGATGCTTGACACTATGCTGCCAATGGTTCATATGCCAGTGGGGACGCCAGTGGTGACAGTTTTCGTCAGAGGATCCTGACCAGGAAGGATCAATGTGATCCTGCGGGATTAACTATGGGGATTGTCTGAGTAGCAGTGGAACACTGAGGTACTGCTGGAAGTGCAGCCCCTCGGATGGAAAGCTCATAATTCAAATTCTGGCTGGAGAAGAACCGATCCCTCAAAGCAGAGTCGACCTGAGTGAGGTAGATGGAGCAAAGCCTTCACGATCTGCATTTGGTGGGGGAGTGGGAAGGTGGGGAGAGTCGCCTGATTAGGTAGTTTACGATGCCAGGAAGGATAAATTCCCTAGGAATAGCATCACAGTCACCTTGACTGTGGTAGATTTCATGTCATCTTGTACTTGTGGAGGGGTGGAGTAGAACCTATCAATCAGGTCTCAGCTTGATGAAACCTCTTTGAAGATGTCGACATCTTATATAAGAGAAACTGGGAAATTCTCCTCCTCTCTCTGCCCCTTCACCTTCCTGCTGGCTGGGACTCTAAGCCTGCCTCTAGAGGTGGCCCCATGGGGATCACACAACCCTGAGAGCTGCAGGCACTCTGCTATGTTAACACTGACCTTGGATCCAGATGACTGACAACCACTCACCGGCCTGTAATCTCCCAGCATCCCACTTCACCTTTCCGCATCATGAGTCTAAAGAGGGCCCTGGATAACATCAGCCCTACGGACTTGAGGGGACTTAGGCAGGGGAGCCTTCTTGATGTGAACTTGCTTCTTTATATAAAGTTATTTTTTGTATATTGATGTGTGACACTGGTTTGTTTCTCTAGACAACCCCAAAAAATACAATGATGAGAACATTTCAAGATCTATCTTCAAGTAAAAACCTGTGGTAGGATATTTACATGCCTCTATGAAAGACCAGTTAGTAGAAATTTGCACACGGACCACTATAGCCAGTGATGAAGAAATTGAAGATTTCTACCAACTGCTACAGTCTGCAATAGATCAGCCATACAATTAAGATACGAAGATAATTACTAGTGATTGCAAAAGTGAAAGCTGAAGACAAAAAGAAAGTCAGTTTTTGGAAAAGAAGCTTAATATCACTGGATAAAACTTTGCAAGATGAACAACTTATTGATTTGCAAATACTTTCTCTCAACAACATAAACATAACATAAACACCAACAAAAACATAAGGCTACTACACACATGACGATGTTAAATGCAGAGCAACCAAATTAACTGTGTCTGTAGGGAGAGATGATGGAGAAGCTCAATATCAGCAGACAAACAAGGCCAGAGGCTTTGTCACATAGACCATTGGTCTATGTAAGCTTAGGATTAAGCTGAAGATTAAAACTGAAAATTGAAACAAGTCCGCAACAACCAAAATATTGTTTTCATTATATCTCATCTGCATTTAGAGACTGTCACAAAATACTTGACTCATTGAACATGAACGATCAAAGACCAGATCAGTTGTGGGATGACATCATAGTGAAGAAAGAAAGGGGTCACTAAAAAGACAGGAAGGGAAGACGAAACTGGATGTCCGAGAGACTCTGACTTGCTCTTGAACCCAAAATAGTTAGAGTAGATAGGAGAAACGATAAAGTAAAAGAACAAAAAATGTCAAGGGCAGCTGGAAAAGACAAAGCATTATAACAAAATGTATGAAACCTGGCGTTACAGAGCCCAAAAGGAAGAGCACACTCAGCATAGATAAAACTGAAAAATCTGAAGAAACGTCAAGCTGTGAGCTGCAATCGTGCAGGGTCACTAGGCAATGGGCAACCACTGACGGATGCAGTTACTCTACCAAAAAGAATTGATCAATCATTTCGAGAAGTAGCATCTAAGCAAGACCTGACAGTATTGAAGTAAGAAGTTCAAGCTGCACTGAAACTATCAGCAAGAAACAAGACCATAGACAAGAAAGAGAGGACAGGACTTCATTCCCCATACTTTGGACACGTGATCGGATTGGCCAGGCCCTGGTAAAGCATGCCATTCTTGGTGGAGTCCATGAGCAAAATGAAAGAACCTTGAAAAGACAGACTGACACAGTGGATGCAACAGTAGGTTCAAACAGCAATTTTGAGAAGGTGCATGAACGGGCAATGTTTCATTCTATTATACAAAGAGTCGCTATTAATCGTGGGAACCGATGGAAAGGCTCCTAAGAATAACAGGTGCTTGCCAGTGGCTACAGCGGCACAGTGAAACCTAAGACAGGGCTTGAGGGGAGCGCCTTATCGTTCCCAGTCTCCCCAGTTTTCAGCCATTGACAAGGTGCAGTCTTACCAACTTTCTATTGCTATTAGTGGAAAATGTTTCCATTTTTCTTCTCTGACATGTTTCCACCTTCCACAGGGTCTGCCTCAACTATAACAGAGAAAGGAGGGAAGTTGAGTAAAAGGAAGGAAATGAAGAAATTGTAAAAAGGAAACAAGTTTGTCTTCTTGTGTCTGTGATCTAATGGGATATGCAATAGTAATTTTTGCACAGAACAAAGCTCAAGAACTTCAATTTATTTGGAAAATTAAAGTGTATTTTGCATTTTTAACAACTTCCACTGGGTAACTTTTCATTTCCATAAAATCAGACAAAATAATAATTTATAAACTATCAAGGGTTCATGGGGGATGAGTGCGCAGGGAGGGAGGCTGGTGGGGGAGAAAGGTGAGGAGCTCATTCCAGGAGCCCCAGTGGAGGGCGAGAGTTTGAGAATGAAGGGGGAAACGAATGTATAAGGGTGCTTTACACAATTGAGCCCCAATAAAATGATTTTTTTAAAATTCAGACTCCTCTGAAGATTTAAAAGTGACTGGCTTTCATCTTTCCATTGTTAAATTGTCACCAAGTTATTTTTAATTCTGACAATGTTCTCAAGGTCTTGCTGAGCACATTAAGCTCTCTGGGTATTTGAAAAAAAAGGATTCAATATCCTGTTACACAAGACCCAGCTTCTCTTGTTTAGATAATATTTCTAAGGACGATTGCTTCTTTACATAGGACTGAGAAAGTCTTGAGAGGGCCTAAAAACCAGAGAAGTGTCATGATCCCTAACATTTTTCTTTTCTTCTTCTTCTTTTTTTTTTTTTTTACATTTTTCTTATAAAATACAAAAAGACTTATCCGTCACACATTTCTCATGAGAGAGGTCCACTTTGGGCACTGATATATCCATTCAAGTGCCGTTTTTAATGCCTTCTTCTCTACTTTAACTACATGTGTCTTTTATTTACTTGTTTGCTAGTTTGCTTAACTAACAAGTCATGATATTTGTCTTCTTATGAAGGTTTCATTTTAATAGAACACCTTAAAATGCTCTCTATCTCCCCCCTTTCTTTCTCTTCCTTTCTTTCAGTACGAACACATACATACCAATATCACATAAATAAAAATAACACAGTCTTCAAAATTCATTAGCTCTATTGATGAAATTGTAGAGAGCATGTCAGAGAGATATTTTGGAAGAACATATCAAGGCACATACCTATCAAGGCATAAACCTATCAAAGCACATACCATTAAAAAATTCCCTGGGTATATCAATTTTACCAAGTTTTGCTATTGACCAATCCCTCCAAAAAACCAATCAAAGTTATGAGAATCATTGATCTTATCATTTGAATCTCATTATTTAAAACTTGAATGCAAACAATCCTATGATGGTTGGTTTTGTGCCATCTTGGCTCAGCCAAGATTCTCAGTGGTTTGGCAGTTATGGTCTGATGACCTACCGTGAGGTAGCCTACCTCATGACTCAACATTATGTAATCTCATCATGTAATCAACACTATGATGGAAACTTTTATGAGCAGCAAACAGTTGTAAGAGGATTAGGGAGGACTGCAGCTCCTCATTCTACAGTTGAAAGTTTCTTCAGAGGTGTGGCCTACTATTATTTAAGCAAATTATGTTGGAAGGCTTATCTCTTCTTGCTGTCTTATTGACTTCTGGTTCTTTGGACTTGCGTTAATGGCTGCCATGTTGCCCACTGAAACTGGGAGCTATCAGAGGCCTGCTATATTGCCTATCAACCTAGGATTCATTCATTTCTGTATCCATGAGTCTCTGGTCTTCCTGCTTTCTGGTTCCTCAGCCCTGGCAGCTAGATGAGTCCAAAATAAAGCCTCTAGACTAACATCTGACCACTGGATTTAAACTGGACTAGAATTAGCCATGTTTACAACTGGATGAGCCACTTTCCTGATATAATCTTATATATAATTAAACCCAAACCCCATGATTATATACATATACGTATGCATTTTGCTTCTTTAGAAAACCTAACATAACAAAAACACTCAGCTACTACACATGAATCCCAAGATTACAATGTAAAAATTTAAGGAAACTCCATTAATTTTATGTATATGCTTGTGCAATTCATAAGTAATAGTATGCATGCATTTTCCATCACTTAAGGTTATACTTTCCCTTGGAGTTGTTGTTAGTTTCTCTTGAGTCTATGCTGACTCGCTGTGACCTCTTGTGCACCCAGTAGAACTGTTCCATAAGATTTTCACAGCTGGATTTGTAAGGTAGAATTGGGATCTTGTTAGTGGGGTGGGGAAAAGGAAGCATTTAAGAACTAGAGGAAAGTTGTGTGTTTCATCATTGCTATACTGCACCCTGCCTGGCTCATCTCCTCCCCACGACCCTTTTGTAAGGGGATGTCCAGTTGCCTACAGGTGGGCTTTGGGTCCCCAATCTGCACTCCCCCTCATTCACAATGATATGATGTTTTGTTCTTTGATGCCTGATCCCTTCGACACCTGGTGATCACACAGGCTGGTGTGCTTCTTCCATGTGGACTTTGTTGCTTCTCAGCTAGATGACTGCTTGTTTTTCTTCAAACCTTTAAGACTCCAGACACTATGTCGTTGGATACCTGGGTACCATCAGCTTTCTTCACCACATTTGCTTATGCACACATTTGTCTTCAGTGATCATGTCGGGAAGGTGAGCATCATGGAATGCCAGTTTAATTGAACAAAGTATTCTTGCATTCAGGGAATACTTGAGTGGAAGCCCAATATCCATCTGCTACCTTAATACTAAATCTATAAATATATGCACATAGATTGATTTCCCCATCATCATATGATCCCAATTCTACCTTAATTTTCTGGCTAGACCAGAAGATGTACACTGGTACAGATAGGAACTGGAAACACAGGGAATCCAGGACAGGTGATCCCTTCTGGACCAGTGGTGAGAGTGGCAATACTGGGAGGGTGGAGGGAAGGTGGAGTAGAAAGGGGGAACTGATTACAAGGATCTACATATAACCTCCTCTCCGGGGGGTGGACAACAGAAAAGTAGGTGAAGGGAAATGTCGGACAGTGTAAGACATGACAAAATAATAATTTATAATTTTTCAAAGGTTCATAAGAGAGGAGGTAACGGGGAGGGAGGGGAAAAATGGGGAGCTGATACCCAGGACTCAAGTAGAAAGCAAATGTTTTGAGAATGATGATGGCAACAAATGTACAAATGTGCTTGACACAATGGATGTATGTATGGATTGTGATAAGAGTTGCATGAGCCCCCAATAAAATGATTTTTTAAAAATAGGTATTCAAAGCTGTAATCTTTCAGAAACAGATCACTAGGGCTATCTTCCCAGTGTCTCCTGAGTAGGTTTGACCTGTCACCTCTCTGCTGGTGGTTGAGCACTTAACCACTTGCATCAACACCCCCCACCCCGGGACTCTGAAGACCTAAATATTCACTGCGACAGTGATACCTCGGGTGTCAAACTCATTTCATTCCAAATTTGTGTCCAAACACTGAAAACTGCAACTGACCATGTATTTCCCACAAGAAATAACGTGAAACCAAATAATTGGTTCTGAGGCTCAAAAGTTACACTGATAAATGCATATTTTCCAGCATTTTAACACAAATTTAACAGCCTTAGGCTGTGGAAATATCCCCTAAAATATCTAAACAAAATAAGCACAGTGCATTAAATATCAAAACACAATACAGTAGATAAAATTAACTTCTTTTTTGTTACCTTTTGTTGTTTAAATACCCATGGGTTTTTGGAATGATACACTAATATGGGTTCACTTTTAAATCCCCACTAGCATTACCATACACAGCAGAACGAATCCATCTTTCAGAGATTGTGGCCTGGCCAAGTCTTTTCCTCTTTAGTAATGAAGGTCCTACTGGGCATTTTCTCTCCCCAAAAAGTCTGGTCGTCTCACAGTCGGACACTTGATGGGGAATGAAAGCCTCCGTCTCCACATAGTCGACAAACTCAGCCTCAAATGACAGGTTTTCTCTTGTTTGCTCTCGCCCCTGCGCATGGCCACTGCACTGTGTGTGCCTAGCCCCTTTCTGAACCCCTCAAACCAGCCATGGCTGGCGTGGAGCACTCAGCACTAGCGCCCACAACATGTTTCCCCAAACCATTCAGAGGCCTTGAAATGCTATTGCCATGGAGTTTTTCTGATGTATCCAAATTAACAGAATGTTTTTGATGGTCTGGATTCTTTGTTTCATCGTTAATGATTGCACATCTTTCAATACAACAGCAGCTTCAATCACCTATTTTTGTTTTGTTCAAAAATGTTGATGATGTCTACCTTGTCATGTCGTATTTGGCTGCCAAATCAGACATGCAGTGACCTGATTCCAATTTCACACTGATGTCTTTCTTCAGTTCTGTCCCAGTTCTCACGGTCTTCCTCTGAGCGTTAGTGATGGCATTACTAACTTACTTTAGATTCATGCTTATTAAATTTTATGCAAATAGAGTGAAAAAAGAGCATCCTGACCGATGTTTTCACACACTAGCACAAACACTGTGTGTGGTCTGAGTAAGAGCAGCGCTGAGGCTGAAGTGGATCCCTCTGGGCCCAAGGCAAGATGAGATGCGTGACTCAGCCCATACATGGTTTTTCAAGTCAAAGTTTCAATTCGACTATCAATCAAAGTGAAGAACACCACGTAGATTTTTATCGAACTTCCCTGTTCGAGTAGTAGAAATTTCAAGGTTGGAGCCATTTGACAATCCTGACATCACTGTATTCGCTCTCTCTCTTTTTAATTGTATTATTAGGGGTTCATTCATCTCTAATCACAATCCATACATCCATCAATTGTCTAAAGCACATTTGTACATTCATTGCCCTCATCATTTTCAAAACGTTTGCTCTCCACTTAAGCCCCTGGCATCAGGTCTTCATTTTTTCCTCTTCCTCCTCCATATGAAAATTGAGTGTAGTCTATTAGTTATTGAATATCTACTACATGCCAGGCATCATGCCAGCCAATGGACATACAATGATGACTAGAGCATAGGCTTGGAATCAAGGAGTATCGATGACAAATAGAAGTAGTAAATAGTCTTAAATGTGATATTGAGCTGATGCATTGGCTAACTTTCTAGGATGGAAAATGCAATCAATCAAGGCCACTGAAGGCATTCTACATGCTTATCCTTGGGTCTGCAGCAAAGGGGAGCCTGGGCTCCTAAGACTAAATCTCTAAAACACAACTGATGACAATACACAAAGGAAACCAGTGTCACCCAGGAAACATGTCAGAGAGGACAGAATAAAGACAGAGGCTAGTAGAGCAAAGTTTTGCACACATAGTGAAATATGCCATATATATATAGTACATGTATCATTTTGTGTGTATCAAGATTTTAGAGGATATATTATTAAGCACTTTTACAATTTCAATGTGTTTGATATGTACTCTACACGTGTTTAAATCCTATTTCAGTCCCCTTGGAGTTGGCTTGTCTTTCTCCATGAAGCTTTATAGCCTCGGAAGCAGTCCTATGGAGCACTCCATGTCATGGCGTCACTACTAGTCAGAATTGACTCTGTGGCAGTGGACTTGGTTTGGTTTTGTGTTTGTCTTATTCTTACAAGAGAAGTTGGAGAGAAAACAACAACAGCACTCCCCAGAACCCCCTACAGTTATGATGTAAGCATGGAAGCTAAGGTTTTTGAAACCGACACATCTTCAGAAAATTTCACTGATTTGAAAATAAACAATGTGATATAGCAACTGAGAGTTCAAATTTTCTGACAAGGGTAAGAGTAATGATAGTCATTTGGGGCACACAGTGGAGTCCCTGACTGTGTGCTCCCTCACTGCAGTAATTTGCAGATTATTGCACCCAAAACTGATTCTATAACCCTGCAGAAATTCTGGGAATTATGAAATATTCATTAATAAAGTATTTATTTGTTGTCATCTGGAGTGGATTCCATTCCTTGGAACTAATTATATTCACTATATAATATTTATATTGAAGGCAAGCCAGACTATACAACTATAATTCAAATTTATGCACCAGCCACAAAAGCTAGTGAGGAAAAACTTGAAGGATTTTTGTCAAAATCTTCTGTCAGAAAAGGATCAAACATGGAATCAAGGTGCACTGATAATTATTATTTATTGGAATGCAAAAATGGAATCAAAGAAAAATGAACAGGAGTTGCAAAATATGGTTTTCTTGATAGAAATGAAGCTGGAGATCACATGATAGAATTTAACAAAGCCAAAAATGACTTCATAGCAAGTACCTTTTAACAACAATATAAACAATGATTATTCCATGAACTTCTCCAGCTGGAACGCCCAGAACCCAAATTGACTACATCTGGAGCTTCCAGAGAATTCCTTCTGACCATTGACCAAGGATCAGTCAGAATGCATTGGAAAGTAGACTTATGTGATATAGTTGTTGAAGTGAACGCTTGATCCTTTTTTTTCCTTTTGACTGATTTTAAATTTGTTCTAATTTTTATTAATTTCTGGTATCTTTTCCATTGAGGTTTTTCTGTTTCATTATAGTTTTTGTTTTTGTCTTTTGCTTCTTTTTTGTATGTTTTTCTTTATATGAAATCCAGGATACATAAACCTATAGAGAAAGAAATTGGACTAATAGTTCTTGGTGTTATGGGAGGACAGGTGGGGAGGAAATGTGAAGCAATAATGTGTGTAAGTACGAAGAAAATGTCCTAAAGTTGACTGTGGTGATCACAGCTCTTAAATATGGTTACACTACTGAATTGTATGAATGTGACTTATGTGTCAAATCTGTTAAATTAAAAATTCACACACATCTATTTATGAAGACATCAAAACTTATAATTTCACAAAAGATATTACTTTGGAAGAAGTCAATATTTCTTTTTTTTAAGTAGTTCTAAAATGTTCTAGGCAGATGATCCATCAAAATCTTAGAAATTTTGAAGGTCATGAAAGAGTAACTAGAATTTAGAAAAGGCCACTGATTTATCATTCAATTCTGTAAGAAAAAAAAGATTATTTCCAGCTGAAGACTAATTTCATATGGAGAGGAAAGAAGCCCAGAATTAGCAGAGAACTCCTCAAGAGGAAGGACAAAGTTGGAGGGCCGGCTTTATGTGACTTTAACACCTACATAGCCACAGTGGTCAAAACAGCATGGTACTGATATTATGACAAATACTCAATGAAAACAAACAGAATATCCAGAAGTAAAACCATCAGCACGTAGACAACTGATCTTTGACAAGGGCCCCAAAAGCATCAAGTGGGAGGAGGATGCCCTCTTTAACCAGTGGTGCTGGAAGCAATGGATATCCACCTGTAGAAAATGAAACAAGATGTGCACCTCACCTCATGCACAAGAACAAACTCAAGGTGGATCACAGACCTAGAAGCGAAACCCCAAATTATCAGGACCATCAACGAAGGAATCAGGACAAACCTAATAACCTTGGCTCAGGGAAGACATAGGCTAACTGCAATAGGGAAGGGTACACACACAGGTGAACCTGAAATCAACAAGAGGGATACACTGAGGATAAAACACCTGTGTGTGTGTCGAAAGATTTCACCAAGAGGGCAGCAAGAGAACCCACAGACTGGGAGAGGACTTTTATCAATGACACAACCCACAAAGGGCTTATTACTAAAATCTGTAATACCCTCCTAGCCTGCAAAAAAGAGGAAAACCGTTAAACCCCTGAGAAAGTGAGCAAAAAATCTGAACAGAAGTTTCACAAGGGCCAATAAACATATGAGAAAATATACCCAATCACTACCCATCAGCGAAATGCAAATTTAAACAACCAGGAGATATTATCTAACACCCTTGAGGATTGCCCAAATCAGAAAATTAGAGAGCAACAAAGGTTGCAAGGGATGTGGTGAGACAGGATCTCTCCTCCACTGCTACTGGTGTTAGAGAAATATGCAGCCTCCATGGAAAGCTATCTGGCGATGTTTAAAGCAAATGGAAATTGAGCTACCTTGTGACCCAGCTATCCCGCTACTGGGCATATACCCAGAAGAGGTAAGAAACAAACCACGACCAGTTGTCTGTGCTCCATTGTTTATTGTGGTGCACTTCACAATCACAAAGAATTGGAAACAACCTAATTTTCCATTGATAGATGACTGGATTAGTAAACTCTGGCATATATACACAATGGAATACTACACATCACTAAAAAGCACTGATGATCACATGAAACATGTCATTTCACAGAAAGAATTGGAGGAAATTATGCTAAGCAAAGTTAGCCAATCAACGAAGGACAAGTACAACATGAGTCCCCTGAGATAAGTATAGAAGAAAAGCCACTTATCTCACACTATAGGGGTTGAGGTATAGGCAGTTGGGTGGAGGTCAGACCAAATCCAAGGAGGTACATATTATTCCAACACCAAAAATGAGAAATGGAGGGAAGGGAGAGGGAGAAAGGTGGGGGGAGGAAGGCATAGGGGTAGCTTGGAGCTAACCCATCTGGGGGCGAGTATTGGTTATATCTCCACAGAATGGGGAGTGTGCCTTTACCCCATCATGGCCCACTGAGCCTTGAAGGCAACATAACCACCACGTGGAGAAATGCATGAGAAGAGTGGGCAACAGGGCCAACCCCAACCACAGCCAAACTGACCCCCTCTCTAGACATATGCACTACAGAGGACAGCACTAAACCACAGATTGGGGGGGGGGCCAGCATGCCACGCCCACATGGAAGCAGACCATGAAAGAAAAAGAGAAAGGGCCAGTCTAGACCCCATATCGGCACAGCAAGCCCAGAGGATGACGTCCCTGCACAGAGCTGCTAAGGCACAGAGAGGACTGCAGGGCTGACACTAGCTCAAGACATGCTGTGCCCTCGCTGGAGCATACTGTGACAGAGGACAATACTGGGGAGAAACAGTCGGGAGTTAGTTCAGTCTGAATCCCCCAGCAGGAGCAAACCAAGAAGGAAATATAACAAAGCAGTAATGGGAGCAAAGAAAAGACACAAAGCCCCTGAAGAATCCCCAAAATAGACTTCAGGCATGGAGGGGCAGCTCCTGGAATTCCCCCAGGACCAGTGGGGAGACAGTCACAAAGGTCAGTGAGCAGACCTGGAATAATGTATTTTCTTTTTACAAACTTTTCTTTTCTTTTTGTTTGGTCTCTGTCATAGTTGGGTTGCCTACTTATATAAGATAGGCATGGAAAGCAATCTCAACAAGAAAGCAACAGGACCAACAGTCCCGGAGAGAATGGGGGAGAAGGGGAGGCGAGGGGTAAGAAAGCAAGGCCATAGACAGAGGAACAGCTAGGGGATTAAAATCAACAACAACAAGGACAGAGAGATCCTGGGGGTGTTGGAGCATCAGCGATCCAGCTGAGAGGAAGTACTAAGAGGTGGAAGTAGGGCAAGCATGATGGTGGGTCAGGAGGAAGGTGAAAGGAAACAGAGGAATGATCTAGGAAGCAAAGATATGGATAGAGGTATGAGCAAAGGTGTGTGCATATGTTAATACATTAATTCATTAAAATAGAGATATTGGCCCATGTACATATATTTATATATCAATACACAGAAGTTGTGGACGGACTTCAGGTCTCTGCTCATGCCCTCCCTCAATACAAGAACACTGTTCTAACAACCTGGTATTCTGTGATGCTCACCCTCCTCTGGCATGATGATTGAATACAAAATGGGTGAATAAGCAAATGTGGTGAAGAAAGCAGATGGCTTCAAGTTCAACAAGCAGCCATCTAGCAGAGAAGCATCAAGCCCACATTGAAAAAGCACACCAGCCTGTGCAATCATGAGGTGTTGCCAGGACTAGGTAACAGGCATCAGAAGACCCAAACCAAATAAACAAACAAACAAAAACATATCGTTGAGAATGAAGGAGGCTGGAGAAGAGACCCAAAGCCCATCTGTAGACAATGGGACATCCCCTCTCACAGGGGTCACGGGGAAGGAATGAGTCAATCATGGTGCAGTAAAGCATTGATAAAACACACAATAATCCTCTGGTTGCCTAAGGCTTCCTCAGCCCCCACTACAATGACCCTAGTACTGCGTTTCACTGCAGATTAGACTAGGGCATGTACACAGATAAGACATTAGTACTCATAACACACACGGAATCCAGGAATAGGAATGGAAATAGGCATACCAGCAGGGCAGGGGGAATGTGGGGAGAGAAGGGGAGGAAGGGGAAACTGATTGCAATGATTGACACATTATTGCACCCCACCCCACCCATCCCACAAACAACAGAAACCATAGGGAAAGGGAGATGACAGTGTAAGATATGAAAATAATAATAATTTATCAAGGGGTCATGGGAGGGCGGTGAGGGAAAGGAGCTGACACCAAGGGCTCAACAGAAAATAAATGTCTAGAAAATGATGGCAACATATGCACAAATCTGCCCCTGTGAGTTTCGGGGACAATGACTGTTCAAGAGTAGAAAGCCTCACCCTTTTCCTGAGGAGTGGCTGATGGGTTTGAACCTGCAAAGTCAGCTATTTGAAAGTCCCAGCTGCTCCATAGGAGAAAGACTGGGTTTTCGAATCAGTAAAGAGTTAGAGTCTCAGAAAGCCATCGGGAGAGTTCTACCCTATTCTGTAGGGTCGTTAAGAGTAAGCATCTACTAGATGTCAGTGATAGTGGTTTGGCTTTTGAGTATACTCATGCCAGAGGTCTCTGGCAGCATAGAAGTTTCTAGATCTGCAGAAATAAGAATCCTGGTCTTTGAGAACTTCACCAAGTTAATTCTTACAGACTGTCTAACAGCTAATGGACCGGGGTAAGAGGCGGTCTAGGGATGTTTCGTAGAAGAGTGCATGCTTAGGCTAACTCATGAAGTGGACATTGACTGGACAGGAGAGGATAAAAGGGGTAAAGAATAGCTTAAGTACAGACATTGATTCTTAGATAAATATTACTTAATTAAATGTAGATAAAACATCAAAAATATGCTAGTGTATCAAGGAAAGAGAATGCTTTTCTTTTGGGACAGTTAGTAGAAGTGAGTGCATGTTGGTTAAGACTCACCCTGAAACCATTGTAAATCTATGAAAACTAGATGCAGAAGAGTGCATGAATAGGTCATCTTTGGAAAGTTTCTTATGGAGTTAGTTTACCCCAGAGATGACACTGGTAAGACTATAGTGAGGTGAGCTATTTTTTTTGGAGGAAATTGACATCAGGGCAATATAATCTCTCCAAGCAAGAGCAAGAAAGACAAAAGAGCACAGATATACCGTATATACTCAAGTATAAGCTGACCCGAATATCAGCCAAGACACCTAATTTTACCACAAAAACGGCATTAAAAATGTGCTGAAAAACTCGACTTATACCCAAGTATATATGGTATGTTATTAATGAAGGAGTCTTACTGGGTCACTTTCCTGCTCAGGCAGTGACACAGTGAAAGTAAAAAACACTGGTTGCATTATCAGGTGTTTGAGCTAACACCCCAGAATTTACTCCCAGATGCATGAATATATAGGAAAAGCAGGATGCATTTCTAAATTAAAATTTTGATGCATCTAAAGATAGTATTCACTGAGAAACTGTTATATAGGGTTGACTAGATAAACAAATCATGAGACACTCATATATGTGTAAGAGTGACTTTTATATCAAAAAACAATTGTATATTAAGAAAACTTCCCAGCCCAGTCCAGATCAAATCCACAGGTCAATATTAGCCCTGAAGTGTGATACTAGTCCATGAATCCCTCTGCAGACTCACACAGCCACATGCAATGATGCAAAATGCAGGAAGATCACAGGTTGGTGGGGGAAAAGTCATCTGGATTCAATGGTGGTGGTAGTATCACAGGGCTGGCACAGGTTTCCAGGTTGCCCAATGTGTCTTGTCAACAGGAAGGTGTGGCAGCAAGAAAGTGTATGACCGGCCTCCAAGGAGAAAGAGAGGAAGTTCCCAGAATCCTCATGAGAAAGCCAGGCCCAAGGTAGGCCTCATGAGACTGTGACCTGATGGACAGGCTAGACTCCAACCCTGCACTTATTTATCAAATTGACATGAAAGTATGTAACTACCACAGAAACTATTCTAAAATTTTCTCATTGATATTTTTGGACACATTAATAAACAGCTGTGGACATACATTGCTACCTTTTCTCCCTTTGCTATGCTTCTGGCATTTCACTGAGATCAATGGATGAGAAAATGACAACAGAAACAAGATTGCTATCCATCCAGACCTGGAGAGGAGAAGCTGGGTGGGGTTCAATGCTGACAATGGCCCCAGCTGAAGGGGTTTTAAAACACGCAAAATCTGAACTGGGAAGCAGAGGCATGCAAATGGCCTTCCAATATCACTCTTCATTGATTTTAATATTTTATCCTATACCAGGAAAATAATGTTGCCACTGATATTAAACATGGCTCGATCTCAGGACCTCAAGACTTTGATAAGAGGACAAGAAGACTGTCCTCAGAATCTTATGGAAAAGAGAAAAAGTATCATAAACCTCAACTGGTTTTTAAACCTTGGAAATATTATAGTTGAAACCATAGTTTGGGGACTCAAGAGATTTATTTTTTTTTTAATTGGATTGAGGATATTACTGGCAAGTATTTTATGAAGGTAATCATTTGAGAAGAAAACTGATTGTAAGCCTTATTATACCCTTCTTTTCTTTATTTCTTCTTGTGTGTGTGCATGCTAGTTGTTAGAATCACAATTCTGAAAAGCATTGTTGTTAGAATCGGTTTGTTGTTAGAGATTATGTTGTCACCAAACTTACACAATCTGCATACTGAGCCAATACCGTATATACTCATGTATAAGCTGAGTTTTTCAGCACAAAAAAATGTGCTGAAAAACTGGGGTTCTGCTTATACACGGGTGAGTGGTGCCCCAGCAGGGTGTAACATCTCACTTCCTGCCCCCCCCCCCCGCCCCGAGGTAACAGGACGAGCGCCCGTTATCTCGCAGGTGATTGCCGTTTCTCCGCTGTTCATTCAAAGCCACGCTGACACTACTCACACCTAAACCATCAGCCATACTATGACGTGTACGGTTCCAATTCGCAGAAGCACCCATAGTGATTCACTTACGCCAGCAGCTAAACTGGTAAGGATGTGTCTGTGGCTACACTCTGTCTCTACCCTCTGGTCTCTGTGTTAATTCACATCCTGCCTCACCTGCCTGAACGGACTCCTCCCCCTCTTCCTGACTAACACATACCCAGGGGCGGGGCGGGGGTGTGGGGAATTACCATGAAAGTTCTTTTTCAAAGTCTTGTTTTTTTTATCCCATTAGAAATGGATACACTTGAACCAAAACAAAAACTCGGGTCATATGAGGCTGGTTTCAAAATGAAGGTGTGTCAAGAGCAGAAGAGAGCAATAATAGTATTGCAAGTAGGGGATTCTGTGTTGACGAAAAACAAGTGATGGAGTGGCAGAAAATAAAGGCTGACTTGGAACAGATTCCAAAAGCTAAAAAAACTTGTCGTGGTTTATGGGGCTCTAGAGAGTGAACTGCATAATGGGTTATGGAGTGTCGTCAAAATGTTACTGCATAACACGCAGGGGAATCCGCATACATGCTCTACAAATGGCTAAGGATGACAAATATAAAGCACCAGGCATTGAAAAGTTTGCTGCATCAGCAGGATAGAGTACCCGCTTCATGAATAGGTTTGGCCTATGTTTGAGACAAAGAACAAAGATTTCCCAGAAATTGCCATAAGACCGTGAAGAAAAAATTATGTCATTCCAGTCATTTATCATAAATGAAAAACAGATCATTTTTAAAATTTTTCATTTTACTTGGATCTGCAATCGACTCCTGTGGCAGCAATACTCAACATTAAAACAACATATTACATTGGACAAATCTGAAGCAAAAGACCGTTTTAAAATGTTAAAAAGAAATAATATAACGTTGAAGACTCCTGTGCCAGCCATCGTATTTTTATCTGCCTCAGATGAATATGGAAGCTGGATAATGAATAAGAAAGATTGAGGAAGAATGTATGTCTTTGATTATGTGCTGGTGAAAAGCTGTTGAACATAGCACGTGATTTGCCAGAAGGAAAATATATCTTGGAAGAAGTACAGAAGAATGCCTTTTAGAAGTAAAAATGAGAAGACTTCATCTCACATGCTTTCAACATGTGATCAGGGAGGACTGGTCCCTGAAGAAGGATATTCTATTTGTAAAAGTAAAAGATTAAAGAAGAGGATGAAAATCCTCAATAAAATGACAATTAAGGGTATATATACACCAACAGCCAACACTGCTCTCAATGAAGAGAAGTCAACAGCATTCCCCCTTGTAAATAGAAACCAGACAAGGATGCCTTGTATGACTTCTGTTCAATATTGTGCTAGAAGTCTGAGTCAGAGTTATAACAGAAGAAAAAAAGTTTTAACGCATCCAAACTGGCAAAGAAGTAAAAAAAAATTTGCAAACTACTTAACCTTATATGTAGAAAATCCCAAAGGCCCAGCAAGAAAATTATTGGAAATAATTCCAAGATTCAACAAAGTGCCACAGCATATGATCAACATCTAATAATCAGTTGGATTCCTTTCCACTAACAAAAAGTTCTGAAAAATGAAATAAAGAAAATGATATAATTACAATAGGCACCCAAAAGTTGAAGTACTTGGGAATAAATTTAACCAGAGAAACAAAGACATGTACAAAGAAAACTATAAAACACTATTACAAGAAGTTTGCACATGATCATGGATAAGAAGACTTGATATTGTGAAAATGTCAGTATTATACAAGTGATCTACTGATACAATGCAATCCTAATCCAGGAGATGGAAAAACTAATCTCTAACGTTATAACTCGAAAGGCAAGTGATCCCAGGTAAATAAAGCACTTGTAAAGAACAATCTCAAAATCTACTAAGTAACGATGGTTGTCAAATTATAGCCCAGTACTGATACAGGAATAGACTCACAGAACAGACACAATGGAACAGAACTGAGAACCCAGAAGTAAATCCATCCACCTACTGACAGCTAATCTTTGGCAAAGGCACCAACCACATTCTCTTAAATGGGAAGAGATAGTTTCTTCAACAAATTCTGCTGGCAAAACTGAATATCCATCTACTCCTATAGAGCGCTACACGGTCTCTGAAACCCACAGGGGTAGTTCTACCCTGTCCTATAGGATTACTACGAATTGACATCACAGAGTTTGGAGTTTTATATCTCACACTATAAACAAAAATAACTCAAGATGCATCAGAAGTGTGAATGGAACTATAGATATCGTCAATGAAAAAATCTGGACAAACTTAGGGGTCCTAATGCATGGCATTCATACACTATCTAACATACCTGCAATATGCAAACAGCAAAAGACAAACTGGATGACAAGGCCCTCCTAAAATTAGACACCTAAACATATCAAAAGATTCCACCAAAAGAGTTAAAAAAAAAAAAAAAGAAGCCACAATCTGGGAGGAAGTGTTTTCCAATGACATCAAACAAGGAAGTCGTCTCTAAATTTTATAGAAAACCTTATCACCTCAAAAAGGAAAAGACGGATAGATTGTGTAATTTTAAAAAGGGCAGAGGCCAGGGATTCTTCCCATAAAAATACTTTCAGGCAGTGAACATATATTAAAAAGATGCAAATCAAAGAAACAGTGAGGAATTACTTCACTCCAGGATTCACAGCAAAGTTGAAAAAAATTGTTTTAAAGATAACAACATATGCTGGCAAAGATATGTAGAGACTGGAACCCTAATTCACTGCTGGTAAAACTATGAAGTAGTGCAACTACTAAAACTAGCAGTATTGTAAATGTTCTGAAAGTTAAAAATAAAATCACCATATGACTGAATAAGTCCTCTATATGGGATTTGCCCCAAAGAAATAAGAGTCATGACAGGAATAGATATATGAACATATATGTTCATCACAGTACTATATACGATAGCAAAAAATGAGGGAAATGATTTGTGCTCATAAATGGAAGACTGGATAAATGAACTTTTGTGCATACACAATGCAGTACTATAAACCGCACTGGGGGAGTGAGCGGAAGAGCAAGGGGATGGAGCAGCGAGGTCCCCAGGGAATGCTGAAGGTGGACATTGGAGCCAGGGCACGGTGCCCCAACAGACTAGCCTAGAAAACACTCCCAAAGGCAAACACATGATCTTTGAACTAGCTTTTCTTTCTTGTTGTGTTTTGTTTTGTTCTTTGTCAGCGGTTTGTTGTTGTCTTGTATATTGTTGCTTGGTTTTGCTCTGTCTGTTTTTGTGCATGTTATTCTCTGTGCAGGTCTGTCTAAATATGATAGGCTGGATGAACAATCTGGAGGAGAAAACAACGGGATGAACAGTTCCGGAGGGACATGGGAGAGAGGGAGGTGGGGGGAAAGGAAGTTATGTTAACAAACCCAGGGACAAGGGAACAACAAGTGATCCAAATTGGTGGTGAGGTGGGTGTGGGAGGCCTGGTAGGGCATGATCAAAGGTAATGTAACAAAGAGGAATTGCTGAAACCCTGGTGGGGCCTGAGCATAATAGTGGGACAGGAGGAAAGTCAAGGGAAACAGAGGAAAGAGCTGGGAGGCAAAGGGCATTTATAGAGGTCTAGATAAATGCATGTACATATGCAAATATATTTATATATGAGGATGGGGAAATAGATCTATGTGCCTATATTTATAGGTTTAGTATTAAGGTTGCAGAAGGACATTGGGCCTCCACTCAAGAACTCCTTCAATGCAAGAACATTTCTTCTATTAAATTGGCATTCTCTGATGCTCACCTTCCCAACACAACCGCGGAAGACAAAGCAGGTGAATAAGCAACTGTGGCGACGAAACCTGATGGTGCCAGGCTATCAAAAGGTATAGCTTCTGGGGACTTAAAGGCTTGAAGGTAAACAAGAGGCCATCTAGCTCAGAAGCAACAAAACCCACCTGGAAGAAGCACACCAGCCTGTGTGATCACGAGGTATGGAAGGGATTAGGCATAAGGCATCATCAGAACAAAAAAAAATCTTACCATAATGAATTGGCGGGTGGGGGGGGAGTGAAAAGTGGAGACTCAAAGCCCATTTGTTGGCCACTGGAGATCCCCTTGCAGAGGGGTCTAGGGGAGGAGACGGGCCAGTCAAGGTGCAATGTTTTAAGATGAAAAATACAACTTTCCTCTAGTTCCTAAATGCTTCCTCCCCCAGTCCCCACCACTATCATATCCAAATTCTACCTTGCTAGTATGGCTAGACTAGAGGATGTACACTGGTACAGATAGGAACTGGAAACACAGGGAATCCAGGGCAGATGATCCCTTCAGGACCAGTGATGTGAGTGGCAAAACTGGGAGGGTAGAGAGAGAGTGGGTTGGAAAGAGGGAACCAATTACAAGGCTCTACATGTGACCTCCTCCCTTGGGGGATGGACAGCAGAAAAGTGGGTGAAGGGACACGTCAGGCAGGGCAAGATATGACAAAATAATAATTTATAAATTATCAAGGACTCATGAGGAAGGGGAAAGTGGGGAGGGAGGGGAAAAATGAGGACCTGATGCTGGGGGCTTAAGTTGAGAGCAAATGTTTTGAGAATGATGAGGGCAGTGAATGTACAGATGTGTTTTACACAAATGATGTATGTATGGATTATGATAAGAGTTGTATGAGCCCCTAATAAAACAATTAAAAATAAATAAATAAATGTTTTTAAAAAGCAAAAAAAAAGATATGGAAATGATAATCATTTATAATTGATCAAGGGGCCATAAGGGGGTGGGGAGGGAGGGGGAAAAGAGGAGCTGATACCAAGGACTCAAATAGAAAGTAAATGGTTAGAAAATGATGATGGCAACATATATACAAATATGCTTGATACATTGTTATAAGAGGTGTAAGAGCCCCCAATAAAATGATGGGTTTTTTAAAAAAATAGTGATGAATCTTTGGAACATCTTACAACATGGATGAACTTGGAGGACATTATTCTGAGTGAAACTGGCCAATCACAAAACAATAAATATTTTATGAGACTACTATTATTTAAAAAGTCAAGAAAAGATACTCACACTTAAAGAAACGATCTTTGATGGATGCAGAGGACTCAGAAGGACGTTACACGTTAGAGCGCAGTCAGGTGGTAACGTGAATGAAAGAGAAGACCATATACAAGGGGGCAATTGGCAAAGAAATGATGATGGCAGCAATGGAGGACACCAAGAGGAGGACAAGAGTTACAGGCAATAGAGGTAATATATATATTTGACAGAAGGTCTTTGTTAATGAGTATTTCCCTTTTCTATCCGTAGGCCTGGAGGATCAGGACCATAGTCCGGTGACACACAAAGGTCAATTGGCATAACATAATCCACAAAGACTGTGTTCTACATTCTACCTTGGCTGAGTAGCGACTGGGTTCCTCAAAGCTCGTTAACAGCCATCGAAGGTTAAACCACTAGTTTCTCCCTGTCTGGAGAAAAGAATAGTGATGACAATAAGGACACATGGAAACAATTAGTGCAGTGTACTAATGGATCATGTGAACATCTGCCTGCGTGACCATGAGACAGAAGAACTAGATAGTGCCCGGCCACCACCTGCTTTGAAATAGATAGTCCTAAATAGGGTGGCAAAGAATTGTAGAACAAAACTCTAAATCCAAAAAGCTCCAGGCTTACTGGTCAGACAGGGATTGGTGTAAACTCATATACATGGCCATTAGTCATCCTTCAGGTCTGGAAGTGAAATCACCATTGTGGTTCAATTTTCAGGCAAACAATGCATATGTCATTAAGGAAAATAATAGCAGTGAGGTATGCATATCTTAAAATAATGGACAATTTGAGATAAAAAGAGGTAGCACTCACACACAGACAGATTTCAGAAGGCTTCGGAAAGGAAACAAGAAGCATAGAGAAGACTTGAGATAAGCAATGTTACAATTTGACTATGGCAATGGAGGAGATGAAGCAAATGCGTATGAATCGCTGAATGTCAAACTGATGATCTGCTCTGTGAACCTTCACCCAATTCACAATAAAACGAAAATAACAACGAATACACCATAATATAAAATAAACATTGAACAGGGTTACCTTCTACAGTGGTAAACTGACTTGTTTTTCTTACTGTACACACTCGTGTAGAAGCTGAGTTTTTCAGCACATTTTTTAAGCAGTTTTTGTGGTAAAATCAGGTGCCTCGGCTGATATTCAGATCAGCTTATGCTCGAGGATACACAGTATATAATGACTCCTCTAGTCAAGACCGATGTGAGGATGGCACAGGACCGGTGTTTCTTTCTGCTGTGTATTGCATCGCGAGTCAAAATCAACGCTATGGCATCCAACAATAACAAAAAAGTCAAGTCAATAGACAGTCAATTACATATATTATAGGATGATTTCAGGAGCTCTGGTGTATAATGTGTTATAAATTGGGCTGTTATCCTCAAGGTCAGCAGTTCAAACCCACCAGTCGCTCTGTGTGGGAGAAAGATGAGGCTTTCTATTCCCATAAAGAATTACAGTCTCAGAAACCCACAGGTCAATTCTACTCTGTCCTATAGAGTTGCCGTGTGTGTGTGTGTGTGTGTGTGTGTGTGTGTGTGTGTTTGCTTTCAACTTTATCACCAAAGGTTTGCTTATTGCTTTGCTTTTGAAGACTAAGTCTTTTCTCAGAATGCTGTGTGTATTTTTCAGAGCTCTAAGGAAGAAGGAAGACATACTTCTGCTAGTCAGGTCTTTTCTGCTAGTTAGGTTTTTTTAAAAAACAAAGGAACAATCAAAACAACATCAGACACAACAAAATATTATACACCTCATATTATGCATCCTCAACTTCTTCCCCCTTCCTATCTCACTTAGCCAGCGCCTCTTCCACCCGTGACTGCCTCTCACTCTGAGTTTAGGTGAAACTACATACCATGTAGTCAAATGATGGCCCGTGGACCACGTGCAGCCCACCGAGGACATTTATGCAGCCTACCGGGTGTTTTGGCCCCGCTTGTTTTTTTACTTCAAAATAAGATATGTGCAGTGTATGTAGGAATTTGCTTATAGTTATTCTTTAAACTATAGTCCGGCCCTCCAATGAGTCTGAGGGACAGTGAACTGGCCCCTGTTTAAAAAGTTTGAGGAGCCCTGAGGATGATGCTTGAACTCCTGAATGATGATCCTGATAAGATGATGCTACCTACAGTGTGTGGAGGGGCAGCGCGCCGGGAGCAAAAACTCACCGATGAGAAGAGGAAGCTTGAGAGAAGAATCTTTTTTCCTCCTGACCCTTCAACTACTTCAAGTTACAGTTGGTTCTGGCACCTCTTCTGAAGAAATACCAAATGCCAAATAACCGTACCTATAGAGTGGCATCTTAAGTCTAGCCCAGATTATGGTAAAGAGTAGCCAGTGTGTACATGCTACATCATACTGATGACATCTTCCTGGCCTTGTGTATACTCACACTCAGAGGTTGTTTTGTGCCAGGAAATTGATTTTACCCCTAACATAGAAAATGAGGCATTACTAAAGCTGCTTGTTGACAGTGAAATCTGTGTTTACTATCACTGGTGGGAAAATCAATTTTGCCCTTCTAATATGCAGCAAGTAATCTGAGAATCTGGACTACATGGAAAACATAACCCAACTGGAGGAAATCTCATTAACGCCCAGCTACATGTAGATGACACACCTTCTACTCTGAAAAGAAAGGGGATTTGAAGTATTTTCTAAAGTACTTCAAAGTGAAAGTCAAAGCCTATCACCACCAATATGGATTACATTTGAACGTAAAACGAAAAACCCTCACAACTGGACAAGTAAGCCACATCAAGAAAAACAGAGAAAATAATGACGTTTTCAAGGATTTTTAAAAACTCAATCCATAAGCAACACTCATGGAAGCAGCAGTCGTGAACTCAAAGGATGTGGACACTGATGTTTACACGGTTCATTACTCCATTGGACTAATTGTCTCCATATGCTTTCTTTCCATCACTCTTCTTTCATCTGGGCAGGAGAGATCAGCAATTGCCCCTTCGATGGATGCTCAGCAACTTTTAAGACCTCAGTCACTGCGCACCAAAGAAGAATGTGAAACACTGTCTTTGGGAACTATGTCATGCCAATTGCCTTTGGTGTGCTCCAAGATAATGATCCTGGACCCTCAAGGTCAGTGAATCATTCCCTCTAATATTTGGTTACATCGAAGAAGTGTTCAGAACTTTGCCCCCTGTATAATCCACCCTATTCATGGATATATTTGTAGCAAAGGTAAGTACCCACATACAAATATCCTCTGTCAAACATATATGCTCGTGGGGATACGCTCACTCCCTCTCCTGTACAACCTGCATACCTGTTCATGCATCTACTCATAGGTCAGTGCTATTGCAGGGCTGTGGGTACAATGGGATTTAGCTCTGGGACCTGTAACTCTTACACTCCTCTCCCTGTGTTCCCCTGCCTCCGTCATTTTGGCCGATCTCCCTCTTATTGCATACTGCCTTCCCCTTAAGCCAAGTCAACACCTGGCTGCCCTCCAGCCTATCACGTCCCTCCCTTCGTTCCACGCCCACCCTGGTCGTCAGCCAAGCATGCTTCTTTTAGCGTGGCAACCTTGTCTTGACTTTTTCACAAGAGTGCTCGCACGCAAGATTTGTCCTCTATGATTAATTTCATTCAACATATGATGTGGAACAAAACTCAAAATCATAAAGAGACTACGCTTACTCGTTGGATGGAGATTTGTGTAACCACCAAGGCCACGGTCTTGAGTCATCGCCCAGTGTATGCGTATGAGATCATTAAAAATAGCAAAGCTTAGGTCAGGCATAGCCCTGTCCTGAAGGGAACATCTTTGCTCTTTTCAAACTGTCCAAGGGTCATTTGCATCAGATTTGCAACACATCTTTTGATTTCTTTTTTTAAAAAAATTATTATTGTGACTTAAATGAAGGTTTACAGAGCAAATCTTCAGTTTTACATTCAGCAACCCATACATATTTTGTTTCAATTCATCCATTACAATCCCCTCAATGTACCTTCACTTATCCCACTTCTCCCTGTGATTCATGTTTCCATTCCTTCTTCTTTCTGAATTTTGTCTTTGGGTAAATGCTTCCTGTTTGATCTTTATTCTTGATGATTCTCAGAGAGAGGTAAGTTCCATTCTAAACCTGTGCAATGCTTCATTCGGTTGTGCATAGTGCTGTTGAGTTGCAACAATAAATATGCAGCTATAAGGTTTGAGTTTGCATTTCACTTTAGTCAGGAGATGCATTGATATAGTGGCTTCTAAAATACCCCGTTTAAACTGCCAATAAATGAAGTATTACATTGTGCTTCTGTTAGGTATTATCCCATCACAACCTACCGCCAACTAAATGCCTTAAGGCGACAATGAGGGGGGCATGCGGATCCAGTTCTCCTTTTCATGGCACTGGCTTCGGGCACTGGTCCTACCCGCCAGTTAGCTGGGCTGGGCTAGAAGATGGAAGAAAGCTTTACTCGCTTATCTGGTAGCTCTCTGTCCCTTCACATGGGTTTTCTCTGTCTTCTTCTTTCTCTCCTGTGATCCTTCTTCTCCCTCTGTCCTGCTAGCGAGCATCTCATGGCATGCCAGCTTTGGGTTGGACAGACCTCTCACATGAAGGCAGGATGGCGTGAGGAATGCACGTGAGAAAAGAAGAGCTACTCGTCTTCTTTATGATGTGGGCTCAGAAGTCCTCGGAGTTTACTTTTCACTGAACTCAGTCAAAGGAAGTCTCAAATCCAGCTGTGACTCAAAAGGACAAGAACTAGAGCCTACCTCTTGATGTGGAGGAAGCCTTGTAGCTTCCCTGGTGGCACTACTACTGATTAAGGCAATGGGTTGCTAGCTGTACGGTTGGTGATTGAAACCCATAACCCCTCAGTATAAAGGAGCACAGTGGGTTATGCATTGGGCTGCTAACCTCAAGGTTCAAGCTCAGAGTTTGAAACCACCAGCTGCTTTGCCGGAGAGAATGAAGGCAATAGATGAGGCTTTTGGCTCCTGTAAAAAGTTACATCTCAGAAACCAACAGGAGTGATTCCACTCTTTCTTATAGAATTACCATGAGTACGAATGGGCTCTATGGCAGTTAGATTTTTGAGATTTGATCCACTCGTGGGGAGAAAAGACATAGAGTCTCAAAAATCCTTTATAGAGTCGCTATGGGTCAGAATTGGCCAGATAGCACTGGGTTTGTTTGGGGGATCTTGATGGAGGAACAGCGTGTGTCCGGGCAAGTGCATTTGCGCAGCTTACTTCCTTGACTGCATCGAAGTAGGCACTGAGGGTTGTCATCAGTCATCGCTGATGCCCCAAAGCACCGATGGCAGGCCTCCCGTGCTGTGTTCATCTGTCTCTACCAACTCACATTTGGGAAAATGCCATTTCTGTTTTGCAAGACAAGTATAAGAAGCAGAACGAGAAGATGCCGTGAGTGCTAATTGTCCAGAGACGCTCTGATGAAGAGCAGCCAGCACCTTCGGGCACGTACACGGTGATTGTATTTTTGGCTTAGCTCCGTCACTCACTTATCTGAAGGACTGAATGAAGACATTTCCATATGCATAACAGGAGCTAGTCTTTCTGGGGAGTACACTGAGTACAACTGTTTGCCTTCCAAGAAAGAGAAAGCTCTCCCAGAAAGTCAAGTGAAAAGTAGACTTTTTCTTTGGGTGGATGTTTGGTATTGAATTCAAATGCAATCTGAAATTATAGTAAAATAACTTAAGCTTTAGTAATTGATATATTACGTTCTTTTGGACTAGCTGAGACTTAATACCTCAGGGCAGAACGCCAATCAAATTAACACTCTCTAACCCTAACTGCCTTAAAAGAGAAGCAGATTTAGTAAGGATTCTAGTCAATGCTCATAGTCAATTCTAATGCTCATAGTCAATGGCATTAAAAACTACATGTGAGGCTTATCTAAATGTTAAAGAGGAGATGCTAATGAAGATGGGCGGCATGCCCTGGGAGAGAGCAGGGGGGGGGGCAGCCCAGAGACCTGGGAGGTGAGGCTGGTGGAGGAAGTGGGTGGCGAGCAGGCTGTGCCATGGACAGGGGAACAACTGGGGTGTTGGGGTCAATAACAAGGAGGAGATAGGGATCCAGTGGGGGGAGGGCGGGGTTGTCGGAGCAAAGCAAACTAGCTAAGAGCTGGTAACAAGAGGCAGAAATAAAGGGAAAGTGACAGTGGGGCAGGAGGAAGGTAAAAGAAAACAGAGGAAGGACCAAGGAGGCAAAACAATGGATAGAGGTATAGACATAGCAGTGTACATATGTAAATATATTAATCCACAAAAATAGAGGTATTGGCCCATGTACATATATTTATACAGCAATACACTGCGGTAGTGGATGGACTTCAGGCCTCTGCTCATACTCTCCCTCAATACAAGAACACTTTGTTCTAACAAATCGGCAGTCTGAGATGCTCACCCTCCTGACACAATCGCTGAAGACAAAACGGGTGTATAAGCAAATGTGGTGATTACGATGGTGGTGCCCAGTTATTAAAGAATATAGCAGCTGAAGTTACACCAGCCGCCACTCAGCAGTGAAGCAACAAGTCCACATGGAAGAAGCACCCCACCAGTGCGATCATGAGGAGTCATAGGGACCAGGTAACAGGCATCAGAAGACACACAACAAACAAAAACATATTGTTGAGAATGAGGGGGCTGGAGCAGAGATCCAAAGCCCATCTGTAGGCAGTGGAGAAATCTCCCCATAGAGGGGCCACAGGGAAGGGATGAGTCACCAGGGTAAGTAAAGCATTGATAAAACACACTATATTCCTCTGGTTCCTTGAGACTTCCTCACCCCCCACTACCATGACCCAGTGCTGCTTCTCAATTCAGACTAGACCAAAACATGTACACAGGTATAGATAAGACATGGGAGCTCATGGCACACAAAATCCAGGAACAGGAGTGGGAATAGTGATACCAGAAAGGTAGGGAGAAGAGAGAGAGAGGAAGGAGAAAGGGGGAACTGCTCTCAATGATCAACACATAGCCATACACCCCTCTCCAGGGGGAACAACCACAGAAAACAGAGGGGAAGGGACCAGCGACAGGTGTGAGAGATGAAAATAGTAACAATCTACACTCAGGGGAGGGGAAAAGAGCTGGTACCGAGGGCTCAGTAGAAAGTAAACATCTAGGAAAGAATGGAGGGCAACATGTGGGCAATCATGCCTGATTCAACTGATGCATGGATTGTGCTAAGAGTTTATGAGGCCCCATTAAAATTATTTTTAAAGGAAAAAAACAGTTTTGGTATTCTTACTACATGAATTGAAAGTAAAACAATATGCACTCCTTCAAGCCAGGACCTCCAACCCAGTTCAATGTCCAGCTGTTTCTTCTTATATAGAGAAGATTATTAAAATGGAGATTCTCATTCAGTCCCTCTGAGGTAGAATGCAAATTCTCAGCAGAAATTTCCCCAGAATTGACCTGCTTGAAGCTCTGATTAAAATGCATACATTATGATTTAAACTTTTTAAAAACAGCTTTATTGGCTTACAACTCACATATCATACAATTCAGCAGTTCAATCATCTTAAGCAAAGTTGCTCAATCATCATCATAATCAATTTTAGAACATTTTCTTCTTGCTTGTATCCATTGTTACTAGCTCCTCATTCCCTCTACAACTGTCTTTTGCCATGCACCCAAGAAAACATTAATCCATGACCTTTCTATAGATTTACCTATCTTGAATTTCATAGACAGAAAAATATGCAATAATAAAACTAAGAACATTAACAAAGTATGATATTGGGACAAGAGGAAAGTACAAAGAAATAGAGGAAAGAACTAGGAGGCAAATGGTAATAGTAGAGATTTAAATACAGACCTATAAAGATATAAATATATTTATGTACGATGAGGGGGAAATAGATTTATGTACATATATTTATAGATTTAGTATTAAGAAAACAGATGGACAGTGGGCCCCTGCTCAAGTACTCCCTCAACACAAGAACACTTTGTTTTAACAATTCGGTAGTCTGAGATGCTCACCTGCCTGGCATGATCACTGAAGACAATGGGTGCACCGGCAAATGTGGTGAAGAAAGCGGATGGCTCCCAGCTACCAAAAGCTATAGCATCTGAAGTCTTAAAGGCCTGAAGATAAACAAGCAGCCATCAAGCTAAGGAACCACTAAGCCCATAGGGAAGAAGTACACCAGTCTACCCCGACATGATCGCTAAGGACAAAGTAGGTGCATAAGCAAAAGTGGTGAAGAAAGCTGATGGGGCCTGCTGTCAAAAGATATAGAATCTGGGGTCCCATAGTCTGGAAGATAAACAAGGGGTCATCTAACTGAGAAACAACAAAGCCCAAATGGAAGAAGCACACCAGCCTGTGAGATCACAAGGCATCAAAAGGATCAGGTATCAGGCATCAAACACTCCCCCCAAAAATCATAACATTGTAAATGAGGAGGAGTGGGGAGTGGGGACCCAAGACCCATCTGTGGGAAATTGGACATCCCCTTGCAGAAGGGCTGCAGGGAGGAGATGAGCCAGTCAGGGTGCAGTGTAGCAACCATGAAATATACAATTTTCCTCTAGTTCTTGAATGCTTCCTTCCCCCCCCCCGCCACACACACACATACACACTATCATGAGCCTAATTCTACCTTAAAAATCCAGCCGGACCGGTGAATGTACACTGGCACAGATAGGAATTGGAAACACAGGGAATCCAGGACAGATGACCCCTCAGGACCAGTGGTGAGAGTGGCAATACTGGGAGGGTGGAGGGGAGGGAAGGTGGAAACATATAACCTCCTCCCTGGGGGATGGACAGCGGAGAAGTTGGTAAGGGAAGACGTCAGTGTAAGATATGCCATAATAATAATAATTTATAAATTATCATGGGTTCCTGGGGGGGGGAGGAGTAGGGAGGGAGGGTAAAAAATGAGAAGCAGACACCAAGGACTCAAACCGAAAGCAAATGTTTTGAGAATAATGATGGCAACATATGTATAAATGTGCTCAACACAATGGATGGATGTATGGATTATGATAAGAGTTGTATGAGCCCCTAATAAAATGATTTTTTTTAAAAAGTAAAACAGAAAAATCTCAATGGAAAGAAACCAAAAAAATAGTAAAACCAGAACAAATTTAAAATGGGTGAAAAGAGAGATCAGATAATAATGTGCTAAAATTTACGCTAGCAGCATGGCAATAATCCACTTTCAGCACGGCTACTAAGACCTCTGGTCTCTGGTCAAAGGGGACTCGCTGGAGGTGAAATCCATTTGTACTTCCTCTTCAGACTGGTTTCCTTCTTGTTAGAACGTTTAGCAGAGATTCTTTACCCAGCAGTTAACATATAACCCGATCCCTAAAGCAAATGGAAATGCAAAAGCCCTTTTCAAGACTCACCTTTTATAAATTATAGCTTTTATCTCACATGTGTTCTACAAGTCCCATGTAAAGCTCTACAAAATGGCCAGTCAGTCGCTTGTTCCGTTGCATAAAACAATACGGTCAAGTTCTTTTAGTAGAGGTTAAAGATCTATGGAAGACGGCTACTCTTTTCTGGTATTTTTTAACAACTAGTCACAATTCTCCTCTTGCTGCACTGCAGTCCTGGCAGGAGGCATTTGAGCGGTCCCACCCAGACACTCTGTGGAATAGTAACAATCCCCCGTACCAACCCAGTGTCTCCAGTTGATGCTGACTCGCAGTAACTGTAAAGCACAGAGTACAACTGTTCCCCGGGGGTTTCAAGGCTGTAATTTCTAGGAAGACAGACAGACACATCCTTCTAACTCAGAGCACATAATGGACTTGAACTGCTGCCTTTCAAATAGCAGGTGGACATTTTAACCATTGAACTATCAGGGTTCCTGCAACATCAAAAATACCTATGATAATAGTCTCTTTTGCATAGATAAAAATACAGAAGTGGTTTTTCTAAATGCAGGTTACTCAAGGCAACAAACTCACTTCACTATGTGATAATGACATGGAAAATACATTTATGAAGCTTACTTTCCTTGACTACATTTTTTTAAATTTCTAAAATCATTTTATTGGGAACTTATACAACTTTTATCACAATCCATCTGTTGTGTCAAGCACATTTGTATATTTGTTGCCATTATCATTTTCAAAATATGTTCTTTCTACTTGAGCCCTTGCTATCAGCAACCCATTTCCCCTCCCCCACTTTCCCTCCCTCCTTCATAAATCCTTGATAATTTATAAGTTATTATTATTTCTTCAGTCTTATGCTGACTGATATTTCCCTTCACCCACTTTTCTGTTGACCGTCCCCCTGGGAGAGGGTTATATGTAGATCACTGTGATCGGTTCCCCCTCTTTCCCCCACCTTACCCTTATCCTCCTGGTATCACTACTCTCAATATTGTCCTGAGGAGTTTATCTGTCCTGGATTCCCTGTGTTTCCAGCTCTTATCTGTACCTGAGTAAATGATCTGTCTTGCCGGATCTGTAAGGTACAATTGGGCTCATGATAGTAGGGGGGAGAGAACATTAAAGAACTAGAGGAAAGTTGTATGTTTCATCAGTGCTATACTGCACCCTGACTGGCTAATCTCCTCCCTGAGACCCATCTGTAAGGGAATGTCCAGTTTTCTACAGATGGTCATTGGGTCTCCACTCTGCACTCCCCCTAATGCACAAGGATATGATTTTTTGTTCTGTGCCTTTGATACCTGACCCCATAAACATGTCTATAGGATCATGATCACACAGGCTGGTGTGCTTCTTCTATGTGGGTTTTGCTACTTCTCAGCTAGGTAGCAGCTTGTTTATCTTCAGGTCTTTAAGACCCCAGATGCTATATCTTTTGAAAGCTGGGCACCTTCAGCTTTCTTCACCACATTTGCTTATGCACCCATGTTGTCTTCAGTGATGTTGTCGGGAAGGTGAGCATCATGGAATGCCAGGTTAATAGAACAAAGTGTTCTTGCATTAAGAGAGTACTTGAGTAGAGGCCCAATGTCCATCTGCTACCTTAATACTAAACTTATAAATATATGCAAATAGATCTATTTCCCCACCATCACATGTAAATATATTTACATATGTACATGCCTGTGTTTTGATCTCTATAAATGCCCTTTGTGTGCTAGTTCTTTCCTCTATTTCCCTTTACTTTCCTCTTGTCCCCAAAGGATACAAAAGTTCTCCAAAAATATGATGGAAACTTGGAACGAAAAGATAAAGGAGTTTCTCCAAGAACTTTTTGAAGCCCATTATATTCTCTATAGAAGCAATCATATTTATTCAATAATACAATCTGTATCAGATTATTTCTAAGAATTTTACACATGCCCAATTACAGTTGAAGCATCTCTGAAAAAGTAAAAATGACTCATTATTTTTTAAGGAGAAAGCTAGACCCACTGCCTTTCCATTGAGACAAAGTAACCCCTGTATAGTTTCCTTAGTTCTGGAGAAACTTCCAGCAATTCTACAATTGAGAAAGCATTGTAAAAGCAAGGAATGAAAAGATGTGCATTTCAGTTCCTCCACTCTCTGCATTTCAGCCACAGAGAAGCATCTTCATTTTGATCTCCGCCCCCTAACCCCAAGGGGACCCTGAGAAACCTCACCTGGGTTTTGTCTAGTGGCCAATCCCAGGATGAAGTCCTCCACTTACATAAAGACAGGAGCTGTAAGTGTCAATATAAAGAGGGTAAAAGTCCGTCCTATCAAAGAAGTTAACCTTGACCATGAAACTCAAGGGCAAGCTCGGAAAGAGAGTCAATTTCCAGTCACACAAGAGGGCTAAGCTCATGGAAGAACACTGGAAGGAGAGGTAATAGCAATGCTCTGCTTAAAATTCACCTACTTTAAAGGAACCTATTCAATTGCATCGCACAGGCAGCCTCATGGCGTAGCGGCTATAAGATGAGGTGCTAACTGCAAGGTCAGCAGTTTGAAAGCAGCGGTCACTCCTCCGGAGACACACTACCTTAGAGTCTCAGAAACTCACACAAGGGCTGTTCTAATTGGTTTGGGTATCCAATTGCATTTTGAAGTTGCTGTGAAAATCAAATGAACTATTTCAAAGTGAATGCCATTTGCCAGTGTTAAATATATATGCCAATATGAAGGAGCATCATTGATGCTTATTGACTTATTTTCTACCATTACTGAGGATATATGGGTGGGGAGAAGCACCATAAGTGATCCAGTGAGTGTTTCCTTAATCATTAACCAGGTGTGCAGGTGTCTTTCTGTGCAGGTGACTGTTGCCTCAACTAGCCAAACAGTGATTTTCTTGAAAGTAGAGATTGTGTCTTATTATCATTACATCTCTGTTTACAGAGTAAAACATTCCATTGATGCTTATATAATGTTGAATTCATAAATCCGGACCCTCCCTGCGATGCAGACTGCTGGCTGGCTTTGGGTTGTATGCAGAAGGACACTGTGGTGTAATCTGAAAGCTAGAACAGCATAGGTCCATATGTCCAGGAATAGTTCCCCATCTGCCCAAAATGGCTACTGCTCCCTTGTCAGTGCAGTCTCTGCATAAAAACACACCAACCTCACTGCCAGTGAGCTGATTCCAACTCATACCAAGCCTGTAGGACGGAGGAGAACTGCGCCCATCGGGTTTCCAAGGTGACAAGCCTTTGCAGAGCAAACTGCCACCTTTCTCCACGGAACAGCTGGTGGGTTCAATTGGAAGCCACCACTGTAACCCTGATGCGACCAATGCGCGTCTCCTCTCCATAAGGGGCCTAACTCTGCAGAATTAGAACCATTCCTTGAAAATAGCTGAGAAGAAGTCGTAATGATCAAATACATTAAACATGATTGCTGAACGATTGTGAAGATGGCACATGACTGGTCAGAGTTGTGCTCTGTTGTACAGAGGGTCACTCACTATGAGCTAGACCCGACGTGATGGCACCTGACAATAGCAACAACTGTGCCCTTGTTGTGTGCTGAGACCGAGCCAGTAGTCTCGAACAGCCTTAATCTCAGGCAGAGACCACTGTCATCTTGACTATGCTGGACCAAACTCGACACTTGGCCAGTTGACCTTCCTATAGACCCAACCTGACATTGTTCTGGGTGCAAATAGCCCTTACTTGCTCCAGGACAGAAATTTCTTCCCTGGCTAATTGAATGTTGATGAGGTTCTTTGTTTTCTTACTCATCATTTGTGTTCTTGGCTTTATGTTATTAGTATTTTATCATTAGCACCTTATTTAGATTTTGTGTTTTATTGTGTCTATTGGATTTCCTAGGTTGCGAAGCACAGGAGAAGTGGATGCACACTGATGAGAACTGATACAAGGATTTTTAGGGATGCAGGGGTAGAGGGCGAGTGCTAGGGAGGGAGAGAGGGTTTCCGGAAGGGAGCACTAGAACTGACTGTGATTGCACAACGCACTTTAAAGGCAATTTATCCTTGGGGGGTGTGTTCTAAAATGAATATGGCAACGATTGTGCAATTCTTCTTGATATTATTGAATGATTGAACTATTGAATTTTATGATATGTAAATTATGTGCCAATAAAACTGTCGGGAAAAAGAAATAAAGGAAAATACCATGGCTTGAGTCGGGGAAAACCTTAGTCCTCAAAATAACAACCTTGCTTTTCAAGAGATCTTGTGCAGCAGCTTTACCTAAAACAATGCATCTTTTCATCTCTTGACTGCTGCTTCCATGAGCATTGACTGTGAATGCAAGCAAAACAACAATCCTTGACCACTTGAACCCTTTCTCCATTTATCATGATGTACAGTCTTCTTTGTGTACAGTTGTAAACTATACTGAAGGCTATAATCCTTGATCTTCATCAGCAACTGTTTCAAGTCCTCCTCTTTCAGCAAGCAAGGTGCTATCATATTCTTATAGCAGGTTGTTAATAAACCTTTCCCCAATCCTGATGCCATACTCTTCTTTGCATTATTGATTATTGGCTCAACATACAGATGAAATAATAATAATAACGAGCTGATACAACCCTATTGCACACCTTTCCTGATTTTAAACTATGAACTATTCCCTTGTTCTGTTCACGCAATTGCCTCTTGACCCATGAGTAAGTTCCCCATGAAAACAATGAAACGTCTGGAATACCCATTCTTCTCAGGGTTATCCATGGTTTGTTATGATCTACACAGTCGAATGCCTTGGTCTAGGTAATAAAATACAAGTAAACCTCTCACTGGTATTTCTACTTTCCACCAAGATCCATCTGACATTAGCAATGATATCCCTTTTCCCACACTTCCTTTTCTGAATCCAGCCCGAACCTCTGGAAGCTCTCTGTCTGTGTAATGCTGTAACCATAGTTGAATGATCTTCAGTAAAATTGTAGTAGCATGTGATATAAGTGATATTGTTCTATAGTTTAAACACATTCTTGGGTCACTTCTCTGTGGAAAGGGCACAAATATGATTCTCCTCTAGACAGTTGGCCAAGTACTTGTCCTCCCAATTTGCTGGCATGGATGAGCGAGTGCTTCCAGGGCTTCATCGGCCAGTTGAAACTTTTCAATTGATATTTCATCAATTCTTTGCGCCTTATTTTTGGCTAATGCGTTTCATGCAGATTAAACTTCTTCCTTCAACACCACTCCTTCTCGCTCATATGCTGCCTCCTGAAATGGCGGAGTGTTGATTAGTGCTTCTTTCCATCTCCTTTTAATGCTTCCTACATCACTCAATAGTTTGCTCAGAGAATCTTTCAAGGCTGAAATACGAGGCTTGAGTTTTTCTTGCCTTCTCTCGCACGTGCTCTTCCCTCTTGGTTTTCTAATTCCAGGTCTTTGCGCATTTCATTTCCGTTTTCTCGAGGCGCCCCTAGAAATGTTCTATTCAGTCAGCTCCCGGACTTCACCATCTCTTCACTTGCCTTCGCCACTCTGATTGACAGCAAGCTTCAGAGTCTCCTCTGACATCCACTTTGATCTTTCTATCCTGTTTTTTTAATTAGCTTTCTTCATCAATCATGGTCTTGATGTCTTCCCACAGCTCCTCGGGTCTTCTGTTATTAGTGTTCAATAAGTCAAATCTGTTCTTGAGATGTTCTCAAAATTCAGGTAGACTCATATTTTGGATCTCATGAACTTGTTATAAATTTCTTCAGTTTTATCCTGAACTAACATATGAGCAATTTATGTTCAGTCCCAGTCAGACCCTGGTCTGGTTTTAGCTCTGATATTGAATTTCTCCATCATCTCTTCCTATAACTGTAGTCAATTTGATTAGGAAGTTCATGTGCATAGTTGCCTTTTTTGTTGCTGTAAAAGGGTATTTGCTATGAACAAGTCATTGGTCTTGCAAAATCTACCACGTGATCTACAACTTCATTTCTAACACCAAGTTCATATCATCTAATTACTGTTCCTTCCCCTCTGTTTTCAACTTATGCTTTCCAATTGGCAATAATTATCAATGTATGTTTATTGCATGTTTGGTCAATTTCTCACTGAATTTGTTGGCAGGATTTCCTTTCAATTTCTTCATCATTAGTTTTTGTTATTGGTACATAAATTTGAAGAATAGTTGTGTTGATTGGATTTCCTTGAAGGTAGATAGATACAATCCTATCACAGAGTGTGTATTTCATCACTGATTTCGCAGAGTCCTTTTTGGCAATGAATGCCACGCTATTCCTCTTGATTGTACTATTCCTGCCTTAGTAGAGCCATAGGATTTTAGGATACAAAAGCCAATATCAGCCCATTTCAGGCCCCTAGTGCCTTGGATATTGATTTTTATGTATCCTATTACATTTTTGACCACTTCCAATTTTCCTAAATTCGTACTTTGCACATTCTAATATCCGATCAATAGCAGATTTTTGCAGCTCTTTCTCCTTAACTTGAGTTGTGCCCCATCTGCAAATGAAGACCTAGAAGTCTGCCCCCCCAGAGGCTTGCCTGGACTCCAGTCACTGAGGTAGAGTGCACTTTGAGAAATCAGCTTCTCCTCAGTCACGTTTCCAGTGCCCTCCCACAGCAGGAACCCATCCCCCAGTTCTATCTCTGTCAGTGTTCTGCTTCTAGGTTTTAGGCCTTCGATATGTGACAGCATCTAGAAGTTACACATAAGGTTTTCAAAAGCTCCTTCCTCTGAAGTGGGGAGTCGAGTCTTTCAGACGAGTAATAATACATTCTGTTTACACACTTCAGGGGATTAAAAATGAGTAAGATATCTATCCTACGGGAATTCACAAGCTGACAATGCCAACTAAGAGTAAGACCATTACTCGTCTATATGTTTACAGCTTCCAGGTTTATGTCTCTAGGCTCAAACTCTCCCTCAAGCTTTAAACGCACGTCCAACTCCCTACCTGACATTTCTACTTGGTTGCCTAACACTATTTCAAAAGTAATATTTCTAAAATCAGATTTTTCTTCCTCGAAGCTAGGCTTCCTCTAATCCCTTTCATCTTTGCAAAACAGCATCAATACCCTCAAAGTCAAGTAAAGATTTTCTGAATTACCAGTGATTTCTTTTTTCTTATCAACAAATTCTGTCTTTTCTACCTCCAACATACTCCTTGAATTCATCCATTTCTCTCCTAGCTCACTTTCACCACAGTAATCCAAGACTGCATTTGGGTGGCCTCAAGAACCCTTTGTGTCCCTTAGAAAGCTGCGTCCTCCTCCAGACCATCATAGCCCAGCAGCAGGGAATTTCCTGGCTTATGGCTCACTGGCTGGATATTAGCTTCCAACTGAGCCCTGTCTCAGTGCCCTTCTGCAGTAAATTTTGATAAACACAGTTGCAGTCCTTGCCACCATCCTCTCTAATCCTGTAATGACCTCCTAAAAACCCTTCCCACAGGCTATTCTCCACGAGCATGCAGAGCAATATTTTAAATTAATAAGTCATATCATGCCCCTACTTGAAACCCTTTCATTCTTTACCTTAGACTACAAAGCCCTGCGTGAACTTGTCTCAGTCAATATATCTGGTCTGCTTTCCTACCTCTTCGGGTTTGTCTGGCCTGGGTTTTAATTCTTTTTCATTTTCTTTTCCTTAAAAATATTAAAGTCACTTCCCACTTTTGAATCTTTCCCTCTTTGACATGTCCACCCTATTCTTTTCTACTTTCCCACTTCAGATTCCAGTGCATATTGTGTTTTTGTTAGGTGCTGTTGAGCCACCTATGACTTGAATTGACACTATGTACAACAGAACAAAACACTGCCTGGTCCTCTGCATCCTCACAATTGTTCTTATATTTGAGCCCATTGATGCAGCCAGTGTGTCCACCCATCTTCTTCCTTTTCACTGCCCTGCTTCTTTACCAAGCATGGTGCCCTTCTCCAGGGACTGGTCTCTCCTGACAACACGTCCAAAGCATATGAGATGAAGTCTCACCATCCTTGTCTCTCAGGAGCATTCTGAAAGACAATCTGACGATGTTCTGCTTCATTTCATGGAGTTTCAAAATATGTAATAATATTTTGATTCTATCCATAAAGTTTTCAGTGGCTAATTCTCCGCAAATAGACTGTCTATTCCAACTTTATAGTGACATACTGGTGACATCGTTTCGAGCATCACAACACATAAACCACCACAGTACAACAAACTGACAGACAAATGGTGGTTACAGTGCATAGAATTAAAGTGATCTGTGTCTGACTCATTGCATACGCTCAACATTAGTCTGTCGGTGTCATATGCCTACCATATGCAATAATGACTAACTATTGTCAATTGTGTAATAAGCACCCCTGACCCTACCAGCCAAAATACTAATAGACTTCAGCAAAATTCATGGGAAAATGGAATGAAGAGAATTTTGCCAGGAGTTTTTTAATTGTTTTCCTTTGTTTATTTGTTTTGTTTTGTTGTTGTTTGTTTATTTACCGAGAGAAGCTAGTCCTTAACCCACTGTCCTGCTTCATAGTTCAGAGACATAGGCCAGTGTCATTCACGGAGTCAGCCTGAAGGAATTCTTTCCATTCTATAAATCACTTGACACCCTGAAGGATACCAGCTTTCCTCATCTCCTCAAAATCGCTAATGGGATAATAATTTCTGTAGAAATCTGCCATAACATCTTTGCAAGTCCAGCAGCTGCAAACTTAGAGGAAGCTGCCACCCCAAGGGACATACTGAATGCTCCAGCCATGAGAACGGGCAGAAACCTTGCGGAGGCCTGGCACCTGAGGTTTGGACAAAGGAATGGCACTCTTAGAAAAGACATGGCAACTCTTCTCCCTCCCCACGAGTGTCCTTACTGATTTCCATGGGCTTTTTGAAGCTCCCTCATGAAGCTTACTCTAATATGCTCTATTTAATAACTTACTTCCAAGTAATCACATTGCCCCCAGCTATTACCCATGAAAGGTAACCATAATAAAAAATCTCATGTCAATTACTCCCTCGCTCTATTATATATGTCGTGTTACATATGTATGAATGGGTATATATATATATATTTATAATGTATACTTGTAAATATTTTTTATTACTTGTTAGGTTGTTGTTAGGTGTGATTGAGTCGATTCACACTCAGAGCTACCCAAAGTACAAGATTATCACGCTCGGAGTAATTTTAGACTTAATATTTTGCTGTATTACACTGAAAATATATTTATATTGGTAAATCGTTTAGAGTATTCATCTTAGATTACTATATACAATTCTTCTCTGACTGTGTGGCAATTCAATCAAGACTCCCTGTGGGTAGGCACTTGGAATAGTTCCAGGTTTTTATTTAAGTTAGACTTCTATTAATATTCATGCAAACTTCTCCTTTTGAATAGGTACAAGGATTTTGTGTGGGTACATACCTGGAAGTGATTCCGACTCATAGCGACTTCATACTGATTTTGCTGTTAGCAGCCTAATTTGTACCCACTGAGCTCCAAAGAAACAAAACTCTCTGCCATTGAGTCAATACTGAGTCATAGCGAGCACCTGTGAGTTTCTGAGACTCAAATTACACAGGTAAGTGAGTGGAAAGCCCAGTCTTTCTTGGGAGGAGCTGCTGAAGTTTTCGAATTGCCAATCATGTGGATTGCCTGCCAAAGAAAAACCACAGGTAGGGGAGGGTAAAACTGTCCCTGTGTGTTTCTGAGAGTGTAACTTTTTACGGGAGTAGAAAGCCTCGTCTTTCTCCTGGGAAGTAGCTGGTGGTTATGAACTGCTGACTTTGAAGTTAATGCACTAGCCAACAGGGCTCCCATATTCTCACCAGCAATGTATAAAGACCTGCAATTCACTTGTTTTCAAGAACTTGTTTAATTTGGGGCCACTCAAATAGGTGAAAATACTATGAGCTCTTGATTTGCATCTCTGTAACTACTAAAGGTCATCATATTTTCAGATGTTAGCTCGCCATTTGTGCTTCCTCTTCTGAATTCATTAGGGGCTCAGCCTGAGTCCCACCATGTCAGCACCCACCACACAGACTAATATCCCCGACACCACTCTCTATGGAACAGTAAACCGACTGTTCTCTTTTCTTAATAGCATCTAACACTCAGAAATGATCTAGTTTATTTATTGACATACTATCTGCCTTCCCCAACTAAAACATAAACTCCAAGGATCGTGATTGCTATATTCACTGATTCACCTCCTGAACCCGCAGCAAGGCCTACCTAGCTCAGAGAGGATGTAACATCCATAAGAGGGTGTCTTTTTTAGAGTCAGACTCTGAGTTTCAATCTCAGCTGCTTCACTTACTAACTGTGAGATAAGGAAATTGGTGGAATGATTTGGAACACCGCTTATTATATTTTAACAAGGAGATATAAAACTACAAACTTCAAGCAGTTGTTATGAGTTAATAATTGGAAAATTCTTAGCATTGTATCAGATGTTAAATTCTAAGCACCAGGTTTGCCGAAGGCTATGGATAACAGTGAAAGCCCAAAATCCATTTGCAGAGTCCCCCACTGCAGACTAAGCCCCCACTGAGTTCTTTCTGACCATCCCCCCAGGGTGTGAACAGTCTTGCCCTCAGGCAGAGTGCATTAGAAAGAGGATTATCAACTCCCCTAATAAATCCAAGGAGGGGCGATCTCCATAAACTTCTTGCTCAATGCGCTTTGATGGACAGCACTGTACTGAGGTCAAATAGTCATGGCCTGATTGTCTTGGTCAGTAGGTCCTGGACCAATCTTGTAAACTCTTCTGTTTAATATAGGGTACAGACCTCAGCATGGGTCTGTAACACTGGGGATCATGTCTTTCGGACAATTTCTTTGTTCTCCCATGTCCTTTTGAAGTCTCCAAATCTGCCAACCCACGGACACTATTATGACCTCATGCTAATGACCTCATCCAGTTGATGTGTCTGTCTTTTCCCGTTTAAGACTTAATGAATGTTTGCTTTCAATTATCTTTGAGATTAGCATCTCTTTTGTACTCTACAACAGAACCAAACTACAAACACAGCAAATGCTCAATAAATCCCCCTTGTTACTGTTGATGAGGGGTGCTTGTTTTGGCTAGTCCAAGGCTTAAGATCACAAAAGGACCAAAGCATCCCGGACCTACGGAGCCCTCTTTTTTTACTTGGGCCTACATCCCCCTGTTCTGGCCCAAAAGCATTCCTAAAGCCCAGAAGTAGAAAGAAGTAGAAATGCACTGGGGGGCGGGGGGGGGGGGGTTGTTGGAGCAATTTATTTTTAAGAGGCTGCTCCAGTCACCTCAGCCCTGAAGAGGATGAACCAGAAAGGTGTTCCACATTGCCTGATGAATAACTGATTCATGAACCATCAATCCATATGTCCGGTACCCTGGTCATGACATCACCTGGTCATGACATTACATCACACAAAATCTCCACATTCTCTTCTGGCCACTTTTATTTTGGTTCAGTCTATCAAAGAGAGCTAAGGAAAGTTAGAAAGGACATGAGAGGAAAGTAGATAGGGTAAAGAAGGGTTTAGCCAAATAAGGCAGGGGAAATGGGAAAGATTTAAGGAAGAAAAGAAATTATCTAATGAGGAAACAATGGAGAGGGAATTGGGGAGACTCCGGTTGCCCTGTAGCATTGGCCTGCAGGCTAGAACAGAGCAATGCTGCAAATAGCAAAGGAGTACTCTCCAACCTCTCCCTACCCTCCCTGGGGTGCATTCAGGGGCTATGGTATTAAGTTGGAGAGTTGTAAAAATCAGCAGTAAAGAGTGAAGGAACAGAGTGGGGGAGGGGAGGAACCGAGGTAAACTTTACTTCATTATGCCTGGGAAAGGCGAGTCCTAATCAAATCTGTGATCCGTGACCCCAGTCAATGTCACCTTAGTGGTGTACTTACCTTGATCTGCAAAGGGGAATCTTGCTCATTTGGACTCTTCCTCGCTCCTAAGTGGTACACGCGGCCTTGGTTAAATGCACCAAGGGGCAAAGCGGTAGGAGGATTCCACAGAGAATTCCAGCAGGTTCCCTGGGAGGAGCTGTTTCCATTTGAGAAGAACCAGGGGGCCTGGCTGGCGACCAGCTGCCTCTCCTAGTGTCAAATGCCCTGACAGCTCGCAGCCCTGGCGGGCGCTCCGCCCCGCCTTCCTCCCTCGCCGGGGGGGGGGGGTGGCGGGGGGGGGCAGAGCCCCAAGCCCAACGGGCGAGCACCGGGCTGGGGGCTTCCAGCCTCCGGCAGGTCCTGGGCCGAAGCTGGGGGCTCGGCTCCTAGGCTTCGGTTCCTGCTTCAGTCCCAGCCGCCGGGAACACCGAGCTCTGCCAGGATTGGGGACTCCCTCCTCCAGATCCTGGTTCCCGGGATTCAGCTCGGTCGGCGGGGGTCCCCCAAACTCTGGGTATTGCCGACCTTGAAGCTCCTGAGAGGGGGTGCATGCGCCAAAAATCGCTCGCTTGCGCGCACACACACACACACACAAACACGATCCACTTGACAGTTCCCACCACAGAAAGGGAATGGCTCTTCAGCCGCGTAAAGCGGAGGGGAGGGAACTCGCTTGAATAGGAGAGCCAGGAAGATTCCCAAGACTAAATTTGGGTACACTTTCAAGGTTTTGATTGAAACCACGCGGATGTGGAAAAACAACTGAAAGAGGAAGAAGAATGGACATAGAACAAATCTCCTCTCGTGTGTGTTTTCGAGGGTGTGTGTGTGTGTGTGTGTGTGTGTGTGTGTCCCCATACAATGTGAGATTAGACGTTCAGCCCGCCCTCCCCCCGCCGTCTTCAGCAGCTGCCTGGCGACGGAGGGGTTAAGCGCGGCCCGCGCGCAGGCTTCCCCAGCCGAGGACGCGCGAACGCCCCCGCTGCGGCGGCGCCGATGCAGGGAGGGGGGGTGCGGGGGGGAGAGCCCGGAATCTCCCGCCCGCTCCCCGCGCGCGCGCTCGAGGGCGCTTCCCTCCCGCTCTATTTTTAGCTCCACTTGCAGCTGCTGCAGGGAACTCGCCGCGCGCCGAGCATCTTAACCAAGGAGCGCCTTGCAGAGACTGGGGATTTTCACAGATGCTCCGCAGGGCAGAAATGCCTCTAGCCTTCTGGGTTTTGATGATTCCTATTCACTCGGTTGCCTGTTTTTCGTGTCTCCGTGAGAAATGTGTGTATAATCTAAAGAATGAGCGGAAGGGGGGTGTCCAAGCGCTAAGAGGATTTTGAGACCAAAATGTTTGGAGGCTGGGAGGGATCCTTTGTTATCACAGTGGGAAACCGGAATCCTCGGTGGATTTACTGGATTCAGGGCCCTGTCATATTTTCGGCAACACTCATCTGGGGGGAGGCTTGCCTGTCAGATGCATGGTCAAAACAGGATGAAAGGAAACTCGACAGCAAAGAAGACTTTCATTCTCTGCTTTCTGACGCCTAGGAGCCCAGAGCTAGCTGTCAGCATCCTCTACCCACCACACCCAGCACTGAGAACAGGTTAGGGCTGTGGAACACGCGAAGACCCGACCCCAGGGGATCTGGGCGAGTCAGGAGGAAACGCCATCCGCCGCCCTGCAGAAAATGGTGCGCATTGTTCGGACCTATGAAAAAAAGCATTGCCACCAACCTGATTCAGATATTTGGGAACCCTTTGTTCACTGTGGGGGGGGGAGAGAGAGAGAGAGAGAGAGAGAGAGAGAGAGAGAGAGAGAGAGAGAGAGAGAGAGAGAGAGAGACTGAACCTTTCTCCAGTGGCTCTAGTCGGGTTCCCGTTATCAACCTCGCTTGGTGTAAGGCGCTATAGGCTGTTCAGACTCATAGCACCCCTGGGTGCTATACGCTACGGAATGGGCGGGCATCCAGATCTACGCCATCCCTATAAAGCAAGCTATGTTTAAGCTCATTGCTGCAGTATTGTGTCAATGCATCTCATTGAGAGTCTTCATCTTTTTCCTGATTTTACACCTTATCAAGCATGATGACCTTCTTCAGGTACCGGTCCTGCTTGCTAACATATTCAAAGTAAGTGAGAAAAAGCCTGGCTTCTGAAAATACAGTGTTTCAGCTGTACTTTTTCTAAGGCACAATTTTTGTTGTGCTGGTAGCCCGTGGTTATTACAGTAATGTTTTGTGCAGACGTGGCCTGACCAGGATTCACTGTAGTTTAGCAATAAGGCCTCCCACACAAGGTGTAGCTTACATCTTGATGTCTCTTTTGGGGTGTGGCCTATTTCATATCTGTAAAGGAGACTGTAAAGAACTGGATCAATCTCTTCTTCTATCTGCTGCCCTGGGTCCTTCATCTGGCTTCTTAGGACTTGGGCCATGTGGCCTAAGGACCCTGGTAATTATCAGTAGCTTTCAAGTTGACTGTCAACCTTGGATCTCATTGACTGTTTCCTGGCTCATCATTCTGGCAGCTGCATGAGTCAGGAAGAGCTTACAGCTAGCATCTGACCCACAGAGTTGGTTTGGACAGGGTTTACCCTCTCTAGAGCTGTGTGGGCTACTTTATTGATATAAATTACATATATGTGTATATATATATATACATATTTATAGATAGGTACTCTTCAAAGAAACAGGAGAAAACCACTGAGTGGAGCTTTCATAGTATGAATTTTTCCCTACTAGGTGAGCATCCAGCCACTCATTCTGAGTTAGTGCACACAGTGGCATTGTCTGGGAAGGTTCTCTATGGTCACAGTGAATTTTTTCATTCAAAACGTTTCGCTGGAACCTTGTTGTTTTGATAGCTGATTTAACAGAACAGTGTGCAGCTGTGAAATTTTGCTTCCTGCTCAGGAAATATGCTGCAGAAACTGTTGTGATGTTGAACACAGCTTACAAGGACAGTCCTATGGGAAAAACTCTAGTCTACAAGTGGTTTTCTCATTTCAAAAAAGGTGAAATGTCGATTGATGACAGACCTCGTTCTGGATGTCTGTCAACTTCCTATACAGATGAAAATGTAGGCAAAATTCGTGCTCTTGTGCTCGAAGACCAACAACAGACCAAGAGATGTGGAAGTAATCTGGAATATTTTGGAGCTCAGTTCAGCAAATTTTAATGGAATATTTGGGAATGACAAGGATCGCTCTGAAATTTGCGCTGAGGTTCTGAGTGGCCAGGGAAAAGAGCAGACTGTAAAATGCTGTGCTTGGAAAGAACTGCTCCGAAGCAACCAGGCTTTTCCTCACTGTCATTCATTACTGGTGATGGGACAGGGTTCTATTCTTACAGACCCAAGACCAAAAATTAATCAAGCCAGTGGAAGATGCCATCTTCACATCACCCCCAAAAAAGCTCATCAAGTGAAATCAAAGATCAAGACCGTGTTCATTTGTTTTTTGGATGTGAGGCGGACTGTACATTTGAAATTCATCCCATAATACAAATCACACGATTATGTACTCAATATGCAGAATGAATAAATACAGTGAAAGAATTCACCCCTAAACTATACCTCTCCTGATTTTGACACATGCACTATCCCTTTGTTTTGTACAAACAGGTTTCCAAAGCAGTACGTGTAGGTTCCACATGAGCACCATTTAATGCTTTGGAATTCCCACACTCCCTTGGATCACCTTTCTTTTGAATGAGCATGAAAATGTATTTCTTTCAGCCAGTTGGCCAGGTGGCTGTCTTCTAAATTTCTTGGAATAGATGAATGAGCACTTCCAGTGTTGCCTCCATTTGTTAAAACATCTTCATTGGCATCCTATCCATTTCTGCAAGCTTATATTTTGCCAACGTCATAAATGCAGCTTGGACTTCTTCCTTCTGTACCATCGGTTCTGGATCACACACAGCCTCTAAAAATAGTTGAACATCAGCCAATACTATTTGGTAGTGATTGTGAATTTTTTCATCTTTTCTTGATGTTTCCTGTAGCATTGAATGCTTTGCCCGTAGAATCCTTCACTATTTTAACTATTTGACTTGAATTTTCCTTTCATTCATTCAGCTGAAGAAATGTTGAGAATGTTCTTCTCTTTTAGTTTTATAACTCCAGGTGTTTGCACATTTCACTGAGATATTTTGTTATGTTCACTTTAGGTAATCTATATTCAAAAGCAAAATTCAAAGTACTTTTTGACATACATTTTGCTTTTTAATGACCTTTTGCTTTTGCGTACGATGTCCTTGATATCATCCTACAACTCAACTGGTCTTCAGTTCTTAGTGCTTAAACTGTATAAAATCTATTCTTGGGATGATCTCTAAATTCACAAGGGGAACACTCAAGGCTGAAATTTGATCCGCTGTTTGGTTTAATTTTCTTCGGTTTCAACTTGAATATGCATATGAGAAATTGGTGATATTTCCTGACTGTTGATGCTGAACTTGTGCGTCTTCTCTTTCCACAAATGCAGTCAACTGGATCCCTGTGTATTCTGCCTGACCAATCCATATATGTAGTTTCCACTTAGGTTGTTTAAAAAAACGATTTCCAACGAGTAAGCTGCCAGTCTTGCAAAATTCTATCAAGTTACCACTGGTTTCATTATCGCCAAGGCTATATTTTATAGCTACCGGTCTTTTCCCTTGTTTTTAACTTTTGCCTTCCAGTCACCAGTAATTGTTAATGCCTCATGATTCCATGTTTGAGCAATTTTAGACTTCGGAAGATTGTAAAACTCTTTAATTTCTTCTTCTTTGAACTTAGCAATTGTTGCATATATTTGAATGACAATCATATTGCAACTGCATGCATGGAATTCTATCATGGACAGTGCTGTACCTCAGAGTAGATTTTGAAATGTCCTTTTTGACAGTGAATATGACACCGTTCATTTTCGATTTTTTTATCCCCTTTATAGTACATCATATATCTGTCCAACTGAAAATGACCAATACCAATCTATGTCAGAAGACTGAGGCCTAAGGTATTGAATCTTTATGCATTCCGTTTCATTCTTGATGACATCCAATTTCCCTATAGTCACACTCCATACATTCCATGTTCTAGCAATTAATAGATGTTTGCAGCAGCTGTTTCTTCTCAGTGTGAGTCCTGATGGAGTGCAAACTCTGCACCATCTCAGCTTCTGAGCCCCTCCCTTAATTTGCAGGACTCCATGGGCTGAAAAGAAGGACAAGCAGCTTCTGCCCTCATTAAACTTAGCTGAAGTAGACTTTTGTCGGATAGGAAATGGAATGAAACCAGAGACTCCTCCCATGGAGCAAAGTCTACCCATTTCGACCTCCTCCCTTGTCTTCCAGCCTTCGAGCTTCCTTTTCATGGCTGTGTCCGTTAGGCTGTAACTGTGTCAGAAGTATTCTGAGTCTGCACTTTAGTAGGCTTTGGGTGTTTGGGGTATGGTCTGCTGAAAGAAAGAAAAAAATCACACTCTCATTCAAGCCTTTCTTCCATGTGTAATGGCCATTTGGGAACCACACGGGTGAATCCCACAGCCACTGGGAGAAAAGCCACCAGCCTGAATTGGTGGAGGCCAAAAGACACTAGTGGCTCTGGAACAGAGACCGTGAGAGAGAGCACAGGAACAAGGAGAGACCCCAGATTTATGCAAAGAAACCATGAGACAGAACAGAGGAATAACACTGAGACTATGGGAATGTGAGGTAGAGTGAGGGGTCAAGGGAGCACATGGCTGAGATGCTGAGGATGAGAGAGACGGAGCTGAGGAGAAGTGCTGCTTTGGGTGCATAGCTGTATTCTTACTCTTTCTTGATCCTGACTTGTGGTAACCCACTAACTTCCCTAATCAGCCTTCTTAATCCTGAGTAATGCCCACGTGATCTATATGGCCACTGCACAAATGATTGCAGTAGAGTGCCATGGGAGGAACACTGGTGTCAGAAGAGGTAAGGAAAGATAGAGGGTGGAGGTATGCCTAACCTCTGCCTCCTTGCACTAGGGAAGCCAGAGGAGGTGAGAAATGCACCCCTCTATACCATTTTACACAATATTTCATGGGGTTCTTGTGAGATTAAGTGTGATCAACTACATAGCCTACACTGATCTATGATAAAACTCAACAAACATTATTAGTGCAAGATATGAGTTGGAATTGATTTGGTTGATTTTTTTACAGATTGAGTGGCTTTTAAATGTAATCTATCTTATCTCAAAAATCCATGATATAAATTAGTTCTATTTTCATTGTGCTAAAGAAATCTCCCCAAGCATTCCTTATAAATGCAGGTCCTTAGTCGCAGACCCTGAGTTTTCTTCTAAGGGAAGAAAACATCTCCTCGAAAGACCTTTAAAAAGCCTTGTGCTAATCTAATCTATATAAAATATATTCTGGCACCCAGAGTAAATATTTGTCTGCTTATAGTGGTTCATTGCTGTCCTGAGGATAACGCTTTGATATATGAGAAGTTCTTTAAACTTGAAAATACTACACAAAATCTTCTAAGGGACTATGAATGTAGAGCATTTCTATTTACCCCCAAACTCAAAACTTAATGCAGGTTTATAAAGTGTCTTACTTTCCCTCCTGAGAACTTCGTTTTGAGCCGGTACCAGGCTCAATGAGCAGCACAGAGAGCTAAAGGTGGCAGCCCTCTAGCAGACAGAGGAGGCTCTCTCTGCCAATAGCCATTCTCTTGTTTTTCTTCTTTCGAAGAAGTTTATAGCCTTGCCATATATTGTCTTGTGACTAAGTTCTGGCCAATGAGCCATAAAGTGTCATGTGAAAGCTCCCCAAAATAATCAGCTGTGAAAGTGTATATAATGTGCCAACCTAACTGTGTTAGGCTGTGTCGATTACAGAAACAAACTCAGGGACACTCATATCTGTGTAAGAGAGAGCTTTAAAGCAATAAGTAATTATATACCAAGCAAACATCCCAGCCCAATCCAAATCAAGTCCATAAGATTAATTTAAATCCCTCCTCAGACTCAGGCAGCCACATGGAATGATGCAGAATGCAGGAAGATCACAGGCCAGTGGGTGCAAAGTCATGTGGATCCAATGGTGGCGGCAGCATCAAAGGGCTCGCAGAAACCAGAGTCTACCAGCAGGAAGGTGAAGAGAGAAAGAGAGGGGAAGATTCCCAGGGCCTTTCTTAAGAGAAAGCCATGCCCACAAGAAGGTACCATCAGGCTGTGACCTGATTGACAGGCTAGACTTCATCCTTACATTTTTATATATCTTCAAGCTGACATGAAGTTATGTAACCGCCACACTAGCTAAGCTGAAACCATCTTTCACAAAATCCCATTCCCTGTCTGGTTCTAGGCTAGAGAAATTTGCACAAGGTTTTGAAGATGGTAATTTGCACAGGGGTCTGAAGCTGGAAGTAAAGCAGCAACCAGATTTGTGCTAGAAGGGGTGATGTAAACTCAGGTATGCAGCAGCTCATGTTCCCAGCCAGAGATCTCCTCCAAAACACTCGCTCTAAACTCACTGGCAGGCAGTTGATGCCATAGTCACCCTATAATAAAGGATAGCGTTTTTGAGACTGTAACTCTTTAGGGGAGTGGAAACCCTGTCTCTTCCAACCGATAGAGATGTTGTACACAACAGAACTAAACGCTGCCTGATCTTGTACCATACTGATCATTGCTTCTATGCTTGAGCCCATAGTTTTGACCTTCCTTTCTTTGCTAACCCTCCATTTTAGAAAGCATGGTGTCTCTCTCCAGGGACTGGTCTCTCCTGAAAATATGTGAAAAGTATGTAGGACTAAGACGTGCTACCCTTACCTCTAAGGAGCTCTCTGGCCATACTTCTTACAAGACAACATGTATGTGTTTTTTAGCAGTTCATGGCACTGTCAGTATTCTGCACCTGCATCATAATTCAAACATACCAATTTCCTTTGGTCTTCCTTATTCAGTGTTCCACTATCACTTGTATATGAGGCAAATGAAAATCTCATGGCTTGGATTAGACCCACCTTTGTCATCAAAGTAACATCCTTCCTTGCTTTTTGATACCCTAAAAAAAAAATCTAGTGTAGTACATATACCTAATGAAACTCCTCTTTTGATCTCTAAACTGCAACTTCCAAGAGCATTGACTGTGGATCTAAGCAAGACAAACTCCGTGACAACTTCAATTTTCCATTTACTATTCTCTCTAATTCTAATAATTGGTCCAGTTGTGAGGATTTTGGTCTTCCTTACATTGAGGTGTAATCCATACGTAAAGCCAAAATCCTTATCTTCATCAACAAGTGCTTCAAGTCCTCCTCACTTTCAGCAAGAGAGGTTATGTCATCTGCATACTACAGGTTGGTAATAAGCCTTCCTCCATTCCTAATACCACACTCTTCTTCATATAATATAGTTTTGCTGATGATTTGGTCAGCATATAGATTGAACAAATATGGTGAAAGAATGCAACCCTGACACTTAAATTTTCTGATTTTAAACTATGCAGTGTTCCCTTGCTCTGTTCACACAACTGCCTCTTGATCCATGTGGATCTTTGGGGATTTGTATTTGCTGATAGAACATGACTCAAGGTAAAGAGAAACAGCTACAAAAGTTTTTCAGTGATTCAAACTTTCAATGGGCAAAGTATGAATTCAAGAAAATTGGAAGTGGTTAAAAATCAAATGGAACACATGAAGATTGATATCCTAAGCCTTGGTGAGCTGAAATGGACTGGCATTGCCATTTTGAATCAGAAAATCATATGATTTGCTAAACTGAGAATAGCTCAATCCAGAGGGATGGTGTGTCACTCATTGTCAGAAAGCATCTTGCTAAATCCATCCTGAAGTTCAATGCTAGCTGATCAGATTATATCTATCTGCCTTCAAGAAAACCAAATCAATACAATCACTATTCAACTTTATGCACCAACCACAAAAACTAGTGATGAAGAAATTGAAAAATTCTATCAACAAATTCAGTCAGAAATTTATCAAACATAAAATCAAGATGCATTGATAGTTACTGACTATTGGAATGCAAACCTTGGGGACAGAGGATGCTGAAGGACCAGAAGTTAGAAACCATGGATTTGGTGATATGAATGAAGCTGGAGACGCATGAAAGAATTTGCAAAGCCAACTACAAGTTCATAGCAAATACCTTTTTCAACAACAAGAAGTGACTCTCCACATGGACGTGCCCAGATGGAAAACACAGAAATCAAATTTACTCCATCTGTGAGAAGAAACAATGTAGAAATGCAACATCAACAGAAAAATCAGACCAGAGGCCGACTGTGGAATAGGTCATCCCTCAGTTGTTCATGTGTATGCTGATTTCTGATGGATCTTGGCTCAAACCAAAGAATGCCAGAAGACATTTACTTGTATTTCATTGACAATGTAAACGCATTTGATTGTGAGGACCACAATAAACTCCATAGCCAATAGAAGAACAGGAATTCCAGAATGAGAACTTATTGTGTTCATTCAGAACTTGTTCGTGGGTCAAGAGGCAGTTGTGCAAACAGAACAAGGGTCAATGTATGTGCATAGGTGTGTATATGTGGAGAGAGAGAGAGAGAGAAGTGTAGTGTGAATAGTCATTTTAAATAACTTTGAGAGCTGGCTAGACGAGTTCAAAATCTGTAGGATAGACCACAAGGGACATACACTGGAACTCTTGGTGATGCTGCTCCTATAGTCCAAATGAAGAGTTTCTTCTACTTCTAGGCAGCATTAGTTCTATTCTGAATGCCTATCAACTGATTAAATTAGACCTCCTCAGATTATCTGAGATAACCTATCATGTTTAAAATGCACAGATTTGCTACACACTAACTCTCATGGTGTAGTGATTATGTCTTGGAATGCTAACTGCAAGGCCAGCAGTTCAAAACCACCAGACAGTCCACAGGATAAAAGATAGGCTTTCTATTCCTAAAAAGAGTTGCTGTCTCAGAAACCCACACGAGAGCACTAGCCAGTTTTATAGGGTCACTATTAGACAGAATTGACTCGATGGCAGCAAAGTTATAGATCTTAATTACATATAATACCTTAACAGTAAAACTAGATTACAACTGATTGAATAAATAAGGATGATCATTTTGCCTGATTGAATAACTGGCAACTTACGGCCTGGCTGAGGAGCAGACAAGTTGTGGGGTGACATCAAAAATATCATACATGAAGATACCAAATGGTCCTTTAAAAGATAGGAATAAAAGCCAAAATAAATGTCAGAAGAGACTCTGAAACTTGTTCCTCCACGAAGAGCAAAAGGAAGAAATGATGGGCAGCAGCAGAACAGAGCAAGCGATTTCAAAGGGAAACACGAGAAGACAAAATATTTTAATAAAATTTTAGAAGACCTACAGTTAGAAAACCAAAAGGAGAAATAGTTGACATTTCCTAGTTGAACGCCCTGAAGAAAAAATGTAAGCCTCAATATGTTAGTCTGGGTTGTCTAGGGAAAGAAATTCATAGACAACCATATGCGCATAGGAAAGAGCTTTATATAAAGAGTATTTGTACATTAAGAAAACATCCCAGCTCAGTCTAGATCAAGTCAATAAGTCCAATATTAGTCCATAAATTCCTTTTCAGACTCATGCAATTTCACCAAGTGCAGGAAGATCACAGGTCAGTGAGTGGAAAGTCTTTTGGATCCAGTGGCATTAGAAACATCTCAGCACTGGCAGAAGTCTCCACGTGGCTTCTCCAGCTCCCAGGGCTTTGGCTGCATCAGTGTAGCTCCATCAGGCTCATCGTCAGTAATGTCTTTCAGGGAGTGTGCCTATCTCCCAACTCCAATGAGCTGGTCATCTCTTCAGCATCTCCAAATGAAGTCATTAAGCTGCAACCTGATTGACAAGCTAAACTCCACCCCTTCACTCATAATATTCTCAAATTGACAACAGATTATGTAACTATAATACTCAGTTTGCAAAACCTTACTATTTTATAAGCAGTTTTCCCCATCATCCTTATAGAATGTCCAAAGTTCACATACATGTGAAATAATTAAAAATTCTATGGCTTGATCATAGATTGGTCAGGTGCACCTTAGTCCTCAAAATGACATTCATGCTCTTCAACACTTTAAAAAGGTATTGTGCCCTTCTGCACCTTGTGGTCAGATAGGCTGGTGTGCTTCTTCCATGTGGGCTTTGATGCTCCTCAGCTAGATGGCCGCCTGTTTATCTTCAAGCTTTTAAGACCCCAGACCCTGTATTTTTTGATAGCCGGGCACCATCAGCTTTCTTCACCACATTTGCTTATGCGCACATTTTTCTTCAGCAATTGTGTCAGGAAGGTGTGCATCCTGGAATGACAATTTATTAGAACAAAGTGTTCTTGCATTGAGTAAGTGCTTGAGTGGAGGTCCAATGTCCATCTACTGCCTTAGTACTAAGTCTATAAATATATTCTCAGAGATCTGTTTCCCTACAAGCATATAAATATATGACCAGTTATTAGTGATCAAAGAACTAAAATTCATATCAGTGGGTGCCCACCTCCCTGATATGATCAATGGAGACAAATGTGTACATAAGCAAATGTGGTGAAGAAAGCTGATGGTGCCCAGCTATCAAAAGATATAGCATCTGGGGTCTTAAAGGCTCGAAGATAAACAAGTAGCCATCTAGTTCAGAAGCAACAAAACCCACATGGAAGAAACACACTAGCCTGTGTGACCACAAGCTGTTGAAGGGATCAGTTATCAAGCATCAAGGAACAAAAAAGTATATCATTGAAAATGTGGGTGAGTGCAGAGTGGAGACTTAAAGCCCATTGGTAGCCAACAGGATACCCCTTAATGAAGGATGGTGGAAGGGAGATGAGCCAGTCAGGGTGGAACGATGAAACGTATAAATTTCCTCTAGTTCTAAAATTATTCCTCCCCTCCACTATCATGATCCAAATTCTACCTTACAAATCTGGCTAGACCAGAGGATGTACATAGGTACAGATAGCAACTGGAAACACAGGGAATCCAGGGCAGATGACTCCTTCAGGACCAGTGGTGAGAGTGGCGATGCCTGGAGGGTGGAGAGAATGTGGAGGTAGAAAGGGGGAACTGATTACAAGAATCTACATATAGACTCCTCCCGGGGGTATGGACAGCAGAGAAGAAAGAGGAGGGGAGACGTCAGACAGTGTAATATATGAAAAAATAATAATTTATGAATGATGAAGGGTTCATGAGTTAGGGGGGCATGGGAAGGGAGGGGGAAAATGAGCAGCAGATATTAAGGGCTGAAGTAGAAGGCAAATGTTTTGAGAATAGTGATGGCAACAAATGTACATATGTGTTTGACACAGTGGATGTATGTATGGATTGTGATAAGAATTGTACAAGCACCCAATAAAATGATTCTTTTTAAAAGAAGGTGTTGTGCAGCAGATTTGCCCAATGCAATGCTTAGTTTGATTTCTTGACTGATGATTCCATGAGCATTGACTGTGGATTCAAGCAAAATGTCATCCTTGACAACTTCAATCATTTCTTCATTTATGATGTCCGTTTGTGAGGATTTGTTGTTGTTGTTTTTCTATACTGACATGAAATGCATCCTGAAGGCTACAGTCATTAATCTTCCAGTGCTTCAAGTCCTTGTTTACAGCATGCAAGGTTGAGTCATCTATACAGCTCAGGTTCTTATGTCTTCCTCCAATCCCGATGCCAAGCTCTTCATCATTCCATTTAGCTCCTCATAGTACTTGCTCAGCATACAAATTGAATAAGTATGGTGAAAGGATACAACCCTGTTGAATGCCTTCCTGATTAAAAATCTTGCAGAATTCTTGTTGTTCTGGTGGAATAACTGTCTCTTGATTGATGCACAGGTTCCACATGAGTACAACTGTTATGGGACTCCCATTCCTCTCAAGGCGATAGTTTGTTATTATCCAAACAACTCTTTTCCTTTCCATAGTCACTAAAGCACAAGTAAAATGGTTATGGCATTATCTGCTTTCATGCAAGATCCGTCTGGCATCAACTATGATCATCTTCTTCTGAATCTGGCTGAATTTCTGGCAGCTCTGTTGATGTACTTGCTACAAGTGTTGTTAAATGAGCTTCATCAAACGTTTTACTTGCCTGTCATGCGAATTCTCATTGTGGTCTGCAAAGTTGGCATTTTGAAACCACCAGCTGTTCCTCGGGAGAAAGATGAGACTTTATATATCTGTAAAAAGTTACTGTCTTGGAAACACATAGGGCCGGTTCTACCTTGTTTTATAGGGTCATTATGAGTCGGAATTGACTCAATGGCAGTGAGTTTGAGTTTTTGAGTGATACTAAATATAGTATTCAATGATTTCTGACTCTGGTCATTTGATTTGAATGTTATTGAATATTGAAATTGCTAGTATATTGAAATTACTATGGACTGTGTGGTAGTTATATAATCATTTGTCAATTTGAGGATTAAGAGTGAAGGGGTGGAACCTAACCTTTCAATCAAGATATAACCAATGAGGCCTTGTGCAGGCATGGCCTTCTTCTGAGAATTCTGGGAACTCCTGTATTTTTATCCTTGGAGGTGGGAGACACTTCTCTCTCGGCTCACTCCCTGGAAGACACTCTACTGACAAGACATATGGAGCCATGCTAGTGTCCTTAGCTGGAGAAGCTACATGGAGAGCCCTGTCAGCTCTCAGATGTTTATACCACCACTGGATCCAAAGATTTTCTACCCATTGGCCTGTGATCATCCAACATTCGGTGTCATTGCATGTGTTATAAAGAGGACTTTATAGATCAGTATCAGACATATGGGCTAATATTGGACTTATGGGCTTGGACTGGACTGGGTTGGGATATTTTCTTAATGTACAATTTCCCTTTATATAAAACTTTATCTTATACCCACATGAGTATCCCTGGATTTGTTTCTCTTGTCTACCCAGACTAGTTGGCAAGAGGTGGACTGTGATAGGTAGGTTTATTGTGATGTTAGGTATAAGTGTGTTTTCATTAATGTCTGGAAATTATATTTGGCTAAAGAATTGTGTACAGGTGCTAAGTTGGCAAGGGGTAAACTGTGATAGGTCAGTTTATTGTGCCAAACTGGCCAATGTGGGATTAATAAGGTCACAGTTTTATTGGAGGGCAAAGTGATAGATGGCTTGGCAAGCCCCGCCTGTCTCTATCTTGCTCTCCGGTGATTGGACCAGAATGCAGGTGCTGTAGCTAGTTCTCTGCTTCAATTTGTGAGTTACACAGTGGGACACCCAACCTGTGGATCTTCTCACTAGAGATTGAGGTTCCTTTGAAACCTCTTTCACCATACTGTTAATATATACATCGCTTGAGCTTGGGACTGTCAGATTCAGTAGTCTGACTGAATGTTGGTGTTCCCCCCACCCCTTGCTGTTTGCTGCCTGTGGCCAGACTGCCTGCGTTGTTCTATGGAAGACTCAGCTGCCTACTTCCTTTTTTACCTTGGAGCCAGCAACCCTAGTGAGTAGAAGGACTTTCAGTATATTAACTGTTCCATGGAAGTGAGTTGAACTTAGCCCTCTGTACTGCTATGTGGACTAATTAGCTGCTATATCCCTTTGTTTTATATATATATATAACTCCTGGTTTTGTTTCTCTAGAGAACCCTGCCTAATGCAGACTGCCAAAATTTCAAACAAATATCTTGTCGGAGAAATATAGCCAGAATTTTCATTAGAAGAGAAGATAGTGAAACTTCATTTCATGTGCTTTGGACATGTATCAGGAGAGACCAGTCCTTGGAAAAGGACATCATGTTTACAACAACCTGAGAAAAATATTAAATACCTTAGAAAGTATCAAAAAAGGATGGTAGAACTACACAGATTCTGTATTAAAAAGAACTGGTCAATGTTAAGCCATTTCAGGAAGGAACATATGGCCAGGAATGATACTGAAGAAAGAATCCCCACCTCTACTGAGGGCATTGACATGAAATAAAGCTCCAAATATTGATAGAATATCTATTGAGATGTTCATCACATGGATATACGGTTAGAAGGCATCATTAATTTTTACCAAAAAATTTGGACGACAGCTACCTGGCCAACCCATTCAAAGTGATTCATGTTTGTGCTTATTCTAAAGAAAGATGATGAAACATAATGTGGAAATTATTGAAAAATATCATGAAAAAGTAAAATCACATTAAATATAATTCAAAAACTGCTGCTGCACTATATATCTAGAGTAAACTATCAAACATTCAAGCTAAATTCAGCAACGCACATGATATCAGATGAATGCTAGCTGACAGCAGAGACTACCAGAAAAACATTGTGACAGTTAAGGGTTTTTAAAGACCATTTTATTGGGAGATTTTACAGATATTATAACAATCCATAGCTTAATTAGAACAAGCATAATTGCCCAATTGCTTCCACCAACATTGGAAACAGCCTAAATTTTCATCAACAGATGAATGGATTTTAAAAGTGTGATATATACACACATTGGTATACTATGCATCTGTAAAACACAGTGATGAAATGATGAGGCACCTTGTCTCACAGAAAGAGTTGGAATATATTATGCTGAGCAAAATTAGCCAAGTACAAAAGGACAAGTACAGCATAAGTCCACTGAGGTAAGTTCAAACAACAGAGTCAAACCAGTACATAAGGGAAAATGTGTATATCAATACATTTCCTAGGCTGAAGAGGAGGAGGAGGAGGAGAAGGAAGAAGAGGAAGAAGAAGAAGAAAAAGAAAATTTAAAAGATGCAGATAGCACCTGAGCAGAAAGACATCTTCCATCCCTCGCCCCTTATATGCCTCTATGGCCCACAGAGGGGTGGGGGAAGAAAAAAGATGGCAATAGTAGTACAGAGAACTAATCCACCCAAGGGGAAGGTATTGTTTATGTCTCCACAGGAAATGGAGAGAGAGAGTAGACCTTATTCCGATGTGCCAAACCTTAAGAGCAACATTCCTGCTCAAAGCAGCTCACTCACCAGTATTCTTAGAGGATTGATAGTTATGAGGTCATCACCCATTACAAGATCTTATATAATTTTATGACCTGCATTAGAAGCTGATTAGCTGAAGGAGTTCACAACTTACTGGTATTTTGTTGAATATACTTGAGACAGTGTCCTGCCTTATAGCCTGTCAATCCTGGGGGCTATCAGTCATCTGCTATCTTACCTGCTGATCTTGATTTCATCGACCTCTGCAGCTCCCTGAGTCGGAAGACTCCAGACCGGCATCTGACCAACACATTTGGTCAGACTTTACAATGTGTAAGTAATTTCCTTGAGGTATATCTATATCTACATCTACATCTATACCCATATCCATATCCATTCTATATCTATCTACTTCAGTCATTTTGCTTCTCTAGAGAACTCAACTGAGGACAAATGTTTACCTGTGTTTTATTGCGTATGCAAATACATTTGACTGTGCTGTGTGGTTCATAAAAATTTATGTATAACTCTGCAAGGAATGAGCATTCCAGAACACATAGTTTAGTTTATATAAAATCTACAAATAGACCCATCATTAAATTCTAAACATAGGCCAAGTTGGAACTTTGTTCAAACAGAACAAAAGAATATTGCTTGGTTTAAAATCAGGAAAGGTGTGTATAAGGGTTGTATTCTTTTGCAATACTTATAAGGGGTGAGAAGAACTGGACTCTATGGTATCAAGATTGAAGAACAATTAACAGTCTGTGACATGATCAGCTCTTTGAAAGTGAAGAAGACTTGAAACATTTACTGATGAAAATTAAAGACTACAGTCTGCAAAGGATTACAACTCAAAAAATAAGATATGCCGAGTTTCCTTTTATTTGGATTCAAAGTCAACCTCCATGGAAGCAACACTCAAAAAAATCAAAGGTTGTTGCATTAAGGAAATGCATTGCAAAAGACTTCTTTAATGTACAAAAAAGCAAAGATGTCATTTTTTGCTGAAGGGACACTTGATCAAAGCCTTATGTGTTAGTCTGGGTGGGCTAGAGAAACAAATACAGATACACTCATATGTGTATAAGAAAGAGCTTTACATAAAAGAGCAATTGTATATTGAGAAAACATCCCAGCCCAGTCCACAGCAAGTCCAAAATCCAATATAAGCCCATATGTCCGACACCAAATCTATAAATTCCTCCTCAGAGTCACGTAAAACATGCAATGATGCCAGATACAGGAAGATCACAGGCCAGTGGGTGGGAAATCTTGTGGATCCAGTGGCAGTGGAAGCATCTCAACACTGGCAGTGGACTCCACATGCCTCCTCCAGCTCCAGAGCTCTAGTGTAGTGTAGCTTCTTGTGTCTTGACAGCAGGAAGACGAAGCAGAGTGTGAGTGTAACCTGGCCTCCAGTGAGCTATTTATCTTCATAAGCGTCTCCAAGCTGGGACCTGATTGACAGACTGGACTCCACTCCTTCACGAGTTAACAGGAGATAATGTAACTGCCACCCCTTCAATTACTCCATATGTGTGCGGAAGTTAAGGTAGACAGGAGAATAGATGGGTTTGAATTATGGTAGTGTCAATGCATATTTAATGTGCCATAGACTGCCATGAAGTACAACCAGGATGTTTCTAAGACATGAGGCTTGCAAGGCTTCATAGCACACACTTGGGGCAAGTCATAGAGGTAGCCATTCTGGGAGAAGAGCATCATGCTTGTAAAGCAGAGGGTCAGTGAAAAGGCAAGAGACCCTCAGTAGGACAGATCGACACAGTGGCTACAACACGGGCTCACACCTACCGCTGACTGCGAGAAAGGCACGGGCACGCATGCTTAGTTCTGTTGAATGTGGGATCGTTGTGGTGGAATGAAACTTCTTAAAATGCTTTTTCTACCCAACTCTCTGTAACTCTCATCAAATGGTCAGGTGTTATTATGCAAATAGGGTGTGTTTACCCCTCAAGAGAGGATTGTCAGTGTCATTTCCAATACCATGGCTACAAGGATGAGCCATCTTTGAAGCAGCACCGAGAGAAACCTGAAGAGCCTTGGAGGAGCACAGTGAAGTCTCTGTCTGGGTGGCAGCAGCTGCCAAGCGCAGATATACCAGAGAAGGGGGCGTGGATACTCCAAGGAGCAGTACTGTAGGTTATCTTCTCCTCGTCTGGCCCAAACTATGGGACTGTGGGCCAGAGTGACAGGTGGTCTAACTTTCTGGGCCATAGAGGCAAAGATCAAGTGACCATGTGGCTGAGCAGTTTGGCTTCCACGTGACTGTCGTTGTTGTTGTGTGTCATTAAGTTGGCTCTGACCCATAGCAACCCTATGAACAACAAACAAAATACTGCACCTTCCTACTTCATTTCTCAGTTGTTCCTATGCCCTAGGCCATCGGTGTAGTCATTGTGTTTTACTGTGAGCAATATCAATGGCACCGTTTGAGCATTCTGTTGAGTCATCTTTCTCTGGAATCGGCACAAATATGAATTTCTTCCAGTCAGTTGACCAGGTCTTCCAAATTTCCTGGCATCGACCACTGAAGGCTTCCAGTGCTTCTTCAGCTTGCTGAAAAATCTTAATGAGTATTCCCTCAATTCCTGGAGCCTCGTTTTGGGGCAACGCATTCAGTGTAGTTTGAACTTCTTCCTTTAGTACCATTGGTTCTGACTCATCTGCTACCTCCTGAAATGGTGGAGTGTCAACTAAGTCTTTCTGGTACAGTGACTGTGTACTCTTTCCATCTTCTCTTGATGCTTCCTGCATCATTCAACATTTTGTCTATAGAATCTTTCAAAATTGCAACTCAAAGCTTGAATATTTTCTTGATTCAGTTTCATAGGCTGAGCATGTCCTTCCCTTTTGGTTATCTAATTCTAGGTCCTTGCACATTTTATATAATATTTTCCTTTTCATATGCCTGTACCAAAAAAAAGTGACCCCCACAGAATGTGGAAATTATTTAACAATGTCATTAACATCATATGAAAGTGAAAATTTGCTGAAGATCTCTCGACAACAGTGGCAGCAGGACATTAACCAGGAACTACCAGAAATTTATGCCCGATTCAGAAGAGGATTTGGAACAAGGGATATCACTGTTGATTTCAGATGGATGTTGGTTGAAAGCAGAGAATACCAGAAAGATGTTTACCTGTGTTTTATTGTCTATCTGAAGGCAGTCAGCTATTTGGGTCATAAAAAACTATGAATAACATTGAGGAGAAAAGGAATTTCAGAACATTTAATTATGCCCATATGGAACCTGTCCATAGAACAAAAGGCATTTGTACAAACAGAAAAAGGGTACACAACATGGTACAGAAGAATAATATAATTTCACCATAATTATCCAGTCTGTATGCTAAGAAAATAAGTTGAGAAGCTGTATGAAAAACAGAGCATTAGGGTTGTAGTCTGATATATTTAGAACCTGTAGATGACAAGAACTTGCTTGCTGAAAGAGAGCACTGGACGCACTTGTTGATGAAGATCACAGATTACAACCTACGGTGTGCATTACAACTCAATGTAAAGAAAACACAAATCCTCACAGCTGTCCCAATAAACATTATGATAAATGGAGAAAAGACCAAAATTGCCGTGGATCTGAAATCAGTACTCCTGGAAACAGCAGTTAAGAAATAAAATGAACTCCATCAATCTGAGGATTCCCGACAAGGTCCAATGACTTCCACTTTTACAGATCTGGGACAGCCACTCGCTGCTTCCTCTGCTATCGAGTACCCCAGACTTCAGTCCAAGGGTGCAGGCATCTTTGAGGCATGAGTCTATTCATTCCACGAGGCCTCTATTTTTTTATACTATCTTCTAGTGTAGCCCCTGGGTTTTGACATGTTTCCCTAAAGGTCATCATCCAAGGTCATCATAGTGTTTAAGTCAATGGCATGTTTCACTGAGGGTTGAGTAGAAACGTATCGTAGTGCCTACCCAGGAACATAGAAGTTAGCCTATTGTCCTCCTAGGTCTCTTGAATTCAAAGCTTAGCATTCCTTCCCAATGTGAGGTTACTTCTCCCCAGTTACTCACCCTCCTCACAGCCAAACTGTCAGTGTTTCTTCCAAAATATAGATGTTCCTTTCCTCTAGTCTTGGCTTGATTTTTTGACTCCTTCCAATACTTGTCCTTCTGTATTTGACTTACTTCACTCAGCATAATGGCTTCCAGGTCCTTCCATATCTTGAGGTGTTTCATGCTTTCATCACTGTTTTTTAGAAATGCATAGCATTCCATTGTGTGTACATACCATAGTTTCTTTAGCCATTCTTCCACTGTTGGGTATTTGGACTGCTTCCAGTTTCTTGCTGCTGTGAACTGTGCTGCTGTGAAGAAGGGAGAACATGCCTCCACCTGATGTGTGTCTCTTGTTTCCTCAGGGTCTATGCCTACTAGTGGCATTGCTGGATCATATGGGATTTCAATTCCCAGTTGCTTTCAGTTTGGGAGTCCAAAATCTATCAGCACAGTATCTAGCCTGATGGCGCTCCTAGCTGATCCCCATGAGATTCTTCTAGGTGTAAGTATTCTTGCTCGTTCTGTGACAAAATTTTCCCCCTAGCTTTTAGATATTCATGGTGGTCTTTTCTTTCATACCCAGAGATAAAAATTTGAATTTTTATCTCTGTATTATTATTATTTTATCCTTACCACTTTATTTTTTTCTGCTTTTCACTGATTCTATTGGGTTTTCCAGTTTATGAAGCACAGAGTCATAGAGATAAGAGTGGATGCAAGGGTTTATAGGGGTGGAGGTGGGAGATAGGGAGGGGAAGGTGGGTGGGAGAGCAAACAATGTATGAGAGAAAGCATTTTTTAAAACTGATGAATGAACCAACTCATTTTAAAAGTGATTTAATTATGGGAAGGGGCAGGGAAAATGTTCTCAAATTGTGGTAATGATTGTACAACTCTTCTTGATATGATTAGAGTGTTGAATCACGTGATATGTGGATTAAGTGCCAATACAACTATTTAGAAAGAGTACATCGAATGACGGATGGCATTGGGTAAATCTGCAGCACAAAACCTCTTTCAAGTGCTGAAGAGCAAGGATGCTATTACTTTGAGGACTGAGGTGCACCGGTCCCAAACCATGGCATGTATGTGAAAGTTGGACAACGATTAAAGAAGACTGCAGAAGAATTGATGCAATTGAATTATGATGTTGGCAAATAATTGAAAGTATGGAAAGAACCATTCTGCTGCCAGCTCGTTATTATTTGCCAGCATCCTAATTATCAGGAGAGACCAGTGTCTGAGGAGGGACGCTGTATTTTGTAAAATAAAGGCCAAAAATAGGGAAGAAGGCTGTCAGAGAGATGGAGTGACGCGTGGCTGCACCAGTGGGCTCAAAGATACCACCTACTGTGAGCATGGTGTGGGACTGGGCAATGTTGTATTTTGTTGTACATTAAGATGCTATTAGTTAGAACTGGCTCAAGGACACCTAACAACAACTCTATAAAGATGCTTTCAATGGTGTTCTGAAAAATAACAAGTTTTGGCAATGTTGACACATGATTCTGTGAAATATTATAAACCATGCTAGGAAATATGAACATTATATTATCTGAAAATTACCCATAAGTTTTCCCTGGTTCTCATAGGGTGATTTTCTATAGAAACAAAACCAGTGGTATTTATATGTATGTAGAAATGTACATCAAGAAAATGGCTCGCACAATTGGAAAAATTGAACAAGCCCAAGTCCAGGCAGATTTCATGTCCTTGTCTCAGGGATTAGGCTAGAAGTTTCACTTATGTTGTGTAATTTTGGAGGTGGATGATCAGCACAAAGTGTGGTTCAGAAGAGGATTAATCCAAGTGGGTACATCAGATGACTCATGGGACCCTCGGGCAATATGGTAAGCTGTTGGCTCAAGTTCAAAGAATTGGAAGTTGATGACCCAAATTCAGGACCTAGACTCAACTAAAAGCAAAACATTTCCACACAGCATCCACATATATTGGAAGCAGCCCACACTCCAGAAGGAATGAATCGCATCTGTTTGGTAAGCAGAGCAGGGGTATTGAATTCCTCTCGTACCTTACCGCACGGGGACCCTTACAGCTGATTGGCTGTGATTACATTGTGAGTGTCAGGCTCCTTCACTGAGGGTTACTAGGTGTTACCAGGCAAACCACTGAGAATCCTGACTCGGCCAAGCTGACACAAAACTGTAACTATCACAATGGTTTTCAAGCCTTTGGAAATTAGCTATAAGATACCACTTAGAAGAAATGCAAAGTAAATAGGATGTGAACGCTGTTGTGGAATTCAGAAGGCTGTTTAAACTTCAAATTAATGAAATCAATGATCAATTTTAACAGCAAAACTAAAAGCAGAGCAAGGGGAGAAAAGATATTTACCACTATAAGATCATTACAAAAGGAAAAGAGCTTATTTGAAGTACATCTACTCTAGCATCCAATATAAAGATGCTTCTGAATAAACTCTTAAACATATAACCAGTGCCAGTGAAAATTAAGTAAGTTTGTCTGAGAATAATGATATGCTGATTCATGAACCTTAAGGAAGCGCATGTGCGTGTTGAGAGATACATGCATGGGTACACGGTCATACTTTTGCATGAATATATGCACACATGTATAAAGCAAGGGAGAAAGAGAACACAAATGTAACAAAATGTTATAAAGAACTGAGCTAAAGTGGTACTCAGTCAATATGTACTTGTAATTACTTATATTGGAAGTGAAGAAAATGAGAAAATTTAGACGGGGAAAGCATAAAAAAGAACAAATGAAGAAGAAAAAATACCAAGTAGCAATACCAAACTTATACAACCATATGAAAACCTGCACTAGACATTGTTAGTTGATCTTCATTGTCAAGTTGATTCGCACTCCCGGGCACCCAGGTGTGTAACATAGAATGGCCCCGTGAGGCTGTCAGAGCAGATCGCCCTGCCCGTCCTCCTAAGGCCTCCAAGTGGCTTCAAACTGCCAGCCCCTCTGGTACTTGTCAAGTGCTTGACCACTTCACCATCCAAAATCACAGAGAATTAATTCATTGCTGTCGAGCCGATTCCGACTTAACTGCCCCTGTAAGTTTCTGAGACTGTAACTGGCCGAGTGTAGAAAGCCTAGCGTTTCTCCCACTGACTGGCTGGTGGGTTCAGACGCTGACCTGGTTTGGCAGCCCAAAGCATAACCATGGTCACACCACCAAGGTCCGTCATTCACCACCCAGGAGTGCTATATAGTAGAATCAGAAAAATCAAGGAAATTGTTTGGAAAATTCTATAAGCAAAAGACCTGAAAGAATGAAGGCATAAATAAACATGATCAGTGATGAAAACAGAGCTAAAACTGTGGCAGGAACAGCGATTTAAAAGATAGCAGAACATAAGAACAACTTTTTATCAAAACATTTGAAAATGTTAACACAATGCACACCTTACTAAACAGAAGGTACCAAAACTTACTCAAGAAGCATTTTTAAAATAGTTTGAAAAAATAACAGTACTTTAAGAATAGTTCATTTTAAACACCTGGCTTGTGGAACACTCTCGATGAGTGAAAACCCAAAATCCATTCGCAGGATGCTACGTAGATGGAGCCCTTGGAGAGTCCCCACTGCCCACAGACGAGGAAAGTGAACAGCCCTAGCACCACGCAAGGAGCACTATAAAGAGAGTCTTCGCAACTAAGCTTCTTGGGATGCTGCCACTGGCCGTTAGACCTCCCTTGGGACCCATTTTCAGTTTATCCTAAAATCTTAACATTGCCTGATTTTTCTTACATTGATATCTTTCACTGTTTTATATATTCATGGTTGCTGGTTCCCCACCCCGCCCCCTTCTCTTCTTTGTCCTTGTTTTATGTTCTTTCTGTATAGGGGGACAAATTTATGAAGACAGTAATTGAAATGATAATCACCTGGGGGCACAGAAGGAGCGGATGGGAGGAATGGGAAGTCAACATTAATGGGTAGAAGAAGGGAGAATATATTCCTAAACTGATTGTGGTGGTGATTGCATAACCTTTGTTAATATGATTGAGCCATCGAATTGTATGATGCCTTAATTATAGCTCAATAAAACTTATTTTTTAAAAGGAAATATCTCCTTTTCCTCCACACAAACAGCATCAGGTTTAGCAGAAACAATAATAATACTACTTATAAAGCAATGATGCCTTAAACTTCTAAGTATAAATCTGATATAAAAGTAAGAGATTCAATAAAAAGACAGGTTGGTTATTTTTAACCATTAAACTATATGCAAATATGCTAACCACAAACTATTAATCAATCAAAATAGCAATGAAATGGAACTATGTTTAATGAAATTGTAGTATATTGTGTTGAAATATTTACCATTTTAAAAACAAAATTTACAGTATGCAGCTTAATTACAGTCTATTTTTCTTGATCCAAAGTTTTTATTTTTTTCATTTTACATATAATCTTTGCTTAAAAAATGTATACTCTTTGTTGTGTAGGTTTTCACAAAAATAAGATTTTAAGGAGTTTTTCCCATTTTTGAAATTTTCAGATAATTTCAGTTTTGATTTCCACTTCAATGCAGTTTTTAGATGCACTTGTTACATAGTTAAATCTGATACCTGGCTTTATTGAATTCAGATAAGAGAATATGATTCATAAAATAAAATTTTAACTTTATTAAGCATTATTTACTCAAGGGCATAATCATGCAAAGCAGAAAGTAAATGGCTTCATTACTCACTGCCATAGTTAATTCTGACTCATATTGGCCTCACAGGATAGAGTAAAACTGCCCTCGTGAGTTCCTATAAAGGAATTAGTTACAGGAGTAGAAAGCCCTGTCTTTTCCCACAGAGCAGTAGGTGGTTTCAAACTGCTGACCTTGTGGTTTGCAGCCCATTAAACAATGAAGGATGTTCCATTTGTAGCATGCAGGTTTGCATCTATATTCTGCTCACATCCAACCTTCTCTTTTTACCTTCTTCTCTTCTATTTCTCGGTCTCTTTCTCACTATTATTTTTCTACTATTACTATTCTCTACAAAAACCAAAACTCACTGACAAATGCGATAGACTGGAAGAATCCTAGAGGACAGAGTAGGGCAGCCACTGCTGACTTCTGAGGCTGTAAATCTTTATGAGAGCAGAAAGACTCATCTTTCTACCGTGGAATGGCTGCTAGATTCGAAGTGCTGACCTTGCAGTTAGCAGCCCAACTCATAAAACACTGTTCATCAGATGCTAATTTTTTCTCTGTCTCCTTGATTCATTAAAATTGGAGAGACATATATTAAGAGGAATAATTTTCATCTTACATTTTGAGAAATATTTACTTTATATACTTAGAGCTTCCTGTTTGGTTAATAATGTCTGTGTTTGTTTTGTCTTCTTGGTGGATTATAAATGTTATCACTACATAACATCCCTCTTTGTCTCACTAAATATTTTTTACGCTGAAGGCCCTTTGATCACATCAAATTTGCTCCAGTTTTCTTTTCATTTTCATCTATCTTAAATATATTTTCTTAATCAATCTTTTATTTTTGACATTCTTTGTCATTTTGCTTAAAGTGTATTTGTTGTAAACAGCATATATATTGAATTTTTAACACAATCGACAATCCAGCATTTCCCAGTTTTTGCTACAACCCATACATGTGGTGTTATTTCCTCCATTTTTATTCTATTTTCACTACTAAGTAAACTCGGTACCGTCTACCTTCCTTCCCTATCTGTACTGGATGTATGCACTTTAGCTGCAGTGCACCTCTCTGATCAACGGGTCTGACATTCTGATCCGGCGTCTCCTTCTGCTCGCCCATCCAGAGGCACACTGTCCAGAAAACACTGAGGAATGAATGGCTGTACTTTACCATCCATCCCTCTTTTGAGTATTGGAGTTGGTAAAAACAATTTAGAATCTTAAGTACCAGGCCAACTCATTAGCTTTACATTAACCCTCTTCTTACATGTTTCAATCATTTCCATGTACCTGAAATCACTTAAAGTGAAAAAAAAAAACCATTGTTCCTTTTTGGTTGCTCTCATTTTCTTTTTTCCTATTGTAAGATTTTGGTTTTTGTTCATTGAACATGTCACAAGAATACTTTCCTTAGTATTTCCCTAGAGGTAAGGTATGTGGGTGAAATGCTGTCAGAAAACAAATGTGCTTCAAAATATCTTTGTATCACATTCCTACTCCTCTACAACAATTTAATACAGTAGTACTTTTTTTTTAATATCCATTTGTTTCCTCAAGGGCTATAGATTATACATCCAAGAGAACTTAATCTCTGCATAAGGTCTCAAAGTTGATATCAAGATTTAAGCCCAGATGAGCTTCATTTGTAGATGCTAGCAAAGGCTCTAAGCTCACTCAGGCAGAATGTTGTTAAAATTAATTTCCTTGTGGCTATTGAACTCAGAACAGAGAAGGAGCCCTGGTGGTGCTATAGTTAAGCATTTGGTTGTTTACCAAAAGGTTAATAGTTTTAACCCACTTAGCAGCTCTGCAGGAGAAAAGAGCTAGCAATCTGCTCCCATAAAAGATTGCAGCTTAGAAAACCCTATGGGGTAATTTGTGTCACACAGTGTTGCTATGAGTCAGAATCAACTCAGTAACACCTAACAATGTCAGTCAATAGAGCTGACTTCCCCATTTCCTGACTGGCCAACAACCAGGAGGCATTCTCAGTTCCTCATGGCTTCCACCATTACCTTGCACATCACTTTGCACGTGTCCCTGTTTAGCTTCAACACTAGCTGTGGCATGGTGAATCTTCTTGCTGTTCAGGTTTTACTTACTCACCTGTTCTTAGCCAGAGAAAAGTCTCCACTACTAAACAGACCACCTGGCTTTTCCATTTACTCAGGACTCAATAGAGTGTTAATTAGACCCTTCCCAGCAGTACTCTAAGGTTTCTCCAGCCGGCAATACCTCGGTTCTTGGCTTCAAAGGACAAAAGGATTCATGCTGCAGCCCGTTTTGTAATCCAAGTGGGTTTTTCGTCAAGGACGGGATAAATTTCAAGTTTTACAGTCTCAAAGGGGTTCACAACTGGGCACAAACAACCACATGGAAAAGAGCACACAAATGGGGGGATCTGGGGAGAGGGCATCCTGGGAGGACAGAGCCCAAGAATTCTAGAGGCTGAGAGCATGTGGGCACAGAGGCTGTGGGTCTGAGTAGGACTGGAGTGGGCCTATGGGCGCCCGCATGGGAGAGGGAGACCCTCACCCTCCTACCTGTCACTGACCAGGAGTAGGGTAAAAGGGCATCCCAGACTGTGCTTCTTGCCTTTATTCTAGCCCACCCCTTGGCTGGGGAAGGCGGGGTTGAAGGCATTTGTTGACCCCATTGGCTGGGTGGAGCCCACCTGGATAAAATCATGAGCCTGGGCCTAGTTTGGACCATCCAGGTGTACCTCCCACCTGGCTGGAGGCTTGACTAGGAGCATGCTCAGTGTAGGGGTCTTCTTAGGTGTCAAATGTTTATCTGATTTCCTTCCAACCTCCTCTAGGGGCCTTGTGCAGGCATGGGAGGGACAACCCCCCTTGTCCCTGACTCTAGCTACCTAACAGTACCTGTGTTTGATTAAATAATCAGGAGAGCAAATATTGTGGTATAATCTTCAGAAATCTGTCTACATTGTCTTCATGAACTAAAATCTTTGAACTAGAAAGTCAGTTCTTGGATTATCGTCCTTCACTTTCTATGATTCCTACAATTCATTCCATTGTCTGCTAGTGTATGGTGCTGGTGATAAAGCCTCTTGTGTTATTCATTTGTTTTATATGAAAGTAACCTCTTTTGCCCTGTTTGAATAAGACTGTTTTCTTGAGTCTTTGAATTCAGGCTCTCCCACATACTTCTGTCAGTTTGCTGCATTGTGATGGCTTGCGTGTTGTTATGCTGCTGGGGGCTTTGGCACAGAAATTTTCATTACCAGCAGGGTCGCCAAAGGTTGACCTGGTTTCAAAAGAACTTACAGAGTAAGAATAGACTACACAAAAGGACTGCGCTTTCCACCTCTGAGCGTTCAGCCACTGATCAATAGCAACCGAACATTGTGAGATATAGTGCTAGAAAATAAGTCCAGCAGGTTGGAAGAGACTCAAAATACAACTGAGGAAGAACTACCTTCTAAAAGTAGAGATCATGATGTTAAGGAAGTAAAGCTTTCAGGCCCTTCATTTGCTGATGAGGCATGGCTCAAAATGAGAAGAAACAGCTACAAACATATATTAATAATTAGAAAATTAAATGTATGAAGTATGATCTAGAAAAATTGGAAGAAATTTAAAAATGAAGTGGACTACATAATGATTGACTTCCTAGGCATTAATGCACTGAAATGGATTGGATTTGGCCATGTTGAATCAGACAATCATATGGTTTACTGTGCTGAGATGGACATTTAAAAAGCAATTGCATCTCATTCAACATCAAATAGAACTTTTCAAGATCTATCTTGAGGTATAATGATGCCTGTGATATGATAATATCTATATGCTTACAAGGAAGTTCAAATAGTACAACTATTACTCAAATTAATGGATTAACCACTAAAGTTGGCGATGAAGAAACTAAAAATTATATGACTACTTTCAGCTGAAATTATCAAACATGCACTCAAGATACATGGATAGTTATTGGCAATTGGAATATAAAAGTAGGAAATAAAGTGGAAGGGATGGCAGTTTGAAAATATGGCCTTGATGGAAATGAAACTGCATATCATATAATAAAATTTTGCAGAATCAATGACTTCTTCATTGGAAATACCTATTTTCAGCAACATTGATGGCAATTATACACATGGAACTCACCAGATAGAATATACAACAATCAAAGTGACGACGTCTGTTGAAAGAGTTGAAGGAGAAGCTCAATATCAGTACCCAAAATGAGGATCGGGGCTGACTATGGAACAGAACTTCAATTGCTTATGTGTAAGTGAAGAATAAAGTTGAATAAAATTAAAACAAGCCCAATTAAGCCAAGATAAGATCATGAGTCTATGCCACCTGAATTCAGAGAACACCTCAAGAATAGATTTGAATCCTTGAACACTAATGAAAGAAGATCTGATGACATCAAGAACACCATGCATGGAAAAAGCAAAAGATGATTAAAAAGGAAGGAAGGGGAAATAGTTTAACACGAATGTCAAAAGAGAGTCTTGAGCCTGCTCTTGATTGTAGAATAGCTAAAGCAAATGGATGCAATGATTAAGTCAAAGAGCAGAATAGAAAATTTCAAAGGACAGTTCAAGAATTCAAAGTACTTTAATGAAATCTGTAAAGATCTAGTGTTTAAAATCCAAACAGCAAATCAACAACAACAAATCTCAAGCTGAAAGAACTGAAGAAAAGAGTCAAGCCTTGAATAATAATCTTGAAGAATTCTGTGGTAAAAATATTGAATTATGCAGGAAGGATTATATGAAGATGGAAAGAATACAAGAGTCACTGTACCAAAAATAATTGGTCGACATTGAACCATTTCAAGAGGTAGTATATGATCAAGGACTGATGGCACTGAAAGAAGACATCCAAGCTACACTGAAGACGTTAGCCAAAAACCAAGACTCCAAGAACTGATGAAATGCCAATAAAAATGCTTCAACATACCGATGAAACACTGGAAGTACTCACTCACCTTTCCCAAGCAATTTAGAAAGCTGCTACCCGATCTACCAAAAAAAAAGAAAAGAAATCCAAATTTGTACCCATTCCAAATACTCAACAGAATATCAAGAAAAAAAATCAATAGACACGAAAAGGCAGAACAAAGCAATCAACAAAATTTAACTCATAGACATACAAAGAACACTCCATCCAAAAAAACCCCAAAGCAAAACAAACAAACAAACAACAGTATACTCCAACACACATGGAGCATTCTCAACAATAAACTATGTATTAGGCCACAAAGCATGCTTCTACAAATTCAAAAAGATTTGAGGTCCTACAACTTATCTTCTCAGACCACAACTCTATAGAATTAGAAATCAACAATAAAATGTACAGAAACAAAAAGAAACACATAGAGGTTGAACCACATAATACTAAAAAATTAGTGATTAATAAACAAATAAAGGAGGAAATTTGAAGTTCCTTGAGACAAGTGAGGCCAATAACAGAACATATCGGAAGCGTTGGGACACAGCAAAAGCAGTAATCAGAGGCCAATGGAGAGCAGTCAAAACACACATGAATAAAAAAGAGAACTTCAAAATCAACTTCATAACACACCTTCAAGAACTGGAACAAGGACAGCAACATAAACCTTCCAATAAAAGAAGCAATAAAATCATAAGGATCAAAGCAGAAATAAACAATATGGGGAAAAAAAGAAAATATCAACAAAACAAGAAACTAGATCTTTGAAAGAACTAACAAAAGAGGCAGACCATTGGCAAACAACCTGGGAGGGAGAGGGGGTAGGGCAGAAAAGCTGTAAACACCCAGACTAAGAGATGAAAAGAGTGATATTACAACAGCTCCAAATGAACTAAAATAATGATTCACTACTATGAAAATCTGTATTTGAACTAATTTGAAATCTTTAAGAAAATGGACAGAGACCTAGAAATACATCACCCACTCAAATTAATCCAGGCAGATATTGAAAAACTCAACAAAACCTTTAACAGAAGAAGAAACAGAGAAGGTCATTAAGAAAATACAAACCAAGAAAAGTCCAGGGACAATTGGTTTCACAGGGGAATTCTACCAAGTAATCAGAGAAGATCTGACCCCAATACTATACAAGCGATTACAGAGCATAAAAAAATAAAACAAACTCCCAACCTCATTGTACAAAGCCATATGGACACCCAAACCAGGCAAGGATTCCATCAAGACAAAAATTATAGAAAATCTCCCTCATGAATATAGATACTAAAATCCTCAACAAAATTCTGGTCAATAGAACATCACAAATAAGAATTCATCATGACCAAGTGGAATTCATTTCAAGGAAACAGGAATAGTTCAATATTTGAAAAACAATCAATGTAATCTATCTATCCCATAGACAAGACAAAGAATAAAGACCAAATGATCTTATCAATAGATGCAGAAAATGCATTTGACAATATTCAGCAACCATTTTTATTGAAACACTCAACAAAATAGCAATAGAAGGGAAATGCCTCAACATAATAAAAGTAATATATGAAAAACCATCAGTCAAAATCACGATCAACAGGGAAACTCTAGAATCAATTTCACTGAAAACATGGACCAAATAAAATGCCTCCTGTCACCATTTTTATTCAACATTGTTCTGGATGTCTTAGCTAGAGCCATCATGCAAAAAACAAACAAACCAAAAAAAAAAAAAAAACCCACGGAAATACAGATAGGCAAAGAAGTGAAACTCTCATTATTGGCACATGATATGCCGCTATGTACAGAAACCCCAAAAGTCTCCATAAAAAGGCTACTGGAAACAATTGAAGAATTCGACAAGGTATCAGGGTATAAAATTAACAAACAGAAATCAATGTAAGATTCCTATATGCCAGCGAAGAGAGCTATGAAAAAACATTAAGAAAACAATACCATTTACAATAACCCTATAAAAAATTAAATACTTAGATAGGCACCTAATGAAAGAAAGAAAACACTTATCAGAGAAACATGGGAGAATAGCGTGTGCTCATAGAAAAGCAGACAACCCGTCTCGAGTACTTTTTGTGAAAATGTCAGCACCACCCACAATGCAGTCCTAATCCCCAATACAATGACTGGGACATGCTGAAGGTACCTTACTTAGGCGCCCCAAAAGACTTCATCGGGATAGCAACAAGAGACCACAGATTGGGGAGAAAATTTTACCAATGACACATCAGACAAGAGTCTAATGACCCAAAAATCTACAGAGTGCTGCAATAGAACACAAGAACAACCAACAGCCCAATTAAGATGAGGGGGAAAGGCATGCACAGATGTTCACCAGACATGACATACAAATGGCTAGCAAACACATGAAAACATGCTTACAATCACTAGTCATCCGAGAAATGCAAATCAAAACCACAGTGAGATGCCACTTTACACCCACAGTGCGAGCCCAATTTAAAACAAACAAACAACAACAACAACAAAAAGTAAACAACCTATACTGGAGAGGATGTGGAGATGTAGTGGACTTGTAAATACATACCACTAAGGAAAATGATGTGGTGATATTTAAAGCAACTGGGAATTGAAATCCCATATGATCCAGTAATACCACTATTAGGCATATACCCCAAAGAAATAAGAGACACCACGCCAGTGGAGATATGCTTTCCCATGCTTACAGGAGCACAGTTCACAATAGCAAAAAACGGGAAGCAGCCCAAATGCCCAACAGTGGAAGAATGGATAAAGAAACTACAATATGTATACATAAAAACAGCGATGAAAGCACGAAACACCGCATGACTGGAAACCATTATGCTACGTGAAGTTAGTCAATCATAAAAGGGCAAATATATGAGAAACACCAAGTAAACACATCTCAGAGATCAATTCACAAAGGGATAGAATGTCTACCTATCGGCTATGAACCATACACCCCCTTAATAATCCCCGCCCCTCCACCCATATGTACACTTACTAAGGACCACCTCGACAGAGGAGACCTCACCTTGGCTGGGGTCACTCTTTCTAGAAGGGGGAAAATGGAGAAGGCCATCCACTTGATACCATCCAACACTGAGACAAGACTGACAAACCCACAGGCCCTCCACAGGAATGAGGCCAGAACCTCACTAGAAAATCGAGTTAAGACCCGGGAGGGACTGTCAACATTTCAGAGGAGGTGCTGATGGCTCTATTGGCGGGTGTGGTAGGTAAATAGAGAAGTGGAACCTCACCTCTGCAAGGGATGTTAAATAAAACTTGTAAGGAAACTAAGGGAAGAATAAACCCAGTTCTTTGTTCCTCGGTAGACACTACAATTCTGCTTCTACCTAACCCTCAGTGAAGCACCCCATGGACTAAGCACTAGGGACGCTGGCCATGCAGGGAACATGGCATCCCCTAAGGGCCACAACAGAACTCAGTGTGGGTGTCTGCCTGACCACACTAGGCTCTACCTCAAAATGACTTGTGCCTTGGACTTAGGACTAAATTAAAATATTCTGATGGGAGAGGTAGCAAAGGATGGACACCCCAAAACTGTGGAAATGGCCGTTGCTGGATGTTGGGTGGCACCCCTGGCTTAAGGGGTGTCTAATGAAAAGGAACTCAGAGCCACGATGTATTTAGTACTTCAGTGCTCTCCTTACATGAATATGACAGGTAAGGATATTCCCTTGTAAGAAATGATACAGGATGTTTTCCCCTAACACCAGCCCCCATGCTCAGTGTAAACAGAGCTCAAGCAATGTAAACAGAGCTCCAGCAATGAAGAAATCAATCTGCACAAACCAACAACTCATGGATTGAAGCTCACAGTTGGACTGTACTCGCATAAACTCTTCATATCAGCAGCACCTTAAATTCTGTGCCACCGGATAAATTATTGATGCAATCATCTTGTACCCCAGGGAAATGATTGACAATGTTTTTATCTTTTGTTTTTTCTTTGGGGGGGGGGGGTTGCTTTGTTTTTTGTTTGTTTACTCTTGTTCTTGTTGGGGTTTTTTGGTCATGATATTACTGCCAAAGGAAAGCAGAGTCATTCGTAATCTATAGACAAGCTGATGGATTTGGGGCTCCCACTTAATTCTTATAACATGGCCCTGCTCAATATTGACCTTCATAAAGAGATCGCTGAAGATAAAGGGAGCGACAGCAAAGTGTGGTGAAGAAAATAGATGGTGCCCAACTATCAATTGGAATAGTGTCTTGGATCATAAAATCTTGACTTCGAAGAAGCAGCCATCTCAGTGAGGTGTCAACTAAGTCCACACAGAAAAAAGTACACCATTCTGTGATGATAACAAAATCTAAATATGATCTAAACAAAATCTAAATATGATGAAGGGGAAAGTGTCAGAGCTTAAATTTTGAACTCCCAATTTGTAGAAGGCTATGGAGGGCAGTTGGAACCCAAAACCAATACTAGCAGAGTATCTGGTGAGACGAAGATTCTGCTAGATCCCCTCTAGCCCCAGGCAAAGGACTAGAATAGCTTTTACTGTCAGACAGTTGATTGTAAACTTGATTACGGCGGACTGAATCATGGCATAATATGACACTTGATCAATTGACCTCCTTTTTGTCACAACCCAAATTTGCTCTAGGTTCAAATATTTCTTGCTTGTTCCACGACAGAAATTTCTTCTGTTCTTCTTTTTAAATATTGTTAATGGTCTTTTCTTTTTTCTTCTTTATTTTTATCTTTATGTTATTTCTTCTTTGTGTTTCATTTTGTTTTTGTATTGTTTCTGTTAGATTTCCCAGTTTATGAATCGTAGAAGAAGTGGATGCATGAAGACAGTAACCAGTGCAGTGGTTTACCAGGGATGAGGGTGTGAATGAGCCTGGGAGGGAGCATTAGAACCGATTGTGATGATGTATATGTAACTCTTTTTAAAAGTGATTTAACTACGGAAGTGTATGAAATGTGAATATTACATAAAAAACTATTTTAAAAAATAAAGAAAGGAGAGTTTTTGCTTAGGGGCATTGGTTTATGTTAAAGGCTGTGGAACGATTTGAAAGGATGTCAATAATGGCTGTAAACACAGAGTATGATCAAGGACACTGAATTGTACTCGTGGAGGATGTTGAATTGCAGTATGTTCTGTTGTGTATGTTTTTGCCAAAAATGAAAAGTAAGTACATGAATAAAAATTAATAAAAATAGAGAAAAATGTTCTGTAATTGGTTATGGTGATAATTGTACAACTCTTTTGATATAATTAAAATTGAGTTGCATGATATATGAATGAAATACCAATGAAACTGTTAAAATAAAATAAAAGCAATATGAAGATAGGAATAAAACATGATATTTTGTTTCTGAAATATTTTTCACACTCTAGTTTTTCTCCTTAAGAGGGCCCACATACTTTTCACTTATGTTTTCTCCTGTCCTATAATATATATGATACTTCTTAACAAATACATATGTATATATATTTGTTAAGAAGTATCATTGGCTCAGTGACAAGCAGCAACAATTAGAGAAGTGTATTTAGTGATTTGAAAAGTGTCCACAGTGTGTATGTACAACACCCCGACCTATCGTGTCCTTTCTCTAGCACTTGGCATGGCACTCATTGTCAGAAAGGGTCTTGATCAATCCATCATGAAGTACAATGCTGTCTGTGATCAGATTATATCTAACTACCTTCAAGGAAATCTAATCAATCCAACCTTTATTCAATTGTATGCCCTAGTGGTATGGGTTAGTTGTAGGGTTGCTAACTGCAAGGTCATCGGTTGAAGCATTCTTTGCAGAGAATAACATCACGTACATTACTAAATACAGAGCCAAACTCGCTGCTGCCACGGAGTCCTTCTGACTCATAGTGACCCGATAGAACAGGTGAAACTGCCCCTGTGAGTTTCTGAGCTTGCAATTCTTCATGGGAATAGGAAGCTTTGTTTTCCTCCTAAGAATTATTAAATAGATATTTTTAAAATTGTTTTTTAAAAATCACATAACAAAATAGTCAAAATAATTAACATAAAAATCATTATGGATGTCTGCCTCTTACAGGTGGACCCCTAATGAGAAAATTACTTATTCTGTAAGTCACCTGGTCATGAGGCCTTTTCAAAGAATGGGATTATTTATAGAATGGCCCAAATTCACAACCATGGCCACTTACTGCAAAGAAAATAAAAGAGGTGAGAGTGTAGAGTTGATCTGCTCTTCAGGTGGTGCCAGACTCACGTCTTGCAGTCAGTGCTCAGCGTCCATTATGTGTTCATGAGCTATCTTTTATTTCTATTGTACTCAAGAAATTCACAAACACGTACACATGAAACCATTTTCCTAGATAAATGGGTGAAATAATTTAAAAGCCAATAGGGTAGCCTGGCAGCTTGTCTAGCAACTATGAAACTCTCTCTTCAACAATAATTAAAGTACCACTCTCTTTCTTATCTAAAGTGTTCATTCATTTTTGATACTAGGCAAATGTATATGTTTGTATAGAATGATTACTGAAGACAATGTTGCTATCTCTAAAGCCCTTAGGTTATTACACCTTCATATGACAAGAAGTTCATTGCCACTTCCTTGGGGAATGAAGGCCTTTCGTTTCTAAACACATAGCTTGTATACAATAAGATGAATGTTGTGCTTAAACTGACTAGTTGCCATTGCATGCAACTGATCCGTATGAACAAAACTATCTTTAAAGGAAATAAAGCATTGTGTGGATATCTTCTCCTATATGTTATGAAAACATGGGACTCGATGTCTCTATCTTCCTAAGGTTTGATTTGTGGAAATAAGATGACATTTAAATATCTTAATAATAAGTATAAGTAGGCAAATTATAAGAATTCTTGAACCATGGGGTTCCATCATGGATCTCATCAACTTTTAATCTCCTTTCTGCACATTCTCCATATGATTTACTTTAATTTCATGCCATTGTATAATACTGCCATGGTCACATTGAAATCTGTGGTTACGATGTATAACATCTCTATATGACAAAGTAGAATTTTCCCAAGGCTGTAATCTTTATGAAAGAAGACTACCATATCTTTTCCCACAGAACAGCTGGTGGGTTCAAACTATCAAATTTTTAGTTAACACTCCACTACATAATCACTGTAATACCAGAGCATTAACTCCTTGGTTAATACTCTCATTTTTAATCCATACTGAGAACTGTAATCCTTGATCTTCCTCAGCAAATGCTTCAAGTCTTCATCAATTTCAGCAATTAAGGTTGTGTGATCTATATATACAAATTGTTAATAAGCCTTCCTCCAATCCTGATGCGGCATTCTTCTTCACAGAATCATTTTTCTCTGGTTATTTGCTCACCAAAAAGATTGCATAAACGTGGCGAGAGGACACAACCCTGTCGCATTCCATGCCTGATTTTAAACCATGCAGTTTCACTTGTTCTGATTGCACAACTCCCTGTTGATCCATATACAGGTTCCATGGGAGCACAATGTAGTTTTTGGTTTCCCATGATGTAGTTTTCCTTCTCAAACCTATGCATAGTTTGTTATGGTCCACACAGCTAATGCCTTGACATAGTGAATGAAGCACAAGTAAGCATCTTTCAGTTATTCTCTGCCTTGAGCCAAGATCCAACTGACATCAGCAATGATGTCCCTTGTTCTACTTCTTGCTCTGCATCTAGCCTGAACTCTGGCCATTCCCTGTCAATGTATTGCTACAACCGTTTCAGACGATCTCCACCAAAATTTTATTGATAGATTATGTACAGCAAAATATCAATGATATTGTTCTACACTTTGAGCATTCTGTTGGGTCACCCCTTCACTTTTAGAACAGGGACAAATATGGATCTCTTCCAGTCAGTTGGCCAAGTAGCTGTCTTCCAAATTTCCTGGCATAGATGAGTGAGTGCTTCTGGTGTTTCATCAGCTTGTTGAAACATTTCAGTTGGCATTCCATCAATTCCTAGAGCCTCAGTGGGGGTGGGGTGGGGCTGGTGAGGGTGGGGTGGTGGGTTTATTTTTTGTTTTGTTAAATCATTTTATTGGGGCTCTTATACTTCTTATCACAATCCAAACACATATCCATTGGGTCAGGCACATTTGTACATATGTTGCCATCATCATTTTCAAAACATTTTCTTTCTACTGGAGCCCTTTGTACCAGCTCATTTACCCTTCTCCACCCACCCTCCCTCATGAACTCTTGATAATTTATATATATGTATGTATATATATATATATTTCATTTTTACACTGAACGCTGTCTCCCTTCACCCACATTTCTGTTGTCCATTCCCCTGGGAGGGAGTTATATGTAGATCATTGTGATTGCTTTCCCCTTTCTCCCCACATCTTCTCCTTCTCCTCCTGATATTGCTACTTTCATTATTAGTCCTGAGGGGTTTATCTGTCCTGGATTCCCTGTGTTGCATGCTCCTATGTGTACCAGTGTATATTCAATGGTCTAGCCAGATTTGTAAGGTAAAATTGGGGTCATGAAAGTGGGGTGGGGGAGAAGCATTGAAGGACTAGAGCAGTGGTTCTCAACCTGTGGGTCATGACCCCTTTGGGGGGTTGAACGACCCTTTCACATGGGTTGCCCAATTCATAACAGTAGCAAAATTATACTTATGGAGTAGCAATGAAATAATTTTATGGTTAGGGGGTCACCACAACATGAGGAACTGTATGAAAGGGTTGCCGCATTAGGAAGGTTGAGAACCACTGGACTAAAGGAAAGTTGTATATTTCATCGGTGCTATACTTCACCCTGACTGGTTTGTTTCTTCTTTGTGACCCTTCTGTGAGGGGATGTCCAGTTGTTCACAGATGTGCTTTGGGTCTCCACTCCATGTGCCCCCTCATTCACACTGATGTAATTTTTTGACCTGGTACGTTGATACCTGATACTTGATCCCATTGACACCTCATGATCACACCAGGTGGTGTTCTTCTTCCATGTGGGCCTCATTGCTTTTCAGCTAGATGACTGTTTGTTTATCTTCAAGCCTTTAAGGCCCCAGACGTTATATCTTTAGCTAGCAGGGCACCATCAGCTTTCTTCACCACACTTGCTTATGCACCCATTTTGTCTTCAGCAATCGTGTCAGGGAAGGTGAGCATCGCAGAATGCTGGTTATTATAACATGCCTTCCATGCAACTTCCTTCAGTACCATTGGCTCTTGATAGTACACTACCTCTGTTGACCAAATTTTTTTGTACTGTGACATTGTGTATTCTTTCCATCTTTATTTGATATTTCATGCATCACTCAGTATTTTGTCAAAAGAATCCATCAATACTGCAACTCATGGTTTATTTTTTTCATGAGTTCTTTTACTTTAAGATAAGATAAAAATATTGCCTTGGTGGTAGAAAAAGGTAGAGAATGTCTGATAAAATCTTGCAAGATCAATAACTTGCTCATCACAGATATCTTTTTTCAGCAAAGCAGAAGGCATTACACATGCGGACTGATCCAGATGGAATACACAGAAGTTGAATTGACTACATCTCTGGGAAGAGATCATGAAAAAGCTCAATATCAGTACTTAAAATGATACCAGGGCTTGGAACAGACCATCTATTGCTCATATGTAAATTAAAGTTAAAGCTGAAGGAAATCAGTATGAGTGCCCAAGAGCCAAAATTCAACCTTAACCAGTCTATCCCACCTTAATTTCACGAATATCTCAAGAACAGATCTGACGCATTGGTTACTGCTGACAGAAGACTGGATACGCTGTGGGAGGACATCAAGAACATCATTCATGAACAAAGCGAGGGGCATTAGAGAGACAGGAAAGAAGGACAAGATCAAAGTGGATTTCGGAAATGACTCTGAAACTTGTATTTCATTGTAGAGCAGCTAAAACAAATGGATGAAATGATGGAATCAAAGAGCTTAACAGAACATTTCAAAGAGCAGCTGAAGAAGACAAAGTAAAATATAATGAAATCTGGCAGGGAAGACAAACTCTTACGGAATATATAATTCTACCGTATTCTCTATGTGATGGAGCGGTCAACACAACTTGTCACCCAGTTGTGCAGCTTGACTACGGGGATATGACACCACATGCGGGCTCAGCATGAGCTTCTTGCTTTTAGACAACACTTAGTAAAGACAGTAGCAAGATCAGCCTAAATAAAGAAAATGCCATTTTGTTGAGTCATGGATAGACTCTTCTAGGAGATATGACTTATTTTGCATGCACCCATTAAGTTGGGGTGGGGGCACCCGGGCAAAAGAAGCTGCCATCTAAAGGATTTGTCACCTTACTGAGGATCTCCTTCATTGAATACATCCTGGTTGAATATTGACCAATTCATTTTGGAATAGAGACTCTATATGTTCCTTCTATCTTCCCTTGATGTTTCATGTGTCATTCATGATCTTGTCCATAGACTTTTTTTAGTTTTACAATTTGAAGTTTGATACATTTCTTTAGTTCATTCAGCTTGAGAAACACCAAAAAATGTTCTTCTCTTTTGGCTTTCTAATCCACGTCTTGTGACACTCTGTCCTTTTCCGCTTCCTGTTTAAATCTCCTGTTTAGCTTATCTAGGTCATCATTTCTTCTGTTTGCTTCAGCTACTCTGTGCAAGAGCAAGTTCCAGAGACCTTTTTGAGGCCTAGAGTGCACCTAAATGAAGTCGTGGGATTTCCGATCATCTCATATGCATGTTAAAGATGGACAGTGAGGAAGGGAAACTGAAGAATTGATGATGTCTTTGAATTATGCTGCTACCAAAGAAGACTGAATATACTATGGACTCCCAGATGAATGGACAACTCTATCTTGGAAGAAGTGCAACCCGAATACTCTTTAGACATGAGGGTGGCAAGACTTCATATTTTGGATATGTTATCAGGAGGGACCCAAACTTCAAACTCCAAATCTGATGCATAAAGTCAATTCTTAATCACAACATCCTCATAGTACACAACAGGATTCCTCTTTGGGTTTCTGGGGCTTAAAATCTTTATGGAAGCAGAAAGCCTCATTTTCTCCCTTGGAGCATCTGGTGGTTTCAAACTGCTGACCTTGCAGATAGCAGCCTAATTTGTAACTATACCACCAGGGATCCTCACTGGAAGAATGGCTCAATGAAAGGACTGGTCCCTTGCAAAGGACACCACAATTGGAAAACTAGAGATCAGAAACAAACAATTAAATAAAGACCTCCAATGAGGAGCTGGATTGACACAGTGACTGCAATAATGGTCTCAAGCATAACAAAGACTGTGCGTGGGGTGCAAGACGGAGGCAGTGTTTCCTTCTGCTATACATTGGGTCACACTGAATTGGAACCAACTCAAAACCAGCTAACAGCAATAAGCTCTAAAATAGATAGCCTCTGGAACACATTTACATGAGACATAGTGTCTCCATAATCCGAGTTTACGTTGAGAGCACATCTTTCTCCCTGGCAGTAAATTTCCAATTTGTCCTTTACAAAAAAAAAAAAACAAAACACAAAAACAGACAAGGACTCAGCTACTAACAGAAAGGTTGACATTTCAAATCCATTCAAAAGCACCATGGAAAAAAGCTCTGGTCATCTACTTCTGAAAGAGCACAACTGTCAAAGCCTTAGAGAGAACAGCTCTACCACATGTAGTAGCAGTCAGAATTGATTCACTATTCATTCATTTGTTTTGTTGATTTGGGGGGTTAATTTCTAAGTAGCTGGCCAGCATGTTAACTAGTGCCACAAGTCAGTAAAAATGTTTAAGTTAAACCACCCCTCCTTTAACAGTAAGTAGGCAACTACATGCACCACCTGAAGTTCTGGAAACGCAAAGAATCTCCCTTCATTACTGCCCCCCTCCCACCACACGTAGCGAGATTGTTGTGTGGCTTTCCCTTAACTAGTCAGAAAAGACCAATCATGATGCCACAGAGAGCTAGGGATCTTTAGTGAAGTATATGAGAAGCTAGTACTATGGGAAGCTGAGCCAGTTGATAATGCAGTTTACTTTTGCCTGTGGGCTTGCTCTGACCTGGTTTCTATATTCAGATTCTATTTAAAAAATCAAATGTTGCTAAGCATGTCCAATTTTCTGGTCCAATGGATTCAACAGCACCCTGTTCAGAATTGACGGTTGAGGTCACATATTCACCTGGTGACCTATACTCATTCATGTACTCTCTCCAGGGTTCCGTAGAAAGCCAGGAGCTGCTATGCTTTAAATAGAGAATAGCTGTCAGGAAACGATAACAAGACCCTTTAAAGTCATACAATCACATGGCCGACTGCGCTGGGAATGAGAAATTACAAGGAATGATGCCACAGTCATCATTAAAAAGAGCATTTTAAGATCATTCATGAAATATAAGCCTGTCTGTGATGGGACAATATATTCAGGGCTACAAGAAAGACCATTTAATACTATTATTATACAAATGTGTGCACCTATCGCTAAAGCCAATGATGAAGAACTTTAAAAATCCCACCAACCATTTCAGTCTAAAATTGATCAAACATGCAATCAAAGTGCATGGGCAATTACTGGCAGCTGGGATGAAAACGTTGGAAATGATGAGCAAGGATCAGTCGTTGGAGAAATGGCCTTTATGGTGAAGTGAAGCCGGAGATCGCATGATAGGATTTTGCAACACCAATGGCGACTTCACTGCAAATATCTATATTTTAATAGCATAAATGTTTGCTGTAACATTGATTTCACTGGATGGAATAATGGGAAGCAAATAACGTATCTATATGTGAGAGATGGAGAGATTTAACATCAGCAGCCATAGCGAGGCCATGGGCTGACTGCAGGATAGACCATCAATTGCTCATGTGCAAATTCACATGGAAAGCGAAGAAAAGTGAAATAAATCCATCAGACCTAAAATATGACCTTGAGTACATGTCAGTATTACACCTCTCAAAGCACAGTCTGAAGCTCTAAAAATTTTAATTTTTTTGTAATTAGCTAAAATGCCTTCACTTCAATTAACATTAAATCCCTTAATAACATTTTAGTACTCATCCAGATTTAATTTCTATAATTTTTGCCAGAAATATCCCTTTTACTTAACTACACTTTTAATTTTCTGTTGGCTTGATGTTGTAAGATAAAAATTTTGAAAAACAAGGTTTCAAATTCAGGCAAAATGAAATTATATTGTCCACGATTGCATATATAGGGAACAAACCTTTAAAGTAAAACAATGAAATTTAGGATAATGGTTTACTTCTGGGAGAGAAATGTACTTGTAATCAGCTAGAGGCTTCCTAGAGGCTAGCAGGATGCTACATTATTTACCCAGATAGTAGTTGTATAAGAATTTCCTTTTGAATAACTTTTAAATTGTACATAAATATATTTTAATTTAAATGCAGAAATGTGTATGAAAATTCCTTTGGAAAGCAAAACATTATTATATTATATTAAATTAGAAAGTGAAAAATAGGGTTTTTATAGCATTCATTATTGGATTTATAGTGACCAAATCTCAATAAAGGTGTTTCAGTAAAATAATTTGCTTGCTTAAGCTCCATGTATCAAAATGCATTCCTGAGAATCTATTTTTGAGGCTAGCATTATAAAAATGACATGTTATTTTTACAGAAAGCAGTTGATTTATGTCACAGGTTATGACTAATAATTTTAAAGCTTAATCTGTCTGGCATTCTAAATATTTCCCATACATTATAACACCATTTCCATAGTTTAAGAAATATTCTACGAATGTTTTTTGAAATTAAAAGAGGAAAAAGAATAGGGGTTTTACAAGCATAATACACGTGAAAACAAAATTTCCTTTTTCTGTTAAATGCCTATGCATTTCCTAAGGCTTCTAAAACGTGAACAGTGTCTGGCACACCCAGGCTGGGTTAGCAGCTTGGTGGGGTTCTAACAGGCCTCATTTCCTTCGTCTTCAGGCTGTAACTGCTAGAAGGTGCTAGGGAAATTCCGTTTTTAAACTATTTTTTTAAAGCAATGCCATCAATGTGTTTACATTAGATTTGCTATGTCTGCAGAGGTAACAAATTGATGTAATTGACCTAGCACATCAAATCCTGCAGCCTTGGCGACACACCCATAGCAAGGAATGTGGTCCAGTTGAGGGCTACATTAACTCATCTTGCGCCGGTACGCTTAGAAGTCACTCACGCATGCTCGCTATGACTCCGTGGGAAAATAGCACTGGGTTTTATACATTTTGGGTATTAGACTCTTTCTCCTCTGAGCAAGTTTCTATCGACCCATAGTAGCTATGTTGATAGCTATATCTTGTAACTTCTCTGTAGGCACTAAGATGAGTTAAATGTTGGGATGGGACTGAGGAAAACTGCTTTCACTGTGAGTCTATTACAAGATAGTGCTTAATAGGGTTTTATAGTAAGAAGAGCCACTCTCTCCATTTTTACTTCTTTTTTTAACTCACTGCCACCAAGTCTATTCTGACACAGAATGGCCCTAGAGGACAGATGTGTAACTTCCCCTTTGGGTTTCTAAGGCTGCAATCTTCATAGGAACGGAAAGCCTCATATTTCTCACGTGGAATGGTGAGTTTGAACTGCTGACCTTCAGGTTTGCTGCACAAATGTAAACCATATGTCACCAGGGCTCACCTCCCTCTCATGGGAAAATGGAATTCCTACCATAGGCAAAGGGAAATTCGGGACATATTGGTCTTGTTCAGTCCAACCAGAGTGCCTCTATCTTATTTTTCAGAGCTTTATTTCAACAGTGCCCTTGTCCTAGAGTAAGGGACTTCGCGAGGCCAATTCTGTAACCCTTACAATCAGCGCAGGCTAGTCTTTCAGTGATTTCTACTCTGAGCCATTAGTAGACGGCCATCTTTTCAAAGCTTCCATGGAGGGAGGGCTCCAGGTTCTCCGTATAGTGCGCTAGTCTAATAGTTCACGTCCTGCTTGATTCTATTCTACTTGTGATCACCTGAACAATCAGAGACCCCATAATATGCTATGGGTTTCCATTGTTTCTTTCTCAATGTCCCCCCCAAAAAAGGAAGTGATCATAACGGAATTCCTTGAAAGTTATGAGACACCTGTAAGGAATGTTGTTTTCTTTACATCGAGTTGTGATATTTGACCTTTATCAACAAGTACTTCAAGTCCTCTGCCCTTCCAGGCAGCAAGGTGCTGTCACGGGCACACCGATGGTTGATCATATGTCTTCCTCAAACCCTGATGTCGCATTTTTCTTCATATCGTACAGCTTCTGGATTTATTTGTTCAGCAAGTAGCTGTCTGCGAATTTCCTGGAATAGATGAATAAATGCTTTCAGTACTTCATGAGCTTGTTGGGAAACATTTCAATTGGTGTTCCTTCAATCCCTGGACCTTCGTTTGTGGCGAATGCTTTCAGTGCAGCACGAACTTCTTCCTGCAGCACCAGTGGTTCTTGCTCATCTGCTAGCTCCTGAAATGGTGGAATGTCAAGTCGCTATTTTGGGTACACCTAGTCTCTATATTCTTTCCATCTTCTTTTCACGCTTCCCACATTAGTCAATATTTTGCCCACAGGATTTTTCAATATTTCAACTCGTGACTTGAATTGTCTCTCCAGTTCTCGGAGTTTAGGGCATGCTCGGCAGCCTCCCTTTGGTTTTCTCCCTCTAACTCTTGGCACATCTCATTATTATATGTTACTTTATCTTCAAGAGCTGCCCTTGGAAATTTTGTCTTCAGCTATTTCATCACCTCTTCTAATTTCTTTAGCTCCTCTATGATTAAGAGCAAGTTTCAGAGTCTCTTCTGACATCCACTTTGGTATTTTCTTTCTTTCTTTTTTTTTTTAAATTTTACCTTGTAATGCTTCTTGAAATATTCTTTATTTTTCTTCTCCAATGACAACCATGGCCTTAGGGCTTTACAGTCCTTTTGGGGAATGTAATATTAAGTTATTTCTTTTTTTTTTTCTTCCGTAGCTTTTTAATGACCGTTCGCTTTCTTCATGAATGATGATGTTCCTGACGTCCTCACAGGGCTCATCGGGTCTTCTGACACGAGTGACCAGTGTGTTAACTCGGTTCTTGGAATGTTCTCAAAATTCAGGTGGGGAAGACTCAGTGTCATATGTGGGCTCTCCTAGACTTAGCTTCATTTTCTTCATCTTCAATCTGAACGTACATCGGAACAGCTGGTAATCTGCTTCACAGCCAGCCGCCGACCTGGTTGGAGCTGCTGAGATCATGCTTTCTGTCATCTCTTCCCTCAGCTGGAGTCAATTGGATTTTTGTGGCTTCTATCTGGAGAAGGCCAGGTGTGTGGTTGCTATTAATGAATTATCTGTCTTGGAGGATTCTATCGTTGGATCTGCAGCCTTTCTATCATCAAAATAATATTTCCCAACTACTGTTCCTTCCTCTTTGCTTCCAACATTTGCATTCCAATCACCAATAATTATCAAGGCATATTGATTGAATGGTCAATTTCTGACAGAAGACATTGGTAGAATTCTTTAATTTCTCCATCCCTAGCTTTCCTGGTCATGCATCAATTTGAATTATAGTTATATTGATAATATTTCCTTGAAGTTTTATACATATAATCCTATCATAGATAGCACTGTACTTCAAGCTCGATCTTGAAATGTCCCTTTTGACAATGAATGTAACTCTATTACTATTGATTTTCTCATTCCCAGTATAGTAAACCATATGATTTTCTGATTCAAAATGGCCAATACAAGTCCATTTCAGCTCACAAATCCTTAAGTTATCTGCACTTATGCAACCCATTTTGTTTTGTACAACTTCCAACTTTTCTAGATTCGTACTTTGTACAATGCAAATTCCAATTATTAGATTTTTGCAACTGTTTCTTCTTAGCTTGAATGGTGTCCCATCAACAAAGGAAGATCCCCAGAGCTCCACTCCCAGAGGCTTTGCTCTATTCACATCGCCATTCTTGGCTCTGCTTTGAGAAAGCAGTTCCTCATCAATCACGTTTAGCAGGCCTTCAAACCAAAGAGGTCCATCCTTGGGCACTGTCTCTGGCAACACTCTGCTCCTGTTCGTTAGACCTGCAGCATCCGACAATGTTCCCAGCTGTGCATAAGGTTTTCAGTGGCTGCTTCTTCCACAGTTGGCAGCGGATTCCTTCTTTGTAGTCTGTTCTTCGTCTGCAAGCTCCATTTTACATTGTTAAAGTATTGCAAGCTCCTCTTTACATGAATAAAAATCAATGATGACACTTTGAGGATTTAGGTGGCCCAATCCAATCTCTGGTCACTTCATATACTTTCAGCCACTTCATATACTCGTGAAAGGTGGGTGATCAGGAAGACCAGAGAAAACCTGATGCGTTTGTCTGCATGTGTTGGCAAAGCATAATGAAGTGCCATGGAGTTCCAGGAGAACACACGCGTCTGTCCTAGAAGCAGTGCAGCGGGGTGCTCCGCAGAAGCAAGGAGGTGGATTCTTCCTCTCCTGTAGTTTGGACAGATTGTCAGGAGGTGCTCGTCCCAGGAAAAGGACACCACACTTGGTACAGTGAAGGTCAGAAAGTAAAGGAAGAACTCAGTTCCCTCCACACTCTGTGAGCCAGCGGCCTGATAGATCATGTGCTGATTTGGGATCTATCCACCTCTAGCACACTGCCGTCTAACCGGCTCATCTTGGGTTTATGAGTCTTTGTAGCTACGTGAATCAGGAGAAACCTTCTGACCCAGGGATTAGGGACTTGGCAGTTCTGTAACCATGTGTCATTTTCTTCAGCTAAATCTGTCTTTTAAAATATATTCTATATCATATATAAACATATGTATACATAAATATATATGAATATATACATATACATATATAGAGAGACATATATGCATATATATACATATATATATCTTTTTCACTGGTTTTACATCTCTTTGAAGTAAAAAAATTTTAGTTCAAAACCATTTTTATTCCTTGAAAATTATGCTATTTTTCTGTTATAAATAATGAATATTTATTTCATGTCTTTCAGCAGGAATCTAGAAATCATTGACTGTGAATGGTTACGTGCATAGAAGGTTGTTAGAACAATTGCTTCAAGATGGGAATGAGCTGTGTAACTCAGCTCACACACGAGTGGGACACAACGGTATTGTCCATTGTCTCTTGCATGCTTGTTACTTCCTCTTCATGCTATTAACCCCATTAGCTAGGCGCAGAATACCATTCCTAAATTGCTAACATATGAAACAAGAAAGATTGCTAAATTGAGACCATCCTAACTGAAATTTGAATCTATAAATCAGTACTAGTTACTAACTTGCTGCCTTCTGGGACCTTAAGATTGGTGGTGACTCTGGAGGACAGGGTAGAACTAACGCTGTGGATTTCCTGGCCCATAATTAGGGGAATAGAAAGCAGAGCCTTTCTCCCTTAAAGCAGCTGGTAGTTTCAGACCGCTGACCTTGCAGTTGGCAGTGCAGCACATAACCAGTACACCACCAGGGCGTCTTTAAAATCTGTACTGCCACTAACCCTTTGTAGGTTAAAAAAAAGTCCAGTAGCAGACAGAGCAAGAGTGACACTTGGTGGCCAATATGAGACATCACAAAAGACTGAACCATAGGAAACACACTTGCTACTAATCGTGCTCTGTGGGTTTGAACAATAATCATGGTCTTTGCTAAATATCAAGATCCATGTTGAAAAAATGGTATTATTATTATTATTACCCTTCTGGATAGTTAAACATAAGAAATGATAACATAGAAATATTTTGAACATAGAATTCAGTATCCAAAATTTCTTACTCCTTGGCAATCTTATACAAAGAAACAATTCAGAAGATAAGAAACAGCTATTAGAACATCAATTCAGATAGAGCCTGGCCAAACCTTTAATGAAGTATAACAACTTCAAATAAAGTCATAATCAGTCAATGCATAACTTGGTTCATTCATAGACATCTATCAATTTACAAAAACAGAAAATGAGAAATCCTAAGGAATAGCTAAAAGGGCTGTAGTCCATCCTACTGACTTAGAAATCGAGACGCTGGGGAAGATTTTGTAACAGCATGTGGGCACTTAGGTCAAGTGTAATTGTCGCTCAGGCACTAGTAATGGTACTCAATATTGACTACACATTAGAATTACCTGGGGGAAAAGTTTCTGGTTTTTTTCAAATCTTAAAAAACATTATGCTAGAATAATTAAACCGGATTTTCTTAGTGTAGAGCCCAAGCATGAGAATAGCTGAATGGTTTCTGATTCTTATGTACAAACGCATTCAATATTTGTCACCAATACAAAAATTCAAATGCATAGGGCCTCTTCCTTCTTTGTCCAGCTTTCACATGCATATGAGGTGATTTAAAATACCATTGTTGGTTCAGGTGCACCTCGGCCCTCAAAGTGGCATTTTGGTTTTTCAGCATTTTACAAAGGTCTTTGCAGCAGCAGAATTACCCAATGCAACAAGTCATTTTATTTCTTACAGCTGCACCCATGGGTGCTGATTATGCACAAAGCTAAACGGAAACATTGGACAACTTCAATTCCTACTGTGGCCATCAAGTCAATTCTGACCCATAATGACCTTATGCACAACAGTATGCAAAGAAACACTGCCCAGTAGTGTACCATCTTCACAATTGTTCCTGTGCTTGAGCCCATTGTTGAAACCATAGTGTCAATCCATCTTGTTGGGGGTCTTCCTCTTTTTTGTTGCTGTTATACTTTACCAAGCATGCTGTCCTTCTCCAGGGACTGGTCTGTCCAGTCTCTCCTGCATGTCCAAGGCAGATTTCCGCCATCCTTGCTTCCCTGATATTTGCAATATTCTTCTCCAGCCCCACAATTCAGATGCATCGATTCTTCTTTAGTCTTCTTTACTCAATGTCCAACTTTCACAAGCATATGAGGCCATTGAAAATACCATGTCTTCGTTCAGGCCAACCTATTCCTCAAAGTAACACCCTTGCTTTTCAATACTCTAGAGATCTTGTGCAGCAGATTTCCCTCATGTAATCCACCTTTTGATGCCTTGATTGTTGCTTCCATGAGCATTGATATGGATCCAAGCAAGGCAAAATCCTCGACAACTTCAAGTCTTTTCCCATTTACTATAATGTTAATTATATTGGTCCAGTGGTGAGGATTTGGATCTTCTTTACATTGAATTATAATCCATACTGAAGCCTGGAATCCTTGCTTTTCATCAGCCGGTGTCTCAAATCTTTACTTTCAGTAAGCAGGGTTGTGTCATTTGTATATTGCAGATTAATTTTTTAATAAACCTTTCTCCAAACGGATGCTTCATTCTTCTTCATATAATCCAGTTTCTCTGATTATTTGCTCAGCATACAGATTATTTAAGTATGGTGAGAGGACACAACCATGACTCACACCTTTCCTGATTTTACACCATCCAGTCTTCCTTTGTACATTTGCATATTTGCCTCTTGATATATGTGTAAGTTCTGCATGAACACAATGAAGTGACCTGGAATTCCCATTCTTCTCAAGGTTATATAATCCACACAGTCGAATGCCTGGACAGTGTCCTTAAAACACAAGTAAATATCTTTGTGGTATTCTCCGCTTTCAGCCAAGATCCCTCTGCCGTCACCAATGATATGCCTTGTTTCATGTCCTCTTCTGAGTGTGGCCTGAACGTCTACATCTGCCTGTTCATGTATTGCTGTAACAGTTGTGGGATGATCTTCAGCATCACCCCATTTTTTTAAATTTCCAGTTTTATAATTGCTAACAATGCTGTCAGTTGTTTTCCATGATAGGACAAGCTGACTTCAATAATTTTCATGAAAATATGTGGTAAATGCTCAAGTCTGCTTAACTATATTTTTCTTGTCTACTTTCAGATGAAAATGATTTTCCATAGAAAAAATGTTTAGTTCTGCTTGTAGTGCAATCATGTACAGTCTTTTTAAAAACATCATATTTGGTAAGGACAAGAAATATTTCATAAGGAGTTTCCATGTTGTTACACAAAATATTTTTAGGTGTACTTGCTGAAATGTAATACAAATTCAATTTTTCCACTGTAAAAAAAGTATACATTTTTTTGAAGGCACCGTAGCAAGACACAGACTCACTGCCTCCAGTTGATACTGACTCAAGTGACCCGGTGGAATTGCCTCTGTCGGTTTCCAAGACTGTAACTCTTTGTGAGAGTAGAAAGCCTGGTCTTTCTCATGAGACGAAGACAAGTATGTTACAGAGAGACTGTCTCCACCCATCCTCCAATCACAGAGACATGATTAAGTTATCTGTGTTTGGATAAACATGCATCTGTGTGAACCAGAACCCCAGAAACACTACCTTTATACTTGCCCTCATATTAGGACAGTCACTCCACCCCACAGACCCTATTTCCCCAACTTCCACCCCCAGTAACTTCTCACGCACAAGGTGACATGCCCCATGAGAAGAGGAAGTTTGATGGAGCAAATTGCCACCATTCCAGTTTATCCAGTTGTAACGCTCTCCAACCAGGGATGAAGGAGGAAGCTAGGAAGGAAAATTCCTGAGGAATCTTAAATTCATGGGGGGGGGTTTTTGGTATTATTTTCCTTTTTTTAAATCATTTTTAGGGGCTCATATAACTCTTATCACAATCCATACATACATCAATTGTGTAAAGCACATCTGTACATTCATTGTCCTCATCATTCTCAAAACATTTGCTCTCCACTTAAGCCCCTGGCATCAGGTTCTCATTCCCCTCCCTCCTTGGTCCCTCCTCCCTCCTAAGCTCTTGATAATTTATAAATTATTATTTTGTCATATCTTGCCCTGTCCGACATCCCCCTTCACCCACTTTCCTGTTGTCCGTCCCCCAGGGAGGAGGTCACATGAAGATCCTTGTAATCGCTTCCCTCTTTCCAACCCACACTCCCTCTATCCTCTCAGTATCGCCACTCACACCACTGGTCCTGAAGGGATCATCTGCCCTGGATTCCCTGTGTTTCCAGTTCCTATCAGTGTACATCCTCTGGTCTAGCCAGACTTGCAAGGTAGAATCAGATCATGATGGGGGGTGGGGGCAGTGAAAGGATGCATTTAGGAACTAGAGGAGAGTTGTATTTTGCATCTGTGCTACATTGCACCTTGACTGGCTCATCTCCTCACCTAGACCCCTGAAAGGGGATCTCCAGTGGCCTACAAATGTGCTTTGGGTCTCCACTCTGCACTCCCCCCCTCATTCACTAGGGTGAGATTTTTTTGTTCTGATGATGCCTGATACCTGATACCTTCAACACCTTGTGATTGCACAGGCTGGTGTGCTTCTTCCATGTGGGCTTTGTTGCTTCTGAGCTAGATGGCCGCTTGTTTACCTTCAAGCCTTTAAGACCCCAGATGCTATACTTTTTGATAGCCTGGCACCATCAGCTTTCTTTGCCACATTTTCTTATGTACCCATTTGTCTTCAGCAATCATATCATGGAGGTGGGCACCCAATATGATTTTTTGTTCTTTGATGCCTGATAACTGATCCCTTCGGCACCTTGCAATCACACAGGCTGGTGTGTTCTTCAATGTGGACTTTGTTGCTTCTGAGCTAGATGGCCACTTGTTTACCCTCAGACTTTTAAGACCCTAGACGCTATATCTTTTGATAGCTGGGCACCATCAGCTTTCTTCACCACATTTGCTTATTCACCCACTTTGTCTTCAGAGGTTGTGTCTGGAGGGTGAGCATCATAGAATGCTAATTTAATAGAAGAAAGTATTCTTGCATTGAGGGAGTACTTGAGTAGAGGCCCAAGGTCCTTCCACCACCTTAATACTAAACCTATAAATATAGGCATATACATCTATTTCTCCATCCTCATATATACATATATTTTCATATGTGCATGTTTTTATCTAGACCTCTATAAATGCCCTTTGCCTCTCAGCTCTTTCTTCTATTTCCCTTGGCTTCCCTCCTGTCCCACTATCATACTGAGTCCCCACCAGGGTTTCAGCAATTCCTCTTGGCTACATTACCCTTGATCATGCCCTACCAGGCCTCCCACACCCACCTCACCACCAATTTGGATCACTTGTTGTTCCCTTGTCCCGAGGTTTCTTAACACCACTCCCTTTCAACCCACCACCCCTTATCCCATGTCCCCCTGGAACTGTCGGTCCTGTTGTTTTCTCCTCCAGCCTATTTTATTTAGACAGACCTATGGAGATCATAACATGTGCAAAAACAAGACAGAGCAATTCATGTTTTAAAGTTGCTGAAGTGATAATAAAGAAAATGGGAAGCAATTGTGTCTGCCTAAAGCTACACGCTACTGTGAAACTTCCTCCAGGAAAGCCTCAGGCTTCCTCCAGCGGTAAGAGTAATCTACATTCAATATCATGTTACATCAGGTATTAGGAATGTATTTCTTTTTTTATTGTAAATTTTCATTTTATTTTTTCCCAGCAGTTTCAATGGCAAGTAATGTACATATAAAATTCACTAGCTCAATCATTCAATCACATCAAGGAGAGCTGTACAATCACCCCCAAGCACATCAATATTTTAGAGCATCCCCCACCCTGGTTAAATTGTCCCAAGATGAGTTGTGCAATCACAATCCATCCCAGTGCTCCTCCTTACTCCCATCTTCATCCTTTAATCCCATGATCCCCTTCCCCTCCCCATTCTCCACTCCCCACTCTTGCATTCTCTGTAACCGTTTGTATCAGTTATTCTCATTACGCATCCACTCCCCCTGTGCCTCATTGCTGGGAGACACAACAGAAAACAATTAAAAACAAAATCGTGCTAAGGTGTAAGGATAAAATTATAATCTTTTACAGACAAAAATACAAATAATGCGTAAGACAGATGCCCCACAGCATTCAAAAAGCCAGGGAGGGATGTATTTCTTAACCTTCTGACAACCTCTGCTTCCCTCAGCATGCTGTCAGTACACACATGGATGATCAATTTTAGTCAACGCTTCAAAAGCCAGTACATTTATAGCAATGTTTAAGGAAAAACAAAGAACGATGTTTATAAATAACCTTTTCAATTTGAAGTATAGATATAATATATCAAAACAACATATTAAAAATAAGGCCTTATGTATTGGCTCCAAAGTTACAACAAAAATTTTTTTTTAAAGGCATAGATCCAGGAATGGGTTTGGGCTCCCACTAAATCCTAGCTCCAACTAAAGAACAATAAGCTCTTACATCATGACCCTGCTCGACACTCATCTTCATGAAATGATCACTGAAGCTACAAGGGCTATAGCAAAGTGTGGTGAAGAAAGCAGGTGGTGTCCGGGTATCAATCAGAATAGTGTCTGAGGTCTTAAAGGTTTGTATTGAAACAAGCAGCCATCTAAGTGGGGAGTCAATTAAGTCCCCAAAGAAGCACACCAGCTTGTATGATCCAAAGATGACAATTACAAGGCTCGAATATGGTGAGGAGAAACGCTCCGAGTAAAAATTATGAAGCCCAATCTGAGTAGGGTTAAGGGGGATGGCAGGAGCCCCAAACCCACTTGCAGAGTAGCTAATCAGACTTAGCCATCGGCAGAGCCTCTCTGGTCACAGGCAAGCGTCTCCAACAGCAGGCAGAGGCCATTGACTTACTCTTGATTATGCTGGGTGGAACCCAATACTTGGAGAGTCGACCACCCTATAGACAAGACCTGGATCTGCTCTGGGGCGAGTATCTCTTACAGGTTCCATGACAGAAATTTCTCCTGACTTTGAATGTTGATGGAGGTCTTTTCCTTCGCACACCTTACTTGTATTTTTAGCTTCATATTGTTATAATTTTATAACACCTTAGTGAGATTTTGTTTTCTATTGTTTTCTGTTGAGTCTCCCAGCTGTGATGCACAGGAGTGGATGCATCATGAGAATAACTGATACAGGGATGTAGGGAACACGGGAGTTTGGAGTGGTCGACAGAGAGGAAACAATGAAGGCAGGAGGGGGAAGGGAGCACTAGAACGGAATGTGATTGCACAACTCACTTTAAAGGCATTAAACCATGGGGGGAGGGGTGGTCCTCTAAATTAGTTTTGGTGATGATTGTACAATTCTTGATATGATTGAACGATTGAACTTCTGAATTGTATAATATGTAAATTACACGCCAATAAAACTGCTGGCAAAAAATAAAAACACGACCTTTCGAGCTTTTGCTGCTTTAGCTTTATTGCATGAAGGCAAGTGAAAACGGTCGCTAAGGGTCTAGTTCCTAGTCCATGAATTTAATTCCACACAGAACCTGCTTAAATACGGATGCCTGCAGGCATGTTCTCTCGGTAATGTACTTGTCTTAATCTCATCAGCGTGTCTTCAAAAGACAAAGGTCCAATCAGAACAATAGTTTCCAAGGTGATCTGATTGATCGATTAAATTTAAATCAAAGTGATAACTCAAAGATTATGTCAAATTAGTTGCTTTTTTGTTCTGTTTTTTTACTCCAAATGGGATAATCTTGACAGATTTTTTTGCAGGACACATGATCCAGGGGCTGATTAGAAGGAAGTTTTCAGAATATTGAAAACTGCAATGGTGAGAAAGAGGCTAGGAATGTTCAACAAGGCATTTTTTTGGTCTTGATAATGCGCTTGCTCATTTTTAAGGGTAACAAGCCCTGTGAGACTTCCATTGGTAAACCGTATCCTATCCACTTCTACAGGCTGTCCTTACGCCTTCAGATAGTTTGTTCCCCAAATCAAAAACTTTAAAAAGGAACATGAGTTAAATGAGTTGAGTCCCCCAAGAATGCCAAAACTGCTGTCTTGATGTGGTGTGACTTGAAGGATTGAAGAGATAGAATCATCACCTTGCACATATGGATCTAGATGGAGATGATGGATCTATTTGGAGGACATATTATGAAACCATAGCTTCACATGTTGATACATATTTATTAAAGTTTTCTACAATATTTGTAGTAATACTTTTTTACTTACCCTGTGTAACTAAGGAATGATAGATATTTTATTTGATAAAAGTTAATGGAAAAAGGGGTTAATTCTTAATAGTATGATTGTGAGCACTATAAATGTTGATGGATCTGCATTAATGGAAGCGGTGGAATAGTGGTTACATGATGGGCTGTGATCCACATGGTTGGCAGTTCAGAATCACTAGCAGCTCCATGGGGAGGAAGACTGGGCTTTCTACTCCTGTAAACAGTTACAGTCTTAGAACCCCACAGGGCATTACTATGAGTCAGCACTGACTGATGGCAGTGAGTGAGTCTGTAGATAGAGAGGGGTGATTGTCACATTATAGAATATATCAGGTAGATCACAATTAGTGCTCTGTTTCAGGTAAATAACAGTCTGTCTAATTTTCAGTTTGGTGATTTGCTTTTTCAACCACGGTTACAACTCAGTCGTTGTCAGATTATCTTGGCTTGGTGATGGTTTCATCTAGTCTTGGCTAATTTAGTCTAGTCATCCAGTATAGAGATTATTCACTTTTGAATAAGAGGACAGCAGAGGCATTTGATAGCAAATGCCAACACTTTGTGGGGAAAATATTAATTATAAATTTTGGAGAATAAAAGACCAAGGACCTAGGATATTTGGAGAAATTGAAGACCTTTGTTTTTCTGGTTAGGAGCCATTGAGTTGGTTCCAAGTCACAGTGACACTATCTCCAGCAGAACAAAACTCCACCAGGTCCAGCAGCATCTTATGTTGGCTACTCATTGTTGCAGCCACCGTGCCAATCCATTTTTCAAAAGCCTTCCTCTTTTTTGTTGTCCTTCCGCTTTATGAAGCATGCTGAATGTCCTTTTTCCATTATTCAAATACATCGATTCTTCTTAGATCGTCCTTTAGCATTCCCATGCACGTGAGGTCATTGAAAGTACCATGGCTTGGGTTAGACCGCAGTCCACCGAGTGACATTTTTGTTCTTCAACACCTCAGTGAGGTCTTATGCTGCAAATTTACCCAATGAAACCTGTCTTTTAAACTTTTTTTGCTATCTTAAAATTCACTTATTTATTATTGATTGGGAGTTAATACACATATCATATCACTCCATAGTTCAATCACATCAAGCAGAATTCTATAATAGAATATAATACAATATAATACAATATTCTGTAACAATCAGTTACTAAACATTCTTTTTCTTCTTTAACTCCTTGAGATAGTTTACCTTTTATCACCCACCCCCACTACTTCTGTACTCCCCACCCTTACAACCCTTATTCAAATAGCTGTTCCTATAAGTTCATCAATTCTGAGTTTCATATACCAAAAAAAAAAAAAAAGGTTCTTACTGCATATTACATGAGTACTGATTGTGGATCTAAGCCAGATGAAATCCTTGACAATTTCAATCTTTTCTCGGTTTACCATGATGTTAACTATTGGTCTAGTTATGAAGACTTTGGTTTTCTTTACACTGAATTGTAATCCATATAGAATGCTGCAATATTTGATCTTTATCAGAAAGTGCTTCAAGCCCTTCTCACTTTGAACAAACCTATCTCATCTGAATCTCACAGGTTGTTAAGCTTTCCTCCAATCCTGAGACCACTTCCTTCTTCATGGAGCCCAACTTCTCAGGTAATTTTCTCAGGATACAGATCGAAAAAGTGGGATGAGGTGAGAAGGTACAGCCCTGACACCCACTTTTCCAGATTTTGAATCGTGAAGTATCCTCTTGTTCTGTTCAGACAACTGCCTCTTGGTCCATTCTTCTCAATGCTATTCATGAAAGCGCTCTGCCCTCAAGTTATTGCCAACTCAGAGAAACCCTATAGTTTGTTATAAATTACACAGTTGAGTGCCTTGGCATAGTCAATAAGATATTTACACAAGCAAACATCTTCCTGGGATGCTCAGCTTTCAACCAAGATCCATCTGGCTTTTGTCAGCAGTGATATAAATTGCTGCACACCCCTTCTAAATCCAGCTTGAATTTCTAGCAGCTCCCTAGGAATGTACTGAGAAAACCATTGTTGAATGATATTCAGCGAAATATTACTTGCATGTGATATTAATGATATTATCCTATAATTTCCACAATCTGTTGAATCAGCTTCTTTGAAATGGGGACAAATCTATATCACTTCAAGTCGGTTGGCCAGGTAGTTGTCTTCAATATTTCTCAGTGCAGGTGAGTACTTTCAGTGCTTCATCGGCGTATGCAAACATTTCTATTGGTGCTCTGTCACTTCCTGGAGACCTGTTTTTCACTCATGTCTTCAGCGTAGCTCCCTTCCTTCTCGATCACACACAGCCACTTGAACGGTCAGCAAGTTCTTTTCAGAACAGTAACTATGGAACTCATTCCATATTCTTTTGATTCTCCTGAATCATGCAATATTTTCCCTATAGGAGCTTTTAATATTGCAACTTGAGGCTTGAATTTTCTTCAGTTCCTTAAGCTTGAGCGGTGCTGGGCATGCTAGTCATTTTTGGTTCTCTAACTCCAGATTTTTGCACATTTCATTATAATTCTTTAAAATGTCTTCTTCATCTGCCCTTTGAAATTTTCTGTTCATGAAGTTTTACTTCATTTCTTCTCTGCACTTAGCTACTCGACATTCAAGAGTAAGCACCAGTCTGTTCTGACAGTCACTTTGATTTTTTTCTCTCTTTTCTTTTTATTGACTTTTCTGTTTTCTTTGTGTATGATGATATTGATGTTGTTAAATTCTATAATATGATATTTGAAATATCATAAGGAAATTCATGGAACTAGGAGATTGGGCTTTCTTGTTTCCAAGTTACATTGTTGGGACACTCTGCAGATGTATTCCAGACCAGTAAGTGAGTCGAAAGGATATACATAGTCTCTCACTGGTAGGGTGTGGATGCTTATCTTTTGACATGGCAGGTGAAAAAAAGAGACACAAGTCCAGGAAATTTGGCTAATGTCCCAGACATGCCACTCATTTATTCTTTAAAACTAAACAAAGCTATTTTATTTCTCTTGGTCTCGCTTTCCTCATTTATAAAATGAGCAGGTGTTCATGGACTGGATCGGTATTCTTCAAACTGGCATAACCACCTCTGGGAATTCTAAACACCTTCTAAGTAGTAAGCAGGCCTGGGAGGTTTAGGATAATAAATAACAGGATCCTCGGCTTTATGTGTTTTCCGTCCTAAAACTCATCTGCTTAAACAGCTGTCTTCCCCAAATCTGTCTTTTGCAACATCTTTATTTTTAAGTGTATAATAGGAAGGTGTGCTAGCAGTCAGAAATCTTACTATAGTACCCTGTCTAAGATATACAAATTGCCAGGGCCCTAAATCAAGGGATAAATCAACCGACCACTCCCTCAATCAAGGTACCTCATTTGTTTCACTAAGGAGTATATTTCCAATAAAATTTTACTTTCTGTGCTTATTAGTTATCAATACTTATTATATTATATATTATTAAATATGTAATTATAATGATTGTAGGGAACTCACAAGAGCCTAAAGACAGAAAAGAGAAATTGATTTCAGCAGAACAAGGTGGATGCTTACTGTTGTTGGGTGTCATCACGTGGGTTCAGCCCCATAGCAACCGATGCACACAGAGCAAAGCACTGCTGCATCCCACACCATCCTCCCAATCTCTCCCACGCTAAAGCCCAGTGTTGAAGCCACTGTGTCAAGCCATCTTACTGAGGGCTTGCCTTCTTTTCACTGCCCTTCCACTTTATCTAGTATGCAGGATGCTGCATAACTTACTTTACCAAGATATACAGAATGCTACATGATGTAAAATCAGCCAAGGGGTGAATCCAGGCTGTATTCTTTCACTGTATTTATTCATCAAATAATCTGAGAAGATAAAGTATGTGAAGAGGAAAACAGCATTAGGATTAGTTGAAGACTCATTAACAATCTGGAATATGGATATGACACAACTGTGCACGCTAAAAGGGAAGAGCAATTGAAGCCATTACCAACAAAAAACAAAACTACAGCCTTGGTTGTGGATTATAAATCAACATAAAGAAAGAAAACAACTGTATCAATAAGCAATATGATAGATGGATAAAAGACAAAAGTTTTCATTTTCTTTGGGGATCCATAATCAATACCCTGGAAAGCAGAAGTCAAAAATTAAATGACGTATTACACAGGCCAAATCTGCTTTGAAGGACCTCTTCAAATACTAAGACACAAAATCTCCTTGAGGACTAAGGTACACCTGACCCGACCCATAGTATTTCCAATTACCTTGTTTTCACACAAATGCTAGATAATTAATAAGGAAGATCAGAGAAGAGTTCATGCATTTGATGTTGATGAAGAAGGTTGAATATTGCCATGAACTGATAGAACAAACAAAGCTAAGAATATCTTGGAAAAAAGACAGCCAGAATTCTCCTTAGATGCAAGGAGAGTAAAGATTTTGTTTTACATACTTTGGACATGTAATTGCAAATGATCAGTCCCTTAAGAAGTACATCAATAAATTCACTGATAAATTCACTGCCATCAAGTCAATTATGCCTCACAACCAGCCTATGGAATAGGGTAGAACTGTGGGTTTCTGAAATTATTTACAAAAGTAGAAAATCCTGGCCTTCTCCTTCAGAGCTAACTAGTGGCCTTGAACTGCTGACCTTGCAGTTAGCAGCCACACATGTAACCACTATGCCACCAGGGTTCATGGTAAAGTAGAGTGAAAAAGATCCTTAAAGAAGTGGATTAACACTGTGACTGTAACAATGAACTGAAGCATAGACATAATGATGAGGATGGTGCAGAGCAGATAGAGTTTCCTTCTGTAGTATGTAAGATTGCGATGAGTCAGAACCAATCCAGCAATACCTAAGTACAACAATTTGGTTAGATATGTTGTATAAAAGGAAGAAATGAGCTATCCTTTTTTGTCTTTTTAAGCTTTACCAAATTTTTATGTTTGACCATTCAGGTATGATACATGATTTTATTTTTTAAATAAATTATTATTTGTTGTTAATTTCACATTTTGCCACAATAACATATTAATAGCAATAAATACTTATTCATTTTTAAACTAAAATCATGTATGATACCTGAATGGTAGTGTTTCACCTGACTATTGAAATATTACTATGAGGGGGTACCCCCCAAAAATACCCAAAATTTTTTTTTCAAAACTATGTATTTAAATATTTTTATAAAACAACCTTATCATCTTCAAAGTACTCTCTGTTACACTTAATATATTTGTCAATTCTGAGATTCCATTCTTGGAAATATTTTTCAAACTCATCTCTTTGGATGGCTAACAGCACCTCTCTCATTTTTTCTTCACCTCTTCTATGTCATCAAATCCCTGTCCTTTTATGTCCCTCTGCAGTTTGCAAAAACAAAAAGACGCCAAGCAGAGCGAGGTCAGATGAGTAAGGTGGTGGGGCAAGAGAGGCATGATATTTTTTGTCAAAAACTGACACACTGAGATGGCTGTGTGAGCAGGTGCATTGTCACGGTGGCAAAACCAGGCCCCCCCCCCCCCCCCCCGTCTTTGACAAATCAGGTGTTTTTGCTTACACATTCTTACCCAATCTTTTCGGAACCTCTAAATAGAAAGCTTGACTAATAGTCTCACCTGGTGGAACAAACTCCGAATGCACTACAAGTTGACATTTTTGACTATTCAAGAAGTTGACAGACGTCTAGAGAGAAGTTTGTCATCAGTCAAAATTTCATCTGTTTTGAAACAAGAAAACCTCTCATACACTTCAGTTTTTCCCATAGCGCTATCCTTGTAAGCTGTGTTTAACATCACAACAGTTTCTGTGGCACTTTTCCCAAGCAAGAAACAAAAATTCACAGCCACACAATGTTCTCTAAAATCAGTCATCACAAAAAACAAGGTTTAAGTAAGACTGCTTTTATAAAACAATTCACTGTGATGACAGAGAACCTTCCCAGGTGATGCCACTGGGTGCACTAACTCAGAATGAGATGCTTGATGCTCACCTAATAGGAAAAATGTATATTAGGAAAGCTGTCCGGCAAGTTGTTTTCCTGTTTTTGGGGGGTACTCCGTTGTATTTCTACATAAAAACATTTCATCTGTATAGACTTTATGTGTGAACATTTTATTCAAGAATGAAGACATCAGCAACATGATGTGTCACAACATAATAAAATTGTCACCAAAAATCTGTCCAAGGTAGTTTGCACTCTTAGACAATCAGTCAAGCAGTTAATGACTGAGAAAATCCCCTAGTTAATTTGCCACTACAAAACTCAGTGGTTCTTAGCTTCATAAAGTGCCTCATCAGCATCTTACCAAAGCTGTTACTTTAAAAATCCCAGAAATAGTTGATGTGTACAAATCTCTTTCATCTTTTGAATAGTAGCCTTAAATTAAAAGTGTAATAAAGATTATTACTACCCATGTGGAGAATGACAGACATACCAAGATCAACAGCTTACCAGTTTGCTTTGTGTTTTCTGGAAACTCTAACCCAGTCAAAAGGATATCACTATTGTCATGGTCATGGATCTAGACAAGGGTATTTATGGTCCATGAATAACTCAAATGCTTGAAAAATCTTACTGAACTCAAAATTCCAGAGTCACATTTAGCTTTAAAAGAACTTCTAGGAGATTAGAAAGTGTGACTTTTTATATGTTCTTCCATTGTTTCTATGACTCTTTTCCAATAGGTCGAATGGGATCAGTGTGTATCAGAGGATCACCTGGAACCTTCCAAGGGTGCCATGCATGTTATATTTGGGAAGTAGATTGAGTAATGGTCACTAGATACAGAAAAGTCCCCACACTATTTGGATATCCTTGAGCAGTACGGTCTACCCATATGCCTATAAATAAATGTGTCAATTCCTTTCCAGTACTAGCAGCAACATCTGAAGAAAAGGGAATGATATGTACAAACTATTTGACTGGGTATAAAATAGATTTTGCATTCACAAAATGGGGAAAAATGGCTTGGGAAATGAAGAAATGCTAAAATGTCTCTATTTAGTTGTAGATTCTGAATTCTTAATAATTTTCCTAAAATTACTTTCTTACCACACTAGTTTATTAACTCTCTAACCTCTTAACAGATTTTGAAGGGATTTAGAAATCATCCAGTCTTATACTAAAACATGTTCACTGGACTTAGAAATTATCAAATCTTATACTAAAACATATCCATTCTGTACTCCATTTTTTTTCAAAGCCTTATCAAATATTTGGTTCAAAATACTGATATTCTGTAGGCTTTAGAAATTTTCTTAACTGCCTTTACTTAGCTGACTCTCTGGATTGCGTGTAACTACACCTTCTCCCACATACTCAGCATGCTGAGTACTTGCAGCCGGTCAATTGGATTGTGTGAGTGCTATGTGTGCTCAAAGTCCAGTGTGTGTACATGAGCACATGTGCCCATAACATTTTTTTACCTAAAATAAATATGAAATAGTTGATCATTTGTACAATACCTATGATTTCATGCTAATTCTCCTATCAAAAGCAGAAGCTTTTGCAATGGAACCATGAAGTAGGAATGAAAACTAATTATAATTCCAAACATTTTAACTGAATTTCAAACACTTTAATGTGTTTAATTGTTTACTTGTGTTTTATTGACTATGCAAAGTCATTCGACCATGTGGATAATAACAAATTATGGAAAACATTGTGACAAATAGAAATTCTAAACCAATTTTGTTTATGTTGAATATGGTCATGTCTAAGAGGCAATTATCCAAATAGAACAAGAAACTATTGTATGGCTGAAAATCAGGAAAGGTTAGTGTCAGGGTTGTATCCTTTCACCGGATTTATTCAATCTGTAGGCTAAACAAATAATCTGAGAAACTGGACAATATGGAGAATAGCATGGCATTAGGATTGTAGGCAGGCTCATTAACAATTTTTTTAAAAAATAATTTTACTGGGGACACATAGAATTCTTATCACAATCCATACATCCATCCATTGTGTCAATCTTTAGGATGAAGATAACATAACCTTGTATGCTGAAAGCAAAATTGACTTGAAGCATTTACTGATAAAGATCAAAGGTGACAGCATTCAGTATGGATTACAACTTAGTGTAAAGAAAACCAAAATTCTCACAACTGTCCCCAATAGGCGAAAACATGACAGAGAAAAGATTGAATCTGTCTATGAGTTCTTTTCGTTTGGTTCCACAATCAATATCCATGAAAACACAGGCAAGAAATAAAATGATGTGTTACATTAAGCAAGACCTGCAAAAGACCTCTTTAAAGAGTTGAAGAGTAAGGATGTCACTGTGGGGACCTACGTGTGTCTAACGCAAGCTATGATATTGTCAATCACTTCATGTGCATTTGAAAGCTGGGTAACTAATGAGGTAGATCACAAAGGGATTGATGCATTTGAATTATGGTGTTGGCCAAGAACATGGAAAGTCAGAAGAACAAACAAATCTGTCTCAGAGGAAGCACCGATAGAATGCTCCTTAGACTTGAGGATGGTGAGACTTCATCTCATGTACATCAAGCATGTTTGATAACATTGATTATCAGCCCCAAAGAGGAAGACCTGCAATGAGATTAACACAGAGGCTAAAAAAATGGCTCAAACACAAGGGTGAGGATGCCACAAGATAGGACAGTGTTTCATTCTGTTGATCATAGTATGGTGACTCCATGGAACCGAGCAGGAAACATGACCTGGACTTACCTGGGTTGTAAGGAATGCTGCAGAGTCTCCACATACATACATTTAAAAATAAACATGTTAGAATCGTTTTATTTTTTTATTTGTTTTTATTTTAAAATAGAAATTCATTTATTATGTTGAATCTCAAACTAAAGCTTACGGTTCCTGTCCACCTGGTTCTGCCTTGCTTCTTTGTAATTAAATCATTTTATTGGGGCTCTTACACCTCTTTTAGCAGTCCAGACATCAATTGTATCAAGTACATTTGTACATATGTTGCCATCATCGTTTTCAAAATATCTATTTTCTGTTCAAGCCCATTATTCAAAGAGTTACTGTCTACCCCAAACCCAGTTTTTCTTCTTGTCAATAACTTACATTATTAGTATAGCACATTTGTCATGACCAATGATCAATATTATTTTAAAATAAAATCTAAACTTTTTCAGACTTTATTAGTTTCTATGTACTATCTTTTTTCTGTTCCTGAATCTCTCTCAGGGTATCATATTACATTTAGGTGACAAGTCTTCTTAGGCTCCTCTAGACTCTGATAGTTTCCCAGATTTTCCTTGTTATTAATGACCTTGACAATTTTTATGAATATTTGTTGGGTATTATATGAAATGCCTCTCAATTTGGGTTTGCCTGATTTTATTCTCATGAAAATAAAGAGGTGATAGATTCTTGGGAGAAAGGCCATAGAGGTAGGGGCCGTTCTCATTACATCATATCCCAAATACACGTTATCAACATGATTTATCGTTGTTGATGCTCACTTTGATCACTTGCCTGAGACAGTGTTTGTCCATTTTCTCCCTGTGAAGTTTCCCTTTTCCTTCTTTCCATGTTCTGCTCTTGAATAGGAAGTTACTCTGTATAGCCCATCCTTATGGGGTAGGGAGCTATGACCCATCAATTAAGGAGATGGAGGGAGATCGAGATCAATCAATCCGGATTCTTTTATCTATTTTTTCTATATCTATTCTCAATCTACAAACTTTCCTCGGTGTGAGCATACACTGAAATTTTGATTTACTTCATTTGGCTTTATCTGGGCTGATGAGCATCAACCTCAAGCCTGCATAGATGAAGGCTCAACCAAATATTGAGACAAACTTCAAGGGCAGACGTCGGGGCTCTCTTTATGTGACCCCAGAAGTCTGTCAGTGTCATCTTCGGTGGTTATTCGAGAGCCTGCCATAGCTCTTCGAGCTGGCAGGACTGCAGGCTTCTATTTTAAGCTTAGCTATCCATCTTCGTTTCAGTCTGGGGCTGACCTCAGGCGAAAAGCCACGAAATAAGGAATGCGCCTTAGATGCTGTTTCTCTCCTTCAAGTACTCTTCCCTTTCCATCATTTTCCTGTTTGGGGTGATGGTCTGGTGCTGTTGGTTAGTTTTCATTTTGTATTTTCCTTCGAGTACAGGGTTTTGTTTCGCAGAAGACTAGTCCTGCTGAGACAATAGGATAAGCATCGGGTTGCTCACCCCGAAATCAGTGGTTCCGGCTTAACAGACGCTCCAAGGGACCAGGATGATGCTGTCTGATCCTGCAAAGTTTCACAGTCTCCCCACCCCTGTGTAGGGTGGCTGTAAGTCACGTCAACTGGACAGCATAGGGTTTTGTGAGTGTAGGTTTGAAAAGGAATTCTTGAACATGACCAGACCAGAGTCTCCATCTTCTTATTGATAAAGGTGAAGAATGATAGTTATATTTGTCATAGTTTTTCATGGGAAGTTTATGCATATAAAATAAAATGATATATGAGAAAACTGTTCATGAGTTATAAAGCCCCATGCGAGGGTAATTTGCCATTATTGAACAGTGGGAAAACTCATGGCTCGTGAGTTTAATTGAAAGTTAAAGTCGCAGATCTAATCAGTATCAAAACTAGGACATGAACCTAGTTCCTCAAGTCCTCTTGTTGGTCAGTAGGTACTGTTGAGTCCGCTCAGATTCACAGAGATCTCACACGTGATTGAATGAATACTGTCTGGCCCTGTGCTTCCCCTACACCGTTTATGTTTGAGTCCATTGTTGCAGCCACGATGTCAATTCTTTGCATTGAGAGTCTTCCTCTTCTCCATTGACTTTCTTCCTTACCGAGTGTATTATTCTTATCCAGGGGCTGCTGACTCCTGAACATATGTCCAAAGCATGTCACTTTTATCATCCTCCCTTCCAAGAAGTATTCTGGCTGCACTTCTTTGAAGACAGGTTTGTTTGTTTTCTCGTAGTCTATGGTATATTCAACATTCTTTACCAATGTCAGAATTCCAATGCATCAATTATCCTTTGGTCTTCCTGATCGATCCTTCAGCTTTTGCATGTAAGACGAGTGGAAATACTATGTCTTTGGTCTGGTGAAACTTAGTACTCAAGGTTACAACCATGTGTTTGAACACTTTAAATAAATATGTTGCAGCAGGTTTGCCCAACACAACATGTTATGTAATTTATTGACTGCTGCTTCCGTAGGTGCTAATTGTGGTTTCAAAAAAATTGAAGTGCTTGATAATTTCAACCTGTTATCATATTGTCTACTGGTCCAGTTGTGAAATTTTGGGCCTTCTTTATCTTGAGATACAATTCATACTGAATGCAGTAGTCTTGATTTTCTTCAGTAAGCACTTCAAGTTCTCTGGTTTCAGCAAGTGAGGTTGTATCATCTGCATATTGTTAATTCACGTTGTTAAGGAAGCTTCTTCCAATTCCAATGGCATGTTCTTTTTCATAGAGTCCAGCTTCTTGGATTATGATTATCTTCCCAGAATATGAATTCAACGAGTATAGTAAAACAATCAAAACCCTGAATTGAAATGATGTTGTGTTCAAACAACTGCCCCTTAGTCCATGTACACCGGGTGCTGGTGACATAGTGGTTGCATATTGAGATGCTACCCTTGAGGTTAGCAATTCACAACCACAAGTTGCTCCTTCAGGGAAAGATGAGGCTTTCTACTCCCATAATGCCTGTGGTCTCAGAAATCCACAGGGGCAGTGTTGCCCTGTCCCAAAGGGGTGCTATGAGTTAGAATCAGTGAGATTTTTGTTTGTTTTGTGTTTTTTAATCCATGTACAGGTTCACATGAGCACAATTAAATGTTTTGGAATTCCCACTCTTTACAGTGTTATCTATAAATTCTCTAGAATCGACCCAAACACCTATGTGTAGTCAATAAAATACAGGTAAGCATCTTTCTTTTTTTAAAAATGTTATTCTCCACTTTTAGCCAAGAGCAGTCTAACATCAAGAATAATATTCTCCATTTCATGTCATCCTCTGAATATTCCCTTTCTGCCTTTTCAACGACCCTTGAGTTATTCCATGATGCCCTGTAGGTCATCCTAGTACTAATCTGGCACTTCGCCTTTAGTTTTCAAGATGCCAAATCTATTCTTGAGAATATCTCTAAATTCACAGGTGTTATCTAGTAAAGGTCATACTTTGGCTCTCATAGACTTGTTTTAATTTCCTTAGGAAACATCTTAAAACTGCATATGATCAATTGGTGATCTTTTCTCTGGTTGGCCCCTGGCCTTGTTCTGATGGATGATATTAAGCTTCTTCATTGTCTCTTTCCACAAAGGTGATCTATTTGATTCCTATGTATCCCATCCGTCAAGATGCACATGTACAGTTGGAGTTAATATTGGTGAAAAATAATTCCATCATGAAATCTCCAATATAATCACTATCACAAAGGTTATATTTTCAAGTATGGATTCTTTTTCATGTTTAACTTTTACATTCGAATCACCAGTAATTATCAATGCATTTGACTGAATTTTTAATGAAGTGTAGAAGTTGACAAGTAATCTTCGTTTTCTTCATCTTAGTATCAGAGGTTGGCATGTACATTTGAACATCCATTATATTAACTCATCTTCCTTGCGGGAATATGAATATTTTCTTATCTCTGACTGCATTTAGTTCTGAGTCGATTTTGAGATGTTCTTTTAGATATGGCACTATTGGTTTGTGGGATATTGTCTGACTCAAAATAGCTAATCCCATTCCATTTCCCCTCACCAATGCCTAGGAAAGAAACCATCAAGCAGTCCATGTCATTTTTCAAATATCAGTTTTCCTAGATCGCGATCTGGACATTCCGTGTTCCAATTGCTAATATATGTTTGCCACAGTTTCTTCTCATTTTTAGCCAATTAGCAAAGGAATCTTCTGAAAGTTTCCTATCTTCCTGTCATTAAAGTGGAATCTGCTTGGAAGAACCACCTTTTCCCTAATCGTATTCTAAATGCCCTCCAGCCCGAGGACATCACCTTCCAGCGATGTATCAAATAATGTTTCACTGCTCTTCCTATGGTTGTCACTGACTACACTTTTGTCAGAAGTATCGCCGTGTCCTTCCTTTTAGTCTTCTTTCATCAGGAAGCTCTACCAAGGCCTGTCCACCATAGATGACCCTGCTGATATGAAATATCTCACAGCATACCTTATAGCATCGCAACAATAAACAAGCTACCAAAGTTCAGCAAACCAAGAAGAACACTGCTCCCAAATATAGTCTAGTTTTATTTCAATTACACTATGTCTCTTCCTTCTTCATCAACCTTTGTCCTCAAGGCAATAAAATATCCACCAGATTTACATAATTATGGTGAAATGTTGATTTGGTTGAATGTACAGCCTAATTGGCTCAATAAATTTTTCTCCTCCAATAAGAGTTTATAAATGTAGTTAGAGAATCGGACAACAAAAGTAGGATATTTCATTGGTGGAATGGGAAAAAATCCATTTATTTTCAAAGAAAGCATATTTTAATCGTGGAATGAGGCCTTTGGAAATATATTTCCAGGAATGATTTTAGACTTCAACTACACTGACAAGAAGGTGATCCGTGAATCAAAGTATAATTCAAAGTACTTAAATTTCTGTGCTTCTTGATAAATCTCACATCAGTCATTCCCATGAATATTTCTATATTCTTGCTCCTTTACAAGAACACATTGATAGCCCTTGTAAAGATACAATTTTAGTAATTACTAAACAATTTAAAAGATACAATATGAAAAATCAAATCATTACTCATTCATTAATTTAACATATAGTGGAGAGCCTTATGGGAGTAGTTCTTTTTCTAGGCAAGAAAAATGCAGTAGTGAGTAGGATCCAATTAGTAATGAATAAGGTAATTCTACCAACTCCTTTGATCTGAAATTGATTAGTTCAATTCATTGATGATTATTGGGGATTGGAAAGTGAAAGTTGAAGAAAGAGGATCGATGTGTATTAAGAAATAGGATATTGGTAATAAAAACTTGGAGATCTCATGATAAACCGTAACTGAATGGGAGTCATGGTAAATCAGTTCTAATACATGAACAGTGACATGAGAGAAGGAAAATTCCACACAAAAAAATCTGTTCATTTATGGCAATCTAAGAAACAATTGAGAGTCTGTACTGGAGGATAGGACCTTCCACAGTTTTATCATCTCCTGAAAAGTTAGCCATTGAAAATCCTATAGAGCATGGTTCCACTTTGACACTCATGGGGTCCCCATGAGTCAGGGTCAACCCCTTGGCAACTGGTAAGTAGACATCCAGAGCTGATAAGTGGATTCTGACATATAACAACCCTATAGGACAGTGTAGAACTGCTGCTGAGACCATAATATTATGGAATACAATTGCTTCATCTTTCTCCCAAAGAGTCAATGGTGGATTGAAACTAGCAACCAATCAGTTAGCAACCCAATGCTTAACCCACTGCACCATCATAGCACCTAGGTAGATAAGGCCATGTCTCTTCTTTGGATTCCTACTAATGTGTTCAGAAATCAGTATTTTAAAAAAAACACCTCACTGCCATCGAGTTTATTCCAACTCATACTGGACAGAGTGGCCCTGCTCCTTTGTGTTTCCAAGATTGCAAATCTTTATGGGGAAAGAAAGCCTATCATTCTCCTGTAGAGCAGCTGACACTATGGTTAACAGTCCAGTGTGTGACCACAAAACCACTAGGAATCCTTAGACTTCAGGATAATAGACACAATGCAAATTAAATTTGTAACGGTAGAAACGCAATGCTTATTAAGGGCCAATCTACAGTTACAGAAATATAGTTAATTACTATATTAAATGCATGAACAGAAAACTTTCAGAGCCTAGAAAATGCATAATAGAAAGCTGTTCACAGGCTGAGGAAAAGTTTAGGTAAAAAAAACTACTCTTCTTAACATATTTATGAAAGGTATGAATGTGCAAGTCCCAGCAATTGCCTTTGCCCATAATTTCCAGAAACTCATTTACTAAAAGGATTGTAAAATTTTCAGATTGGTCACCAAACCACTAAAAAATTCTATTTTATAAAATTCATATCACCTCTACATCACTACACTGAAAATCATTTACTTTTTGGATTGAGTTCCAATGTAATCGTGATTTTCTTTTTGATTTGCTTCTTTTTTCCTAAAAAGCCAATCTGTCACTATTATTTTTCTACCATTCTATTGATTTAGTTTTTCACTGGTACACTTTCTGAGATCAAAGCCATACATTTCTAGAGGATTACTATAAGTACTTAATCACATCAGAGCCTTAAAGAGAAGAAAATTTGCTCTCCTCCATAAATTAAGTTCTACCCTTGAAAGCATGCATGCCCTCAAACACCCAGAATATGATTTACAAATGAGAATCCCTTGTTCAGACAAAGCTCCCTGCATTACCTGTCAGTGTTAAAATAAGCAATTTCAAATCACGGAAACATGAGGAAGATATTCTGTCATCTTGGTACATGCAGTATGGAAAGCATGAAAGAAGCAGAGCTCATACATCAATACTATCACTGTTGTGCGGTTATTGAAGTTTCATAAGCAGGAGTTCCCAAGTCATCACTCAGGGCTGAAGGTCTGAGACTATTACATAAAGTATCCATCAGACCAAGATGATGAAGGATAAGCGAATCTGTTTGATTAATAGGTACAAGAGCACGAAATAAAGGAGATTAAGAAAACCAATGGGCTTTTATTGATAGAGTCAGCCTCAACTCTCAACAAGGCACATACTTATTCGGCCAGCAAGCCCTTAAGCACCATAGGAAAACAATTATAGGCCCCAGGTAAAGATTTAAGATGAAATTATACTGGATGGCAGAATTAGCAAACTCATTTGTAAAGTTCAATGAGGAAGATTTGTTTCAACTGAAAATGATTACTTATTAAAAGGAACTAAATCAGCATATTCTTAGAATCAAGGGATAGGACTTTATTTAATCTAGAAAACTCCATCAGTTCAGTGCAGAAATTGTACTGAACCTATTCGTGGTTCAATTAAGAAAGAAACTATAAACAATGTTAATTCAAGAACCACATTATAGTTCTTACTCACTGTGTGTGTGTGTGTGTGTGTTTCTTGAGGGTTATCCAGATTTAGCAAATAAAAATGCAAGACACAGTTAAATTTGAATTTCAAATAAGCAAAGAATACCTTTTAACATATGTATGTCTAAAAATTGTTTATCTGCAATTAAAATATAACTGCATGCTGCCTCTCAATGTTAAGATTCCTGTGTATGTATGTGCATACTCAAGAACAGGTAATATTTACATAGCGCACATCCTAAAGGATTGCATAATTTAGAGACAGACTTTTTAGCTGCTGATAAGTTAGTTGGCTCTAATTCATGTCAACATTGTGTATAATAGAACAAAAGTTTTCCTAATTCTGTACCGTCTTATATTTGATAGGTTTAAGCCCATTTTAATGGCTTTCTTTTTTAGTGCAAACTATAGTATAGCCATACAACAGAAATAAATGGAATATAAAACTAATACATGTAAAAATTAGGGAGGAGGCGAGTCGGCATCCAGGTAGAATCACTCTCCCTATGCTCTTGTTGTTGATCAGAAAATTAAGAACTCAGGAGGTAAATATTGGATGGTGGGTGCTAAACATAGATTCAATATACTAGGGACTGGTTCAGGCCACTCCCTGCAATTTTCACGAGTGGACCTATTAGAGAACTTAGTCTTCCCAGGGGTTCCTCACCAGATCCAGTGAGATGGTGTCTACCACCCCTTCCTATACTCAAGATTCAATACACCCAATTTGCAGTCATTTTCCCAGGCTGCTGCCTAAAAGTGGTAATGATCTCAGGTTCACAGATATCCTTCAAGAACTAGCCACAAGACTTCACAATGGAGGTCCCCTCTATTTTATCCACCCCATGTACCTGTATTCTCTGGCTTTGGAGCCTCCCTCCCAAGGCAGGAATGGAGTGACTACATCAGCCAATTCTGTTCCTCCCTCTCCCCACCTCCATGCCAGCCAACATAGGTAACAATAGATCATTAGTCACTAATTTTCAGCAATTGCAATTAAGGAGCCCCTGAGATATTTATCCATGACATATCTGTGCAGGAGAGAGCTGGGAGTGACACAAGAGAGCAGCCAGGGAAAAATTCAGATCCAGTAGGTCCCCAAAACACTTGACTGATCTGATCCCCCTTCCCAGGGGGAGAGAACAAAACAACCCCAATACCAGGTCACACCACAAGCCCATTATAAAAAGGGGGGAAATTATTGTTTTTAAATGCTTACAATCCAGACTGTGTTCCTTTGCATAACTTTGAATGTAAGTTGCCAGAAACCTGGTCCTGGTCTATTAGTATAATACCATAACAAGACAGATAGAACTCTAATCCCCAGAGCACAGCCTAGGATTTTAATAGCAAAACAGAAAAAGCCAGGTTGAACACTACAGCTTAAGCCAGAAACTGGCTCGGCTAGTTTTGGGGCTCCACAGTGAGTCCATAAACCACCGCAAATCGTGACCAGACAGTCCAGCCTAGGCCAGTACCCATGCTGCAGGCCTGCCCTAACCTGGCCAAGTGGCACACCTACAATTCCCAACCTCAGCACACCCTCCAAGGCTCCCCACTGCCTCCACCCATTGAATCACTGTGGAACTTCACCTACACAGCAACCTGACCCACCATGACAGTAGGCCACAGGTAGTCCTCAAAACCACTCTTGCCAGTCACAGAAAAAGAGCTCAGGGCCCCTCAGTCTCCTCAAAATATGGTGTCCAGTTCTTCCAAAAGACATACCTTAACATACCTTAACACCCTCAACAAAATATAACAATAAAAACAAAACACAATAACAAAAGAGGTCCTCAACCTAATCACACTTATAGAAGAGACAGATGTTGATCTGCAAAAAGCAGAAATCTTCAGAATGCTGCTAGGAGTAATACAGGATATGAGGGAAGCAATGCAAAATAAGGACACAATGATGGAAGAGATGAAGTCTATGATAGAAGGGATGAAGTTCACACAACAACGGGAAATACAAGGACTCATGGATGAGGTAACAGAAGCAAAAATTAAGATAATGGACCTTACCAACAGAATAGAAGAGGCAGAGAGTTGACCAGCAATCTCGAGGACAATCAGGCAGACTTTAATAAACAGGAAAGCCAGTCAAACAAGATCAAAAAAGAGGTAAAAGAAAACCTGAGAACAATGACAGGTGCTTTGAAGAAGAACAATATTAAAATAATTGGGATACCAGAACAAGACAAATGAAGAAGTCTAATGTTAAATTAGCAAGGGATTTCCTGGAAGCAAACTTCCACACTTGAATGAATAAGAGTAGACATTCATACAAGAAGCAGAGAGGACACCAGTTAGACTAACCTCCAGGAAGAACTCACCAAGGCACATAATAGATAAATTATCCAACTTTGAGGAAAAAGAGAAAATCTTAAGAGCAGCAATAAAAGGAAAAAAAAGGTGGCCAGATACAATGGTGCTCAGGTAAGAATATTCTCAAGCCTATCAGTACATAACATGAAAAGGATGAGACTGAGAGCTGAAAGAAAAAAAATCCTAGCCTGAGAATCCTCTACTGTATCAAACTATCTATTGAGATAGATGGTGAGGTAAGAAACTTTCCGGACAAGGAAAATCTCAAAGAATATGCTATAAGACACCCAACCCTGTGGAAAATCCTTGGAAACGCACTGTGGTCAATAGACCAATATCGATCAAGCACAAGCATGAAATTACCACCCAGCACAACTCCATCCAGAAGTCAATGTGCCCAAAACAACTACCAAGATAAATTTGCCTCAGAGGGAAAAGAAGACAAGAATGAAGCCCCCCACATAAATATAGCACGCTGATATTAAGGTAGATAGGAAAACACCCAACACAAGGGGTACAAGATGACAGTAATGAATCCACAGATAGTGATAATAACCTTTTATGTCAGTAACCCATCTAAAGGTTAGCAGACTGGTTCAGAAAACATAGACCATCATACCGTTGTCTGCAAGAGACACATTTTAAGCTCACAGACAAAAATAGACTAAGATTAAAAGGCTGGCCAAAAATATACCAGGCATATGGCAACTTTTAAAAAAGCAGCTTTGTAATCCTAATTCCAACAAAATTGACCTCAAGTTGAAAACCATAACAAGAGTCAAGGATGGGCATGATATAAAGCTCAAAGGATCAGTAGACCAGGAACCAGTAAGCATAATGAATATATATATAGCTCCTAACAAGAGGCCCACGAAATCCGTCAAATTATTCAAAAGATGAAGAAAGACATCACAGACACAACAATCATAGTGGTGACTTTAATGCACTGCTATCAGACAAAGATAGGTCACTAGGAGATAAGTTTAGCAAAGAGGCTACATCACTAAACACTACAATTAGGTGACTGAACCTGATAGACATTTATAAAGCTCTCCAGCCAAATGCAGAAGCAATCATATTCTTTGCAAGTACACATGGCTCATTTTCAAAAATAGACTACATACTGGGACACAAGAAGATCCTGAGTAAACTCAAACACATAGCGATCACTCTGACCTCCCTGGTGGACTACCAGGCCATACAGTGGAGATCAACAAAAGGACATCCAGAAAAGCAAGGACAAACAACTGGAGGATGAATAATGATCTCAGTGACACAAATGGGTACTGACCCAAATTAGGGAGGAAATTAGGACGTTTTTAGAGACTAATGAGAATGACACAGCATACCAAAATCTATGGGATACAGCAAAAGCAGTTACCAGAGGAAGTTTGACAGCAATTAATGCATAGGTGAAAAGGAAGCAATTTATGACTGATACGCTATCCTAAAACCTCCAGCTACTAGAACAGAGTCAACAGAACAACCCCTCCAATAGCAAAAGGAAAGAATTAATGACAATCAAGGCAGAGATAAATGAGTAGGGAGGTAAGAACAATGCAAAAAAATTAATGTAGCACAAAGCTGATTCTTTTAAAGGATCAACAGAATTGACAGACCATTGGCAAGCCTAACCAAGGAAAAGAAGGAGCAGACAATAGCCAGGATGAGGGATAAAAGCAGAGAAATCACAACAGTCCCCAATGAGATTATAAAGCTAATCACAAAGTACTATGAAAGTCTGTATTCAAATGAATCCAACAAGGTGGAATATACAGACAATACTTGGAAAAACAATCTCTCCATAGATTATCCCAGATACAGGTCAAGAACTTCAACAGACCCATAACAAAAGAAGAAATAGATATGGTTATCAAGAAACCACCAGTAAAAAAAGCATCCGGACTAGACAACTTCCCAGAAGAATCCTACCAAGCATTTAAGGAAGAGCTGGCACTGTTCTTCCACAGATTATTCCAGAGCATAGAAAAAGATGCCAAACTACAAAACTCATTTTTTCAATCTTAAATTTCATTATTTTAAAAAAATCATTTTATTGGTGGTTCATGCAACTCTTATCACAATCCATACATACATCCATTGTGTCAAGCACATTTGTACATCTGTTGCCATCAGCATTTTCAAATCATTTTCTTTCTACCTGAAAACTCAGCTCATTTTCCCCTCCTTCCCCACCCTGCCTTCCTCATGAACCCCTGATAATTTATACTTTTTTTTCATGTCTTAAGCTATCCAATATCCCCCTTCACCCACTTTTGTGTTGTCTGTCCCTCAGGGAAGGGGGTAGATGTAGATCATTGTGATCAGTTCCCCATTTCTCCCCAACTTTCTCCTCCCTCCCACCCCCCAGTATGGTTACTCTCAATATTGGTCCTGAGGGGTTTATCTGTCCTGGATTCACTGTGTTTACAGCTCTTATCTGTATCAGTGTACATCCTCTGGTCTAGCCAGATTTGTAAGGTAGAATTGGGATCATGATAGTGGGGAAAGGAAGCATTAACGAACTAGAGGAAAGGTGTTATGTTTCATCGGTGCTATACTGTACTCTGGCTGACTCATCTCCTTCTTGCGACTTTTCTGTAAGAGGATGTCCAGTTTCCTTCCAATGGGCTTTGGGTCTCCACTCCGTACTCCCCCTCATTCACAATGATATGATCGTTAGTTCAGTGTCTTTGATACCTGATCCTATTGACACCTCATGATCACACAGGCTGGTGTGCTTTTTCCATGTAGGCTTTGTTGCTTCTCAGCTAGATGGCCACTTCTTTACCTTCAAACCTTTAAGACCCTAGAAACTATATCTTTTGGTAGCTGGGCTCCATCAGTTTTCTTCACTACATTTGCTTATGCATCCACTTTGTCTTCAGTGATCGTGTAGAGAAGATAAGCATCATGGAATGCCACTTTAATAGGCAAAGTGTTCTTGCTTTGAGGGAGTACTTGAGTGGAGGCCCAATATCCATCTGCTACCTTAATACTAAACCTATAAATATATGCACATAGATCTATTTCCCCATCATCACATATAAATGTATTTACATGTGCATATGCCTGTATTCAGACCTTTATAAATGTCCTTTGACTCCTAGTTCCTCTATTTCTTTTTTACTTTCCTCTTATCCCACTATCATGCTCAACCTTCATTTGGGTTTCAGTAATTCTTCTCAGTTACATTGCCCTTGAACCAGCCCTACTAGCCTCCTATACTCTCCTTGCCATTGATTTTGGATCACTTGTTCCCTTGTCCCTGGGTTTGTTAACACTCATTTCCTTTCCCCCCTTCCCCTATCCCATGTCACCCCAGAACCATTGGTCCTGTTGTTTTCTCCTCCAGATTGTTTGTCCCGCCTATCTTATCTAGATAGATCTACAGAGATAATAACATGCACAAAAAAACAAGACAGAACAAAGAAAAACAACAACAAAAACCAACCGCAAAAAATGTAAAGTCTGTGAATAGTTCAAGGACTGTTTGTAAAAATCTCACTCTACCAAGCCAGTATAACTTTGATACCAAAACAGTGTACAGGGAAAGGTTCCCACAGGAATAGAGAATTACAGACTGATATCTCTAATGAACACAGATGCAAAAATCCTTTTAAAAATTGGCCAATGCAATATAAAGTATATAAAACATGTCACCCATCCGGATCAGGTAGGATTCATTCCAGGGATGCAGGGATGGTTTAATACCTGAAAGTCTATCAATATTATTCACCACACTGAGAAGTAATAAAATAAGAATCACATAATATTGATAGACGCATAAAAAGCATTTGACAACCTCCAATACCCATTCCAATTTAGATACTACATAAAATAGGAATTGAAGGAGAATTCAAGTTATTACAAGTTCTTTACGAAAAGCCAATAGCCAAAATCATAGTCAGCGGAGAAAAGACAAACACAATCCCACTGAAAAAGGTGACCAGACAAAGATACCCCTCTCCCACTTATTTTCAGGATCATCCAGGAGATCCTAGCTAACAACATAAGGCAGGAGAAGGACACAAAATGTATCCATCTGTGAAAGGAGGAGGGAAAACGATTGCTATTTGCAGATGACAAGATTCTATACATTGAAAACTCCAAAAGCTCCACAACAGGCATACTAGCAATGATAGAGGAATACTCAAGAGTGCCAGGACACAAGATCAACAAACAGAAGTCTATTGGTTTACTATATACATCGGACAAAACCATGGAAAAGGAGATCAAGGCAGTAGTACCCTTCACAATAGCCAAGAACAAACCAAAATATCTAAGGATATCTCTAACCCAAAAGACAAAAGACACATACAAGGAAAACTACCTGACTACAGAAATCTAAAGGCGACCTCCACAAACGGATTCGATGCTCATGTATCAGAAGATTCAAATAGAGTAATGATGCCAATCTTACCCAAGGCACTATATGTTTAATGCCATCCCAATTCACATACCAACAACCTTCTTCAAAGAACTGGAAAAACTGACTACCAATTTCACTTGGAGAGGGAAGAAGCACAGAATTAAGAAGAAGGACAAAGTTGGAGGGCTCACCTTACCTGACTTTAACACCAACTATTCAACCACAGAGGTCAAAACAGCATGGTACTGACATAATTACAGATACTCAGACCATGGTACTGACATAATTACAGATACTCAGAAATAATGTCATCAGCATATAGACAACTGATCTTTGACAAGACCCCCCAAAGCATCAAGTGGGAAGTGGCTATCCTCTTTAACAAGTGGTGCTGGAAACAATGGATATCCACCTGTAGAGAAATGAAACACCGCGCTTAACCCACCCCATGCACAAGAACAAACTCAAGATGGATCACAGACCTAAAAGTCAAATCCCAAACTATCAGGACCATCAATGAAGGAATTTGGACAAACCTAAGATCCTTGGTGCAAGGAATACTTAGGCTAACTCTAATAAGGAAGGGTACACATATAGATGTAACTGAAATAGACAAATGGCATATATTAAGGATAAAACGCCTGTGTGTGTTGAAAGACTTCATCAAGAGAGTAACAAGAGACCCCACAGACTGGGAGAGGATTTTTATCAATGACACAACAAACAATGGGCATATTACTAAAATCTGAAATACCCTCCTACCATGCAAAAAGAAGAAGCAATTTAGCTTCCGGAGGAAGTGGGGAAAAGGCTCAAATAGAAGTTTTACTAGGGAGAATATCCAAATGGTCCAAAAACAAAAGAGGAAATGCTCCCAATCATTAGTCATCAGAGAGATGCAAATTAAAACAACCATGAGATACCACCTAACACCCTTGAGGATAGCCCAAATCAGAAAATCAGAGACAACAAATGTTGAAGGGGGTGTGGCAAGATGTTGGTATTCTTGTAGATATGTACAGCCTCTGTGGAAAGCCATCTGGCAATATTTAAAGCAAGTGGAAATTGAGTTCCCTTATGACCCAGGTATCCCTCTACTGGACATATTCCCCAGAAGAGGTAAGAAAGAGACCATGACCAGTTGTCTGCTTAATATTTATTGCAGCACAATCACAACAAATTTGAAAAACACTAAATTTTTTCGATAGACAAGTGGATTAGAAAACTCTGGCACATACACACTATGGAGTACTATGCATCCCTAAAAAGCACGGATGATCACATGAAGCATATTGTCTCATAGGAAGAATTGGGGGATATTATGCTAAGCAAAGCTATCCAACCACCAAAGGTCAAGTACAGCATGAGTCCACTGAGTATAATCAGCACAGTAGGTATAGAAGAAAATCCACTTATCTCACACTTTACGGGCTGAGATACAGGCAACTAGGCAGGGGGACAGACTCAACCCAAGGATGTTATGTCATTTCAGCACAAAGAAGGATAAAGAGGGGTGGGGAGAAAAGGGAGCAAAAAGAGGGAGAGAATGTCACTGGGGAAATAGGGCACTAACCTACCCAGGGGGAGGGTATTCTTTATGCCTCCACAAAAATGTGAGTGTGATGCAGACCCCACCATGGTGCACCATGGTGCACCAAACCATGCGGGCAATATAAATACTTGGAGCAACTCATGAACAGAGAAGTCTACAGGACTGGCCTCAGTCAGAGCTAAACTGACCCCATCACCCCCAAAGTATGTCTTACAGAGGGCAACAGCAAACCTACAGGTTGGGGAGAGGGGCTGGCCTGCCACACACAAACAGGCGCAAACCGAGAAGAAAAACGAGAGAGCAAGGGACTAGACCCCATACTGGCACACCAAGCCCAGAGGATGATGGCCCTGAATGGAGCTGCTAAGACACCAAGAGGACTGTAGGGTCAACAACAGCTTAAGACATGATGCCTCCTCATTGGAGCATACCATAACTGAGGACAATAATGGGGACACATGTAAAGGAGTGAGTCTGGTCTGACCACTCCAACATTGGGTCAAGAAGGATACATAACAGATCAGCAAAAGGAGCAAAGCCAAGCCACAAAACCCATGAGGAGCCCCCAAAATAGACTTCAGGCTAGTAATGGCAGTTCCCAGAACATCCCAGGACCAGTCAGGAGATAGTCCCAACAGACAGACCTGGAATTATGAGCATCATGGAATGCCAGTTTAATAGAATTAAGTGTTCTTGCATTGAGGGATTATTTGAGTGGAGGCCCAATGTCCATCTGCTACCTTAATACTAAACCTATAAACATATGAACACAGATCTATTTCCCCATCCTCATATATAAGTATATTTACATATGCATATGCCTTTATTTAGACCTCTATAAATGCCCTTTGCTTCCTAGCTCTTTCCTCTATTTCCTTTTACTTTCCTCATATCCCACTTTCATGTTCAGCCTTCATTTGGGTTTCAGCAATTCTTTTGGTTACATTACCCTTGGTCACGCCCTACCTCCTACACCCTCCTTGCCACCGAATTGGATCACTTATTTTTCCCTGTCCCTGGGTTTGTTAGCCCCACTTCCTTTCCCCCGACTCCCCTTTCCCATGTCCCTCCAGAACCATCGGTCCCATTGTTTTCTCCTCCACATTGTTCATCCAGGTTATCTTATTTAGACAGACCTGCAGAGATAATAACATGCACAAATACAAGCTAGAGCAAAACAAAGCAACAAAACAACAAAAATCCAATGACAAAATAACAACAACATCAACAAAGGAAAACCTGTAGTTAGTTCAAAAACTGTTTGTTGACCTTTAGGACTATTTTCTGGTCGAATCTGATGGGGTGCCAAGTCCTGGCCCTAAAGTATATTTTTGGTGTCCCCTGAGGACCTTATTGCTCTGTTCCTGTTGCTGTTCCGTTGCTCATCCTTAGTGTTTTATCTCGGTACGGGGGAGATCAGATCGGGTGCAATTCCAACACTGTCTCCAGTATTGCCCCCTGTAGCTATGGGCCAGCGAGGGATGCCGTGTCTGATAGTGGGGCCGGCCATATGATCTCCTCTGTGGATTGGCTGCTCTGAGTGGGAATATTGTCCTCAAGGATTGGTGGGCCAACAACCTGGATTTCTGTGATACTCACCCTCTTGGCACAATCACTGAAGACAAAATGGGTACACAAGCAAAGGTGGTGAAGAAAGCTGATGGTGTCTGGCTGTCAAAAGGCATAGCATCTGGGGTATTAAAGGCTTGAAGTTAAACAAGCAGCCATCTAGCAGAGAAGCAAGAAGCCCACATGGAAGAAGCATAGCAGCCTGTGCGATCATGAGTTGTCAACAGAGTAAGGTAACAGTTACCAGAAGACCCAAAACAAACAAGCAATCAAACAAACAAAATCATATTGTTGAGAATGAGGGGGCCTGGAACAGAGACGAAAAACCCATCTGTAGACAATAGGACATTACAGAAGGGGTACAGGAAGAGATGAATCAGTCAGGGCACAGTGTAGGATAGATGAAACACACAATATTCTTCTAGTTCTTTGAGGCGTCCTTACATTCCACTATCATGATCCCAGTCCTACCTTTCTTTTCTAGCTAGACCAGAGTGGAATGGACATTAGTAACATTCCCCGGCGACAGAGACACAGCTTTGGGAGAGAAGATTTTGAGTTTGTAATTGAATATATTGAATTTGAGATTCCCTTAGATTCTATAAGATAAGTGAATGTGACTACATTTACCTAAAGGGCAATTCAAATGGTTCAACCTAATAACAACAAACACTGAATATTTTAAAAGAAAATCATTATAGTAACGGCCCTTTATACTACAGACTTGTTTGTGCAAAAGAATTATGTGCTTCAAAGTCATATTAGATGCAAAATAATCTGTATGCACTTATTTTGAGCAGTAGTGATTAATCACTTCCAAGATATAATAATCATGATCCATTATAATTGTTGGAACAAAAAACTAAAATATTTTGATAAAAAATAACAACTTGCTATGAAATTTACCAAAGAGTAAAACCAAAGTTTGACTGACTCGTGATTACTCCACTAAGATCAGGTTAACTGCTTCTACAACTCAAACCTGAACTTCCATAGACTCAGATGATGAGGATGCCACATTATTTTTGTTGTAATGTCACTTCTTCAAACGTTTCTCTATTTTCATTCCATTCAAAGTAATCTTATCAAATCACCAAGCACAAAAGAAGAAAAAAATTGAATAGACTGTGAATAAAGGGTTAAAATACATATATGGCTTTCATCACACCACATTCTTGCTCTATAAATGCTCCGCTTGGTCATCTTATGAAGGACAGAGAACATAGTACAATTCACATCTGGCAAATCAGATCCACTCCAATTTGGATACTTTTGCTCCTTCTCTACTACCACAAGATGCTTCAGACAATTGCATTCCCACAGTTAAAACTATCCAGAGGAGCAAACCTATAAAATAAAACAGATTTTAAAACAAAATGGGACCATTCCTTGTATATAATCAGCAACTTCCATTTGATCCTTATTTGAGATAGATCATCAAATATATCAACACAACTCTTTATAATACTGCAGCAGGGAAGGTATTTAGTTTGTTTGACAAATAATTTTCCTATTTACCATTCCATAGATAAAAATAGAATGATCAAACCGATGAGATAATAATACCATGTATGTATAATTGTTTTGACCTGTATGTTAACCAACTTACAACCAACTGCCATCAAGTCAATTGCTGACTCATAGCATCTTACACATATAAGTGTAATAGGATCAGAACAGAGATAATGGTATTCGGGTTATCTCTCTGCCCAAACTGGCTTTACACATTAAGGAGGCTTTTATATTCCAATATAATGGGGGGGGCAGAGGTTAGTATCAGTCCAAATATCCCTCAATGTTCAGATTTTGTGACACTCTGAAATTTTGCAGTTAGTAAATTAGTATAGCTTTTTTACAATTTTTCTAACATAGTGATTCTACCGGCAGATATGAGGTACACATCCATTTTTCATTCAATTATCTAATAGATCTGAATTGTAGTAGATATATAGATAATGTTTTCTAGATCTACAAACAAGCATGATTACTTTTCTAGGAAGATGTTATACTTTGACACTGAGTATACAGCCTAAGTTAGGAAGTATTGCTACAAAATCACAGACACATTTATTTAACACAGATATCAAAATGTGAAGCTGTTTTTGCTCAACAGTTTCCACCTAGGATTATACACATCTTCAGGGAGTGTTTTCATCAGCCTTCTGCAAAGAATTATATGTGCTTCCATTCACACCTCATCCAAATGGCAGTTTTAACATCCTTGAGAGACCAACATTTTGTTCTATTAAAATATGCTTTGAGTTTGGGGACCATAAAGAAATCTCTAAGAGGAAGATCAGAGTATAGGATGAACGGGATAAGGTTTTTCCAACAAACATCTCAAAGGCCAGTCCTTTCTATCCTTGAAGAATGAACAGAAACATTGTAGTGATGGGGGGTGTGGAAATTCTCTAGCACAACTTTTTAAACTTTTCTCACCAATCAGTTTTCAAATTTCTTAAAACATATTCATAACAAGCTTTTTTGGTGCTCCTGTGTCCTTCAAGAAAACCTATCTAGATGGCACTTTGGAATAAAAATAAAACCGTTTCCAAAGCCATGTCTGAGCTGACCTCTCTGCTTTGAATTTAACTTATACAACAGATCCCCTTGGACACCGTAGTTTTGACTATAGCGATTGATTTGTTTGTTCATTTATTTTCTAGCCTCTTAATGAGACTAAGACAAGTGTACTTATGAGAATGAAGCCATGCATCAATGGCAGAGATATGGTCAAATAATTTTTGTTTGGAACAGACCGGCATATATATGAATCAAAAACCCAGTAGCAATCCGTTCAGACTTATACTGTATGCCAGGCTTCTGACAAAAAGCTAAGCTGTTTGAACCCAGAAGCCACTCCATAAGAGAAAGCTGTGGCAGTCTGTTTCCACAAACACTTATAATCATTGAAATCCTGTGGGATAATTCTATTTCTTTCCATCCTCAAGGCCACTAGGGGTCAAAACTCAATTCAATGCTAATGGATTGGAAATGTAGATAGCCACACACACACACATTGTGAACGGTAGGTTTTATATCAACTTGGGTGGGTCAGGACTTTCCCATGATTGTGATCTAATATAGTGTTATTGACTCCATGATGGGATCTTCTGTACAGTCAAACAGTTTTTGAAAGAATGGGGTAGAGTACCACATACCACTTCCTTATTCTGATCTTGATACAATCGAGAGATGGTTCATTTAGGGTATAGCCTACTCTAGGTATACACTGACAGTGTGGAAACTAGCTCACTGCTGCTGGATCTGTTTCCTATTCAAATCCGGCAGATGCAGGAGTAAGGAGATGCCTTCAGCTTATATCTGACCCTCAAAATTGAACTGGGAATAGACTTAGCCACAAGGACAACTTCAAGGATTGTAGTCTTCTGTATGGATTACAACTCAATGTAAGGAAGACCAAAATACAACTGGATCAATCAATGCTCATAAAAGCGACAGTCAAAGAGATCAAAATATGCAATGCATTGGGTAAATCTGCTATACAACACCTCTTTGGAATATTGAAGAGCAAGGCTGCTCCTTCAAGAACGAAGGTGCACCTGACCCATGGCATTGAGGGTATTAGTATTGTCCGTTGCATCATAAGAATAGGACAGACACTGAATAAGAATGACCATGGAAGAATTGATGCATTGTAATTGTGGTGCTGGAGACAAAGTTTGAAAGTATCATTGACTGCTAAAAGGACACACTGATCTATATTAGAAGAAATACGACCAGAGTGCTCCTTAGAGGCAAGGACAGCAAGACTTCATACTTTTAGGAGAGACCAGTCCCTGAAGAAAAACATCAAGTGGAAAGGTGGCAAAAAAGAGGAAGGCATCTGACAAGATAGAGTGACACAGTAGTGACATCAACGGGCTGAGGCAAAGGACAATTATGAGGATGGCACAGGACGGTGTAGTGTTTTGTTCTGTTGTGTATATAGGGTCACTGTGGGTCAGAGCGGACCCAATGGCACCTAACAACAGACTTATCCACCTAGACAACTATGTGAGTCCCCTGTTGATACAAATCTCTTTCTATATGTATGGAGGCATCACTGGTTCTGCTTCTCTAGAGAACCTAGACTAACACACACACACACACACACACACACACACACTACGGTTAATTGAGAAATGCATACAATTAGGAGAGGAAAGTTGTTATTATAAGGCCTGGGCAATAAACACAAGTGAGTGTCACAGACCAGGGCCAATGCAGTGCTTTATGGAGGGAACTAGGGTAATCTTTGGATGGCCGCAAGGGACAGTCCGTACTGCACTGCCACCAGACTGCTGCCCAGCATACTCAGATATTCTGATTCATCATGGAAAGAAAGTAAAAAAATGGAGTTTACATGGAATCTCTCTGCTTTAGAAAACACCATAAAAACCAATGAAGTAGGTCAGCCAGCCAGATTCAGCCCAAAGCCTGCAGGTTTGATTTCTCCCTTCTAAACCTTGCTCCAGGAAATTAGTTCAGTTATATGGGAGGGAGAAAGAGAGAGAGATTGTCTCCATGGAGGGCCAAATGGAAAAACATTTTCAAAAGGTCAGAGTGAAGACTATGTACTTCTGAGGGCAACAGTGGATTTTTTCCCTTTCTGTTAGATCATTAAAAGCAGAAAATCCATCAATTTTTAAATAATCATTATGGGCTGCTTTGCCTGCGGGCAGTGGGCTGGCTCAGACAGGCTCCAGAGACTGACTTCCAGGATGATGGAAACGTCATGCAGTTTATGTAAGCATTTAACCTCAGAATAATGACAACATATTTGAAAATCAGGTCCAACAGTTATGGCACAGAAATGAAATACATTTAAAAGTCAAAGAAGTCAACATAGACTTATCCATATTACAAACTTTGGTTTAGTTGATTCAGTTCTTCACACAGCTAAAATATAAACGTTGGACTAGCCCCTGATATTCATAAGCTGGTTTGGCCCTCACAGACTACTAACCTCAGACATGATTATTCTGCGATCACGATAAAATCTGACAACATTGAAACTCTATCTTTTAACTAAGCACAGAACAAAACATAGTCACTGTGTCATTCTCACACTGTCACACTCACTCTCCTTGTCTAAAACTAGTGCCTGCTACTAGCTACCAACCAGTGATAGTGTTGTCTTTGTTCTAGTCACCTTTCCCTGTGTTAAAATTTATTGTGTTACCTGAGTAGCCAGAAATCTCCAGCTTTCTGAGAGCCAGTCTTGACCAAAGTTCCACTTCCTTAAATCCTCCCAAATCACTCAACCAAAGCCTCCCATGAACACCCTCTCAGAGTCCCAGAGTGGTGGAAATAGTTAACACGAGTCTCTAACCAAAGATTAGAGCTTCTAGTCCACCAAGAGGTACATTGGAAGAAAGGCCTGGTAATCTATTTAAAAACCTGCGTTGGTAACCCTTTGAAGCACAGTTTTACTCTAACATGTATAGGGTCATCCAAAGTTTCAGTCTTCCACTGCAGGGCAGATAACCACTACAAATTTCTCTTTTGTGACCTTAAAACACAATAATGGAGTGCAAATATTCCTCTTTAAAAGATCATATTGAGAACAAAAATTGTGCTAAGGGAACATAGGGTGGCAAACGAGCCTCCAGAAAGGCATGATATGATAAGATACGTTCTGCATTCTCCAGCAATTAAATTTTAAAATGCTGTAAGCATGGCCATTTAGTAGGCAAATGTATTTTGTCTTATATTAATTCAGTAGATAAAAAATGAAGTCATATCTAGAATGGGATGTCATCTAGCAAATATATGAACAACAAAGAAGAATGATATTCCATTGGGTAAATGAGTATTAAGAGTGAAATGTCCATCTAGAGCAGGCAACATTACTAGATGCCTATAGTTTTTCTTGACATTAACCCAGGTTCAAATGTTTACATTTACTATGTGTACATTTAGTAACAGTTTTTTTAAGATATCAGATTTTCAACCCATGTATTATAGGTTTGAAACCTGGAATATAAATATTAAAACAAAAACATTAAATTTAATTTATACATGCTAATAATGAAGTCCAAATAAAACAGAAAGACATCAAATAAAACTGAGTGCCCTTTCTTCTTGTTTCTCACTGTTTTCCCCAGCGTAACTGCTGTTAGAGCCCAGGGCTGGTGTACTTACTGATGGCAAGTTGGGCTGCAAGCTGCATGGTTGGCAGTTCGAAAACACCAGAAGCTTCCCAACAGAAAGACTGGGCTTTCTACTCCTGTAAACAGTTAGTCTCAGAAACCACAGGGGCCTCCTGAGCCAGCATTGTTCGGTGGCAGTGAGTTTGGTTTGGAGTTTTTTGAACCACTATTAGTAGTTTCTTATCTATACTTCAAGAAATAATGCATCGCTGGAGCGAATGCAAAATGGTGCAATCACTGAATATCTGTTTGGTATTTTCTTTTCCGTTTAACAGTTTTAATGGCATCTGAATCACATATCAAACAAGTGATAGTCTAATCACAGCAAGAAGGGTTTAAGCATGACCCGACACATGCACTCCTGGGCATTTGTCCTGGATAGATGGAAACTTGACCTCTATATGAATGGTCAGAGCAGCTCTCTGGCTATACAGCGTGTGACAGGGGCGTTTCTGTCAACATGGCTGGTCCAGGATTCTCAGTAGTTTGGCTGTGGAAGCCTCACCCACGATGTAACATAATACAAAGAAGTCCATGATGGAATCTGTTGTGAGCAGCCAAGCAATTGTGGGAAGATTCGGGTGGACTGAATCCCTCACTCTCAAGTCACAGCCCCGGGAGTGCAGCCTGCTTCAACTATAAAGTAGATGCTGAGGAGAACCCCCCTTTCGCCTTGCTGGTCTGAGTCCTTAATCTGGCTAATTGATCTTTGAATCTTGAAATTTGAGCCAACAGCCTGCCTTGTTGCCTACCAGCCTTGGATTCATTTAATTTTACCTCCATCAGCTCGTGGTCTGCCTGCTTCCTGTTTCATCTTCTCGCTTCCTGGTTCATCAGCTGTGGCAACCCTGTGAGTCATAAAAAAAAATCTCCAGTTTACCATCTGACCTATGAATTAGAACCTGACTAGACCTACATTATTTCACAACTGTGTGAGTCATTTTTAAAATATAAATTTAGTGATGTATCTATCAATAACTTAGCTTCTCTAGAGAACCAAGCCTAATAGATAATGGGACACTACTCCTCAATAAAACAGAACAAATAATGATAAAATAAAATGCAACAACCTGAATGGTTCTCAAGAATATTAGGCTTGGTGGAGAAAGGCAATCAAAAAATTTGCATACTATATGATTCCATTCATGTAACATTGTATGAATAATATAAACTATATTATTTTAGACAAAACTGCAGATGTTAAGGACATATAGTAGTTTCTGGGGCCATATGATGTAACAGCATGAAGGATTTCCTTTGTAGAAATGGAAAAATTCTGTATCTTCCTTGTGGGACAAAATTACTTATAACCACACACACACACACACACATATACAAATGAAGACATTTTTAATTGGGAAAACTGTAGTCTGCAGTTATGTAGTCTAGTTAACAGTATTGCATCAATGTCTATGTTGTTTTGATATTAAACTAGACTTATACAAGATGTCAGCAATGAAAAAAATTGAATGAATGAAAGGTATAACAAAACTTAAAACCAAAATCACTGCCACAGAATCTGTTCCGAGTTAAAACTGCCTCTTTGGGTTGCAGAGATTTAGGATTTTTATGGGACCAGAGTAGAGTATACCACTGATTATGCTAATTATGCTTAGGCATTCAACCATGCCGATTATAACAAATGGCGGATAACCTGGAGAAGGATGGGAACTCCAAAATACTTCGTTGTGCTCCTGTGGAATTTGTACACAGATCAAGAGGCAGTTGTAAGAGCAGACAAAGGAACACTACGTGGTTAAAATCAAGAAAGGTGGACATCCTTTCACCATATTTACTCAATCTCTATGCTGAGCAAATCATCAGAGAAGCTGGATTATATGAACAAGAATGTGGCATCAGGATTGGAGGAAGGCTTATTGTAAACCTGCAATGTGCAGATGACACACTTGCTGGAAGTGTAAAGGACTTGAAGCACTTGCTGATGAAGATAAAGGATTACAGACTTTAAGATGGATTATGATTAAATGCAAAGAAGAGAAAAATCCTCATAACTGGACTAATAAGTAATATCATGGTAAAAAGAAGCAAAGGTTGAAGTTGTCAAGGATTTTGTCTTGCTTGGCTCCACAATAAATACTCATGGAAGCAGCAATCAAGGGCTCAAAAGACGCATTGCATTAGGTAAATTGCTGAATAAGACCTCTCTCAAGCATTGAAAAGCATGGATATTACTTTGAGGTCTAAGGTGTATCTGACCCAAGCCATGGTATTTTCAATCACCTAATATACAGTGAAGGTTTGACATTGAATAAGGAAGACTAAATTGTGCTACTGAAGAAAAATGGTTAAAGACCCACACACTGATAAAAGGATGAACAGATCTGTGCTGGAGGAAGTACGACCAGAGTGCTTCTTAGAGGCGAGGCTGGCAAGATTTTGTCTTACATCATTTGGACATATTGCCAGGAGAGACCAGGCCCTGGAGAAGGACATCGTACTTGGTAAAGTGAAGAGGCAGTGAAAAAGAGGAGATGGATTGACACAGGGGCTGCACCAGTGAGCCTCAGACATAGGAATGATGGTGAAGATGACCTAGGACTAGGGTTTTGTTTTTTTGCAAAGAGGGTTGTTATGAGTCAGATTGACTTGATGGCACCTAACAACAACAACAACAACAACAGGAATAAACAGCCGCATCTTTCTCCCATGGAGAGACTGGTGGGTTCAAATTAATCCATTATACCACCAGGGTTCCTGAATGAAAAACATACATGATGCTACATACTATTTTTATACTTTCCTGGGATTATATAATTTTTCAAAATAAAAATCTAAAAATGAATATATTATACATACATTTATAAATACAACTTAGAATGCTTGCAAGTACAGAAGATTCAAATGACATAAATAGGTATTTTCTAATCTAGTTATAATATTTATAATTATAACAGGTAATCCGGAGATAAAGTAGTTCAGAAACTAGCTAATTAAATGCTCAATCAACACCATCAAGGGCCTAGTATTTTTCTGTTTTTCTACTCTGCTAGCAACCCCAAGATGGATACCATATCTACCCAGTGGTAAAGGGACCATTTCCTCTTATTATCTCTTGTCATTCAGAGAGACACATATTTCCCAGATGCCTTACTGCTAATATCATCTCATGGTTCATTGACAGTTTCACATACATATCAGAATGGGATATGTGGTAATGGAATCACCATCATTGAATGTCAGAACCAAATCACCATGATTGAAGCAGACCAATCATAAGTTATGCAGCAAAAGAAGACAAACATCTACCAGTAAGAGTTAAATAAGTTAATTCTCACGTACATGGCAAAAATACCGTGTGACTATGATAGTTAAGACTTTATGTCAACATGGCTGGACCAGAATTCTCCGTAGTTTGCTAGTCAATTAAGTAATCCCCCTTGACTTGCCCCAATACAAGAATCAGTTGTAAACTTCCATAATGAAATGGGGTGACATGCAACACCCTTCATCAAAAGAAAGTTTCCCCGAGGATATGATCTCCTTCCGCAAAGGATTATAAATAATAAAAGTCAAGATCAAAGGAGGGAGTGGTATTAGAGCTTAAGTTATGAGCACTCAGTTTACAGGAGGCTGTGCCTGACTGCAAAACTCAAAATCCATTTGCAGAGTTCCCCTTAGGAGTTCCCATTGAATTCCCTGGAACACTGAACAGGGATGTGAATAGTCTTGCTCTCAGACTGAGTGTGTTACAAAGTGGATTGCTGCTGAAGTAGATTAAAAATTTCCCTTTTGACTCATCTTGAGTTTGTTCTAATTTGTATTATCTTCTACTTTCATTTGGATTCAGGTTTCAGTTTGCTTTATTTTGTTACTTTTTGTTAGAATTTTTGCAGAATTTTCTTCATATGAAATCCAGGATATGTAAATCTATAGAGACATTGACTAGATTAATAGTTGCTTAGGGTTATGGCAGGGAAGGTTCAGAGGGTGATGGGGAGCTAGTGATCATGGGTACAAGAATGAGGAAAATGTTCTAAAATTGATTGTGGTTCTGGTTATGCAACTCTTTTAATATATTCAAACCACTGAAGTTTATGGGAGGTAAATTATATATCAATAAAACTATTTTAAACAATGAAAGGATCTAAGCAAATCCTAATAATTAGCAAACACAACTAGTATTGTGAATAGCTATACAAAATATTTAACCTTTTTACTACCAAAACATTTTCTGCTTTGAATTATTATTGAATCCATGTGCTTCCAGTAAACAAAGGCATTTTAAAAAGATTTTGTTTAATTCCTAGGCAATGTGATATATTTAATGGGGTACATATGTCCTGAGAGGTTTCTTGCGTTGTGGTGGGGGGCTGAAGCTCATATCATCACATCCTGGAAATTATGCTGGCCACCACCAGATAGAAATGCACACTTCAAGGGGGATAGCAGTTTTGCACTAAACCCCAGAGATGGGCACTGTATGCCTCACAGCTATGAAAGGGTTACACGGAGCAAACAAGGCAAGAAGCATGGAAGCAGTAATACATTTTACTCTTTAGAAGGCAGAATGATGAACAGTATGATTAGAGACTATAGGGTGAGGGACTCGTGAGAGTAGATGACTGACATTAGAGTGTGGATCAGTTTTACACACAGGTGGAAGTGGCAGAGCCAGGACTCTCACCAGTTACCTCGAGCTCCCTGCTATCAACCATTGCAGTGGTTGCTCTCTGGTCTGCCTGGTTCCACAGAACAGTGTGTTCAGCTCCCTGAGACCCTAACCGTTCCCTCCCCAATGCCAGAGAACTTTAGTGAGGAGGGTTAAGAAATGTGGAGCTACTCAGATTTGTTCGTCCACCACCAATTATTTGATTCTATATGGCTTCTTTACGTTTCTGGCTACGACCCCCAAAGTTGGCAGCTTTAATCTATCCAGAGTCATCTCAGAAGAAGGGTCTCGTGATTTACTGAAAGATCCTAACCACTGAACACCCTCTGGAAGACGAGGCTACTCTGATATACATGGGGTCACCATGAGTCACAACCGAGGTGCTCTTTTCTTCTGGTTTGAGTGGGGTTTTAAAAAAGAAATATTCAAGGCATTGGGTAGATTCTATAGTGTTTACAAAGACATGGCACCCTGGTATAATGGAAAAAGCACCAACTTAACGGGTTGCTCAAGTACTTCATTTTTCTATACCTTCTTTTTCCTTTATTTAAAAAATAATTTTATTTGGGGTTCATAAAGCTCTTATCACACTACATACATGCATCCATCGTTCCAAGGACATTTGTACATGTGTTGCCATCATCATTCTCAAAACGTTTTCTTTCTACTTGAGCCCTTGGTATCGGCTCCTCATAACCTTTCATGCTGCTTGTCCATGGCTGGCACAGCAACCAACCCACTGCTTCAGCGCTGATGCTGGGTCCCCGTGACCCTGAGCAGAACTACTTCATAGGGTTCGCGAGGCTGTAAACCTTTATGGAAACGGATTGCCTCAAGTTTCATCCTCAGAGAAGTTGCTGACACTGCTGACCTTTCAGTTCACTTAGACCACTGGGCTGCCAGGACTCCTTAGCACAGCAACTAACACATTGTAAATACTCAATAAATATTAGCTATGGAAACGTACTGAAATGTAAATATATACATATGTGTAGTTATGTATAAATGTATATATGTCTCTGGGCATATATATATATATATATATATATATATATATATATATATTTACCTAGCAAAGGTAATCAAAGACCCAAACCAAACTCTTTGCCATCCAGTTGATTCTGACTCATAGTGACCCAAATAGGACAGAGTAGAGCCTGCTTCCTCTTTTGTCCATGGAGCCACTGGTGGGTGTGACCCATTCACATTGTAGTTAGTGGCTCAATTCATAACCCACTGTCCCACCAGCCTAGATAGATTAAATAAATCATTTTAAGTGTAAGCACTTTGTGAGGCTTCAGAATGCTGAACAAATATGAAAATGCTTCATTACAATAAAATGCAGTCCCTACCATCAAAGAGCTGACAATGTTATATAGGATAGAAAACAAAACTTTGGACCAAAAATGTAAAAGACTAGTAGTTTATGCTGTAATGGTCATTATATTTATGAAAAGGAATTATGAAGGGTCAGAAATAATTGCCCTAAAAACAGAAATATAGAGAAATAGGGTTAAACTGAAAAGATTCAGATTTGGCTTAGAGGAAAAGATCTTGAGTGAGGGCTGTTTGTTTTAATTTATTATATCAGACACACACAAACAGCCCTTTTTTGCAAACCCACTCAATCCCAAGCAATTCAGGTATGAATCAAGGTAATATTCTTATTTTCACGTAGTCTTCTGAAGAAATTGCCTCACATATTTTTCTTTAGCATCTTCATCAATGAGATAGATAATTAGTTCTTCAAGGAGGTATATAAATAAACTCACAAGTTAGTTAGAAATTAATTAATTAAACAAAGAAAAGCCTCTCCTTAGAGGTTTTTATTCTGTGAGTTCCTAAACGGAGGTCTCTACCTTGAGCTATTGGAAAGGGTTTACCTGTTTTCCTACCTCTGGTCTATTTCTTTCTAACCCATTTCCATTCATTCTTAAAGATATCATTGAAAAGCTTGATGGAGTCTGCTCACACTCCTTCACAACTTAAATAACTATACCTGATATGACTACTACCTTAGCCGCCAGCCGCCTCCCCTGCTGCCAGTGTTTTATTCCTGCCAAACTACTGACATGCCCTCAATATGACAATATCCTTCAGACCATCTGCCTTTGCTCTAATAGCTCCTTAGACTGGCTCTGCCTTCCCTGGCCGTGTATGCCTAATAAATAGCTACTGCTCTCAAGTCTCATTATTGTCTGATACCCTGTTCTTCCTGACCCTGTGCTTGCCCTGCTGGTCCCCCAGGTACATTGACTCCTTCCCCCATAGCCAAAGGCCATCTGTGCATGATTCTGTGGAGTACCCTAGCATCGTTTATAGTATGTTTCTCTTTTATAGTGACTTTCTCCTTTATACGACATTTTCATAGTCCTTCTCATCGCTGTCATTTCCAACTAAAGCTTAAGTTTCTTAATACCACAGGCCATACCTTGCCTTCATGCAACAGCTCCCTAGCTTTCTAGCACAGACATGGTTCTGAAGAGTAACTGTTGTTCTTGGGTGCCATCAAGTCGTTTCTGACCCATCGTGACCCTATCTGTAACAGAACGAAACTTGGGATTCCGCCAGCCTCACAATGGCCCTTATGTCTGAGACCAAAATTGCAGGCACCGTGTCAATCCAGCTTGTCAATGGACTTCATCTTTGTCATTGACCCTCCTAACGGTGTCTTTCTCCAAGGACTGGTTTCTCCGGATAAAATGCCCAAAGCAGGTGAGGTGAAGGCTCACCATCCTTCCTGCTAAGGAGAATCCTGGCTGTTTCTCTTGTAAGACGGAGTTGTTTGTTCTTCTGCCAGTCCATGGGATTTTCCATCTTCTTCTCCAGCACCATAATTCAAATACATTTATTCTTCTTTGCTCTTCCTTATTCAATGTCCAACTTCACACGCATAAGAAATTACTGAAAGTGCCATGGCTTGGATCAAGCACAACTTAGTCCTCAAATTAATATTCTTGCTTTTTAACACTTGAAAGAAGTCTGTGCAGGGCATGTACCGAATGCAAAAAGTTACAAGATTAAGGAATTAATATCCATTGAAAGTCATACTTTGCATTCTGCGCCCAGCTGCTAACTATGGCAAGCACACTACAGCGCTCCACTGACAGCACTGGTGACGGGTTCCTGTGTGCCCCAGCTGGCAGGCTGGGGTCTGATTGGCCTTGCCATCAACTGCTGGTTTCTAAAAAATTAAGCTAAAGCCAGGGACTCATTATTTTTATCTTTCCCTAGAGATGTCAATCAACAGTCCTTCAACTCCTCACTCACTGCATTTTATTAAGTCTCTCCTAATACTGTCAAAATGCACACAGACAATGTTTTGTATTCACATGACGGATTCTGGTGACGCAGTGAGCTATGTATTGCGCTGCTAACTGAATGGTTTGCCACTCAAATCCCCCAGCTGCTCCTTAGGGAAAGACGAACCGGTCTGATTCTGTACACACTTACAAGCTCAGGAACCTTAGCGGGCACTTCTATTCTCTCCTACAAGGTCCCTGAGAGCCAAGTGGACTTAATGAGGCTGGTTTAGTCGTGCCATGTTGACCATGCAAGAGGCTTAGAAGATTCCACATTGTTCTCCATGACTGTGAGGCCATCATGTGAGTGTGTAGCATCAAAATTAATGAAAGAGAGACTCAACAAGCCTTAACTTGAATGAATCAACAGAGTGATGTGATTCAGCATTCCATTTCCAAGAGGGGGAACCCCCCTAAAAAACACGCGCTGTTCATTTGTTTTTTTGTGAGGGGGATAGTACATTGGGAGTTTGTTCCACCAGCTGAGATTGTGAATCAAGCTTTCTATGTAGAGGTTCTGTAAAGATTGCATAACAGTGTGTGACAAAAAAAGGCCTGATTTGTAGTAGCAGGATGACTGATTTTGCCACCATGACGATACACCTGCTCATGCAATGATCCCATTGCTAAAGTTTTTTGACAAAAACCATCATGCCTCTCTTGCCCCACACACCTGGCTCACCAGACCTTGCTCCATGCAACCACTTTTTGTTTCAGCAAATGATAAGGGACATGAAAGGACAGCGGTTTGACAATGTAGAAGCAGTGAAAACAAAACAAAATGAGGGGGTGCTATCAGCCATCCAAAAAGATGAGTTTGAAAAATGTTGCCAAGAATGGAATCACAGATCTGACAAATGTATTAAGTATAATGGAGAGTGCTTTGAAGGTGATAAGGTTGTTTTGTAATATATATATATATATATTATATATATCTAATACATAATTTTGAGGGGGAGGGATTCTGTTTGTTTTTGTGTGTGTATACCCCCTCATATGCCATGACATGGTTTAATTTGCCATTAATTCAGCAAACTGAGTAAATAAAAAAAATTTTTTTAGAAATTAAGTTTAGGTCATTTGTGTCTCTATATGGCTTAATCCTTCTAGTAACTATGGAACAAAACCAAGTAGAAAACTAAATCAGTGTCATGATCATTGGAGAATCCTTAGTTATCTCATATGTATTGCCAAAGAGGCCTTGTCAAATTTGCACAGAAAATATCAGGTGCTGCACCATTTAAACTACCTTTGACAAAATGAGCTGGAAAAAAATGCATTGCCTATATTTGGATCTTCCCTTTGAATATTTAATGCGCCATTAAGAGCACAAGCAAACTTCTGGTAAAGCCGTGTGCTTGTAAAGAGTGATGCAGTCTGAAAAGGTACTACAGTCAAAGGCCTGCTGATAGCTGGCACCTGGAGGAAGAACACAGGACCTACCGAGCAGTCTAGAAACTGAGTCTGAAGCAGAATAATTAAAGGAACTGTGCAAGGTTTGCCAAGAATATGCAAGACTTGGCTTGGGCTTCTAATACGGTCAGATTCATGAGGAAACGTGCTCTGCTCCCATAAAGATAGCAACATGGGAGTCCCAGCGGGCTGCTTCCACAGCGCCACTGTGAGCTGGAATAGACTGGGTGACACAATACAGCAACACGGTGACCAACTAGCTCATATTGGAAGTAATTCTGCATCAAATAACAATGTTAAAAGCTGCACAAAATAGAAAACCAAAGCCACCGTACCTGGAGGAGAATCCTTTGGAAGAAGGAAGTACCACAGGGGTCTCTCATTTTAAAGAGTTCTTAGCTTGGAGACACAATCTTGTTTTCTTCAATCATATCTCCTTCCTGCTCGAAATATACAATGACTCCATTCCGTGTGATAAGGCAAAACTTTAAGAATACCTATCAAAGTCCTTCGTGATAAAGCCTGGCTTCACAACTTCTATCTCCTTCATTCACAAGGCTTCAATGTTTTGGGCTCTGACCTGGGGCCAAAATCTTCTTTAGTGACATGCCCATCTTCCTTTGCTAGTTCAAGGAGATGCTCCTCCAGCTGTCCCCTTCTCACCTTCATTACCTCTGCTTCCTAGCTCTCCCTAGGCCCCCAGCTACTACTGTTGGCTTGGGTCCACTTTATAAAGGAATTCTTTGAGAATTGGAAGCAACCTAAATTTCCATCGATAGAAGAGTGGATTTGAAAAGAGTGGCACATACACACAATGGAGCACAGTGCAGCACTAAGAAGTACTGATGAGCGCATCATTTATCCGTATGGATTATGCATGTCTAGAATGATCATCAGTAGCAGATGTTCACCTGGTATTTCAGTGTGGTGAGATTTTGGTCAACTTCTATGATAGTCTATGTTCTTTACACTTTGCGGGAAAAGTTGTACATCCAAATAACACAATTAAAGAAAATATTATGGACCTAACATATAATAACAATTGGAATTTGTGGAAAATATTTATAAACATGAGTGCTAGGAAAAAAGAGAGGCTTCCTACCATGAAGGAAACTTAAAGGTGATCACTAAAATACTAAATGCTTGAAAATATTGAAGTAGTGGGATGAGGTCAAAGAGTTAGTTTGAAACAAAACTATGTATTCATTCATGTAAAAAAGCATCAGAAAAGAAAAAAAGATTCAAGTCCACTATAGCTAGAAAATACACTCTCAACACAACAAATGAGTGAACAGTGGGAGATCAGAAGCTTGGAAGTGCCATTAAAAGAGGATCAGTTCCTCTACTCAGAAATGGATACAAAGGAGCAACACTTCACTACTGGACTGCACATAGGCAGCTACATTGGAATCCCATTCAGTGACTCACAGGCCACAGTCCAAATTTCCCTAACGGACATAAAGTTTCAACAATTCTGGGACACCACAACAATGAATAGTCCACACAGCTCAGTAATGATATCACTGTGCTTAAATGAAGGTAAACGTCTAGAAATTTAATGGCTTTCAACTTCTGTTGCTGAATCAGATTTAGATGTTTAACATTCAAACTAAGAACAAGTAGACATTTCAGAACTTTAAATACAATGGGAAAGATACAAATGAAAACTCTAGAGTAAAGAAAACCATTCAAAGCTGAGCTGAAAATCAAACGGAGGTGGTCACTGATTCTCCATGGGGCTAGAAGTTGAAAATCTGGTCTTGGACCAAGTAGAGTGCTGCTGATTGGGACAGAGAAAGCAGCAGGACTTTTGATGGTTAAGCAGGGGTAGAGAAGACTCTTTTAAAATGGAACGTGTTAGACTGAGTTCTCTAGAGAAGCAAAACCAGTGACACATATATATAAAGAAAGAATTTTTAAATTAAGAAAATGTCTCACACATTTGTAGAAGTGGTTAAGAACAGCCTGTCTCAAATACATGGGTCTCATGTTGAGCTGTTGGGGTTTTCTCAGATGTATAGCTGCTGAACCAAGAATTAGGCAGAAGAACCCGGAAGCAGGAATACCACAAACTGGTAGAGGGAGAAGTGGATGAATCCAAGGCCAATAAATCAGGTTCATGGCTTTTCTGACAACTGCTAGAACTGACAAACCAAAAAGCAGGAAAAAGAACTAGGCATCAAGTCAACCTTGTGGCTACAAAGTCAAAAGAATCCAAGGTCAGCAAGGACTATGGCAAGCCATTAGTAGCTCCCAGGATCAGCAAGTAATATGGCAGGTTGATGAACCAGATGCAAGACTTGGACCGGGAAAAGGGGGAGGGGCGGGGCATAGCTTTCATACAGCATCAACTTATATAAGAGTAGGCCACACCCCAGTGGAACTTGCTTCAAATTGCATCAGGGCTGTGACCTGACTAAAGTGGCAGCATTCCACCCTGCCATTTCCACAGCAGTTTGGCTGCTCTTAGGACAGCTCACCATGGAATTGATGATATTACACTAGAGCACGTCACGGGGGAGGCTTCAACTGCCAAAAGGAGGGCCCTAGCACAGCCAAGTTAATGCAAAATTTAACTATCACACGGTGGTTCTGGTGTTTCTAAACAAGGTGACTTCAGGCCTAAATTTAAAATTTCCTTTTGAATTAAACTACAATTTTTGTTTCTACTTTTCCCAATAAACCCTTCAGCCTTTTTTGTCATTATTTTATTATACAAACAAAATAGATAAAACTCAGAATTTCTAATCTGGATAAAGAATATCTATTAAGAATGTTTGTGCATCTGGGCCCCAACACGTTAAATGAAGTTAAAATCTGTAAATATTTGTATAGCTAACACAGGTAAATATCAAGTCTTAATTCACGTCTAGATTCAAAAATTAAATTAAATTTTGGGATTCTGCTGTGTTTCCACTCACAACTGTAACTAAGGTAGAAGCTAAAAGAGGTTGATTATAGATGTAAAAATATAGCTCCTATTAGAATTCTTTGTTAAGTAACTCTCAGGATTTAACAACTTCAGAAACAAAAGCTTCCTGATTTCTTAATAGAAAATGTTTAAGCTTGTAGTTTAATCAAGCCTCTGTAATTTTACCTTGCTTCCTACCCTTCCTCTGTCTGCGCACAAGTACAATCCTCTTCTTCGCCAAACATGGGAAACTAAGCCCTAGCCGCTCTCCCTGCAATTGAAAGCATTGCAACATCTTTGTGAATATCTGTAAAACTCATTGCTAATTTATTTCATTCTGCCAATAAAAATCTGGCTTGAATTTCTTTCCAGTTATCAATCTAACATCTTCACAGGCAAGTATACCCAGTTATAATTTAAGGGAATTTTAAAGAACAGTTTTATTGGGACATAATCCATATAGCATAAAATTCAGTAGTTCAATCATATCCAGCAGAGTTGTACAATTACTACAAAGTATTTTAGAACGTCTTTTCTTTCCTGTACTTCCAACCTCTAGCTCCTCCTCCCCTCAGCTTCCCCTCACTATGTGTACAGCTGAATGATCTCGCCCCAGATGGGGACAGTCCCTCAAAAAGGGGGTGGCTGGTGGTGATCACTGTTACTGCCACACCAAGGGCATCAAAGCCATCTGAAATCGACAGACGCCCCCGTCAGAGGGATGGACAAGCCTCACTGGAAATGCAAACCAAGACAAAGCAGGGGTCGGGGTAGGGTGGGGGTGGTATATGCCTGTCCATAAGGCTAATTTTCCTCACAATATCTGCCCAAATCCAAAACGGTGCTGGACAAGAGGTGAAAGAGCTACGCAGGACATTTCTGAAGGGCAAAGTGTAATTGTCTGAATTCTCCAGGTGATTTAGAGAAAACTCTCTGCCGGGTGGAGAATGCAAGAGGGTTAAAATCCCTGGAAGGGGCAAGTTATTGACACTGAGGGGCTGTTTAGTCTTCGCTTTTTGATACTGGTTTTTCAAGGAAAACATGCCAATCTGAGCTGATTGAGGGGCATAGAACCTAAGCTTGGCCCCCACTGGAGGGAAAGAAAACCAAGCGACGCTTTTGGAGGTTCAATGGGGCTGTTACTGTGGTAGCCAGCAAGTCCGGGAGGACTCAGAGCGTCCCTGTGCACACTGCCGGGTCCTGCGCCATGTTGATCATCATTGCCGCAGTGAAGCCCGGGGTGGCAGCCACTGGGTCAGTATCTCATTGAAGGCCTTTCTTTTTTGCTGATCCTCTGCTTCACCAGGATTTGCCACTTCAGAATACAATGAATAAGCTTCGACTTCGTAGTGAAGTTGACCCTATAGTAGGTGCTTCAAGTCCTCGGTCCTTTCAGCAGGCAAGGCGGTGCCAGGTGTGTATCGCAGGTTGTTCATGACTCTTCTGATCTTGATTCACAATCATCTTCATATTCTGAGCCAACGTGACAAAGTTTAAGACTTGTCAACTTTTGAACCTTCATGGGAATAGAATTTTAAAAACGAACCCTAAAACTTCTAAAAAGTATAACAGGAATTCCATCGGTCCCGCAGTATTTAGAAGACAAATAACTGCCCGTTCTCAAATGAAAGCCAGTGAGGGTCACACCTGGTACAGCAAAATCCCCAGTAGTGTGGGACTTGTCTAAACGGAACCTCCTGCTTGACTCAGATTTATTATCTAGTTGTGTCAAAGGAGTTATCTCCACAGTCTGTCTTACTGGTGGAAAAATCCTCTGTGATTTTTTTTTTTTAAAAAAGCATCACTTGGTACTACCAGCGTCTCTCCCTGCACATTTCTCAGCACATCACTAGGTGTGCCAAAGCACAGGACCCAGATGACCAACGCTGAAAGAAGAAACCGCCAATGAAAGCAAACAAAGGTTCCAGATGATACAAATAGCAGCCAGAGCCCCACATAGCTTTGATTAAAATGCTGAAGAAAGGACAGAATATGTGAAAGAAAGAACTGGAGCATTGATCTAGGGGGCTGCAATCTATGAAAAATAATTAAATGGAGATTCTAGAACTAAAACAAAAACAGTAATGTTGAAATTAGAGATTCTAAGGTTCAGTTTAAGATTTGTCTTTCGATCTAGAGGTAGAGAGAGTAGTGAACTTGAAAAAAAATTTTTAATAAAAAATAATTATCTTCTATGTAACAGAAATAATCTATTAGAAAGTGTTATATTAAAAAGTATTAATGTACTTAAAAATAAGCCACAAAGAAAGGTGGTAAAAATTTATATACTTGCTCATATTCAGTTTAATTCTCATCTCCCAAATTTCCTGTTCATTGACAAGTGTGCATTCATGTCCATAAACCTCGCAGAATGTAGTAACTACATTGTTTCCTGCTTTAGGAAACGGCATTTTGAATAGGAAGAAGATACAGTCTTCTGCTATAAGAGAAAGCAGTAACGATAAAAAAATGTTCCTTTTTATATGGAGAATTAATTTCTATTTTTCAGCTATGGTCAGAATATAATTCCATACAAAATTATTTCTTATTTGGGGGATGACAAGAAGCACAATAGATCAACCAGCTTGTGCAGGTCAGTGCATTACATCGCTGCACACCAGTGGCACATAGTTGTTGGCAGGATGCTGTAGAGCCAATATTGAAATTAATATTCTAATTACAAACCTGGCTTGTAACTTCAGTCATTATTTCATAATCGAGAAATGCCTTCTGGACTGACAAGACAACCATGCAGATTCACTGGACTATACCGTAAATAAGCTTGCTGTGCTTAATTCTGAATCTTTGACTTCTTTCATTTCTCACACTATGCAGAATCTGCCTTCTCAATTCAGTTTATATGTTTTAAGCAATTTCATTTCTTTTTATGGCTTTGGTTAATATCAGTCCAGACTTCAATCATCTGCTCTATGCCTATTCATTAAAAAGCTTATTCCACATTTCGATTCCAAACTCAAAATACACAAAAAAATTTAATTTTGCTAGTTTTCCCTTTAAATAGGTTCCTTTTCAGTGTACCCTTTTCATTAAATGGTTCACAATTCATCTAACTGTTTTTGCCATTTTTTTTGTATTATCATTGATACCTATAACCACTAGGTGCTGCCAAGAGTCAGTCCGAAGCATCTCTTAATCAATCCTGTATCCCTGTCCCTCTATATTCTCTGCCAATACCATCCTACAAGGCCACAGTGTTTCTTTTATATACTATAAAAACAGACCCCTGGCAGCTCCCTCAAAATGTACTGCTGTTAAACGATCTTCATCGAAATTTTACTTGCATGTGATATTAATGAGATTACTTGGTAATTTGTTCACGCTCACTGTTCAGGGGCCTTAACGTTGAAACACGAAGTGCGAGCTCTCGATGGAGGCTCTCTCTTATCTCTGGAGGACAGTCCTTGTGTCTTTCAGTATCGGTGAGCCTCATAGTCCTTGGAGATCTTAATGTGTTTTGGCATCAATCTTCCCTGGATCTCGGAGAGTCTCAGCACAGGGACCGTGGGTCAAAATGATGAGCTCTGATCCCATCTTTTCTTTCATTGTGGCAGTCTGGTCCTTTCTCTGTCTAATTACTACTTGCCTTATATGTGCTTGGATCCACAATAAATGTTCATGGAGACAGCAATCAGGAGATTAAATGACATATCACATTGGGGAAATCCTGCACAAGATCTCTTTAAAGTGTTGAAGAATCAGGATGTCACTTTAAGAACTAAGGTGCTCCTGTCCCAAGCCATCGTATTTTCCATGACGTCACATGCATGTGAAAGTTAGACCATGGGAAGACCAGAGAAAACTGGCGTGTTTGAATTATGGTGCTGGGGGAGAATATTGGAAGTACTGTAGACTGTCAAATGACCAAACAAATCTGTCTTGGAAGAAGTACAGTCAGATTGTTCCTTCGAGGAGAAGATGGTGAGACTTTGTCTCATTTACTTTGGATATGTTATTTGGAGAGACTGCCATTGTCTGGCAAGGGTCACAGTTCTTGGTAAAGTAGAAAGTCAATTACAAAGGGAAATAGCCAGCTTCCAGACAAAGTAAAGCTGAGTACTTTGGGGTTGGAGGCCTGCTTGTGGAGTGAGGTGCCTTTGGGCACTTGCTTATTGGAGCTTGGTCGATTGACACATGAAGCTAGATCTGAGGGCCTTCCAGTTGAGGTTCATAGTGCAGTTTCATGTGCTGTGAGCACTCGTTGGCAGCCTTTAAAGAGCAGTGCAACATTACCCAAGCAGAACCGAGGCCAGGCCATGCACCCAAGGCCTAGAGAAAGGCCTATGGGCAGGCCCAACAGCAGAGAATCTATCCTGAAGGATTGTCTGTCAGTTCTGTGCGGCCAATGGAATGGATTTTAGAACCCAAATAAAGAGTAGAGAGAACTGTAGGAGAGACAAGTGGGGTCATAATTTGTAGGCAGCATGGAGGTGGGGCATGTCTGGCCCCTGCGTGTGGCAATAAACCTTGGAAGCTAGAGGAGGTCAAATGAGGTGCCCACACCATTTAGACATTTGCTATTAAAATGTTCTTCATGTTGTTTGGTGCCATTGAATAGGTTCCAACTCATAGAGACCCTTTGCACAACAAAACAAAACACTGCATGGTCTTGTGCCAACTTCACAAAGCGCGAGCCCATTGTTGCGGCCACTGTGTCAATCCATCTCCTTGAAAACTTTCCTCCTTTTTGTGCCTCTTTTTCCTACCTAACATGAGGTCCTTCTTCAGAGACTGGTCTCTCCTGATATGTCCAAAGTATGTAAGACTAAGAGTCTCCATCCTTTCCTCTAAGGACCACTCTGGCTGTACTTCTCCCAAGCCAGACTGGTTTTTCCTGTTAGCAGGCCATGGTACTGTCAGTATTCTCCTCCAGCACCACAATTCAAATGCATCAATTCTTCTTGGATCTTTATTCAAGGTCCAACTTTCACGTGCATATGAGGCAGTGGAAAACACTGTGGCAAGGCTCAGGTGCACCTGAGTCCTCAAAGCAACCTCCTTCTTTTCAATACTGCGAAGAGGGCTTGTGCCGCAGATTTACCTAATGTAATGAGTCTTTTGATCTCTTGACTCCTGCTTCCATGAGCCTTAATTATAGACGCATGCAAGATAAACTCCTTGACAACTTTAATCTTTTCTCCATTTACCATGGTGCTGCCTATTGGTCCAGTTGTGAGGGCTTGGGCCTTCTTAACATTGAGTCATAATCTATACTGAATGCTGAAATCCTTGATCATTAACAACATATGCTTCAAATCCTCCTCACTTTAAGCAAACAAGGCTGTGACATCTGCATATTGCAGGTTGTTAATAAGCCTTCCTCCAATCCTTATGCCACATTCTTCTTCATATAATCCAGCGTCTCTGATGATTTTCTCAGCGTGTGGATTGAATAAGTATGGCGAGAGCACACAATCCTGAGGCACACAATCCTGGGGCACACAATCCTGAGGCACATGATCCCGAGGCACACAATCCTGAGGCACACAATCCTGATGTTAAACAATGTAGTCTTTCCTCTTCTGCTCTCATAACTGCCTCTTGATCCGTGTCCAAGTTCCCTGTGAGCACAATGAAGTGTTCTGAAATTCACATTCTTCTCAAGGTTATCCATAGTTTGTTATGAGCCATGCAGTCAAATGCCTTGGCAGAGTCAAAAAAATATATAGCAGAGAATACCAGAAAGATACTTTGCTAGGAATTTAAATAAGGGATATGGTACTTTTGTGGTGGTGGGACCATTCAAATAAGATATAAGGAACCCCAATACAAGGAGTAGTTCATTCTCTCATCTCACTAGGTGAAAGGGGTATGGCACTAACTTTAAGAAAGAGGCAGCTGGGGAATATGTCTTAATGACCTAGATCCCTGTGCTGAACCTCCTCCATCCAGGACATAGGAGGCCGTGACACCAAGACAGAGAGACATGGAGCGCAGCAGTGGCAAAGAAATGGTAGCAGTGTATCCAGGCAACTGGCAGGAAATTACATAGTGGGTTTCTCAGACCAAGAAAGCTAAGTACTTGATGGAGTGAGATGTCTTTGAACCCTTACTGGCAGAACTAAAAGAGTTTTTCAACATTTACCTGAGCAGGGAAAAGATGAGGCCAAGTAGGCAAGGCTGGAGAAAGCTGTGCCTGACACATCTGTAGGTAAGTTATCTCTATTGGAGAACTGTATCCAGAGCATGTTTGATCTTGAATTGTAACTATTTACTTTCCTAGTAAAACCTATCATTGCACAAGAGTGGGAGGGAGGGGAAAAAAGAGGAGTTGATACCAAGGACACAAATACAAAGTAAATGTTTAAAATGTAATGATGGCAACATATGTACAAATATGCTTGATACAATCGATGTATGGATTGTTATAAAAGCTGTAAGAGTCCCCAATAAAATAATCTTTTAATTAAAAACAACCTATAATTGGAAGCATGGAGAATGAGTTCTGAGGAGCCATGATAATGAATTATCAAGCCCCACAGAGAAGAGTACTGTGGGAGGGGTGGTTGGTGTTAGAACTGGTAAGAAGACTGGAAGCTGGAGGCATGCATGCCTCTACCTCATAGGAATCAGCCTTGCACTGCTGTGAGTGGTGGTTATCCTCCTCCTTTCCCAGCTTGTGAAGGCACAGGATTTCAGACACCTCCCCCATGCCGCTTTTACCCGCTGACACTGACTTTGTATGTTTGGGCCAAGAATTAGGAGTTGATTTCAAAACCATTATAAAGCAGAGAATTGGGGAGGGACCAGGACCTATGTTGAAAACAGTTCAAAGTCCTAGCATGTGCAATAAGAACTAGATTTTGTTCCAAGTTTAAATGTACAAATTTCCAGAGGGGGCCAAGTTTACACTAGTAAATCCCAGAATGCTTTCTTTCACTTGTAGGAGAGAAGGGGAGCTGATGGGCTTGAGCGTTTTTTGTAAATGAATCCTCAGTGCAGGGACTAGAAGCAACGGAATGACAGGGGAGAGGGACCACGTGTCACTGTCGGCAGTGCCTGGGAACCTGCCGACTGACCTTCTCTGCCAGGTAGGCTTAACGTCTTCACATCACCAGAGCACTCAAGTTTGGTACGTGCCATATTGCTGGGTTCTATGACACGTACAGTAAACAACTTCATGGCTCAAAAGAATGCATTCTTACAGGAATATAAATTCTATGAGAGGAGGTAAAATGTTTATACAACACTGCATTCCCAGTACCTAAAACAGTGTGGAGCATGGAGGAGGAATTAAATAAATCTTTACTGAATAAATGCTATTGGATTTATTTGATGTACAACATGTGCTACCTTGTAACTTAAAGTAAGATTTTGTTTAAGTGGTAATTAATCACTGATAAAGGTTATAATTAATTTACTAGAGTTTTAGTGTACATTCCATTAAAGTGTGCTGTTTGGATCTTCTTTAGGAAAAGAACTCTTTGCTTATCTGTAAGCCCTATCAAAGATTTAAAACAATTCTTGAAATGATTATACTATTTCCAGGTAACAATATTGCATCAAGAACAAAGCTCAAGAATATTAACAAAATTACAACAAATAGCATACAACAAGGTTAAATTCACAATATGTAGCATCCATTTTAAAACTTCCAGGAATGTTAAGAAATTGTAAAATATGACTTTTAATTAGGAAAAAAAAACCCAGAACCAATTCCGAAACTATAAACACAGTAGCATTATCAGATAAGGACAAATTAATAATTATTATGACTAGTTCATATATTCCTGAAACTCAAAGAAAAGCTAAACATAGAAAATATTTAAAAGATATATTGATTAAAAGTGAAAATACAAAATTTTATACAATAATAACACTCATCAAAAGAAAAATATATTAATAATAGATAAAACAGATTATGAAGATGAAAAGTATCAGGAAAAATGGGTCCTAAAATATTGATCAAAGGGCCAATTCATCAGGAGGACATAACAATCCTAAATATTCATACTTCTAATAACAGACTGGAAAAATACATTAAGTAAAAACAGAACTGCAAAGAGAAACAAGCAAAGTCACAATTAAAATTAGAGATTTTAAAGACTCTTTTGCAATAGATTTTTCTTTCTTTTTTTGTTTTGTTGTATTAGCTATAGCTGATTTTTTGTCTTCTTTTTTGTTATGCTTTTTAAAAACATTTTATTAGGTGCTTATACAACTCTTATCACAGTCCATACATATACATACATCAATTGTATAAAGCACATCCATACATTCCCTGCCCCAATCATTCTCAAAGCATTTGCTCTCCACTTAAGCCCTTTGCGTCAGGTCCTCTTTTTTTCCCCTCCCTCCCCGTTCCCCCCTCCCTCATGTGCCCTTGGTAATTTATACATCGTTATTTTGTCATATCTTGCCCTATCCGGCGTCTCCCTTCCCCCCCTTCTCTGCCGTCCCTCTCCCAGGGAAGAGGTCACATGTGGATCCTTGTAATCAGTTCCCCCTTTCCAACCCACTCACCCTCCACTCTCCCAGTATCGTCCCTCACAACCCTGGTTCTGAAGGTATCATCCACCCTGGATTCCCTGTGCCTCCAGCCCTCATATGTACCAGTGTACAACCTCTGCCCTATCCAGCCCTGCAAGATAGAATTCAGATCATGGTAGTTGGGGGGAGGAAGCATCCAGGATCTGGGGGAAAGCTGTGTTCTTCATTGGTACTACTTCGCACCCTGATTGACCCATCTCCTTTCCTAAACCCCTCTATGAGGGGATCTCCATTGGCCGACACTTGGGCCTTGGGTCTCCACTCTGCACTTCCCCCTTCATTCAATATGGTATATATATATATATATATATATATATATATATATATATATATATATATATATATATATGCTTTGTTTTGTGCATATTATTGTCTATGCATGTCTATCTGGACAAGATAGGTGGGATGAGCAATCTGGAGGAGAGAACAATGGGACCAACAATTCCAGGGTACACGGGAGTGGAGAGATGGGGGAAACACACCCAGGGACAAGGGAAGAACAAGTGATCTAAAATTGATGGTGAGCAGGGCATAGGATGTATGTGTGTGGAGGGGGGTGCGGCGTGCTGGTTTGCAGGGCTTTATCAAGGAAATTTAGCCAAGAGGAATTACCAAAACCCAAATGCAGGCAGAACATGATAGTGGGATAGGAGGAAAGTAAAAGGAAATAGAGGACAGAACTTGGAGGCAAAGGACATCTATAGAGGTTTAAATACAAGCATGTATGTATGTAAATACATTTATAACAATGACAGGAATAGTTCTAATGTACATATATTTATTTATAAAGTATTTATTATGGCAGCAGATGGACATTGGCTCTCCACTCAAGTACTCCCTCAATGCAAGAACAATTTGTCCTACTAACACGGCAGTCTGTGATGTTCTGCTTCCCAACACATTCGCTGAAGACAAAGCAGGTGCATGAGCACATGTGGTGAAGAAAACTGATGGTGCCCGGCTATCAAAAGTTATAGCATCTAGGGTCTTAAAGGCTTGAAGATAAACAAGCAGCCATCTAGCTCAGAAGCAACAAAGCCCACATGGAAGAAGCACACTAGTCTGTGTGATCATGAGGTGTCCATGGGATCAGGTATCAAAGACCCAAAACAAAACAAAGAAACAAAAATCATATCAATGAAAATGAGGGGGAGGGCAGAGTGAAGACCCAAAGCCCATCAGTAGTCAATTGGACACCCCCTGTCAGAAGGGCCACAGGAAGAGAAGAGCAGTCAGTACCAACAAAACCCACAACCTTCCTCTAGTTCTTTAATGACGCCCCCCTACTACCACGAACCCAATTCTATATTAAAAATCTGGTGACACCAAAACATGTATACTGGTACAGATAAGAGCTCACACAGGGAATCCAGAGCAGATAAACCCCTCAGGACCAATAATGAGAGTAGTAATATTGGGAAGGTAAGGGTAGGGTGGGAGTGAAGAGTAAGGGGAAACCAATCACAATGATCAATGTCTGACCCTCCCTCCCAGGGGGAAGGAGAGCAGAAAAGTGGGTGTTATGAGACAGCGGTTGGTGTAGACATGAAAAAAGAAGAAGAACAATTTATAAATTATCAAGGGGGCATGGGGAGGGTGGAGGAGGGAGAGGGGAAAATGAGGAGCTGATGCCAGAGGCTCAAGTAAAAAGAAAATATTTTGAAAAAGATGATGACTATATATATATATATATATATATATATATATATGTGTTTGACACAATAGATATGTATGGATTGTGATAACAGTTGTAAGAAGCCCCAATAAAATAAAATTATCCAATAAATAAAGTGAGAATCAGGAAAGATTTAGAAAGCTCCATTAACTAACTAAGCACAATTCATGTTTACAGAACACACACTCAGTATGACAGTAGAAAATACATTGCTTTTAAGTGCACATAAAACCTTGGAATAGAGATTAATTCTGAATAATAAAACAACTATCAGTAAAGAGAAACAGAATCAAAACATATATAGTATGTTCTCTGACTACAATAGAACAAAGTTAGAAATCAGTACTAGAAAGATACTTAGGAAATCTCAAAATATATGGATACTAAATAACATATTCTCATGACCTATGAGTTCAAAAGCAAATCAAAAGGTAAATTACAAATAATTTTGAATTGAATGAAGATGTAACCACATTTTTAGAATAGGAAGATTTTTAGAATAGGAGCTCTTCTGAAAGCAGTATTTGGATGGAAATGCATAGAACTAAAAATGTCATGAAATCAATTGCCAGAGCTACTTAAAAAAACTAGAAAAACAATAGCAAGTCAGACACACAGGAAGCAAAAGAAAAGAAAGAAATATTAGGCTAAAATCAATTAAATACAAAACAAACTAATAGATTTTTAAAATCAATGAAATAAAAGCCTCGTTCTTTGAAAAAGTGACTAAGATAAAAGCATCCTGCAGCTAGATTTATATGGAAAAGATAAATGACCAATATTAGGAATGAGATTAGTAATAACACTACAGAGTTTACACACATGAAAATAATATAGGAATGTTATGAATAAATTTAGCCAATTTAGATGAAATAAAAACTATAAAACATGCTACAAAAACCCACTGTAAAAGAAATAGTTAGAATCTATACTGTTAATGAAATTAAATGATTATTTAAAATTTTCCACAAAGAAATTTCCATGTCTAAATTGGATCACTGGCAAATTCTATTGGTTATTTATGGAGGAAATAATATTGATTCTGCATTATTATTAGATAATATATTTGTAAAGATCTATATTTTAATTCATTCTATAAAATCATAATTAAATTGATAACCAAAGACATTATTTGGAGAAATTTTCAAACAGATTTTGAATTAAATTTTATCAATTCAAGTTCATTAGTAAAAATGATAATACATAATCCAAAGGTGGTGAAGTGAAATTATTTGGAATGGTTCTTTTATCCATGTCTTTGTACCACCCATCAAATGACTGGGGGGACCAGGCAAATAGAGTGCATAAGACATTAATAAAGAGTTTTGGTCAGTTTTGTCATTTCATTGGACACATAAGTGTAAGGAATCTCAGAAGCAGATAAAAAGTATCCTGAGACCCTCAAAAAGAAGAGCCACCAGTGGAACACATGCAAGATTCATGTCTGAAGAGGCAGAGACAGCAGAGGTACCAGAGGCTGTTGTACCAAGACGATGAGATGGAACAGAGGATCAACATCCATACTGTGAGGCAGAGTGGTCAGCTTCCTGGGCCACAGAAAAAGATAGCATTGGCCAAAAACTCACATGGCAGAGACAATGAGGATCATTGACATTGAGAAACATGCCTGCCAGCACTGCTGAGAAGACACTTTGTAAATAAAGACCTGTATCTTTAATGTTTTGCAACCCATTACCAAAGCTAGCAGAGAAGTACAGCACCATGGGGGGGGCAGCAGTTGGAGGGAGAATAGGGTAAAGAAGACAGGTGGAGGATTGGCTCGTCCTTCTCTTTATGCAGCTGGAAGAGCTTAGACATGGCCTTGATGCCATTTCCTGACCAGGTTGCTTTACCCTAACTGAAGTTGGCTTTGTGTTTTAAACAAATTCATGTGTTTCACCAAATGAAGAGTCAAAGAGAACATCAAAAGCTCATCTCAATAGGTGCAGAAAGAGCATATGATACAATACAGTAGTTACTCTTCGTTAAAACAAACAAAACTTTCAGCAAACAAGAAAGAGTAGAAACCGTTCCTTACCTACTGCAGCTCATCTCCTAACGCCAACAACTACATTGTGCTAATGGTACTAACGAATATGCTTTCACTAGATCAAGCCCAGGTGATCCGCTCTCATTACTTCTACCTCGGATGACCAGGTGATCCGCTCTCATTACTTCTACCTCGGATGACCAGGTGATCTGCTCTCATTACTTCTACTTCGGATGACCAGGTGATCTGCTCTCATTATTTCTACCTCGGATGATACTGGAGATTCCAGCCAATGCAATAAAGCAATTAGAAGAAGTAAAACTGCACAGATTGGAATGAAAGATACACACGAAGGGAAGGATAAAAGCAATTAATTAGTTGATTAAATAAAATAAATAACAGGCATTTTTAAAAAGCTAACAACTTTATTTGCAGATACTTTGGAGGTGTATACAGATTAGTGAATCTCCCAAAACTCTAAAATGAATAAGGATACAAGATCAATTAAAAACAAAATAAGTGCATTGCTACCTGACAACAACAATCAAAAATTGAAATGAAATACAAAATTTTAGCATATTTTTAATTTCATCAAAGCCTGGAAATGCTTAGAATCAAATCTGACAAAAGATATGGAAGACCAAAATGTAGAAAACTGAAAAATATTACTGAAAGAAATCAATGAAAATCTTAATAAATGTAGAAATATGCCCTACTCAGGAGTGAGAAGGCTCAAAATTGTTACTGCTCCCACATGGATGTATACATAATCACATTGAAAATATTTTAAACTGTTTTATTGGCATATAACTCACATATAATACAATTTAACAGTTCAATCGAATCGAGAAGAGTTTTAGAACATTTTCAAACTTGCATTTTAGAACATTGCAAACAGTTTTAGAACATTTTCTTTGTTCTTGAATTCATTCTTGTTAGCTCCCCATTTCCATGCAACATCCCCTGTTATACTGCAAGGAAGCATTAACCCAGTTACACTATCAATACATTCACTCTATGATTTCATATATAGAAAACATTTTTTTAAAACTAACCACAATAAAAACCTCAATCAAAAAGGAAGCACAAAATATTAAAAGTTAGAACAAATTAAAAATGGGTCACAGTGGAGATCAACAAAAATGTGTTCAATATAAACCTATCTGCATCTGCAACAATCCATATTCCAAAGCATTCTACATGAGAACAGACTATTGGGCCATTACCCCTTTGATCTATGGTCAAAGATGATTCATCAGAGGCTCAATCCAGATGTATTTCCCCTTCACTTTTTTGTTTTAACTGAAACAGTTTTTAAAGGGATCAAAAGATAGATCAATTGCAAAGATAATACATTTTAACCTAAGTAGGTTTGCCCTAATCGACTTTACAATGCCTTCATCACACAAGCAGCCATCAAATGAGGGGTCAACTAAAAGTCTACTTGGCAGAAGTACATTATTCTGTGTAATCCAAGGATTGTAAACAATAAAATCCAAATCCAAAGGAGTGAATGATTTCAGAGATTAAGTTGTGAACACCTGCTTTGCAGAATGCTACGGCGACAGTGGAAGCTCCCAATCTATTTGCAGGGTCCCCGCATGGATTAAGCCACTTGCTTGAGCATAGTGGAGGGATGTGGATAGATTGTTAGCAGAGAAAATTGTAAACCTACTGTAAAGTTTAGCAGGTTTGTAGTAAGCTATTTCTTAAATGAATATAGAAATGCAAAGGAACGATAATAACCAAAGCAACTCAGGAAAGCTCCTGCCCAGGTTCATAGCACTAAAATTCCATGGGAGACGGGGGTGGGTGAGGTCAGTGCAGCCGAGATCTGCTGCTCCTTCCACCAGCTCCCTTTCTATGGGTACTGATCCAACCTTAAGGAGTAGGTTACGGATGGTTTTCTTTGTACCACATACGGTATCCTATCCTGGAGGCAGATTTAGAGAAGCTGATTTCAGGCTTTAGTATAAAGTTAAACTAATCAAGGCAATGAAGTTTTGGCATAATATTAGACAACTAGATCAATGGGATAGAATAGCATAACTGAAAATATACTCACACACATATCATTTATTGATTAATAGTTGTGCGTGAACAGTTTGATGAAAAAATTATAGTTTCAACAAATTGTACAGAAGCAATTGGATATTGGTCTGCTGACAGGAAAAGAAATGAAATGGACAATAGATCTAAATAAAAAACATAGCTATAAAAATCAGAGGGAACTATAAGTGAAAATCTTTATTACCTTGGGTTAAATGCAGATTCATTTAAAACTAAATGAATCAGACTTCATAAAAATAATTTTTGTTTTTTAAAGACATTGTTCAAACAAAGATAAAGCAAACCACATGTTTGAGATATTGTTTGTGGATCACATATTTGATAAAGGGCATGGTACTAATTTAAAGTGTGCAAAATATTTTAATAGAACTTGTGTTAAGCCAGGTTGACTAGAGAAACAAATCCAGTGACATTCATATACAAGTATATGTAACAGAGAGCTTTATATCAAGAAGTAATTATATATCAAGCAAACATCCCAGGTCAGTCCAGATCAAGTCCACAAGTTTGATACTAGTGCATAAATCCCGCTTTGGATTCACAAAGCCACATACAATGATACAAGAAGATCACAGGCCAGTGGGCACAAAGTCTTGTGGATCCAATGGTGGTAGATGCATTTCCAGGGCTCTGCAGGACTCCTACTGACTGGGTGGCAGGAAGGTGAAGGCACAGAGAGAGAGGGAGATCCCAGGACCCTCTTTATGAGAAGGCCACACCCACAAGGAGACATTATCAGGCTGTGACCTGATTGACAGGCTAGATTCCACTCCTACACTCTATTTATCAAGTTGATACTAAATTATGTAACTATCACAAACTCTTCTTTAAGGAAGATATATGAATACCAAAGAAAATTAATATAATTTCCCAATGTCATTAGTATTTAGGGATACGTAAATTACATCATAATATGATGCTACTAAACATTTTGTATGCAATCTTAGAAGACTGACCCTATCAATTATCAACCTGGATGCGGAGGAAGCGAAACCCTCTGACATTTCTAGTGGGAAGTTAAAGGGGTGCAGTTTGGGGAAAGTTTTAAAGAGTTTCTTAGAAGGTTAAATATCCACATACATATCATATGGTCCAGGACTTTCTCCCCTAAAGCACATCAAAGAGAAGTTCAAGCGTACATTTACCTAAAGACCTGTACACAGATGTACACTTCAGCCTCGTTTTTAGGAGCCCAAATAGGCAACAACTTAAAACATTTATAGAGAATTATATAGCTAATCTAATTGCAACATATCCTTACAGTACAATCTTCCTCAGCAATAAAAAGGAATGAACAACTGCAACGGAGTGAATCACTCTCAAAATAATTATGCCGAATAAAAGAAACCAATAAATAATAAACCATATACTTTTAGACAAAATTCCATATACTTTTAGACAAAAAATTTTTAAATGCAATCTAGTTTATGTCAGAAACATATCAATGGGAGTGAGTGAGAGTGAGTGAGAAAGTGCTAAAAATGTTTTTAATTAAAAAAAGAGAAACATATCAATGGCTGTCTGGGGCTGAGGGATAGGGAAACAGGAAGATACGGGAAGGAAATACCGTAATAGAACAAGTGACAACCTTCGATGTGATAGATACATTTATTATCTTCGTTATGATCATGGTGTCATGAGCATGTGCTTAGGTCACTTTATCGAACTGTACCATTTAAATTTAGGTCAATTATATTGTAATAAATGCTTAAAAGAGAGTGGCATATGAGTGAATTTTTAGTTATCCCCACACATCATGTACAGGCACAGTGCTCTTTCAAGCATAGCAGAGCTATGCTTTGCCCTTGCTAAGGAAAAGTTCATTTGCTGATACATTAGATTAGTACTAAATTCAGTGCAGCATGAAAGTAAATGCAAATTAATATTGACTTGGAACATGGTTTTATTATTTGATTTTAAAGGCCTAGATATAGTCAAGCCAGGATGGATATAGCAGTCGCAGCATTGTCATGAACCCAGGATTCTATAACTTTTGCTTCCTGGTGTATTAAGGTAACTCCTAAGTGATAGTCCTCATAAAGTTCCTGGGAAGAAAAAGAGACAAAATAGCATGCTGCTTCTTTTAAGAGTATATTCTCCAAAGTGGCACATAATACCTCTATTTATATTTCATTGGCCTACATTGAGCCGTGTGGCCACACGTCCCTGCAAGGGAGGCTAGGGAATGTAGTCTTGTATACAGATACTCATGGTTCCAGCTGAAAGTTTGAAGTCCCATATCTGAGAGAATAGATAGTAAGAAATATTAGGCTGAGGTTTCCACAGAAGTTAAAGAGATAGACCATGAAGTATTTTAGTCCTGAACAATTGAACATTTTATTGTATTTCTTTACTTTTACTATTATTATTAATTGGAATTAATACATATATCATATCATTCCATAGTTCAATCACATACAGCAGAATTGTATATTTTCTACCACAGTCAGTTCCAAACATTTATTTTCTACATGGACTCCTTGACATTGTCTCCCCTTCCTCCCGACCACCACCACTGTACCCCTTCACCCCGAATCCTTTATTGTACCTGCTACCTCTATAGGTTTATCAAGTTTCATATACCAATAAAAGAAAACACAAACAGCACAACTTCAAGAGGGCGATCCCCAATGACTTAACTCCACTGAGATATCCCCTAATATGTACGAACAAAACCCAGACAGAACAATACAAACCAAAAATACAGAAAAATTTGGAAACCAGATCAGGTCCAGCATGCATCATAAAAGGGATCTTCTGACCAAGTTCAAGTCAAATTTATGCCTTGGGTCTTCTATACTCGCTCTCTAATGTACTGTGTTTAGTAGCCACCCTCCTCCTATGCCTAAATTGTTGATAGAGGGAGTTTACCGGAGACCTATTTCCTATCTAGTTCCACAAAGGGGTCTCAGGCTTCCACTGTCCCCCAGAGCCTTCTGCAAGTCAGATTCTCACACTTTAAGTTCTCATACTAACCCCTCCTTCGACTTCAGATCATATGCTTCACAATCCTTCGGTGACTGATGATGGTGTGCTTCTTCCATGTGGACTTTAGTTGACATCTCACTTAGATGGCTGCTTCCTTGGAGACAAGCCTTGAAGACCCCAGATGCTATTTTATCTGATAGCTGGGCGCCATCCCATTTCTTCACCGCATTTTGCTATAGCACCCATATCATCTGTGTTCCCTTCCTGGAGGCAAGTCCCAATCAGGGCAATGATGTAAGAACCGTCTGTTCTAAAGTTGGAGCTAGGAGTTAGTGTAAGCCCCAAACCCATTCCTGGATCTATATTTCTTTTTGTTGTTGTTGTTCTTTTTATTTATTATTACTTGGACATTAACACAAATGCCATGTCATTGCATCATGCAATCCTACCAAGCAGAATTGTAGCATTGCTTCCACATTTAATTCCAAACATACTATTTCTTCCTTTGTCTCCTTTTTAACCCCCACCCCCTCCTGCAGGCTCCTCCTCCTTGAAATCCTTGTTCTACTTGCCATCCTTACAGCTTCATCAATCCTGAGTTTCATTTACTGAAAACCAGAAAAACATAAAAAAGCAAAACCCCTGCCATTGAGTTGATACTGGCTCATAACAACTCATAGGGTTGCTGAGGACATAAATCTTTATGAGGACAGATAGCCTCAACTTTCTCTTGAATAGTAGCTAGTAGGTAAATTTCACATGTCAACATTACACTTTCATTCGTCACCAATGTTCACAAGCAACAATGACAGAGAAAGTTAGTTGGTGAATTAGCTAGTGGCTCGTGTTCATTAAAGATGAGGAGGGTTGACACTGGCTACAACTCTGGGCTCAAGTCTAGCAACACTTGCTAGGGGGGCTCTTGTCCATGCAGCACTCCATTGGGGAGCTCACAGCATCGCTTTGAGCTGACACTGATGTGACAGCACTTATCAGACACGGGGTGCTGTATATGAGTCAGAAGCCTCACATGGGGCAGCCCGAAGCCATAACAGGTAGAGACACACACTAGCTACTTGCCTGGTGGAGAGTTTTACTATAGTTAGATTAGACACCTGCACCAGTCAACCTTCCTTCAATACCACTTAAGGCAGAGATTAAGCTCCCTCTCCCCGATGAGTCAGAATGTACTTGATAGTACTGGCATTTCGTTGTTGCTGTTGTTGTTAGTTTGTTTTTGTTTATTATTGGTTTGTTTTAGTCATAAGTACAAACACACATAGGCATTAAGTACCTCCAAAAATGATCATTTCAGACTCTGGAGAATGCTTCTGCTTGCTTCACTCACATTCACCTCCAAGGGCACTGCTGTGTGGGACACAGCATGCTTACTGGAACCGCAAGAACAGGATTCGGTGTTCTGTCCTCAAATTGCTCGGAAAAGACAGACCTATGAACAGTGGACTATAATCTAAGTTGGGAGACAGAGACTGATTTCTATTTCCTTATCCTTTTATTCTCAGAAGGGGGAAAACTCTTTGTTTCCATTTGCCCGAAATGTAAGGTTGTGAAAACTGTCTTACTAAATCTCCTAAATTCTTCATGTTTCCGGTTATGAACATAGAGGGCGAGGAAGGGAGCAAAAGGAGAAAGCACAATGCGCTCACTTGTGGCAACACACTTCTATTTTTCTGCTCCTCTGTTCTTTCATGTCCGGTGTTTTACATACCACCATCAACCCAACTCCATACAGGAGTAAACGGGACCGCAGCTTGCCCATGTACAAACGCTAAATGTAAATCTCAGCACGATAAAGATCACACATGAGAACACACGTAAAGGCAAAGCCCGATTGCAGTAGACACACAATCAAATATAAAAAAGAAACCAGACTCAGTAGAAGATGAAATAGATTAACTAGGACCTACGAAAAGTAAGACACCTAAGTGCACCAAAGGACTTCATCAAAATATTACAAAGAGACTCCATGGAGTAGATGTTTTTTTTATAACTAAACAACAAATGAGATTAATCTCTAAAACCTATAGAAAACTTCAACACCTCAATAAGAAATAAAGACAAATTACCAGATGAAAAAGCAGGCCAAGGACTTCAACAGAAGGAAAATGACTTCCAAATAGCTAAGCAACATGAAGAGGCCCTATCACTGGCCATCAGGGAGATGCAAATCAAAGCAATGATGTGAGACCCCCTCATTCCAACTATGAATCACTGCCATGGAGTCAATCCCAACTCATCGTGAGCCAGCAGGATAGAATGAAACTGCATCTGTGAGTTTATGAGATTGTCACTCTTTACAGGAGTCCAAAACCTCATCTTTCTCCCCTGGAGCAGTTGGTGGTTTCAAACTTCTAACCCTGTGGTAAGCCTCCCAATTCAAAATCCACAGCCAAGTTTAAACATACAGAGAAACACACAGAGAAAGTAACACATGCTAGAGAAACTGCAGAGAGATTGTAAGCCTCATAAACTGCTGTTGGGAATGTAATTATGTGTTACCATTGTGGAAGACAATATGGCTCTTCTTCACACAACAAGGAATAGATATTCAATACAATCCAGCAATTCTGCTCTTAGGTATATAACCTGGAGAAGTAAGAATCAGGGTATGGGCAGAAGAATTGACATTCAATACAATCAAGCAGTCCTACTGTTGGGTATATAGCCTAGAGAAGTAAGATTCATGGTATGAGCAGAAGAATGCACACCCGTGTTCATCACAACGTTGTTCATAATAGCCAACATATGGAAACAGCTTAAATTCCTATCAGTAGAAGAATGGATAAAGGAACTTTGGTTCATGTAGACACTGGAGTTGTATGCATCCCTGAAAAGGCAATGGCAAAACCATGAAGCACCACATGGCAAGGATGGCCCCAGAGAACACTAAAATGTACTGTGGATTCTGACTCAAAGCGACCTCATAGGACAGGATAGCCTGCACCTGTGGGTTTCCAAGACTGTAACTCTTTTTTTTTTAAACAATTTATTAGGGGCTCATACAACTCTTATCACAGTCCATACATATACATACATCAATTGTATAAAGCACATCTGTACAGTCTTTGCCCTAATCATTTTCTTTTGTTTTCTCCTCTTTTCTTTTTTTACATTTTATTAGGGACTCATACAACTGTTATCAAAATCCATACATATACATACATCAATTGTATAAAGCACATCCATACGTTCCCTGCCCCAGTCATTCTCAAAGCATTTGCTCTCCATTTAAGCCCTTTGCATCAGGTCCTCTTTTTTTCCCCTCCCTCCCCGATCTCCCCTCCCTCATGTGCCCTTGGTAATTTATACATCGTTATTTTGTCATATCTTGCCCTATCTGGAGTCTCCCTTCCCCCCTTCTCTGCCGTCCCTCTCCCAGAGAAGAGGTCACATGCGGATCCTTGTAATCAGTTCCCCCTTTCCAACCCACTCACCCTCCACTCTCCCAGCATCGTCCCTCACACCCTTGGTCCTGAAGGTATCATCCACCCTGGATTCCCTGTGCCTCTAGGCCTCATATGTACCAGTGTACAGCCTCTGCCCTATCCAGCCCTGCAAGGTAGAATTAGGATCATGGTAGTTGTGGGGAGGAAGCATCCAGGATCTGGGGGAAAGCTGTGTTCTTCATCGGTACTACATCGCACCCTAATTAACCCATCTCCTCTCCTAAACCCCTCTATGAGGGGATCTCCATTGGCCGACACTTGGGCCTTGGGTCTCCACTCTGCACTTGCCCCTTCATTCAATATGGTATATATACATATATACATATACACATATATACACATACATACACACACATATATCTTTTTTTTTAATGCATGATGCCTTATACCTGGTCCCTTGGCACCTCGTGATCGCATTGGCCGGTGTGCTTCTTCCATGTGGGCTTTTTTGCTTCTGAGCTAGATGGCCGCTTGTTCACCTTCAAGCCTTTAAGACCCCAGACACTATCTCTTTTGATAGCCAGGCACCATCAGCTTTCTTTAAGACCCCAGACACTATCTCTTTTGATAGCCAGGCACCATCAGCTTTCTTCGCCACATTTGCTTATGCACCCATTTGTCTTCAGCGATCCTATCATGGAGGTGTGCAGTCAATGATGTGATTTTTTGTTCTTTGATGCCTGGTAACTGATCCCTTCGGGACCACTCAATCACACAGGCTGGTGTGTTCTTCCATGTGGACTTTGTTGCTTCTGAGCTAGATGGCCGCTTGTTTATCTTCAAGCCTTTAAGACCCCAGACACTATCTCTTTTGATAGCCGGGCACCATCAGCTTTCTTCACCACATTTACTTGTTCACCCACTTTGGCTCCAGCAGTTGTGTTGGGAGAGTGAGCATCATAGAGTTCCAATTTAATAAAAGAAAGTATTCATGCATTGAGGGAGTGTTTGAGTAGAGGCCCAAGGTCCTTCAGCCACCTTAATACTTAACCTATAAATAGACTGTAACTCTTTTCTGAGGTAGAAAGCCTCATCTTTCTCCCAAGGAGTGGCTAGTGGTTTCAAACTGTGTACTTTGCAGTTAGCAGCCCAAGGCACAACCACTATATACTCCCAGGGCTCCATAAAGAACATTGTGCTCAGTGAAATTAGCCAATCATAAAAAGACAGATATTGTATGAGATCGTTGTTATGAGAAAGAAAAAAAAAAGAAGATCAAGACGTCCATAACAAAGGGACCAAACTTTGAAAGTGAAAGAGGGAAGATAAAGCCACAATGGAGTAGACTGTTGACTAGTATTGACAGGGGTGAAATTGAAGATAATAGTCTACAAGAGGGAGAAAAGAAATCAAGGAATGGGTGAAGGGTAAATTATTTGTTGATTTGATCAGTAGTTTAAACTGTTCAACATAAAGTTGATGATCTGAAAAGTAAACCCTATCAAATATATCATTTCTAATGTAAAACATGAAAATATTTGTATGTTTTAAAAATCTAAAAATATTAAAAACCTGCAGGGAGCTAGTTAGTACTTCTCAGAAGTTTAATAGAAGCATAGCCTGTGATCTTCCTGAATTCATCATCATTGCATGTATTGTGTGCGCCTGAAGAGAAATTTACAGATTGGTATTGTACATCTGGGCTAATATCAGACATGAATTTGATCTGGACTGGGCTGGGATGTCTTCTTAATATACAATTATTCTTTTATATAAAGCTCTTTCTTATACACCTATGAGTGTCTATCAATTTGTTTCTCTAGTTCACCCAGATTAACACAATTTCTGATTAGACAAGAAATGTTGTTAATTTGAATAGAGGCAATAGCAGTGGGGCTGAAAAAAGGTAAAGGATTCTAAAGACATAAAATAAATATTACTAACTAAATGAATATGAGAAGGGGGTGGGAAGTAAGAGAGAAGAAAGTTTTGAAGAATTCAAGCCATCTGACAAGTGGGTAGGCTAATCAGCTATTACTATTTAGGGTGAGGATTGAAAAATGTTTATTGTATTCAGAATGTGTTTGATTTGACATACTTCTGGGAACAAGTGAAAATGTACAGGTGGAAGTTGTATACAGGTTTCCAAAAATCACAAGCTTACAACTACTTTGGAGTTACCAGTACATAGATGTTAATGGAAGATATGTGAAATTTCATTAGAACGTTTAGATGTGAGGCAGGAAATTCGATTTACGTCTTTAGTAAAACAGAGAACATAGAGCGAGAAACAAGTGTTCCAGGGTAGAAGAGAATGATGAGTTCTGACTGGTTCTAGCTGAGTTTGAAAGACACTGAAGGCCCTGTAGAGAAGGAAGCTAAATAGGCTGGCCTGTTAGTCTGGCACTGATCATGCAAGACGTGAAGCAGCAGGTGGGACCAGGGAATAAATTGATGGCATCTGTTACAAACCCTGTCTGCTATCCAACTCTATGAGCCCAGAAGTCATTGAAATTTCCAATTCTCCCTTTCCTCACATGACAAACTATAGTGCTGAAAAATTATCCCCCTGTTCAACTAAAAAAGTATAACCAAATTTAGTCTCCATTTCAATTATCTTTGTGCAACCTTCCAATCATGACCCTTGAGCCCAAAGTAATGGTACAGCTCCTAGTCTTTACTTATATGATGTGCCTTGAATTTAAACTATCTATTATGGAAATACTCATCCTTTCCCATCTTTATTATTTCACATACTTTTGGTTGCAATTACAGAAATCTCAATTCAAAGCAACCAAGTTATGTGAATTTATCAATTTATGTCAATGAAAGACCCTGAATTATCTCAAGTTTCAGGAAAGGGATTAGAAGAGTATTAAAACTTCATGTTTTCTGTTTTTCTCTCTGCCCTATGATTTTCTATATATCAGTTCTTTTCTTAGCCTTGCTTCTTCCTGGTGGTTAAGATTCTATAGTTTCATACTTCATATCAATACACCACACTCACTACCAACTAAAAGAAAACTCACTGTAAAAGCCATAGAAATATGATTGAAATGTAAGCATATTGGGCTAACATCAAGGTCCAGTGAAAGGCCTTAAATCTAGGCTACGAGAATCACTTAAAGTGGAAGGGAGTGGTGTTATATTGACTAGATTATAAAATGAATATATCAGGGAAACAGGGAAAAAGACGGTCCCACTAAGACTATCTTGGTGTTACCCAACCGAAGATGAGTTAGGAGGATATTGTGGAGCCCATCACAGTGTCTTCTAAGCACAAATATGTATCTCTGGTAAGCTGTGCATCTGCAGGGAAGAGAGGAGGTGGTTTGCTTCGGTAACGATGGAAAGTCTCAGAAATCCCAGCGGGGCAGTTCTGCACTGTCTACAGGGTTGCTATGAGTCAGAACTGACTTTTCTTAGTGGCTGTCAAAATCTTACCCATTGCAAATGGTAAACTAACTATTGGGGTATTAGATTAGTCACTTAAACTATTGAATACAAACTTGATCATCTACAATGGCTGTACAACACAATGAGCATAATCAATGGCACTGAATTATATATGTAGAAATTCTTGAATTGAAAAATGTTTTGTTGTATAAATCTATGCCACAATTTAAAAAATAATTACACAAATAATGAGTACAAAGAAGAAGAAAATATTCTAAAATTGGGGTAATATATGTACAACTCTTCCTTTCTTATTAATAGGGATTAATATACATATCAAATCATTCCATAGTTCGTTCACATCCAGCAGAATTGTACATTTGCTACCATAATCAGTTTCCAAATGATTGAACTATTGAATTGTATGATATATGGATGAAGCACCAATAAAACTGTTAAAAACAAAACAAAATTGATCATCTAACATATAAACCTCAACCTAACGTAGAATTAAAAACTGTTATAAAATAAAGCAAGGACAACTGTTGGGGATATTTAATATGCTTTAAGTAATTTTTTTCCTTTAAGTATTTTTTAACGCAAATTTTCTATAATTGGTATCACACAATCCGTTTGTTTTTCTGATTAATTTTTGCTACAAAAACCTTCCATATTAATACAAATGATTCATAATTAATTTAATTAATGCAAGCATAAATTGCAAACTGTGGGTGCTCCAGTCTATCTTGAATTTTTAACTTTAGAACAAAGATCATAAAAAAATTTTTTCGTATATCATCCTCAAATGCCCTTTCTTTTCATGGAGACCTTACTCATTTGAAAGTACGATGCACATTTCTTACTTTGTCCATATTCACCACTCTATAGATGTATTTTTAGAGCCTATGTTATCTATGTTCTCCATTTCTCTAGAACAAAGTTTTATTCTTAGTGTTGCTTAATAAGTGTTTATGAGCCAAAAAAGGTCAAATATTCTGAATGGGTGGGAAATGCAACTCTTTAAAAAATCCCTTCCTGGGAAGTAGAAGCATTACTACCAGCATCTGAATGGGTACATATGTGCAAAGTGTTAAGTAGATTATTGAGCAATAATTCTCAACATTTAAAATAATTCAACAGCATGTTGGTTCTCATGAACTTTTAAAATAATGCCAAAGAGCCCCAATGGTTAACTACTTGACTGCAAACCAAAAGATCAGTAGTTTGAATCCACCCCATGCTCCACAGTATCCTAGAACAATTACAGACTAGACAACATCTAGGTTAGTACTAATGCTGTGCCACAGGGTCCCTAAGTGCCAAAAACTCACTTTATTGTACCCAGCAACAATAAAATAATGAATGAAATGATTGTGAATTTCAACCACAGGCAGTTTCTGGATTGTGAACTTTAATTTCCAGACAACGGGTTCTTGTTCATTAATGTTATGTAACTCAGTGTTTCCTCATTTATCATGATGTTACCTATGAAGCCATGGGGAGAGTTTGATTTTCTTTACATTGAGTGTAATCCATACTGAAGGGGGAAATCCTTGGTCTTCATCAGCAAGAGTTCAAGTCCTTCTCACTGACAGCAAGTCGTTTGTGTCATCTGCATATTGCAGGGTGTTACGCCTTCCTCCAATCATGATGCCATGTTCTTCTTCATATACTCTTAAGAGTACTTGATCAGTATATAGCATGTATAATTCTGGTGAAAGGATACAACCCTGGTGTACACCTTTCTTGATTTTAAACCACTTAATATCCCTTGTTCTGTTAGAATGATTGCTTTGTGACCCATGGACAGTACGGCATGAGAAAAAGAAGTGCTCTGGAAATCCAGTTCTCAATGTGACCCATCGTTGCTTATGAACCATAGAGTTCAATACTTTTGTATAATCATTAAAGCACAAGTAAACATTTTTCTTATATACCCTGGCTTGAGTCAATTGATCCATCCAACATCAGCAACAATACCCCTTCTTTCATGTCCTCTTCTGAATTCAGCAGTGCACTGCTGCAACCATTGTTGAATGATCAGCCAAATTTTATTTGCATGTGATATTAATGATACGATGAGATAAGTTCCACATCCTGGGGTCATTATTCTTTGAATGGTTGCAAATATGAAGCACTTTCAGTTGGTTGGCCAGTTATCTTCCAAATTTGGGGGCACTGATTAATATGTGCTTCATCAATGTGTTGAAATATTTTCATCAGTGTTCTGTCAATTCCTGGAAACTTATTAGTTGCTAATGCTTTCAGTGCAGGTTGGATTTCTTCCTCCAGTATCCTTGCTTCTTGATCATATGAGGGATACCCAAAAAAGTTAAATTTTTTCAAAGTTATGTATTGAATATCTTTACAAAACAACTTTATCACCTTCAAAGTACCCTCCATTACATTTAATACATTTGTCAAATCTATTATTTCATTCTTACAATTCTTTTAAAATATGACTGAACTATGGAAGTGTATGGCACGTTAAATATATCTCAAAACTATTGAGGAAAAAACAAGATGAAAGGGATACACAGAATCATAAAAAAATGAGCTACTGGACATTCAACCATTTCAAGAGGTAGTGTACAAGGGGGTACGGAAAAAAAAACTGAAAAAAGCTCTGCTGGGCCAAGCTTTCATAGTACACATTCTTCCTGCGAGGCAAACATCCAGCAACTTGCTCTGAGTTAGTATACCAGTAGCATCACCTGGGAAAGTTCTCTTTGGTCAGTGATTTTTCTTTCTTTTTTTGTCACAGTAGTTTCACTCAAACCTCATGTGTGTGTGTGTGTGTGTGTGTGTGTGTGTGTGTGTGTGTGTGTGAGATAGTTTAAGAGAACAGCATGTGGCTGTGAAATTTTGTTTCTTGCTCAGAAAAACTGCTGTAGAAACTGTTGCGATGTTGAACACAGCTTACAAGGAAAGCACTATGAAGAAAATAGTGTGTGGGTGGTTTTCTCGTTTCAAAAAAGGAGAAATGGTGATTGATGACAAACGGACATTCATCAACTCCCCAAATGGATGAAAATATCGACAAAATCCATGCACTTGTGCTTTAAGACCGACATCGGACCGTTGAAGAGATGGGGAAGTTGTCTGCACTATTTTGGAGCTTGGTTTGGCAAATTTTAATGGATGATTTGGGAATGAGAAGGGTCACTACGAAATTTGTTTCTCTGGTTATGACTGACCAGGAAAAAGAGCATCAAGTGGAAATATTCCATGCTTTGAAAGTGACCCAGACTTTTTTCCAAGGTCATTACTGGGGACGAGACATGGTATTATTCTTAGGATCTGAAGCATCAATCAAGCCAATGGAAGATGCCATTGTTATCTCACCCAAAAAAAAAGCTCAACAAATGAAATCAAAGATCAAGATGATGCTCTTTTTTCTTTCTTTCTTTCTTTCTTTCTTGATATGAGGGGGCTAGTGCATTTGGAATTCGTTCCACTGGGTCAGACTCTTAATCAAGGTTTCTATTTAGAGGTTCTGAAAAAATTGTGTAACAGTGTGTAACAAAAAAGACCTGATTTGTGGCAGAGCAAGGACTTCTTTTGCCAGCAGTGTACCAGTTTTGGGCAAAAAAAAAAAACTCCATTCCTCTCTTGCCCCATGCACCTTACTTCCTGACCTCACTCTGTGTGACTTCTTTTTGTTTCTTCAAATGAAGAGCAACATGAAATGACAGTGATGTGATGCTGTAGAAGAAGTGAAGAAAAAAACAAGGCAGGTGCAGTCAGCCACCCAGAGGAGTTTGAAAAATGTTCCCAAGAATGGAATCGCAGAGTTGACAAATGTGTTAAGTGAAATTGAGAGTACTTTGGAGGTGATAAGGTCGTTTTGTAAAAATATTCAAATGCATAGCTTTGAAATAAAATCTGTTTGGGGTGTCCACTCACACACACATCATCACAGTCAGTTCAAGTGCATCATCCCTCTCCATCTTTTTTTGGTGCTCCCTGCATCATTCCATATTTGACTCAGAGAAACTTTTAATATTGTAACTGAAGGCCAGAATTTTTTCTTCATTTCTATCGACTTGAGATATGCTGAACTTGTCCTTCTCTTTTGGTTTTCTAACACTAGGTCTTTGTGTATTTCAATATAAAACTTTACTTTGTCTTCTCGAGCTGCCTTTGAAGTTTTCTATCAACTCGTTTACTTCCTCTCTCTCTCTCTCTCTCTCTCTCTCTCTCTCTCTCTCTCTCTCTCTCTCTCTCTCTCTCTCTCTCTCTTACATTAGCTACATCTGTTAAGCCGGGTTGACCAGAGAATAAGGCCAGTGACACTCTTCCATGTGTAAGAAAGAGCTTTATATCAAGATGAACTTGAATATCAAGAAAACATACCAGATTTCAACTCAAGTCCATAAGTCCCTCTTCAGAATCGTGCAGCCACAGGCAATGATAGCAGAATGCAGGAAGATCACAGGCCAGTGGGTACAAAGTCATGTGGATTCAATGGTCATGGCTCTAGCAGCTCTCAGGTTCAGCTAGCAGGAAGGTGAAGACAGAGAGGAAGGGGAGGCTCCCAGGGTGTCCTTAAGGAAGGTCACATCCACAAGGAAGCACCATGAGGCTGTGACTTGATTGACCACCTCTACACCTTTATATGTCTTCAAGTCGACATGAAATTATCTAACTACCGCACTACCCTACAATGAAAAAAAGGTTTCAGAATCTTAATATCCACTTTGATCATGTCTTTCTTTCTTGCCTTTTTAATGACCTTTAGCTTTCTTCTTGAAGTTCTTATGTCATCCACAACGAGTCAGGCCTTGTTATTAGTGTTCAACCAGTCAAATTTATTCTTGAGACAGCTTCAAAATTCAGGTGCAATATAATCAAGGTTTGTTTTAATTTTCTTCAACTTGAAAGTGTTAGGTGCTGAATCAGTTTGAACCCATAGTGTCCTTGTGCATAACAGAATGACACACTGCCCGGTTCTGTGCCATCCTCACAATTATTCCATTGCTTGAGCCCATTGTTGAAGCCACCGTGTCAGTCCATCTTGTTGAACGTCTTCCTCTTCTTCACTGGCCTCTGCATTACCAAGCAGGATGTCCTTCTCCAGGGTCTGGTCTCTCCTGGCAACATCTCCAAAGTATTTAAGGCAAATTCTCATCATCCTTGCCTCTAAGGAGCACTCTGGCTATACTTTGTCCAAGACATATATTTTTGTGCATTTAGCAGTCCATGGTACTTTCAATGGTCTTTTCAAGCCCCACATTTTAAATGCTTTAATTCTTCAGTCTTCCTTATTCAATGTTCACGTTTCACGTGCATATGTGATGACTGAAATTACCATGTGCCTGGGGCAGGCACATCCTAATACTCAACTTGAATTTACATATGAGCAATTGAGGGTCCACCCCTTTCCTCATTTTAGCTACTGATACTGGTTCTCCATCATCTCATCTCACAAATGTAGTCAATTTGATTCCTATTTATTCCATCTGGAGAAGCCCATGGGTATTGTCATAGTTTATGTTGTCGAATAAAAGTTTTGATGATAGTAATTAGCTTTGCAAAATTCTATCATGTCATTTCCAGCTTTATTTTTATCTCAAGGCCATATTTTCCAACTATTATTTCTTCTTTTTTGTATCCAACTTTTGCATTCCAATTACCAATAAGTATCAATTCAACTTTATCGCTAGTCTGATCAATTTCATACTGAAGAAATTGGTAGAATTCTTCAATTTATGCATCACTAGTTTTAATGATTAGTCCATCAATTTGAGTAATAGTTGTATTGACTGGATTTCTTTGTATGCGGACATATATTTTCATATCACAGACAGACTGAACATCAAGCTAGACTTTTAACTAGATCTTGAAATGTCATTTTTTTCATGATGAATGGGACCCATTCATCTTGAATTTGCCACTCCTGGCATAGTAAAAGCGTGATTGATTCAAAGTAGCCAATACCAATCCATTTCAGCTCACCAACGTCTAAGACATCAATCTTGTCACAGCATTCATACTTTGGTACATTCCAAATTCCAGTTATTGTTAGAGGTCAGCAGCTATTTCTTCTCATTTTGAATTGTATCCTATCAGCAAATGAAGGCCTGAAGCTTTGCTTCATCCACGTCCTTACGGCTGACTATTTTGATGCCACTCTATCTCCGTCACTCTGAGTGCCTTCCAACCTGGGGGCTCCCCTGTCAGCACCACGTGTTACAGCATCCGGCTGCTGTCACGATGTTTTCAGTACCTGGCAATGTTCAACTACTATTCATAGGATTTTCAGTGCCTGATTCCTCAGAAACGGATAATTTATACATTCTTAGTAAACCGTTCCTAGGCTGGAAGCTCCGCTGAAACCTGTTCCCATTGGGTGACCTTGCTGGTGTGTCTGGCTCCACTGAAACCCATTCCCATTGGGTGACCTTGCTGGTGTGTCCGGCTCCACTGAAACCCGTTCACATTGGGTGACCTTGCTGGTGTGTCCGGCATTGCAGCAGCATGCAAATCACCATGGGGCCACAAAATGACAGGCCAGTGGTGGACAGTTTATAGCAAAATCCCTAAATCCAATTTTTTTAAATTTCCACATAGATTTAGCCTTCATTGAATTCCTTCTGTGCATTAGCTAGGGCTGAGCTCAGCTTTGCCCTCAGGCAGAGGTGTTTGCAAGTGTATTGGTACCACTTCCCGAGGCAGTCTAGGGAGCGGGCAGTGTAGTACTTAAACTTTGGGTGTGTCCTTGTGTGGGAGTGGGTGAAGTGTGGCACTGCTAGCCATAAGATCAGGAGTTTGAAGCCACCAGACAGTCCATGGAAGAAAGACAAAGGCTCTCTACTCCTATAAACAGTTTTCTTGGAAAAGCACGGGGCAGTTCTACCCTGACTTACAGGGTAGTGATGTGTCAAATCTCGTCCATGGCAGTTTGGTTTGGGTTTGGAGGGACCACATGGTCATGAGTAATACCCTGAGTGTCTTGGTCAAAGGGCTGAGAACAAGTCTTGACAGCTTGTCTATAAAGAACATTTTTTTTTTCAATCATGGTCCATTTCCCAATTCTGCAGTCCTACCTGCAATGGTGAGATATGATTCCCACCAGTCATACTTTTATGAAAAGTTCCCGAGTATCCCATCTTCTAGTTAAGTAGCTGTGTTTCTGTAGATGCTTGGACAGCTCAATGACCTTGTGCTGGTTGTCCCTCTCATCTGAATGACGTGTCTTTGTCTTCTCTTTTTCCTGTTTAGGATGTTATAAATATGTCCACATATATTACTTATTAGATATGGGGTATCTTTCCTGCTTTACAACATTGCTATTAGAAAGTCTGAAAGTCTACTTGAAAACAAAAGATAAAACTTTCAAGGGGGAAATGGAGAATTTGAAGGAGGGGGTTATGTGAACAGAAGTGGAGGATGCAGGGACAACTAAGTGGAATAAGCATAGGCAACGTTTTGCCTGGTCTTCTTCCTGTTCCCTCCCTTTGTTGCCAGGGTCAGGTTCTTGACTTGTCTTGGGTTTTTCTTAGAAGCTCTGGAGGGGAAAATGCAGCGTGAAACAGAGTGAGTTCAGGAAATGGTTTCACAAGCACACGTGGAGGAGAATTCTGAAGGGTTCCCGCTGGGAATGGAGGATTCTGGAGATCGTAAATTAAAATATTTTGTTGTGAAGTTGAGACAGTGAGGATTTTTCACTGGTGTTGGGTGTGAGGGCTTCTTCTGAGCATGCTTTGTTTCTAAAAGATGATAACAATTGCAAGGAATTCTGAAGGATGGAGGATGTTCCCACAGGATGGCATGGCGTATGAGTCTCTGAGTCAAAATTTCAGGGGGGGGGGAGAATCTTAAAATTTTGATTAAGAAAGGTCTGAAACTGCTTCCACTTTCTTCAGATCTATGTGCTCCTGTTCTTCATTTAAAGGGTGTGTCATAGAAGTTATCATCTTAAATTTAATCAGAGAGTAACAAAGCAAGGCAGGTTCTCAACGACTTTGGTCTTCTAATTTGTTAAACAGCTTCTCCTCTATAGAGCGCTCACTATTTTTTGTACTCTATAGAGCTCTAAAAGTGTAATAGATTATGCATTGGGCTTCTAACTACAAGGTCATCGTTTTGAACCCACTAGCTGGTCCATGAGAGAAAGATGAGGTGTGTTGCTTCTGTAATGATTTACAACCTTGAAAACCCAAAGGAGCAATTCTGCCCAATCCCATAGGGTCACTAGCAGTCACAGTTGACTCAATGGCAGTAAATTTGGTTTCGGGAGGAAATCTGGTTCTGTTGGGTAAGCATGGGACTGCTAACCACAGAGCCAGCAGTTCAAATGCAACAGTTCTCCTCTGGAGAAAGATGAGGCTGTCCGTTCCTATAAAAAAGATTGCAGCCTAAGAAACCCTGTAGCACATCACAACAAGCAGGAATCAACTGCAGAGCAGTGGATTTGGTTTTGAGTTCTGGCATTCCTAGCTCCTCCTGGTTGTCCGCTGAAAACTCCAGAGTCCCTTAAATTTGAAAGCTGAGAAGCTGAGAAAGCATGGCTTTGAAAGTTAAGTTAGCGACCTAAAGTGCATAGCTACCTTGTTATCCATATCATAACTAAAGGAGGATTTGGGGTTGGGTTTCTGAAGTTACTTTTAGAATTTATGGGTCTAGACTTTTGTTGTTCTTGGGATTTCTGTTTGTTTGTTTTTGTCTAAGTCTCTTCTGAAACCCAAAAGCTAAACTCACTGCCATTTAGTCTCTTCTAAGTCCTCTAAAATGTATGTTAGCAGTTTAACTGATTTAAAACTGCGATTAAAAAACCTGGTTATTTCTCCAGGGACGGGAGATATTTCTCTTATGTGATTGATTTTGTTTTTATTTATGTTTCCACTATTCAGGGTGCAGAGAAAGCTTATACTTTATCGGAAAGTTTAATCATGGAATCTGCTTAAAGTAAAAAACAAAGATTTTTATTGAGAGAGGAAACAGTTTTCAATTTAAGAAAACAAAGTGAAGGGCTATCAACATCCTTTTCTGAACAATGAAAAGTATATTATAGGGCTTTTCACCAGTATATATGTCTACAATCGTGGTGGTGTAGAATTAGGGACAGCTGTAAGTCCCTATCAAGACACAAAACTCACTGCCGTGCGTCTATTACAACTCACAGCAACCCTATAAGACAGAGTAGAACTGCATCTGTGGGTTTCCAAGACTGTAACTCCTTATGGGACTAGAAATCCCCATCTTTCTCGCACAGAGTAGTTGGTAGTTTCAAAGTAGCAAGTTAAGATTCTTCAATGTTAGCTTCTAGATTTCCTAAAGTCAATCTATCAAGAAATTTTCTGCTAGGCTCAGAGACTCACAGGGGCAGTTCTCCCTGACCTACCAGGTCATCGTGAATCAAAATGGACTTGATAGCAGTGGAAATGATGGCCCAGGGGGAGGGCTGCTACTGATGTCTCTAACACAAAGTGACGATGATGTCTCTAAGGTGAACCAGGGACATATATAAATCATGAGCGCGTGAATGGATTTTGAGCTTGCACTGAATTCTAGTCCCAATCTAAGAACAATTAGTTCTTATGACATGGCCCTCTTTGATGCTTGCCCTCATGAAAGATCACTGAAGAAGTGGATGCTATAGCAAAGTGTGGTGAAGAAAGTAGATGGTGCCCGGCTATCATAAAGAATACCACCTGGGATCTAAAAGGTTTGCTTTTATACAAACAGCCACCTAAGTGAGGTGTCAACTAAGTCCACATGAGAGAAGCACACCAGCCTGTGTGATCTAAGAATTTAAATAATATAATCCAAATCTAAAGGCAGGAATGGTATCAGAGTTTAAATTGTGAACAACTAGTTTTCAGAAGGCCATGGATGAGAGTGGAAACCCCAAATCTATCTGCAGAGTTCACATATGGATTAAGCCTCTGGTGTATTCCTTACAATTAGAGTTGAGGGCTGTGAATCACCGTTATCAAACAGAGAGCAGTGTAAAGTCGATTATGGTAGATGTAGTTGGGTCAAAATGTGATATCTTACCATTTGGACTCCTTTTGGATCCATTTTAAAGCTGTTTCAGCTTGGGTTTTCTTTGTCTTTTCGGTTTGTTTGGGTTTTTATTACGTGACAAGGAAATACGAATGGATTAGCCTCAGGGCTGTGAGAGGCCTGGCTAGCATGCAGTGTGCACTGCAAAGTGGATAGTTGCAGATGCACTCAGGTTACAACTTAGCACCCCATTGTTTGAGCTCCCTTATGATCCATTTAAGTTTGTGCTAATTTTTAATATTTTATGCTTTCTTTTTGATTGAGGTTTTTATTTGTTTTACTTTTTTGTTGTTAGTTTTGTTTTTTAAGAGGTTTTTCTGTGTATAGAGAAAGTAACTGAATTAATGATTTCTTGGGCATATGGCAGTAAGGGTTGGGGAAAATGGGGAGCTAATAAGAAAGAGTGAAAGCTAACCCACCCAAGAGGAGGGTACTGTTTCTATCTCCACAGGGAAAGAGGGACCAGACTTCAACCCGGTGATCCAAGATGTGAATGCAACATGCCAGCATGAAGCAGGAACCCATAGAGAGGTCTGAGGGGCCGGCCCTATTACTAACTATGTGGACAGCCCAGCCTCCCTGCAGAAGAATTCCCTTCAGAGGACAGCACCAAAGTTACAGCTCAGGGAGAGGGACATGTCTGATCAGAGCACATGGAAGCAAATGAAGGGAGAGGAAGAGGATGTGGAGCACTTCCTGGCCCACCAAGCCCTGAGGATTATATTCCTGCTCAGAGCAGACAATGCACAGGGAGGACCGTAGGGCCAGCCCCATTATGAGACACAACATCCCTCACTGACCCATGGCAGTATAGGGAACAACACTGGAGACACAGTGCAGGAACTGCACCTGATATGACCACACTGAGGTGAAACACTAAGGATGTATGATAGAAAAGCAAGGGGAGCAGAGCAATGAAGTCCCCAGGGAATACTAAAAGTAGATTTGGGGTCAGGACATGGCACCCCATCAGACTTGACCAGAAAACACTCCTAAAAGTCATCAAAAAGACCTTGAACTATTTATAGGGTTTTCTTTTTTGGTCATTGTTTTTTTGTTGTTGTTGTTGCTCTGTTCTTTTTTTTTTTTTTTTTTTGCTTTGTTTTGCTCTCTCTTGTTTTTTGTGCATATTATTATCTCTGCATGTCAGTCTAGCTAAAAAAGGCAGGATAAACAATCTGGAGCAGAAAACAACAGGAAGGAACAATGCTTCTAGGGGGGACATGGGAGAGGGGGTGGTGGGGGAAATGAAGTGGGACAAGGACAAGGGAATAACAAGTGATCCAAAATCAGTGGCAAGGAGGGTACAGGAGGCCTGGTAGGTCTTGATCAAGGACAATGTACCTGAGAGGAATTACTGAAACCCAAATGAAGATCTAACATGATAGTGGGATAAGAGTAAAGTAAAAGGAAGTAGAGGAAAGAACTAGGAGGCAAAGGGCATTTATAGAGGTCTAAATAAAGGCATGTACATATGCAAATATATTTATATATGACGATGGGAAATAGATCTATGTGCATACATTTATAGGTTTAGTGCTAAGGTAGCAAAAGGACATTGGGCCTCTACTCAAGTACTCCCTCAATTCAAGAACACTTTGTTCTATTAACCTGGCATTTCATATGCTCACTTTCCCGACACAATCACTGAAGACAAAGTGGGTACATAAGCAAATGTGGTGAAGAAAGCTGATGGCGTCTGGCTATCAAAAGATATAGTGCCTGGGGTCTTAAAGGCTTGAAGAGAAACAAGCAGCCATCTAGCTGAGAAGCAACAAAGCCCACATGGAAAAAGCACACCAGCCTGTGTGATCACAAGGTTTCAATAGGATCAGTTATTGGACATCAAAGAACAAAAAATCATGTCATTGTGAATGAAGGGGAGTACGGAGTTGGAATCCAAACCCCATTTGTAGGCAACTGGACATCCCCTTACAGAAGGGTTGCGGGGAGGAGAGGAGCAAGTCAAGGTTCAGTATAGCATCGATGAAACATGTAACTTTCCTCTAGTTCTTTAATGCTTCCTTCTCCCCTTCCCCCACTATCATGATCCCAATTCTACCTTATAAATCTGGCTAGACCAGAACATGTACACTGGTGTAGATCAGAGCTGGAAAGACAGGGAATCCAGGACAGATAAACCCCTCAGGACCAATATTGATAGCAGTGATACCAGGAGGGCAGGGGAGGTGGGGAATGAAGGGGGATGAGGGGGGAACCTGATCACAATGATCTACATATAACACCCCTCCCTGGGGAACAGACAACAGAAATGTGAGTGAAGGGAGACATCAGTCAGTGTAATACAAGAAAAAAGTATAAATTATCAAGGGTTTATGAGGGAGGGAGGTGGAAAATGAGGAGCTGATACTAAGGGCTCAAGTAGGAAGAAAATATTTTGAGAATGATGATGGCAGTAAGTGTACAAATATGCTTGACACAATGTATGTATGTATAGATTGTTATAAGAGTTGTATGAGACCCAAATAAAATGAATTTTTAAAAAGAGTGCAAGAATTTTTAAAATGTTCTATAATTGATTATGGCGATGATTGTACAACTCTTCTTGTTTAATTGTATATGTGAATTACATGTCAATAAAACTGTTGGGAAAAGAAATCTTCTGCTCCATGTAGAGTGTTTATGCTCTGCAAATATTATCTTAAGACCCTATATATAAACAAACTAAATTAAAAAGCCAATCTGTAAACAATTAGACATCCCCTTACAGAAGGGTCATGGGGAGACGACAGGTCAGTCAGGGTGCAGTGTAGCACCAATGAAACATACAGCTTCCCTCTGGTTCTTTAATGCTCCTTCCTCCCTGCCCCAACTAGCGTGATCCTAATTCTACCTTACAAATCTGGCTACACCAGAGCATATACATGGGTACAGGTATGAGCTAGAAACACAGAGACTATGGGACAGATAAACTCCTAGGGGACAATATTGAGATTAACCATCCCAGGAGGTTAAGGGGAAGGTGGGGGAAGAAAGGGAACCCATCACAATGACCTACCTATAACCCCATCCCAGAGGGATGGACAATAGACAAGGGGGTAAAGAGAGACATCAAACAGTGTACGACATGAAAAAATAATTATTATTTATAAATCATCAAGGGTTTAGAGGGAGGGAGGGGGAAAATGAGGAGTTGATACCAAGGGCTCAAGTAGAAAGAAAATGCTTTGAAAATGATGATGGCAACATATATACAAATGTGATTGACACAATGGATGTATTATGGATTGTGATAAGAGTTGTACAAACCCCCAATAAAATGATTTCTTTTTGAAAACCCCACAGCCATCCAGTCTGTGCTGACCATGTTGGCCCTATAGGGAAGGGTAGACCTGCCCCAGTGGGTTTTTGAGGGTAGCTCTACACAGGCATAGGAAGCCTCCTCTTTCCCCTGAGAAATGTCTGGTGATTTCAAAACGGCTGGCCTTAGTTAGCAGTCCCGTGAATAACAAGCCATCGGGGCTTCTTCTGAGTAAACACTCCCTGGGAAATGTTTCTCCACCAACCCAGTGTTTGCCTCCTTTGTTGTCTGTTCTGCCCGCTCCTGTCAGTTACCCTGAGCCAGAATAGAGTTGATGGCAGTGAGTTGTTTGTTGAGAATGGGGAAAGCCCCGGCTTATTGAATGTTCCCCATTCTCTCTAAAAGTTACTCAGACCAGAGCACAGTGGAAACTTGCAGACAAAGCAGGCTGTAATCTAATGCTCAAAAATGAAAACGGTCTGACTTTGGACAAGAATATAGTTCTTGCCTAATAATCAAGCACCTCAATCGTTCATTTTCGGTGCTTCCCATTCAAATTGACTCCTAAGAGGAACTAGCTACTGATGAACAGAGCCACACCAGGGACCTGGGAACAAATGAAATTTACTAGCTGTAACATGGCAGCCAACTAAATATAGCTTTTTTACTATTAAAAATTGTTTCAAATTCTTAGATCTTAATCCGCCCCAAATTAAATATTTTCCAAGAACTACTCCCTCACCGTCATCGAGTCCATAGCGACTCATGGCGACTCTGAAGGAGAGGACAGAACTGTGAGTTTCCAAGCCTGAAACCTTTTACAGGAATTGACGATCCATTTTTCTCCCGCAGAGCTGCTGGTGATATCGAACCACCAACTTTGAGCATTTCGGCCCAGTACATAAATATTAAGCCACCAGGGCTCCTCCTGGAATTTCCAGGATGTAAAAAATCTAACAGATAAACGATTGCTAACAGCAGCTTGTCTGCCGCCACATTGCTGATGGTAAATAGTTCTGTTTCACCCGGCTCTATTGTGCCACCTAATCCCAGAGAGTATTAGAGTGTGATTCCTTCACATCCTGAACACAGTAATACTGTAGCCCAAGTTATTTTACTTAATGGAGTTAGAAAAATCCTCCTTACGAAATACAGGTAGCCTAAGGCACATCACTTAATGGAGTGGCTATGGAATTTTTATAACTTGCTACATTGCTCAAAAGCAGACAGGATGTATGTGGATGACATCTAAATGGGCCACTTAATACTAAGAGTCTTCTCTTACATACCTGTTAGTGATTAAAAGCTGGGCCCTGCTATCTAGTTCGTGAACAAGACATCCTGAGACTGGCCTAAGACTTAATAACCCTTATTGTTTGGTTTGCTTGCTGGTAGTCAACTGTTGGGTCCTGTAATGACCCTGAAACCTGAGTTAGTATAGAGCATCTATACTTGTCTCCAATAAGTGTAAATTCCCAAATCGGAGATATCTATTCTCTTTGTATTCTGGTTCCGAAAGGACACCACAAAGACCGTTTGAATTGCATGGCGGAGCTCTCCAACTGGTGTACCTTTTGTGTTCAGCTGGGTTATTTACAAACCATCTGTGTATAAGAAAGAACTTTTTATCAAGAAGCAGCTTTTCATCAAGAAGGTGCCCTGGGCCCCCCTGGCCCGCCCCCCACCTCCCCAGGGTCCATAGACTATAACTCTCTGCAGGTGTAGAAAGCCCAGTCTTTCTCCTGGTTTCAAACTGCTGACCACGTGGATCACTCACAGCCCAGTGTATAACCACTGCCCTACCAGGGCTCCTCACTTTCTAAATAAAAATTCTGCTCTCCTCTGACTTGGAGTGAGTAAGGAAATTGGCTGTGAAATTCTGCAGTGAAATGTCTGCGTTTCAGGTGACAATAACCACAGTTTTTAATCTCTCCTCTCAACTTATAGAAGAAACCACGGAAAGATTGTTTTCAGCTGCATTTTTTGGTTTATTTGGGCCATCTGGAAACAGAGCAATAAAATAATAAATTAGTGAAATAGCATTAAGAGAAACCTCCTGGAGTCTCTAGAAGAAATCATTTTTTAAACTTCAAGTAAGAGACAATTATACAGAAGCTTGATATATTTATGTTGCCAGACTCTAGGACCCCTCAAGTAAACAACAACATGGCTCAACCAAATGCAACCCTACTGGAATACAAGCTACTGGGTCCCCAGTAGAATAGTATTAAGTCCCCGTGCTCACGCCAACAATGGGGTCTGGAGTCTTCCTAGCATCAGCAATGTAGCACGTTTCTCTTTTATTGTGTCGTAGTGGGAGCAATAGACTGATGTTCCACTATAAAATAAACGAAAGATTTCATTGAGGGAATATTTGAAAAACATGAGCCAGAGGACATGACACCTTAAGAGAATACGCCAAGAACCCTCTGTTGTGAAAACAGCTGTCAGATTTCATTTGGCAAAGCAAGCCAGGCGAGATGGCTTCATATCAGAAGAAGTGGAAGGAGAGGAAGGCAAAGGGCATTTTCACAAACCTTCTTAAAACCTTTCCCAACCAAATCAGAAACCATTTCAATAATTCCCAGCAAGCTTCAGTTCCTTATCTCCTGATGCACCTTGTCTAAGGTATAATTTCTTTTTCTTTGGAGCCCTAACCTGGGTATCATTTCTAAGGCATGCACGGTCAACGTTCTGATGGGGTATATCTGGTCAATTCAGGTTGAAATCCTTGAAATGGAAAACTGATCAGTTTGGTGAAGAAGACCTGGCGTCAGACACTACTGTTGCGTCACGAGGTCCCTGGTTGGATCAGCTCTTGTCTGAAGCCTCTAAATTGCTTACCTGGCGAAGGAAGAGTGACAACAGCTCATGCAGATGCACCTGCTGGTTCAAGCAGCAGTTCGAGAGGGGAACTGAGCAAACACAAAATGATTCTTCACTGAGGTTAGAGATTCGGATGCATTTTTTTTCTTGTTGGCACTATGACACTTTGACAAGGAAAGAGGCTGGCGTGCTTTCTTGAGAAAGGTTAAAGGAACATCTTAATTCAGAAAGAAATTTCAATTTAGGTCTAATGTCACCCTACTCAGATAGGCTAAGCACCTCGATTTTTGTAAGGATTATTACAAAAATTGTAGAGAATAGTAATAGACTTTGCTATTATTTCTAAAATAAAATTTAAACATCATTTTATTGGGGGCTCCTACAACTCTTATCACAATCCATCCATCCATCCATTGTGTCAAGCACATTTGTACATTTGTTGCCATCATCATTCTCAACAGTTTTATGAACTTTCTGAGTAGCTATTTTATATGTTTATATTAAATAATAAAAATGATATATGAAAATCCCACATCTTTAAGGTTTGCCTTATTGCCTTATCTCTTTATTTAAAGTCTAAGGAAGCTACCTGCCCTAGCATGAATTTACCAATGGAGGTGAATGTGATTACTTCTTAAGGAGCCTCCGAGTAGATTTCATCACTTAGCTATCCTTTCAAACCACGCGTGTTTATGAAAGATAACCATCATAGCCTCCCAGCACAGAAGCAAGACTCTCAAATAGAAATAACTTCCCCTTTCAGAAAGCAGGCTGAAACAATGTGTTCCATGTTTAAAAGCACACTGCATTTTGGGGGTGGGGGAGGTCAAGCTGCTTTGTCAAACAAATTAGTTTTGGAAGTAGTACAGCTAAACCGCTCCTTAGAACGGAAGATGGGGACGTTTCCTCTCACGTACTTGGGGTGGGTCATCAGGGGAGACCAGGCCCTTGAAAAGCCAATCATGTTTGGTAACGTGGAAGGTCAGAGGGAGACCTTCAGTGAGATGGGCTAACACAATGGCTCTAACAATGGACTCAAACATCACAATGATTACACTGACCCAGCACCAGACAGTATTTCATTCTGTTGTACAAATGGATGGCAATGAGTCAGAACCGGCTCAATGTACCCAACAACTACCACAGCACAAAGCTGTTGAAGTCATGGTTCAAACCCACCAGCCATCCTCCAACAGAGAAAGCCGTAGCTCTTAGCTCTGGTAAAACCAGGCAGCCTTGGAAACCCCTTAGGGTGTAGCTGTGAGCCAGAGTCAACTCCACGGTAGTGGCCTTTGTAAAAATGTCATGCTGGTGCTACCAGGAAGCACTGCACTGCTAATTGCAAGGTCAGCAGTTCAAACTCACTAGTCACTCACAGGAGTGCCAGTGGCATCGTGGTTATGTCACACTGTGGGAGAAAGAGGAGGCTTTCTATTCCCATGGGGAGTTACGGTCTCAGGAATCCACAGGGACAGTTCTACCTTGTCTTACAGGACTGCTATGAGTCGCAATCCACTCCGTGGCAGTAGTGTGGAGCTAGAGCCGCTCAGCAGGAGGAAGATAAGGGATGTGGTTTGGGTTTGGTAACACAGGCCTACGTGCCTGCAAGCCTCACCTCATCTATTCTGACTCTAGTTCTTCCCAGTAAAACAGGCGCTCACCACAAACGATACTAGTAGTTTATACGGTTCAATGGATTGAATTGTGGAATTCTAACCCTACCCAGCAATTGTGAGGATGGCGAAGGCCTGCGAAGTGTTTCGTTCTGTTTTGCTCAGGGTTGTTTTGGGGTGGAGGCAACTCAATGGCACATGGCAAAAACAACCCTCGTACATTTGGATGTAATTTGATTTGAAAATAGGGTTTTCTGTTTTATAATAGTGAATCGACATCAGTTATGGTATGTGCTTTGATGGAATTTAATCTCACTGAGTATATGTCACCCAATAATATTCAAATAATACTGCTAGAATTTTTATGATATAAAATATCAAACATAATACCTGGGATAAAATATGTGTTATCATCCAGACTAGTGGCTACATTTGTTGTTATTTGACCAACACTGTAGGATGGAGTCTCTTTTAGAGGTTTAGCTCTTTTCTATTGTGGTGCTTTAAGAAAACTAGGGTTTACTGAAAAATTTGTTCTAAAGAACATTTCCAGGAGCTTGAACACATCTGGAGAGGACACATTGTACATAATTTACAACAACCTTTTGTTCTGTTTTCTAATAAAGACTCAATAAACTATTTCACAGAAAAGTTAAATGAGTATTGACCATAGAGCTAAAATAAATTAAGAGAGCTATCATGCCATAAGTTGAAGGTATCACTCACCTCAACTCTTCAGAGAAGTGAGTAGCATTATTTGAGGCCATAATGGTACTTAAGTTATCACCTAGACCAAAACCTAAGTTCCACTTTCATCACATGTTAAATCTGTCACCCGACACTCTTCACTTGAACCTACAAATTTGCTTTCTCATCTATAAAAAGGCAAACATGATTGCATCTCCATAGGATCATGGTGAGAATTGAATTAAGTAGTGTAGGCAAAACACAGTTAGTCAGTAAATGTCGAGATTCCCTTTGGTGAGAGCAACAGAATATACGTACTTACTATTAAACTAATGTTCTTTTAAGAACATAGTGGTTCGTGTGGTACAATGATACGACAATTGACTTCTAATCAAAAAGTTTGTAATTCAAATTCACTATCACTCACTGGGAGAAAATTGTGTCTGTCTGTTTCCATAAGGATTTAGTCTTAGAAATGCTATAACGCAGTTATACGCAGTCCTATACAGTTGTTACGAATCCGAATGGACTCAGTAGCAGTGGGTTTAATTTTGGTTTTATGTCAAGGTAATAGCAGGCCTGTTGGAGCAGTAGTCAAGGTTGATTGTTCACTTTGTGGAAGAAAGACATGACAGTCTGCTCTAGTTGAGACTTTGGTCTTTGGTTTACTCTGAGTGGAATTGATACTGTAGCAGTAGGCTTGGTTTATTTGGCTTTATTTTAAAAATAGATTATATACCCATTAATATTTCCAATATTTCATCAAATTTCACAAAAACACAACATATGGAAGGATGTAATAAGAAATGGAAATAAAGGATAGGTTTGTTGTTGTGTTGTTTGTTTGTGGTTGTTGTTTTTTACAAACCATTATCCTAAAGTTTTACAAACAGGAAAAGGAACAATTAACCTGTCTTAAGTCTTACATTCTCACACTCCATCTAAATTTATAAATTGAAATTACATTAACTCTCTTTACATTGACTATATCACTGAGTTTACCAAATGATGTGTTATGTTTAATATATATATAGTCTTATCCAGATAACTAGCTCCCCTGCCTGAATTTATCATGTTACTATTTACCGATTTCTTTAACACAATGACTATCCTGTGCTTGAAAAGAAAAGTGATGAATGAATCTGACTGCATGACTCAAGAGGACAGAAACACAGCTAATAAAGTTCACAGAATATGTGCAACTATATCTTTTTTAATTGTTTTATTGAAATTATTACATCTTAAAGACATTGAAAATTATGAAATTTTGTGTGTGTACCCTACTCAATTTTTCAGCATACACACATACTAGGATAATATTAGAATAATTAGAAACTATTATCTGTGTATTATGAATTGTGCTTAGCCTGAGAATACATGGCTCATTGCAAAGAAACTCTTATTACTTAGGGAATCTATCTATCTATATATGAATATATATATATATATATTCATCTACTTCATGTGTGCTGCAATGTTGGGTAAAGATTATACAAAGCATATCCCTGGCCTTATATAAACAATATGTACTTACTTAACCTGCTAGTCAAGTTTGTCAAAGACAATTTGGTGCTTATTATTTATATAAGGTAATGTGAAAAAGAATTGCATCTGGAATTAAGGGACACCAATATTAAAACACTTGTTCAGAGACAAAATTGGTCCATGGGCTTCTGCTCACCTTTCTATGAAGTTTAAATAGTATTGTAGAATTAAGTATAAGTATACAAGTAACTGAATAAATCAGATTTGCATTAAAAGCAGAACAGCCACAAAGCCAAGCAAATCCACCACCACCAAATTGATTCTGACTCTGGCCACCTGATAGGACAGAGTGGAACACCTCCCATGGCTTTCTGAAACCGCAGATCTTTACGGGACCAGAAAGCTCCGCCTTCTTCTAAGAGCGACTAGAGAATTTTAGCTTATACTTAATTCCACAATACTGTGTCAACTTCAATAGCTTAATAAAAATCAAGGAGCATTCTTCTAAATATAAATCCATCAGGCAAAACTCCTTTGACGTTACTCACAAGCAAATCTCAGGCCATAAGAAAGATCAAAGGCAACATTTCCTTATTCCTGTTGTAAAACTGCTTCAGCAAAACAAAATTTACATGAAACACTCAAACAGAAAAAAAATGTCAAAGACAATTAGGCGCTTATTACTTATTTGGGAGAAAATAAGGCAATATAAAGAAGAATTGTAACTGGAATTAAAGAAGACAGATATAAAAACACATGTTCAGAACTAAAATTGGTCCATGGGCTTTTCTCCTTTTATTTCTTTTTGTTACACAATACAAATATCAGAACTTTTCACTGAAAAAAAAATCCAGTACAGTGAACACTTGCTGTCTGCAGACTGCCCCTCTGCCTGACAGGGAACCACAGGGGTTCCTGAAGCTCAGGTATCCAGGAGGGCCTGGAGATTCACTCGGGGGCATGCTGAGTGCCCTTTTTAGAAGTCAGACCTGTAGATGTGAGCACAGACATGCATGGACTATCATTTCTATGACAGACAGACAGTAGTTGTCTATACTGTGTTATTAGGCAGCCACCTAGGGTCAGATCCCACTTTCTCTCGGCAGCTCGTTAAGCAGTTGACAAGTGCCCTGTCAAGTGACATCAGTGCAACCTAATGTGAGCAAAGTGCAATGACAAGATCCAGGCAGCACTTTCAAATAGATCAATATGGCTCTCTCCGGAGTGCTCAAGAAAGCTCTGAAAAGGCCCAGAGGTACTGTCCTTCTAAATATCATACCTACAACACTTGGTTTCACACATGTATGTTTTCTTTCTCTTAGCCCCAGCTTAAGAAGAGAGGGCTCAGACTCTGGAGGTGGCAGTTTTATTCATGCTCTGTCACAGGCTCTTGGAAATACACTAGAAAACGCACTTCCCTTTAGGCACTTGGTTTCCGTATTAGGCCAGGTTGTCTAGAGAAACAAATCAGATGAAACCATATGTGTATTTTTAAAAAGAGCTTTCTATCAAGAAATAATTATATATCCAAAAGGGATGCAAACCCAGTCCAACTCGAGTCTGTAAGCCTGATGCTAGTCCTTACAGGCCTCTTCAGACTCAGGTAGCTGCAGACTGGTGACACAGAAGAGAATCAAGAAGCAGGAAGATGACAGGCCAGTGGCAATATGGCAGGGTACATGCAGCTCTCAGGGTCAGGCAAGCCACACGGGGCTGCCCCTGGAGACCAGCAGAGCCCCAGAGGCAGAGAGACAAAGAGGCTCCAGTTTCTTTCATTCTTTGGAGAAGGCCATCATCAAGCCACCACTTGATTGACAAGTTGAACTCTGCCCCTAACCGAGAGCATCTAGTTGACAAAATATCTGACTACCATACTTTCCCATCGTATCTACAGCATTGGTTTCCAAACTTATTTGGCTAAATACTCAATTTGTAGGGGGGCAAAAATCACTCAGCACACATCTGGAAATACAAAACTTTTGTACAATAGCTCATAACTCAGGATAAAATATAGATGTCTGTTTGTACAACCCCCCTGGATTATTCAACTCTCCCCCAGTGGGAGGTATTGCCCACTTTGGAAAACATTGATTCTCGGGCCTAGGGGTTAAACTCAGTGTGATCATTGAACACAGTCCACCTGGTGCCACCATCTGGGAAAACAAACAGACAAAACAACATGACAGTGGAAAGGACGTAAAACTTCTTCTAGAGGAAGTTTAAGCTGGTTTAAATCTCACAAGGATTTGTTCATGTGAGATAGTCTTCAGATCGCAGAGGCAAAAATAAAGAGAAATTGCTCCGGTTGAAGTGACCTATTCATGTGAAATCCACGCACTCAGCCTCCCCTACGGAGGCCTCTGCAGCTCTTGTGGGGCCTCGGCGGGTGTGTGTGTGTGTGTGTGTGTGTGTGTGTGTGTGTGTGTGTGTGTAGATTTAGGACTGGCGGAAAGTCATGTGTTTATAGAGAATGGCATTGAGGCTGAGAAGGAGTAATTACTTGCCTGTAGATCGTTAGTAGGACGCTGTGATGAAAATCTAGGCTTTTGACTCCTAGCCTAGTGTCTACCAGGTGACATTGTTAATGCAAACCACGAAAGTCCAGAAGGTACAATCGGGCTGCTGAAATTGAGCCTGGGACATGGGTTTTCAAAATAAGTTTTCTAGGTAACCTGAAAACCCTTCATCTACAATTGGAAATCCTGGGTAGAATCTAAAAATATTGTTGGAAATGTAAACTTGAACTTTCTTTCACACACACTCAAAACCAAACTCACTTTTATAAAGTCAGTTTCAACTCATAGCAACCCTACATAGGATTTCTGAGACTACAAATTTTTATGAGAGTAGACAGTCCTAACTTGAGCCCCCAGAGTGACTGGTAGGTTTGAAAAAATACACAGGGCGATTTCCTAATTAGCAACATGAAGGGTCATTATTGTTAGTGTATGTGAGCTGATATGGCAGGTGGTTTTGGTTGTATGGAGGAATAAAAACCTTGACAACAAGGGTAGGGCCTTGGTCCTCATAAGTAAGAAATAAAGTCCTGAGCCAGAGCAAGGCCAAGTGTATGCATCAAGCTCTTCACAGGGTTCTGTGCTCAGAGAAAAGGTCTGCTGGACCTAATGCACTTCGCAGCACAGAGAGGTGAGCAGAAAGTGTACATCAACTTGGGCATCAGTGGCCGATGGAAAGGCTCCATAAAAAACTTCCCATCGTGAGCTGGTGCCTTCTCTAGGTTTATGCTGATACTGTCGATATGGTTCATGCACTGGTCAACAGTGAACTATTTAAGAAGGGAGCGTATAAGAAAAAAACCAATCGTACTGAAGGAAGAAATCAAACCTTTGCTGAAGCCAGGCCCCCAAAAAGCCTCAGCAATTGACAAACTTATATTCCAAACTTATATGTGGAACTTATGAATAATAGAAGGACATTGTCTGACACAGTGCTGGAAGATGAGCACCTCTGTTGGGAAGGCACTCAAAATTAGATTGGGGATGACCTGATTCCCCAAAGAAGAAATTACTTTCATGAGGTGAATGGAGCAAAGCTGTCCAGACTTTCATTGGATAATATTGCATGATTCACAATGAAGGGAAAATCTGGATACATTCATTAACAATTGGAACATGTACTGTATGAAGCATAGGAATCTAGGAAAATTGGAAGGCAGTCAAAATAAAATGGAATGCATAAACATTAAATTCTGTGCAATAATGAGCAGAAACAGATGGGTACTGGCCATTTTGAATTGGACCACACTTTTTCTAAGTTAGATTTATTTTCTCTTTTGGTAATCCAATATTCTTCACCAATATTCAAATGCATCAATTCTTCTTTAGCCTTCCTTATTCAATGTCCAACTTTCACATGCATATTACACGAGTTAAAATAACTTGATTGGGGTCAGGCATATTTTAGTACTCAAAGTAATGCTTGCTTTTCAAAACTTTTTCATTCATTTTCCCCCCAATAGTTTAATTGGCTTATAATTCACATATCATATAATACATTAGCTCAATCACATCAAGAGAAGCTATGCAAACAACAGTTTTAGAACATTTTTTTCAATCTTGTACTCATTGTCATTAGCTCCCCAATCCCCCCAGCTCTCCTTCCCCCATACCACCAAAGACACATTAATCCAGTGACTGTCTCTGTAGGTTGACCCATCCTGGATATTATACACATAAGAACATTTTTTAAACCTTACAATAACAAAGTAAAACAAATAAAATTCTCAATCAAAATAAAGCCAGAAGTATTGAAAACTAGAACAAATGTAAATGAAGCATAAAGAAGTTCAACTGATTGGGTGCTCAATCTAAGGAGGCCTTTTTGAGCAGGTTCACTCAGTGCAATGCGTCTTTGGACCTCTTGACTGCTGCTTCCAGGAGTATTGATTGTGGACCCAAGCAGGTTGAAATTCTCGATTACTTCAATCTTTTCTCCATTTATCCTAGTACTGAGTGATCCAGTTGTGAGGATTCCGGTGAGTTATAACCCATAAAAAGCCTACATTCCCAAGGTGATTGGCAAGGGGGCATGGAGTGGAGATCCAAAGCCCATCTGTAGACAACTGGACATTCCCCTCACAGAGGGGTCACAGGGAAGGGATAAACCAGTCAGGGTGCAGTATAGCATCAATGAAACACACAACTTTCCTCTAGCTCTTTGGTGCATCCTTCACCCAATATCATGACCTCAATTGTACCTTACAAATCAGATTAGACTAGAACATGCACACTGCTACAGATAAGAGCCCACAACCCAGGGAATCCAGGATAGATAAACCCCTCAGGGTCAGCAAGGAGAAGAGAGACACCAGGAGGATAAGGGGAGGGTGGCAGCAAAAAGGGGAAATAGATCACAAGGATCAAACTAGAACCCCCTCCCAGGGGGCCAAATAACAGAAAAGTGAATGAGGGGTGACAGAGGACGATGCACGATATGGAAAAAAATCATCTGTAACTTATCAAGGGTTCATGAGGGAGGGCGGGCAGGGGAGGGAAAAGGGAAAAATGGGGAGCTGATATCAGGGGCCCAAGTGGGAAGAGAATGCTTTGAAAATGATGGTGGTGGCAAATATGCAAATGTGCTTGACTCACTGGAGGAATGACTGGATTGTGATAAGAGATGTAAGAGCCCCCAATAAGTGTTTTTTTAAGTCTGCGTTATTTGAGTCCTTGATCTTCTCCAGCCAGCGCTGCATGTCCTCATGTTTATCAAGCAAGGCTGTGTCAGCTGCACATTACAAATTGTTAATAAGCCATCTCAAATCCTGATGCCACATTCTTTTTTATACAATCCAGCTTCTCTGATTATTCGCTCAACATACAGATTGAATAAGTGTGGTGAGAGGACACAACACTTTTCCTGATTTTAAACCAGGCAGTAAAGTATTTCCTTGTTTTGTTCTCACAACTGTCTCTTCATCCATGTGCAGGTTCTGCACGAGCACAGTCAACTGTTCTGGGATCCCTATTCTTCTCAAGAATTTACACCATTTGTTCTGATCCACATAGCTGAATGCCTTGGCATAGTCAACAAAACACACGTAAACAGCTTTCTCTGCTTCCAGACAAGATTCATCTGACATAAACAATGCTATTTCCTGTTATACATCCTCTTCTGGATCCAGCTGAACCTCTTTCAGCTCCCTGTCAATGTACCGCTTCAACTGTTGTTGGATGATTTTTCCGCAAACTTACATGCATGTGATATCAATGATATGTTCTGAAATGTGTACATTCTGTTGGATCACCTTTCTTTGAAATGGAAACAAGAACGGATCTCTTCCAATCAGCTGGCCAAGGAGCGGTCTTCCAAATTTCTTGGCACAGACAAGTGAGTGCGTCCAGGGCTTCATCAGCTTGCTGAAACATTTCAACTGGTGTCCCATCGATTCCTGGAGCCTTGCTGAAACATTTCAACTGGTGTCCCATCGATTCCTGGAGCCTTGTTCTTGCCTAACGCTTTCTGTGCCACTTTAACTGCTTCCTTCAGTCGTACCATTGGACCTTTTTCAAGAACTACCTCCTGACATGGTGGGATGCCAACTTGTTCTTTTGGATACAGTGCTTCTATGTATCCTTTCCCTGGTCTTTTCATGCCTCCTGCTTCATTCAATACTTTTCCTCATAGAATCTTTCAATATTACAACTTGAGGCTTTAATTTTTATTTCAGTTCTTTCCATTTAAGATATGTTAAGCATGTTCTTCCCTTTTAATTTTCTAACTCAAAGTCTTTGCACATTTCTTTGTGAAATGTTGCCTTATCTTCTTGAGCTATCAACTGAAATTTCCTGTTCAGCTTCATCATTTCTTCCATTTGCTTTAGCTATTCTACAATCAAGAGCAAGTTTCAGTGTCTCTTCTGAAATCCACTTTACTGTTTTTACCTGTCCTATCTTTTTTAATTACCTTTTTCTCTCTTCATGAATGATGGTCTTGATGTCCTTCCATAGCTCATCAGGTCTGGCATTAGTGTTCAATGAGTCAAATCTGTTCCTTAGATGGTCTAGAAATTCAGGTGGGATCTACTCAAGGTCATGTACTGCAGCTCTTGTAGATTTGTTTAAATTTTTTTCAGCTTCAACCTGAACTTACAAATGAGAAATTGATGGTCTCTTCCACAGGCAAACTTTGACCTACTTTTAGCTGCTGATACTGAGCTTCTCTAATGTCTCTTTCAACAGATGTAGTCAATTTGATTTCTGTGTAATCTAGAGAAGTCCATCTGTATAGTCACCATTTGTGTTGTTGAAAAGTCTATTTGCAATGAAGAACCTGGTCTTTTGAAATTCCATCACGGGAATTCTGGCTTCATTGTTATCACCAAGGCCATATTTTCCAACTACTGTTCCTGATTCTTTGGTTCCAATGTTGCATTTAAATCGCCAATAATTATCACTGCATATGTATTGCATGTTTTATCATTTTCAGACTAAAGAAATTGGTAGAATTTCTCAATTTCTACATCACTAGCTTTAGTGGTTGGTGCATAAATTTGAATAATAGTTGTGTTGATTGACTTTCCTTGTATATGGATAGATATTGTCCTATCACAGACAGCCTTGGACTTCAAGATAGATGTTGAAATGTGCCTTATGAAGATGAATCTAATGCCATTCCTCTTGAATCTGTCATTCTTGGCTTAGTAAACCACATGATTTTCTGATTCAAAATGGCCAATATTAGTCCATTTCAGCTCACTAGTGACTAGAATATTGATCTTGATATGTTCAATTTAATTTTGGACAACTTTAATATTTCATAGATTTATACTTTATATATTCCAAGCTCCAATAATTAACTGATGTTTTCAGCTAATTATTCTCATTTTGAGTTGTACCCCCATCAAGGCTATAGTCCAGCAGGATTTATTCTATATGCATCACTGTGGTTAACTCTACATTGAGAAGGTAGCTCCCCCTCCGTCATCTTTTGAGGGACTTCTGAACTGAAAGACTCATCTGCTGGCATATCTCTGACAATGGTCTGCTACTATTCATTAGACCTTCAGTATTTGACAATGTTTTCATGCTATCCATAAGGTTTTCTGTGGCTAATTTCTCTGAAGTAGATAAACTATCCCTTCTTCATAGTATGTTCTTAATCTGGAAGCTCTGCTGACACGTGTTCATGTTGAGTGGCCCTGCTTGTATTTGCATAAACCATGTAGTTATCCAAAAAAATCCCTCCAGTCTCCCTGACATCAAGTCAATTCTGCCTCATTCCAAATGGGAAGGAAATTAAGTTGATTTCTAGATATAACAAGGTGATCTAAACTTGGGAAGAAATCAATGAATCTTCACGTCAAAATAAAAATAAATTTATAAATACTTGGTAAGGACTTAAATAACAGTAACAACAAAGAAGACAAGAAAGCCCCAAAACAATGAACTTGGCACGCTCCAGTGAATTCCCTCTGGCCGTTGGCCAGGGAGGTGAATGCCTTGCTGTCAGACAGAGTACACTGGAAGTGGATTCATGCAGATGGAGTCAGGTTAAAATTTAAAACCTTAGAACATGTTCTCCATTTTGATCCGCTTAAAATTTGTCCTCATTCTTATATTTTTAGCTTTCTTTTGGTTCTCAGTTTCATTGTGACTGGCGGATTTTTAAATTTTAGGGTTTGTTTTTGGTGGGCGGGGGTGTTGTTTTTGGTATGATTTCTGTATATAAAATCCAGTATATGTAAATCTATAAGACAATAACTGGACTAATAATTTTTAGGGTTGTGGCATGGGAGGCTGGTGAGCTAATAATGGAGAGTTAATAATAATTAGTCAAAGAAAGAAGAAAATTCTCTAAAATTTCTTGTGGTGAAAATTAAACTTAAAAAATTATGATTAAACCATTGAATTGTATGATATATGAATTGTATGTCAATAAAACTGTTGAAAAGAGGAAAAGAAGCATGTGGAATAAAATTCACTTAGTAACAAAACCCTATGCAAAGTCTAGTAATGAATCTTAGCTGTTTGTTTTATATTTTCATTATATTATATTTATATATTATATAATATATGTAGTATATATTATATATAATATATTCTATTTATAGCCATTTGTGTTATTATTATATTATGTAATACATATTTATAATAATTACATGTTTAAATGTTAATGTGTAAACTAAAAAATCAATTTCACTGACTATTATCTTATACTTCTCATACATAAAGGTACATGCAATAAAAAGACAAATAACTAAAAAATGAAAAGAAAATAAAAATTCATCATTATTAGATACTAAAAAAAGAATTTGTCATAAAAATTATGTAGAAGAAAAAAGCAGTGCCACCAAAAATAGCATATCCGAATAATAGCAATAAATTCATACTTATAGGAGTCCTAGAGAAAGAGTATTTACGAGTTGGGCTTCTATCCACAGGTCAGCAGTTCGAAACCACCAGCAGCTCCTTGGGAAAAGGACTGGGCCCTTGTTCTCATAAATAGTTGCAGTCTTGGGAATCCACAGGGGTCGCTATGAGTCAGCTTTGGATGGGGCATATCTTTTCAGAAACTTCTTTACAGGCAAGTCCTAATCCATTTAAATATTCAAATTTTAATGGCTAAAGACAAGTGACCTTACATTCTATCTTCATACTTCCCAATAATCATTTGTCAATCATTGTATCGATAACAGTAAGCAGAATAAATCAGTATAAACAAAATAGAATCAGACCCTAAATTCAATTTTTAAAACAGTCAAGTTCAATCCTTATTGAGTTTATCTTAATCCTTATCTAAACTATTCCATCGATAGAAAGTATGGGATTAGGCCTCTGACGGCATCAAGCCAGAACCAGGCTCTCTGTCAGCCATTTTCACCAAGCAGCTCTGAAAAATTCAAGGGGTAATTTTTATTCCTGAGCTCAAAATATATATTAACAACATTCCTTTCCACCATTTCAAACAGGAATAATTAAAACTACCAGTGAACCAAATAATCAAAACTTTAACCTCCCATATTCTTTCCATTAAACAACTCAGCAACTGCATGGATATATCTGACATATCTGTAGAAAAACTACCTTGAGGTAGAAGTCAAACAAGCATCCACTCTCCATATTTATGATTTGTTTCTCCAGTACCCCACTTCCAAAGTACCCCAATGTGCTACTCTGGTAGACTAGAGAAACCGATTCATAGATACTCATATGTATATAAGAAAGAGCTTTATATAAAAGAGCAACTGAATATTGAGAAAACAGCCCAGCCCAGTCCAGAACAAGTCCATAAATCCATTATTAAGCCATATGTCTTTACCAATCTATTAATTCCTCTTCAGACTCACAAAACACATGCAATGATACCAAATGCAGCAGGTGGGAAGTCCTGTGGATCCAGTGGCAGGGGAAGCATCTCAGCGTTGGCAGGGGTCTCCGCATGGCTCCTCTAACTCCGAGGCTCTGGCTGCCATCAGCAGAGCTCCCTGTGGTTTGTCAACAGGAATGTCTCACAGGGAGACAAAGCAAAGAGTGTCTGCATCTGGCCTCTGGGCGGCTATTTATCTCTGCCACGCCTCCAAACGAGGGCATCAAGCTGCAAAATGATTGACAGGCTAGACTCTACCGCCCCTTTGCAAGTTGACAGGAGATTATGGAGCTGCCACACCTGTGATTGAATTGCTTCAACAGTTTTACCTGTAGCTGTGAAGGTGGGCTATGGGTGGGTGGGTCGGAGGCAGCATCAACATTAAGGTGCAATGTGTGTCCTTGCAGTGTGCTTAGCGTGGCAAACGTGGGCTAGGGGTGGCAACAGCAGCTGAGATTTTTTTTTAAAAATCATGGTTCTTAAAAAATGGAATCATAATATATATATATATATATTAATTTGAAGCAAATAAAAGCTTACAGTAGCTAAATGAGAAACATGCAAATATTAATATTACTGCAAATTCATTACAAGCTGATCTCTCAAGATCTGTTAGTGGCTTTCTCCTTAGGAAGAAACATTAAATGAAGATGTTTACTGAGAAATTAAACTCTCAATCACCATCTGTGGCAAAATATAGACTTAAACGGAGTCACTATGATAGATTGAATTGTGTCTGGACAAAGATACGTTGAAGTCTGGTGACTGGTAGCTGTGAACGTGACTTTGTTTGGATGTCTGATCTTGAAGGTTTTAGAAGTTAACATGAAACCATACCGGGGCAGGATGAGGCCTAACCCTATCTGAGTGTTCTCTTATAAAAGAGGAAAATAGAGTTAGACAAAATAAGGAGTGCCATGTGATTTGCAAACCAATAATGCCAAGGAATTCCAGCGTTATCACCAGAAGCCATGATACGGGCATGAAACACTTTCTCTCCAAGGGAACTCACAAGGAATCCATGTAGCCAATAATCTATCTTTGATTCGTAGCCTCAAGAATTGTGGATAAAATCTATTTCTCTTCTTTAAAATCACATTCTGTGCAATTTTGTTATGGTAGCACTAGGACGCTAAGAAAACCGCAAAACTGAGGTGAACACTAGCCACATATATGAGCTCAGGGGCACACATCAATATGGGAAATCTGTTCCTTCTGATTCATCTGGCCAGGATCCAGCTTTGCCAGGTGTTGATGAAGTAGGTCATGACAAGGTAACTAAACCAATAGATTACATTCCCTGGGCAGGTTTTTAACACAGGTGCCACCGACTGTGTAACTTCCAAAATAACTCCCTCCTGCAAAACACAGTCAGAGATCCCTGGATTTGATTAAACAGACAAAAATTGGAGAAATAAATCCATTGGTGGTGTATTTCACCCTCACTCTCTAGATTTTGCCAAGATTAATGTCTTGATTCTCTGCCCCAAGGCTCATGTAATTGGTGAGGACTTGGCTCTGATGTACTTGATTTAAATCAAGGTTTCTTGATTTAAAGGAATGTGCATAAGATATTGAAAAATAACAAGGAAATTATTTACTTTCTCAACCCTGAATTCATAACAATGTCATAATTCTTCTCTGAATTCATTTACACCATCAGTTCGCTATCTTAAATCTTAGTCTAGCAGGGGACTATTTATGGCCGGGCTCTCAATGATTACTGAACTTCTAACATAAGATTAGACTTCCATTGTCCTGTTCTTCCCAGAGCCTGGAAAACGAGGAATGTTCAGACATATGCAGCTAGAGAACAACAACGGAAGTTTTATGAGTGTAAGCACATTAAGTTACATGGTCCTGTAATAATATTTCTAAGTATGTTATCTCATTTTCTTTAATCTGGCATTTGATAAAAGATTTCTTTTTTTAAGTAATTTTATTAGGGGCTCATACAACTGTTATCACAATCCATGCATACATCTATTGTGTAAAGCACATTTGTAGATTCATTTCCCTCATCATTCTCAAAACATTTGCTCCCCACTTAAGGCCCTGGCATCCTCTTAAGCCCCAGCTCCTCATTTTCCCCTCCCTCCCCACTCCCTACTCCCTCATGAACCCTTGATAATTTATAAATTATTATTTTGTCTTATCTTGCCCTGTCCGACGTCTCCCTTCACCTTTTTTTCTGTTGTCTGTCCCCCAGGGAAGAAGTTATATGTAGATCCTTTTAATGGGTTCCCCTTTCCAACCCACCCTCCCTCTAACCTCCCAGTATTGCCACTCTCACCACTGGTCCTGAAGGAATCATCCGCCCTGGATTCCCTGTGTTTCCAGTTCCTATCTGTACCAGTGTACATCCTCTGGTCTAGCCAGATTTGTAAGGTAGAATTGGGATCATGATAGTGGGGGTGGGAGCCGGGGGTGGGGGACAAGCATTTAGGAACTAGAGGAAAGTTGTATGTTTCATCCTTGCTACACTGCACCCTGACTGACTCCTCTCCTCCCCGAGACCCTTCCATGAGGGGATGTCCAATTGCCTACAGATGGGCTTTGGATCTCCACTCCGCACTCCCCCTCATTCACAATGATAAGAACTTTTGTTCTTTGATGCCTGATACTGATCCCTTCAGCACCTCGTGATCACACAGGCTGGTGTGCTTCTTCCATGTGGGCTTTGTTTCTTCTGAGCTAGATGGATGCTTGTTTACCTTCAAGCCTTTAAGACCCCAGACGCTGTATCTTTTGATAGCCGGACACCATCAGCTTTCTGCACCACATTTGCTTATTCACCCGCTTTGTCTTCAGCAATTGTGTTGGGGAAGGTGAGCATCATGGAATGCCAGTTTAATAGAACTGCATTTCTTGCATTGAGGGAGTACTTGGGTGGAGGTCCAATGTCTATCTGCTACCTTAATACTAAATCTATACATATATGTACATAGATCTATTTCCCCATCTTCATATATAAATATATTTACATATGTACATGCCTTTATTTAGACCTCTATAAATTCCCTTTACCTCCTAGTTCTTTCCTCTATTTCCTTATCTTTTCCTCTTGTCCCACTATCATGTTCAGCCTTCATTAGGGTTTCAGGAATTTCTTTCGGTTACATTACCCTAGGCCTCCTACACCCTTCCAATTTAGATCACTTGCTACTCCCTTGTCCCTGGGTTTGTTTACACCACTACCTTTCCCCGCACCTCCCCCTCTCCCATTTCTCCCCAGAACTGTCGGTCCCATTGTTTTCTCCTCCAGATCGTTCATCCAGCCTACCTTATTTAGACAGACCTGTGGAGATAATAACATGCACAAAAACAAGAC